>NW_025422087.1:10512500-11762500 GCF_011764305.1 Mustela putorius furo
GAAAAAGGGCAATCTTTGGTGAGGGCCTGGCATAAAGGAAACATTCAAGAAATGCTAGCTCCTGTTCTGTTCTTGTTGATGGTATTATCCCTGGGTTGGGTTGGATGGAAAGACGATTTTGTTCTCTTTCCTACAAAGCCTCACACCCAGGAACATCTCCAGTCCTGTACCTCACTGGAGGGCCAATTACTCAGCAAACCTCATGCCAACGGTTTCCAGTTGTTTTAAAAGAAAATATCTTCCAACTGTTGATTCATTACACAATTCAATAGTGCTCATCTGCTGGCACAGAGCCAGGGCTATATCCCAGAATGGGTATGACACACTTGCTTCAGCTGGTGTTAAACCAAATTACAAGGCAAACAGGACAAAAGAAAGGTCAGATGGACAGAATCCATTTCCAGTGAGGTCCTTCTAGAGGAGAGGAGTAGCATCAGAGAATTTCTGTCTATATTATATTTCTAATGTAATCATTGAAATACACAGAGTAAGGCCTCATTTTTCCTTTTGAAAAAAAAAAAGTATTTTAAAACCTTGAGAACAACAGTATTATTATTGTCGATGATTCGTAAAACATACTAATATTTCCCCTAGTCCTTCTCCTTCTCCTGTTGTGCCCCTAAATGTTTGTATGTCCAGGTAAAAAAAAAAAAAAAAAAAAACCCAAATCAAGTTCCCACACATTCTGACAATCTTGTGAAGTCCTGACAATAACTTCCATCTCACTTTGACTGACAGAGGAAATAAATAGTCATTTTACAGACCTGACTCCTAGTACTCATCACTAGCAAAGTACAGGCTGGTAAAACTGAGGGCTAATACATTATTACTTAGCTTCAAGGCTCCTAATGCCACAAGCTCTGAGTACAGGAACTAATTTAAATGTAAAGCGTTTTACTAGCATGCTGGCTCACAAAAGTAGGCTTTTAATATTATTTATAATCTGAATGTACTAGAAGTGTTATTATAGTATAAAATAGAATATATCCTTTAGTTAATTAAAATACAAAGGCAACATTGTTTACAAGTGGTTTTTGACAATCACATTTCCAAATAATATAAGGATATCCTCAAATAAAATTAACTATATCAATCATCTCCCATTTATATGAACACACAAATATGAAAATGTGTTTTTCTAGGAGTGAATCCAGAAAGTCCTAAAAAGACTCTACCTCTTTTTTTTTTTTTAATCTCACTTTAAAAAAAAAGATTTTATATATTTGTTTATTTATTTGACAGAGAGAGAGACAGCGAGAGAGGGAACACAAGCAGGGGGAGTGGGAGAAGGAGAAGCAGGCTTCCTGCCAAGCAGGGAGCCCAATGCGGGGCTTGATTCCAGGACCACATCCCAGGTCCCCAGCATCATGACCTGAGTCTAAGGCAGAGGCTTAATAACTGAGCCATTCAGGCACCCCAGAACTCTACCTCTTATGATCCTATCATGAGAAATTCTTCTAAGTGCTCATGCTACCCAGTGAAAGAAAACACCTGGCACAAAGCCCAAGCTCAACAGATGTCTACTGATCTCACCAATCTACAAGAACATGTACATTCTTAATATTAGAAGGCAGTTAAAATAATACATTAAAGCATGACCATCTCAACAGAGCCCATGTGAAACTCTTGAACTCAATTTTGCAAAAATCGAAGATTACTCTGTCAATAATCCATTCACCTAGAAATTCAACTCTGCCACAGGTCCTCCCTTCTTTGACCACTATTAACAATGGGCACCACATAATAAAATAACATATGAGATTAGATTTCCTCTACCTGAGAACATCACAGAGGCATTAGTACATGCCATGAGATCTTCTCTTTTCCTGTAAGATTAATAACTGTAGCCAACTGCAACAAGAATTTAATAAACAGATGTATTTTTTTTAGATTTTATTTAGAGAGAGAGACTGCACACATGGGCATGTGGAACAGAAGGAGAGGCAGAGAGAGCAGGAAAGAGAGAATCTCAAGCTGACTTCATGCTGAGCACAAGCTCAACACGAGGCTCAATCTCACAACTCTGACACCATGACCTGAGCCAAAATCAAGAGTCAGACATTCAACAGCCTGAGCCCCCCAGGCACCCCTGAACAGATGTATTTGTTAAATACAGGGTGGCCTCATCTACCAATTCGTCATGAAAGGCAGATAAAGGAGAAAAGGAATTTTTGCTACAGAAGGAAATAATGAGGTTACTAAAAGACGAAATGGCCAATATGCCCAGGCTATTCCTTTCACAGCACACAATTCCAGAAAAGTCTTCAGAAATATGTAATTTTATTTTTCCCAGAGCCACTGCATCAGCCAATGGCAAAAATCAACTTCTGTTGGTTCGGTATAGAGACTCCATTTATTTCTCCCAATTTGGAGCCATAACCCTAGAGACAGAGTTGACCTTCCCATTCAAACAAGCCCCTGTTGATGGGGTCACTGGGCATTGTTCGACTGTTTGCAAAGCCGTATCTGCCTAAGCGGTTTGCAGTCAATTCCAGGCGACAACTGAATTACATCACCTCAGCCTCTTAACCTCCCAGGCTGTACTATAAGAAAACCAGGATGATTCTGATTGCTAGTTGATTACTTCACACTAGTTTACCCAATCCCTTGTTGTTCTCAGCAGCACAGTCTGTGATACAAAAGACTCTTGGCCATTAAATCCCGAGGCATGCTAGACAGAAATTCTTTTCCAACGTCACCCCTCCATTCCCTGTGCATATTAAAAATTTCCCCATGCTCTTCCGGATATCGTCCATGCTGAGAATTTTCCCGTGCATAGAGATTCCGCCTGACAATAGTCGGGAGATCTAAAACCAACTCTCCGGAAGAGCTTTAATGACTTCCAATCATCCCCATGGAAGATATTTAGAAAAACCATGAGGAAAATATTAAATCTGTGCAGCCTATGGAGGGAAGCATAGAGATAACTTCTAACAGCACGCATACGGACTCTGTGGCAACCATGTGCGTTCATCACTCACCAGGATCAGCATTTCCACAGTAATTGCCCAGCCTACTCTGAATCTCTTAACTTTCATTTATTCTCCATAGAGGAAGTCATCCATCCCCTGCACACTGGCAGCCCACTGAGGCTACATTGCAGTGGGCACACATTTCATACTAATGGACTGGCTACTCTCCAGAACATTGTGGATGGTGGTCGTATCTTGTTAGTTGATGCTAACACTGATGTTCAGAGTATGCAAGTAAAACTGCTAACTAAGCTAAAATCGGCATCATTCCATCTACCAAGTAACAGCCTGGATTTGCCATCCTTAGGTCTTTGGATTAATGTTCCATTCATATTGCTTAGTGCCCTAAGTAGTGCTTCCTCATCTTAAATGTGAATATGGATCTCACCAGGATCTTATTAAAATGCATATTCTGATTCAGTAGGTCTACGGTGGGCCGGAAAGTGCATTTCTCCAGACTCTGGTGGCTTTACTGCCGCTGTCCATTACTGCCGCTGTCCTCAGACCACTTTTGGTAACAAGGCTATTAAGAATAGGGCTGAAGCATTTACTTGAGCATACAGCAGGACTTTTTACAACTTGTTTCTATTGTATAACTAGTTACCAGTTGCCAAACTATTACTTTGAAAGCGGACACAAGTTCTCATGCTATTATTTTGAACATACATTAAATGGCTACCTTTCTTTCTTTCTTTCTTTTTTTTTTTTTTTTTTACAAAAGATAGTGCTTACCTTGAGTTCTTTTCTTCCTAAAAGATTTTCTAAAAATAAAATATTGATATTTTTATCTTACTACCTGCCAAGGTAAGTTTAGTTTATGGTTTTCCAAGTAGAGAAAAAGAAAGAGCAGAACAATCTCTTGTAGGGACAGTCCTGGCCCTAAAGTTCTGTAATTCTACATAAATATCAGACTCTGAGCCACAAGTTAAAAATCAAGAATCACATGTGGAATTTAAGAAATGAAACAAATGAGCCAAGTGAAACGAAGAAAGGAAGACAGGCAGGCAGACAGGCTGGCAAACCAGGAAACAGATTCTTAACTACAGACAACAAACATGGCTACCGGAGGGGAGGTGGGTGGGGGTATGGGTTAACTAGGTGATGGGGATTCAGGAGTGCACTCCCTGTGATGAGCACCATGTATTGCAAAGAAGTGTTGAATCACGATACCATACATCTGAAACTAATAATACACTGTGTATTAACTAACTGGAATTTAAATTAAAAAAAAAAGAAAGAAATTTCATTTAAGAAATATTAAGCATTCACAAGGGTAGCCAAGAATATAGAAGTCAATAAAGCACTGTGTTCTTTCCCTAAGACATTTCTGTCTTACACAAGTGTACAAATGGCTGTAACACAAAAAGAAATAATTTGGCATGGAAGGAAAATCACCTTGTGTTTTTTCCTCCGGGAAAGACTCATAAAGGATCATGGTTATTGTGTTCCCGTTGCTCTAATAAGCCTAAGTTATCTGGTATTTATGGAAAACTACTAGACTTATTTCATCAGACAGGTTTTGGAAAATGCCTGTAGATTTTTCCAAGAGGGTACAAGACAGTGTAGATGATTTCTTAGACACTTTGAACCTCCATTAACTGATTATATTGAACAACATCTCAAGAGTCACTATTTCGTGTTTGCTTTTCAATCTGACTTTAGAACTCTACTATTCTCAGCCATAAGTCAGAACACAGAAGTTCTGCAGATGAGTTACTAAAGCAGAAAGCTTATTATACCACTTGTCTTCCACGGATCTTACACTGGGCAATAACAAAGTTAGAGAGGAAATGGCTTAATAATTCCAAGGTATTTCACTACATGAATGTGCATAGTATCATAAGAAATTATAAGCAAGAGACAAAATTATATACAGAATAGATCAGAATTTTTTTAAATAGCAAAGGAAATAGAACCAATATATTAATGAGTGCCACCTCATCAATGAGACTGTGAGCCATTTTATCTTAATATTTTCCCATTTATTTCAAAATTCTTTACAATGATCTATATTAATCCTATAACAGAAAAGGCCAATTAAAACATAAATCTCGCATCTCTCCCTCTGTTTCTATGGCATGTTGTTTACAACATGGTTCAGATTTAAAATTGGATATTTTAAGTTCCACTTAATTTCTGAAACTGACTTCTTTCATATAATTTAGTTTCAAGGATTTAAACTAATCAGAAAAATCTGCTGTAACATAGTGTCCTCGACCACCACAAACACCCTTGAACACTGCAGGTTTGCATCTCTGCAATAATTGGGCCAGATGCTATTCATCTGTATCTCTTACTGGCCTGTCACCAATTTTTAAATCCATAGGACATATCGATGAGCTCTTCTCTTTATTCACTGGATGGCTGAGGCAATGTCAGGAAGATTTAGAGCAATTCTCCTGGCTCAGACAGTGAAAATTCTCTAACAAAATATTGTTTTCCCAAAGCATAAAAGTTCGTTCAATAGCAGAAATGCTCTACAGTTGGCGGATTTAATTATCCTAGCATCTTAAATGAAGCAGGACGCTGAGCAAGAAAACAAGCACCATGATAAGCACCTTACAGACGGTGGTTTCACTACAGACAGCACCGTCACAGCTGACAGCTACACACAGCCACAGTCTGCAATGGCCACAGAGTTTCTAAATGGCCATGACCTATACTACACAGAACTCCAGAAGCAATGCAAGAAAGCCAAATGCGCAGCACATTGCCAACTGGTCGATCGCCCATTCAGTCATTTATTGAACAAGCATTTACCAGGTTAGGCCCTCGAGATTCAGAGGCCAAGAAGTCACCTTCCCTACTCTCATCCTCTAAATTCTAAAGGGAAGACATGACACCATGATAGTCAAAATGTCAACATAATTGAGATCTGTAGGGCTCTCTACAATGGACAGGAATGGAGCTCTCTCCCAAGGAGAGGGAGCTGTCAGTTCTACATGGGCCAGTCAAGAAATGTTTCGTAGATGAGACCACCTTTGAATTGAATCTTGACCACAGTTCTTGCTTTCTGCAGAGCTGTGGTGATGACTCAATGAGATAAATATACATATAGCAACGAGCTCAGAGCACCAGGCACACAGGTGTTCATACTGTGATAGTAATAGTAATGTTACCATCACTGTATCGGTATAATGGGTCACCAATAAGATACTCTTAAGAAATAACAACTGAAGAAGCAAGTAAAGAAAATAATATCTAGGTTACATTCACAACTGACTGACAATAAATGGAATGATAAAAATAGTCGTTAGTAGTTTTAGTTATAGTACAGGCAATGGAAACAATGCAAGATGACCAAATCCACACTGACAAAATTATGCGACTATACATGTCTTATACTTTTAAGAAAGCCTGGCCAAGGAACGCAGAGAGGAGAAGGACTAATATTTACAAAGGACCTACCACAGGTCAAGCCAGGACCTTTATATACATATTTTCTTTTTAAAATTTTATTTATTTCTTTGGGGGGAAGGGGGCAGAGAGAGAGGGAGAGAATCTCCAGCAGATACCCTGCTGATCATGGAGCCCAATGCGGGCCTCAGTTACACGGCCCAGAGCTCATGACCTGAGGTGAAATCAAGAGATGCATGCTTAACCAACTGAGCCACCCAGATGTCCCTATGTATGTTCTTAATTAAGTATCCCACCAATATTATTATACATTATCATTGCCATTTTAAAAAGGAAACTGAAATTCAGATAATGTTATTGACTTGCAAAGGCCACACAACTAATGAGTAAGAAATTCAGAATTTTGATCTTATAAGCACTTTATCTCAAATTCCATGCTATTCTCATTACACTATGAAGTATTTTCAGGTGAAAAGCCATATGATTGGTCATTTTCATGTGAAAAGCCATATGATTAGTCATTACTAAAAGATCATTTTATTTTGTTTTTTTGTTTTCTGTTGTGTTTTTTATTCTTGCTTTTTTTTTTAAAGTAGATTCCACATGCAACACAGGCCTAAACATATGACCCTGAGATCAAGACCTGAGCTGAGATCAAAAGCAGGACATTTAACCAACTGAGCCACCTAGGCACTCCAAAAGATCATTTCAAATAGTTCATTCCCTCAACACATTTAAAATACGATTTATTTTTCAAAAACAATTTACCCTGAGCTTTTCAGGTATAATAAATACTGATAATTCAGTACCTACCACAGTGCTGGGTTTTGTCACATGGATTGTTTCATTTAATCCTTATGACAACTAATAAAGCAGTATTGTTATTCCCATTGTAAAGATGAGAAAACTGAGTATCAGAGACAAAATAGATTCCACTGTATCTAGGGGTACAGGACAGACAACTAGGTGTTTGAAACTGTATATAAAAACTAGTGTTCTTCCTCTATATTATGTTACTTCACATATCCATGCTTAAATTACAGCATACCTAAGCAAATTTCCTCATTACAAATAGATTCGATATACAGACTTTTTGAACTTAAGTAATCAGTTAACTGGGAAACTAAGTTAATTTTCCATGCCTAAACAAGAAACTAGATCAAGGGAAATTTCTCAGACAGAAACTGGAGCACAGGCCCAGCTGACTAAATGACTCTTTATATCATTCCAACATGCTCCCTCGGGGCATGGGAAACTCACCGGCCAAATCAGGGCTACTGGCCTTTGTGAAGCAGAAGTTACCATTAGGAGACAATCCCAAGCCCAGAGTCCTCTGAAAGTGCCCAAAGCACCGTCAGCATACTGGAGAGAGGGCTCACATCTTCACTTCTAGAGTGGGACACAGAGGAACTCAGAATTCATTTTATAGAAAATCAGTATTCAATTTACAGAAAACTGACTTTTGCTGAGACTAAGCCTTAAAATATACATCACTGCAAGAACACACAGTTACATTATCAGAGCTGCTCAGACTAGAACAAAAGGACTTAACTCTTCTCTATTTGATGGAGTTAACATCTATGTAAGGACAGGTATAGCTTATAAATCCTAAATAACAACAGAAAGCACATAACCTAAAATAGCCCATTCAATCCCAGACATTTTAATTCTCTAAGTGAAGTATCATAATTACTCTTAAGCTCCTTTTTCTTTGAAAACAGCTAAGATTTCCCATCAATTCAGAGCTCTAACGAAACACGAAGATGGTTTAGCATGTGCTCTGAGTTTCTGCAGGAAATTTTAATTTGACATTTTAAAATGTAAGCTGAATTATTTGTATCAACTGTGTGTTTATATCAATTGCAAACAAAACTAAAAGGTGTTACATTCGCTTTCACAACATAGATAATATACCAATCATATAGTAAAAAAAAAAAAAAAAAAAAATCTGTCCACTAAAAACGAAGGCTTTAAATATGCTCGAAGAAGTTAATTAGAGCTGTCACAGAAGTTTTATTTTTTTAAAAAAAGGGAAAAGGCACTACCACCAATGGCTACAGAGAATCTCATTTTCTAGTCCAACCAAATCCCAACACATCCTCAATTCCTTCCTTTCCACTTGAAAATGTCCGGCTTCCACATTTCCTAGGCTCATTCATTCCTATAGTCAAGGTAGATGCAGGAGCAACACAGACCATTTTGTTTTAAGGTGTAAGGGGAAGAAACGTTCTAAAGTCTCCAAACTTAAGGCTGAACCAAATCAATCTTACTTCAGATTAGAAACAGGTATTCAAAACCAAGAGAGGAGATGTGCCTGGGTGGCTCCCTTGGTTAGGCGGCCGAATCCTGGCTTTGGATCAGGTCATGGTATCAGCATCCTGGGATCAAGCCCCACATTAGGCTCTGCACTCAGCAGGGAGTCTGCTGGAGCTTTTCTCCCTCTCCCCATCCCCCAACTCCTGCACGTGCACGTGTACGTGCACGTGTGCCCTCTCTCTCAAACAAATAAATCTTAAAAAAAAAAAAAAAGGAAAAAATCAAAGACTACCTTGTGATATCTGATTGATAGATTCCTATTGACCAGATTACCATTTCCTGAGTTCCAATAAGCTCATATCCCAATTACTGAAAATAAATGGCAGCAATTATTATGACTCCCTTATAAGCATCTTTCCAGCTTTGTGTTCGTAATAGACAAGGGGATTCAAGGATCAAAAGACACAGAGAAGACAGTGCAGTAACTGATTAACTTACTGACAGCCACTGGGATTTCTTTTACACAGCACTAGAGTCTGAAAGTTTGTGTCCCCCGGAATCCATATAATGAGATCTAACCCATTAGGGGACAGTGTTAAGAGGTGGGGCCTTGGGGAGGTCATTAGGACACGTGGGTGAAGCTCTCAAGTATGGGATTGGTATCCTCTCAAAAGAGGGCCAAGGACACCTTCACCCCTTTGGCCCTGTGAAGACACTGAAAAAGGTACTTTGTATGAACCAGGAAGTGGGTTCTCACCAGACCAGGTCTGCTGGCACCTTGACATTGGATTCCAGCCTCCAGAACGGTAAGAAATACACTTTTGTTGTAGATAAGCCCCTAATCTGTGGTACTTCGCTACAGCCACACAAAGTTAAGGAAGCAGTGATGATGTCTGTTCTCACAGTTGACCAGTCTAAACCAGTTTATGAGTACCTTCACTCTAGCTCAGTGACTCCCCGGGTGTTCTCCATTAGGAAGACAACAAGCGGCTTGCTCACTCCAGCACGCTAGCAACGGGGGATTTTACAAAGTGCACGACCTACGTGACATGTCTGTAAGATAAAAATGTAACATCTCCAGTGAGTTTCTCCTGGGCTACTAATGGATGCTGTTGTTTTGTGTGGATCTGCAATACGAGGGCAGACAGCATGGGCGTGTGCATACCTTTTCTACTTAAAGAGCAACTCAATTTATCATTGCTCTATTTCAGTGCGGAAGGGGCGGTCACGGGGCAGTGCCTTATCTGTGATTTTGACGGTATAAATTGCCTGCTTCGGCACTGGCTATTCTAAGACTTGCTTACCGTTGTTTATATTTCTAAGCAAGGATCCAGTAATCACAGATTTAGAAGACTGAACAGCTCAAGACAGCCAGATTAGCTGTTCCAAAAAAGGAGTCAGGAGATATATGACCGTATCTTTTGTAGCAAATTTTGTACCTTTTGGGTTGATTTCAGTCACTAAATGGTCAAACCCTAAATAACCTCTGGAAGTAGCTGCTTGGCCGGGTAAGTGAATAACCCACAGAAAATTCCCACCTTCCAGTGCCTGGACTGAGGCAAGAGGAAAAGATTCTCATACCCTGCAAAAGCTCCCTTCGAATATGGAGAAAAGGAATGTGATTAGAACCGTCAGCTAGAAAATGGCCTCTTTCCTTCTTTCGGGGCCCTTGATTGAGGCCCAGATAAATAATGCATCACTGAAATGAAGACGAGGCAAGCATTTCCTTGACCTCCCAGCCGTGCTGGCAAAAGTGCCTGATCACAGGGTGAGCAGAGGCCCCCTGAAAGGTGTGAGGAGGAGGAGGAGGCAAGTTTGCAGCAACCATTTACTGAAGCTTCAGTGCCCCTGAATAAAGGACGGACTTGAAATGATCAGAAAGGGTCTGTGCACCAGCAGGCTGCTTATGAGCCTCAACGGTCAGCTGGGGAAACTGCAGCTTCCTACAAAATGTTCTCTACAAAATGTTCTCTACAGGGTGCAGTGTTTCCAATATGTTGATTTCCTTATCTGGGCCTAAAAACCTCAACAACAACAACAACAACAAAAGCACTGTATAATGAACTCTTGGTTAAGGCCTAAAGCACACCCAAAGGCAACTGGGCAAGGAGGTCCAGTGGTAGGAGGAGCACGTGAGAAGGGCCTGTGGTCTCCGCCTTCCAGTGCCCATTCCTGGGTGGCTGATGCAACAGCAGGCACGCGCTCTCACTGTTCATTTGTCACTGTTCTGTTGTCAAAGAGCCCAGAGTCAGGAGTCTCCATCCCACAGAAACATCCACAAGCTGCCTGAAGGTGATCTGAAAAGCCACCCCTGCCCCATACATCGCTTGCTCTCTACACATTTATTCAACGCACTCAACCTATTAATTTTTAAGCAGTTCTATTTCCTCAATACAAAAAAGAAAATTACCTTTAAAAGCTTTCCTGGGCACTGGATTTCCCATAGCGCTTTTGGAGTTGATATAAGAGTTGTTACACGATCCAAACAAAAAAGAGGTGAAAGGAATGATTTTAAGGATAACATCCTGCCAACAGCACACGGACCCTGACGCCACCGTGGGCAGGATGAAATGGCAGAGGCATGGGCTGCCAGTCCACCTGGCTGGGAGGAAAGTGGTTCATTCTCAGAGGCCTATCAAGCCCTGGTCTCTGCCAAGGCTGTCAAAGCACTCTAACAAACCTCCCGTGGGGGTGGATTTCCATTATGAGTAGAAATGATTCTCAAGACTCCAGGGCTCCAGGAGGAAGCATCTTTGCTCCTACTGGGAACCCAAGCAAAAAAGTCTTTATATTCTTTCCACTCTATCTTCCAATTCCTCTGCTTTTCACCACTCCTGCTATGAAGAGAACATGCCACAACAGCAAATCAAATGCTACACACACACACACCCTCTGAATAAAACCATCAGCGGAATGACCACAGGAAAATAATACAGAGCAGAAAACTTTCAGATGATAGTCCCTGGAAAAATTACTCACTTGAAAATTCTTTCTCAGTACATGCACATTACATGCACATCTCTTTAGTGTTTTAATATAATCTTCTGTGATATAGTGGTTAAGAGCATAATATCTGGAGAGAGACATTTACAACTCTGGCATTTACATCTCTGGTCTTGGACATCTTATTTTTAAATAACAAGTTCTGTGCCTTGGCATCCTCCTCTGTTAAATGGGGATTGGAATCAACTGTTATGAGGATTAAACATGTTAATACATGGAAAACATTTAGAATAATGCAAATAAAGCTATGATCATTATTATTATAGTTCAAAATTGCTTTCACATGTATTATTATAGTTGTCCCCACAAGCACTCTATGAAACAGAAGTGATCATTTTATCTATGTTTTATTGGTAAGTATGAGGCTCAGTGAAGTGATTTGCTGAAAACAAAAATAATCTGGCCAAACCAAGATTTGAATTGTGGTCTTTTGGCATTAAACCTTAGATTGTTTTCCATTACATGGTATTATTTACATGTAAACAACAACAAAAGCAACTATTATAAAATACAGACACTAGATTAAACTCCTAAAAAGAAGAAAACGATTGAGAACATCATTGTACCCAGTTTAGGAATTCATTCTTGGAATAAGCAAATGATGAGCTGATGGTAGAACTTATAATGTAGCTAAAGCTTGTTTTTAGGTTCACTGTGTAGTACTTTGGAACCCCCAAAATTCTGAAGCGAGGGGAGAAGAGGAATGTATATCAATTTGTATTCGTTGCTGTATATTATACTTTTTGTGAAAATAGGTAAACTGTCACCTTGAGAAACCCCAATATACAAAAATGCAGAACTACCAGATGGTTGAGTGACTCATTACGAAAGGAACTACCAAAGGGCTCAAATGTTTAAATGTGAGCCCTGCTCTCTTACATTGCTCTAATTCACAAGCTAGCAATGGACTTCTTGATCAATGACATTCAGGCTACGCCCGCTTAGATCTAGAAGACTGAGAATTTCATCCCTCAGCATTCTTCTTCACATGACACTTAGACAAGTTTTATGAGACAAGCAGAAGACTGGTGAATATAAATGAACAACTGGCAGATATTCCTTCTTTCCTAATGAATTTTGTAATTTAGAGCATTTGAATGGCTCCCTAGGGGAAGAATTCTTTCATGACTAACACTCTTTCTAGTAATTGCATCTATTTCTAATTCATAAAATTTAAATGCTTGTTAGCCTTCAAGAACTTGTCTTCTATTTAATAAAGATTAATCTTTTATTTTTTTAAAGATTAACCTTCTAATTTATGAATCTAGAATTGATTTTTAATATGTACTCTACATACAAATTATCCCTCACACAAATTATCCCTCAAAATAATTTTTAAAAACCATGTGGACAGATGCACATTGAAAACTAAATTTCAAGCAAAGGGAGTACGCTAAAAATTATCATCTTAAACAAAAAGACACAAAAACTCTGAAAGACCAGCAACTTGCACTCTACGTATATCAGTACATATCAGTGATATCTATATATCTATACATATATCTATATATCATATATATATACACATAGATACACACACACACACACACACACACATACCACTGTCAGGGTTCTGTCAAACCTTTATAAAAGTCCACACAAGACTTCCCTTTAAGTTCACCTGAGCAACTCACATTTAAATGCCCTCTCATCCAAGTCAACCAATGACCATTCCATAGCTAAAGAAACACACCCCTTCACTATTAATTCTGAAACTGTTTTCAGTACAAGATGTACAAGATGTATAATATTCTAGAAATATGCCTCTTAAAGCCATTCAGATGGGAATATTTCATCCTTTTGATATGTACTGTAAAATCCATAAAATTTAAATCTCTCTAGTGAACATTACTGAGACATAAAGTATTATTTAAACCAAAGAAAGGAAATTAGATTTTTCTCTAATGGTCAGAGTTTACGTCTCAGTCATGCTTAAGGCTATAAGACATTACTACATGAAAAAAAATTAAACAAGACAAAAAGCACCTTTATGTTAAGTAATTAATAACTGAAAAAACAGAAATCTGTGAGTAATCATTTAAGCTTCAGAGATAGGTATTGCGCTTTATTCCTACGGTTAATCCTGTCTACCTCTATCCTCGGTCTGGATGGAGATCAACAGCTATGTATTTGTTAAGCACGTGACCCAACTTCCTCAACTTCAGCAAAATGCATGTTTCACATTCCCTCCCCCATCCGACCCCCCGTGCCACACAGATCCCCCAAGTCCTTGGTTCTTTCCTGTAAAGTCGAAGTCATCCCACGACACCCCTCTTACCTGTTTCCCGTCCAGGGTGTACAGGCGTTTCACCACTCCCGAGTCCAGCTTGATGGCATCGGTGATGTCAGTGAGAACCTGCTCAAAGGAATGAGCGGTTTTCTTGTTCAGCAGAATCCTGACAGCTTTCCGTGGCTTCACCCCACTTCGGATGATGGTGACCAGCTTGGGCCGGATGAAATCCTTATTTTCCCGCACCTCTGATGGGCTCCCTTTGGCAGTGGCCAGTGAAGACACTGCCCGGGAAGCCGAGGTGGTCTTGACATTCACGGACCAGTTGGGATTCACGTTCTTGGTGTACTCCAGTTTCTTGAAGGGCTCTATTGACCCACACACATAGCTCTCTCCTACGGAAGACAGAAATATATTTATTTTATTTCTTTTTAAAATTCTTTATTTGACAGAGATCATAAGTAGGCAGAGAGGCAGGCAGTGCGGGGAGGGGGAGGCTCCCCACTGAGCAGAGACCCCCCCAACACACAACGCGGGGCTCAATCCCAGGACCCTGAGATCATGACCTGAGCTGAAGGCAGAGGTTTAACCCACTGAGCCACTCAAGTGCCCCGGAAGTGAGAAATATATTTAAATTTACACTAAGGTGAACTCTTTTCCTTTTTCCTAGTCTCTGATTTTTCCTTTTCTACCAGAAGTGAGAGCAAGTTTTGACTTTCTTTCTTTTTTTTTTTTTAAAAGGTTTTATTTATTTATTTGACAGAGAGAAATCACAAGTAGTCGGAGAGGCAGGCAGAGAGAGAGAGGGAAGCAGGCTCCCCGCTGAGCAGAGAGCCCGATGCGGGACTCGATCCCAGGACCCTGAGATCATGTCCTGAGCCGAAGGCAGCGGCTTAACCCACTGAGCCACCCAGGCGCCCCAAGTTTTGACTTTCTGAACAATGGAAGCATGACTAACAATTAATGAAAAGAATGATTTTTTTTTTTTTTTTACTTCTAATCTGGCTCTGTCAACACCAGATTGATACCTTAGAGAGGGAAAAAATCATCATTCTTCCCTTTCTTCATTTACTGACTGCTTTTTCTGACAGAAATACAGACACTGAATAGACATCAAGAATAAAATTGAATTTAAAAAAGGAAGTATTTTTTGGGATTTGGGGCTATTTATATTTGCAGGAAACTTCAAAATCTGAGGTACCTACATTTAGGAATAATGTAAATAACACAATTTGAAAACTTAAAGTGGATCAGAAAACAGCTTCTTAGAATAGTTCTGTGATTCACTGTATGGTGAGAGATGGGAGCTACAGTTGTGCTGAGCACAGCATAGCAAAGGTATGGAGAAGCTGAATCACTACGTTGTACACCTGGAGGTAATGCAACATTGTGTGTCAAATATACTCAAATTTAAAAATTTTTAAAAAGCTATGTAATTTATAATTTTGATGGGAATGTGTGCTGAACATTTTGTAAATTCAAGTAAAATTCCAATAACAAGCAAAAGTTCTGTCACCTTCTAGACCCCAAGATCTCACCTGCTGCTGTTCGCCTGCTTGGACCCACCATCCTCTGTCCCACGTTCCTCCTTAAGTACTTCTTTCCAGTTTATCTCTTAATCAGGCAAAAGCCCCAGGGAGCACAGCATCCCCTGAAGGAAACCAAAACTGCCCCTCAAGCAATAATGGATGTTTGCCAGAAGAGCCATCCAAACCCAAACCATTCAGACCAGTTAGAGTTTAATCACTAAATCAGCCCCCCAACCCAGATGGACAATGGTACTACCCACAGTTACCTTTACCCCATTGCAATGCTAAAAATTCATCCCCAGGAGGTGGAGACTTAACATGCAAATGAAACATTTGATGTTTGAAGCAGCCTGGTCTGTCCACTGGACCTGAGTTCCCCTTTCCCAGGATTTCCGACCCTACACACTTAAACAGTGTCCTTTCAAGCTGTTGTTCCGAGAGTCAGTCTGACACCTTTGTACTGACTGTATGTCCCTTCAGCTGCAGCTGCCTGTGCTTTTATTTATTATTTTTATAAACACACAATGTATTATTAGCCCCAGGGGTACAGGTGTGTGAATCGCCAGGTTTACACACTTCACAGCACTCACCATAGCACCTACGCTCCCCAATGTCCATAACCCCACCTCCCTCTCCCTACCCACCTCCCCTGGCAACCCTCAGTTTGTTTTGTGAGATTAAGAGTCTCTTATGGGGGCCCGCCTGGGTGGCTCAGTGGGTTAAAGCCTCTGCCTTCAGCTCAGGTCATGATCCCAGGACCAGCCCCACACAGGGCTCTCTGCTCGGCGGGGAGCCTGCTTCCCTCTCTCTCTCTGCCTGCTTCTCTGCCTGCTTGTGATCTTCGTCTGTCAAATAAATAAATAAAATCTTAAAAAAAAAAAAAAAAAGAGTCTCTTATGGTTTGTCTCCCTCCCGATCCCATCTTGTTTCATTTATTCTTTTCTACCCCCCAAACCCCTCAAGTCGCATCTCCACTTCCTCATATTAGAGAGATCATATGATAGTTGTCTTTCTCTGATTGAGTTATTTCGCTAAGCATAATACCCTCTAGTTCCATCCACGTCATCGCAAATAGCAAGATTTGATTTCTTTTGATCTGCCTGTCCTTTAAACACTGGGTCCAGTCTCATTTCTACTGTTGCTGGGTCCAAAGACCCGAATCCTGTAACAACCACACTGCCTGTCCTCCCATCTACACGGGGCCAAGTGCAGCGATCCGCATACATTAGGAAGCCAATTCATGTTTGTTTACAGATAAAAAGTTCTAAGAATGGTTAACTTATAAACTGTAGCTTCAGAAACTGACTCTAAAATAAGTGTAATTACATAAAATGAATAAGGTTCGAGGATCTAATGAATAACATGGTGACTATATACTGTGGTATAACTGAAATTTGCTGAGAGTAGAACTTAAGTATTTTCTCAAAAAAAGAAAAAAGATAAATAAATAGTAAATAATGGATGTGTTAATTAACTTGGTGGAGGGAATCTTTCACAATATATACATATATCAAATCATCATGAGGTAGGCTTTAAATATCTTACAGTTTTGTTAGTTATGCTCCAGTAAAGCTGGGGTGAAAAAAAAGAAGAAGAAGGAAGAAAGAAATTAATTAAATTAGATTTTATTAAAAATGGCTCCTTAACACAGAATTGTTTAATGAAAATACTCTATTAAATAGATGTGGCTCGCACAAAAAAGAAAGTAACACACATACCAAGTGATGATAAATCATAAAATGAACGAATATATATATATATATGTATATATGTAAATATTTCATAAAGTTAGGTCAGTGCATTTTGAAGTTAAAGATTTTATCATGGCTTTTTTGTGTGTTATAACAAGGAGTAGTTAAAATGCTAAAAATCTTTCATAATTGCAGGTAAAGTGACGTAGGTCTAATCCTACACAGCCCATTTACTTTTATCTAAATCCTTGTTCTATTTTTAAATTACTAGTGCAAGCATCCAAAGCCACAGTATCCACATAAAAATAATTGAATCAGGGTTTCAAAAATAAGAAAGCATTGTTATACATGTTATCAAACATTTACTCTGTAAGTGCTTTTAGAATACATTCTAGTGGGTGTTTATATATTGTGTCTTACTATAAATTGCACACATAGTAAATTCAGCAAACCCCTTCTCTATTCACCTAGCAGGTTATTACTGGTCCCAACTATGCTTTTCTTAAGATGTATGTAGAGATCAAAAACATATGCATGGGGAGTCCCAACAACAGTGGTGCTTCTGAGGCTTTGTGGAGATGGGGGAATGTTCTGATGGGAAGAGAAATGGAAGTCTGAGCTCTGGCCTCTTAAGATCTTGGGCAAGTCCCTTAGTCTTCTCAGTGGTAGTTTATCTATATATCTGATGAAACTATTTCAGTGGAGACTCATCTCACTCTGTTTTTGTGAAGATCAAATTAGATGACAGAGGTCAGAGTAATCTCAAATACAAAACTTCTACACAAATGGAAACCCCCTCTAAGGCTGCATTACCCTGATTGTGCAGTAAGCCTGAAAGGAAAATTAAAAAAACAAAATTACTAGAAATCCGTGAGCAGATCGTACATTATAAGGTATTAATTGTTTCTAGCTAGTTACAGCAGACGTCACCTTGGGTCCATCTCAATATGAGGGGGCCCCAAATGGTCCTCAACAAAGCAGACACAGCCCAAAATAGAGCAGGCAACACCCATCTGTCAGAATTCTGTGCTAATCGGGGATATGCAACTGTCTGATTATTTCTAAGTTTATGTCCTAAGCTAATAATTAATATCAAAACAAAGTGAGTGGTTTATGTAAGGGCCTATTTAGCCAGAGCAGCCCCACCTCGGTTAAACAGCCATTTTGTTGTTTATGCAGTAAAACTTTTAACTGACCCTGTCCCCCTCCTCCCCTTCTCCCCTCAACTTACTTAAAAGCAAGTCCTTGCCATTTGCAACAACATGGATGGAACTAGAGTGTATCATGCTTAGCGAAATAAGTCAAGCAGAGAAAGACAACTATCAAATGATCTCCCTGATATGAGGAAGTGGTGATGCAACATGGGGGCTTAAGTGGGTAGGAGAAGAATAAATGAAACAAGATGGGATTGGGAGGGAGACAAACCATAAGTGACTCTTAATCTCACAAAACAAACTGAGGGTTGCTGGGGGGAGGGGGTTTGGGAAAAGGGGGTGGGATTATGGACATTGGGGAGGGTATGTGCTTTGGTGAGTGCTGTGAAGTGCGTAAACCTGGTGATTCACAGACCTATAGCCCTGGGGATAAAAATATATGTTTATTAAAAAAAAAAAAAAGAAGGGAATCTTTCTGCCCTTCAACAGACGAATGGATAAGGAAGATGTGGTCCATATACACTATGGAGTATTATGCCTCCATCAGAAAGGATGAATACCCAACTTTTGTAGCAACATGGATGGGACTGGAAAAGATTATGCTGAGTGAAATAAGTCAAGCAGAGAGACTCAGTTATCATATGGTTTCACTTACTTGTGGAGCATAACAAATATCATGGAGGACATGGGGAGTTGGAGAGGAGAAGGGAGTTGGGGGAAATTGGAAGGGGAGGTGAACCATGAGAGACTATGGACTCTGAAAAACAATCTGAGGGGAATGAAGTGGTGGGGGGGTGGGAGGTTGGGGTACCAGGTGGTGGGTATTATAGAGGGCACAGATTGCATGGAGCACTGGGTGTGGTGCAAAAATAATGAATACTATTATGCTGAAAATAAATAAATTTAATTAAAAAAAAAAAAAAAAAGCAAGTCCAGGAAACCAGTCCCAGGTAACAAAGCCCAAATACAAGGGTGGTCAGATCAGGTAGAGATAATAGCCTGAACGCAGGGAATGCATGGATGAGTCGGGTCAAGTGGAGACATCCAATCAATGGGGCGCACATACTGTCTTCCCAGCTTCCAAGGAGTACAGGCCCCGACTTTTGGGCGCCAATTCTGACCAAAGTGATAGGCTAGTTCTAATAGCTACTATGGGGTGAATTGTAATTCAATTGGCCACCCGTGTGTGACCTAGCATGACTGTGCAGCTTTCTCTGTGTGTTACAATTTCATTGGCCACCTGTGTATGGCCAGGCCCAACCACATGGCCTTTGCTCTATAAAAGTTAGTCTGTAAGTTAGGGAGGGGTCGCCTCTTTGCAAGGGACATCCCTGGCTGGTCAGTTTGATTCTTGATGCTTGGCATGAAATAAAGCTTTGCTTGACCTTCACTTTGTATTAGTCTCACTCCTTTGACCATGGACCCATTATTGGGGGACCCAACAGTTTATACTCCAAGAACAACAAAAAAACTTTTTAACTTCAAAAAATATATAATTAGGAAAGCTCGGAATTTTAAAGTACTTGCATTAACAATATGGAGTGGGTTTGTTAAAAAAGAATATTAACACTTTTTTTACATTTTAATAAAGAACACTGAAAAAAAATTTGAAGCATGACACTTTTGAGAAGGTAATGCTAATTTGGTTTTAGCAACAATGACCAGAAGAAACATATGTTAAATCTGTGCTGTCCCTTAGTGTCTCCTCTGCCTGGCTTACCAGATTCAAAGACTGAAAAGGAATCTTGGGGAAGGGTGTGAGATCCAATAAAGAATGATATTGTGCCACATGGAAAGCGACAGCACTTTCAGAAGAGGACAGAGCTGGTCACCAAACCCAAGATCACATACCACTCACTGCTGCCATTTAGAATCTACTACACTGTTCAGGAATTCAATAAGACAAGATGGGTTTCCTTATGCTAAAAAGCTTCTATTACATTTTGCAAATATATTTACATTAAAGACTTATTTGACCCCACATTTTGGCAACTTTTCTTTTAATCATAATTCTGAACTTCTTCCCACCTCTAGAGATACTGCCTTGTCTTGACTCAATCTAAAGTTGATTTTCTGAATTTTTTAGAAAATAACTTTTTAATTAATGTACTAATATCATCGACAACTGTAAATTAGCAAATGTAATTGTTCTGAATGCAAAGAATATATTGTCTTAATTTGGTCAAATAGCTATGTGTATCCAGTGTTTAATCTCTCCCTAAATGGGGCCACAACTTAAGGGATATGTTATATTCTTGATTAGAAAATCATCAAAAGGTTGCATTCAAGTCCTGACAGATACGGGTATTAAAGGCCACTGAAAAATTAAAAAATAAAGTAATACTTGTAATCCCTGTAATAAACTTCCTATATACACTAAGCCATCCCAAAGGTTTATGGTGTAATTTATATTGCAACAATAAAATAAAAGTTAATTTAGCAAAACCAAAGTATATTTGAGCAAAATGGTCTGATGTTATATTTATAATAAAAAATTATACTTGATCTTCAAACTATTTCTGGCACAGAGCTGCTAAAACCCTTGGAATTTCCTAAGTGATTAGAGAAATAAAGATATCTTGATATGCATAACAAGCCCCTTTCAACCACATTTTAGTTTATGTTAACAAGGAGGCCTGGAAAGCACATGAGGATGGGGGCTGGATGCCAGGGGAACCATCAGTGTGATGAGAAGGTAGAAGCTTTCAGTCTACCTCCCTGACTTTAGAGAGGGGAGAGGGGCTAGTAGCTGAATCCAGTGATTTAATCACTTGTGCCTATGAAATGAAGCATCCATTTAAAAAAAAAAAAAAAAAAAAAAAAAAAGGACAGGGTCCAGAGAGCTTCCAGTTGGTGAATATTCAATGGGAGTGGTGAGCTCAGAGAACATGAAGGCTCCAATCCCTTTCCATAGTGCTTGCCTGATGCATCTCTTCCATCTGGCTGCTCCTAAATTATATACTTTTATAATAAACTGGTAATCCAGGAAGTAAAATGTTTTCCCATGTTCTGTGAGCCACTCTTGCAAATTAATTGAACCAAATGAGAGGGGTCATGGGAACCTCTTATCTATTTATTGGCCAACCCATCAGAAGCACAGGTGACCACTTGGTTTTGATTGGTGGGTATACGGGGAAGACCCACCCACAGGTCAGAATGGGTGACCAGCATTTGAGGACCCCAAATGTGCTTTGAAAGTTTGTGATTATTTACTGTAGGTGAAGCTTAATAAGGATGGCAAGATGGAAAGATCATAGATGGTTTAAAGGAAATGGTGTAACAGTCTATTTAGAAGTAGAGCTGGGAATTACCAAACATCATGACTTACTTGCTGGTTGGTTATCATACTGCTGGTTTTGTTCCAGTTTATTCAATCTAAAAATCTTTGTGTTAAGACTGATTCTCAACTTGAAATTTAATAATCTGGGTGTCCAAGACACCCCAACAAATAGAGAGCTGTATAAGAAGCATCTGTCTGGATTTCTGTGGCATTTATAAAAGTCAAAAAACTAATATCTGCTTTTTTTTTTAAGATTTTATTTATTTATTTGACAGGTAGAGATCACAAGTAGGCAGAGAGGCAGGCAGAGAGAGAGGAGGAAGCAAGCTCCCCGCTGAGCAGAGAGCCTGACACGGGGCTCGATCCCAGGACCCTGGGATCATGACCTGAGCTGAAGGCAGAGGCTTTAACCCTCTGAGCCACCCAGGCGCCCCCTAATATCTGCTTTTAAACACAGATAAAAATCAAGAAAATGACTGTTAAAAAGAAAAAAAAAATAAGGAAATAAAGCATGATATTATGTTGGGATCCAACCAATGCTTACTAAAATAACAGAATATGTTAATTTCTTCCCTGAAAGATCTAAGTATTTTGGGGCTCTTGGAGAAATGGAATGATTTCTGTGTAAGCATATTAGATTATTTTTGAGGTCCTGAAGGTTCTATGTTTAACTTTGTTTTCAAAAAATCACACAAGCATTTGTAAATTTATTATATTGCTACTGTTCAAAATATGGAAATAAATGTTCTTTAACAAAGTTTATTATTTCAAAACCTGTAAAGTTAATTCTATTTGGCCATGAGCTCCCATTATGAAATTAAAGATTTTCCACTTAAAGGAAATTATCTAAGTCACTACTGAAAACTTCCAGGAATGTGATACCAGCTTCCTGGTTGACCAGGCCTATGATGAATGAGCTAGGAAGGTATCCTTCCACAAGATCACATATTAGGAGATTCTAGAAGCTTGCTCCATTTTCCCCTTACTGCTGGAGCTTTTTCTTTGGCTCAGAGTGGGACTTGTAAATGTCCTATATAACATCACTTGACCTCAGTCTGAAAATGACCTAATCTCTGGTTGCTACTTCCTCTAGGACTTCTTTAGTTCCAAATGTGGCATATTCAGAAGAATCTTAAGTGAGAGATACCTATAAAAATTTCATTTTTCCAGGGAATAAAGCTTCTCAATAAAAGCTGTAGACTTGGGGTGCCTGGGTGGCTCAGTGGGTTAAGCCACTGCCTTCGGCTCTGGTCATGATCTCAGGGCCCTGGGATCGAGTCCCGCATCAGGCTCTCTGCTCAGCAGGGAGCCTGCTTCCCTTCCTCTCTCTCTGCCTACCTCTCTGCCTACTGGTGATCTCTCTCTGTCAAATAAATAAATAAAATCTTTTAAAAAAATAAATAAATAAAAGACACTGATTTAAGAAGAAGATTTTGATAGTGCTATTAAAGGCAAGAGAAAAGATTCCTCAAAGGCACTTTGGGTCATTCTTCCATGGAATTCTTTTATAATATCATAGTATACAAAAATAAGCTTCCAGAAAATAAAATTTGAATGTGTATGTCATACCTATAGAAAATGTCAAGTTCTCAAATTCAAAGCAACAGAAAAATAACATTAAAAAAAATGAGAGATCCAAATTTTTAAATTTAAAAGTACTCTGAAAAGTAGGGAAATTAAAATAAAAAGGCAAAAACAGACTGAGGATCTACACAGAACAACGGGTTACTATACTGGGCAAAGCTTGTTATAATTTACAAAAATACAGGGTACCAAAATATATGACAAAAGATAAAGACAAAATATATAGAAACTAGAATATATTACTAGTGCCATTATAAATCAGTAAAAACCTTTTTTGAAAGCAACATGGCCAATTGTATTTGGAACCATGAAAATGTATATTCTCATTGTTAAAACTTTCTCCTAAGAACATAACAGAATAACAAATAACAAAACTGCAAAAAAATTTAAAAATTAAAAAAACATTTTAATAAAATAAAATTAAGAAACAACAAAACTGCAACAAGCACATACAGCATTAGCTATGAAAACTAAAAATGAACCACAAACTCCTAAATTTTCAATAGGAGGTACAAAATCTGAATTTACCACTCTGGGAGTTAAAAGACTCCTAAGTCATGAGCTTGTCTTCAAAAGAGCTTAGAAACCAAGATGTACATATGAAAAGACTTCACCACAAGGCAGTAAGCGATAATTGCTAAGTAAGGGGTCCAGGCAACCCTAACTCGGGAGAGAAGGAAATCACTTCCCACTTCCCACTGAGCAATCAATAAAGAAGAAATGGAATTCATGCTGGCCTTGGAAGTGAGGGTAAGATTTTTCACTAGCAGAAAAGAAAGAGGACAGCAATTCAGATAAAAATAAAATAAAAATATTCTCCTCCACACGATACAGTAAAGAGACAGTCTGAGAGATATTACTATGTCTTTCTCAAAAAATAAAATAAAAATGGTTCCATGGACAAACAAGTTAGAGTAAGACTGTGATAGGGTCCAAGGTCAAAGCTTTTGTGCATGATCAGAACCAGGATTCAGAACGCTTGCACTGGCTTCCATGGAAAGGGAGGACTGAAGGTAGGAGAGAAGATGAGAAAGTTGGTATAACAGACCAGGAGAGGAGATGGAGAATTGAGCTTTACATATGTGCACCAGGAGCAGAGAGGAGTGGGCACAATAAGAAGTACTTAGCAGATAGAATCAGTTGACTAGATGGTAGAATTGGCAACTGTCTGGATGTGGGAACCAAGGGAATCGGAGTCAAAATGACAAAAATGAAATGATGACATCAGAACTTCCATTTTGTTGACTTTTCATATACCACCATACGTAGAATAAGAAGGGAACCAGGTTTGGATTTGATGGTAAGGGAAGATACTAATTTGGTTGTGCGCATACTAAATTTGAAATTCCTAGGAGCCAATTAGTTGGAAATTTCCAGCAAGCAGTTAGAAATATAAGCCTGGAGTTTGAAGGGTGATGCATATGGCAGCTGCAGAAATGGAACCGAAGAAAACACTCCAGGAAACCAAGCCCGTTTGGACAAGAAAAAATGCAGAGCGACACCAGTCTCTAAAGAGTGCCCAGAGATGGAGGAGCCAGTGAAGGGAATGAAGAGAAATCAGGTGCCTGATGCCTTGGAAATGGAAAGGTAAGTGTGAGACTGGAAGAGATCTAGATGCGAGCATCCAATGCTCCAGGTTCAGCAATGATGATAAGGATTCCTGAGAGATCACTGGCGTGGCCACTAAAAGACCACGTGTGGCCCTATCCCTGACTTGCAAAGACTTTGGTATAAATTAAGTAAGTATATTATAATGTCATGATGCTAATCAAGGAGTTGAAGTGTGATTGGAAGCTACACAACTAGAGACAGCATATAAGATATTTCTAAGCACAGGAGACATCTGGGTTTGACAGGTCAGAAAGAGCAAGGCAAGAATTTTTTAGATTGTGAGAGATTTGTGTCTCTGTAGGCTGAGGGATGAGGATAGAGACACCATTGGCAGAAGAAGTTATGTTAATGTCTGCCATGCAGCAGATCCTGTTCTAACCCATGCTGTTTAACCTGTAATCCTCAACACAATCCTATGAGCTAAGTATTAATATACCACTTATCACAGGGCACAATGAGGTACAGAGAGAGAGGCAGGGGCTCAAGGTCACATGGCTAGCAAAGGCTGAGCCAGGATTCAAAGGCAGGTTGACTGACTCCAGAGCCATAACTTAACCATGACATTACGTACCTTCAGGAGAGCACCATCTACTGCCCTAGCAGGAGAGAAGGGGAGCCTGGAGAGATGGGAGAGCACAAGCAAAGAATGCAGCTGAGCTCACTGCTAAGTCTCTCGGTGGGTAACAGGAGAAATGGACAAAACTGAAGGAGCAGGAAGGAGCAGGGTCACTGAGAGAAATCCATTAAAGACTGTGCGCTGTGTATCTGACCTAAGACAGACTCTGGCATGGAAAAGCAGGAACAAATACAGGTTGCATAAAGAAGGGATAAACAAATTGTCAAAGAGAAACTAAGATGTGTATTTTCAGTTTACGAGCCAATTGCAATAGCGCAGCAAAGAGAAGACCACACAAGACTCAAGTGGTAGGAATATGAGGAGCTATTATTGAATTTTTTAAACATTCTTGCATCTTTCGGGGCACCTGGGTGGCTCAGTGGGTTAAAGCCTCTGCCTTCGACTCAGTCAGGATCCCAGGGTCCTGGGATCAAGCCCCACATGGGGCTCTCTGCTCAGTAGGGAGCCTGCTTCCCTTCCTCCTCTCTGCCTGCCTTTCTGCCTATTTGTGATCTCTGTCTGTCAAATAAATAAATAAAAATCTTTAAAAAAAAAAAACTTCTTGCATCTTTCAAATTTTCTACAATGCTCAATGTATAGGAATGTATCACCCCTGCAGGAAAAAATACTGAAGTTGCTAAAACACTGATGAGAACTTAAAAACTATAGCACTGATGGTGGAGAGGACAGATTGAAGAAATGTCTTAAGCAGGACCAGCACAATTTAGTGACAGCATTGATTTGACAGGTGAAGGGAAAGAGAAGTCAAGAGGGATATTAGGTTAGATGGCGACACCATTTAACAAGATCCGGAATATGAGAAGAGGAATGAATTCTGGGTAATGGAAAAGAATGAGGTCATATTTATGCTGGCTGAGTTTGAAAGGACTGAGGACTAGAGTACCAGTTAAGTATATCCAGGTGGTAGGAGTAAAGAAGAAAAGTTTTATTACTATTTGGAAGAAATGGGCCTTAAAAGAGTGGTTAAAATAATAAGAGTTGATGACATCACAGTAGCTCCAAAGACAGGAAAAGTAGAGCACATCTATGTTTAAGGGTGAGACAAGTAAAGAGGGAAATAGAAATTCACCATTCAAACAGCACCACAATGACTGCTATAGGCAAACCCACCAGGAAATGCCAAAATTCATGGGCAAAATTGAAGGAGAAACAAGATATTCACATAGTCTCAAAGTTTCTCCCCCAAATATGTATTCACTGCAAATGGGAAAAATAGTAATTTCAGTGTGAAGGTAAGTGGCAGACACCATCTTTACCAACTGATCATGGCTATTCTGTCCAGTAATAAGACACGGCAACACCCTGTACCCTGAAATGATGTACCAAAAGGAACACAGCATCACTTCTGTGGAATTCTGGCCACAAATACCAAACTTTAATCTAGTCATCAGCTACACCCAAATTGAAGGACATTCTCTGACTGACCAGTACTCTTCAAAATGGTCAAGTCATTAGAGACAAGGAAAGACTAAAGAACGGTCACAGCTTAGCAGACAAAAAGAAGACAGAACAGCTGAAGGCAACATGTGATTCTGGAACCAAAAAAAAAAAAAAAAAAAAAAGGCCAGTCGGAGGGAAACTGATGAAAGCTGAAAAAAAGCCTGTAGTTATTACCATTGTTCCAAAAGTAATGTCTATTTTTGATCATTGTGCAATGGTTATGTATGATGTTCCATTGTGGGAAGGGCCTATGAGAACTGCTTATTTTTATGACACTTCTAATAAGTCTACATTAGTTTCAAAATATAAACTTTCAAAAATGAGGAAGTAGCCTAGGAAAAGTTTAAATTGAACCCCTACCTCACACACTGTACTAATATGACATTCATCAGAATACTTTTTTAAGTAAAAACAAAAAATACTAGAAGAAAATGAGGGAAACACTTTTATAATCTCAGAGTACGACCCAGGAGGCATGAAAATCATACCATAGGGGCGCCTGGGTGTGCTCAGTGGGTTAAGCCTCTACCTTCAGCTCAGGTCATAATCTCAGGGTCCTGGGATCGAGCCCTGCATCAGGCTCTGCTCAGCGGGGAGCCTGCTTCCCCCTCTCCCTCTGCCTGCCTCTCTGCCTATTTATGATCTCTCTCTCTCTCTATCTATGTCAAATAAATAAATAAACTTTTTAAAAAAGAAAACCATACCATAAATTAAAAGGCTGATACATTTCATTATTTCAACTTTTTTCAATCTGCACGGCAAAAAACATAAAAAACAACATCACTAGATAAAGAACAATACAGGAAAGAAAACTTCCAATTAATATCCCAAAAAGCTAATATCTCTAAAAGAAAAAGAAAAAAAAAATCTTACAAGTCAATTAAAAAAAAACCCAATCTGGTAGAAAAAAGGTCAAAAACTCTGAAGAAACAAAACATAGAAAAAGAAATACCAATGCATTTTTAATTATATGAAAAGATGAAACTTAAAACTATAAGTGGATACATGCTTTTCTTTTCATAATAGGTTGGCAAGTAGCAAAACATTAGACAAAACACTGTCTTGTTGAGGGTATAGGAAAATAGCCCATCTCATATGTTACTGATGGGAGTATAAACTGGTACCACATCTATGAAGATCTGCCACAGCCCTTAAGAATCTAACGCTTATACCTCTCTATCCAGCAATATGACTTCTGGGAATTTGTCCTTCAAAGATTCTCCTACATGGGTAGAAAACTCAAATCCAAGGATATTCACTGAAAAATTGTGTCTTATAACAAAGACAGGTCATAACCTATCGATAAAATCCCACTGATAAAAGACAGGTTAAATAAGCAAGGATATGTTTATATGAAGGAATACTATGAAGTCAGTAAAAAGGACACTAGTTCTAGCTGTATGATAGGATGTACTGTTAAGTGCACAAAGCAAGGCACAGAACTGTAAGCATGGTAAGTTACCTCCTGGGCAAACGATAGGTATATCCTTAACAGGCGTTGGTATTTTTAGGCTGATACTCGAAAACAAAAACAAAACAACAACAACAAAACAAGTAAATTATTTGCCTGAGGGGAGCCTTAGAGAAAGTACGCATTAGAGCCATTCCAGAATTCGTTTAAAACTTTTACCACCGTAGGAAGAGGCACAGAAGAAGCCAGTGAATTACAGAAAGAAATCGATGAAACCACATCAAGGGGAAGAAATATTGCCAGGAGAACAGGGTGACGGGAAATAGTGGCTAGAGATTCCCTAACTGTGGGGTGAAGTGTTAGGTTGTTCCTGAGAGGTTAACTCTGGTGGGGACTTGGGAACAGCCCTAACACTCCACCTCTGGGGGCATCTGGGTGGCTCAGTGGGTTAAGCCTCTGCCTGCGGCTCAAGTCATGATCTCAGGGTCCTGGGATCAGGCCCGCATCGGGCTCTCTGCTCATCAGGGAACCTGCTTCCTCCTCTCTCTCTGCCTGCCTCTCTGCCTAATTGTAATCTCTGTGTGTGTGTCAAATAAATAAATAAAACCTTTAAAAACAAAACACTCCAGCTCCAGAGTCAGACAGTGTCCACAGTAAAGGGGGGCAGTCAAGGCTTAGGAGAGCTGAGAAAGAAAGAGACTCACTACTAATACAGACAGAACTGACATACAAATCCACTTATTTATATCCAGGAGACAACACACCTGAATAGCATTGATGTTACTGCTGACAGGAAATGCCCTGGCCCTCTCATACCTACAGTCACACAAGAAGTTAAAAGAATGCCTGTTTAAGACAGCAAATAGATTCGTGGCTTGCAGGAGTTAGGTGGCGATGAAACGGTAGAGCACAGAGGATTTTTAGGGCAATAAAGCTCTTCTGGATGATACCTCAATGGTACATACATGTCATTACACTGTTGTCCAAAACCCACAGAACCCACAAGACCAAGAGTGAGCCTGAATGTAAACTCTGGACTTCCAGTGCTAATGAAGAGTCCGCGCAGTTTCATCAATCACACGTGAGCCCCTCTGATGACACTGGGAGAGGCTGGTCATGTGTTGAGGGAAGGGGTATATGGGAAATCTCAGTACCTTCTGCTCAGTTTTGCTGTGAACCTAAAACTAATCTAAAAGTAAAGCCTATTTTGGGGCGCCTGGGTGGCTCAGTGTGTTAAAGCCTCTGCCTTCGGCTCAGGTCAGATCCCAGGGTCTTGGGATGGAGCCCTGCATCGGGCTCTCTCCTCATCGGGGAGCCTGCTTCCTCCTCTCTCTCTCTCCCTCTCTCTCTCTCTCTGCCTGCCTCTCTGCCCACATGTGATGTGTCAAATAAATAAATAAATAAAATCTTTTAAAATAAATAAATAAAATTTTAAAAAATAAAAATAAAGCCTATTTCAGAGTGGGGGCGTGGATGGCTCACCCCCAACACAGACGTCACTGAGGCTTCAGCATCTGATCGAGAACAAAATCAATCAGTCAATGCTTGGAATTCCCAGGATTTTCTTTCTCCTAAGAGTTTAAAAGTTTTAAAGTTATTTCTTCATTTATCCTTCACAACATTTACATACCTATGGTGGAACATAAACAGTATAAAATTGGGGAAAAAAGAGGCAATATTGGGAAAATGAGGCCACGTCTCAAGGTGAACCACTTGCAGAAATAGGACTGCAATTCCACTTTCCTTATTAATTATCCTGACTTTTTTAATGTATTAAGGCCATTTGGAAAGCAAATAATTAAAACTGCTAATCCATTGTCTGCTCTTGCGTATGTGTGTGTGTGTCTGTGTGGGTATATGTACATGCATAAAGAGACACACTTATAATCATGCACACACAGACACATACACACTCACTCATACATTTACACTTGAGGCAAAGAACCAGCTCTGTCAATGAAACCAAATTTAGGCATAATAATCTGTGGATAATAATAACAGTGCAGGGGCGCCTGGGTGGCTCAGTGGATTAAGCCGCTGCCTTCGGCTCAGGTCATGATCTCAGGGTCCTGGGATCGAGCCCCGCATCGGGCTCTCTGCTCAGCGGGGAGCCTGCTTCCCTCTCTCTCTCTCTGCCTGCCTCTCTGCCTACTTGTGATCTCTCTCTCTGTCAAATAAATAAAAAAAAATAATAATAATAATAATAACAGTGCAAATGACCATGCAACTGTTACAAATAAAGAAACTCACATATGTCGTTGTAATTCAGAATTTGGAGTCTGAGGTAAGTGAGAAAGAACAAACTTAAAAAAAAAATTACAAGTCAAATACACTTTTCACTGCATCCACTAAAAGGATTTAATTTAAAATGCAAACATCAGCATATTGGAAAGGGAAATGAGAAGCTAATAACATGCATTGACGTTTACATAAAATTAGTATGTAAAGTGAGAGATATGAACCTAATGATGAATATGAAGCAACCACTTGCATTTTAACAGACTAAGCAAAAATGTAATTGACAAAGAGGCCAATCTAAATGAATTTCCAGCTACTTCAACATTAAGTGCAGCTGCATGCTGTCAGAATTATAAACGAGGAAAAAAATGTTTAAACTGGATTTCTTTAAAAAAACACAGCCAATATGTGAACTTACACACTGTACTGAAGTTATCATTCATTCAATCAGAAAAAAGCACTTTTTTTTTCCAAAAAGTCATTTTTTTGAACATCAGAATTGTCAATAGGCAGTTGCTTCATATTGATTGGAGAGAAAAGTATTTGGAGGTAAATGAAAATATTAAGGTTTTTCTGGGAGTCGTAGCTGTAGCTGCCATTCCCAGAATTAAGTCAAGGTTAAAAACACCTGTTTTCAAGAATAATCTAATACCATAAAATTTCATTTAAAAGCCACTAAGAACACCCCACTTGGTATCTTATCAGTGGCAGTTATGAGCTTAAGCTCTGGCACCAGCCTTGCTGGGTTCAAATCCTAACTCTATCACTTCTTGCTGTGTGACTTTGAGCAGGTCACTTAACCACACTGCGCCTTGCTTTTCTCATCACAGTATAAGGATGGTCACCGTACCTAGCTCCTAGGGTCGTTGTGTGAGCTAAACATATTCATATATGCAAGACACATGCTCTTTGACTGTGAGCTGTCATTATTCTCCTCAGGAGGCAGTCTCTTAGAGCAGGCATTATATGGTGTTAAAAAAACTGACAAAGAAGATGGTAGCAAGCATGCCATGATGTTGCTGATCCTGTGTGTAGAGAACCATTGTTTCCCACCCCGCACACCCTCTCCCGGGTGGACAGGAACCATGGGAATATCTCCGGCCACTTCTCAGTAAAGACCCGCTCTGGGCGGAAAATTGATAGAAAGACACAGCCCCGCCCCTTCGATGCCGCACAAGTGACTCCAGAACAGAGTGAGAAGGCAAGCCCAGCTGCCTTCCAATGTGCTGGGAGATCTTGGCATATTTTGTTCTCTACTACCATCCGTCCTCAAAGGGATGGTTTGGTCACTGATCGTGCACCTGACTTTGCATTTCATCTTTATCCAGGCCCCTCAGAATAGCCCACCAAATGTTTTATTTATCCCGGTATTTTCCAAGGTCAAGAAAAGGGCAGAGCACAAAAATCAAAGCTAATGCAGAAAGATTTCATGTGCATTCTTCCCCTTTAATTTACTGAAAGTGCCAACATCTGAATAGAAGGAAAAAGGCCAAGTCTACAGGCATCTTGGCAGGGTGACGAGTCATTGAAAAGAGATGTGAATTCCCACATAATAAACACACCAAAGCCAGGCTCTCCACACCCTCTCAAGTCCTGTCATACTGTGACTGGACTGGCATCCCTGCCAAGGAATAAAGGGAAGGAAGAAAGACACAAGACTCCCTTCGCCTTGAATCACATACAAACCCTGGTTCCACAGAGGGACAAGAGGGTTTGCCTATGTGTGGTCAGGGCCGAGGAACCCCAAACTCCACGGGACCCTGAAATGGATGCTTCCTGCTGCCTGCATGAGAGAGGGAAGACATGAGGTGCATGGCATTCCTCCAGGATCCAGAAAAACAACAGGCCCGGGCACATGTATGTGGAGTAAAGAGGAACTCAGGGTGAAGTCAGGCACTCCCCACACTCTAAGTTCCTTTCCCATGCTCCTCTGTGCTAGAGCTACTCCGTCATGACCCGAACACCTCCGACTTAGGAACTCCTACTCTCCAAAGAGGATGAGCCAACCTCATTTACACCTTGGCATGAATTCAACCCATTCTCTCTTTCCACATCATTTTACTCTACTTGTGATTTCTAAGATGATTAGAGCTTTCTGTGCCACTCAAATGGGGCTGGTTCTGAAGCGGTCTACATCCTCTGCTGGCACAAGACAGCAGGTGTCACCTGTGGACTCAAACAGTCCTCTTTCCACATGAAATGGCTAAAATAGATAGTTTTTCGACTTTGAAAAACAATACAGTGAACAGATTAAAGCCTTTATATCTTCAAATACCACAGAAAGACAACAATCCTTTGAATTTCAAAGGAAGCACCACCTTGGAAAGAAATGCCAGAAAACCTAATTTCTAGTCCAGTATCAACACACTCTCACCACACAACCACAGACGTGTCACTCGAAGTTTCTGGGCCTCAGTCTCCGGTGACAGAATTAATGGGTTCGATACCTATCTAAGGTTCCTTTCCACTCGGAAATTTCACAAACCATTCGTTATTTTCAGTTCAAGTAATTTCAGACACCATGACAGCAAAAGCTCATGTGAAATGAACTGAACAATGTAATTAAAGGGACTTTTAAAACGTATTAGGAGAATGACAAAAGGAACAGAGAATGCTTGAGAATTAAGACACTTTTTCCCTCAGTCTGTTCTCATAAGATGCCCGACCTAATACCATTAGTGTTTTTGTTTTTTTTTTTTCTCTTTCCACACCACAGTATAGCCAAGTGAACTCCCAAATGTGTGAACAATCAGGATCACGGCCTCGGGCTGAATGCTGCCTCTGAGAGATCAATCGAGGGCAGGTGCCTAGAACAGGTGGAAAAAACGAGAACATATCCTTGAGAGTCCCTTGGGAGTGAGCGCTCACCTTCCACTAGTTGGTCCAGGCTGGAAATCTTCTTGAGCCCATCGATGGTGTAGATCGTCCTCACTCCCTGGGGCAAATTCACGTTATCCGATAGAGTTCGGGTCAAATCAGCCAGCAGGGCCTCAAAAGATCGGAAGCGGTCTGGGGAGATGGCATACACAATCCCTTTGAAGTATCTATCTCCGTTTCGATAGAAACGAACTTTCTTGGCCTTCTTCTCAGAGCTGAGGGTCTGCAGCGTGCGGGTTCGGTAGAAGCTGCAGTGGGCGCTGTGCGTTGGGCTGGGCAGCCCGTTCACCCGCGACCCTCTGCTGTATCTCTGAGCCTTATCCCGCTCGTCAAAGTGCTCCAGCTCCATGTCTCTGCCGAAGGACATGATGGAGTTAAAGTGGAACCTGGGAGGCACAGAAGGGGGGAAGAAAAAACAGAGACACATACTGATGTTATTTTAAGATCATGGTTTGAAAGGCTCAGCTCAAGAGCAGCTGGTGGAAATACTGCCGTAATTGATGGTATATTTAATGCGCGTGATCAAGTTGGAAGAGAAGGAAGAAGTAGAAGAGGCAGCTCTGTGCAAAGAGCCTATCAGTCAACCCCAGTTTAGTTAGAAACAGCTCCTATGTAGGGACCACCAACCCCTCTCGGGCTCTGAACAGCTGTTACTTCCAAGTCACAGCAAACCTTTCCAAGTTGTATTAGCCCTATTTACAGATGAAGAAAACAAGGCATGAAAAAACTTCTCCAAGTCATACCATGGAGAAATGCTTGAACCAAGACCTCCCACCCAGGTTTGCTTGACTCCAAAGTCCAGACCTCCCTACAGTGTGCTCACTCTGGTGGCAGATGGAATATAAGCTTTCATATTACCATAGGGCTGATGATAGGACGGGGTGGTGGGCCAGGAACCAGAAGGAGGGGGTCAGCATTTAACAGATTAAAAGCCGTTCACGAAGTTTTGTGCTCCCCCTTGCCAGATGGAGAGCCAACTGAATCAATCCCCAGGTTCCACCAACTTAAGACTTTCCAACATATTCACATACTCGATAACAGCTTTTTTAAAAATGATTTCACCATAACTCATTTGCTTACATTTCGTGCCTCGGATAAGCTGGGTTAAAAAAAGCAGAAAAAGGTTGCGGAGGAAGAAGAAAAAGAACAGAAGGGATAAAAGTTACTTTTGGGGATGGCTCTGCCTTTCCTTCCACTCTATTTTCATGGCTGAGGGAACTGAGACTTTAGAGATGTTGATCAAGTACATTTCTCAAGGTTAGTACAGTATCAAGTTTGGATCAACATCTTTAAAGCCTCGCTTCTTCAACTAACATAGGAACGCCAGGCATATCTACCTCTTAATTAATATTAAGTGTGAATACATGAAGCACTGGAGAGAGTGTCAAGCATGTATTAAGTATTAATGTTTTTTATTATAAGATCTGCTTTCTCTTCTTAACTCTGTCACAGAAAGAACTAGTAGGAATTGAATCTCCCCCTTCTGGTAAGGAAAGCTCCTTGGGAGTCTGCTGGTTTTCATCTCACGACCCTTCTGACAGATATGCTTGCTCCCCCACGGTCCCCATTGGACTTTCTATAGAGCCCTGTCATCAGCAAGCTGCCTGTGGGATCAATGCATCCTTGCTAAGGGGTTAGGTGAGAAAGGCTTGTGATGTTGACCCTTGCAGGGGATCCAGATTTTAACAGGTCAATCTAGAAAGCATTCAAAGGAAAGAAGTTTTGATGACAAAATTTCCGGCATGGTGAAATACAATATAAGCGAAACAGAAAATATGGGGCAAGAACCTTATGAGTGCTCCCCAAATCCCACCACACAGATGATGCTGCCTTTCTGAAAGTCAGTCCAAACTAACCAAAAGTACTGCCAAGCCTCCCTGACCTTTCCTTGACCCCCAGTAGACTAACCTCTGATCCATTCAGAATGGCTCAAAGTTCATGTTTAAAAGCACTGCTAGAGATTGTGTACTCCTGAAATGAAGTGGAAGAAGTTAGAGTTTATTGAATGTCTATGGCATGCCTGACACTATTATTCAGCAATCAATTGTGTAATATGCTAACAATTCCCTTCTAACCCCCACAACAATCCAGTGAGGTCAGTAATAATATTATGACTGAAGACAAATACGGGATAGAGGCAGGGTCCCAGAGTCATAATTGAGGGAGCTGGGATTTGAAAGTAGGTTGACTCTGACTCTGAAGCTGGAGCTCCCATCTTTCTGCCTCATGTGCTTTGTCTTAGAGGCCAGACTCCCGGAGACCCTCCCTAGACCCCTTCCCCCATAAAAATAGGGGTTTTTAAAGCCCTGACTCTTAACCAGACCTGTGACCTTGAGGAGGCCACTTAACTGAGGAAGGCTTCCTCTGCAAACAGAGGGGACTGTGGTCACCAGGCCAGGCCAATTAAGATCTTCACCTGCTCATCATTCTATTGCTGACCCCGGGGTGGAGGGGGGGGGGCACCTCAAACCTGGACTGATTATTAGTTCAGTGTATTTTCTTTCCTCCAAGCATGAAAACTACCTCATGTCTCTTAATAACTCATAATAGCCTAAATTTGTATTTTCCAGAAAAAGTGATACCATATGTAGGTAGATAGGAACTAGTTTCATTGATTTTGAAGTTGGATAACTTCAAAACAGTGATCCAGTTCCTCAGGCAGCTACTAACTGAATAACAGAACCAGTATTTTACCCATGGTATCATTGCTCCCACCTTTTTTTCTTAATCTCCTCCTAACGTGAGCTCTTTTGTCTTCTAAAAGGGGTGTGGGTCACTAAGCTCTTCAAACTTCACATATTACGAAGGCCAGGTTGGCTTTTGAAGCTTCTGTTTTATTTTTAAAGGCAGTAAGCTATCTTCCAACCTGAGGGGTTTCCTCTCAAATCTACATGAACCAAGGGACAACAGGCAGGACCATAGCAAAGGATGGCACAACCGTGTCAGCAGAGAGTGCCCATGAAGTGTGAAGGGGCTTTTATCGAGTCACAATTTGCAAAAGGCAAATAATGTAGCAACTGTTGGCATTCCCTAGAGAAATCAGGCTTCTGGAACCAAGAGTTCTACCCCCAAAGCGGGGGGTGGGAGTACAATTTTACAATAGACAAAAGTTGATTTTGTTTTATTTGTGTATTTCCTCAAACTTAATCATATGTTCAACCAGGACAAGCACATCTCTGACTTCCCTTCACTGAGCCTGCCCAAAAGTAAGTAATGATGCTGGGGACAAAGAAAAACCACACTCAAAGTGAAATCGTTTTCAAGGCTACAGCTACCACTAAAGGAATGTCAAAAACCACACTACACATCCTAATGTTCCATAATTATGTGCAACATCAAAATAGGTGTTCCTTTTCTTGCCTTGGCTGGCTCAGCTCTCCAGTTGGCTTAGTCACGTATTTGAACCACCAGCTCCTAAAGAAGATTCCCTGGGCTTCTACAGGTTCTTGCTTTCTGCACAGGAAATAGATGGCTAAGCGCCTGAGCACATGGGTGTCATGGTACGAAGAAGGTAACCAAAGGGCCAGAGCCACAGAGATCACAGGCGCTTGAGAGGGGAAGAAGGGGGCCTGGCTCCCGTCTGAGATCTTCCTATAAACACTGCCATGCCAAGAAATCAGCATCCTCAATTGTCTTCTGTGGGATTTCTCACCATTTTGAGGAACCTCTGTGTTCATCCTTCTCTAGATAAGGATATGAGTTCCTGTTTCAGAGATCTACACACACACACACACCCCCCAAAAAATTATCTGGCATAAAGGTTACGACATCTAAACAGACGCTGGACCTGTAAGTCCCCAGGGATATTTTACCAGTGGGACTAGGATGCAAGTGCATGGGCAGGCGTGGACTAAGAGGCGTGCACACACACCTTCAGAGTGCATGTACCACCGTGGACACAGACATCACAGGATGTGTGTCAATCTTTTATAATGTGCCTACATATAACCCCTCTTAAAATCCCTTCTGACCCGCCTTCATGTGACATTTCATACTTAAAAGACTGTCCTACTTTCCTTTCCAGCGGAAAGGCGATATATTTAGGAACATTCACAAAGCATATTGACGGAACACCTTGCAGTGTGGCCGCTCACCGCGTGTGCACCATAACCTGGACACACACTCACAGGTGCGGAGAGAGGGAGCCGGTTTGAATGAAACCTTTCATTTGCTCCATCTCTTACAAGCATTGGCTTTCCAAATCCAGCAGTGATTCCGCGCAAACCTGGTTTTCAAAAGCAGCCTCTTTTGTGGGGCAATGCAGGGCTGTGCATGCGCTCCCACTAGGAGGAAAATGCCATTTCCTCTCCGCATGCTTTTAGCACTGCAGGTACTAATTTGTACATGAGGCAGCCTCGCTGTCCCTGAAGGAACTTGAGACCCTGCAAATGTACTTGCAACACCCACACTGCAGCCACCCACCACGCACAGATCGCCCCATCTTCAAGCACACCACCCTCCCGGGCACTTGAGAAAGCACACACACAATAAGAGGCCTGGCCCGGCCACTCCTTCTAGGCGCAGACTTGGTCCTCCCTCCGCGGCCAGTTCTGACAATGACAAACACCTCGCCCAGCTCCTCCGCCCTGGCTCTCCATCTCCACTAACAACGTGGCGAAAAGCCTGGCGGAGAGGGATGGGGGGACGCGCACTATTCCCCGTTTTAAGCCCGGTGGCACCAGACAAAAGAGGCAGGTGCCAGCAGCCCGGGAGCCGCCCGTACAGACCGCCCCCGGCCGAGGCCAGTCTGGCCACCGCAGGGCAGCGCCTTTCGAGGAACGGCGGGCAGGGTGGCGGCGGCGCCGGGCCAAGGGGGGCGCCCGCCCCGCCCTGCACGCCCCGGGCTTCCTCGGCGCCCCACGGCGGCGGGAGCAGAGGACGCTGCGAGTCCCCCGGCAGGGACCCGCCCGGGCCGGCCCTGCCCGCAGCTCCCTTCCCCAGCGAAGGCAAACCACGCACCGGTCCGCGGAGAGACGCTGCCGGGGGTCTTTGTGGCCGCGCTCGGGGCCGCCTCCTGGTGCTGTCCTCACCCGGCTGGGCGCGGCCGGGGCTGCGGGGCTGCGGGGCGGCGGCGGGGCCGGGGCTGGGGCTGGGCTGCAGCAGCTGGGGAGCGCGGGCGTCTCAGCTGCAGCCGCTAGTGCAGGGATGCGCCTCTGCCGGTTCTCATTGAAATGCGGCGCTTCGCACAGCCTCACTCCAGCCTCTCTCCGGAGGAGGGCGGCGGCGGCGGCGGGCGCGCTCCCTTTTCTTGTGGCTCACTCTCACACGCCCTCCCCGCTCCCTCCTTCTCCTCCTCCGCGTGCGCGCTCCGGAGCCCCCGCCCTTCTTGGCAGGGCGCACCTACCACGGCTGCGCCGGGGGTCCTCCTCCTCCTCCCCCACGCCCTCTCCGACCGCAGCGACCTCCGTGCGGCTGGCCTGAACAAACCCCCCAAACTCCCCATTCCTCAGGAGTGATTGTCTGGAGGTAAGGCAAGATCGGATGGAGGCCTGGGGACAGCGGAAGAGAACATGGACGGGGCCAGGTCTGAGCCAGGAAAAGTGCGAGATGAGGGGATTGGTGAGAGGTGGCGCAACGGAGAGTCCCCCCACCCCACCCCAGGGGAGACAAGGGAAACAATTATTTCCTCCTCCCCTGACAGCCCCCACCCCACCCCGCAGACACATACTTTATGTGACTTCATGATTTAACACTCTCCCAGAATTATGGAAGCCAACATAGTGCATTCTCACACTCAAGTCCAAGATGCATCCATGCAGGTCCTCCAGGGAAGGACCAACCCCGGACCCTCCTAATCTCCACACTCCAGTGTCACCCTCAGTCCCCTTATTGGGAAGCACCAGTTCTGTTCATTGACCCCACCAGGCATGTCCATTTGACCCCAGTACTCAAATAGTGACCTATGTTTAGAGCCGAGTAATTTACAAAAGGCACTTGGTACTAAAGGCCAGGTTTCCCTTCTGGAAACTCCTGGTTGCCAAGGCTGTTGGTCAGCGCTGGAAAGCCCCATGAGCTCATCACAAGCCTTCCCTTCTGGGGCAGGAATGTTCTCAGAACCCAGGCTGTGGACAGCTTCCTCTAGTCTTTGCACAAAAGCCCAGGGAGTGAGAGCAGGTCGCTGACTTCATGAAACCTTAGCCTGGTTCACTGGGCAGCCTAAATTTTGGTCCAGTTTAATCTCCTTCAGTCATGTCGCTTGGGACATGTATTTGTCCCACATATGCATACATATACAAAAACATGTGTATTTTTATCTCCTCCGGGGTTTGAACCTTTTTGTGGAAAATCAAAATTTTCTTTTTCTCTAGCCCATTGAGCCCAGTTACATATTTGACTACTCATTTTTTTAAAGATTTTATTTATTTATTTGACAGACAGAGATCACAAGTAGGCAGAGAGGCAGGCAGAGAGAGAAGGGAAGCAGGCTCCCTGCTGAGCAGAGAGACCCATTTGGGGGGGGGGGGGCTCCATCCCAGGACCCTGGGATCATGACCTTAGCAGAAGGCAGAGGCTTAACCCACTGAGCCACCCATGCGCCCCTTGACTACTCATTATTAATAAGAGCTAATCTGAAATACTCTCAGAGTACATGTAAATACTAAATAATCACCATTTGTTATAAAATGCCACTCAAATGAGATGCATGTTGCATATTCAACAAGTTGCTGCAATATTTATTTCTGAACTATTTAATAACCCAGGGATGAGACTATGTGAACTCATCAAATTGACTAAAAGCAAAGTACTGAGCCTACCCTTCAAATTCTAACACAAAATGCCGGCCAAGGGGTAAGCGCAGAGAAAGTAAGAAGCCAAGTGTACTTTCTTGAGAACAGAAATCAGAACTTCTATTTATCTTTTTTTTTTTTTTAAGATTTTATTTATTTGACAGAGAGAGATCACAGGTAGGTAGAGAGGCTGGCAGAGAGAGAGAGAGAGAGAGAGAGAGGGAAGCAGGCTCCCTGCTGAGCAGAGACCCCGATGTGGGACTCGATCCCAGGACTGAGATCATGACCTGAGCCGAAGGCAGCGGCTTAACCCACTGAGCCACCCAGGCGCCCCAGAACTTCTATTTATCTTGCAAGTGACAAATGCCAAGTAATTTCTGCCCAAATGCTAAAAGACAAGGAATAAATACCGTTTCCTAACCCCTATGGATATTCTATCTGGGTAATTTCTTAAGCACTTTAAGTAATTCAGCCATATCTTACCTCCTTCCTAGCTGACCTACCTGGGACAGGCAGATAATGTGCTTAAAAAACTGGGGGGGGGGGGACCCACCTTTGAGTGTGACTCTCTCGGATTGCTCTCACTCGATGTAGTTGGGCATCATTAGGTCTTTCAAGGAACCAAGAGCACTGAGAATAGATGGGCACACTAAGGAGTCCCCGCTGGCTCTCACTGCCGTCACACCATTTCATCAGAACAGCAGGCTGGTGCTAAGTGGCACCCAGTGACTGGACCGAAGGAATTGTGGAAGTCCATAAGTTACTTCTAGGAGGTTCAATGAAATTTAACCAGGGAACTCCTAATTCAAGTAATTTTCAAAAACTGATGTTACTTCCTTTATATTACCAAGGTATGGATCAAAGAAATGATTGGAATTAATGTGTCTTTCCCTCATGAAAATCTGAAGTTAATGGAGATCTCTCTCCAACTCTCTAATGCTATTTAAGCCGTGCACCCCTATCACTGCTCCAGACAGCCACCAGCCACAGCTCTGCACCCCGTGAGGCTGACAGCGGCATGGTCCCAGCTCTGTCAGTGGCTCCTATTAGCTGAGTGCTTGCTTTTTGCCGTGCTGGGGCATCTGTACATTTTCTTATTTCACACTCGTAAGAGCCATTCAAGGTAGGCATCCTTATCCTTACCTTACAGGTGAAGGAATTCAGGCATAGGCAAGTTACATCGTTTGCAATTAGCAGGCAGCTAATAAATGCCAAGCCCAACTCCATTTTTAAAATCCCTATGTTTTAAAATTCAAGTCAGTTTTCCAATTGCTATGCCCATATGCTTGAAAAGCCATATGAAATTCTAGTCTGAAGTGTACTCTCTTCAAAAATGCAGTCTTTTAATCAAGGAATGTATTATTTCATAACAGGGAGAGAGAACAACTCTTTGCTGATGTGAACACTGCTTCCTTTAGTGATGGGTACATCAAACGTATCTATTCTGAGCTAAATTTTCATGAGACTATTTGCATGTCACCCTCTGACACAGGTGGATGGACAATCTTAGCTTCATGTGTTTGCTTTTCTTTTCTTTTTTTTTTTTTCCCCCTGAAAGTAAGTTTTCAGGTCCAAACCAAGGAAGAGAAAGAGAACTAAAGAAAAATAATTTTTAGTTGACCATGTATCTCTTTTTGGGTACATTTTATTGGCTCCTTCATAGAAAATAAGCCCCATCACATAGATTCAAAGAGAATAATAGAAAATAAAATATGAGCAGGAAGAGATGCACTTACTGTGTTTCTCTCTAGAAGGGGAATTTAGTCTGTCTCCTCCATAATCTCTCTGCAGTCCTCCTCGGGGGCCAAGGAGGCAGTGCTCCTGGGTGGGGGTACCCAAGCATATTTACTGACTACCACAATTGTGAGAAACAGCTTTATAGAATATGATCGTCATTCTAATTTTCCTTATATTTCGTCCTGTGTATGATAAAGGCTCTTTATGGCATTTTCCACATTTTTTCTTAATTACCCCTAATGACAGAGCACTTACTTCCTCTGCTTTCTACTGGAAAGACAGAATTGTAATGATGAGGGATCTTGACAGCAGCCTGTCCAGTTTTTACCCCGTGCATGAATTCCCTCTATAACAAGTAGTTTTTCTGTCTCCTCTCTGTTGCTTCTAACAGTGACCATTGTGATAAAAATAAGGACAAATAAGATTATCCTCTAAGAGTTAGGCAAGATCAGGGAATTCTAGACACAACGGACAAGATCTCTATAAATAGTTACCTAACTGGCCATGCATCTCTGGCTTGGCACTCCTAAAGTGCTGAGGGACCAAACTATACCAGGTTCTAGAGACACGCGAGGGAGGAAGGGATTCTCCCTCCTTGAGATGCCCTCCCTAAGCTGACAGAGACCTTCCCAAAGCTCCGTTTGCATTTCCTGTTTAATTCCTCAAGTGTCATTTCCTTCAGCAGAGGGGAGCTCAGCACAGCCCACTTCCCTGCTGGGCAGCTCCCCACAATATACTGAGAGACACTTCCCTGGAATTTCCCTGGTGGCCCCAGGTCTTCTCTTTCCCTCTATGAGAGAACAAATCTAATGGTCCTGACTTGACTTGACAGCCCTATTATATTCTACCAAATTCTACTCTCCCTCATCCTCTGCTTCTCAGAACTGGACATGCCCCCTGCAAGGATGTTCCAAGTGGGGAAGTCTGTGACTTCCATCCTTCTCCACACACTGCTTCTACTAAAGGAGCCTAACATCAAATCAGCATCTCAGGCAGGCCACACAAGTAACTTATATAGTCAGTTAAAATCTCCATGCACTTCACATGTTTTGCTCTTAAGGTCTCTTATCCTGTATTTGTTCAATTAGATGTGGTGCACCTAGGTCCAATATTCTGTATTTTTCCTTATTCAGTTGTCTGTTGCTATTTGATCCACTTTCTAACCTGTTGAGTGAGATCTTTTTGGACACATTATGTCACTCTCGCCAGCTTTTTTTGTCCGTCTCATTAACGCTACACCAACATCCTCATCTCAGCCGTTGATAAGAGCTTTCGAGAGAAACACGGTCACAGCAGGCTTTGTCGGCTCAAGATGCCCAAGATGTCTCTCCAGGTTGACCACTGATGGCAAATGACTCCCTCAATGTACTCGGTAATTACAGAGGCTAAACATGTTCTCTACAGCAAAGAAATGTCAGGGGATCCAGTGATAGCTAAAATTTGTGTTTTTACATCTAGGATTGTATCCTGGACTTCCATACCATTCCTTCATTCATCCATCCAATAAATAATTGTCCGGGCACTGTGCTAGGTGGCAGGAATGAAGTCATAAGAAAGAATTACAAGTATTCTCTGCCCGTGGCATTGACGGCCTATAGGGAGACAGATGTGAAACACATACTTACACAAATAATTATTTAATTTCCAAAAGGCTAGGTACTGAGAAAGAGAAGAACAAAGAGCTTCAGAGAAAGCCTCCCCAAGGAAGTAACATTTCAGCAGAGACTCGAAGCTAGCCAGGCAACAGAGTGGAAGAGTATGATTCCAAGCAGAAAAAATAGCCCTGTGAAGACTGAGTGGGAAGTAGCTTGTTCTAGGAGCCAAAGGTAGGCGGAGTGGCTGCGGAAGCCTGGAGGGAGGTGGGCTGTGAAGGCAGGCAGGTGCCTGGAGTCTGCGAGCCATATTAAAGAATGAGGACCCTGTCCTAAGAGAAAAGGGAAATCACCGAAGGGCTTGAAGTAGAACACGGGCCAGATCAGAGCTACAGGTTTAAAACCTCTTCTTGCGTGGAGCACTGGGTGCGGTGCATAAACAATGAATTTTGGAACACTGAAATAAAATAAAATTTAAAAAAAATAAAAATAAAAGCTCCTCTTGCTTTCCTGGCTGCTATGGGAGCATATTGGAGAAGCGCAGGGGAAGAAGAACAATTTCACTTTCAAGGTCTCGCTTGGAGAGGGTGGCAGGGAAGAACAGTGGGTGGGAGTGAAACTTCCGACTGTTATATATTTACTATGTTTCTTTTGTGATGTGAACCCCAGCTTATTCAGGTATCTAAATCCATGCAGTTTTTTAAGTCCAGGGATTAAATACAGCATCTCCAAGGTAAAATGTTTAAAATTATTGGTCATTTTGATACAATCATTTCAGCAAAATAATTTTAAAGTGTGTATTTGTACATTCTATCACTGTTCTAAGGCACGGAGAAGTCCCCCCAACAAAAGAAAAATTTTACTTAAAGATCCTAAAATTAACCTCAAAATAATCTCCTTTGCTAAACGCATTTGGATAGAATTTTATTCTGCCACATTCTTCCAGAAATTTCTTAAATAGATGATTCACTTTTTATACGCATTAAGGCACACTTGTTTTAAAATATACCCCTTCACTGGTTCTCATTCCCTGAGATCTCTCACTGATTCCATGGGACATGCATACCTAAGAAATCACAATAGTTACGTAAGTACCCTGGGAATGCAGCAGAACTACAGAACCAGAAACACCTAGGACTTTTTAGACCTGGGGTCAGACTACAGTGATTATCCTTTTATCAAAAATGCAGGTGGACCGAATAACTTCATCCATAAAATCAAAGGATCTTTGGCAACTTTTGAATGTGTCCCAAGTTGTATTTTATTTTGTTTTGTTTTTTATCTGTGGATGTGCATTCTGAAAGATGTCTTATAAACAAAGAGAAACTTACTAAATTTATGCTGTTAATAATCTTCTAGGTGAAAAAAATCAAAGTTGTGTGTGTGTGTATTCCTCTAAATTTTTTCACACATATATACACATACAAAAAATATAGTCTTAAATAGAAAAAGAAAGTGGTATGTTAATATATTTAACACCACCCTACCTTTCTTGGTTCTAATAAAACATGAGGCCAAATGATGGAATACATTGTTTTTTTTAAAAAAACTGATAAGCATGATTCAAGGAACAAATACACAGAAGGGAAAGGAAGAAGAACTGGCTTTACCCTGAGCACACGGAGTTTCACATTCACAGCCGCTCAAGGCAGGAGGACTGGAAGCAAAGGCTAGAACACACTCAATAGGAAATACTGAAAAGGAAACCCTATTCATAAAGCTGTGACCTCAAAGGGATGCACTCTCAGCAAAAAAGTCCCTGTCTCAAAATTTGGTGTTAGGTAGAGAAGAAAAATACTTCCCTACGAATTTAGATGCACAAGCTGGAACTCATGGAGGTCAGCTGTCTAAAGTTCTACAGTCCTGGTGGCTTAAAAAACCTTCAAGTATTCAATTCAAACAGTCTCCAAGCACTTAGGAGAAGAAAACTAAATCCTCGTTGAAGAAACCCATCTACAGTCTAAGCCTCAAAAAATTACTAATAAACTTCCAAAATACATATAGTCTTATGGTTTAAAAAGTATCATAAAATACATCAATAAAGAAGGTGTTGTGGGTGCTATGAGTTAGGAAAAAATGGCAGAAAATAAAATCAGAATCAAAATTATTTCAGTTAGTGGTATTATCAAACATGGGAAATAAAAATATAAATATAAAATAAATATAAAAACTATAAGTATCTACATAATATAAAAGAGAGGATGCAAAGTGTAAACCAAGAGGAAGGGATGATGAAAAAGACTAAGTATCTTTGAAAAAAGTATCAAAAAGAATTTGTAAAAGTTAAAAATAAAATAACTGAAATTAGAATCTGAACAATGGTTTTATCAGCAGATCTGTGCTGTTGAGAAAAGATTTAGCAAACTAGAAATTAGATCCAAAGAACTAATTCATAATGCAACACAGAGAAATGAAGACATAGAAGACATTACATAATAGTTAAGACATTACGTAATAGTTAATAAATGCTAATTTAGTAAAAATTTCAAAATATACACTTAGGTGGATTTCCTAAAAGAGATAGAGGGAGAATGGGACAGGGAATCTTTGAAGAAGCTTTTTTCTTCACTATAATAGTTTATGTGTATGGTTTATAATAACTATAGTTTATTAGAGAAAATAGGACCAATTACATTGATCTTCCCTCTTCACAGATTCTCTATTTCCAAATTTATCTATGTGCTAAAATTTATTTGTAACCCCCAAGTCAATCCTGCAGCCCTTGCCTGTTACTCACGGACGTGCACAGAAGGGCAAAATACTCGTTTCCCACCACATGCTCCCAGCTGAAGTCCAACTGGGAGGCCTCCTCTTATTTCAGCTCTCATAGCGCAAACTTGTGTCTTTTTCAAAGTCTATTGAGTGCCTTGTCTTTCCCATTTTGTGCTTTTTTTGGTGATTTTGCTGTTGAAATGCCTCCCAAGCTCGGTACTGAAGTGCTCTCTTAGTATTCCTAAGGGCAAGAAGGTTGTGATGGGCCTGACAAACAGATACTGGATAAGCTTCCCTCAGTCATGGGTTATCATGTTGCTGGCTATGAGTTCAGGTTTAAAGAATGAACCATATGTATGAAACACATATAAAACAAGGTTATATATTGATCATTGATGAAAATGTTAAGACCAGAAGCTCACAGGAACCTAACCCTGTATTCCCTCTAGAAACAATAGTTCGGTATTTGCTAATTCAGTGTTTACAGCAACTTCATAGAATAAAACTACTGCAAATAATGAATGCCAGCTTTGTCCAGAAGGGAATGAAATGGAAACCAGAGAACAGAGGAATGACATCTTCAAGGTGCCCAGATAAGATAATTATTAACTATAAATGCAAACCAAAGAAAATAGTTCTCAAGAATAAGAGTGATATAGGGGTGCTGGTTGGCTCAGTCAGTTAAGTGTCTGCCTTTGGCTCAAGTCATGATCCCGGAGGTCCTAGGAATGAGCCCTATCTTGGGCTCCCTGCTCAGCAGGATGCCTGCTTCTTGCTTTCTCTCTCTGCTGCTCCCTGCCTTGCTCATGCTCTCTCTCTCTCTCACTCTCTCTCTCAAATACATAAATATATTTTTAAAAAAGAATCAGAATGGTATAAAGATATTTTTCAGAGAAACTAAAACTGAAAATGTTTACCACCTAAAAATATCACTTAAATTCTAAAAAAAAAAAAATGCATTTCTAGAATAAAAAATTCATTCATGTGTAAAAAATGAACAGTAAAGAAAATGATAACACTAAGTATGTAAAAATAATAATGTGGAGTTGCAAAAAGAGGGAACTAGAATTCAATGTTTGGGAGAGGTGGTTTAAATTTTAAATGTTTTGAGTTTCAAAGGAAAATGAAAATGCTGATTAAATTTATGTATTGACAGGTTAAACCTGAATGTTTACATATCTAAAAGACTCACAAAAACTAGGTTAGGATGTGTAGTTTCTAAAATAATAATGTTATTAATTCTTAATAATCTTACTATAAAATTATTCTGTTATGTTTTCTCATTAATATAAAATAAAATATGGAAGGAGAATTTTAAAAACAACATAGAAGAGTAGAACAGATAGAAAGCATAAAATAACAAGCTGGAGTTAACCAGAATATGCCAGTAATGACAAAAATATAACTGCACTGAAAACTCCAATTAGCAGGCCAAGTTGCTAGACTTGATTTTTTAAATCCAGATATATATGTTGATAAGAGACACATCTAAACTGTAATGACACAATAACATTTTTAATATAAAGATAGAAAAGTTACACTGAACAAATACTAATAAAGTTGAGACAAGTAAATTCAAAATTTCTAGTGATAAGGAGGTATTACATAATGATAAAAGATTTAACTGATCAAGAACATACAATGATCATGAGTAGGTGTGCACAAAATAACATGACCTAATAATATAAGGAGAACATTGATAGCATTATAATAAGAAAATGGAAAAAATTCTAATAAGTTTACAAGTATTGATATAATACAGTCAATATATTCTCTCCTACAAAGCAATTAAGAATTAAAGGGAAATAAATTTAAAAATCCATACATTTAAAAAATTTCAAATATACCCAATAATGCATTGCTTAAAGAAGAAATCACAATAGCATTTGAAAAAAAATTTAGAAAAGCAATGAACTAAGCATCTAATTTCAGAAGTTATAAAGAAAACAACAGAATAAAACCAACATAAGTGTTTCTTTCAAGAAACACGTAAGTGTTTCTTTTCAAGAAAAAGTGTTTCTTTCAAGAACTTCTGGTAGGAAAATTCTAAGATGACTCTCAAGATTTCTATCCTTGTACACATACCCAACCTAATCCCCAGTTGTTGCATGTGGGTGGGCATTACCTAATTGGGTAAACTTTTTTTTTTTAAGATTTTATTTATTTATTTGACAGAGAGAGATCACAAGTAGGCAGCGAGGCAGACGGGGAGGGAGAAAGCAGGCTCCCCACCGAGCAGAGAACCCAATGTGGGGCTCGATCCCAGGACCCTGAGATCATGACCTGAGCTGAAGGCAGAGGCTCAACCCACTGAGCCACTCAGGTGCCCCTGGGTGAACCTTTTTAGAAGAGATCTAGAGGTTGGAGACAAAAGACAAAGAGATTCAAAACTTCAGCAGGGATTCTCCTGTTGGTTTGGAACAAAACACATAGCCATGCTGTGGACAACCTGTGCGGGCCACATGGCAAAGAGCTGTGTTGGTTGCTAGAAGCTGAGAATGGTCTCAGTCACCAGCTAGCAAGAAAATGGGAAGACCACGATCATCTAACCACAAATTCTGCTAAAACCAGTGAGCTTGGAAGAGACTCCCAGGCATCAGATGAGAATCATAGCCCTAGCCGACACCTTGATTTCAGTCTGGGGGGCCCTGAGCAGAGGATCCATCTAAACCGTGTCCAGACTTGGGATAAAAAGTGGGTTATTGCCCAGATTGCTAATTTTGTGATCATTTGCCACACAGCAAAAGAAAACTAATACAGAGCTCACTTAATGTTAAAGAAAACAATGATACAACACAGGGAATCAACAAAGACAAAAGTTGGTTCCTTAAAAATACTAATAAAATAGATCAGCCTTTGGCAATACCAAGTAACAATAAAATAAGGAAGGTGAAATGTCATAGTAATAGGGGAAAAAATGGACATAATTTTGGAAGCTGCAGGTATTTAAAAGATAATAAAAGGATATTAAAACAACTTTATACCAATACAACTTTAAAACTTAGATGAGAACAATTCTTAGAAAATACAATTTACCAAATCTAGAAAAAATAGATATTAGTGTTCCTATTTGGGGGGGATAAATATCCAGTTTAGTAGAATTACTGGATCATATGGTATTTCTACTTTTTATTTATTTATTTATTTTAATATTTTATTTTTATTTACTTGACAGAGAGAGATCACAAGCAGGCAGAGAGAGAGAGGAGGAAGCAGGCTCCCTGCTAAGCAGAGAGCCCGATGCAGGGCTTGATCCCAGGACCCTGGGATCATGACCTGAGCCAAAAGCAGAGGCTTTAACCCACTGAGCCACCCAGGTGCCCCTGGTTATTTCTATATGGGGAGGAACCTCTGTACTGTTATCCACAGTGGCTGCACCCATTTATGTTCCACCCACAAAGCACGAGAGTTCTTTTTTCACCACATCCTCGTCCACTCAAGTTATTTCTTACCCTTTTGACTCTAGCCATTCTGGCAGGTGTTAGGTGATATCTCATTGTGGTTTTGATTTACATTTTCCTGATGATTAGTGATGTTGAGCATTTCTTCATGCATCTGTTAGCCATCGGTATATCTTTTTTGGAAAAATTCAGGTCTTCTGCCCATTTTTATAGTTGTAGCTTGTTTTTTGGGTGTTGAGTTGTATATGCTTTTTATGTATTTTGGATATTAACCCCTTACAGGGTATATAATTTGCAATGCCTTTGTGACAACATACATGGACCTAGATGGTATTATGTTAAGTGAAATAAGTCAGACTGAGAAAGAAAATACTATATAATTTTACCCATATGTGTAATCTAAAAAACAAATAGGTAAGCAAACAAACTGAAACCAAAATCGTATCTATAAACACAGAGAACAAACTGATGGTTGCCAGAGGGAAGGGTGATGGGGAAGTGAGCAAGTGAGTGAAGGGGAGTGGGAGACACTGGCTTCCAGTTATGGAATGAATAAATCATGGGAATAAAAGGCACAGCACAGAGAATCTAGTCAATGAAACCATAATAGTGCTGTACAGTGACAGACGGCAGTAACATTTGTGGTGAGCACAGCATCATGTATAGAGATGTAGTGTACTATGTTGTACACCTGAAACTAATGTGATATCATGTGTCAACTATACTCAAATAAATTTTTTTTAAAGAAAATCTTCTATTTCTACTTCACCTCCCAATTATGGAACATATCATACAAAAGTAAATGTCATGCTTCCCCTGGCTTTTTCTCATACCAATACAATTGTGCATGGATTATCAGGAAGACATAATTCACCAAAAGATTGAGCTATATAGGTTCCAAAACTATCTACTTACATGTTAAATTCTATATTTATAAGTATCAGGACCCATCTCAGGAGTGCACCTTTTAAGTGTAAATCATTGGAAATGAACAAAAAGTGAAATTCAGGGATAGAAGTAAGAGTTACTAGAAAAAATTAGGTCTAGCCTTCTAAATTTATGGTAACATAACTTCAGATCAACATATTATATTCCTATATTATATTATTACATAGTGGAAAAGAAAGAGAATGAACATTTGCTGAGGGTCGACTGTATGGCAGCCACTTGGTTTGTATTCCCTTGTTTAATCCTCACATCAGCTGCCTGAATCAGCTTTTAGCTCCGTTTTTATTTAAGAAAATTACGTTCACTGACAGGCAAAGTAACTTTCCAAAAGTTCTCATAATTATAAGGTGGGAGAATAAAGATTCGTGGGCAACCCTGTCTCAAAATTTAGAGCTCCTTCTACATGCCATTAAACCTAGAAAGTGCCTAGAAGGCAAATAAATACACTTCAGGGAAGATGAATAAAAAGTAAGGAGGTGGGGAAAATAAAAAAGAAATGTACTGAAGGGTAGAGTAACATAATGTAACTCACAGCTGGAGTGGAACTAATATAAGTACATGCATCGAGAGAATCTGTCCTATAATGATTATTATATTTGTAAAAAAAATCATCAGAACCCAGAAATCAAGTTCTTTTTTATTTTCTTTTTTCCCTAATGTTAGCTATTGTTCAAATTATATGGGGCGCCTCGGTGGCTCAGTGGGTTAAGCCGCTGCCTTCAGCTCAGGTCATGATCTCAGGGTACTGGGATCGAGTCCCACATCGGGCTCTCTGCTCAGCAGGGAGCCTGCTTCCTCCTCTCTCTCTGCCTGCCTCTCTGCCTACTTGTGATCTCCGTCTGTCAAATAAATAAATAAAATCTTTAAAAAAAAAAAAAAAAAAAAAGAATTCCAGATGCTAAATTTGGAACTTATATACAGCCTTTATACTACTCTGTAATAAGCTACTTAAATTACCATACTCTGATTCTGGTGATTAGCAGAGGGGAGGTGGGGGACAGATGAAATAGATGAAGGGGATTAAGGTACACTTACCGGGATGAGCACTGAGTAATAATGTAGAGAACTGTTGAATTATTATATTGTACATCTGAAATTAATATAACACTGTATGTTAATTATACTTAAATAAAAATAAAAAATAAGCCATTAAAAAACTGTGAAACCTAAAAATATAATACCTTTAAAGAAGAAAACACAGGAGGAATCTCTGTGACCTTGGGACAGGGAAATCTGTCTTAGATAGAATGCCAAAAGCACAATCTATTAACAAAACTAATAAAATATATTTTATCAAAATTAAAGATACTAGAGAAATGGAACAAATTATTATGATATTAAAAATTAAGACTGAAAAGATAAGGTCACTGATTTGAGAAAATATTTATGTATCATATTTCTGTTGAAGGACTTGAATGTAGTATATGTAAACAACCCTAAAAATTCAATAAGAAGATAAACAACCTAATTAAAAAGTGGGGAAAAGATCTGAATGGACAAAAGGAGCTATACTGATGGCAAATCAGGTCAACATCATTAGTTGTGAAGTAAATGTAAGCCAAGCCAACAAGATATCACCAAACATCCATTAGAATGGCTAAAAGACTAGACTTACCAGGTGTTGACAAGGATGTGGAGGGACTGGCACTCATTTACTGCTGGGGGAAAGTAAAATGGCACAACCACCTCAGAAAACACCTTAACCATTTCCTAAAAATGTGAACGTATACCCTACCATATGATCCAGCCATTCTATTCCTAATTATTCAGGAGAAATGAAAGTATATTTCCATAAAATACTGGGTCAGGAATTTTTGTAGCAGCTTTATTTGTAATAGTCCCAAAGTGGCAACAAGCAAAATGTCTATCAGTAAGTGAATGATCAACAAACTGTGGTACATCCATACAGTAGAACAGTACTTAGCGGGGTAGGATGGAGGGGGGCCTGGGTGGCTCTGTCATTAAGTGTCTGCCTTCGGCTCGGGTCATGATCCCAGGATCCTGGGATTCAGCCCCAAGTTGGGCTCCCTGCTCATTAGGGAGCCTGCTTCTCCCTCTCTCTTTGCCTGCTGCTTCCCCTATTTGTGCTCTCTCTGTCAAATAAATAAAATCTTTAAAAAAAAAAGAATGGAATACGGATACATAAATTATAGGCAAGTCTCAAAATAATGATGCTGCATTAAAAAAAACCCAGATTTTTTTAAAAAAGAATAATTACTAGAGAATCCATTCATATAAACTCTAAAAAACGCAACTATTCCTTAGTGATATTGAGCAGATCAACGGTTGTCTTGAGATGGAGTGAGGGCAGGAAGGAGGAATCATCACGGGGCAGGAGAAACATGCCCTGTGGCCAGGGATATGTGTATTATCCTGATTGTGGTGATGGTCACACAGGTATATACATTTGTCAAAGCTTATCAGATTGTGTACTTTAAACATGTACAGTCAATTATACCTCAATAAACAAGTATTTGTTTATACTGAAATAAAAGTTCAGTGGCTGATTTCTCCCACTCCATGACTCTACTGCTTCTCGTCCCATCACTCCACTGGAGATGAAAGCATTCATGAGTCTCTACTTCGGGGAGGGACCCATCAATTTTTGGAAATAGTTCATTGAGGTTTCTTTGTACCTTCAATTCTTTGATTTTCCCTTGCCTTTCTCTTCCCTTCTTCCTTTCCCCCTTTCTTTCTTTCTTTCCCTTCCTTTCTCTCTTTCTTTCCTTCTTTTCTTCTTCCCTCCCTCCCTACCTACTTTCCTTCCTTCTTTTTTGGTAGCAGAGCCTCTTTTTCTAATTATCAGGGTAACATTGATGTTCTCTTGCAACTTTGTACATCCTACCCAAAAGCAATCTCCTATGTGCTAATTCTACTTTATCTGGGCCTTAACAATATCTAAGAAAATATCTACTTTCTCAGCTTATGCCTAAATGGTATTTAATCCCTGTTGACGGTTTTTCTGTTGAAAAATTATAATCCCAGTTTATAGACATTGGTATAATCACTGCTACTGAATAAAGTGACAACTATTTCAGGAATTTCTGTATCATTTCCATATTCTAACTCAGAATGAAGAACAGTCCTAAGAGCACTGTAACTGGGAGATCAGAAAAAACTTAGAAGCTCATATTTGATACAGAAGTCTTACTACAGACAAAAGCCCCTGAGCCTCATCAGGCCTCAAGCCAACTTAGAAAAAAAAATAAAAATAAAAATAAATGGAGGGGCTCCTGGGTGGTTCAGTCATTAAGCCTCTGCCTTCAGTTCAAGTCATGACCCCAAAATCCTAGGATTCAGCCCCAAGTCAGGCTCCCTGCTCATCGGGGAACCTGCTTCTCCCTCTCCCTCTGCCTGTTGCTTCCACTACTTGTGCGCTCTCTCTATGTCAAATAATAAATAAAATTTTTTTAAAAAAGAAGAATGGAATACTGATACATAAATTACAGGTAAATCTCAAAATAATTATGCTACATTAAAAAAAAAAAAACAGATTTGGGACACCTGGGTGGCTCAGTTGGTTAAGCAGCTGCCTTCGGCTCAGGTCATGATCCCAGCGTCCTGGGATCGAGTCCCACATCGGGCTCCTTGCTCAGCGGGGAGCCTGCTTCTCCCTCTGCCTCTGCCTGCCATTCTGTCTGCCTGTGCTCGCTCTCTCCCCTTCTCTCTCTCTGATAAATAAATAAAATCTTTAAAAAAAAAAAAACCAGATTAAAAAAAAAGGAATAATGACTACAGAATCCACTCATATAAACATGCTAGTGATTATCAAGGATCCAACCCAGCCTTTGGAGCTGCTCAGATGGAATTGATTTCTGATGACCCAGAGGAGGTCCAGGCAATGCTAACCCACTCAAGAATGGCTTGGGATGGGTGACTTACAGGAAAGAATATCTAAGCCAGATAAAGGTGATTAAAAGGAAGAAGAGACAATTAAAGAGAAAAACAGACATTTGGGCATTACAGTCAAGTATCCCTCTCCAGAATAACCTTCCTTGGTTCCACATTACTCTCAGGATGGGGATGTGAATATTGATATGCAACAGTCCTCTTCAAGGATGGCCCTGGCCTGCTAAGGACTAGCTAGCTGCTGTTGGTCCCCAACAAGGTCAGGACAGAAACAGAGTAAGCAGTTAGGAATCTTTATAGTCATTTGATATTGCCACGACATGCAAACATGTCATCAGTCATTCCTTTACCTGGTAATTTACTAAAGTATAGGTTGGTGACAGATTGGGAAATTTTTAAAAACTGGTTTTCATGAGAAATAGCTTGAGAAGCATTGAGAGTTTTATGGTGTCTCTCCTACACTATTCTTCTCAATCTTGAACTCTGTATTGTAATCATAATAATGCATATTTAGTTCCCCAACATGCCAAGCTTTTTCTTTTCTTCTCTCTTTTTTTTTTTTTTTTTTGAGAGAGTGCACACAAGTGGTGGGGGTGGGGTGCAGAGAGAGAGGGTGAGAAGGAGAATATTTTTTTTTTTAAATTAACATATAATGTATTATTTGCCCCAGGGGTACAGGTCTGTGAATCATCAGGCTTACACATTTCACAGCACTCACCATAGCACATACCCTCCCCAATATCCATAACCCAGCCACCCTGTCCCTCTCCCCCAACATCTCAGCAACCCTCAATTTGTTTCCTGAGATTAAGAGTCTCTTGTGGTTTGTCTCGAGAGGGAGAATCTTAAGCAGGTTCCATGCTCAGCATGGAGTCCCACCTAGGGCTCAGTCTCACAACCTAAAGATCATGACCTGAGCCTAAATCAAGAGTCAAAGGCTTAACTGACTGAGCTGCACAGATGCGCTATGCCAAGTTGCTTTTTTTTTTTTAAGATTGTATTTATTTATTTGACAGAAACAGAGATCACAAGTAGGCAGGCGGGAGGGGGGGTTGGCGGGGAGAAGGAGGCTCCCTGCTGAGCAGAGAGCCCAGTGCAGGGCTCGATCCCAGGACCCTGAGATCATGACCTGAGCTGAGGGCAGAGGCTTAAGCCACTGAGCCACTCAGGTGCCCCAAAGCTTCTTCTTAACAATAATTTGTTTTCTATGCTTAAAACTTTCATCGCTTCTCGGCCTTTTGGCTAAGATCAAGTGTATGCTTAAAACTTTCTCCTCATTCTCTTCACTTTCCTTTTTTCTATTTTTCTCTTTTCCTTCCTTCCTTCCTCCCTCCCTCCCTTCCTCCTTTCTTTCTTTTTTGCTGCTTCCTCCTTCTCAAGTTCTAATCCTGGACGTTACTTCCACCAGGAAGACTTCCTGACCCAAGTCTACGCTAAGTGCCCTCTGGCAGGCTACCATACCACATACTCTAACCCCTTCATATCACTTACTATATTATTATTTACTTCCCTTTCTGCAAACATGCCTGCTGTCTTTCCTGCCAACATTTGTGAAGTCAAAAACTATACTACTGTGTTTTCTCAGCACTTCGTCTTCAGAGAGGTTAGTGACTCAGTATAGCAGGTGGTCAGTAAGTGTCTGCTGAAGAGTGAATGAATATATTTTTCTCTTGCTGTGTGTTAGTCCTCAGGTCCTTGAAGTCTTTACAATTGACCTGCTATCCCACTTTTTTTTTCCACCTATCAGTTATGCATATTCTCACTAAATAAGAATCAATGCTACAGCAACTTGACTTGGCCACTGGGAGAAGAAAGGGACAGGAGAATGAGCAGAAAAGACTGATGTCACCTTACAGGAGATACAAGCACAGAAAAGGTAGTTAAAAGTACAAAAAAAACACAAAATTCATGTCTATAAATACTTAGGTACAGTGTATTTTAAATATAAACACTATTTGGCACTGGACTCGCACAAGAAGAGCACAAGCACAAGAAGAAAACACAGTGGAGGCTAAAAATACAGGGTTTTTTTTTTTCAAGTTCAGTAAAGAGAAGCCCTTTGAGAAAAAGTTATAAAACTAAGGATCTTAACATATTCTCCCCAAGCAAGAAACAAACTCATAAGAGTATAGAAAAACTTGCCTCACAGTTTGTAAGCTTTCCACCCTTAAAAGTTGACAGGGAGGGGCGCCTTGGGTGGCTCAGTCAGTTAAGCATCTGCCTTCCACTCAGGTCATGAGATCCAGGGTCCTGGGATCCAGCCCCCACGTGGGGATCCCTGCTCAGTGGAGAGCCTTCCTCTCCCCCTGCCTCTGTCTGTCATTACCCTGCTTGAGCTCTCTGTCAAATAAATAAATAAAGTCTTAAAAAAAAAAGTCAACAGGGAAGATAAAACAAGTGTTTACAAAGCAAAAAGTACTGATGAAGATAGTTTGGGTAACAGTGAGAAGCATCTCAGAACCTCCCAGGGACCTCAGAAGCCCTCCCACTCCCTCTGCCTGGATGAAGGCATGGGGATGCTACTGTACTCTTTTGAAGCAGAAAATTTTCACTTCCTTCCCAAGCAACCTAAACTTTTTGATATTTGTAATAATGAGTAACATTTAAAACATTTCATTGATTTTGCTTTTATGCTGTATCCCTCCCATAAAGTATCTGAGGCAGCTTAAAAAGATAAATAAAATATAATAAGATTACCAAAGGTGGAGCTGAAAATTATATGAGAAAAATAAAGGTGAGCATATAAAATAGAGTAGAATGAGGCCAAAACAGGATTCATGACATATGCACTTGTTTCCAATTAAGATATAGCTTATTGCCAAGCATTCTAAGTGTCATGTTTTTAAAATTAAAAACTAACACATTACTCAGAAGACATAAAATTGTTCTTAAAATAAAAGCCAGGCAGGAATTTCTCCTAAAGGGCTCTATAATAAAGACCCTGCGGGCTAAAATATTCTAAACCTTCCCAATAGATACAGAATAGATTGCACGGTATTTTTTCCAGAATATTTCAATGCATTTGGGGTCCACAAAGCAAGGACACTTGTCTGAATGGTTGTGCAGAGGACCAGCATAATGAGGGAGGTCTGCACAGCCCAGAGGCCGGTATGGCTTAAAGTGAGATAATTTAGGTACTCTCCTTGCAAACAGCATGGAGTTGGGCTTTGCATTACGAGCCTACTTGAAATTCTTCTCTTTTAATGGATGAGTCAAAACCCAATCACACTTAGGGTTATGACTCATTTGTGTAGTCTCAATTCTGTCAAATCAATTTATGTGCATTATGTTGCATTTACTTTGCTTTGATCTTTATTTGATGTAGCTTCCTTGCTTCATTTGTTTTGGTGTTAAGGAAGATTTGCATTTTTTTTCTAGTAAGTGTTTTGTATTTTTATCATTTACAGTGCCATTAATCTCCTTTTTTTTTCTTATTTAGACTCTTACAAGTTTGTCTGTTTACAATGGTATCCTTCAATACTCACCAATTACCGGTAAGTCAGTCAATGATCCTGTTTTTTTTCTTTCTTCTCAGAACATATTGCCTTTACATATTATTCTTCCACCAATGTCCCCATCTTTGCTTTAAATATTAGCTTTATACTTAAATATCTTAAATTCTTGCCATCATTTGCCAAGTCTCCCCAGTTCTCTGTTGGTTGGATGAGTTCATCCATGGTTGATTGCTCAGAAAGTACTTGTGTGTACAGTTTGCTTTGCATTGTTGCATGTGCAAAACTGTTTTTGTTTGGATTTTTAAAATAATCTTGGTACTTGAAGAACATCTTGGCAGGATTAAAAAAAAATCCTTGGCTCACATTTTATTTCCTTGAGTTTCTTGAAAATGTTGCTCCACTATTTCTTTTCCTTGTATATGGCTCTTGATAAGTGTGATGTTAGCCTAATTTCCTTACTTTTAAAGGTAAAGTGATTTTTTGCCTGGAGGCCCTGGGGATTTTTCTTTATTTTACTAGGGTTATGTGTCATAGTTAATCTTTCCAGGTACCTGCTCATCCTTTTCACTAAGTCGACTTGTTTTCTCTTGTCTCTTTCATTAAGGTTTATTATATTATACTTTTATTTTTATTTTTATTTTTTTTAAAGATTTTATTTATTTATTTGACAGAGAGAAATCACAAGTAGATGGAGAGGCAGGCAGAGAGAGAGAGAGAGGGAAGCAGGCTCCCTGCTGAGCAGAGAGCCCGATGCGGGACTCGATCCTAGGACCCTGAGATCATGACCTGAGCCGAAGGCAGCGGCCCAACCCACTGAGCCACCCAGGCGCCCTATATTATACTTTTAAATATTAGTTATGTACCACTGTTTTGTTAGGTTCTCCATTATATATGTATCAGACCTTCTATGCACATTGTTCACTTCTACCACTTTCCTTTAACATTTTTTTGCTATTTTTTAAAGGATTTATTTATTTTAGAGAGAAAGCATGCACACGAGTAGGGGGAGGGTCAGAAAGAGTGAATGTCAAGCAGGCTCCCTGCTGAGTGTGGAGTCAAGGCAGGGCTCCACCCCACCCCGTGAAACCATGACCTGACCCACAACCAAGAGCTGGATGATCAACTGAGTGAGCAACTCAGGCCCTCCTTTTGTTACTTCTTTTTATCTCACTTTCATTTCCTTTGTTGTTTTACTGCCTGTTGTCTTTATTAGATTTCCATTCAACTCTACTCTCTCTTGGTCCCTAATGGATTTCTTTCAGAGCTTGAGTATCTTTTATGGCATTTCTTTGCACTGTTTGTTTTGCCCATTTTTGTTTTTGTTTTATAAGTTTTAATTGGGAGTATTTTCAATATCTCAGAATGCTTATTAGAGACTATTTAGTTCAGTTTGGAGAGGAGTGTTACAGTGTTCTACTGCTTCATTGTTAGTTTTTGGAGAAGAATACTTATTAGCTGATGTTTAATTTTATTTTCTCTTCATGTAGCTTCATGTTGACTTGATATTTTTCTACCTTTAAGCACTTTTTGGACAGAGTTACTAGTCCTCTGTCTGTAAAGTGCACTTCCTTAAATATTGATAAGAAGTGAGGTGTTGGTATATCTTGTTTCTCTTATACTCATAATTTCATTCTTAGCCTGGCCAGGTATCTCACACTCACTTCCAATTTTCTACATGTGCCTGCTTGGAGATCAGAAACAGCATCAAGTGACCAGGTTATGCCTTAACTCTCTCTCCAAGAGCAGACTGAAGTTTATTATGAAGCTGACTTTATAAAATAGGCCTTTGGCTTTGTTAGATAATATGCAAACTGAAAAGCGAACTAAAGTCCAAAGATTGCCTAAGTATGTACAGATCATTCAAATGTCAGATAATAAATTCTGATCCTGAATGAAGATTAAACTTGCCTAGTGTCAGTTGACACTAGGACCTGTTTAAAAGTCAAATTTACTAATTGTGAAACTTTTAAAAATTTAAGCAACTTCCCTTCAATTTGTTCCTTTTGTAAAATTAAAGGGATAATAGTTTTCATACAGTTGTTGCAAGCATTACACAAGAAAACCCATGGAGAGTACATAACAGAATGCCCGGCACACGCGGGTTCACTATTACTTACTATTACTATTAACTATGTTTCTGGTGACTGTAGTTGAACATAGGTTCTCAGATTTTCTGTTGTAAAAGTAGCTTTTACTTGTTGAGTCCACTCTTGCACCAAACCCTTATGCTTTACATACACTATCTTATTCTTTATTTATAATACCCTATGAGGTAGATAGTAGCCCAGTTTTGCAAATGAGTAAAATGAGATTTATAGGTTATGTCATTTGCCCTAGGTTACATGTCTACTTAGTGATAGTAGAACTAGGATTCATAACAAGATTTATTTGACTCCAAAGCCCAGGAGTCTGTCCTACCTCCTCTTAAGATCCTTTCACACACTCTGATCCCTCTAGCACTTACATGCTGAACTAGCCAGAGCCTTATGTTTTTATTTTGTCTTATTTGCAGCTTTCTAAGCTTTATGTTGATTCCCCAACAAAAAAACCCTTTGAAGGGTGTAAGTGTACCTTGAAAATTTTAAACCTCAATATGCTTCCTCTTCCTTAGAATGGTACTTGACACATGGCCAAGTCTTAGTAAATACTTATCAAGTTGACAAAATCAAATTCCCTTTCTTTGCTCTGGGAAGATATAGTTAATGAGTTTCCTAGCTGTGTCACACCATCTTTGTGAAAATGAATACTCATTCAAAGTTCAAGACAAACGTCGTAAAGGGTATCTGGGAAATTCAGAAGGAATGTTTAACCTAAAAACAGAAGAAAATCTAAATATAAGAAATACTGGGCTTATTTAGTTTTCTTAGACTTTTTAAAAAACAAGTTTGAATTATTTGAGCTTGAAGATACAGAACAAGGTAAGTACATGGATTTCAGAAGAAAATGTCCAATTACTAAGGAAATATCTTTCTTATAAGTCTCAACAAGGCCTAGACTAGTTTGAGACATGTGGCTCAATGATGATTCTCTCTGCACTGTTGGCCAAGCCTACTCTCTAGAGCTTTCTTCTTGGGATCACATCACACTCTGCATCAACACCCACAAAAATCACAAGATTCTGTGACCAAAGGATCATATCAGTGCTACAGGCTACTACCTCATAAAATGCATTAAATATGCAGAAATAGGGGTATGTGCAAAATAGGGATTAACTGGTGAGTTGGTCAACAAAAGTTCATTCAACAACAACAAAAAGTTCATTCAACTAATAGGCATTGTGCTAGTTGCCAAGGACACAAAGCCCAAAGGACATAGTCCCTGCTCTCAGGGAGATAGACATATCAACATGTATGCTGACAATGACAGATGTTGTGATTTAAAAATGCACAGAGGACAGCAGGAATAAATGGAAGAATGGTTAAGTCTAGGTGGTGAATTATAAAAGGTTTTGAAGAGGAGATTACACTGGAGTTACTTCTAGAAAGGAATTAGCATTATAATGAGAAAGAACTGAGAGCCAGCACATGATTTCAATTTATGTCAGGTCTCCTAATCCACTGACTTATACTAGCCTGGAGGTAAAAGAGAACTAACTCATTCCACCTCTATATGTCCTAGATAGTAGTTCCATTCCAACCAGTCTAACATCCTCTTCTCCCCGTACCTGTGCAATGTGTATTTTTCCTTAGGTCCCTTTTGTTCCAATATCTCCTCTGGCCCTCAATATGTCTCACATGATAATCTCCTTAGAAATCAGACAGTGATACTGCCATTCTTCAAAAGCCAATTTAAAGTCTACCTGCTGGTGGAAGTAATTAAAATCTGCCCAGAAAGGAGGCAAACAGTCTTTTATGGACTCAACTCTAATTCTACATGTAGACTGTAATGTTTCATATTGGAAGAGACCAGCCTTGAAGGGAAGACCTTTTTTCTTCATCTTCTACACTCCCATCCCTGATAACTTAACACATTACCCTACAGTCTGAGATGGAACTTTGGTCAGCACTCAGCAAATATAACTTGTATTGAATCAAATTAGTTTAACATAATTTTTTGTGTGTACTTTAGTTCCTTCACATATAAAGTTAAAATAATCTTGTCTCTTCTTTTTCAGAGAACTGCTAAGTAAGCTATCCTATTCCTTGAACCTAAGCAGTAACAACCCTGTAATAAAGCCTAAGTAAATATTTGCTGAATGACTAAGAGAAGAGGCTAAATTCTGAGACATCTGAGATGAAGAATTATAAAGGAACTCAGAAAGTACTAGAGCTCTAATTAGAAATGGGATTTATAATAATTACTTACTTTTAAAGAAACATTCCTACTGTTTTTAGGATTTTACATTAGTAGCATTATTGAGCAAGTAGGAACATTGAGAAACAGAGAAATGGCTCGACCAGGATGAGAGGTGGTATAGCAGAATATAGTTCCAGCCCTTGTCTACTGGGCACAGGTCCCCTTGATGAGAAATGACCATGAATTGGGGAGGAGTAAGCTCTATGTGTCCAGTGAAAATAGTCATTTGCTGGATATATGCCCATTGCATCTCAGAACAGAAAAGTCAAAAGTGAAGCAGATTTTTAAAAATTCTAGTATATATAGAATTCAGGGGTGCCTGGGTGGCTCAGTGGGTTAAAGCCTCTGCCTTCGGCTCGGGTCATGATCCGGGGCCCTGGGATTGAGCCCAGCATCGGGGTCTCTGTTCAGCAGGGAGCCTGCTTCCCCACTCGGTACCTACTTGTGATCACTGTCAAATAAATAAATAAAAACTTAAAAAAAAAAAAAAGAATTCATATAGGAAAGTATAGCTACACAAAGAGCTGAGCAATCTTGAACAGAAAGTATTCTTATTCATTAGAAACTATTCCATAGTCAAATTATCATAAACCAAAGAGCACATTTTTTTGTGTGTCACAGCGGACAAATAAGTCAATGGAAATTTCCAAGTCTAGAAACAGTCCCACTCACTCACATCAGGAATCTTTTCTTTTGTTTTTTAAGAGGTGCATATTCACAATGGAATATTACTCAGCCATCAGAAAGCATGAATACCCAACTTTCACATCAGGAGTCTTGATACCTGACAGGGAAGGCACCAAAAACCAGTGGGAGAAAGATGCCCTTTAAAAAAGTAGATTGAGAACACTGGTAAAGTGAAAGTAAACTTAGATTCTTGCCTTCATATGATATAGAGAAATAAATCCCAGATATATGAGGGAATTGAATATAAAAAAGCAAATTTGAAAATTATTTTAAGAAAGAAATGAGGTAATATATTAAAGGTGTTGAAATTGAGAGCAACTTAAGTCACAAAAAGCACAACTCATAAAGGAAGAGATGGGCACACTTCATCACATAAAGAGACAACATTTTTGCTTATGGCAGATGACATGAGAGGCAAAGTTAAAAGGACAAATGAATAAAAAGGAGGAAGTTTGCAGTGATATGGCATTCAAAGAATTAGGATATGAAAGGAATTATAAAAAAAAAAGCAAAAAAAGCCCAACAAATATGAAAATTAGCAGGATATGATTTGGTAATCCTCAGAAGAAATCCAAATTACTAATAAATACATAAAGATATGTTCAACCTCACTAGTGATAAGGAGATTAAAATCAAATAACAATGTGATACCAGTTAGCTTTTATCAGACTGATAAAAATAATTTGACTAGGTTCTAGTAAGTGTTGCCAAGAATGTAGGGGAACAGAAACACTCACATACGAGCAAGAGGGAAGAAAAATTACTACAGCTAATTTCGAGAGCAGCAGAGCAGTTACACCATATATGGTGGATTGCAAAAATGGCTGTGATCCATTGTTTCTCCCTTCGCAATGTGATTTTGCAGTTCTTCTCATCAAAAGGGGGTCTGTTTGCTCTCCTCTTCCATCTAGGCTGGTTTCCCTTCCATTGCTTTTGCCAACAGAACGCAGCGAAAGAGAATTTGAAACCTGGGCCTCAAACATAAGCACACCTTTCATTTGTGCTCCTGCTTCCTGTAACTGCGCTGAAAACAAGCCTGCTGAAGGCGTTTCACGCAGCAGAGACTAGCTGCCCCAGCTGAGACGATGCTAGAGCCGCCAGTCCCCAGCCACCTTTTAACTAACCATAGATGCATGAGCAAAAATATTTACAGTTTTCTATTCCAGAAACAAACATCTCACTTTCCTGAGAAGGGCCACTTGTGGACACAAAAGACATGCCCTATGACAGAATCTCCTAGAGATACTGGACTACATTTCTCCAAGAAATCCCCTGAACATCCTTGACATACATACCAAATGATGAAGCCTTCTGGTTTACTGGCAAAAGGGTTTAGGCAAAAATCTTGGTAGTTTCATTTGCTCAACTGTTTTCTCAAAATACTTACCTCGGGTCTGTTATTCCCACAAGAAAGGGCTTCCCTTAGAACGCTGGTTTCTGAGGACTGATTCTTCCAGGAATTTCCTGGTAAATTTTTGACTGAATTTGAGAACCAAGGGTCAACTTAAATAATCTCAGCTGCTAAGAAGCTAGTGTGCTATATTTTTATGTATTTTGAAACTACTAAAAAAGTATTTTCTAAACACTGAAATTAAGTGAGACAAATCTATATGCATTTATTTCTAAAGATAAGCATTCCTAGGTGGGAACAAAAGGAGGTATATTAGAAGTCTAAAGGGTCCTGGTGTACCTCCTTTTGAGGCCAAAAACATCTTCAGGGTCAGTAATATGCTTATAATGAAGATAAAATCACTATCATAATGAAAAAAAGCAACTACCCTTTATTATGATATGTTAAAAACTATAATTAAGTACTAAACATACCTCACTTAATATTTCAATAATTCTAAAATACAGATATTGCTATCTTCTCTATCTCTTCTATTTTATAGATGTTAAAGTTGGGGGGAAGGGGGTAAAAGTCACTTATCCATGGTTATAAAATTAGTAAATAGTAAAGCCTGGCTTCAAACAGAAGTCTAACCCCAAAGTTGTGCTCCTAGTTACCACACTCCACTACATTAAAACAAAAAATAAACACACACACACATACACACAATTATAAAATGCTTTAATGTCCAGGGGCCCCTGGATGCCTCAGTTAGTGAAGCATCTGCCTTCAGCTCAAGCACATACACACACACAGACACATTGTAAAATGCTTTAATGTCCAGGGGCCCCTGGATATCTCAGTGAAGCATCTGCCTTCAGCTCAGGTCATGATCCCAGGGTCCTGAAATCAAGTCCCACATGGGGCTCCCTATTCAGCAGAAGTCTGCTTCTCCCTCTCACTCTGCGGCCCCCCCTGCTCGTAATCTCTCTCTCAAATAAATAAAATCTTTGAAAAAAAAAATCTGCAGGCTCCTTTGTCATATGTTTTTTTATTTAATTCCTATAAAACTCTTATTACTTTCATTTTACAGATGAGCAGACTAAGTTTCAGACTAGCAGTGTCCCAGTCACAAAATTTGTATGTAGAAGAGCTGGAACTCAATGTCAAGTCTGTGGGTCCCAAATTCAATGTGTCTTCTAGTAGGCCAAGCTGCCAGATGCTTGAGGGAACTTAAGCAGATGTTGCGTGGTATATGGTAAAGAATGAAATGGATCATTCCCAGGGATTGGAGTGACCATGGGATGGGATCCATGGTGAAATCAGGGAGCTTCCTGAGTCTTGACTCAAACAAGCAGTTCTGTGAGCCACTTTGCAAGAAACACGTTGGAACGGGGCGCCTGGGTGGCTCAGTGGGTTAAGCCGCTGCCTTCGGCTCAGGTCATGATCTCAGGGTCCTGGGATCGAGTCCCGCATCGGGCTCTCTGCTCAGCGGGGAGCCTGCTTCCTCCTCTCTCTCTCTGCCTGCCTCTCTACCTACTTGTCATCTCTCTCTGTCAAATAAATAAATAAAATCTTTAAAAAAAAAAAAAAAAAAAAAAAGAAACACGTTGGAAGAGGCTTGAACTTCCTCCAGTCTGATGGAGGAGGTCCAGGATCAGATTCTGGGGTTTCTGAAATTAATAAAATGAACAAATGAAGAAAGAAGTTGGAGACCATCCTAACAGCAAATGGGGAAGGCAAAATATTTACTGAGACCCTAGGCATTCTTCCCCCAGGGCCTGGCCTGAGTAAATAGCAAGAAGCAGGAGCTGTAGGCAGACTGGCAGTAGGAGCAAAGCACATGATTCTTGAGAGCCCACTTGGAAAAGATTCAAGATAACTTAATAGAACCAAGTCCCACAGTGACCATTAATTCTCCTCTTCTATTCCAAGACCAAGTGACCTGGGAAACTCTAATGCAATATGAAAAATCAAGACAGTAAATGCCAAAGGACTCAATAAAATGTTAGCAAACCAAATTCAGTAGTAGATTAAAAGGATCATACACTGTGACCTAGTGGGATTTATTTCTAGGATGCAAGGATAGCTCAACATGCACAAACCAACCAACATGATACAACACATTAACAAAATGAAAGATAAAAATCATATAATTTCTCAACAGATGCAGAAAAAGCATTCGATAAAATCCAGTAGGATTAAGTTCATGAAAAAAACTGTCAACAAGTTAAATGTAAGTAGAATATACCTCAACATAATAAAGGTCATATATGACAAGCCCAAGCTAACACCACATTCAGTGATGAAAAACTGCAAGCTTTTCCTCTAAGATCAGGAAAAATACAAGGATATTGATTCTTGCCACTTTTATTCAACATAATACTGGAAGTCCTATGCAGAGCAATTATGAAAAGTGGGGAAAAAAATAAACATCATCCAAACCGGAAAGGAACAGGTAAAACTATCTTTATTTGTAGATGACATGATACTATATATAGAAAACCTGAGAGACTCTACCAAAAAACTGTTAGAATAAACAAATTCAGTGAAGTTGCAGGATACAAAACTAGTTGCATTTCCATATGCTGATAATAAACTACAAGAGAAATTAAGAAAATAGTTCCATTTACAATCTCATAAAAAAGAATAAAATACTTAGAAATAAGAAAGTGAAAGATTCATCTACTGAAAACCATAAAACACTGATGAAAGAAATTGAAGAAAACACAAATAAATGGAAAGATACTCTGTGCTCATGGATGGAAAGAATTAACATCATTAAAGTGTCCATACTACTCAAAGTGATCTGGAGCTTCAATGAAATCCTTAACAACATTTCGTGACATCGTTCACAGAAATATGACCAACAATCCTGAAATTTGTGTGAAACCACAGAAGACCCTGAACAGCCAAAGCAATCTTGAAAAAGAAGAACAAAGCTCAAGGCATCATACTTCCTGATCTCAGACTATATTACAAAGCTATAGTAATCAAAACAATATGGTACTGGCATCAAATAAACCCATGCATATAAAATTAGCTAACTTTTTGGCAAACATGCCAAGAATATACAATGAGGAAGGAGTAGTCTTTTCAAATGATTTTGGGAAAACTGGATCTCCACAAGCAAAAAAAGAAGAAACTGAATGTTTATCTTACCCAACAACAAAGTCAACTCAAAATGTATTAAAGACCTGAACATAAGACCTGAAATCGCAAAACTTCTAGAGGACAACGTAGGTAGTAAGCACCTTGACATTGGTCTTGGTGATGACTTCTTGGATTTGATGCCTGAAGCAAAGGCAACAAAAGCAAAAATCAACAAGTGGCACTGCATCAAACTAAAAACCTTCTGCATAGCAAAGGGAACCATCAACAAAATGAAAAGGGAACCTATAGAATATGAGAAAATTTTTGCAAACTATACATCCAATAAGGAGTTAATATCCAAAATACACAAACTCATGTAATTCAATAGAAAAAAAAAGTTACCTGTTTCCAAAGAAGTAATACAAATGACCAAGAGGTATATGAAAAGATGCTCAACATTGTTAATCATCAGGCAAATGCAAATCAAAACCACAATGAGCTATCACCCCACACCTGTTAGGATATGTGTTATAAAAAGACAAAAGAGAAATGCTGGCAAGAATGTGGAGAACAATGAACTCTTGCACATTGTTGATGGGAACATAAACTGACACAGCTATTGTGGGAAAAAATGGAGGTTCCTCAAAAAATTAAAAATAGACCTCCTGTATAATTCATCCCATCTCTGGATATGTATTGATACAAAGGAAAGACCATTATCTCAAAGACATATCTATTCTCCCATGTTCGTTGTAGCATTGTTCATGATAACCAGGGCATAAAAACAACTTAAGTGTCTGTGGACAGATAAAGAGATGAAGAAAATGCATGCGTATACATACACACACGCGCACGTGCGTGCGTGCGTGCACACAGAAGAATGTTTTTCAGTCTCAAAAAATTTGCAACAACATGAATGAAACTGGAGGGCATTATTCTAAGTGAAATAAGCCTAGAAAAGACAAACACTTCATAATATCACTTATATGTGAAATCATAAAAAAAGCCAAGCTCATAGAAATGAAGAGTAGAATGATGACTGCCAGGGGCTAGGGAGTGAGGGAAATGGAGGAAAGTTTGGAAAATACAGCTTTCAGTTGTAGGATTAATAAAGTATGAAGATCTACTAGTGGCTATAGTTGATTACACAGTATTGTATACCTGAAATTTGCTAAGGGAGTAGAAATGTATTCTCACATACACATACACAGAGGTAAATTGTGAGGGGATAGAAGTGTTAATTGGATTATGGGGATCGTTTCACACATTTATATGTATATATTGTACGCTTTAAATATATTACAATTTTACTTGTCAGTTACACGTCAAGAAAGCTGAGAGAGAGAGAGAGAGAATGTAAAAATTTTTACCAAAATCAATACCTGGCAAATTGGTCAACTGTCCCTTGTATTGACAAAAATATTGCCATGTGGAAATAGCAGATGGAATTGCTACTTACCTCAGTGTGAGAAACTGTCTCAATTTTTGGAGTCTGATGTATGCTCAGAAAGCAACCGAAATGTAAACAACTAATTAAAATGCTTTATTTCACATGAGGAAGCTGAGGATTATCGGCCTTGGGGTGGTCAGGGTGTTAGTGGTAACTAGTATGGATGCCTCCCCAATCCGGCTCCAATCAGCCACTATGGCCCTATTTCCTCATTATCTTCCTGGTCAGGAAATTAGAAAGAACTGAGAGAATGTCACTACAACTAGGGTGGCAGAAAAAGAAAGAACTTCCCTGAAAGCAGTGGTTTACAGAGCTGTAACACTTCCACAGCCCCAGGGGTAGGAGTTAAACACATTACTTTAATAACATTGGGTTTCTAGATGCAAAAGCAGATTGTGAAGGAAATTTCCAGGCATTGGCTCACAGGCTGCATAGCAAGCTGGGCCATGCGTCTCCCACGTGGATGATGGAGCTGATCACTAATCACTGGTCACCTAACAATGACAGCAGGGGTGGGGGGCACTGAGTCCCCAGCTGTCAGGCCCTAGGGCAGAGGTCACCATAGAGTCTCCCCAAGCGGGAGGATGTGGCTAGTGGCAGTGGTACGCCTGACCTTCCTGCCCCAGCCCTGAGCATGGAGCATTGCCAGGAGGTTGGGGAGAGATCAATGGCCTGGCTAGTGGGAAGGTCCTGTAATGAAGGCGTGTTGTGTTCTCCCCTGGGGTCTCCCCCAATGGAAATTGCCATTCTGTCCTCCCTCCAAACCTACCAGGGTCTCTTCAGGGCTCCTTCTCTCTCAGAACTGGGCTCATCAGACTCCACAACAGCTGCTCATCCCCCTTGAGATGCAAAAGGTCTGTGTGAACACAATAAGGGGATGCCTATTTCCATACAGGAGTCCACACCCAAGCATAATTGTCACCACGTGATGGAATTAGGTGAATACAAAATACCCAAAGCTTCATAAATAAATAGCTTTGGGGGTTTAAATTGTCAGAATGAGTTATGACTTTCCTGACTCCACATAATATTATACCTACCTATGTTTGGAAAAAGTGGGGAAAAAAAGCCCTTCATAAATACCTTAGATTCCAAGTCATTAGGTCTATTAATTTGCTATTTTCCCTCTCATCATTACAATTTGCTTCATCTTGTGCTTCCCTCTACTTTCTGTAATTAAGGGTCTCTGGAACTAAGGGTGGATAAAATACAATTAGTGCCAGTGTGAAAAACAACAGTTACAAAAATACATACCTGTGTTTAAAAATGGATTTAAATTCCAAAAGTCCTCAAATTACCATTCTCTAAAATAAGAAGGAGTTTGTAATGTAAATGCAACGATGTGCTGAGGATAATAATACCCCCCCTTCACTAATATGATACAGAAACTTTCCATTTGAGGCCCTTAAAACATAACAACAAAACACAACAAACAAAAAAATTCTAGAAATTTTACACAGTTCAACGTTGCTAATTTCCTCGCAATTATTGACTGCTGAAGCAGATGGTGAAGATCAAGGTGTCCATACAGAAGGGCAAGGCCTCTTTGATAATGAAGGCTTTGAGCAGCAACTGGAATGAATTGTTAACCAAGCAAATTTCTGGAAGAAAATAATTTGTAGAAAGAATTGCAAGTGCAAAGCGCTTGAGTAGGCTTCTTCAAGCAACACCGTAGTGACCACTGGGATTGGAGCAGAGTGACTTGTCTGAGGGAACAGTTGTCTGAGATGAAGTAAAAAAGGTTGGAAGTGTCAAGGTCATTCAAGGTCTCTCAGCCCCAAGGCAAAGCCTTTGGCTTTCAGGGAATGTAAATGTGAGGCCACTGGAGGTTTGCAAAGGAATGACATCTAATTTAAATATTAAAAAGATCACTCTGGTTACTGAGTTAAAAAACAAAACAAAACAAAACCAACAATCAGACTGTGAGGGGGGAAGAGAGAGAAGTAGAGAGACTGGCTAGAAGGCTGTTGCAATAACCCAGGTGGGAGATGTAAGGGCCTATTTAGCCAGAGAGATTCCATCTGGTTAAACAGTGATTTTGTTGTTTATGCAGTAAAACTTAAACTGACCCCCTCCCCCCCGGGAAACTTACTTAAAAGCAAGTCCGGGAAACCAGTAGAATATGGTCGACCAGTCCCTGATAACAGAACCCAAATACAAGGGCGGGTCAGGTCAGGTGGAGGTAACAGAGCCGGAATGCAGAGATGAGTTGGGCCAGGTGGAGACACCCAATCAGTGGGGCGTGCCTACTGTCTCTCTAGCTACCAAGGAGTGTGGGCCCCGCCTTTTGGGTGCCAATTCTGACTAAGGTGATAGGCTAATTCAATAGCTACTACGGGGTGAATTGTAGTACAATTGGCCACCCGTGTGTGACCTAGCATGACTGTGCATCTTCTTCTGTGTGTTACAACCTCATTGGCCACCTGTGTATGGCCAGGCTCAACCACATGGCCTTTGCTCTATAAAAGTTAGTCTGCGAGGCTGAGAGGGGTCGCCCTCTCTGTAAGAGGCGGCCCCGAACGGTCGGTTTGATTCGCGATGCTTGGCACGAAATAAAGCTTTGCTTGACTTTTGCTTTGTATCAGTCTCGTTCCTTTGATTACGGACCCATCAGGAGATACTGGTGGCTTGGAGAAAAGTTACAGAGGAGATGGTGTGAAGTGATTAGGTTCTAGTACAATTTTAAAATTTGAACAGACCGCATTTGCTCATCAATCAGATGGAGGGTCTGAGAGAAACAGAGGAGCCAGGGACGACTCAAAGTTTTCTGGCTCATTTAGGAAGAGGGAGGAAGAGGGCTGGTTGGGGTTAAAGAATCAAGAGTTCAGCTTCTGCTTTGCTTTAACCCAGCCCTCTCCATGGCCTGGTGTCTTTTTACCCAGTATGTTAATGAGCCCCAACCCTCTTGGCCATCTTCTTTGACCTAATAGAGCTCACTCCTCCAAGTCTCCCCCTTTAGTAATTATTCCTGCCTTTCTCATATTCCCATTATGCAAGAAAGTTGGCCAAACATTATTTTCAGAAGTTGGTATCATACAGACATTGGGATTTTTTTTTTTTTTTTTTTTTTTTTTTTTTTTTATTGGACACCAGCCATTGAAATCACTGCTCCCATCTGAGCAACTCATTCTTGTTTTCGACTCAGGTTGTGATTTGTTAAAGAGAAAGGAAGAGTCCTTTAAGCCCCTTTTGGCAAAAAATTTTCTGCTCCTACAGGAGGGTCAAGTTGAAAAGAAAAGCCCCATAACACTTGCAGGGAAACACTGATAAACGTCCCCATCCTCTGCTCATCCTATCTCCTTATAGCTAGCTCCCTGGTCTGTTTTATCATATTGCACCCAGAAAGCTGCTGGTCAAAATGGTGAGCGTGATCAGTGTGAGGTGTCAAAAAGAACTTATTACTAACAGTAAAGATAGACATGAACATTATGAAAAATGAATTGGAGCTGGCTGAAGTGTGTTCCTCTCTTTGTCACTCTCCCTTGTGTTCTGGACAGGGAATAAGGTGGAATTACTGCTTGCTGGGTTGTTGGGAACGTCACCACATCTTGAGCAACCCTGTGAACCTGGGCAGTCCTGTGAATGGCGTCCACTGTGTGAATCAGGAGAGAAAAGACTGAGGGCTGCTGACTTCGCTACCTAACATCACCAATGTGGAGGGACTCAAGAAGGAGACAAAATGCTGTCTTTACAAAGCTTAAAAGTCTGTTAGAGACTCCAGGTGTAAAGAGAGAAAGACCAATCTAATGCTGGCATTTCCTGCATGCCTGGGGTGCTGGGTTTATAGACCTGCCGTGACTTCTTCAGTGATCACCTCCTTCTCTCCCAACTCCCTCTCCCTGCCTCATCTCACATGCCGGCTCCGTTCTTATTATTGATTGGTGCCTCCAGCAGGCAGGAAGTCCAACAAAGCAGCCTGAGAAAGAAGCAGAGGCAGCTGCTTACCCAGTAGGATTTGGCGTGAGGTGGGGGGGTGTCTATTGACACAGAACTCATTTGCCCCCACTGGCCTCAGATGGGAATAATAACATCATCAACAACAATAATCACAGCGGCCAACACATAACGAAAGCCGTGTGCTAGGCCCATTTTCTCACTGAATTTTCCCACGACTTGAAGAGTCAGGCTCTATTAAACTCCTCCTTTTCACAAATGGGGAGACCAAAGTGTAGAGGAGTAAGGCAACCTGTTGGTCGTCACCCACTCATAAATGATGTAGGTCTGTCTGCTCCAAAGTTCTTGCACTATTGGCTTCATGTCTAACCGGGCTTCGAGTATCACTTGATGCATCTTTTTTGGTCAGCAGATATAGACAAAGGCATTGTCTTCAGTTGGTTGGTAGAACAAAATAAGGATTCTGAGCAGCTGATGGAGCGACAGCAGTATTTGGGTTTTGAGTTACCTAAAGTAAACCATGGGGTGTCTGGATGCCTCAGTCAGTCGAGCGTCCGGCTTACGGTTTTGGCTCAGGTCATGATCTCAGGGTCATGAGACTGAGCCCCAAGTCTGACTTTCTGTTCAGTGGAGGGTCTGCTTGAGATTCTCCTCCCCGTCTCTTCCCATTTCTTCTATATCCTAGCCCCTAGCAACCACATTTTTACTATTTCTATGAGTTTCCTTCTTTTGTTTAGATTTCACATATAAGTAATATCATGCTGCCTTTCTGGGGCGGGAGGGTCTGGTATATTTCACTTAGCATAATGCCCTTTAGGTTCACCCATATTGTTGCAAATAACAGGATTTCTTTCTTTTTTAAGAATTAATAATATTTTGGGGTACCTTGCTGGCCCAGTTAGTTAAGCATCCGATGCTTGCTTTCAGCTCAGGTCATGATCCCAGAATTGTGGGACTGAGCCCTGCATCCGGCTCCATGCTCAGCAGAGAGTCTGCTTGTCTCTCTGCTCCTCCCCTGTGCTCTTGTTCTCTCTCTCTCAATAAATAAATAAACTCTTTTTTAAAAAGGCCGAATATTTTATATGTGTAAATATATTAAGATGTCTACAAATATATATTTATATGTGAATATATAAAATAAATTTATCATATATATACATATCACATTTTCTTTAACCTTTCATCTGTCCACCAGTACAGGTTGTTCCCATGAATAGGTTGGCTATCATGAATATTGCTGCAATGAACATGGGAATACATATATCTCTTTGAGATAATGTGTTTTCTCCCCTTTGGACATATACTCAGAGATGGGATTGCTGGAGTATATAGTTCCACTTTTAATTTGTTGAGGAACCTCCATACTGTTTTCTATAGTTTCTATGCCAGTTTATACTCCCACCAATAGTGCATGAAGTTTCCCTTTTCTCCACATTCTTGCCAACATTTGCTATCTCTTGTCTTTTGATAATAGGCATCCTAGCAGGTGTGAGATGATAACTCATTGTAGTTTTGATGTGCATTTCCTCTGTGATTAGCAATGTTGAGCTAATGTATATATGTAGCTAATTCATGTACTAATGTACATACATTAATTAATGTAGGTATGTAGCTAATTCATGTCTCTGTTGGCCATTTGTATGACTCTTGGAAAAATTCAGATTCTTCACACATTTTTAAAAAAGATTTTATTTATTTATTTGACAGAGAGAAATCACAGGTAGATAGAGAGGCAGTCAGAGAACCTGATGCAGGGCTTGATCCCCAGACCCTGAGACCATGACCTGAGCTGAAGAGAGAGGCTTAACCCACTGAGCCACTCAGGTGCCCCGCTCTTTGCACATTTTTAAATTGGGTTGTTTTGGTTTAGTTTTTTGCTATTGAGTTATAGGAGCTCTTTGTGTATTTTGGATATTAACCCCTTATTGGCTGTGTAGCTTGCAAATATTTTCTCCTATTCCACTAGCTGCCTTTTCATTTTGTTGGTTTCCTTTGCAGAAGCTTTTTAGTTTGATGTAGTCCCCTGGTTGATTTTTGCTTTTGTTGCCTTTGCTTTAGGTGTCAAATCTTAAAAAAGTACCACCAAGACCAATGTCAAGGAGCTTACCACCTACGTTTACTTCTAGGAATTTTATGGTATCAATCTTTAATCCATTTTGAATTGATATTTGTGTATGGTTTCAATTGCAGTCTGTCATCTTCCCAGATATAAAACCCATAAAGTCCAGCCCTGTTTCCTGTCCAGAGTGCTCTGAAAACCAACACAGAACCAAATACTTGGATCTGAGTAAAAATGTTATAATTTCCATTTCAAAAGCTGAGAACTCTCAGGACAAAGACAAAACATGCAGTGATCGATGAAAACCCAACCATATCAGGACAAAGACAAAACATGCAGTGATCGATGAAAACCCAACCATATGTAATCCTTGGTTTCATCCTAGTCATTCAAAAACACTTGTTACCAGGGCACCTGGGTGATTCAGATGACTAAGCCTCTGCCTTTGGTTCAGGTCATGATCTCCAGGTCCTGGGAGCCCCAGCTCAGTGGGGAACCTGCTTCTCTCTCTCCCCTCTACCTCTCCCCCTGCTTGAGCTCTCTCTCTAATGAATAAATAAAAATCTTTTAAAAAATAAAAGTAAAAAATTTTTTACCAAGAAAACAAATCTTTGTGTTTTTTTTTTCCTTGCCACAAGTGCTCAGAGTAACAAGAGTAAATGTAAACAGTAATGCAAAAAATGCTGGATAGTGTGTCACTGTATCTCCAATATGTATGTCCAGGGAATCTATACATTTAATACTGCTTATCAATCAGTTTTTGATGAACATTACCATCTTGTCCTAGGAGCTGAAATTAGTTTGCTTTTCAGACCTTGAGTATGTTTTTTTATGTTGATACAGTATTAATTGCTTTTAAGACACACATTTTCAGAATACTGAAGCTTCTATTTATTCTCAGCCATAAATGATCCTATTTTAATTTTTTAAAATTACAGTTGTTTCCAAAGGCTATTTTTGTTGTGAAGGTGTTAATTATTTCCCAGGCCTAAACTGTGTTAGCTGGCCTAATTTTTGCAGTCCAACACTGAGCTTGGTTTATTATTGCTTTGTTTAGCTCCACTGAGGGACTGACCTAAAATGCCTCTTCTTTTTAAAGCTGTAGAAAAATGTGATCAGATTGTTGCAACAGTTTCCTAACCAGTCTCTCTGCTTTCATTTTCACCCTCACTCTCCAGCTCAATCTATTCTCAAGGTAGTAGCTGAATGAGATTTTTAGTACAAAAATCCTATCTTGTTGCTTCTCTGTTAAAACCTTCCAAGGGCTTCATTTCACTCAGAAAATAAATCTTCAGGCCCTACTAGGTCGGATGTGTTCAAGCACCTGATACACACCATGACTTGACTAAATCTCACAAACATAATAATGGGCAAAAGAAAATATGTGCAAAGAAATATGTATTATTTCACATAAATACATATTATTTCAAAGCAATTTTTCAGAAGAGGCAAAATGATGTGTTAAAAGTAATGGCAGTTATTTTGGGGGAGGAGGGAGTGTATAGTAAGCAGAAGAGGGGAATAAGTTTTCTCGGCTGTAGAGAGTATTCTAGTTCTTGACCTGGGTGTTGGTTCACTGTATGTTCACTTCGTGATAATTCATTGAGTTGTAGATCTACTATTTGTGTACCTTCCAAGAGGTTAATTATACTTCAGTAAAAATGCTTACAGAGAGAGAATGAGAGGTGGTGAAGAAGGCAAGCATGAAACAATCCTCTCAAGGAGTTTTCCTCTGAAGGAGACTAGAGAACTAGAGTGATGACTGGAAGGCAGTGAGTTTGGATGGAGACTGGAGTGTGGAGAAGGAAGAAGAGTCAAAGGTTTTTGTTTGTTTGCTTTTTAAGTAGATCCCTGCCCTATGTGGGGCTTGAACTCATGTCCCTAAGATTAAGAGTTGCATGTTCTATCAACTAGGCCAGCCAGGCACCCTTTGGGTTTTTTTTTTTTTTTTCTTTTTAATGGGAGATATTAAAACATGTTTATTATGCTGTGAGGTCTACTCTGTATTAAGGGACTATCCAGTGTTCAAGAAGGGGTGAGAACAATTGCTTAGAGGAATGTCCTTGAGTAGTCAGGAGGAGATAAAACCCAGAATGGGGATAGAGAGTGAGGCTTAGAAAGGAATATGGCACAAAGGAATTTGCTGATGACTAGATTCCAGAAGAGATTGCATTCAAATAGGATATATCAGGAGCTGTAATGGTGGGAGAGTAACTTGAGAACTTTAGGACTTCTGGTGGAGACTAAATTAAATAAGCATGGGTCTAGTTAGTCCCCATGGCCTGTTAGGGGAAACTGTTTCTCATTATTGGCTCTGTGGGGATTGGTTTCCCTTGTAGTGGTGGGGCAGATTGTGTTGTGATTGGAGGGAAAAAGGCAAGCTGTCTTTATGGCCCTTACGTCACCTCTGAAGGAAAAGGTCTTGAACTTATACTGAATTCCGAGGTACGGGATTATGGAATTAAAAGTACATACATTTAAATTTTTGACCAACATTGCCAAAAAGGTGATGCAAATTTAAACTCCTGTCCATATGTGACAATTTTCCCCACTCCCTTGCCAATAGTGAGTTAAAGTTTATAACCTTTGTCAAATCTAGTAGCGGGGAAATAGCTCATTGTTTTTTATTTATCAATGATTATCATAAACATCTTTTCATAAATTTGTTTTCCTTATGCTTCTTTATGAAGATGTTGTTTATTAACTTTGTCCTTTTTCTTTCTGGTTGCTTGTCTTTTCCTTACTGATTTAAAGAGCTCTTTATATGCTAGAGAAACAAGCCATTTGCCAGTCATATTAATCGAAAATATGGTGTGTGCATATATGTTTAATCACATGGGTCTGGGTTTCATTACCATTCTTTAAAAGAAGTCATCACTTCAAATTTATAAAAACATACATCTGTTTTCTTTCATAACTGTTCTGGTTTTGATTTTTGATTTCTAACTCTTTAATATATCAGGACTTAATTATGTTGAATGAGGTAGGAATGCAGCTTTACTGCTTCTATCTTTTCTCCCATAGCTAGCAGTGGTCCCATCACTGTTTCTGGAATAATCTACTTTCCCTGAACATACTGGAAAGGCTAACTTTATCCTCTCGTTTTAAAGTACTTACCATTCAACTCAAGAGGAGGGCTCATCTGGATCCAGTCACATTCTATCAACCTAAGGACTTATCCTTCTTCCTCAGTACATTGAGTACTTGGCACTTACTTTGTATTCCTGAACTCTGTATCTGGGGTGACATTAATCTGGGTCTCTTACTGTGTTTCTGTATCTTTAGTTTCCTACTAATTGCCATTGACTGGAAATAAACAACTGATCAGCAAATAATTAGAGTCCTCTTCCTACATCTGCTATAAAAGTAGAAATTTATTACCTTATAAAATCTAACTCCCTGGAAATGGTTCCTCTCTGAAAATATTGGCACTTCCTTAAAGTACACAATCTCTCATTTTCCTGTGTTCTTTCTCTCTCTGTGAACATATTCTATTCAAGTACAATCTCTCTTAGTGATAAGATCGAAGCTACTCTGTTAAAAATGGCCATTAGAAAGAATGCTATCAAAATTATTAAAATAAAGCATATGCCTTAAGTATTTGTTTTCTATAATGTCCATATTCCAGAATATAATTCTCTACTGACAGTATTGAATAAACAAGGCCTTGCTGTAGTTACTGGTGTATGTGTTCTCTCAATAACCTTGTATGATCACTTTCTCACAAATGAGAAAGAACATTCCCAAGGTTATATCAATAAGAGCACCCACTCCATACTCACGATGTTGAGTATCCCATTCTCTAACCATGTCTGATCTTACCCCCACCTTATCCTTACATCTCAGTGCTCTATCTAGTGCTGTGATTTCAACAATTTTTTTTTTATCCATGCAGGACAAAGACCTCAATCCACTCATCCTCTTTACAGTGTCCTTTCCACCTCCTTTACCTAGCCAACATTCCCCGGCTCTTTTTTTTACCCCCAGATGACACTTTAAAAAAAGGGGGGGGGGAGGGGCATCTGTGTGGCTTAGTCGGTTGAGCATCTGACTTTTGATTTTGGCTCAGGTCATGATCTCAAAGTCATGAGATTTAGCCACACGTGGGGCTCTACACTGGGCATGGAGCCTGTTTAGAATTCTCTCTCCCTCTCTTTCTGCCCTTATGCCCCTCCCCCTCACACATATGCATGAGCACACTCATATATATATATATATATATATACACACACACACATACATATATATATACATATTTAGTACAGTTGACATACAATGTTAAGTTAGATTCAGGTGTACAACAGAGGCTTTCGGTAAGTTCACCCATTATGTTGTGCCTTCATTATCTTCACTTTCTTGTATACTCCACTGACTCTCTAGACCCTATGTTCTCTGTCAAAAGTGCTTACTGAGATCCCAATTATATCTCTACCTATTGAACACCATCCTCCAGGCAGCTGAATCTGCCTGGAGAAAAAAACCACCCAAACATGGGCTGACTGGTCTCCCTTCGGTTCACGACCACATGCTTCAAGGGAAAGCTCGTGCCGCACAGCAACCCTATGCTGCCACAGTTCATTCACACTCCCATTCTCCTAGAAAGCGATGTCAAACATCCTCATCTCTTCTTCAGCCTTTCAAAACTCCCCCCATCACATCTATCTTCTCTCCTGCACCTGGGCCCATGTATGTTGCCTTCCCTCCTACCACCACCCGTAGGACACCCCTGCTCTTGTCTCTGAAATCCTCTGGCTTACTCAAAGAAGTTGCCCCAGCATTACGTCACCTCTCTGCATTATAAATATGTCCTTCCTCACAGGATAATTTCTATCAGCATATAGGCATGCATAAATTTCTTCTACTAACCACACATACCTCCCAGCAATGACCCCATTTCCCAACCCTCCTTCATGGAAAAACTCCATTTACAGCTATCTATTCTTGATGCCTCTACAGCTTTTCTCATTCTCTCTTGGACCCCTCCCATCAGATTTGTATCTTCACTCGGCCATCCAAACCACTATTTTTAATAATACATCCTAGCACTCGGACTGAGTGTTCTAACTGCATCTCTGCACTTCTGCTCTGGGTCCCCAGTCTGTGCTCTGCCCAGCCGTCACACTGGCCCTTTCAAAATGTACCTCAGATCACGTGCCTCCCTGCTCCATCTTAGACTGGCTTCCATCTGTTAAGAAACCACAGGCCTGGGTCGCCTGGGTGGCTCAGTTGGTTAAGCAGCTGCCTTCGGCTCAGGTCATGATCCCAGCATCCTGGGATCGAGTCCCATATCGGGCTCCTTGCTCAGCAGGGAGCCTGCTTCTCCCTCTGCCTCTGTCTGCCATTCTGTCTGCCTGTGCTCACTCTCTCCCTCTCTCTCTCTGATAAATAAATAAAATCTTTAAAAAATAAATAAATAAATAAATAATTTAAAAAAAAAAGAAAGAAAGAAACCACAGGCCTGTGAGGATCTACATAATTCTCTTCTTCCATTAGAGCCTTACTGTCCTCACTGCTCCTTCTCAAATAGAGCCCCCCAAGAGCCTTTGTAGTCCTTGTGACTCTTACCTGGAATGCTCTCTTCCCAGATCACTGAAGTGGCTTGCTATAGGACTTTAGTCAAATTTCTTCCAAATGCCAACTTTTCAACTTCCCTCCCCCGACCTGCTTATCTAAAATAGCATCCCAACTGTCTGTCTGTCTGTCTCCACGTTCTCTCTTCCTTAAGGTATTTATCACAGTTCATGACTAGCAGCCATGGCATTTTATATTGATTTACTTCAGGTATCCCCCCTTAGAAATTAAGCTCCTTAAAGTTACAGAATTTGCTAGAACAGTGTCTGTTATGTGAGGGTTAGCAATAAGTATTTCTTGGCTGAATATATCACACAGATATATTTTCATACCACGAAAAGAAATAATTAAGTTGTTTATTGTAATAGTTTTTTAAAAATTTTAAAAATGAAGAAAAAATAAATCTCTGTCACTGGGAAACTAGTTAAATACATTTTGAGATATTCTTTTTTTGTTGTTGTTCAAAGAGAGTGAGCACAGGCAGACAGAGTGGCAGGCAGAGGCAGAAGCAGAGGGAGAAGCAGGCTCCCTGCCGAGCAAGGAGCCCGATGTGGGACTCGATCCCAGGATGCTGGGATCATGACCGGAGCCGAAGGCAGCCGCTTAACCAACTGAGCCACCCAGGCATCCCCATTTTGAGATATTCTTAAAATAGAACACAAAGTCAGCTATTTAAAAGAATGAAGTCTTCACATACCGGTATGGAAAATGTCTGTAAACAAGTTAAGTAGGGGAAAAAATGAATGTAGAATATTATATGATTCTAATTTTGTAACAAATCTAAATGTCTCTCCATATGCATAATTCACATGTTTTTGGGTGCATAAAAGAAAATCTAGAAGGAAACATACCAATCTGTTAAGAGTAGTTACCTCCAGAGAGAACAGGATTTCAGGGGAGGAAATAGATTTTTACTCTGTTATATAATTTTGTTTCAATCTTATAAACCCATGCTACTTTAATAAAACAAATTAAAATCTGTGAAAAGATCAAAAAGCTACAAATGATTAGTGTTGGTTGATGTCTGTGGGTCTAAATAAGACTGTGTGGCTCAGTGGGTTAAAGACTCTGCCTTTGGCTCGGGTCATGCATGATCTCAGGGTCCTGAGATGGAGCCCTGCATTAGGCTCTTTGCTCAGTGGGGAGCCTGCTTCCCCTCTCTCTGCCTCTCTGTCTGCTTGTGATCTTGTTCTCTGTCAAATAAATAAATAAAATCTTAAAAAAAAAAAAGAAAAGAAAAGAAAGAAAGAAAGGAAAGAAAGGCAAGAAAGCAGACATTGTGCTGGGAAACGACCAGTGGTATGCTGCATGCTTTCAGCAAACAAGGGGCAGAGAGCAAACCTTGCACAAAAAGGAGTAAGAAAATATAATGAGCCATTTGTTTTCTTTACTGAGCCCCTACTATGGGAAAGGTGCTATCCTCCATGACATGTGTACATTTTCTCTAACCTTCAGAACAAACCTGCAAGTTAGGTATTAGCTCTACAGATGAGAAAAACAATGTTTCAGAGAAACTAATTCCTCATGAGCCCTAAATAAAGACCAGAAGCAATGGAGCTGGGATTCAGATGTGCCATGCCGCCTCTCACATAAATGAGCCCCTAAAGCCGGCATATTATAGTTTGGAAGAGAAACTCTGGACCTGGAGATTAATAACCCAGGAGTAGGGCCCCAGCAACCCTAGAAGCATGTGGAGAATCCAAACTGCCTGTTCCTTTCCTGCTACAAAAATGCTTCAGCCTGACTCCAGTGGGAGGTGTGGGGAGTGGCGGGCGATGGGGAAGAGGGCCTCACCTGTGAGTGTTCTGCCCCTCTGGCTAGTCACAGAGGAAGGAAGGCAGCTTTGGAGAGAGACCCTCACTGTTTAGGGTCCTACAAAGCTGGAAGAGTAGCATAAAATGATATTGAGAACTGTGGTTCTTCTTCCTCCTGTGTAGGACATGTTCTGGTGAGAAGAGACGCTGCAGGAAGGGAAGCCAAAATTCTCTTGCAGCAAAATCATAGCCACTACTACTTAGGGAGGCTCTACTGCATGCCAGGAACTTTACAAACATTATTTTCAGTCTTCAGAACCTGATCAACTAAGTGAATATTATTACTTCCATTTTACAGAGACAGGAGCAACTAAGTCAATGATTAGCTCAATTTTATGCTGCTAATAAGTGATGGACCTAGGCTTCCATCAAGCCGCTCTGACCTCTAACCTCAAGTTTCTTCCAAGCCACTCAGCCACTCTGGGAGGCTTAGGGGCTCAAGTGTAAGGCAGTCACCCAGAGGTGAACAGAGCAAGAGACATTGATGATGAAGAGGTGAGGGCCAGGGAAATGTAAAAGAGAAAGTCGTATTCGGGACACACTATTGGAAGCCTGGCCCTAGAAAGAACACAATCACCAACAGCTTTGCCTTGCCTTTAAGAGGTAGCAGAATATCCATGTGTAGACAGTGAAAAATAATTTTTAGCTGGAAGCCTGCTGTGACTAGCTTGGCTTTGCCAATGGGATCTCATTAGTATTCCTGAGCTTCCATTAGCATTTGAAGGAAATACCCAAATGACACAAAGCCAATTCTAGGAACTGAGATTTAATATTTTTAACTCAATTTCTCTAATGCAGTTAACCTGGTTAGGTACCCACCCTCTTTTTGCAAACTGTTTTGAGCCTCAACAACCAAACCATTCATACAAGCACCTTCAAGTTCATCTTCCCTAAACAAGGCCAGAGGCCTTGCCTCCTTGTAGCATGAATTTACATCATTTGCTGCAGAGCTGGAGAACTGGAAGTATTTTTCCCAGCCTTATCTGGACCACAGCCAAGGTTGTAAGTACAAATCCTTCAACATGATCTCCCTGGAACTGCCCCTTGGGCTGACACAACCCCACCCTGAGAGCAGCATTTTATTGCATCCTTTGTTGTAGGTTTTCCATTTTAGGGAGAATTGATAGCGATACTAAGTACAAACACATTCTCTGCCAGTCAGGTTCTGTGGCAAAGTTTTTAAAAAGGAGCTGGGAAGACTTGTGGCCAGTAATAATATTTACATTGAAACTCAGCTCTTGCTACAGAGGGTGAGAGCAATGATGGCCAAGAAAGGAATTCCCCTCCTCATATACAATGCTTCTCACATGACAAGAAACAAGGGAGTATTTTGAGATTAGAGCAAATCCTGCAGTTCTTTCTCAGTTACTTAAGATTGGGATTAACCCTTTAAAGAGGCTTTTTTAAGGTCAAGATAATATGCTCATATTCAAATTTTCCAAACACTATTTTTTACTTCTAAAGAAAAAGAAATAACTTAATTGATGTCTCCCTCATTACCTCTTCCTTTGACTCTATCAAAGGCTCCAAGACATTTTGGTCCAGGTCTGGACCCACTAACCCTATAAAAGAATTGACCATCCTTTTACGCTGGAAAAAAGTTCTGGAGTTTTTTTAGCAAGACATTTAAAATCGTTATTTTACCAATTAGATGTCATAAAAGGGTAGGTCTACAGTGCTCCACGAGGAAATAAAAACCAGTGCTTCAACTATATTGGCCTTCTTTTTTTTATTATAGTAAATAAAATAAAAAAGTATTTTAAAAACATAATTACCTATAGGGAAGTGAATCCTGTGGGTTTTTCACCCCTTAATACTTTATAAACAAGAGGTTTAAGAGTATTAGAATACTACAACATGAGAAAGGCAGTATAAGACCAAAGCAGTGGGTTGGGGGGAGGGGGAGGAATCAATGTTTATTCTTATTTCTGTGCAACTGCCCTGATATATACATGGCTATGGCAAGATTTTCTCCTTTCCAGTAGTTTCTAGTTCAAAACTGAGATCAACCTCAGGTCTATGGGGGAAAAGAACTGAGAAAGACTTTTCACAGTGCTTGTGGTACTGAGAGCTGTTGTTGGGGTTTAAAAGAGGCATGGGGTCTCATAAGGCCTGAGCCTGGGTGGCTCAGTTGTTAAGGCCTCTGCCTTAAGCTCAGGGTCCTGGGATCCAGCCCCGCATCAGGCTTCCTGTTCAGTGGGAAGCCTGCTTCTCCCTCTCCTTTTGTTCCCTCTCTGTCTCCCTCTGTCAAATAAATAAATAAAATCTTTTTTAAAAGGCCCAAGCCCTAGAATTTTTAAAGATTGTGGCTATTATTTTGAGAGACACTGGAAAACAGCCTGAGTGAGACGGGATGGAAGGAGACAGAATTCAGTGTTTCAAAAAAAAGCTCTCTTTCCAACATTCTCACATAGCCTTAAGACTATGTGGAGGAGAAATAAGCAGAAAGGAATATCTGTTTGCAGGGACTTCTTAGGAAATACGGTTTAGCAGAGTTTTCAGAACAAGTTTATCTGTGCATTTTTTTTTTAAAGATTTTATTTACTTATATGACAGACAAGTAGGCAGAGAGGCAGGCAGACAGAGAGGAGGAAGCAGGCTCCCCGCTGAGAAGAGAGCCCGATGTGGGGCTTGATCCCAGGACCCTGGGACCATGATCTGAGCTGAAGGCAGAGGCTTTAACCCACTGAACCATCCAGGTGCCCCTGTGCATTTTTGAAGTCTGTTTCCCTGAAGTTTCTCCCAGCTGCGTTCAAGCCCACCTAGTTTGTATTCTGACTTCTAGAAATCTTTGCCTCCAGCAAAATACGAAAAATCTTTTTTTCTGGAATCTCATGAGTAAAATTTAGCAGCATACATGATACTAAGTAATGTGATATGTGTATGTTTTCCTGCTTTTTGTTTTCAGAAAGATCATTATTCTGGGATATAAAAAGAACCTTGAAACATACAGAGATAAGAGGTTTTGCTGTCTTGCATGGGAGTGTCATATTTCCATGGTGATGAAACAAGCTCTTGATACCGGATTAACCAAAGTGATTCCTGGGCTTCCTGCTTCCTTATTCCATGTAACAGGGACACTGGCAGAAGGAAAAGGGGAAAACCAATGGTGTGCCCAAGAACTGCACAGAAAATGAACAGATTCTGGCCTCAAAATTTGTTATGACATGTCAATATCAAGGATTCAAAGAAATGACACGTTTTCCAATGTTCATTATTTTGCAAAACTAGCGTTCTGCTTTTAACAATATCTTTAGAGTAATTTTATTAAATGTGGAAGTAATTTTATAAAACGTGCCTTCATGTAAGCAGTTTCCACTGCCATCAATACGAACCAAAGGGAGCAAAACCCTACTTTATTATTCTATTTTATTTTATTTTTGGTTTTCACTCTTCTTAGTTATACTTACTCAAAACTCTCTGGCTCTGCTCTAGAACCTTTAAGTTTTCTCACTACTATGCTCCAGGCCTGAAATGGTTTTACCTAAATTATCCTTCTGACTCACCAAAGCTGTTTCTGAAACTTACCTCCTCGGCAAAACCTTTCTCAGTCAACTAGGGTGGAAGTGATTATCCTCTCAGTGCCGACCTGCCTGGTTTAGGAGAGCAATGCTCCTTGTGCTTCACCTCTCGACACCAGCCCTTAACATACACGTGCTTAGCAGGTTATAAATCTAACAGTGGCTCCCAGACCTGGCTGCCTATCAGAATCATCCATGTAGGGTGCTAGGCCCCATTCTAGAAATATAGAATCAGAATTTCTGGGATAGGAGTCCTGATATATATAGTTTTCATAAATCTATGAGTGCTTATGGTGTACTGCCAGGTTGGGAAGTCAGTGATGTGTAGCTTTACTGTCTATTCTGTTTTTGTGTCCTCTCTGGGTATCTGCATCCATTTATATGAATTGGGGCTTGGGGGGAAGTTGTTTTGAGAGAGAGACAGAGAGAAAGAGAGTGTGTGTGTAAGTGGGGGAGGGAGGGGAAGAGGCAGATGGAGAGAAAGAATCCCAAGCAGGCTCCACATCCAGCACAGAGCCCAACACAGGGTTCGATCTTACCACCCTGAGATCATGACCTGAACTGAAATCAAAAGTTGGATGCTTAAACAACTGAGCCACCCAGGTGCCCCTATGTGCACTGGGTTTTTAAGTAGAATAATCAGATACCTGCAACACATCTGGCCGTGTTAAAATGTGGATTCCCCAGCATCAGCCAAGTCTACCCATTTGTCCCTGTGGAATATGGGCTAGGAAACTGCATTTTAACATGCTGCCCCTATCCAAAGTGATTTCCCTATATGGGAGTCACACCAGAATCCCTACGGAGACAAGACAAGACACTTCCTGACGCAAGCTAGAAATGAACAGGGTTAACTGATGCCCACTTAAGCAGCTCATTGTTATTTTGTCAGACTAGAAATAGATCTGGTATTGCCTAAATTATGAATTTTTCAGAACTCGGAGATTCAGAGAAAAGTCTCACAATTCAAAAAACAACCAGTAAACAAACACAGCTGCCACTGGCAAGTTGTGCCCTCTGCCTTTGAGGGTTTTACCAGAGCATCTCAAGTCTCAAATCTCTGGAAACTCATGAAACAGTATGGGCCTGCCCAAGTGACTCCTTATGATGAACGGTAATAGAATTTGTAGGGTTAGAAGGTCCTTATGAGTCATCTAGGCCAATCCCACCATTTAATGTTTGTATCCCCAACTTTAGCGTTCCCCCTATCCCAGGGTGATGATTCCCCAAACCACATCATCTCTCATTCAGATATCCTGCCTGTGCTACACAAATCTGAATGCCTCTTGGCTCCCTGCATTAAGATATCTGACACACAGCACATCCCCACATAGAGCTGTCATCTTCCAAATGCTCTTTCCTTGTGTTCCAGTCATCGGTACTACTTGTCCAACTACCAAACCCAGAAATGTAGGTGTTAGCCTTACTTCTTCACAAACCCCATAAAGGATCATCAACAAGTCTTCCTAACTCTGCCCCCTTAGCATTCATCAGATTTGTCTACTTCTGTTCATCCCCACTGCCAATGACTTATTTCTGGCCATCTCTTTCCTGAATTATTAAATAGCTATCCCCCCACCGCAATTGGTTTTAGCCCCCTTCAACTCATTTTGCCTTTAATTCACTGAAGCCAGGATAGTGATTCTTTTTTTTTTTATTTTTTTATTTTTTATAAACATATATTTTTATCCCCAGGGGTACAGGTCTGTGAATCGCCAGGTTTACACACTTCACAGCACTCACCAAAGCACATACCCTCCCCAATGTCCATAACCCCACCACCCTTCTCCCAACCCCCCTCCCCCCAGCAACCCTCAGTTTGTTTTGTGAGATCAAGAGTCACTTATGGTTTGTCTCCCTCCTGATCCCATCTTGTTTCATTTATTCTTCTCCTACCCACTTAAGCCCCCATGTTGCATCACCACTTCCTCATATCAGGGAGATCATATGATAGTTGTCCTTCTCTGCTTGACTTCAGGATAGTGATTCTAAAAGGAAAATCTGATTATGTCAATATCATGACAGTAGTGAGCACCATGATAAGTTCAGTCAAAGCAGTATCACATGGCTCTTGGCTGTCTCTTTGCTCCATTCTTTCTCCATCCCACATCTGAACTCCACGAACAGCCCCGTGGAATTTATTTCCTTTACTCCTCATTTGTGCAAAGCAATCCTTTCCTTGGTACCTTTGCAAAAGCAGCTCCCACTGCCTGAAAACTCACCTCCCTCACTTGTCCCCACAACTCCACCTTCTGGCTTAGCTATGTCTCCTGGTTCTTAAAATCTCAGCTTAATCATTATGACCACAATGATCACAACCAGGAATTGAATGCTTTGTATGTGCCAGGGTGCTATTTTAGGGGCTTGAACACATATCTCATTTAACCTTCACAGCAACATTAGGAGGCAAGTACTTCAGAGAGGAGAATAGCTTAAATGTCACTATCCTCAAAAGCCTCCCATGAGTCCCCTGAATGAATATGTGATGCTAATAGGTATCCAGTAGTACCTTATATTTTCCCCTGTCAGAACACCCACCAAATTCCACCGTAATTCTATTCTACCTGTCTCTCCCAACAAACTCCAAGCTCCTGGATATAGAAGGTAAAAAGACTATGCTTCAAGTATAGCTATGTTCCCAGCATTTAGGACAATGCCTCTCAAATAAATAGTTTCTGAACAACTGAATTAATTCTCGAGTTATTCAACATTTGAGTGTTTAAACCTACAACAGTTGTGCTTATAAACATTACCAATTACTGTCATTTCTGTCATTGGGAGACCACCTAGCTCATATATTAGTGAAAGGGAAAGAAAATAGGTGTAAACAGACTGATAAACTATTAATGAAAACTATAATGATGGTTGAACATCAACTTTCATTCTCCCACCTGTCTTGACTTCAAATGGATTCCTAAGTGCTTGACTATGTCTCTTGCTTTCCTTTCTCATAATCATTACTCAAGCTTAGACCCTTATACCTTTTGGCTCCACATCTAAGCACCTGTGCATCCATCCATCTGTCCAGCAAGACAGCTGACACTGAGGATACAGAAGTGAGTGAAACTAAGTCCTTCCCCTCAAGACAAAGTCTAATAATTTCCCTCGACCACAGCAAGGGCTCAATAAATGTTCAAACAGGGACAGTGTCTTCTGTATCACCAGGGTGAAACCTGAAAGCTGTCGCTTTTTCTAGGCAAACTCCTTGTACCTTTTTAATTGTAAAAACAACACTGCAACTGTCTCATGACCAGCCAAGTTGATTCTACAAAAGAAAAATCCTGCCTTTTTTTTTTTTTTTTTTTTTAAATAGGCTAAGGCTTAACTAACTCTTCCTCCTTGGCTGAGAGTTGAACTTACTTTGAAGAACGTAATTTTGAAACAAATTTGGACACCTGCATGAAGTTCAGGATAAGGGGAAGCAGCACTGGAAGAAACAGAGCTTTCACAATGGATCTGGTAGCCTTGCTCTTCATGTTGAAAGGAAAGGGAGACTAAGAGCAACAAGGAGCCGGGACACATGGCTTCACTCTTCAAGTCTTCAGTTGAGATCCCAGCCCCAGACTGTCTCTCATAATCCACACATACACCTAGGGAAATCCCAATGCAAAGTACAAGTCCCAGTAACAATTAAGACCAGTTGTGAACACAGGAAGTAATCTCGAGAGCCCAAAATACCTCAACAGGTTCTTTTATGATATCAAAGCAATCACTCCTAAAAACAAGTGGGTCGATCACACATTTGTAATAATAAGCGTACAATCTTAGTTGGAAACTTTTAGTTCCTTTATAAAGTTGTCAAACATCTACAGCTTCCATCATCATGGCATCTCCAAAGAAAAGTTGTACAATATAACATAAAAATTAGGCTATGCCTAAAGGAATTTTTAAACTTTTCAAAAATCTTACTTACTTTTCAAAAAGTAAAATTAAAGTCCCTACACTGTACTACTAAAAGAGGGAACACATATTTCTAAACAAAACAAAGAAAGATGATTATTTTCAGGGTCAAAACTGAGTATTTTCTTTAACAATAAAACTTAAATTGTGCATAAGAACGTTTCAGTGAAATGTAAAACAAATATTTTTCTCCCCTTATTTTCAGCGGTCTTTTCTAATGTCGGTAGGGAGGAAGAGATGAAAAACAAAGAAAAGCCTATTAGGCTGTAACTGAAGATCCAGGAAGGAAAATCTACCTATTAGCTATGATTTCACTCATGGAATTGTGAAATACAGAAACAAACACGTCAATTTACTCATTAGGAGTCAAGTAAGGAGGTAAACTCCTCTCTCAAACTATTTTAGTTTGGATGGTGAATAACAAAGGGAGCTCTCTAAAATGTCAAATCTAGAAAGATACCACCTAGAAATGTGCGACAGTAATTCACAGTGATACTAAAAATAAGGATCAGGTTGCAAATCTATACTCGGGGATGCCGGAGTATCAAAGCATTTCCCTAATCTTCTCATTTTATCAAGTGGATCATAAATTGTGGCATCTTTTTGGAGGAAAAAAAAGTCTAGGTCACCAGGCCATTTGTTCTTGTAGTGCTCTGGCTGGGGAGATCCAAGTACATATGAAGATCAGTGAAAGCGGGTGGCTAGCACTTTTGCTATCTGTCTGCAGAAGCTTTTAGCACATTTATCAGAAGCCTTACAGTGCTTTTGATATTAGGTCTCTGGGTGTAGCTTTCAAGATCTTTCTTTGTTCCGTTCTTCCTGTACGGTCAAACTGCACCCAACAGGTGGTCTAGAGTGTGAATTTCAAACATGTGCTATTAATATGCCCAAAACTGTTGCTGCAAAGGGGAAAGAAAACCACATTAATTGAATCTCAGCCTGTTCCGACTCATAATGTCACAAATATAGTTTGTACATCTTAAAGCCATACAAAATGATATATAAAACCATGTGAAAACTTCAGGTGAAAAAAACCAATTAAAATAGGTGCTTTTTCATTGGGGAGGATATGTGCTTTGGTGAGTGCTGTGAAGTGTATAAACCTGGCGATTCACAGACCTGTACCCCTGGGGATAAAAATATATGTTTATAAAAAATAAAAAATTAAAAAAAATAGGTGCTATTTATTATTATTAAAAGTAATTATTGTCTTACAACAATTCTCCAACAAAAACTACACACAGAAGTATAAGTCAATGATAACAAAAAAAATAAAAATAAAAAAGTTACAATCTCCTTTTCATTTACCCTGGTTTTGCTGTTGGTATATTGATGTTCGCTAGCAATAGTATTACATATGTAGATAACTCATAGTTCAAAATTCCTTTGTAATTATTTTAAAAATATTTTTCTCATAAATGTTTTCTGGGAAGGTCACTATTATTCCCATTTTATAGATGTCGTATGGAAAATAATAACAGCACCTACCTTAATGCGTCACATCAGGAATTCATTAGAGCATCCACACTAAGCACACAGGGTGTTTGGCACATTTCTTATTACGTGCTCAAAGCATGGCAAATATTATCAATATGCACAATATTAACAACTCTATTAAGGTTATCAGAAGTCCATTTAAAATGGGCCAATCTGGTTTGGGTCTTCTTCCAGAACAGGACAGTTCTTCCAAAAAATAAAGATACCACTGCTTATATAACTCACTAGAATTTAAATAAAAACTTGAAACATTAAAGAAAAAAAAGAAAGACATCCCTGTTTATATATACTGATCTGTCTGCCTAGAATGCTACTGTCCTCCTCACTCCCAACTCCTGACCACTGGGCTAATTCTTTTTCTTTGGATCTTGGCTTAGATAGTATTTCTTCTAGATTATACTATATATATACTAGGGTGCTCCTCCTACATGCCCCAGTGTGGACACGATGACTAGCTTCTACATCTACTTCCCTGTGACACTCAGGCAGAGATCCCACCTGTGTATCCACTTCATTCTTGGTGCTTAGCACAATGCTAGAACAGAGGAGATGCTCCATAAATATCTGTGGTATGAGATCTGAAATCAGACCTGTGGGTGTTGGAAGATCAGATTTTCACTGGGCATGACTGCTGAAGAGATAAAACAGCAGGGGGGGCAGCAGGTGAGGGTGAATGAGATGTGGTATCCTAAAAGAAGAGGGGTTAAAGGCAAGGGCTCTAGAGGAAATCATCTGGGCACCTAAATTCACACCAGCAGTGCCCCCATCCAGATTCGTGGATCCTGGATATTTAGACACCAATCCTGTAGCCTGGGAATGAGAGCCAGGGTGAAGCACACCTGGTCCTGGTCTAAGACTTCTGGGCAGAGTGTGAACAACACAGTGCAAGCCAGGGGCTCCTGATGACTGGAATGAAAGAATCCAATCTGCCCGAAGACCCCAGTGGACTTACCAGACAGTTGGGATGTGTGGTGCACGTCTGGCCCAGCACAGCATTGCAATGCTGAGGAAGAAACTTGGAGACTCTGGGCACAGCTGATGGAAAATGAACTGAAATGTTCTGATTTGTTACAGCAGCTGCATCATAGGAAGGGATGACTTTAGAATAGTATCTGACAGCATGGAAGGAATTAAGGGAGAGGGCTTTGCTGGGAATTCGAGTTTTATACACGTCATCAATTGCATTCTCTGAAGTGGAGCTGGACTGACCTTTAATAAAAAAGAAAACAAATATCCATCAGTGTTCACAACTCTGTAACTTGGAATTACTGTATTTGAAATAGTCTTCTATTTCATTTCCTCATGCTACAAACTTACACTACTCTTACACGCCAATGCTGATGGAAAAACACAGTGAACTTTTAAGTAGTAGCAGTTAGCACAATACACATACTATAAATCAGCGTTAGTGTGTCATCAGAAGACAGATTTTCGAAGAGCATGAGATCTCTGTGCCTTTGTGTGGGTGTGGCTTTCATCATAATCAAAATCATGACTATTCCTATCATCCCTACGAAGCAAGGAAGAATGTTCCAAAGTAGAAGTCTATTCAGTAACAAAGTTTGGTCGATTTTCTATCAATGAAGTGGGTTGTATAATTATATGTCTATATTCTGCATAGTAACTAGAAGGCAGACAAAGATTTTAAAGTATATCCTGAATGTTAGCAATGTAATCTGAAGCAACATTGGGAATACCTGTTTATTTTCTATCGGACATTGATAATAATGAAAGTGAAGAAATTTTATGTCCACTTTGCATACAAATGTATCTAGAATGTTTGTGAAAGGTCATTTCAGCAAATATGGACAGAGATGTATAGAAAGGACAGGTAAGGTAGCCTAGCAAAGTCTAAACACTGAGCTGGGTTAGCGCTTCTGTGTTACAAAGCCAGATGTGGGCAGACGCCTGGTGACCTCAGGTGTCCATGTCACTTATCAGGCCTTCAATTTACTGACATAGCTGGTGACAGTGACATTGGAGGACTTAACTGATCTCAACAGTTCCAGTGCTCTTTCAAAAACAATTTGGCAAACTGCATTATGAGCTACAAATGAGCTCACATTCTTGAACTTACTCATTACACATGTCCAGGAATTCAGCCCAAGAAAAAATCCAAAATTAGAAAAATCTATGTATGGGGAAATATTTCCTTTCATAGTATATGTAGAATCACTCTCCCCATAAAACTACAAATACTAAATGTGGCAATTGGAGGGTGGCTGAGATTTTTCTAGAAATTATTTGATAAAACATTAAAACCATTAAAATGGTGGTAAGAGCTATATTAAAGTATATATGACACAGTTTTTTTTAACAAAATTTTTTTTGTATTTTATTTATTTATTTGACAGACAGATCACAAGTAAGCAGAGAAAGAGATGATGAAGCAGGTTCCCCATGGAGCAGAGAACCCGATGTGGGGCTCCATCCCAGGACCCTGAGATCATGACATGAGCTGAAGGCAGAAGCTTTAACCCACTGAGCCACCTAGGCACCCCATATGACACAGTGTTAAGTAAAAGAAGGCAACAAAATTGGGTGTCCAATATGAGTACTACTGTAGAAAAATATACATAGAAAAAGACTTGAAGGAAATACATTAAAAATGAACAGTGATTATTTTAGCTGGGCTCGTGAAGGACTAATAATGCTTTCCAAATAGAAAACTGTATATAAATAAAATTAAAATGGGTTGGGGGGAGTCTGACTCAATGACTTTCAAGGTCTTCCCCAGCCTGAACAAGTCTATGATCCTAGTATCTATGTGTCTTCCCAGGAGCAGCTGCTTTAGGTGATGAAAACCGAGAGATGCTGGGACATGGAAAGGCCAGAACCTACCACCGAGAAAACAGTGTTTCAGACTTTCTGCAGAATATAAATAATGAGAAAACAGACGTAAGCATTGCATGTCTAAGAAGTAACACTGACAGGCATATATGCCTGTGGCCTGGCCTTTTTCTGATTTAATCCGTTCTGATTTGATCATTCTGGGTGATATTAAGCCACAAATACTTGAAGTAGATTAACCATGGCTCATGGCTACCCTTTTTTGCTTCTTCTTCACTCTGCCCCAGGTCAGAAGGGTCTAAATGGACTAATAAAACACCCTGAATCTTATCTGATTTTTTTTTAAGATTTTATTTATTTATTTGACAGAGAGAGACACAGTGAGAGAGAGAACACAAGCAGGGGGAGTGGGAGAGGGAGAAGCAAGTTTCCTGCTGAGCAGGCAGCCCAATTCGGGACTCCATGCCAAGACCCTGGGATCATGACCTGAGCTGAAGGCAGTCACTTAAGGACTGAGCCACCAGGTGCCCCTTATCTGATTTTTAGAACAAGGAGAGCTATGTTCTATTTTTGGCCCCTTTGTCCTTTTGACTTTAGTTACCATCCCTAGTAACATCACTTGTTCCTGTGGCGTTTACTATGTCTACGTATCGTGCCCTCTACCACATTATTTCAAATACTATAGGAATCGTATTGTGCTTCTGTGTCTCTCTCTGCTACTAATTCACCAGCTCCATAAGAAGAATGCATCTTGTTTGTCCTTGTGCCCCCACCTTTCAAGTAGGTACATTTAAGCTGAGAACTAAGGGATGAACAGGGAGTTCCCCAGGTAGAGTATGAAAAGGACATCCCCAGTACAAGGAAGGTGCTGAGGTAAGTGAGAAGAACCTCTTCAAGGAAGTCCGCAAAAGAGTGACCTCAGACTTGGGCACTGAAAAGATAGGTCACGGTGTCCCGTCATCTAGCATCCAACATGAAGATTAGGATCTCAGTGCCTTGCTGGTTTCTCAATGAAAAAGTAACCGTCAGGAATAAAAAAAGGCACAAACTGGTAGCTGTGTTCTTTTACTCTGGCTCTGCTTTTTTGCATCTTCTTATTTCTACAAGTACAGGGGCATGCCCAGACTTTATAACCCAAATAACAAAATACCTCACAGTGGGTAAATATTTGTTTCAGAAGAAATACTCATCTGATGAAGGTTTCTTGAGTACCAGCCGCAGGCTGGTCAGTGTTCTAGGTACTAGAAATACAGCAAAATGGGCGCCTGGGTGGCTCAGTGGGTTAAGATCAGGTCATGATCTCAGGGTCCTGGGATCGAGCCCCGCATCAGGCTCTCTGCTCAGTGGGGAGCCTGCTTCTCCTTCTCCCTACCTCTCTGCCTACTTGTGATCTCTCTCTCTGTCAAATAAATAAATTTAAAAAGAAAGAAATATAGCAATGAACAAAAGAAGCAAAAACAATTCCCTGCCTTCATGGAGTTGATATCTCTTCTTACGGAGAAGACAGGCTATAAGAGCAAATCCAAATAAAGAATATTAGCAGGAAATAAGTGCTATGAAAAAAATACAGTAGCGAGAGTGGATCATCAGTAACATGCGTTATATGATGCTGGAAAGTACGCAGTTTTGATTGAGCAGTTGAGACTCACTGAGAAGGTGGCATTTAAGCAATTTAAGCAAAGATGTGAAGGAGGAAAAAGGTTGATATGTTAAATGCTCAGTACGTAGTTAGTACTCAATTAGTGTGAGTCCTTCCCTTTCCTTTAGGTTCTATTCATGTAGTAAAGTCACCAATGTGCTTCTCATCTATCAGAAAGACGAGCTCTTTACTGGACAGTCACATGCAAAAGAAGGAAACTGGATGCCTATCTTACACCATACACAAAATTAATTTAAAATACATTAAAGACTTAAACATAAAACCTGAAACCATAAAACTCCTAGAAAAAAGTAGTGGGTAAGCTCCTTGATGTTGGTCTTGGAAATGATATTTGCAAGTCCTATATCTGAAAAGGGGTTAATATCCAAAATATATGAAGAACTACTATAAGTCAATAGCAAAGAAACAAACTGATTTAAACATGGGCAGAGGATAAAAATAGGCATTTTCCCTAAGAAGACATACAAATGGCCAATGGGTACATGAAAAGATGCCCAACATCATTAATCACCAGAGAAATATAAATCAAAACCACAAGATATTACCTCACACCTATTAGAATGGCTATCATCAAAAAGACAAGAAATAATCAGTGTTGGTGAGGATATGTACTTGTGCCTCTTGGTGGGAATGTAAATTGATTCAGCAACCATGGAAAACAGTATGGAGGTTCCTAAAAAAAATTAAAATAATGCTACTATATGATCCAACAATCCTATCTCTGGGTATTTATCCAAAGAAAATGAAAATGCTAACTCAAAAAGATATAGGCATCTCTATGCTCATTGCAGCATTACTGACAAGAGCCAGGAACAACCTAAGTATCCACTGGTGGATAAATGGATAAAGAAAATATGATAGATATAGATATATAAATACACGCACATAAAAAAGAATGAAATCTTGCCATTTATGACAATATAAGTGGACCTTGAGGGCATTATGCTTTGTGAAATCAGTCAGACAGAGAAAGACAAATACTGTATGATCTCATTTATATATAGAATCTCAAAAAACAAACAAACATATCAATATTGAGCTCATAGATACAGAGAACAGACTGGTGGCTGGGGGGCTGGATGAAATGGGTGAAACCAGTCAAAAGGTATAAAACTTGCAGTTACAGAATACAACAGTCATGGTGATAGAGTGTACAGCATGATGATTATAATTAATAATGCTATGCTGCATATTTGAAGGTTGCTAAGAGACTAGATCTTAAAAGTTATAAGAAAAAATACTGTAATCTTGTTGACAAATGTTCAGCTTACAGTGGTGATCATTTTGCAAGATGTATACATAACAAATCATGTTGTATACCTGAAGCTAATATAATATTATATGTCAATTATTCCCCAATAAAAAGAAGATGAGCTTTCTGGGAATGATGGTCAATTTTAAGTCCTATTTCTGAAATAAAACCATAAAAATGTCTGTGGCCATCTTTTGTACTTCAAGCAGGTATACCAGAAGGACTCGTGGTGTAATCATCTAGTGACACTCCTTTCCCTAGCTACAGCAATGAATGCAGAGGAGTGCAAGGGTGCCCAGGACACCACATAAGCCAAGGATACTACAACCACAAGGGTTTCAGGGGGAGCTCACCTCTCACAGCTTCATCCAAGGAGCCCCCTGAGGCAGGAACAGAGTACACATTCAAGCACTTATTAGTCAGGAATCTGATCCCTCTCACAGGTGAATAAGTGCTTGTCAACACACCATTTTCCCTTAAAAGGACAGGAAAAAAAGCCAAAAAACACCTTATACAATTCTCAAGGAAGACTACATGAATGCTGCTGAGTTCAACTGTTCTATCATTCATGTTCTAAATACACAGAGCCTACACTATGAATAATTTTGGCATAAGAACAAATGGTTGAACAGGTACATGATGATAGTTTAGGATGTGGAGGAATGATTTGTTTTACAGTTTTCGTTTGTTTATATATTCTAATAAATTAATATAAGAAAGCATTCATTTGGCATGTCACATTTTGTACTAGCAAATTCTTTAAAAACTCCCAACTGAAATAGGTCCAGACGGCTTCAGGGCCCATGACCTCCTGTGACAGAGGTGAATGCATCCTGCCTCTGTCCGTCTGCCAGGCATGACCATCACTACTGATAAAGCCTTATTTTAAGATCTTGAGAATTAACAAGAAAAGAAATAAGAGGGAGTCAAATGATGAAAGGATCACGGGGCTGAGAATATTACATATTTTATCATTGTGACTAAATGACACACAAAGGCGATGGGAAAAGTTAACTGATTTTTTTTTTCTTGAGAGACAGAGTGCAGACATGTGGGGAGGTACTGGGGCGGTGGAGGAAGGACAGAGGGAGAGGGAGAGAATCTTAAGCACACTCCATGCCCAGCATGGGATCCCACACTGGGCTTGATCTCACAGCCCTGAGATGATGACCTGAGCTGAAATCAAGAGTTGGACGTTTAACCGATTGAGCCACCCAGGAGCCCCAAGTTCACGGATTCATAATAAATACTTGAGTTTTCGTTATGGGAGCGGGGGTTCAGTGCCTGAGTATAATCCCTCTAATGTTCGCATCTGAGGAAACTAACAAGCCAACTTCCAATTCACAAGAGCCCTCATCATACCTTTGTGCCGTGATCGTGCCTGGGAGGGATAGCTGGAGGGACATCTGCTGCTTCTTACAAAACCTCCGATTGCTCTGAAGTATGTCCGTAATCTGAGAGGGAGAGAAAGTGCGCAATCTATTTAGACACAGATACTTTTTCATATACACAAACACATATACATTTCTAATTATAAGAAATAAAACTGTGGCTTTAAAGCACTGTGTGTGAGGATAAAATTCAAGGGCTTGGAGTCAAATACCTGGCCCATAATGGCGGGGGGGATTTTCTCCCGGATGTACTTCACATAATCAACTGTTGCCTCAAGAATCGAAGCCGAGTCATTCTTTCTTCCCTTTACATACGGCAACAGAGTACGCAGCTGCTCACAGCAATACTTGATTCGTTCTCTGAGTAGAGAATTGTAGTAAATAAGGAAAAATTAGTCTCATTTTCTACCTTGTACATAAGGACAAACAAGCCTTGCTCCTGGGTGTGTTTACAGAGGAACTGCCTCTCTCCCCATCTAGTCTCTGTTTCACAGAAAGGCCGTGTTCCCATAAGACAGCAGCCTCTGCAGCCCCTGGAACCACAGCTTCCTGGGGTGTCTGCTCACACTGCTGCCAAGTACAGTGTCTGTGCTGATGGTCGCCCCAGTTCCCTTGCCCCAGGCCTGCTGCACTGTGTGGGATGACCCGGTGCAGGGCACCCTCCCGCAGGGGAGGGAGGGAGTGGCATGCTCTGCATCACTGCTTTTGTGATTCACACTAGAAGCCTAGCGGATAAAGACAAGTCAGGAGATATTCATGTCACTGTGACCTGGACCACATTTCCAACAACAGATCAACTAGCATCTTGTAATTACATGTGTGTTACATGTACTTCTGTGTTCTGAGCCAAAGAAAAGTCAGAAAGCTGCTTTCTTCACATGAGGTACAAATAAACCAGTATGCAAATGAGAACATCATTCAGGCTGGTATCTGCCTGATAATCTAAGTCTTTCATAGTTCTGAAGGGAAATGCACTGAAAATGTAAATCTAAGGCTTTGATCTAAGACTTTGGTACCTTCATTTATGCATGTGTTCACTTAACCAACATTATTAATACCTGCTTTTTTCTAAATAGCACCCTGACATATACAGGGTCAAGTGATGGCTCTGTCAATAACCAGTGGGAATTTTTGGCAAGTCACTAAAACTTCTGAACTTCAAAATGGCAATCAATCAATCAATCCTTTTAAAAAACCCAATTTGGGGCACCTGGCTAGCTCAGTTAGTTAAGCATCCAACTCTTGATTTCAATTGGGGTCATGGTCTCAGTGTTGTGGGACCAGATTGCATTGGGGGTCCACGCTCCACAGGGAGTCTGCTAGGGGTCCTCTCTTTCCCTCACACCCCATGCAAATGGGGTGTGCACATGCATTCTCTCTCTAAAAAAAAAAAAATCTAAAAAAATTTCAATTTGAGTGTGTAAACCTGGCAATTCACAGACCTGTACTCCTGAAGCTAATAAGTATATGTTAATTTAAAAATTTTAAAAAATTTAAAAATTATGTTAATTAAAAAAATTAAAAATTATAATAAATAAATAAATAAACCTGATTTGCTACCATAAGGGGAAAAAATTCAATTTGATACATAGCCTGTGAATAACTCAAATATTCTAGGTCAGTGGTGTTTTAATTGGGCTTTGAGCTGCTTGAGGGTTCTACAGAGGTGTCTCAGGGACTAGTCTAGGAAAAATGGCAACAATTTGACAATGTGTATGAAGGGACTTGAAATTTTCATACCCCTTGACATGATACTCGCACTTATAAGGACCTAAAACACAGAATAAACTTTTTGCAAAATTTGCAAAATGATATCCATGATAGCAGTATATTAATAAGAAAAAAACAACATAAACACACAAAATAAAAGGATACATAGGTAAGCTATAGTATACTAACCGCTGAATATTATCTGGCAGTGGAAATGAAAAACTATAAATCTTATTGGGAAAAACAGTATTTTATAGGATACAAGTATAAAATATAAGGCAGTATATAAAACATGAACATAAACATTAAATAAAGTAAAAATAAAGCATAGAAAAAGACTTGAAAGTGATACCATCAAGTAATAGTTATTTATGGATGGCTGGGTCACAGAAAATATTATTATTTCCTTTTATTTTTTATATTTCCCAAATATTTGTGCTGGGTGCAAATCACTTTTTTACTTAAAAAATCATAGTAGATATTTTTTCCAATGTTCATTAGGAAAATGTTCAAACACACAGAAAGACTGAAAGAATTTAGAATTTTAATTCTTAAAAATTGAAAGAAGACTTTGTGCAGAGAACATGTCTGTATTGCACCTACCTAGAATCTATAATGAACACAGACTGTCCTTGCTTTGTTGTGTATGACTCATCCTACCGGCCACGCATCAATCCATTGTATTATACTGAAGCATTCCAAAGTAAATTGTAAACTTAAGGCACTAACGTCTTAAACATATCATTAGTTAGAATTATTTTATTTTCAAATAAAAGTTACATAAAATACACAAGTCTTCAGGGTACCATTCTGTAAGTTTTGACAACTGCACAAAACTATGTAACAAAAACCCTAATTACCATGATCACAACTCCAGAAAGCTCCTTATGCCCCTTCCCAATCTTATCTTTCAAAAGGGGTAATAAAAGTTTCTGATACTTTCCATCCCCCATGAGTTTCGCTTCTTTGAACTTCATATAAATCAAAGCTTACAGCATGTTTTTTGTATGACTTTTTTCTTTTTTAATATTTCATTCATTTACTTGACAGAGATCACAAGTAGGCAGAGAGGCAGGCAAAGAGAGAGGAAGGGAAGCAGGCTCCCTGTCAAGCAGAGAGCCCAATGTGGGGCTTGATTGCAGGACTCTGGGATCATGAGCCAAGCCGAAGGCAGAGGCCCTAACCCACTGAGCCACCTAGGTGCCCCTATGTACGATTTCTTTCACTAAGCATGATAATTTTGAGATTTGTCCATGTGGCTGTTTGTTATGGCTGTAATATTCCATAATATAAATATCCACAGCTTATTATCTTATTCTCTTACTGATAAACACTTCAGCTATTTCCAGGTTTTGGTCATTTATGTAGAAAATTGCTAGATCATTCTGTACATCTTTTGTGAATGTATGTTTTTATTTCTCTGGGAACAAATGTAGGAATAGAATTAATGGGTTAATTTTTTAAATCTATAAGAAACTGGCAGAACTTTTCCCATCATCAACACTCATCAACACTCCCATCATCACTGTATGAATAATGATTCTTTCAATTTGTAGTTATGGTATAATGCATGATTTAGGTTTTCCTTAGTTTTTCACGGCAATATTTTGAGTGATCAATGTATAATCCTTTGTGTCTTTTGCATGTTTTTCCCTAAGTATTATAAGGCTTTTTTGCTCATTTATAAATTAATTATTTTAAATTTTAATTTCCTTTTTTTTTAAAGATTTTATTTATTTATTTATTTATTTATTTATTTGAAAGAAAGAGAGAGAGAGAGAGAATGCAAGTGGGGGGAGGAGCAGTAGGGATAGCAGGGGGAAAGAATCTCAAACAGACTTCCTGCTGAACAGGGAGCCCAGTGCAGGGCTCACTCTCATGACCCTGAGATCATGACCTGAGTCAAAACCAAGAGTCAGACACTTAACCAACTGAGCCACCCAGGTGCCCCTAATTTTCATTTTCTAATTGTTTGTTGCTTATATAGAAAAAAATTAATTTTTGTACATTTATGTCCTGTAACCTTGCTATATTAATCTTTTGGTTCTAGAGGTTGTTTTATAGGTGTCTTAGGACTTCACACACGAACAATGCTATCTATAAATAAGAAAGTTTGGCTTCTTTCTTTCTAATCTGTATTTTTTTTTTCTTACTGTGGATTTAATTTATTTTACTTTTTCTAGCTCCTTAAAATGAACTCTTAGGTCATTGATTTTTAGACCTGTTGTCTTTTCTAATATAAGCATTTAAAGCTACAGTGTTTTTCCATAAGCTTTGCTTTAGCTGCATCTTGCACATTTTGAAATATTCTCTTCTTACCACCATTCAGTTTGCAATATTTTCTAATTTTTTTGTATGATAGTTTTCTTTTACCCATGGATTATTTAGGAGTACATTTTTAAACTTTCAAATATTTGAGATTTTCCTTTATATCTAATTCTTACTGATTTTTAACTTATCTTCATTGTGGTCAGCAAATATACTCCTGAATTCAACTCTTCTAAATGTATCAAAACATATTATATCCCCCAGCATACGCTTCATCTAAGTGAATGTACCATATGCCTTTGAAAATAATGTGTATTCTGCTGCAGTTGCTGTATGTAATGTTCTATAAATATCTCCTAGATCAAGGTGATTAAAAGTGTTCACAGCTTCTAAATCTTACTGATTTTTGTGTCCAGCTCCTGTATCAATTGCTTAGAGAGGGATGTAAAGTCTCCGATAATGCTTACTGATATTTGTATCTTTAATGCTGTGAACTATTGTTATTACATAGTCACACACTATTTGTGACTGTTACATCATTCTGATAAGCCGATTCTTTCATCATTATGAAAAGCTGCTCTTCACTTCAAGTGATACTGGTTGCCTTGAAGTCTACTTTATTTGGTATTAATGTAACCAGTCTGGTCTTCTTATACATGTATTTTACAGTATATATTTTTCTATTTAATTACCTTACTGTGTCTTTAGATTTATAGTAGACAACAGATAGATGGATCTTGTTTTTTTTTTTTGCTTGTTTATCCATTCAGACAATCTGTGCTATAAGTTGACTATATGTGGATAATGGTCTACTGTTTTATGATTTTTTTCCCCTGTAGTTTCTTTGGCTTTTTTGTTCTTCTGTTCATCTTTTCTTGTCTTCTTTTTGAATCATTTTTAAAAGTCAATTTTAATTTGTTTAATGGCTTCAAAGCTGTCTTATGCATATCTCTTTGTTGGTCTAGGGTTGTCCTAGGGATTACAATATATAACTTTTTACAGTCTATTTAGAGTTAAAATTTTATGACATCCCTTAAAATACATGAATGCTGTAATCATGTAAGTACCTTTGCCCCACGCATCCTCCATGCTATAGTTGTCATATGTACTACATCTATATGAACAGTAGATCCCTGAACAACATGGGTTTGAACTGCAAGGGTCCATTTATACACAGATTTTTTTTCAGTAAATACAGTAAAAAACCTTATATGTATCTTATCCTCCTTATGATTTTATTAATAATATTTTATTTTGTTTAGCTTACTTTATTATGAGAATATAGTATAGAATATATATTATATATAATATAAACCATGTGTTAATCAACTGTTCATGTTATTGGTAAGGCTTCTAGTCACTAGTCCACTATTAGTAACTAAAAGTTTTGGGGGGAGTCAAAAGTTATACACAAATTTTTGATTGCACAGCTATCAGTGCCCCTAACCCTTGTGTTGTTTAAGAGTCAACTGTATTACCAGTCACATAATGTAATGCTGTAATTTTCACTTATAACAGTCTGAAGCATTTTATATAAATATAGAGGAAAAATGTCTGTTTTCTAATATTTATTCACATATTTATCATTTCTGATTCTAGTCAGCCCTTCCTAAAGATCCAAGTTTCCATTTGTTATCGTTTCCATTTAGCATAAGAAATATCCTTTAGCTCTCTTACCCTGCAGGTCTGCTGGTGTCAAAATCTCCGAGTCATCTTTTTTGTGAAAGTACCTTATTTCATGATTTACTGTTAGGAAACAATACCTGATGAAGTATGATTTACACAAAGAAGTGGTGGGTGTCAGATATAATAAGTATGGTAGCATACCTAAAAGGCTGATCTATCTCTAATTTATTAATATCTTAAAACCCAAAAGTAGGCTTCTGACAGATTGGGAGCAGTTATGTCTGCTGCTGAGGTTTCTACCACAGATGCAAGAACAAAGCGTTCTCATACTTTCTACCTGTCTGATTGTGGCAGCCAAGCCTGAATGGGAGAATACAGAGGGGGAAAAAACAAGGTAATACAGAAAAAACACAAAGAGAATTTTTGCCACTCAAAAATAACCCTGTAAATAGCAAAGTTACTGTTTTTACTAAAATCAATCAATCAATCAATCTAAAATTTGAGCTAAAAGAAAAAAAAAACAATAGTTACAGGTTAAAATGACTGAAAATTATTTACCACTTCTTCAATTAATTTGTAGGGTCTGTTTCCCCTCGCCTTGAATCTCTGCTGGCCTGAGCCTGCTTTAATCAAAAGATGCCCAGTGAAGTGACTACAACAGTTCTAGGACCAGCATTTAGGAAAACGTAACTTCTACACTGGTCTCATTAAACCCTGAGCCATTAGGGAAGATATCTGGCTAGCTTGCCGGAGAGACCATGTGGGGAGGTGCTGGGACTACAGGGAAAGAGAGCAACCCATCTATGCCCAACATCTCAACCACCCCCCACCAAGAGACTACTCGTGTGGATGAAGCTGACTGGGCACTCTGGACGGGCGATTTGCCAGCTAAACACCACAGTAAACACGTAGTAGAGAAGAACCACAGTATCAAGTTCTACTAAAATTGATAATCCATAAAATTATAAGATATGATGAAGAGGCTGTTGTTCGAAGCTACCAAGTTTTAGGGCAAGGTGTTACATAGCAAAAGATAACTGGAAAAATAGCTTAGACTTTGAAGCAAAATAATAAAAATGTGGGTTGATAAGTTATGTAAAAGTAAAATATGTGACAATAACAAAAATAGATGGTAAATAGAAAAGTACTATTGTATATTAAGTGTCATAATGTCAAATCAAGGTAGGCTATGGTAAGTTAAGGATGCATATTATAACCCTAGAGCAACATTAAATTATTAATTTTAATTAATTATTAAAAATAATAATTTTAGTTCAAAAGTCAATAGAGGAGATAAAAAGGAAAGCAAAACACACTTGACTAATCCAAAAGAAGGCAGCCAATGAGGGGAAAAAAGGAAAAGAAAACAGATAGAACTAGTGAAAACAAATAGAAAAATCATGAACCTAAAGTCAAACTTAATAAGTAATTATATTATATGTAAATCAAATAAACATTTCAATTGAACAGCAGAGATTGTCAGAATGGGCAAATTAGGATGCCTGGGTGGCTCAGTCATTAAGCGTCTGCCTTGGGCTCAGGTCATGATCCCCGGGTCCTAGGATGGAGCCCCATTTTGGGCTCCCTGCTCAGTGGGAAGCCTGCTTCTCCCTCTCCCACTCCCCCTGCTGGTGTTCCCTTTCTCACTGTGTCTCTCTCTGTCAAATAAATAAATAAAATCTTTAAAAAAATAAAAAAGAATGGGCAAATTAAAAAGGAAAATAAGATTCAACTAGATGCTGTTTACAAGAGGTACTCTTTAAATATAAAGACATATTTCAGTTATAAAGAAACATGCTTTCATAAAAAAGCTATATGAATATCAATGTAGATTTTAAGAGGCAGTATTAGCATAGATAATTAGAGCTTATCATTTCTTAATGATAAATGGTCGATTCATTAAGAAGACAGGCAACTGGGGCACCTGGATGGCTCAGTAGGTTAAGCCTCTGCCTTCAGCTCAAGTCATGACTGGGACTGAGCCCTGCATCTGGCTCCCTGCTCAGAGGAGAGTCCCCTCTCCCTTTCCTGCTCAATACTGGAAAATCTCCAAACACTTGGAGATTAAATTACACACTTCTAAATAATCAGTGATCAAAGAAAAAAATACAAGGGATATGAGAAAAACATTTTTAACTAAAGGAACTAAAGGATAGTGAAAATCTAATTTATTCAAAATTTGTGAGATGCAGCTAAAGCACTTATAAGAAAAAACTTTTATAAGTAGAAATTTAGAGTTTTAAACACTTTTATTAGAAGAGAAAAGATGGGCACCTGGGTGGCTCAGTTGGTTAAATAAATTTAATTCTAGATGTTAGTTATGAAAATTTTGGATATATGAATAAAAATGGCTTACAATAAAATTTATCATACACATTCTTTTTTTTTAATTTTTTAAAGATTTTATTTATTTATTTGATGACAGAAATCACAAGTAGGCAGAGAGGCAGGCAGAGAGAGAGGAAGGGAAGCAGGCTCCCTGCTGAGCAGAGACCACCCCACCCCCCCGCAATGTGGGGTTCAATCCCAGGACCCCGGGATCATGACCTGAGCCAAAGGCAGAGGCTTTAACCCACTGAGCTACTCAGGCACCCCATCATACACATTCTTTTTATATATGTTTTAGAAACATCTTTTTTTCAGTTGGTTAAGGGACTGACTCTTGATTTTGGCTCAGGTCATGATCTCAGGATTGTGGGATTGAGCACTGTTTTGGGCTCTGCACTCACCAGGGTGTCTGCCTGAGGTTTCTCTCTCTCCCTCTTTCTCTGACCCGCCCTAACCCCCCCCACCAACTCTCTCTCTTTCTCTAAAATAAATAAATCTTTAAAAACAAAAAAGAAAAGGTTAAAATCAGTGATTTCAGTTTCTAAGAAAATAGAAAAAAAAGCAAGATATAGGGCAAAAAAGGAAATGACAGAGTGGAATCAAATGTAAAATGGGCAAATAATACAGAAAATCAATGAATAAAAATTTGGTTCACTGAAAAAAGTCAGTAAAACTGATAAACCCCTTGTCAGACTGATCAAAGAAAACAAACAAACAAACAAACAAAAACAAGCAAGTACAAATTATCAATGCCAGAAATGAAAGAAGGAATATCATCAGAGACCCATAGACATTAAAAGGGTTATAAGACATTATTATGAACAAAAAGTCATTCAATATATTTAACACCTTGGGTTAAACAGACAAATTTCTTAAGACATAAATTAAAGCAACTGAGCAGAAAAACATAGAAAATCTAGTCCTATAATTAGTAAAGAAATTGAATTTTTAATTAAAACTTCCCAAAGAGAAAATTCCAAGCTTAGGTAATTTCACTGTTGAATTCTATTAAACCCATCAACCTTACACAACTCTTCCAGAAAACAGAAGAGGAAAAAAAGACTTTCTATTTCATTATATGAGGTCAGCATTTACATGATACCAAAATTCAATAAAGACATAAGAAAATCAGAGACCACTAACCTTCATGAACACAGATACAAAAATTGCTAATGAAATATCAGCAAACCAAATCTAGCAATAAGAAAATATATCAAGACAGAGTATAGAATTTAAAAATAATCAATGTAACCAATGCATCAACAGAAAAAAAAGAACATTTATAATCATCTTAATAAATAATGAAAACACACTGACAAAATTTTACATCCATTCATGATGAAAACCTGAAATAGGAATAGAAGAAAACTTTCTTGAGCTGATAAAAGGCATATATAAAAATAGAGTCTACGTCATAAGAAATGGTAAAAGACTTCACATTTTTCCTGTAATATTGTAAGCAAGCAAGGATGCTACTTTTTTTTTTTTCAAAGATTTTACTTATTTATTTGACACAGAGAGACACAGCGAGAGAAGGAACACAAGCAGGGGGAGTGGAAGAGGAAGAAGCAGGCTTCCTGCCCAGCAGGGAGCCCGAAGCGGGGCTTGATCCCAGGACCCTGGGATCATGACCTGAGCCAAAAGCAGCTGCTTAATGACTGAGCTACCCAGATGCCCCAAGGATGCCACTTTCATCACAACTAATTAAAAAAAACAAAAAACAAAAAACTAGGTGAACCTAGCCAGGGTACTAAGGCAAGAAATAGAAATAAAACCCATAAAGATTGGAAAAAAAGACATCTTTATTCACAGATGACATAATTGGGTATGTGAGAAATCCACAAAAAATGACTAGACGTGATTGATAAAGCTAGGTCATGGGACAGTAGGTCAACATACAAAATAAATTTAATTCTGATGTTAGTTATGAAAATTTTGGATATATGAATAAAAAAATCCTTAAGCAAAATTTTTAAAACTGGACAAACATTCAGAAATAAATTTAGTAAACTACAAAACACTGTAGAAATAAAGGCCTTTAAAAATGGAGAGATGGACTGCCAGAATCAATACTGTTCAACATCAATTTTTCCCCAAACTGATCTACTGATTCAACACAATCCTAATCAATATCTTAGCAGGATTTGTTAAAGGAAGAAATTGACAAGCTTATTTTAAAATTTACATGAAAATTCAAAGGACCTTTAATATCCAAAGCAACTTGAAAATGACAAACTGTGGGGCACCTGGGTGGCTCAGTGGGTTAAAGCCTCTGCCTTCTCCTCAGGTCATGATCCCAGGGTCATGGGATCCAGCCCTACATTAGGCTCTCTGCTCAGAGGGAAGCCTGCTTCCCCGTCTCTCTGCCTGTCTCTCTGCCTACTTGTGATCTCTGTCATATAAATAAATATAATATTTAAAAAAAAAAAGAAAATGAAGAACATAGTTGGAGGACTTTATCTGATTTTGAGAATACTAAAGCTACATTAATTATTACATGGAATACTGGAGGAGAAGATAGATAAGCAGATCAGTGGAACAGGGAATCTAGAAATACACTGATAGTTATATGATAGTTGATTTTTATGAAAGTACTAAAGCAATTCACCAAAGAATGGAAAGTTTTTTCAATAAAATTCTGAAAATCTCCATCTGAAAGAAAACAATCTCAACACTTCATCCCGTGCATAAAAATTGATTTAAGATAAATAGTCATAAAAACTAAAACTTTAAAATGTCTTGTAGACAACATAAGCACATGTCATTGCAACTTGTAATTGCAACATTAGCAATGATTGTTAACACAGAATAGAGAAAATATGGTACATATTTTTAAATATTGATAAATTGAACTTCATCAAAGTTTTTTAAAAGCTTCTGCTCATCAAAAGATGTAACTGTTCACAAAAATGAACAGTAATGCACAGGCTAGAAAATATCTCAAGACATAACCTTGACAAAGGATTTGAATCCAGAATATGAAAGAGTGCCTACAACTCAATAACAAAAACACAAGTAAGCAAAAGGTTTTTTTATGGGGCAAAAGATTTGCACAGACTTCATAAAAAAAGATACACAAATGGCCCAAAGTGCACAAAAAGCTGCTCAGTCTCATTAATCATCCAGAAAATACAAATTTAGAATCACAGTGAGATGACACTGCACAACCACGAGAATGACTGAAATGGAAAAGACTAACAATACCAAATGTTGATGAGGATAGGGAGCAACAAGTACTCTCATCTACTGCTGGTGGGAGTGCAAAATGGTGCTACTATTTTAGCTTTCTGATTGGAAGTCTCCTAAAAAAAGAGAAACATACACCAATCCTGTGGTACACAACCCTATTTCTGAGAAAAATGGAAATCTAAGTTCACAAAACACACATATAAAAGAATGTTCATGGTAGTTTTCTTCTTCTTCTTCTTTTTTAATAAGCGCAGGACCCTGAGATCAAGAGTCACATGCTGCACTGACTGAACCAGCCAGACTCCCCCACAGTAGCTTTATTCTTCGTAGATAAAACCTAGGAATGAATAACCAAAGGGCGGTGTATTTACACAGTGGAATGTTCCTCCACTGTAAAAAGGAACAAACCACTAAAGTACACAACAACGTTAATGAATCTTAAAACATCTGCTGGGCCGAAAGAAGCCAGACCTAACTGTACATATTGAGGGTTCCACTTACATAAAGTTCTAGAAGAAGCAAAACAAATCTATAGTGACAGAAATCAGAACAGTAGCTGCCTCCAGGGGATGGCAGACGATAGACCAGGAAAGAGCATGAGGCAATTTAAAATGCAGGTTTTATTATTATTCAGGTACGGGGAGGCCAACAGATCTTGAGATGGTTGCCATTGAAATGACAGTTTGTTACTCACAGTTCCCAAGAGGAAGGGGCTACTTCACACCACACAGGGCCACACAGGAAAGCACCAGGGGCAGTCAGGAGGTAGAATGAGTCAGAAGAAAACAAGAGCAAGAGACTTTATTGTGGTATCTGAGAGAAGAAACAGGCAAGGTAGGTAAACGGGCTTAGGACTGGCTAGTTTGAATCACTGCATCAGCCTCTGGGATGGAGGGTTCTCTGGATGGGTCAGTTTGTACATAAGCAAGGCATGCTCACTGGCAAGTCATTTATGATCTCTAGAAAGTAGCTACCTGTGGGATGGGCAGTCTCCCCACAGTCAACAAGTTCCCCGATGTCAAACCACCAATAAGGCCACCTGGCTGTTTCAGTAAGTTAAGCATCTGCCTTTGGCTTGGGTCATGATGCCAGGGTCCTGGGATTGAGTCCCTCATTGGGCTCTCCAACTGGCAGGGAGTCTGCTTCTCCCTCTTTCTGCCTGCTGCTCCCCCTGCTTGAGTGCTTTCTCTCTTGTTTGTTCTGTCAAATAACTGGGTAAATCCTTTTAAAAAAATCAGAATAAAAAGACATGCTTAATACACAAAGAAACATTCTAATATAATGGAAATGTTGTGGTTTAGAGGAGTATACCCATTCATCTGCCTCATGACCAACCCTGGTGCTTCCCTACGTAGCCCTGAATGGCATGATAATACCCCCTCCTCTTGGGAACAGTGGGTAACAAACCATCTCTTTAAAACTCATCAAACCATACACTTAAACACATGCAACTTACCTCTTACAGACACTAATTTAATCTTCTAGTATCAATTAAGTATAACTCTATTCTAAATTTTCAAATATTCCTGAGACTAGAGAGTGTATTAGCAAACATCTAGCCTTGTTCATTGCTTCTCAAATCTTTCTGGCTTTCACATCAAGATTAGGAATTTGAGATTAGGACAGGGCAGGGAAAATAGGAGACCTGCATCCTTAAGTGATAGTGGATCAAAGAGATTAAAATTTCATCCTTTGAGTGAGACACAATTCAAAGTGACCTCTTGGGAGCAGAATTTCTTTTCTTTCAAGTCTTTTATATACACACACACACACACATACATACATACATACATACATACATACACATGGTCTGAGAGATGATATTTGCAATGTATATATTTGGCAAAAGGCTCATATATCCAGAATATACAATGAATTTTTAAAAATCAATAAGGAAAAAAAAAAAACAGCAGAAAAACCCAGTAGAAAGATAGACAAAAGATGAGCACTTAACCAAAGAGATTTAAAAAAACCATACACTGAAGATTTCATTGTAGGTTAACTTCATCACATCTCCTTTATGTTAATTATACAACTTTTTTTTAACTAAAAGAAAACAGAAGAAAAGAGTGAGGAGGAAATGGTTAGTGAAACTTTGAAGATGTTCGTTCAAAGAAACAGGGTAACAGGCTCCAGAGACTCCATATGGTCCTGCTTTTTTTCTTTTTCCTTCGTGTATGGAACAGCAATAGACAAGGACCTGTCAAAGGGCATGTTTGGTCTTTGTCATCTATCACAGTAGCCCACAGTCAGCTTGGTTAGGATCCATTCCAAATAAGTCAGGAAAGAACCAGTTCAGTCATTCTCCCCTAGTTCAGTGATTCTCAGGGGCTGTAAAGGATCTGAGGCCAAAGATCTCGTCCAAACTAAGTCCTTGGGTCTCTCCTCTGCACAAATGTGTCTCAAGCAAATGAAAACTCACAGAGGGAAGCATCTTGGCCAGATTGGATTTGGGGCCCTCTGGAAACTCCCTGTTCTACTTTCCTTGAATTCCTCAGACTTGCTCAGTCCTGGAAAAGCCTTCCTTTGTGAGAAACCATAGCAAAGCTCACTTTCACGTCTTTCCAAGTGAATAGACATCCCCCCAGATTTTTAAACCACCATCATTTCAGATTCATGGACACACAGACAAAACCATGGCTTGGAATCACTCTGAAAAGTATACCTTAACAAGATGAAAACATATTTAATGTATTTAAAAGACATATAACAAAAGGGATTTCACCAAGAATATTAGAATGAGGTAGCCAATTTTTATTAGTCTGTTCTGATAAAGAAAACAGAATTGTTATACTTGTTTTAAGAAGAACTTCCCAAATGCAAATGTTCAAAACTACCAGCTGGGACCATTATCTCCACAGCGTTAGTCAACATCCTGTTACCTTTTGATGCAAAACATCACTGGGAGTAAGACAAGAGAAAAGCATGTGTAAAGCAGCTGACTGGGAGAAGGAGGAAAGGAAACAGACTAGAAGCATCCATTTTAAGATTCACAGGCATCATCATAAGGGTTAAGAGGAAGAAAAGGCAAAAAATAATTAGGGATGGATTCTTTACTTTCTGGTATCTTTCAAGCAAATCTCTAAAGGGGAAGATGGGGCACTCCGGTTACAGCTTTTTTTGGGGGGGGGTGGGGGACAAAGATTTCTAGTTCTTTAAATAATGCCACAGGGGTATACACTTTCCAAAGCATCGTTTTAGTCTGGTAGATGAGTGGTTCATCAACCATTTAGTTTTTTCATCAACCATTAAAATTAAGAAAATACAAACAACATAGAAGTTTGGCGGACCAGTAAAGGATTTTCACTGTTAGATCTCAACATGAAAAATAAAAGAGGTAGCATCTCCCAATATCCTTCCATTGCAATCATTTAGAAATATCACAAATTTAATATCACCAAATAAAATATGGAAATCAAAATCTTAGAATGTAAGTTCCATAATATATAGCTTTAAAAACACTGCACTATATTTTTCTTGGGGCAGATCAGTGAAATCTGTGCGGTAGCAGTGGCCAGCAGACCCTACCTAAGCCTTGATTCAGTCAAAGCAGCAAACATGTGAGTGAGGGTCTTTTACACCAAACTAGCCCATCCACCAGCTTACCTCACCAGGCCCCAAACCCACCTTTCCATTGATCTTTAGCAGGAAATGGAGGCCATTTGGCAGAAATTACTCAATGTCCTTTTCCTTTCTGGCTCCCATTAAAAGATTCATCTTTATTCACATTTAGCTTTAGCTCCTTAAAGAGATGTTCCACCTGGTTCTAGAATCCATAAACTTCTATCTACTCAGGGATACCAAGTCCATCACCAACCCCCCTTTTCAGCTCTGGGGATTAATATTATTTTACATTCCTCCCACTGAGAGATAAGGTTCTATGTACCCTTCCTTTAGATCGGGATAATTCTGTGACCGCTGTGACGAACACCATATGGAAGAAATAGAACCAAGCCTGTTTCTGGTCCCAGGCCTTAAGACAGTGGCAGCTTCCTCGGTCTGTCTCTTGGAACGGTGGAGCCCTGGGCTGCCATGTAAGAAGCCTGACGACCCTGAGACTACCATGCTGAAGAAGCTTCAACTGCTAGTCCCAGTGGGCGTAGCCTTCCAACCGTCCCTGCAAAGCCTTCCAGGCATAATGTCTTGGACTGTCTTGATTAGACCATCCACTAGCTGAGTACCACCAGTGACCCCAGTTGACATCATAGAGGCAAAGGAATTGCTCACTGAGCCCTACTCAAATTGTTAATTCATAAAACCATGTATCAAGCCAACAAATTTTGGTTTCATTTTTTATACCACAGATCCACCTTTTTTTTTTTTTTAATAACACTGATAATCAGAACGTGAGTATCTTTAAGACCTCTATCTGTCTTCCAGCTATTTTCTTTTAGAATATAAATATAAATGTATTCAAGTCTGGCCCAATCTTATCAAAATTTATCATTTTACTCTAGATCCCCTTTTACATATCATACACCCTCATTTTCTCTTTCCTTTCACTTATGCTCCCACCTTTCATTTTCCATCATTCCATAATGGTGTTTCTTCATTAACCATGCCAATGAAATTATTTTTACCAAGACCAATGATGTTTACGTTTTGCCAAATACGAATAGTTAATTACTAGTTCTCCCCTTACTTGTTTTCTGCCATGTGATACTGATGAGGGAGCAGGAGGCTGACTGAGGACAAAGCAAAAGCTGGCACCTTGCACCCCCTCTTCACCAGCTCCCGTCCGTAATATGTGTGGCATTCCTCAGACACCCCTGACTGCCATAAAACTATAAATAGTTAACTTGCAGGGATCACAATCCTGCAGAACAGGAATCTCCCCTTGCTCTACAGATGTCCTAGAGACCTAAACAGGGAGGTTACCTTATCAATAGAACAAATTTCCAGAGGCAAATAACTCTCAGTTCCTGAAGCCCTAATGTCTCCCTCCCCACCATAAACTGGAGGAGGCTGAGGTAGAAGGGAATGTAAATGACAGCAAGATCATAACACCCCACCAAGAATCTCCCAACTATCTTGATGTTAATGCCTGACCTAAAGACGACATTGATCAAGCCATAAGGGCAAGGCCTCCCCCCTGCACCTTGTAGGCCTTCCCTAACATGTGAAAACTCTGTTGAAACCTCCCATCCCTTCCCCTCACCTTCCCCCAACCGCAAGGTATATAACCTGCCATCCCTCACAACCCGGGGGCAGCAGCTCTTCCTGCCCACGGGTCCTGTCCCTGTGCTTTAATAAACCACCATTTTGCACCAAAGATGTCTCAAGAATTCTTTCTTGGTCATCGGCTCCGGACCTCAGCCCACTGAACCTCACCTAGGTTCTAGAACTTCATCAATACTCTTGGACACTCATTCCCTTAGGAAACTCTTCTCCCTGGTCTCAATTCCAGTCCCTCTTGGTTTCTTGATCTTTCTTTACCCCGATTTCTTTTCTGCTTCCCATACCTTAGATTTTTCCCAAGGTCTCCCCCCCCCCACTTATCTCTTCTCTACAAGCTTTGCAAAGTTATCATATCCATCCCTACATCCACTGCTTTAAGTAAATGCTATCTCTGAGAGCTCTAAGTCTGTATTTCTAGCCTAGATCTTTCTCTAGAACCTAAGGGCCAACTCCTGACTAGACAGCTTTGTGTAAAAAAAAAAAAAAAGGAGGTGTTCACACCCAACAAGAGCAAAATTCACCTCCCACTGCCAGCCTGCCATTCTACTAGACTTCCCAGGCAGTTGGTCGACCCAACACCTATTTACACTTGACTCCTCCCACATCCATGCTTCCACTGAATCTACCCACTTAGTATATCTGGAATTCTTTTGTTCTTCCTACTCCCATTTCTAAAACCATAGTTAGGATTCATCACTTCTTTTGACAGATTCTGCAGACTTCCAGATTCAACTCACTCTCTAACATCCTGCTCGTGTTCACTCCAGGTGTAAATCCTTTTTGTTTTTTTTGTTTTTCCCCAGGTACAAATCTTATCACGTCCCTCCTTGGTAAAAATCCTTCAGTGCCTCTCCAACAGTTTCAGATTCAAATTTGAATTCTTTAACATGATGTGCATGACCCTTACCTACTTCTTGTCTCTTGCCTCTTTCCACTTGTGCCATCAGAGCCCAGTACATGGACACACTGGCAGGTTCATAAATCCACTGAACTCTCTGATACTGCCAGCCTCTGCACCTGCTATTCCTGCCTCATGAAACATCCTCCTAACTTTTAAACCAAATTGTCACTTTTCATATAAAGCTCAATTTAGCATCATTTCCTCAAGAAAGCCTTCCTGCTCCCTTGAAAGAGGTTGTCTTAAGTAACTTTCCCAGTGTGCTTACTATGTGCTCTTCTCTATCATGAAACTTATGAAAATATAACTTTCTATGTAATAGCCTATCCAGAAATCTGTTTGAGCACCAGACTAAGACCTTGCAGGGCAAGGATTAATTTTTTTTATCTGGTGCTATAATCATATTTTAGCACATATCAGATACTCACAGATATTTGTTGAATGAAAAGGAATGGAGTTGCATATGTTTAGTTGTCAGATTTACTAGTTTCACAGAAACTTTTAACAGTACTACAAATAATTATGTGATTCATGAAGGTAATTTCTTCCTTGAAAGGAATAATACTAAAAACGGACTATACCATAATTCACCTTCTTAGCTTTTCCTTGCTTGAATGAAGAAGAGAAATCTTTTTGTTTTTTTCAAAATCTGGCAACGGAGCCTTTAATTCAAGCCCAAAGTCATTTCTTAGGGATCCAGAGCTAGAAACAAGAGAAAATCATGTCGTAGATTTGAGAGGAAAATTGTCAGGAAATATTAAACAATAAGCACCAATACGCTAATCAAAGGTGCTTCTCTAAGTCCCTTGCTTCGTGCAAAGGTGCGGAAAATATCAAAGCACTTTGCCTTACATATTTGGTGCAGAATATTTTATTTCAGGGACTCTAAAGAATTTATGATCAAGATCACCAGAAGTCCAATGACTAATCAAAGTTCTAAAATATACAGATAAAGAATAACAGACACGCAGGATTAAAATATTCTGACCTCATTGATTATGACTACCAAAAATTATATGACTGTATTGAAAGGTATATTATAGGAAAACAACACAAAGGATTAAAGGGCCACAGTACACCATTCCAACTTGATTAGCAGAGGTCAAGTTCCTTCCATTTAGAAATCCTCTGGTTCTACCATTTGTCTAAAACTCCTCCAAGCATTTTGGTTAATTCTTTTTTAAGAATTATGATCCCAGGAGTCATGATCCCAGAGTCCTGGGATCAAGCCCCGCATCAGGCTTCCTGCTTAGCAGGCTTCCTGCTTCTCCTTCTTCCACTCCCCCTGCTTGTGTTCCCTCTCTCACTGTTAAAGGAATGGAGTTGCATATGTTTAGTTGTCAGATTTACTAGTTTATAAATAAATAAAATCTTTAAATATAAGAGCGCCTGGGTGGCTCAGTGGGTTAAAGCCTCTGCCTTCGGCTCAGGTCATGATCCCAGGATCCTGTGATCGAGCCCTGCATCAGGTTCTCTGCTCAGTGGGGAGCCTGCTTCCCTTCCTCTCTCTCTGTCTGCCTCTCTACCAGCCTGTGATCTCTGTCTGCCAAATAAATAAATAAAATCTTAAGGAAAAAAATAAATATATTTACGTAAGAAACTTATAAACTAATACTATTTCTTCTATCCCAAGGGACATAGCTTGATTTGAAAATTTACTTTCATTTGTAGTGGTAGAATTCTGAGGAAAAACAAAGATTTAAGACAAGGGGGCTTCAAAAAGAAGTTATAAGTAATTCAAGAAAATCCCAAAGCCTTTCAAAACCCTTCCCAACCTCATATCCCAAAAAAGGTATAATATAATAAATTTCTTTCAGGTTAAAATCAAGAAACCTGTTGCTATCTCTGCATCATTTAAGTGAGCACATCTCAGTTTACCCTCACTTATTAGTTGCCAAGTCTTTTCCTTGTTCAAAATAATAGATGGTCACATTTCTACAAATAGTTGATGGTCACATTCTACAAATTCCGGAAGTGACTGACTCAAAATTCTCACCATCACCACCCATGTCCTCAGCAGCTATGTTAATTCCTTGTAACCCTCTGTGCTATTTAAAATCTCCTTGGAAATCAGCTTAAAGTGAATGAAAGAAATTCATAAAAATTCAATTTTTTATAAGCAGATAATTCTAGCACTGGAAAGGTCTCACCCCAGTTCAACTGCTTGTCCAATGCAGATTTGAATACCAGTTCTAATATCTTGGGGTGGGTGAAGTGGGGACAGAGAGAGACCTTTTAAAGTATTGTTTTCAATAATCGGGGAGATAGATTCAGGAGTTCAAAAAAAGACATCAGGGAGATTAGTGTTAGATGGTAATATCTGAGGCTGCTCTTGTCTGATTAAATACTGAGGTTATATGTAAAGTTTTTGTTTGAAGATGATTGTACTGTTTCTAAAACATTTGAATATCACTGCTATTATTTAACTTTAATGAACAATAACCAGACTCTAACACATCCAGTGTTGGGGAACTTACTACCTTGCAGTTCACTTTGGTTGGCTGTGGCCAACCAGGATTGCTACGAAGCACTTCCTTATATTGAAGTGAATCCCCCTGCCATATATACATGCAGTCCCAGCTCAGGACTCTGAAATACAGAAAACGGCCCATCCCCCTTCTATCACACAACCTCTTCTTCCTTTTGCATCACCCCTAGCACACGAACTAGTATTCCACAATCAGTAAGTTCTCCAGAAGTTATACAGGAAACATTGTTATTATGAAAAAGTGAAAAAAACTAACCAAGCAAATAGATCAGTAGAAAAATATCCCAATTGTTCACTGCAGGACTTCTGCAGGGGCAATCCTGGTTCTTCAGGCCTTACAGAATATTCAGTCTTAGCTGAAAGTTTTAAAGAGGGGACAATTTTAATTCTAAAAATCACTGGTGGGGACAATGTTGATCATACATACAAGCCCTCATCAAAAAACAGTTGCCACTTTTTATTCAACAGATTTTAAAAAGCAATATTTTTTAAAAATAGAAAGCAATTTGGATTTTAGTCTATAAAGTATGAAACCACCCTGGTTAGAACACAAAACAAAAATATACATTCCATTCACTCCAGGACATCCTCTTTCAACCAGATTCTAATAACTTAGTGATAGATGTGCTTAAAACACACTCAACTGAATTTATTTATTAAGTTCTTATTTATAGGTAAACATCACAGAAAGATGTTTAAGTCTACAGTAAGCAGCTGTATTGTCAAAATATGACATCTGATGTTTTCTCTTTTTCTTTCTTTCTTTGCAGCTGCTCATCCTCAGAGCAAAGATGAGATGACCAGAAGCAGACGTGGTTATGACCAATAGGGAGGGTGCTGGACAGGTGGTGAGGAGCAGCTGCTCTATTTCCACTGAGAGCTGAATAAGAGGTTGCAAAGAGGATTTGGGTCACCAGTTAGCCATTTTCAGGAAGAACTCTGAGGCTGCCGAGACTGGGAGCCACTGGAATGTTACAGAACAGGCTCACTAATCTTCCCTGAATGTTAGAAAGAAAGAAAGGAAGGGAGGGAGGGAGAGAGAGAGGGAGGAAGGAAGGAAGGAGGAAGGAAGGATATACTGAGTCCCATACCATCTGGAGCAGGAGTTTATACAGGATAATCCTGAAAGGGTTTTTCAGGCCCATTTTAGGAAATACATCATCTTAATTTAAAAAAAATTCCTACCTAGTGTCCCAGGCCTAGGAAAACCATAGTCATTGAACAACAATGACTCCAGTAGAATTTAATTTCAGAAATTGGAGTCTGTCCTTTTAGAAGCCAAATTAAAGTAAATTTAATCCGCTTAAGTGTTTAGATGCTGGTGATACACATAATACAATGTAGGTGAAGAGTTTAGAAATGAGAGGTCTAATTGAAGCATTGACGCTAATTATCTGTATTTAAAATTCTAAAACAGAAAGGATAACCGCCCTATTAACTTAAAAGAAATAAACTAATCTATGAGAGAGTGTTTTGCAAAGCAGAAAATGTGATACAATTCAAGGTTGGTGGCCTTGGCTTTTAGATACTCACACAATGATATGATTAATTCCACTTTAAAGAGTAATAAATGATGGTAGCAACTAGGGCACTAAAAAGAAAACCCCTGTGCCTGCCACAGCACTGTGTTTGCCCTTGGGCAACACATTTTCAACTTTGGAAGATGTAAATTTTTTCTTCACAGGTAGAAAACGTATGTTTCCTTTTATTTTATTTACACATCTTCCCTTTAGACTATGATTAATAAGGATTGCATGTGCTTTACAGTAAATAGTATATCCTTAGCAGTAAATAGTTAATCCTTAGCAAATAAAAAGCATAAGTGGAAAGCCAACTTGAAAATGTTTAAGTGTAGCTTTTGTAGATCTAATTAGGACTTTTCAAACCTTTGGATATTCAGTTTTCACTCACCAGTATTTGAGAAATAGGTTTTCCAGTACTTTACCACAATACTCATTTTCTCGATGGTCATTGGTTCATTTAGAGTAATGTCAGCTCCGTGCCCTGAAACACAACCTAAGAGTTTTTGTTTTAAATATTGACCTTATGATTTCTATTTGAAGAAAAAACAAATATTATGTCCAGCAGGCACATACCTTTAAAATTTTCAGGGGTGATAAAAACAAACAGCAAACGTGTATTTTTCTTCTTGCCAAATCTGAGGGAAAAAATGTCAACATGAACAAAAATCATCACTTAAAAAATTGGGATTCAGGGGGCGTCTGGGTGGCTCAATGGTTAAAGCTCAGGTCACGATCCCAGGGTACTGGGATCCAGCATATCTCCCCCCCCAGCATATCCCCCTCTCCCCCAGCAGGGGGCTCTCTGCTCGGCAGGGAGCCTGCCCCCCGGCCGCCCCCCCCCCAGCCTCTCTGCCTACTTGTGATTTCTGTCTGTCAAATAAATAAATAAAATCTTTAAAAAAAAAATTGGGATTCAGTATTTTACCTTACTAAGAACTAAACTAGAGTGATCTCCTTTATTTCTGTAGAACTTAAAATGGTGGCATTAATATGGAAATTTAGTAAAAGCAGCATCTCCAATCAGAGATGTTTGAAGGGCTGAACCGTTTCTATTCTTGCTTTAAAAAAAAAAAAGAGCCTAAATCATATCCAGATTCTTGACCTAACCACCATTTTACAAGAAATTTAAGGAAAAGAGAAATATTTTAAAGAATGCTGTGGGGATGAAATCAGCAAAATCCAGAGCGTGAGAAATTCTGTAAGACAAATGACCCCTTTTAAAAATATAAAGAGTAAGAAACAAAGAAATTAAAACAGAGGAAAGGGAAAATTTAATCTTGATTTGTATAAACTTACAGTTTATTTTATTATTTTTTTTAAGATTTTATTTATTTATTTGACAGACAGAAATCACAAGTAGGCAGAGAGGCGGGGGGGGGGGGGGGCGGCCGGGGGGCAGGCTCCCTGCCGAGCAGAGAGCCCCCTGCTGGGGGAGAGGGGGATATGCTGGGGGGCGGAGATATGCTCATTCCCAGGACCCCGGGATCATGACCTGGAGCTGAAGGCAGAGGCTTTAATCCACTGAGCCACCCAGGCGCCACTCCTTATGATTTTCTTAATAACATTTTCTTTTCTTTAGCTTTACTTTATTCTGAGAATACAGCATATAATACATATAAAATCCAAAATAGATATTAATTGATTGTTCCAAATTATCAGCAGGGCTTCAATTCAACAGCAAGTAATTAGTAATTCAGTTTTTGGAGGTAGTCAAAAGTTACACATGGATGAGAACCACATTTGAATGGAGATAGACTGAATAAAGCAGAGTGATATTCCTAGAGTGGGTGGGTTTCACATAATTAATTGAAGACCTAAATAAAACAAAAAGTCTGGGTAAGAAGGCAACTCCTCCAGCCTGACTCCAGAGCTGAGACATTGGCCTTTTCTAGCCTTCAGACTCCAGAGCTGAGACATTGGCCTTTTTTAGCCTTCAGACTCAAACTGAAGTATCAGCTATTCTTGGGTGGTGAGCCTGCCAGCATTTCAAATGAAATTTAATACCATCAGCTTTCCTGGTTCTCAGACCTTTGCATTCTGAATGACTACACATCAGCTCTCCTGGATCTCTGGTTTGCCAATTACAGATCTTGGGACTTCTTGGCTTCCATAATGTCATAAGCCACTTCCTTAAAATAAATCAAATTCTCTCCTCCTTTATCTCTAGGTACATGGACAGATAGATGATAGATCGATAGAGAGCTCACCATCCTATTGGTTCGGTTTCTTGAGAATCCAATCTGATTAATATAGCCACACTGTTTACCCATTCATCTGTCTGTCAACATTTAGGTTCCTTCTCCCTCTTGGCTATTGAGAATAGTGCTGCTGTGAACATGATGTGAAAATATTCCAGAAACAAACACCCAGTGGAATGTTTGGCCAAATGCCTGAGTACCTACCCATGGCCCAATTAACCATCACAGTGTTACATGCATACAGTGGAATATATTATCCAGTCTTTAAAAAGAAGGAAAAGATGGGGGCGCCTGGGTGGCTCAGTGGGTTAAGCCTCTGCCTTCGGCTCAGGTCATGATCTCAGAGTTCTGGGATCGAGTCCCGCATCGGGCTCTCTGCTCGGCAGGGAGCCTGCTTCCCCCTCTCTCTCTCTCTCTCTCTCTGTGCCTACTTGTCATCTCTCTCTGTTAAATAAACAAAATCTTTAAAAAAAAAAAAAAAAGAAGGAAAAGATGTTAAATGCTATAATATGGATAAACCTTGAAGACGTTATGTTAAGTGAAATAGGCCAGTCACAAAAAAGTAAGTACTATATGATTCTACTTATAGTATCTCAAGTATCAAATTCATAGAAACAGAAAGTAAAATGGTGGTTACCAGGAGATGCAAAGAGGGGTAGAGGGAGAGTTGTTTAATAGGAATAGAGTTTCTGATTTGCAAGATGAAAAAGTTCCGGAGGTACAGTTCACAACAATGTTAATACACTTAACACTACTGAACACTAAAAAATGGACAAGATGGTTACACTTCGGTTATGAGATTTCAACACAATAAAAAAATACCCTCTGTAAAGAAGTTATACATGGATTTTTGACGATGCAAGAAATTGGTACCCCGATCCCTCATGCTATTCAAGGGTCAACTGTATACATAATTTATATATCTGAGTCATATACTATGAGAACCCACTAAGTGCCAGACTTGAGCTAAGCTCTAGGGAATATCATGGACAGGAAAACAAGGTCTCTGCTCTCATGGAGTGAACAGTTTCTTGAGGGGGTCGGATGTTGAACAAATCACTATAGATAATTAATTAAGTAGCCAAATATATACCTGGTGTTGTGAAGAAAAGTCATAGAGGCCAGCGGAAAGACATAACTGGGAACTACCCCACCCTGCAGCCTCAGGCTTCCAGGCAGAAATGCCTCTGTGGCTGATTAGGAGTTAGCTTTACACAAGGTAGTAACACTACTGGGGTCAGAAGCAGATAAGCAGTAAACTACTTTCTGGACAAACAGAACAGGCCCTGGGAAAAGGCCCTGGAATATAGAGAAAGTCAAACAAGTCCAAGATGGTACTGAGTCTCTAAGGGAGAGACATATAACATAAGACCAGAGAAGGTATGTAGAACTTTAGGCTCAATTAAAGATTTGGTATTCTCTTAAAATGGACAATGGGAAGCTATTAAGCTATTAACAGGATTATATTTGCATTTTAGAAAGACCACTCTACGATGGGGACGGAGGATGACAGCACAGGGTAGATTTGGGAGACCATATTCCAAGTACACAGCCAAGAACTGATGGTAAAGTAGACATACCAGAGAACTTTCTTTAAAAAAAAAAATCAAATAATTCAGAGTATTTACTAATTACTTCAAACAAGCAGGACAGTGCTAACATATGACATGCACACAACAGAGATTTCTTCAGGCTTGATTCTGCTGTATGAATTCTGAGGAGTTTGGGCTAAAAGAGGAAAAAAGAGAGAATGCACATTTCTATGAGGAAATGAGACGCTCAGGCAGAAGTACGACCATCAAAACAGGCATATGCGGGAGGGAGCCTAGGACTGACTGGCGGACCAGACGTGGAGGTAAGAAAGGCACATTAGCTTACTGGTGGGGGAGGGCCTGGTGGCATGGAGGGAGATAAGAATGTCACCTGCCACGATGTAAGCATTTCATGTATAATTTTAAGTGGGATATGATGTAGGCATGATAACGAGATGGGGAAACGGAGTGGAAAAGGAAAAATGAACTGAACAAATAGGACCACAGAAAGAAACATCTAGCTCAACTTCTGAAATAAAAAATATTTTGCTGATTCACAAAGAGAAATTATAAGCTAAAATACTCTAGAATTAGAGAAATTTTAAATAAAACAGATTCTTTGCTTTTAGAAATATTCTGTGTCTGGTTTTTTTAATTTTACAAATTGACATTACTGGCACAAAAGTAGATTAGACTTGGATAGTGAATTTATATGCCCTCACGATGACTTTCAAGTTTCAAGCTTTACATCAGACAGAGTTGGAATTCCTGGATTTCTGTCATTAGTACAGAATCAATTACCAATCCCAACACTTCTCCTGCCAGTGAAACTCTAATTGTGATGCTGTACAGGAGCTCCACGAACCAAGAGAATTCCCAGAATCCAGCACTCTGGTCCGGTGCTCAGCTGCTCATTCATATTCTCTAGAGATCGATAAGCTAAGGGTTTCCAGGATCACAAAAAGAAAAAAAATCCTCTTCTTAATGAATGAATGTTCCTTAAAACTAAGCAACACAGAAATAAAGCAAAAATCTCTTTCATCCACCTCAATTAACAGCAATTCTTCCATATACCAAAATCAAATTGCAGGTTTTGAGGCCTTAGGAGTACCTTCTCAGTTGAAATCTCTTGGGCTTTAAAAATTTGCAGTTCATTGGGGGACAGTTCATTTCTCCTCATGTTCCATACAACATACCATTTAAATGTCGATACGGTTCCTGAGACCATACTCTACAGACAAGACTGGATGTTGATATTCTAGTGTCCCTTCCTATACCTGTCTTTGGTATCTCTGGAGCTGGAGAAATAAGCTCAAACCACAGCAGTACAGATCCCCAATCTTGCCCCTACGCCCAGGTCTGGCCCCTGGTAGCTGAAAAAAATAAAAAAGGTCGTATAAAGTGACTTGATTGAGCTGAGTCATACACACAGCTAATTAAAGAACCTCAAGAAAGCGCTGGCCTCGGAAATCTACCATCTAATAAAGGGACCAGTGGTGTCTTATAAGTCCCTGTGAAGCCAGGGGAAACTTCTGGAGTACAAGGACTTCAGGGGACAAAAGCCAGTGTCGCTTTTGGGTGGTAGCCTTCTTGAGCACAGTTATCCATTATGCCATCTGTGGGCCAACTGGAGCCAAACTAACCTGGCAGGCCTATTTGGGACTTGTAACAAATAATGTTCTTTGCTAATGACTTAATTAAAACAACCATTTTCAATGAGAAAATTGAGAGCTTTACATGTGAAAACGTTATGCTCCCTTGCTCCCAATAGGGCACCTGTGATAAAATCTAGTTGAGCTCTGAGGGTTTGTTCTGTTGATAGTGATGGTTGGTTTGCTCTGTTCCCATTACGCTCTTCTTGCCGTGAACCTAAGTCAGGGTCACCACATTTACACTCAACTGTCAATTCATAGGATTATGTTTTTAGCAAAACTACTTTGATATTTTGTTGTTATTTTATCATCAAGCATTCAGGGACTGGGTCATGCCAACTAACTAGTAAGATTTACTGAATTGCACTGTCAAGTCAAAGATGTTTTGGAATTGGGGACACAAATGGACAGCTTGTTGGATAGATCCCTGTGGCTCACAAGATTAGGTTTTCTTAGTGAAGTAAGAAGTTAACTGATCAGACAATTGAAACTACATGGGAAAAATAAAATCAGATCCAAACTTGATTTGTAGCCAGGACAGATGGAACCACATTCTGCATTCCTTTGCTACTGCTGAACTACTCAGAGTTCACAAGCACAGAATTCTAAGGACTGCAGAGACCTTTCATGGAATGGAAAAATCACAATTTCAGATGGGATCCATACACTGTCGATGAGTTTAAAACACATTTTAATTTTCCATACCTGGCTTTGGAAGATAAGGTATCAGGATGTGTTTGAATTATCAAGTGTCTGCTTTTTGAGTGGGGTTCAATTTGGAAGTCTGAAGCCAAGCATATGAACCCTAAGACTCTTAAAACATTCTATCGGCGGGTAATATTTAAGTTCATCTGGCTCAATAACAATGTATTCATAAAATGAAATAAAATTGGGGGAGTACTATTAAGATCATTAACCTATAATTGAGATGTGCCATAATTCTTTTTTTTTTAAGATGTTATTTACTTATTTGAGAGAAGAGAGTGAGTCAGACAGATTGCAGGGGAAGGGGCAGAGGGAGAGGGAAAAGCAGGCTTCCCACTGAGCAGGGAGCCCCATATAGGATGCTGGAATCATGACCTGAGGAAAGGCAGAGTCACCAGGTGCCCCTAAGATGTGCCATAATTCTTGAGAATGTCAGTCTGTAAATTACCAATATTTTTATGAATGATTAAAAGTGATCATTGATTAGTTTTAAACTGAAAACATAGTTCTTATATAAGCATAAATTTAAAAATCCTAAATAGGCTGCTTACATTTTATTCTAAAAAAAAAAAGCCTAATGTTATAGCTAACAGGCTATATACTTCCTTCTCATCCTCAGTAGAAATCCATATGTATTATAAATATATAGATTTGTGATTATGGGCTGTAATACTGCAAATAAATGGGGACATTTCTAGTCTACATTAAGCTTCTTACTAACTGGTGAAATGTATAAAATACCTAGAGAGAGAACATAAACAGTTGTGTATTTTGCAGAACTCATCCAGATTTTGAGACATTACAAAGCAACAAGGATGTAAGAGGGAAAAATCTAAAATACAGCAAAAGAAAAGCTAAACATTTCGTTCTGGTTTGCACATTAAATGTCAGCGCCAACTCAAAAGATACAGTGCTTTAGGAATGATGAAGATTTAAATGCCTTACAAATGGGGCAGTAAGTTTACAGGACTCATTACTCTAAGAGAAACCACAGGCTCAAAAACAGAAACAAAAATACAAACATGTATAATCCCACAAGAGTTTAAATAATTCATAAGTCATAAACACATAACAGTTCTGAGGGCAAGAAAGGGAATCCCAGGGACATCCTAAACCTCTGAAGCTAGATCACGAAAGGCAAAGATTCCACAAAGAAAACTATCCCTTTTCTAGGGAGGAAGGCAAAAGCTAGAAGGCAATGTCTGCACTGAATGGCATTTCCCCAACACACCCACACAGTCGTTTCCTCACACCCCAGCTAGGTATTGGGTACTATACTATACACTAGGTATTAGCAGAACAAGAAACAAGAGAAACATATCCAGGTGTTTTCAAATGATCTTCTTTTTCTTTTGAAACAAATGTTTTTATAGCAAAACAGAACTACCATATGCATTTCTGTATATTTAGTACCTTCGTCTACCTTCTTTTCCCTGCAGAAAAGTCGTCAGCTGTGTTATTCAGAGCAAAGAAACCACCAGTGGGGAGAACCCACACAGGAGAGTATCAGACGGGGAGTTCTCTAACCTTCTAGCTTTTAATATTTGCAACTAGACATAAAACTAGTTCTTAAATAGAACCATAATCTTATTCCTGTTCAAAATGTAACTTCAATGCTAGCAAATACAAAGCCTTTACTACAGTCAGAGGGACCTGGCTAGGCTCCTACTCTTGAAAGGAAGAAAAAGATTAGCCACACTAATTTGTCCAGTACTCTTCCAAAATGCTAAGCATGTTTGTACGAAGTGTGGCAAACACTGAACCTCACGGATGTGAAATAAGGGGCTTCAGAACAGAAACCAAGTAATTACAGACTTCTACAAAGAACATGAAGAGAAAAGAGTTCTAGTTTGAGTTTTGTAAAAGTCAGTCATGTGGCCTTAGGCAAATCCCTTCACCTTTCGTCCTTTGTCCCGTAGGGATGACAAAACCCTGCTCTACCTTCCTCAAAACACTGTTGTAAAAGTGTTGAAATACAATAAATGCGAAATTATAATGAAGTCCCAGCCAGGGAACTCTATTCATAGGAGTCGTTTTTTAAAGGTATGTAACAAAAGAGGCGTATCTTCAGAAGAAAGACAGTTCACAACATATCTTGGAAATGAAATCCTCTTTGAGGTAGTTTACCTAATTTGTCTAGAGTGCATATTCCCAGAGGAAAGCCAAAAGAAATGCAGAGGATCACCAGTTCTAAGAAACCTCTGGAGCTGCATCTGTCTCTCTTTTTTAACAAGGAGCTCGTCGATTTGACTTCTTCCCATTTCAACTTTTCTTGGCCCCTAACATAACAGGCTTGCTCCTTGTTATTCAGGGATAACAACATTGTCTCTGACAGAAAGGCCTGTCCTGTAATTATTACAAGTCCTTCAATATTCTGATATCATCTGTGATTATACTCGCTCTCTCAAATCTTCTCATAGACAGGGAAGAAATTCCTTTTGACCTAAACTTGTTTAAAAACACCCAAAATGGGGGGTGCCTGGGTGGCTCAGTTTGTTGAGCATCCGATTCTTGATTTCGGCTCAGGTTATGATCTCAGGGTTGTGAAATCAGGCCCCATGTCAAGTTCCGAGCTGAGTGTGGAGCCTGCTTACAATCCTCTCCCTCCGCCCCACCCCACCTCTCTCAATCTCTCTCTATCATTTAAAAAAAAAAAAAATCCAAAATGGCTCAAAATCCTATGTAGTCAGGCAGGAAAGCACACACCTAACTCTCCAACCACCAGACTCCAGACCTCTAGAGCGGAGTAGATCAAACAGAAGCAGAATGTCTACGGAGCTACAAGATGAAGCAAAAGTATTGGATGTAATATAGATCTGGACTGGACATATCTGGAGAGCCTTAAGGCTCTTCCACATTAGGACATCTTTGAAAAAGATCATTTTAGTCCATTGCTAACATGACATAGAGCTGAGAGTGCTCCCCTGCTTTAGTATCTGCCATCACAATTAATGAAAAGATATGCCATTTTAAGTGACATAGTTATTAAAAAGGAGAGTAGCTGTGGGATTAAAGTACTATATACCAAATAAATTTCTATGATAAATTAATTCTCACATTCTCACCCACATCTATTACTTTTCAAATTAAAATGATAATTCTTATAATAGCATGTCAAACTGGTAACAAAAACAATAATATGTGTACCTATTCTGCCCATGAAAATATCTCTCATCTTAAAAATTAGAGCATAAATAGTACCAACTTTTAAAGTTTGTGTTTTTTTCTGTACTAGAAAAGGGTTTTAATAAAAACTATTATAAAGGTATAGAGTCAAGGTTTTTGAACTTCACCTAATTAATTTGATAGCTCCCAGCAACTCGGCTGTTGGCAAAGAAGTCATCCTCAGGAAAACCATGTCAAATGGGCGGTCCTTCAGCAGTGCGGCTGCCTGCCCCACATTCCTGATGGTTATGGTGACTTTTGCAATATTTGAAAAGGATTTCTGTGCAATATCTGCCAGGTACTGAACAGTGAGGTCTCCAACTAACAAGAGGTCTATTTTTGCCTGAAAGAGAAGGAAAAAGGCAGAAGTACCACATAATTAACATCTGAGCATAGAGAAAATGTCATGCACAAGAGGATACAATAAATAAAGGTGATAAAGAACACAACAACTGACTCTACAAGTAGACTGAATGGTCTACTAGAAGCATCTCAGGGACGGGAACTATTAATTTCTTGCCTTCAGTACCTGGGGAATGAATGGATCTGAAGGTCATGCTATTTTAAAAATACTTTTGTGTACAAATGGTATTCTACTACGGTTTTCACATGGGTTTCTTTCTCATCCTAGGAACAATAGATAGGATTCTTAAGGCCCAGTTTCCCAATCACTTATCCTGCTCAAAAATCTGTTTACTAGTGAGAAAAACCAACTGCTGGCTCTCCCAAACCATTTATTTTGATGAAACATACATTCCAGAAAACACAGTAAGCTCCAAATTCCTAAATTCCAAGAGACATGCATAGTATTTTCTTTAAATGGAATACACATGCTATTCAAAACCCAATATTTTGGGGCCAAAAAAGCATCTTTCTTTCCTTTTGGGATTATTTTCAAGCATATTCAGTTAGAAAATAATATAATTTCCATCTTCACATTTTCCTACGTTTTATTCTCTACAGTTATTGAACACAATCCACTTAAAACTGTCAAAGAACAGGGATGCTTGAATTAATGCAAACAGTCAGGAAACAGTGGGAAATGGGAGGCCACAGACAGGTCCATGTGAGAAAACAGATTTGGGAGCTGACCAGACTTGAAGCCTAAAGAAGTGGGCCCAAGAGTTGGAAACACCTATGAAGAGAAAGGCAGCTTGCCAAAGACACAAATCTGCAAGGCAGGATGCTGGGAAGGCTGTTCCACCATGGGGGTTCCACTCCCCTTCAGCCTGGTTTCCCAGGGGTGGGTGGAAGGAAGATTTGAGGTGCAAGAAACTAGTCAAGTTCAAAGTAAGCAAAACTTTGGCACTTTCCATTTCTATCTGCCTTCTAATTTTCTTCCTTCTTCTGTTAAAAAAAAAAAAAGTCTATCTTTATTTACTCATTTAATCCCCTCCTCCGAAGCAACCACTGTCAACAGTTTGGTCTATATCCTTCCAGATAATTTTATACATACACCTTTTTTTCCATGAAGGGGTTATTATATTTTTCAAAGTGAGTTGCTTTTCTCACAGTAGTTCAACAATTCCTCAGGCCTTTTTCTTTTTTTAATATTTATTTATTTGACAGACGGAGATCACAAGTAGGTAGAGAGGCAGGCAGAGAGAGGAGGAAGCAGGCTCCTTGCTGAGCAGAGAGCCTGATGCGGGACTTGATCCCAGGACCCCGAGACCACGACCCAAGCCGAAAGCAGAGGCCCAACCCACTAAGCCACCCAGGTGCCTTCCTCAGGCCTTTTTAAATGTTATCTTCATATGGATTCTACACAGGTTCTCATGTTTGGTCCTAGATATTTCAAAGTTCTGGAGTCATTGTAAAGGGGATAGATTTTCTCACTCTCTGTATTTTCTAATTGATTACTACTAACACAGAGACTACTACTAATTTACGAAGAATTTGCTTCAAGAACTTTATGGTACTCCCTCTTTAGTTCCAATATGTTTTAGTGGATTCTTCTGAATTTTCTAGATATATAATCATATTGCCTTCAAAAATGATATTTTGTGGGGGGTGCCTGGGTGACTCAGGTGATTAATGGTCAGATTCTTGATTTTGGCTCAGGTCATGATCTCAGCGTCATGAGACTGAGTCCCATGATAGGCTCTGAGCTGGGCAAGGAACCTGCTTGAGATTCCCTCTCTCCTCTCTCTCTGCCCCTCTCTCACCCTCCAATTGTGAGTATGCGTGCACACTTTCTCTCTAAAAATAAAATAAAATAAAAATGACACATTTGTCCCTATATCCAGAATTTATGCTTTTATTCATTGATCTTAAAGCATTGGCTATAACATCCAAAACAATGGTGAATAGAAGTGACACTAGGCATTCTTGTCTTGTTTCCGAGTTTAGTGGAAATAATTCAATATTTTTGCCACTAAATAGGATACAGAAAGTTTCTGGTCCAAACCGTTTACTGAATTAACGAAGTTTCTATTTGGAAGCTAAGAATTTTAAATCAGAAAGACGTGCTGAAATTTACCAAATGCTTTTTATGGATCAACATAATTATACTTTTTTCTCCTTTATTCTATATTCTGTTAGGTAGTGAATTACATTAAAAGATTTCCTAATGTCATGCCATAATTTCCTTGCTGGGATAAACCTATAACGTGTAGACTAAATTCATTCATATTATTTTAGATTTTTCCATCTATGTTCATAAGTAAAACTGGATACAATTTTGTTTTATTGTATTGTCTTATCTGGTTTGGGTATCTCAGGGTCATGCCAGCTTTGAAGAATGAAACAGAAAGTTTCAATATTGTTCTATGGTCTTGAATATTTTATAAAACAGAATTATCTGCTTCTTAAAATTCAGATAAACATGTCTGCAGAATCTGGGCCTGAAGCCATTTACAGAGATGGATTTAGAGTACCTTTTACAATTCCTTAATGACTACCAGTAAATTTAGATTTTCTACATTAAGTGAATTATGTTCACATATATATATTTTTTAATTCATTTTATTCTCTTTTTAAATGTATTAGTTTTTAAATGTATATAATATTTATTATATTATTGTTATTCTTGCTTTCTAACTGGAGGATAATATAGAATTAAATTTTCTTATCTTCTTTTCCTTGGCAATGCTTTATCAGAGGCTATAACCGTGTGGTCCACCCTGAGAGCCACATGTGGCTATTTAAATTTATGTTAACTAAAAGTTTGAAATTCACTTCAGTTGCACTAGCCTCATTTCAAGTGCTCAATATCCACATATGGCAAGTGGCTGCTGTATCAGACAGCATGATTATAGAACACTGTCATCACTGCCAAAAGTGCTTTTGGATGGCACAGTCCTCCAAGTGGCACTCTGTTGTTCCCCAAAGATTTTGATATATATTGTGTCTACGTTCATTCATTGTTAGTTTGTAATTTCACTTTATACTTCCATTTTAACCTCAGAGGTTCATTAAACACCTACCTGAACTGTTTTCAAATTTCAACAGTATGGTGCTTTTGGTTTTGGTTTTTAATTTTTTTGGTTATTGACTAGTCAGTCACTCATTTCTTATTTCAGTGCATTGTTAATGCAAATGTATCCTACATGACTTCTTCTTAGAATGCGTTGGTATTTTCTTTGTGGTGTAATACAGTTTTTTTAATGTTCCATGGATACTTGAAAATAATGTGTATTTTCTGCTGGGCACATATGTGCTGGGCACGTATTCTCTACTTTTTAGACAGAACTTACTGTTTTATTTCTTACTTTAGGTCTACTTCAACTTTCAGTTTATAAGATGTGGTAAAATCCTTCCTAATTATAGTTTATGAATTTATAAATTTCTCCAACTACAGACTGTATCTAATTTTGGGTTAGGTATATAGATGTTCATGATAATTATACATATTCACATAAAAACATAATTATAATATTTGATATATATTATATAATAACCTAAATGTTTATATAACATATTTTAAGTCTATAAATCATACATTGATAATTTTATGGGCAGAAAACTATATATTTGAAATATACTTCTTTGTCCTTTTTAATGTTTATCACTTGAAATTTTTTCTAGTATATAGTTATTTTTCATATCTCTTTATTTTGAGCCTTTCTATATCATTTTAATTTTGTGTGAATTCTGTTAATAGTATGTATCTGAATTTTTAGGTTTCTTTCCATAATCTGTGATTTTAGTTTTAATGTAGGAATTTAATTAATTATATTAATGCATTAACTAATGTACATTAACTATTATCATATAATATCAATTGTAAAATTTTTATAACTTAATGTGAAATGGTCTTATTCCCTTCATTGGTTATTTCATGTTTCCCATCCACAGTAATTATGTTTCTTTTTCCCATGCCTTCTGTTAGGCTGATTGGATTTTCTTTTTTCCCTCTTGCTGTTCCCATAAGACTTCAGGAGTTAAACCCCTTATTTCTGTTACTTAATAGTGGCATTAGGGCTCACAATCCAGTGCTAGTTTTACCTGGTAAATATTTCCAAGGTCAAAAATCCCTTGCCTCTGAACCTTGAAGCTATTGGTCCATTTTCATCTAGCATCCAGTTGTTGATAAAAAGAATGAGCTGCTTTGTTTTCCCGTCTGTGCTTTTCTCTTTACGCTACCAGTTCTGATGGTTTTCTAGGATGTGTCTGAGCATAGGTCTTATTCATCCTACTTGGCACCAGTGGAACTTTGGCTCTGTAAGTTTCCTTCCATTTCCCAATTCCCTCCGTCTTCATCCCTCCTTGGCAATCTCCCCCTAGATGTGGGACATCCACAATGGATCCTTCCTGTCTCTGCTTTTCTCAAAGAGAGTCCCTTAACTTCATTTTTTATATCACCAGCTCATTCTTCAGTCCTTCCAAAGATTTTTATGACTTCAGTTCATTTAATGTGAATTGCTCACTTCTAAGATTTTTCTTTTTTGGTACTTCCTCATAACTTGCTATTTTTAGGATGTGATACCCTCACTGAGAATACAAATCAGAATTTTAGAAGTTTTTTCTATTCCCTTAATAACCTGTCTCTGGAATAGTTGTGTCTAGTGTCTGCATTTGTGTCTAGTTCTGTTAATGTCTGGAGATCCTTGGTTATCCAGACATAAGTATGAATCAAGGACGAAGTCATCATGTACAAGTAGTCTCCCCAATGGCTGCTTCTTTGAAAGGACAACTGTGGGCTTGGTGTGAATGGGTAAGACAGTGGAAGCAAGGCTGGAGACCAGAGAGTCTGAGGCCAGCTCACTGTCAAAATAATAACGAAAGGCAATACTCTGAAAGCCCAGTACTTTAGTCTATTTCCTTCCCGGGCAGACCTGCCATTCCTTTATTTCTCCTGGCCAATTATAAAGTTCTGGAAATTACCAACACTGGGAACCCAGGTCCCACATACAGTTCATTCTCTTCAGGATGAAGTAGGAGTGAGCTGGGAGAGTCTAGGGGCCCACCTCGCCCAGGTGATCTGCATATACCTAATTCATCACCAGGTGAGCCCACTCTGGTCAACTTTCATCAGTTTCCTCTAACATTCAGCCTCGCCTACCACTAGAATTGTTTTCCCTCTGACTTTCTTCTTTAGATCTTTTAAGCCATGGTTTTGTACTTTTCTTTTAGTGGCAATTTGATCACATCTGCTTTCTAAATTTCAAGTTTCCCTGTGGATTTTTTTTTTTTTTTTAATGGTCAGAAAGAAGCTGCTTTAAGCCAAGATTCCATGAAGTGCTGTACATTGCATTTGGTTAAGTCAACCTTGGACCTCTAATTTGGATTACCTGCTGCCTCCCCCTCACCATCACACACACACACACACACACCCCCGCCACACACACACACATTCCCTTTTTTCCCCCATATTTCCTTGTTGAAGGTATCAGCTCATGGTTAAGTATGTCCTATTCTGGGGTCTGGGTGGGACCAGGAGGTTGATTTGTGTGCTCCATTCACCATCAGGACCCAGTCTCATTCACCTGCCCCACCCTGTTTTAAACAGGTAAGAATTCAAACTCCTTAGCATAGCCTTTCAATAGCGTGGTATGAACCCATGTTACTAGCCTTATTTCCTTCTATTTCCCTCAAATGTCCTATGTTCTAAGAAGGCAGCATAACACTTGGGAATTTCTACAGTACAGAGTATCAGGAACCTTCTAGAATGTTTCCTTTTCATTTTAAAAACATCCTTCATCTCCAATAGCACTTTAGGAGCAATGTGGGACTCAAAGCTACTGCGATGCCTTTGAGCTCAGATTATGAATCTCCACTGTAGCACAGGGCTTCTTCTATACCAATATAGTCCTTTGTGAACCAAATGCCAAGAATTGTAATGGTCATTAACAAGTGATCATGAAAGGAGCAATTATGGTTTTGCTTTTTAATTAACGTGGTTAACTGAAGCAACCTATGAATGTCCAAAACTAAGCTATCTACTACAGACAAGGTGTCCATTTATCTTCTAAACTGAGACACTTTTGAGAGGGAAAGAGAGTGCTATTAATAATTGCACTAAAATAATATATATAAAAAGGTGTACTGGGCTATTAATAACCTATAAAACTTTCTACTACCAACATTTATTTTCTCTTTCCTTTAAAACATCCTGCCACTTTGCATCACTTAAATATGAATGTTATCTGTATTCTCTCCCCAGAGAGAATTATTGAGCCCCTGCTGCATGGCAGATGCTGTGCTGCAAATACAAAGTGAACAGACAGACAAGGTCCCTGCCTTCGTGGGGCTGACATTCTAATCCTTTTTTTCTGCTGCTATACAAATCTTTCAGTCTTCAGAGCACAGGAAGAATCATGTATTAGCCTCAGTTCTACCAAAGCTACTACTGATTCTTTTCCAAGAGCTGGATGCTGTGGGCAGAGGGCAAAGGCTTTCGAGGCACACAGACCAGGTTCTGTTGCTTAGTCCAGCTACTTACTAACAGCTTTGAGTAAGACCCTTGTGATCCTCGTCTGGAAGGTGGTAATACTTAAATCCAAAGGCTGTTACCCTGTTAGGACCATGTCCTGTACTTGGTAGTTATGGCCATGTTTTCTGAAATAATACCAAGCCTGCACACAGAAAACATCCAGTCACTCGGATGGGGAAGGAAGGAAGTGGAATTAGAGGGGGCACATGTGTCCCCATCAAGTGGTGAAAACCGCCCTAAATCAAATGGCTCTTTCATTATGTTGAGCCACGGAGAAGGGGAAACAGGGCCCAAAGAGGAGAAAAGCCTTAAATAACAGAAAACAGCAGTTAACTTGAACCCATTCCTACCAGCGCAGATCCTTCTGACTGCAGGATTCCCCCAGAAGGGAATCAGTGGCTAATTTCCCCAGAATCTCTCAGCTACTATGGAGAGAAGTCAAGAGCAAGCTCTGAAGAGCAGGCCATGAGGGAGATCAGAGAGGAAAGATCCAGAAAGGGATAAGGCCATACAGCACCACTAACAGGCCGTTTTGCATAAACATCTACAGTTCTGCGCCATGATGCAAGGCAATTTACAGAGGAGCATGAAATAAAGCAGCTCTGGAAAGAACTTATTTGCTTTCCTGCCAAAGGCTTCCTTCCCTGTCTTACAAAATTGGTGCCATAGCACACGTGGAATGTTAACAATCAGACAAATTAGAACACTGTCCTAGTCCACTATCCTAAGGTAACTTGAATTAACTGAATAGCTTCTAATCAACATAAATCTGAATATTCATGCAGTTAAAAATATCTTGTTGGCAGTGTAATATGAACACAGGTGATGAGAAGAATCCACTGATAGGAATAATAAAATGAAAATGAACAAAACTTTATGACATTTTGCTTTGGGAAACTGCCTTTTTTAGTACATCCAAGATTTTCACCTGTGAGCATCACAACTTCAAATGATGGTGGGACTTTATTACATGGGAAATTTTTTTCTATTTGAATTGCTTACTGCACTTTTTTTTTTTTTTTAAACAGAAGCAATGCATATACATCGAGAAATACTGGAAATTTTTTTTTAAAAAGCCTAAAGAGGAAATAAAAAGTATTTTCAATTCCACCTTTCAGAGATAAACACTGCTAACACCTTGGTATAGATCGTTGAGGTGTAGGCAGTTTTTAAATTTCGACACAATCGTCACCTCTGGTCTGTATCCACTCAGTCTGATTGCTAAATCACAACATCACGCAGGGCACTCCAGTCTCCACCATGTTTAAAACACTGGATTTCCATTTGCAATCTGCAGCAGGCTAAACCCTTAATTAGTAACAGCAGGTGATGAAGTAGTTAAAGCAAATCACTCCTCCATTTTAGTGAGTTGTTATTTATGTCACTCTTATCACCAGGAGCAGAGCTGACAATCAGCAGCAGCTGCATGGGCTGGTGCTCTCACAGGGCAATTGCTGGCCTCCGGTTTCCCCAGGAGTCAAGGGATTTAAACAGCTCTATCTGGAGAAACTGAGCAAGCCGCTCTTCAAATGCAAACAAAAGGTTCGGTTGGGGCTTCAGACTTTCGTTAAGGGTAGGAAGCCTTGATCATTTCTGCACAACTAGATAATCAGATATTTTATGCAGAATTTCATTTTGCGCAGCTTTGCCTAATCCTGCACCATAAAATACTATTTTCCCTTCGAGTTTAAATTGGTGCATCCGTTTTGAAATAATTAAGAAAACCGATTAAACTGGTCCGCTTCAAAGTGGTCATTTCAGAAAGCTTGTGCTTAAGGAATGAGATTTAAGTACACGGAACATTCTAAGGGCAACAAAACTTCAGGCAGCCCAAAAGTTTTGCTTCTCCTATTTCTCTATCCAGAAATAATAATAATAATAATAAAGCCAACACCAGATTGCCTTGCTTTCTGAAATGGGCGAGGCTTTATGCTCTCTTTCTGGAGGGCTAATCATCATCAACTAACTTCCTTCCTGCCTGCCTTCCTCCCTCCCTCTTTTTTTCTTTCTTTTATTCTAAACCAGTCATGGTTTTATGCTTCTGCTAAGGGGAAGATAAATCAGGTGCTTTCAAAAGAGGCCAGTGGGCTTTTTGAGTTCCCCGGAGGGTGGGAGGATGTGTGAACAGCACAGATGCCTTTTCCCGCCAACGGGCTTTGGTTTCCAGGCACAACTGCCGGTTTGGGTGTAAGCCTGGGGAAGGACACGCAAGGACTTTTTGGACCCAATGCCCGCAGGCGAACTGAAAAAAGCATGCCAAGCTGTGCAGAGACAAGCATGCTCAAAATAAGCTTTCCCGGGTTAAAAACACTTTCCTATATTCAAAGTAAAAGCAAAGTTGTCGTCATTCCCATTCTGGAATACCTACTAAGTTCCGCTCCCGGGTAAGCCTCCCGGTGGCTGGCTTGAAAATTGGGAGTTTGGGAAGCGTCAAGCGCCCGAGAGGCATGTCTGTGTAACAAAACCGCTCAGCCGGCCTCCTCTCCGGCCTCCTGCCTCGGGGACCGGCTCAAGCCCCTGGAAGTGGCCCTCCTGGAGCCGTGCTCCTCGGCGTCCCCCAAATGAGAGATGCCTGTGCGGGCCAAGGGGGCCACCGGGCTCAGGGCCCGCGCGCGGCTACAAACAACGCAGCTGCCTCCCCTTCCTCCTCCTCTTACCTGGCCAGAGATTTGGCCGCGCTCTGGGCGGGTAATTGAGGCCGCCATGGCCCGTTGCCCACGTGCCGGGTCCTGGGGCAGCCTCACCGCAGGAGAAACTCGGCCAAGCCGCCGCGTCCTGGCTGCCCGCTCCGCCGCACTGATGGCTCGTCGTCCGCAGCTGTGGGTGCGTACGCCCCCACCCCCCTAGCCCCGGCCTGCCTTAAAGTGGCCCTGCTGCCCCCGGCCTGGGCACCTGGGGGAGCTGCAGGCTGCTGGAAGGGGCCCTGGGCTGGGGGAGGGGCTGCGGGGGGCTCCCAGGGAGAGGGCTGTCCAGGGTGTCTTGAGGGGTCCTTGGTAGACCCTGTCACTGCGTCACCGGCACGCCGCCCACACCCAGTTCCAGTCCCCGTAATGCGGGGCGGTCACACAGCGCCAGGCTTTAGTAGAATGCCATTCTCGCCCGGAGAAAGCGGAAGCGTTGCCTCGCTCGGGCTGCTCTAAAAATCTTTATATCTTAGGGGAAATCTTTAAAGTTTTAAATATTAAGGATTAGCAAACTTTTTGTTGTTGTTGTTCTTTATCCTTGATAAATATACGTAGAGGCTAGAGAAGGCAAGTGCTGTTAGTGCTTTCTTTCCCAATCACTAAGAAATTAAATATTTAGAAGCATTTCATGTTGTCTGGCCAGGGTCCCCATTTTCTCAACTGGGAAAGTTCGACAATCCCAAAAAGCCTTCTGGTAGCTCTTGCTGTGTAACTCAATTTATTCAGCCTTTGCTAGACATTTGATGGGAGTGCCAGGACCTGTAGGGGAATCCTTTCTCTGGCAGGTCTTAACTACTGTTCCCATTGCCAAAAGTTAAGGTTTGGGGGGTGGTGCATGAGAATGAGGTAGAGAATGGTATCTGGTGGTTTGTCACTTTGGATTTCCCTAGACTCTGGATTTCACTTGAACATGTTACACAAATGTGCTCTCCTAGAATTACCAGTGCCTGCTGTATCTGGGCAAGTCTTTGGTTGGTTCCCTGATCAGGTCGTGCTATGTTCTGAAGGCCTGATATTGACCATGAGAACGTGCAAAAATATTATTGTAGTTCTCTGATTTTGAGGGGGAAGAAAAGGTGTGCAGATGTTTCTGATGGAATCATCCTGCAATATTTTTGGAAGTATATGTACACATTTTAATAGTTAATGAATTTTGGCTCTTTGTTTTTCCAGTTAATAGGAAACTGAGTATCTGGATAAATATCTGCGGCAGTTAGTTTTTTTACCAATATTGGGCAAAAGTGCCCAAGCACTGTGTTGGGGACAGAGGGTGAACTGAGGCAGCTTTCAGCATTTCCCCCCTGTATGATAATCAAGGCATTGCTCCAGGGGTGGAGATGAGCAAATCTGATCTAATATTGACAAAGACACTGCTGTAATGGACACAGACTCATTGTTATTTTATTTTAAAGATTTAATTTATTTATTTGACAGAGCAAGAAATTGCAAGTAGGCAGAGAGGCAGGCAGAGAGAGAGGGAAGCAGGCTCCCTGCTGAGCAGAGAGCCGGATGTGGGCCTGGGTCCTATGACCCTGAGATCAATGACCTGAGCTGAAGGCAGACGTATAGCCTACTGAGCCACCCCAGCAGCCAACTCATTGTTTTTAAATTGGAGGAGGCAATGCCCCCAAGTCTATGTGAGAAGGAATAACCATTCCTTTGTTGGAAAAAGCAAGAAAAAAGAAATCTCTCCAGTATCCAAAATATAAGATTACAAACTTCATAGAATCAACTTAGATATTTTAAATTTCCAATCTCCTAAAATAGAGACAAAGAAGCAGATATCTTCTATAAAACAACTGGGGGTGATTTTGCCCCCCCAAGGGATATTTGCCATTTCTTGGTTGTCACAACTGGTATCTAATAGGTAGAGGTCAGGGATGCTACTAAACATCCCATAATACACAGGACAGCCTCGTACAACAGAGAATTATCTGACCCAAAATGTCCTGAGTGCTGAGATTGAGAAACTCTACTATAAACCTTCTAAGTTATAACATAGAATGCAAAGCATTTAATTCTTTGTCACCTTTAACATTGAGTCATACATGTATTACTGGGCAGCAAAGTGGGCAGATGGATGCTCTCTGTAGTTACCAAAAATAATACACTAATTATACTCTTGATGGAAAATTGAATCTGATGAATTATAAAATAGGACAAGAATAATTCTACACAGAGAAATGTACTTTAAAACCTACACTCAAGGGGTACCTGGGTGCCTCAGTCAGTTGAGTGTCTGACTCTTGGTTTCAGCTCAGGTCATGATCTCAGGGGCGTGGATCCCAGCCTACGTTGGGCTCTGCCCTCAGTGTGGGGTCCGCTTGAGATCCTCTTCCTTTCCCTCTGCCCCGCCCCACCACTTGCACTCTCTCTCTCAGATAAAAATAAAACTGGCACTCCAAATTAAGTTGTTTCTTAAAATACAGCTTTCTGGGGTCCCTGGGTGGCTCAGTGGGTTTAGTATTTGACTTTGGCTCAGGTCATGGTCCTGGAGTCCCAGGAACAAGCACCGAATCGGACTTCCTGTTCCGTGGGGAGTCTGCTTCCCCCTGTGCCCCTCACCTTGTTCATATTCTCTTGCTCTCTCTCAAATAAATAAATAAAAACTTTTAAATATATAGTTTTCTGGTCATTTAAGATTATTAGCATTCAGAGTATATGCTTTACATTATTTTCCCTTCCAACTGTGTATTCTTCACAATAAGCAAACAACCCTGAATAGGTTTGTAAGTACTATAGTATAATGGTCTGTTCAAATGAGCTCTTGAAAAGAACCTATGTTTAAAATGTTGGGAATTTTCCCATCCAGCTATTTTACAGGAACTAATATGTATAAAGCTATGTCCAGTATTATGCTTACCTGGCTTGTTCTCAGAAACACAGAAATTCAGAACTCCACGAGACCCTAGAGATTACCTAATTGCCCTTCCCTTTCAAAGATGCTGAGGCCCAAACAATGTTCTAAAAAGTAGGACTCTTGTAAGTAAGCCAGAGGAGTAACTAATTGCAATCATTTTACTAACAATTTTTTACATTTAATAATGCACTAAATTCATTTTTTTTAAATTTGGTGTCGAAACCTGGGAGATAATACACTTTAGAACACTATGCTTACACTATCTTTGGAATATTAAATCCAGGAGTCTACCGTAACTTGACTAACCATTAAGCTCTATTACAGAATTATAAGCAAGGATATTTTCATAATGTTAACTGAGGAAGGTGATTTTACTTCCACATATGCCAACTTCCCCTTCTCCTTTCAAGCAATTCATTATAGAAGAGGCAGAATAATCTTTGAAAATAGAAACTGAAATATTAGCTCCCTTTCTCAAAATCATCCCCTCAGAAAAAAAATCCCAATTCTTTTCCATGTCCAACAAGACTTTATATCATCTGACTCTACCTCTCCAACCGTACGTATCTTTTGCCATTCTTACGACTTTTCAAGACCTCTAGTCACACTGCCTTCTTTGGAGAGTACCAGGTAAGTGCAAATCAACATTTCATCCCGGTTCTTTCTTCTGCTTAGAATGTTCTTATCTGTTTTCCCCTCAGATTGCTCCATTTCATTTATTTTTGATATGAAGTCACCACAAGCATTCCCTATCAGAATCTAATCCTTTACTCGATTTTTCTTTATAGCACCCTTCTATGTTACATAGCACATGCATTTGTTTTTACTTATCTTTCTCTCCTCTCATGCACAGAGAATCTGTCTGTACTATCCGCTGCCATCACCTTAGCCTGGCTCACAGCAGGCACTTATCTGAATACATCAGTAGCTGCCTGGTCTATGTAGACTTGGGTTCGGGTCTTTCTGTCTATGATCTGTCCTCTATTTCACAATGCTACTCATTTTGTAGTAGAAAGAAAAAGACAAGGTTTGGAGGAAAGGAAAAAATATTGTTTGTACCAAAACAACAACGTTGGTATCTCATAGTTGGAAACTAGTATAAATTGTGTTGGTTGTGTCACAGAAAAGATGAAAGATGTTTTAAACCTGTCCTTTCCATGTTAAAAAATGTGCAAAGACTCCTATGTTTATCAAATTAAATTTTCATTCCTCACTGTGGCATTAGGGCCCACGTTATCTTGCCCAATTTGGCTTTCTAGATTCAGCTTTTAATCAAGTTGACTAGATTTGTTTCTATTCCCTGAAAATGTCCTGGGATTCCTCCCAACAGTGTCCAGTGTAGGAGCTCCACAATCAGGTTGAGTAATTTCATTCTTTGGAACTTCAGGGCCAGTGGGATAGATCATTTGAAGGCTCAAGACATCCTGAGCTACTTCTAAAGGACAGTATTTGCCAGAAAACCTCTGTGAGCACAGATCACTAATTTGGGAACTCCCCTGGATATTTCCTCTGATCCTTCCCAGCTTCTAATTCATCTTTGCCCTGGTCTTCTTTGATTCTGACCTCAGTCTAAAAACTTTACCTGTCCTGTGATCCCTGTGTCCAAAAGGCTCAGACCTCTCCTGCTTGCCTGTCTCCTTCCTGCCTCTGGCTTAGTTCTCCCAAACTGCAGGTTCAGTTCTGACAACCACGTACCCTAAGCATTCTCCTTTCCCTTGTCTCGGGGTCTCTCTGACACTACCCTCTCTCTTTCTCCTTTTGTGAGCAATCTGGGAAGACAACAGGAAAATTCTCAAAGAATTCTTAATTTCATCTTACACTTCTGTTCAACAATTAGAACTATGTTCTAGTAGAATGTTAAGGCAGAGGTTGTTTTATTAGACTTCATATCCTAATATCGAGAATACAGAGGGTGATCAATAAATACATGTATTCCCTGATGAATTAGGAACCATTGCCAGCAGACAGCAGTAAAGGTCAGAAATTGGCAACTTTCAGTGATGTCCTATAATCATCTCAATAAGAGGTGACAGTTTTCTCATCATCCAACACATCAATTTTTTTTTTCGATTTTATTTGTCAGAAAGAGAAAGAGAGAGCACACAAACAGGGGAAGCAGCAGGCAGAGGGAGAAGCAGGTTCCCTGCCGAGCAAGGAGCCCAATGTGGGACTTGATCCCAGGACACTGGGATCATGACCTGAGCTGAAGGCAGACCCTTAACTGACTGAGCCACCAGGCGTCCCCACACCAATTTGTTTTCAAAAAATAGGAGTTAGTTTAACTAAATTAAAATGAGGCGAAGTCCTCATTTTAACCACAAGTCTTTGCTAGGAATTGTGGAGCTATACCAAAGTAACACTCTAATGCTGGTTGGGGGACTCTGTCACACAAAGTTCAGAGAGAGGCTGGCCACTGATTAAGTGGGAGGGCATCCTCCCAGGGCAACAACACAGCAGAGCCGTTAGAAGCAGCCCCCACTGGGATTATTGATTAGGGCTCTACTACCTAGCAGATCACGTAGTTACAAAATAACTAGTTTTTCTTTGGTCACAATGACTGCCAACTTGAAGTCAGGAGGAATTTCTGTAACACAAAGAAGTCAGACAGTCTTAAAGGAGAGAAGTTTCTTGTATGTGAAGGTAGGGGATAAAATGAAGGAGAAAAAAATGTAGTTCACACTTTCCTTGTGAATACTTAGATGTATATGAATGATTCAAAAGTCAGGAGTAATTTTTATTTTTTATTGTGGGAAATTTTGTACATATCCAAGAGTAAACATATTACAGATGTCAATATAAAGTATATAAATGTAAATACATATGACCCCACCTAGCAGATACTACCAATAATTTTGAAATCTTTTATGTGTTTCTCCCATTCCCTTTCTCTTTTCTTTCCCCCAAGACATAAAGATTACTTACTTACTGATTTTTTTAATTTAATTTTCTTTAGCTACTAAAACCTAAATGGATTATGCTCTGAGAGAGAAATAAACCTTTTTGTTATGCCTCTGAAGTCTGGAATTGTTTCTTATAGTCATAATGCAGAATAACTTGGATTTAGGTGCTGCATTAACAAAATACTAAAATAAAGCAAGTGGGGAGGCATTAACTTAGCAGATCTGTTGTGGGAGATCGGGCAATGTGTAATAGAAGCCTGAACTTCCCTGTTACACAGAGCAGACTGAGTGCTTGCCAAACCTGGTCAAGGAAAAGATGTTCCCGACAACCTACCACTAACGATTTGTGAGGCATGTTACTGACTGCCTTTGACAGGGCAGAAGAGAAGATGAACTTAGGATATGACTAGCCAGTTTGCAAGGAGAAATAAAAAGAAATAGGGTCTGAGGGAGAGTCTAGAAATCTGGGCATCAAAGGGCATTCAAGGGTTGGAAAGGCCAATGTCTTTAGACCCCAAAAAGCAAGACGTAAGACAGAGAAGGGTTTTGAGCAACGGGAGGCCACTAAAGCAGCCTTGTGGCAAAGATCAGATTATGGGTGTTAAATTTACACCCTGACCTATTAGCTGCAAGGTAGCTGCCATTAGGTAGAAAGAGGTATAGGCCAAAGAAACAAATAATTCTTATACATTCAGTTGCTAATATTTTGATGGAATTATATTATTCAAGAAACCATAAACTTTGACTAAAAGCTTTTGACTATTTGAACTGTGAAGCCATGTCAGGATACTTATGTTTGTTCCAAATGAACTCTAAAAGCTGTGGATCCCCAAAGGTGGGCTACGTGCAATAATTCAGGCCCACTAGTGTCTTCCATCTGTGGTTCTACCATCCCCTGGAGTCTTGGCATTTACTTCTCAACCCTAGACGTCCACTCATCAAACAAAATTCTCAAGAAGCACAATGAAGAATGATCACCTGGGAGGTTTTTACGGGCCAGTCACAGAAACGACATGTATCATGTATTGTTTAGATTATACTGGCTTAAAGTCAATCACAAGGCCACACCTAGCTGCACACAAAGCTTCACAGATGTTATTTCTAAACATGGCAGCATATACATTACTCACTACCCTATAGTGTTTTTCACAAATAGATCACTAAAAATAAAGTCATGTATGCACCACGCACTGGTAGACAGTGTGTTTCCCACACGGAAAATGTGGCCTTGTTCTGTCCCACTAGAAAAAAGGTAAGTCTGGTAAGCATATGGCAGTTTTCACCACAGTCTATCAATTTGATCACCAAATATCCTTTTGTTCCTTTCTTCCCAGAATACACTTAGCTCCCCACCAAGAAAGACAAGACAAAGCTCTGTCTAATCATTTTATGCAGTGTAAGATTCAGCGGTTAAGGTGAAAAAATTTATTTAGGTGATAACATTAAAAAAAAATGTTATAGGGCACCCAGGTGATTCAGTTGAGTGACTGTTTTCGACTCAGGTCATGATCTCAGGATCCTGGAATTGAGTCCCTGCTACGGGCTCCCTTGCTTCTCCCTCTCCTGCTCCCCCTGCTTGTTCTGTGTCAAATAAATAAATAAAATAAATAAAATCTTTTAAAAAAATTCTTTTAGTGCAATGCCCCCATATTTCCCATTTAACTTTAGCTCTCGGCAGGTTATCATTGTAATCGTTACTCTCAAACTAGGGTTCAACCTCAGTCCTTGGGTTGTTAGTTGATATTTTGCTGTCATTCTTATATTTCATACACTACAAGTCTTTTTAATTCCTTATGTGGAAGAGTCCTTATAGAACAATTACCTTATTCCAGATCCACCTTTTCATTCCAAATATATACTGAGCATCAAAAATATGCATGCCCCTGGGCTTAGTTCTGATGGAGATACAAAGATGAATAAGACATGGCCCTACCCACATCCTGCCCTTCCCTGACTCAAAACCTGCACTAGAAGCAAACTCTTTTGTAACAGAAAAGACATCCAAAACATACAACAAAATAAACCTATTATTTAGGATAGAAGGTGGTTAGAGCCATAAAAGGGGCATAAGCAAGGAAGTTAAACATAGGAGTTCAGTTATTAAAGAGGTCAACTCCAGTTAGGAAGATCAAAGGATTCTCCATGTCTGTCAGCAGTAAGCATTACTAACTGACTCTCAACATCCTAGTATGAAATTTTTACCACCTTTCTCTAGCTATCTGGCTATAATAAAGGCTTAACTAAGTTGTAGCAATGACAAGGAGAAGGAAAGGATAGAGATAAAATATTCTCCTTGAAAGCTCCTAAATGCTAGAGTGGTTATTTCATTGACCTCTTCCCACTATTTACTTATTCTTTGTCTCAATTCTTTTAACATTACTCTAATGCTGTCAGCCACTTTCAAGACTTTAACTTGCAAGTCAATATACATTTTCTAAATACCTTATGATGTTCTGTAATTTCTATTGCTTGTTTTTATTACATTACCGTATCAGAATTGTTGGAGTAAAAAGGCTTTTACCCGCCCCCCCCACCCCCGTGCCACACACCCATAAGGGTACATTTGAAATCGATGATTTCTATCTCCATTCAATGAAGTAAAAACCTGATAGCAAGCAAGCTTTTCTACTTCCCCTTCTACTCCACAAGTCTCCATTCCACCTTTACCCCTTTTGCTAGATCACCATTTGGAGCCCAACTCACATTCTTCTGTAGAGTTGTGGACAGTAAATTTGTAGAATAGAAACACATCTTTTGGCATCAGTAGACTAAAGTCCCTTTTCTGTAAGCCTCTCCTACAGATATGTTTAAATAGTTAAAATCAATGATTTTGTATCATTGTGTTAACATTTTAGTATTAAGACATCCCATGATATTATAAACTGTTTTGCAAACATTCATTTAAGTTAAACAGTATATTAAGTACCCACTTAAGTACTAAGTATATTAAACAGTATATTAAGTACCCACTTAAGTACTAAGCTAACTGGTGACAAATGATGAATAAAATTGTTCATTTAAGTGCTGGAGATAAAGGACACTGAAGTGCTTTAAGTGCAAGAAATATATGAGGTGAAATAATTTCAATATAATATAGAAAGTGCTGATGGCTACATAATAATCAACCATGTGGATGAATCACAAGAGGATGAATCCACTTATGCATATAATTGTATGTTAAGGAAGTCTCCATTTTTTGGTATTTTAAATGCTGATAAAATGATTGTCCTCCTGTTTTCTATATGTATGATTTTTCATTAGAACAGATTATTAGAAATACTATTATTGAGTCAATGTATGAACATTAAGGCTACTTGAGAATATAATCAAATTGTTTTCCAAGAGAATTATATTAATTTATACCCCCACCAGCAGTATACTAGAATTTTTTAGCTTCAGATGTATTAGCATTGAAAATTATCTTTTTGGAAAACCACTGCTTATTACAGATGAAAAACTGTAACTGCTTTTGGACTACTTTTAACAAATGGCCATTAATAATATTATAGCTGATTTTGTTAGTTGTGGCTACTGGTAAAGCAATGTTTTTGAAAGTCCATATGTACAGCCTATATGACACAATCATATTTTAGGAAGTGATTTTTTTGTCTAGTTTCCTTATCTGATAAGTAAGCAGGGAATCACAGAAAGGATATTTGCAGTCATTGAGTCCAACTTCCACCCACTGCAGGAATTTTTTCTATGATATCCCCGACAAAGGGCCTCCTAGTCTTGAACACTTCCAATAATGATAAACTCACTGTTGGGTGGTTCTTCAGATAATAAGACTTTTCCTGTAACTGAGATAATATCTATGAAAGTCCTTTGATAAAATTAAAAGGATGTTTTGTAAATTCAAAATTTTTCTAATTCATAGATCAAATTATCCTACTTGTTTTTAAAATGGTGCCCAACTATCATGAAATGATCTTCCATTTAAGTAGTATTTTATTATTTTAAAAATACTTTTTTGTACTTCAATTATGTTTAGTGATTTTAACAAGAGTTTTAGTATTCTGGTATACTCCATGCTTTTGTTATCTATTTATTTAAAAAATACTTTATTCATTTATTTATTTGAGAGAGAACATGGAGGGGCAGATGGGGAGGGAGAGACATAAGCAGACTTTGTGCTGGGTGTGGAGCCTGAGATAGGGCCAGATCTCAGGACCCTGAAATCATGACCTGAACTGACATCAAGAGTCTGCTGCTCAACCAAATGAGCCACCCAGGCATCCCACTATGCTTTTTAAATACCAAACCCCTAGCATCATTGTTGTCATAATTCTGTTATTATGGTATTTTAAAAAGATCAAAATTATTTATATAACTACTTAATTTATGAAAAAAAGATACATAATATGTGGACTATTTTAAGTCCAGACATGTCCTTACTTATTGTGGACATAACAGAAAAGAAACCAAAGAGTGTTATTGATAAGATTGTTAAAAGGATAGTTTTTAGTCCAAAATAAAGAATTTCTTGTCCAGTAGAGTACAAATATCATGGTACTAAAATTGAAATAGATAACTCTGCTTTGGAATGTCTAGCTGCACATGATAAAACAAATGAAGATGATGAAACCAGAAATAATTTCTCTGACATAAAACTACATAGCACTTCATAAATTAAAAAAAATCTAATCTGAATAAAAAATCAAAAGGTGTTTTATAAATATCTCCACAAGATTATCAAGCAAGAAATGAAATTATTCAAAAGATATCAAGGAAATATTGGGAAGTAGCCCTTAATCCTCACTATGTTTCTGACTAGTGTAGTATCTGAAAGTTTTTTAGTTGGAAAATCATGCTGAAAATTATGCTCTTCACCCAACAATAGCACCAAATGATGATGCATCTTAATTTTTAAGATCACATCTTCAGAGGAAGATCAAATAACATTTCATTAAAATTTATCTGCTAATTTATTAAAATATTAGCATATTTAGTATTTGTTTTCTTTAATAACAGCTTTATTGAGGTACTAACTCATTTAAAGTGCTCAATGTTTTTTAGTATTCTACAGTTGTGCAACCATCACAATTAATTTTAAAACATTTTCATCACACCCCAAAAAGAAACCTTGTACACATTAACGGTCATTTCCCATCACTCACCCTTCCCCCAGCTTCCCAGCCTTTGGCAAATACTATTAACCTACTTTTGTCTGTATGGATTTGCCTATTCTGCACTTTTCATATGAATGCAATTATACAATATATGATCTCTTGTGACTGGCTTCTTTCATTTAGAATAATATTTTCAAGGTCCATCCAAGTTGTAGCGTATGTCAGTACTTCATTCTTTCTTATTGCTGAGTAATACCCCATTGTTTGGATATACCACATTTTGCTTATCTATTTATCAGTTGATGGGACATTTGGATTGTTTCTACTTTTTAGTTATCATGAATAATGGTGCTATAAACACTTGTAAACACATTTTTACGTAGACTTAAATTTTCATTACGTAGACCTACCTAGTACGTAGACAGACATAGGTTTCATCTAGGGTATATACCTGGGAGTGGAATTGCTGGGCCATATGGTAAATTTGTTTCAAAGTGGCTGTGTCAGTTTACATTCCCATGAGCAGTATATAAGGGCTCCAATTTCTCCACATCCTTGCTTTTACTCACCATCATCTGCAGTTTTTATAGCAACATTTGTTCTTATAAATGACACTGATATTTTATAATATATTAGACATCAAAATTTTGAATTATATTAAGTGTTTAATGATATTTTGCTTTATGAATTCTAAACTCTTTTAAAAAAACACTGATATTAATACATATTTCAGTCTTAAAGTTAAAATCCCAAGCTATCTTTTTTGCACTAGTTATTTCAATAAATAATTGCATTTTCTTATAACACTTCACATGATACATTATCTTTAAACCTCAGAACTAGGCAAAACTTCTCTTGTATTTTCCTTCTACAAAAAAAAAAAAAAAGAGAGAGAGAGAGAGCTATATAATTCATTCATTCTTTGTGCTTATTGCTAGAAATCTTAAAAGCTAGAGCTTTTTTTAGTTGGGAATTCTCACAAAACATTAACTGTTATCCGTTATGATCATTTTTTTATGATCATTGTTTTTATACCTCTACATTTAGTAAAAGCTAACATAATCCTTTTTAGAAATAGGGTATAAAAAAGTAAACAAATAAATATGCAGTAAGTATCCTTGATCTCCATAGAAATTTATTCCTAATTCTACAAATGATGAAAGTGAGGCAATGAAAAGTAAAAGTGACTTACTCAATCTCAGAAGCTTAGAGGTGGCAAGCTGGTAGACAGTCCCCCTACCAGTTCTTTATGATACCCCATCCCTCTGTTTAAGACAGGCCTTTTCTGCCATTGGAAAGTATCCCAGAGTAGCTCCTGCAGAGCTAATGCTTAAACATGACAGATTCCCCATAAAAAGAACTTCATCTAATATTCTGTCCTAGTGGTGATAATTTTAAATATTCCAAATCCAATCCCCACAATGGCTTGCTCTGTATGATAGAAATAAATTTATTTTTTAGTGTTGACTCTGAGATGATAATTATGAAAATTTAAGTCATCAGTTTGCTACTAATGCTAAAAGAGATTGTATAAGATTTAAAAATCTATTATTTGTTTAATAATATGGGTTATAGTATCTGATCTCTGCAGTTAGCTTAAGGACAGGGGAGATGGGGTGCCTGTGTGGCTCAGCTGGTTAAGCCTCTACCTTCGGCTCAGGTCATGATCCTGGAGTCCCAGAATCAAGCCCCACATCAGGTTCTCTGCTCAGTAAGGGATCTGCTTCTCCCTCACCCTTCTCTCACTAGCTCTCCACCCACCCCCCCAAAAAAGCAGGGGAGATATTTCCAAACAGTTCCTGTTTGGAATAATTTATAGAAAGTTACTTTGTATTTTCTGTATTACTTTATAAAGTCACATAAAGGAATTGTCTACATGAAATTTGTGAATGCTTCCTTAAAGAAAGTGAATATGTATAAAAGTTATTATAGAAATGTATTTAGTATTCATTACTGTTGATATTGAATAGAAGTTTTAGTTCCAGATATAAGGTGAGAATACCATTAGTGGGAAACTAAGGTAGCTGTGAGTTATTTCTAGAAATATAAAGTCCCAGTAATTTTACTTATTAAGTTGGGCAAATAAATCATAGGTATGTTCCAAACCTAGGTAAAAGTTATAAAACAACCTAAACATATATAGAAAAATACAATAAACTGCATTAATCCCTTAAACAAACCTCTCTCCTCTCCTCAGTCTATCTCCACATTGAGACTTAAGTATTGTGAAGGCTTGCAATGTATGGTCTAAAGAATTATGCCATCACTATGAAGTAAGAAACATCATAAAATGATTTAAATCACTATGTGCTAAGTAATAGGACCTTGTAGTTGAATAAATACTGGTTTTCTAGCAAAGTACAGACCTTAGAGGTTGTATCATTTGCCGCCATCATTTTACAGATGTGGGACATAAAGATGAGAAAGTGGAACCTGTCCAAGATCTCCTAAGTTCATGGCAGGTTGGGAATTATAACCAAGCTGATTACTGATTGAAGGCTATTTCCATAACACCATCATAGTTCAAATCAAAGTTTAAACTCCATCTGATCTGTAGTTTTGTTTAAACCATAAGTTTAAAAGATCTGAACATGATATGGCCTATAACAGCAAAATGTTTTCATGAATTCACATTATTCACATTTCTAGTCAACTAGAAACCAAATCTAATACAGCAATGTTACTATCAGCACAGATTATGGATATATTATTAAAAGTAAGTGTAATAATGCCAACCTTCAGGCTTTTTAGGATATTTTTAAAATCATAAGCAATGCTATTAGATATTTTAAGATCACTTAGAAAATTACTTTCATAAGGCAAAGGAATAAACTTCTGGAAAAGGAGCTAAAAAGAAGTTTGATAGTTCTTTCTTATCTATTTCATTCCCTGAAAAATGAGTTAAACATTAACTTCACAAGTTGAATATTACATATGAAAAGAGGAAAGAAATAGAAATCCGCCCAGTTCTAGAATTACAGATTGAGTTTTGGAAGATGGTTTGATCTTGTAATCTTTTTTACTGGTCCTCTCTTGGCATTCATTGTCTTTGGTTAACTGGTTTATATCTTCCCCTGAAATAAAAACAAGTGTTAATCATTATTTTAAAGTCATCATTGTGTATCACAAAAACATATGCTTATAGTACCAACGTAAACAGCCATATGTTATACCATAATATCTCATTAACAGATAGAGAGAAAACCAACTCAAGGGCAGATAATCCAAAAGCCAGGAAGGAGTCCATGAGGTGTCCTAATGTAGAAAGCTCTGACCAAAGAGGGATAAGAGGGGCCATTCTGATATTGCCTCTGGAAATATGAATTAAAGCTAAGAAAATAGAAGCCATTAAGTAGGGCAGGGAGAATAAAGAAATAAGATTCATGAGTAACCCAAAGGTATGTTACCTAAAATTATAATAAAATTGAAACTAAGACATAGCAAGGTCTGTGATATTAAAAAGATATAGAGAGTGAAGATGGCAGTTGATAATGAGAAGAAAAGTGAAGTAGAAGACTGAACTAGTTGAAATAATAACAGCAACAGTTTTAAAGCACATAAGTTATATCAGGAACTATTCTAAATTCTAATTATTAATTGATTCATATCAACCTCACAAAATCCCTATGATGTATGTTTGATTATTAGCCCTGTTAGATAGGTGAGAAAACAAGGTTATATAGTCTGTAAGCGGATCAAGAATTTGAATCCAGAAAGGCTGAGTTCAATGTCTATTCCTTTAACTACTTTTCTGTATGGCAGACAACTAAAGTGAAGAACTATGAAGTTCTGCTCAGACTTTTAAAGATTCCTTGACCTCTAGTTTTAATATCTGTGGGCCCAGTTATTTTGGAATTCCTGTTCTTGGATTTCCATGGGGCCATCTTTCCTTTATTGATTTACATGTCTTTATAAAGCCAACTTTCCCACCCTCTTACTTAAGAGTAGAGTCAGCTTCAATTCCCTGCAAGGTGCTTTTCAAAAATGTTTTACTCAGGGAGTGATGTCAGGAAAAATGACAGAATGACTTTAGAAAATTCGTTCCTCCATAAAAGCAATGGGAAAATTGGCAAAAATGGTGAGAAGCAACTTTTTCAGAGCTCTGGAAATTAATCAAGGACTTGAAGCAATTCTAGAGAATTCATTAAACACAGTATGTACCACATACAACACACACACAGAGCTGAAACTCAGCAAAAACATTGAACTTTGTAGTATTTTAACTTGCCCTAGACCCCTTTCCCCAGCTTTGTGGTATTCCTATGAAAAAATTGAAAAACTGACCCAAATATTCATATGGAAATTAAAGGGACTCTGGACAACCAAAACAATCTTTTTTTTTTTTTTTTTTAAGATCTTATTTATTTATTTGACACAGAGAGACACAGCAAGAGAGAGAGAACACAGCAGAGAAGTAGGAGAGGGAGAAGCAGGCTTCCCACCAGGCAGGAAGCCCGATGCGGGGCTCAATCCCAGGACCCTGGGATCATGAACTGAGCTGAAGGCAGATGCTCAACGACCAAGCCACCCAGGTGCCCACCAAAAAAATCTTGAAAAAGAATTAAATTGGAGGAATTACAATCATTTATCTCAAAACTTACCGAAAACTGAGTCATGAAGACAGCATGTAGGATTTATAGATCAATGGATTAGAACTTAGAGTCTAGAAATAAACTCATATGTCTATGGTTGATTTTTTAAAAGGGTGCATGACAATCAAATAGGGAAGAATAGTCTTTAAAACAGAGGTAGTGAAAAGAAGGGCCCTATGTACCCCAATGCTTATAGCAGCAATGTCCACAATTGCCAAATTGTGGAAAGAGCCAAGATGTCCTTCAATATACAAATGGATAAAGAAGATGTGGTCAGTATGTACAATGGAATATTACTCAGCCACCAGAAATGATGAATACCCAACTTTTGCATCAACATGGACGGGACTGGAGGAGATTATGCGGAGTGAAATAAGTCAAGCAGAGAAAGTCAATTATCATACGGTTTCACTTACTTGTGGAGCATAAGGAGTAACAGGGGGGACATTAGGGGGAGAGGAAAAGTCAGTTGGGGGAAATAGGAGGGAGAGCTGAACCATGAGAGACTGTGGACTCCGAGGAACAAACTGAGGGGAGGGAGGGGAGGGAGTGGGGGGATGAGTGAGCCTGGTGGTGGGTATTAGAAGGACACGTATTGCATAGAGCAATGAATCTTGGAACACTGCATCAAAAACTAATGATGTATTTTATGGTGACAAAAACAACACAATAAAAAGTTTTTTTTCAATAAAAATAAAATAAATGGTGCAGGACCATAGGATAGACATGTGCAAAAGACTGAAACTGGATGCCAGTCTCACACTATATATAAAAATTGACTCAAAAATGAATCAAAAAGAACTTAAACTATAAAACTCTAAGAAGAAAACATATGTATAAATCTTTGTGCTCTTGGATTAGGCAAAAATCTCTTAGATATGATATCTAAAACACAAGTAACCAAGAAAAAAAAAATCCTAGGAAGCCAAGGTCAATTGGCTTCCACCCAAATCAAAACTTTTGTGCTTCAAAGGACATCATCAACAAAGAAAAAATAACAACAAAGAATGCAAGAAAATATTTGCAAAACATGTATCTGATAAGGTCTAGTAACCAGAATATATAAAGTACTTTTATAACACAAGAAGACAACAACCCAATTTAAAAATGAGCAAATGGGGGCAAGTAGATGGCTCAGTAGGCTAAGTGTGTGCCTTTATCTCAGGTCAGGATCAAGCCCTGCGCTGGGTTCCCTGCTTAGCAGGGAGCCTGCTTTTCCCTCTCCCTCTGCCACTCCCCCTGCTTGTACTCTTTCATATGCTCTTTCTCTCAAATAATTAAATAAATAAAATCTTTTAAAAAATGGGCAAAAGACTTAAATACGCATTTCTCCAAAAAAGATATACAATTGGCAAGGAAGGACACAAAAAGATGCTTAACATCATTAGTCTTCGGGGAAATACAAATCAAAACTATAATAAGAGTACAAATCAAAACTACAATTCACAAGTACTGGAATGGCTTAAAAAAAAAGGACAATAACAAATGTTGATAAATATGTGGAGAAATTGGAACCTTCATACATTGCTAGTGGGAATATAAAATGGTGCAGTTGCTCTGGAAAATAGTTTGGCAGTTCCTTAAAAAGATAAAAGAGCTATCAATTGACTCAGCAATTCCATTCTAAGGCATATATCCAACAGAATTAAAAACATATATGCACAAAACCTCATGTAAGAATGTTCATAGCAGCATTATTCAGAATAGTCAAAAGGTAGAAACAACCCAAATGTCCATCAACTGATTAATGGACAAACAAAATGTGACAGATCTAAGAACTGAAATATTATTCAGCCACAAAAAGTAATAAAGTACTGATATATGCTCCTACATGAATGAACATTGAAAAATTATGCTAAGTGACAAAGTCATAAGACTTTGAACATAAGAACACATACTGTTTGCTTCCATTTATATGAAATAACAAGAAGAAATAAATCTATAGAGACAGAAAGTAGATTAGTGAGTGCCAGAGGCTGGGGTGAGGGAGGAATGGAGAGTGATGCTAATGGGTAAAAGAGTTTTGGGGGGAGATGAAAATGTCCTTTTAAGCACATAGTGGTAATAGCCGTGCAACATTGTGTATATACCAAAAAGCACGAGTTTCACTTTAAAAGGGTAAATAAGAGCATGTAGAAGAATAAAACTGGACCACTTTCTTACACCATAAACAAAAATAAATTAAAAATGGAATGAAAGACCTAAACATGAGACAGGAATCCATCAAAATCCTAGAGGAGAACACAGATAGCAATCTCTTTGACCTCAGCCATAGTAGCTTCTGCCAGATGTATCTCCACAGACAAGGGAAACAAAAACAAAAATGAATTATTAGGACTTCATCAAGATAAAAAGCTTCTGGGCGCCTGGGTGGTTCAGTGGGTTAAGCCTCTGCCTTCGGCTCAGGTCATGATCCCAGGGTCCTGGGATCGAGCCCTGCATTGGGCTCTCTGCTCAGCAGGGAGCCTGCTTCCTCCTTTCTCTCTCTCCGCCTGCCTCTCTGCCTACTTGTGATCTCTCTCTGTTAAATAAATAAGTAAAATCTTAAAAAAAAAAAAGATAAAAATCTTCTGCACAGCAAAGGAAACAATCCACAATACTAAAAGGCAACCTGTAGAATGGAAGAAGACACTTAAAAATGACAGATTGGATAAAGAGCTAGTATCCAAAATCTATAAAGAACTTATCAAACTCAACACCTAAAAAACAAATCATACAGTTAATAAATGGGTGTAAGACAGGAATAGACATTTCTCCAAAGAAGACATACAAATGGCTAACAGACATAAAAAAAATGCTCAACATCACTGATCATTAGGGAAATACAAACCAAAAACACGAGATACCACCTCACACTAGTCAGAATGGCTAAAATTATCAACTCAGGAAACAACAGACATCAGTGAGAGTACAGCTAAAAGGGAAACCTTTTGGATTGTGGAGGGAATGCAAACAGGTGCAGCCACTCTAGAAAGCCGTATGGAGGTTCCTTAAAGTTAAAAATACAACTACCCTTCAACACAGCAATTGTACTATTAGGTATTTATCTAAAGGATACAAAAATAGTGATTCAAAGCACTACAAGCACTTCAACATTTATAGCAGCACTAGCCACAATAGCCAAAGCATGGATAGAGCCCAAATGTTCATCAACTTATCGATGGGTAAAGAAGATGTGGTATATGTATATACACAATAGAGTATTACGTAGCCATTAAAAAGAATTAAATCTTACCATTTGCAATGACGTGGATGGAACTAGAGAATAGTATACTAAGCCAAGTAAGTCAGTCTGAGAAAGACAAATACCATATGATTTCACTCATATGGTGAATTTAGGAAATGAAACAGATAAACATAGGGGAAGGGAAGGAAAAGTAAAATAAAGACAGGCAGGAAGGCAAACCATAAGAGACTCTTAACTGCAGAGAACAAAATGAAGGTTGCTGGAGGGGAGGTGTGTAGGAGGATAGGGTAATTGGGTGATAGGCATTAAGGAGGGCACTTGATGTAATGAGCACTGGATATTACACGGAACTGATGAATCACTAAATTCTACCCCTGAAACTAAGAGCACACTATATGTGAACTAATCTGAATTTAAATAAAATCTTGAAAGAAAAAAAAGGGTAAATTTTGGGTTATGTCGATTATAACTCAATATAAATATATATATATATATTTTTAAAGATTTTATTTATTTATTTGACAGAGAGAGATCACAAGTAGGCAGAGAGGCAGGCAGAGAGAGAGGAGGAAGCAGGCTCCCTGCTGAGCAGAGTGCCTGATGCGGGACTCGATCCCAGGACCCTGAGATCATGACCTGAGCCGAAGGCAGCGGCTTAACCCACTGAGCCACCCAGGCGCCCCTCAATATAAATATTTTTAAATGTATTTTGGGAACAAACCATTTCCTGTGCAAAGAGTTTCCTTAATCAAATAACAATGTTTTAGAATAATTTCATCTTCTGGTGTAATACAGAATTAACCACAAGCATTCAATTATATCATATTCAATTAAAAGCTCATTCTAGATATTTATTGTTTACTATACTAAATGCTTTTATATTATGTTAAGGGTATTTTAAATAGTTTCCTTAATATCAATCAGTTCTATAAGATCTAACTGACATGATTATGCCACTAATCATCAAAGTGAGGTACATAACTCTAAAAATGTTTAATTTCCTAGACCTCTTTTAGAACAGTGTTTTTTGAACTGCAGAATGCAACTCAATAGTAGATTGATTTAGTGAATTATAACAGCAGTACAAAAAAATAGGACAAAATAGAAAATACCAGCATGCATCACACATAATAAGGCTAAGTACTGTTTCATAATATTTTTCAGTTATATATGAAAATATATATGGGTATCCTGAGTCATAATATGCGATCAGTCACGGTCAACAACATTTGGAAACAATTTTCCATTCCTGGAAATGGAACCATTTCCATTCCATTCATGGATATAGTTTTTGCATACATGATAGTAGCTAAGACCCTTGCAAGATTATGCTAGCTTAACAGTGTTGTAGCTTTGTCACTTGCAGTTTCAAATTATTGTCATATGTTTTAACTCTTCCCACAAATAAATTCTTTGTTACTTTATTAATTCTTTATACTCAACAAAATATTATACATTATAGAGGAATAATAATAACTGATATTTACTGAACTAGGGATTTTTCAATGATCTCTAATTCTCATATCAACCATTTAAAAAAAAATTTTTTTTTATTTATTTGATAGAGAGAGTGAGATCACAAGTAGGCAGAGAGGCAGGCAGAGAGAGAGGTGGGGAAGCAGGCTTCCTGCTGAGCAGAGAGCCTGACGTGGGGCTCGATCCCAGGACCCTGAGATCATGATCTGAGCCGAAGGCAGAGGTTTAATCCACTGCGCCACGCAGGCACCCCTCATATTAACCATTTAATTTGGATTTTGTCATCCCCATTTTATAGGTGAGTAAACTAAATTTGGTTACTTACATAAAGCCACATTAAATAAGGCCTGACAGAGGCAATAACTGATTCATCTGTCTGCTCCAAACACAGTGTAAATTTTCATTTACACCTTACTTTTACCACACTCACTATTTTTAAAAATATCAGACTGTATTACCTACACAAATATTTACCCTTGTATTTTGACCTGAGGTATTCTATAGTCATTCTAGTAGATGAACTTTTGCTATTTTTCTATTTTATTGAATATTTATGCTTTTTTCTTTTTAAATTTTTATTATTTTTTATTTAAAAAAATTTTTTTAAGTAAACTATACACCCAATGTGGGGTTTGAACTCATAACCCTAAGATCAAGTGTTGCACACTTCACCAGTGAGCCAGCCACTCACAAATAAAAAATAAAATATTTTATTTTTTATTTGAGAGAGAGAGAGCATGCATGAGTTGGGGGAGGAGAAGAGACAGAGGGAGAAGCAGAATCCATAGTACTCTATGTAATAGATAATATTCAGTATCCCTCTTTGAAAGATTTCTTTTAATAGTATATCACAGTCAAATTGGCATTTTCTTTTTTTCTTTCCTTCCTCCCTTCCTTCCTTCCTTCCTTCCCACCTTCCATCTTTCTTTCAAGAGAAGGAAAAAGAGAATGAAGAGGGTGTGCACGGGTGGGGTGGGGGTAAGGGCAGAGAGAGGGGGAGAGAGAATTTTAAGCAGGCTCTGTGCCCAGTGCATAGTCCAATGCAAGGCTTGATCTCATGCACCTGAGATCATGATCTGAGCTAAAATCAAGAGTCGGACACTCAACCAACTGAGCCACCCAGGTACCCTGTTACGGGTATTTTCTAATGCTCTCGTTTATTCTGAGCATTAGGAAAACTCCAAAAGTCAGTATTTAACATTAGCATATGTAGGAATATCAACAACGGGAAACCTTAAAAGCTACTAAAAATTGATTTCTAAAACACCACTTTAAGTATAACACATAATAGAAGAGTGAACAAAATAGATATGTAAATGCCATGAATTATAATAATGCAAATACTCATATAACCACCACCGAGGTCAACAGACAGAACATTGCCATCACACTGGAAGACCTTGTGCTCCTCCCAATTATCATTCCCCTTCTCCTTCCCATCGGTAACCACTGTCCTGTCTTCTGACACCACAGTTTAGTTGTGCCTGTCTTTGAACATCATATAAATAGAATCATACTATATGTATTCTTTTATTTCTGGCCTCTCTTTCTCAAAACTGTAATAATTATCCATGACGTTGTGTGAGCTGTGATTTATTTTTATTGTTGTTATTATTCATATATATATAAAATATATTCATGTTACTATTCATAAATATATGAATATTTGTTTTTATATAAGAATAATATATATTATGAATACATATCTCGTAAAATGTGGTTTCTGTGAACATGTTTTCCTTCTGGAAGTCTGGAATTTGTTATGTGCTAAGTAAGCAGAGGGTACCTACACAACTGGACCCAGGAAAAAATATGGGCACTAAGTATCTAATGAATTTCCTCAGAAGATAAAATTTCATGTGTTGTCACACATGTTCCCTGACCTACGGCTGGAGGAATGAAGTGTGTCCTCTGTGACCACACTACAGGACTTCTAGAAGCTTGTACCTAGTTTCCTCCAAACTTCCCCATATACCTTTATCCTCTGATGAGTTTTCTTTGTATCCTTTGGCTGTAATACATTTTAGCTGTATGCACAAATATATGCTGAGTCTTGTGAGTTGTTCTAGCAAATCACTGAATACGGGACTGGTCTTGAGGCTCCCCAGCACAGAAGTATAATATTTTTCATAGGGAAGTCATTTTCCAGAATTTAATGCTTTAACTACATTATATTTCTATGGCTATAAATGTATAGGATAATAAATTATAACTTATAATATTTATGACTACTCAAGGAAGAATACACTTTTATCCACCTAGCCACATATTGGACAATATATTCCTTTCCCATGAATCTCTACCAAAAACACTTGCTATATTGCATATATCTTGAATGCCTGTATTTCAAAAGAATTCTGATTGATTGCTAATTTATATCCTGGTTTACATTTTTGGTATTAAGTTATATATGAACATATTCCCCTATATAGAAAGGTTATATAAGACAAGAATTGCCTGACAAATTATTCTATACTTAGTACAGAACAGGAAAAATTATGTGTAGACATAACCTCCTAAACTCATAAAACATTCCTCTCTTCTTTATCCTAAATTATTTTTGTTTGCATTGGAAAACACAGTTTAAACTGCACTGTTTTCTTACACTAATTTCATTGTCAGTATTTTTTCAGTAAAGAAGTTAAGGCTGGTAGTTTAATTGTATTTATGTTGTTCCTGGTATAGATTTAGGCTCCTCTTGGGTAGGGTATTGTTTTAGCCTAGAAAATAAGAGCTTATCATGTTGGAAGACAAAACATATTCTTGGGATCTACAAAAATGTATATAAGTAGTGAGTAGAGAGCACAAATTTCTTTAGGTTCTTTTACCATCTGTTTGTTATTTTATATCATTGCTATAAAATCTAGAAGTTCAACTTCTAAAATATAATGGACACCTGTTTTGTCAGTATCATTCACATGCAAATATAATTAATTAGAAAGGAAAGATATAGTTAGACTTACATTTTCACTAGATTCTCTTTCATTCTAGGCAGTTGATCCATCTGTTTCCTTTTAAAAACTTGGTATGAGTCAGAGACCTGAAATACAAACATTTGAGAATTTGTTCTCTTATTTCATGACTGATTTTGGAGATAAGAGGAACAGTCCATTCTCAACTAACTCTTTTATAACCAGGTCCTTAAGTGGTATGCATAAGAGAAGCTAAAGAATAATGGGAAATTCTGGCTTTCTCCAGTATTTTTTTTTTTTAAGATTTTATTTATTTATTTGACAGAGCGAGAGAGAGAGATCACAAGTAGGCAGAGAGACAGGCAGAGAGAGAGGGGGAAGCAGGCTCCCCGCCAAGCAGAGAGCCTGATGCGGGGCTCAATCCCAGGACCCTGAGATCATGACCTGAGCTGAAAGCCGAGGCTCAACCCACTGAGCCACCCAGGCACCCTTGGCTTTCTCCAGTATTAAGAGGTTTCTAAAGATTATGTAAACTCCTTCATCTCAACCCCACATTCCATGTGATTTTTTAAAAATAAATATAGAGGAAATTTTGACAATCATATCATCTTTGTGGCATAAAGACCATTAAAAGTTTTTGTAATAGATACTGAATATAAATAATACATATGTTCTCTCATTAAGAAAGACATAACAATAGAAGCTGTATGTATATTGAAATGGAGAAACAAGATCATATTTTCATTCTTGTCTGTTTTGAGATACTTCTGTGATACAAAAGTGGAGACTTCCTATAAGTGGTGTAAATAAAATTTCCAGTACAGGAAGAGTTGAGGCTGGTGACCTTAGAGACAGCAATTGAAGACATGAGTAAATGAGATCACTCGGTAAGAACACACAGAGAAGTAAGAGAGTTGAGGACATAAACTTGAGAAAGCAACTTTTAAGGGGCAGGAGAATTACTAAAGGCCATCCTTTAAAGAATAGGAAAACCCAGGAAAAAAATAGTTCATGGAAGTCAAGAGGTGGGTGATATTCAAAAAAGTGAACATGGTTAGCAATATGAAATTCCTAAGAGATGTCTACACTGCCAGGAGGCTTGAAAAGGAGTCATTATGTTTGGCTATTAAAAGGTAAACTGTGCCAGAGCCCAGTGCTGTGGGTCAGAAAGTTGAAAGAGGTCAAAGATTAAAAGCAAGGCAGTGAGTATATCCACCCTTGCATGAAGTTTGACTGAGAAAAGGAAAGCTGAGGTAGTAGTTTTCTTAAGAGGGGGTAAAATAAAAGTTGGTTTCTGTTTTATTTTGGTGGAAGGGATGAGCGTCTTTGTGAAGACATTAGAGCATCTTTGCTAAGTGGGACAATTTTGGGCACACTGGACCAGAAGATGAAATTGATTCATTTATTCACTCAGCAAACACTAGTGAGCATCCACTAGGTTCCACTTCTAGTTTAGCACCAGGGCACAAAGATAAGTCATAGTTCTTACAATCTATTGGAGCATGATAAATAGATTGTACAATTCACTGCTTTGGCAGAGGTTTGCACAGGTGCTTTGTAAGCATAAAGTAGATGCTAGTTCAAGCCATCAGAGGCCTGGAAGAGTAGCCAATTAAGAGCTAAGGAAAGGACATTCGAGGCAGAAAAAGCGGGAAGGGCCTACAAGAATAAGACAGCATGGCATATGCAGGGACCATATATGTCATTGGTCTGGGGGCAGTACAGGGTGTGAGTATGGACACAACTGGAAAGGCAGGCACTGGGTGTTGGAAAGGACCTTGTAGACTACACTGAACTTTGTTGAAATCCCCTGGACAATGCAAAGTCACTGAAGGCTTTAAATAGGGAACATCACTGAGGTGCTTGGGTTGCTCAGTCAGTTAAGTGTCCAACTCTTGATTTTGGCTCAGGTCATGATCTCAGGGTCCCTGGGATCCAGCCCCAAGTCAGCTCCATGCTCAGTGGGAAGTCTGCTTGGGAATTTTCTCTCTCTCTCTCTCCCCCTCTCTCCCTCAAATTAATACATAAACCTTCAAAAAAAAAATAGGGAACAACACCATATCTATATTTCAGAATGATTTCTCAGGCAGCAGAGAGGAAAAAATAAGTATGGTGAGGGCAAGATTTTAATAGCTATGCTGTTGAGATTATATTTAAAGTCTAGATTTAAATCCGGGGAGCTCTAGTGTTCCTGGGTGGCTCAGTCAGTTAAGTGTCTGCCTTCAGCTTGGATCATGTCCTAGAGTCCCTGGATCGGGCCCCCCATCTGAAGCCCTGGTTGTCAAGAAGTCTGCTTCTCGGGGGCGCCTGGGTGGCTCAGTGGTTTAAGCCTCTGCCTTCGGCTCAGGTCGTGATCCCGGGGTCCTGGGATCGAGCCCCACATCGGGCTCTCTGCTCAATGGGGAGCCTGCTTCCTCCTCTCTCTCTGCCTGCCTCTCTGCCTACTTGTGATCTCTGTCTACCAAATAAATAAATAAATAAAATCTTTAAAAAAAAAAAAAAAAAAAAAAAAAAAGAAGTCTGCTTCTCCTTTTGCCCCCCCCCTCTCTCTTTCCCACTCTCTCTCAAATACATAAAATCTTTTAAAAAGAAAATAAAAATAAATCTGGGGAACTCTATTTTCAAACAAACAATAATAAAATAGAGTTGTCCAAAAAGACAACAGAATGGATAGTCTGGAACCTATGATGTAAGGAATTGCTAGTGTAACTTCTGTGGTAATTTAATATTTTAGTTTAGGGGAAAAAAAACTATGGAAACACTTAAGAGTTGGTTTCACATCTTTGAGAAGCTGTCACATAGGAGATGTATAGAATTGTTCTGTGTTCTTTAGAGGAAGAAACCAAAACAAATGTTTTAAGGAAGGAGAATAAGGAGCATCATATGATGCTTTAACAATTCTAATAATTAGAATTGCCTGACAATGAAACAGAACAGCCTCAGGTTCATTACCTGTAAACCAAAACATTATATTCAACAATATCTCAGATCTACTGACAAAGTTCTATGTAGAACTTAAGTTTATTGTGTTACAAGTTCTACGCAGCCTTTCTGCCTGACTTTAATGCAATAAACCTATATATCTTAAAACTCAATGTCTGTACTCTATACATACTGCATAAATTAGAAAAGCACTGAGATATGGAAACACACAATTTCATTCAAAACAGTGAAGACAGCAGAAATATAAACAGCAGTCTCAGCAAATAGCTCTAGTTATCTACCTAAGAATCAATTATTTATGTATTCAGCATGGAAAGAACTGCAGATCGTCTCTTGACCTTTCCGGTCACCCTAATATCTACATGGTCACAACCATCTTTGACTACAAAGATTAACAATTCATTCTAGAGTGAAAATCCTTATTAACATTTATACTGGAAACAGGATTAACATCTTCCTGGGAAGCTGTTAAAATAGGCTTTGATTATATGCTGAGTGAGCCTGTATAATCAGAGTAGAACCTATTCCACCTAAGTGAATTTTTCAGACAAACAAAGGCAAAGGAGGAAGGCTGAGGCAACTAGAAATTCTAATGCCCCTGTCACAGAGAGAGAGGCTAGGGAGATCAGGAAAAAAAAAACAAAAAACACAGGAAAATAATGTTCACCATTTCCTAGAATTTAGAACATATTTATGGGCTAGGCATTTTACTCAGCACTTTACGCACATTACATCTCTAAATGCTCACAAATCCCCTGCAAGACAATACTATTATTTCCCATTCTACCAAGAAGGAAAGAAATTAGGCCCCAAAAGGTCGCATTACAATTAAGTACCAGGCTGGGATTTAAATCCAAATTTAAATGACTCTAAAATCTGTGGTCTTTCCTCAAATCACATCTTGTAAAGCAGTTAGCATTTATGCTAGAACCAAAAGGAAGCAGAATTAGCATGTATGAAAAGCAGCAAATTCCAGGCGGAGAAATGGTCTGAGGAAAGGCATGAGGGTGCTTGTCCTGCAGGAGTAAGCAGTGATGCCAACTGAGTATCCAGGAACCATCAAGTGTGAACTGACTGTTTTACAAGTAAGAGACTACAAGGATTGATTCTATTTTGTCTCAATTTTTTTTTAATATTTTATTTTTTATAAACACATATTTTTATCCCCAGGGGTACAGGTCTGTGAATCACCAGGTTTACACACTTCACAGCACTCACCAAAGCACATACCCTCCCCAATGTCCATAATCCCACCCCCTTCTCCCAGACCCCCTCCCCCCAGCAACCCTCAGTTTGTTTTGTGAGATTAAAAGTCACTTATGGTTTGTCTCCCTCCCAATCCCATCTTGTTTCATTTATTCTTCTCCTACCCACTTAAGCCCCCATGTTGCATCACCACTTCCTCATATCAGGGAGATCATATGATCGTTGTCTTTCTCTGCTTGACTTATTTCGCTAAGCATGATACGCTCTAGTTCCATCCATGTTGTCGCGAATGGCAAGATTTCATTTCTTTTGATGGCTGCATAGTATTCCATTGTGTATATATACCACATCTTCTTGATCCATTCATCTGTTGATGGACATCGAGGTTCTTTCCATACTTTGGCTATTGTGGACATTGCTGCTATAAACATTCGGGTGCACGTGCCCCTTTGGATCACTATGTTTGTATCTTTAGGGTAAATACCCAATAGTGCAATTGCTGGGTCATAGGGCAGTTCTATTTTCAACATTTTGAGGAACCTCCATGCTGTTTTCCAGAGTGGCTGCACCAGCTTGCATTCCCACCAACAGTGTAGGAGGGTTCCCCTTTCTCCGCATCCTCGCCAGCATCTGTCATTTCCTGACTTGTTTATTTTAGAACGCGCCTGATCTTGTCTCAATTTTTTAACTTAATCTTAGTCATTACTAGAAGTCCAGGCCTCCCTTTATTCACCACTGCCCTGACTTTCATTCCCAAATTGTTTTATACATCTCCTTATCAGCTCCAACCCCCAATCCTAACTCCCTTCCTCTCAATCTTTTCATGAATCTGCTGGAAATGCCAGAATAGTAATTAGCAGACTTATTTTATGGCAAACCAAGCCCTCAAGGTCTTCTACTTCCTTGCCTCACCTAGTTAATGTCCTGAAGACTCCAACCTTCTTTTTGGGTCTACCTCCCCTGACTATCACTGTTGAAACTCTTCAGAGCTATATTCTAAACTATCTTTTCTTTTCACCTTGTATACTCTCCCTGAAGCATTTCATTCATTCAAATGGCTTCATTTACTATCTCTATGCTAATATGGGAGATATGTCTGTATCTCCCATTTTTTATCTTTTCTACCCTGAGATTCATATATCCAACTGCTCTCTGGACACTTCCATGTAGATAGTGTGCATTGAAAACTAAACTCATATACTTACTTTGAAACATACATCAAAATAAAGTTAACAAGGATTAACAAGGATTAAATAAATGTAAAATATTTAGCCAAGTACTAAAAAAAGATGTGATGTTATGAAATATTGCAACAAAGACTTTTAAACTATGATATCAGAAGCCATAAATAAAAGATAGCTCTGATAACATCAAAACAAAAACTCAGTAATACTAACATCATCATAAATGAAACTGAAAGGCAAATGGAAAACTATGGAAAATATGTATCATCCATAATTTACTGATTGCTTTCCTGTCCTGTCGATGTATGTGCACACTTGCCTATCCTGTATCATAAATACAACCTTTCTAGTAATCCTTTCTAGTAATAGCAGTGCTGTATCTAAGACAGATACATAATTATGTGCATAATTATGACATAAAATACCATGAATTTCATGATAGCAGAGGGATAACTGCTTATTGTTTGAATTCTAGAAATTATAGATCAAACTAAAAGGATAACTAAGGAAGCAAGTATGTAAAATATTCCCTTAATCTGGGCAAATTTTATCTCCTTTTTCTCCTTTTATAAAACCTATAAATTTTCCTTTTACCTTTCATATTTAGAAACTTGGTAGATTTTTTCCCATAATTCCAATGTGTGTTTGTATACCAAACTGAACCAATCAAAAGTCTAGAAAAGTGAAAAATGTAACTTACAGTAGGAGGAAACTCTTAAAATTTAGAAGTAAGACAAGAAAAGTTACCCAAGACATCTCAGCTAGGTACCTACAGCACTCATCGTTGGTCTTGCGGTAAGCCTACAGGAAAAAAATACAAAAGTAAAGAATCCAACATCAGAGAGGATTTGCAATACTAGCAAGGCTATTAATAAGTAAAGTTTATGTCTCTACACTGTTTTTTAAAATAGTATACGAAATAGTTTTATAAGCATTTTGTGATAATAATATAGTAGGTTTGTAGATAACATACTAAAAGTAATAGCAGTTACAAAGAAATGTCTAGTGTAGAATAAAAACAAACCCTTGATTCTTGTTCCAGTCTGAGTGCACAGTCTTTCACTTGATTTTCAAGGCTTCTTTTCTCTTTTTCTAGCTGTTTAAGTAATGTATTTAAGTATTCCTGAAAGTATAAATAGTAAATTTTACATGAACTCATATTCTAAATAATAGTAAGAAATTTCTTCACTGGCAAATGCCTTTACCTCATAACATTCTGTGACTTCAAATTCTATAATATGTACTTTTTAAGTAATAACAATAATAATAATTACAATATTTATTTAACCCTAACAATATTCCAAGTCAGTACTTGTGCTAAGTGCTTTCCATAGATGATTTCATTTAATCCTTATAAAAGCCATGAAGATGGCTAATATATTTATTTCCATTTTACTGTTGAGAAAATTGCATCTATTAGATGTTAAGTAACTGCTCCAAAGACACACAGCTAATAAGTGGTAGAACTGGAATTAGAACGCAGGTATTTTAGAGTGCCTGGCTGGCTCAGTCATTGGACCATGAGACTCTGGATCTCAAGCCCCACGTTAGATGTAGAGATTACTCAAAAATGAAATCTTAAAAAAAAAAAAAAAAAAAAAAAAGGATCCAGGTAATCTGACTCCAAAGGCCATGCTAAACAATATTATTATATATTTTTCACATGACTGGTACCAGTGTAACAACAGTACAATAGAAAAGAACAGACAAATAGTTGATGACCAGGAAAATTGAGAAAATATTGCAGAGTAGGACAGTTCTGGAAACTAAGATCTCAAGCCAAATGTCATTCATCACAAATAGCTGAAGCTGAGTAGAGCTTTAGCCAAATGCCAGAAAAATACTGCATTATATAATTTGGTTTAAAACTTTAATCCCTAAACCAATAACAAATTATTTGCAGTAACTTCAATTTTTTCTCATATTCTTACACATTACCACATTAACATTAAAAAAACCCTCCAGACTGAATTCTACCTAACCGTTATTGGTCATGATTTAGATCACTGAAGTTATTAAAAGAAACATTTAAAGAAAAACAGAAGCATCTGATTTAAATCTCCACAAGCAAAAGTGCAAGATATTTTAGAGCTCATACCCTCCTCCTAAAAAACAGCTAATTCTCTAAAAACGTATTCTCTCCTAGATACTTGTTAATATAAAAAACTGTATCAATAGGATAATTAGGTCAGCTGAAACAGGCAAGTTCTTGTCTCTTAAAATAACATCGTGATAATACAAATCTCTTGGTTATGACAACTCTCCACTATGCATATTTGATTACCATTAAAATATAACTGGGTGATATTTCACAGGCAGGCCTTATTTGTCTTTGAAAACCATGCACTGGTGTCATAAATAGCTTTCAGTCTCCCTCCCCAAATAAAAACCTGCTCCAGAAGAAAGTCCATGAAAGCCCCACAAATTTAAGAGGTTAAATTGAGTTATCTTATAGAAAATTAAACCCTTATGAAATAAATCACTGCTCAAGTATGAACGGTTTTTGAAGACGTGATCAAGGAGTGATGAAAGTAGTTCAAATTTTTGCTGTATAGACCTTTGCTAGGAGAATTTCTAGCTTAGTCTACCATATATATGGTATATACTATAACTATAGTAATATGGTTTAGTTATATCATTTGTTAAATACATTTTTATAAATGTAAAAGAGAAAGAACCTACTCATTTTAATATTGTTTCAATGGGAAAAAGCATTCTAAGTTTTAAAAGAAATTAGCTTATCAAAAAACTACTAGAATACAAGTTATTTTTATATTAAAGATCACCTGTGTGAGATATGACCCAAAACTCTAGAAACTCATAGAAGAAATCATATGAAATAGGTAAAATTTAGGCAGGAGGCCTGCTTCTCCCTCTCCCATTCTCCCGGCTTGTGTTCCTGCTCTCCCTATCTCTCTGTCAAATAAATAAATAAAATCTTTAGAATCAATCACTCAATCAATCTGCCACCTCCTGCGATCTCCTTCTATATATGTCTTATCCATTCACTTCAATTATAAGCTATCACTTCTCTGATAATAAATATCACATCCAAATCTAATCTGTGTGCCTATCCTTAACATTTGTTTGACACCTCAAGCTCAGTTTTACCAAAACCACATTCTACAACTTTACACAACTTCTATCCCAATAAACTCAATGCTTTAATGGTACCAAGCATAGATTTCTAATTTTGCAAGGGACATTTGGATTTCATTAAGTAGGAGTATTTTAGGAATTTTGTACATGGGAAGAAGAGTATGGGTTTGTAAGATAGGGTCATGTAAGAGTGAATATGTCAAACAAAGCACCATTCTACTTCACTAATAGTTCTTCAATAATTTTGTACTCAAACAGCATGAATTATAAAACAGGCTATATACAAGATGTATATATACAAGATGTCAGCTACCTGTCCTGGTACTTTTATTAGGAATCCCTAAATTAAAAAGTGTTAAGTTAAAAATGGCAACATACTAAAGCTGGGAAAATCTGAGTATCAAATTGGATAATAATGCTAAAAATTATATAAAAGTATATAACATATGGGCGCCTGGGTGGTTCAGTAGGTTAAAGCCTCTGCTTTCTGCTCAGTTCATGATCCCGGGGTCCTGGGATCGAGTCCCGCATCAGGCTCTCTGCTTCGGCAAGGAGCCTGCTTCCTCCTCTCTCTCTCTGCCTGCCTCTCTCCTACTTGTGATCTCTATCTGTCAAATAAATAAATAAAATCTTTTTTAAAAAAAGGGTTAAAAAAAATAAAAGTATATAACATAAAATTATAAAAGTCCATGAGTTAATCCTGATCTAAATTTTTCAAATAAATAAATAAAGAGAAAAGAAAGATTTTCTCCATAGTACAATGACTAATAAATAGTGAAAGTCATGGACAGGATAGTAATTATCAACCAAAAATATCAACAGATGCTAAAATAGTGGATGAAAGTCAATATGGAATGGTATATTTACATGCTGTCAAAATACTTCCCCATAAAATGCCTTCTAATTACAAAGGGAAAAAGAATAACTGCAATGGAGATGCCTGACAGACATCTTCTTAATTAAGTGATCAAAGTTAATGTTAACAATTATGAGACAAGTTGAAATAACCTCTCAATTGACTGGATGAAATAAGAACACTATTTGACTTATGTGGCATTCTTACAAAAAAATGTATAATTAGCATTTAATCATAAGGACTCATTAAACACACATACTAGGATATTCTACAAAATGTTTAGCAAGGAATCTTTGAAAGTGTCAAGGTTGAAAGTCAAAGAAAATCTGAAAAACTACTTTTTCCCCAGCTTTACTGAGGTCTAACAATTAAAATTGTAAGATGTACAATTACAACATAAAAGACATAAATTATAATGTTTAAGATGTAAAATGTACAATGTAATGATTTGAGATAGAAAGGTAGATAGATAGATAGATAGATAGATATGGTGAAAGTCTATTCTCCATCAATGAAAAACTATTTTGATTTAGGTCACTAAAGCACATGACAACTAAATGCAATATATGATCCTGAATAGGGCCTATTTGTATAAAGAATGTTATTGGGACAACTGATGAAACTGTATGAGCAGTGAAGAATCCGTGCTAATTTCTTGATTTTGATGGCTACACTATGTGTAGGAGAAAGTCCTTGTGTATTGTAGTCAGAAGTGATAGCAACTTACTCTAAAACGGTTCTTGAAAACAGAAGTTTCTTGCACTATTCTTGCATTTTCTCCTGTAAGTTTGAAGTTATTTCTATATAAATAAAATTGGGGGCACCTGGGTGGCTCAGTGACTTAAGCCTCTGCCTTCAGCTCAGGTCATGATCTCAGGGTCCTGGGATAGAGCCCCACATTAGGCTCCCTGCTCAGTGGGGAGTCTGCTTCCCCCCGCCCACCTGCCTCTCTGCCTATTTGTGATCTCTCTCTCTCTCTCTGTCAAATAAATAAATATAAATAAGTAAGTAAGTAAGTAAATAAATAAATTTGTAAATCCATCTAACAAAAAATGGCAGCATACTAATTTCATAAACTTATAGATATATATGGAAAATGTTATTAAGCTGAAACTTCATATCAGATGTGGACCCCTTGCTTGTTCTTCTGACTTTCTTTATAACCACCCTCACCTTTAACATCTTGATTTCTTATCCCTCCGGTCTATAACACACCATCTCTAGCTTTGTGCTTGTTTGTTTCCCCTAGACTCAGTATAGAAACACAAAGTATTTTATTTTCTCTGGTTAACCTTTGGACTACTCCCACAAGTAGAATTCCTAGGACCCCTCTCACTTTTCTTCCTTGAGCCTGCTTCCTAGTTGAATTTTAGATGCACTATACTTTGGTATTATGCCATAACTCAGGAAAGTAGGGTGGTTCATTGGGGCAACCTCATGGTAATAAGGCAAGCATTAAAAAAAGGGTCTCAATTAATGGCATTTATCATATCAATAGACTAAAAAAAATCACATGATCATATCAATAGATGCAGAAAAGGCAATTGACAAAATCCAACACCCAGTTATACAAAAAAGTCACAGTAAACTAGGAATAGAGAGGAACTTTCTTCACTTGATAAAGAATATCTTAAAGAAGAAGAACAACAACAACAACTATAATACCACACTTCATGGTTAGAATTGTGAAGCTTTCCCACTGAGATCGGATGGTACAAGGCAAGGATGACCCTTCTCACTTCTTACAATATCACACTGAAAGTCCTTGCTAATATAATAAGTCAAGAAAAGGAAATAAAATGTGTATAGACTGGGAAGGAAGATTAAGAAAAAACTATGTTTGCAGATAACATGATCATCCATGTGGAATACCCAAAATAATCAACAACAAACTCTGGAACTAATAAGTGATTATAACAAGGTTGCCAAATGACAACCTTGTTATATATGGAATATATAACAAGGTTAATATATGAAAATCAATTGTTTTCCTATAGAGTGGCAATGAACTTTGAAATTTTGAAGAATTTTGAAATTAAAAAAACACAATATCATTTACATTAGCACCCCAAAAGGAAATACTTAGATATAAATCTAAAAAGATATGGGTAAGATCTGGATAAGGATAACTAAAAAACTATGATGAACAAAATCAAAGAACTAAATAAATGGAAAAGATATTCCATGTTCATGGATAGGAAGACTCAGTATTATTAAGATGTCAGTTCTTCCCAACATAATCATTTTTTTTTTTTGAGATTCAATGCAATCTCAATCAATCTCAATCAAAATTCCAACATGTTATGGATATTGATGAACTTATTCTAAAGTTTATAGAAGTAAAAAATTCAAAGAGCCAATATGACATTGAAAAAGAAAAAAATTGGAGGACCGATGTTTACCAACTTCAAGACTTACCAAAAAGCTACAGTAATCAAGATTGGTACTATCAAAAGGATAGATATATACATAGAACAGAAAGCCCAGAAAAAGACCACCCAGAACAAATAGATCTTTTTTCAACTGTTTTTTCGCAAAGGAACAAAGGCAATGCCACAGAGCAAAGATAGTTTCTCCAACAAATGGTGCCAGAACAACTGGACATCCACATGCAAACAAACAAATCTAAGCCATGCCCTTCATAAAAATTAATTCAAAGTGGATCACAGACCTAAATGTAAAATGCAAAACTAGGGGCTCATGGCTGGCTCAGTTGGTTAAGAGTCGGACTTCAGCTCAGGTCATGATCCCAGGATCCTAGGATCAAGCCCAGCCATCAGGCTCCCTGCTCAGTGGGGAGCCTACCTCTCCATGCCCCCACTCATGTTCTCTGGCTCTCTCAGATAAATAAATAAATGAAATCTTAAAAAATAATAAAATGAAATGCAAAAACATATAATTCCTGCTATATAACATCATACGATGACATAAGAGAAAACTTAGATGATCTTTGGTATGGTGATATTTTTTAGATACAACACGAAATGCACTATTCATAAAAGAAATAATAAAAGCTGATCTTCATTAAAATTAAAAACTCTGCTCCATGAAAGACAATGCCAAGAGAATTAGAAGATTAGCCACATACTGAAAGAAAATACTTGCAAAACACACATCTGATAATGGACTGTTACCTAAAATACACAAAGAACTCTTAAAACTCAACAACAAACAACCTGATTTAAAAATGGGCCAAAGCTCTTAACAAATACATCAAAGAAGATATACAGATGAAAAATAAGCACACGAGGGGCGCCTGGGTGGCTCAGTGCATTAAAGCCTCTGTCTTCAGCTCAGGTCATGATCCCAGGGTCCTGCACCGGGCTCTCGCTTGGGAGGGAGCCTGCTTCCCCCTCTCTCTCTGCCTGTCTCTTTGCTTACTTGTGATCTCTGCCTGTTAAATAAATAAATAAAATCTTTAAAAAAAAAAAAAGAAAAAAGAAAAAGAAAAAGAAGCATATGAGAAAATGCTCCATATCATATGTCATCAGGGAAATGCAAATTAAAACAACAAGGAGATACCACTACTCATCTATAAAAATGGTCAAAATCCAAAACAGTGAAAGTACCAAATGCCAATGAGAATGTGGAGCAATAGAAACTGTCATATAATGCTGGTGTGAACGCAAAATGGTACAGCTTCTTTTGAAGACAGTCTGGCAGTGGTGCCTGGGTGGCTCTGTCGGTTAAGGGTAGGACTCTTGATTTCTGCTCAGGTCATGATCTCAGGGTTAAGGGATCAAGCTCTGACTTAGGCTCTGCATGGAGTCAGCTTGTCCCTCTCCCTCTGCTCCTCCCCCTGCTTGTTCTCTCTCTCAAATAAATAAATAAAATCTTTTAAGAAAGCAGAAGAAGAAGAAGAAGATGATGACGACGACAGTCTGGCAGTTTCTTACAAAACTAAACATACTCTTACCATATGATCCTGTGATTGCACTCCTTGGTATTTGCTCAAAGGAGTTGAAACTTATGTTCCTACAAAAACCTGCATATGGATGTGTATAGAAGCTTTATTCATAGCTAAAACTTGGAAGTAACCAAGATGCCCTTCAGTAGGTGGATGGATAAATGAACTGTGATACACCCAGACAATGAAATATTATTCAGCACTAAAAACAAATGAACTATAAAGGCATGAAAAAACATGGAGGAGGGGCGCCTGGGAGGCTCAGTGGGTTAAATCCTCTGCCTTCGGCTCAGGTCATGATCCCATGGTCCTGGGATCAAGCCCCACATCGGGCTCTCTGCTCCATGGGGAGCCTGCTTCCTCCTCTCTCTCTGCCTGCCTCTCTCCTACTTGTGATCTCTGTCTGTCAAATAAATAAATAAAATAATTTTTTTAAAAAAGGAGGAATCTTAAATGCATATTACTAAATGAAAGAAGCTGATCTGAAAAGGTTATATGTCATATGACTGCATCTATATGACATTCTGGAAGAGGCAAAACTATGCAGACAATAAAAAGATTAGTGGTTGCCAGAGGTTGGGGGTGGATAGTGGGAAGGAACACGTGGAGCACAGAGGATTTTTAGGGCACTAAAAATACTCCTTATTATATTACAAGGATGGATATATGTTATTATACATTTTCCAAACCCACAGAATGTACAACAAGAGTAAACCCTAAGGTAAACTATGGACTTTGGGTGATTATGATGAGTCAGTGTAGGTTCATTCTAGTAATGGAATGAATAGTGTTGATAATTGGAAGTCTATGCATGTGTAGAGGTAAAGAGTATATGAGAAATCTCTGCACCTTCCTTCCAATTTTGTTAAGAACGTAAAACTGCTCTAAAGAAAAGGTATTAATTAATTAATTAATTTAAAAAACTGTCCTGGACAGAAAATGAGAATACATTCTGGATTTTGTAAAAACTGTATCAGTCATTAAGTACCATGAGTCATTAAAAGCAAGATATTTGTAATTATCCATTTTAAAAATTATTATAAACATCAGAAATCCTCTAAAATTAAAAAATTATACTATAGTAACTTCAGCATTCATTCTAGATTTTGCTTCTTTATTTTACTGACTCCAAAATGAACTATTCTTTAAAAATGGTTTTATCAAGGGCACATATTCTCTCATCCCATCACTTATAATCCATTAGAAGACCCATAACTTAAGCTCTTTCCAAGGAACTTGTTTTAGCTAATTATATAATCAATGGCCACATACTAGAAAACTATAGCCTGAAAAGACATACTAAAGCCATATCTCAGTTGAAGATTCCACTGGAAATTAACCAAAAAGAAATTAGATACATAAAAATTAATTCTTCTCTTATCATACAGGGGTTGCTTTGTTTTGTTTCTGATGTTAATCAGTCCTTAATATTTCACCTACACTTGTGTCTTAATTTGCTTGGAACTTCCCAACAGTACATTGAAACAACAGGGTAAGAATAAGAAATTTCAGGATACTTTTACATACGTGAAATCAAACATTCTTAGTTAAAATTTTTTTAAGTCCTTTTCTTCTATCCTAAGTAAAAACAAAGCTGTTTTAGCCACCTATCTTTTAAGCAATGGTAATTGCTATACTATACTAAAGAACATATAAAAGCCACAAGTAAAAAAATCACTCTACTGAATGCTTACAAAAGAAAAATAAAATACAATTAATCACAGCTCCTAGATAATGCTGTACTTTTTTCAATGAAGGCAATTGCAATGAATGAATGCAGCCTTCTGCATGCTTAAATACCAAGTGCCCCCTTGTGGACAACATTGTTATTAGATTTATATATAAAATACGCGTTACTGGTTTTGTGTTCAGAGGCTACACACCTGTATCCAAACTGACATATGATCTTTGGGGAGAACACAAATCTGGTGATATCTGGGAAAGAATACATGAGGAAGAAGTATCAGATGGGTTCTACAGATCTACCACTAGCCAGATGGCTAGTAGGAATTCCTCTTCTTGCTTTGTTTCTATCACATTCTTGAGAATCCAAGATCTCTTGGATTTCACTATGTGGCTGATATATCACTTAAACACAAATGTATTTAGGGGTGTCAATAGTGCTTTAGGCTGACTACTATTAATGCCTGGTTATTAGGTTCTAACTGTATACTTATGAATTTTAAAACAAAATTTCTAAGAATGTTCTTAAGGTAGAAATGACAAGAATGAACCCACTGGAATCATGACCGGATACTGTAGTGAGGTAATAATAGCTCCTTGGGAGGTCCAAACTGGGCTGGATATTTTCAGGCCCCATGAAGCAGCATAACTAAAAGAAGAATCTGACTCACAATAAGGGAATCACATTCAGGAAAATGATATGGGGCATCAGGATGAATAAAAGAGCAGGGTGAGGGGCCTGGGTGCCTCACCCTGGTGAGGTGAGCCTGGATGGCTCAGTGGGTTAAAGCCTCTGCCTTCGGCTCAGGTCATGATCCCAGGGTCCTGGGATGGAGCCCCGTGTGGGGCTTCTGCTCAGCAGGGAGCCTGCTTCCCTTCCTCTCTCTCTGCCTGCCTCTCTGCCTATCTGTGGTTTCTGTCTGTCAAATAAATAAATAAAAATCATAAAAAAAAAAAAAAGAGCAGAGCAATGATTAAGGACATCAGAAATCAGCAGGTAGAACATAAATGGACCAAAATAGAAAACGATATGAGGGGAGAGTCTTGTTTCTTTAAAGGCTCAAAGTGCATGATGAAGAGACTAGTCTGGCTGTTTGAAAGAATTTGTAAGACTTAAAACCATCTCTTCCTTCATGCTTTTCCTGCTAAGCAGGGCAAGGAGAGAGATTTTATGGTTTGTCCTAAGGAAAGCTGAAACATACTTCAGAAGGGAAGCTAGGTAAATATCCACAAGTTAATATTTCAGTAAGTCGATTGACCAAAGGATTAACTTACAAAGAGGCCATTCACCTAGGATTCTAAATTTACCAATTTATCCAAATCTTGCTTTTAGGAGAGTCTTCCATGCATGTGAACTTATAACCAAAACATATTCTTTTTCCAAATACATTTTTCCATGATGATAATAAATGCTAAGCCATTTTCATTAAGTTTTAGTTTTTAACAAATCGAACACTCTTTAAAATGCTTAGGTTATAATCATAGGAATGTATTCAAAGATTTAGATTTCAGCAAGTTAATTTCCCATTGAGTTGATTTTCTACAAATTGATCAAGAATCTTTCAGAGAACATTTAATGTCAAACCCAATGTTTTCCTAAATAAAGTTTCTCTGTTTCCATACTTTCTCCGTCATGTCTCCCATCACCAGATAGCCTTGTTGGCTTTGGGAGCAGGATCTTCTGTGCTATCTCTGTCTGACTGACAGAGTGTGTGTTCTGGTGAGAGGTTTCCCTTAAGGGATCAAGGTGTCTGTGTGTAATGAGAAACAAGGGAATGCACTGATTGGAAAAAGAAGCAGAGAGAAATAGAAGTGCTATGGTCTGAATGTCTGTGTCCTCCCCAAGTTCAAATGTTGATATCCTAATGACTCTTATGATGGTATTAGGAGGTGCGGACTTTGGGAGATGCTCAGGTCACGAGGGTAGAGGCCTCATGAATAGTATCAATGCTCTTATATGGGGCACCTGGGTGGCTCAGTGGGTTAAGGCCTCTGCCTTCAGCTCAGGTCATGATCCCAGGGTCCTGGAATGGAGCCCTGCATCAGGCTCTCTGCCTGCCTCTCTGCCTACTTGTGATCTCTGTCAAATAAATAAAATCTTAAAAAAAAAAAAAAGACCCTTAAGAAGTCCTTAGTCCACTCCCATGATGTGAGGACACAATAAGAAGGAGCCATTTCTGAACCAGAAATCAAGTTGTTACCAAACACCATATCTGCTGGTACCGTGATCCTGGACTTCCAGACTCCAAAACTGTGAGAAATAAATTTCTATCATTTGTAAGACACCTATCTGTGGTTATTTTTTTTTAATTTTATTTTTTATAGCAGCCAAAACAGACTTTAAGTAAGGGGTCATCAATTTTCTGACTCCTAATGAATCAAGGAAGAGAACTTCCACCATGAAATAGAGTTGACCACAGGGATATGGTAGAAGTGTTTGATATAGTCTTTACAGTATCTTTTCACAAGAGAGGCTATCTTTCTCTGAGGGATAGAGATCCCCTAAATCTGTTGTTGTCGTTGTTATTTTATATATAATAGTGTTTTGCAATAAAACCTATTGAAATATATGCTAAAAAATACAAATGTCCAAGCCTTATCCCAGACCTACTAAGTAAAGGTTTCTGGGCATAAGCCCAAGAATGTGCACTCTTGGTAAGTTATTCACATGATTCTTAGACAGTTTGAAAATTAAAGGACCACAACTCTACATATTGACAAGCAACTCAGGACAAGGCAGTGCTGGACAGTAAAGGAAAGTAGGGAACCAGAAGGGTCAAATACTGTTTTGTTTGCGGCACAGTGTCACAGGTACTAAGCTTGAGTGGGCCTAAATAAACTAACCAAAGAGAGAAGACATCAACTACCAATATGCTAATGGTGAACAGTAAAGCACTGATGATTACTCAAAACGTTGCTGGGGAACCACCTATGGGCCTGTCTACCAGGAGCCGTAAAGGTCTGATAAAGAGTTTAGCTGAATTCTCAGCTTCACATTCTAACTGGAGATAAAAGAAGCCTAGAACGCCATTATCAGAACCTGAAAAATAGCTACTGCTTATCAGAGACAACATGGCCTAATTATCCTTAACTTGCAGTCATCTGGAATGGTTAAAACAGACTCTAGTCTTCCAGTGAATGACTATAGATCTTTGCTCAATATACCAGGAAATTCTAGAAGGTAGGCAGTAGGTTCTTCTGGTGAATGTAAATATGAGGGATTAGAAAATGTCCACCCAGTAACGCCAAGAGAAGTGAAAGTTCAGTGCGTTTTATTATATCCCCGAAGAAGCCCCTGCTTTCTGGGAGGGTACTAAAAAGGCACAGCTACACTTCTACACTTTTAAGAGGTACCAGAAGATTCACAACTTATAGAACGGCACAGCTGAGTAAGTGAAAATATATTGCCCGACTCACACTTGCCCTTATTTCCTTGAAATGGGTTAAGGTTAATTTCACAACAGACTTGTTCTAATGAGACTTGGAGCTCCCTCTAAAGTTCCCATTATTAAAGAAAGGGAGGAAGGGAACTAACACTTGATCAAGAGACATGCTGACTGTGTTAGGCACTATGCTATTTGCTTTATACATTTCTGTAATAACCTTTATGACAATCTTGCAAGAGTGCTTAATTAACTGCATTTTACAGATGAGGAAATTAAGCCTCAGAGAGATGAAATAATTTCCTTAGTACCTCATAGTCTGAATTTGAACCAGGACAGTCTAATTCTAAAAGCCAAGTTTCTGGGTAAAGTGGGTTACACCCACTCCGCTGTCTTGCCCCTTCTTTTTCCACTACACCACCTTTTCTTTCAATAGCCTACCTTCTAACTTGCTTCTAACCCGCTTACTGTCTTTCCCTTTGAATCAGTTATGTGCTGGAACTTCAGACCATGTTCTTTATGCTACTCTGCACCTGAAATTACTTGGAGAACATTCTTCTGCTGAGCATTCATTAAACCCTTCTCCTCCCTTGGCTTCTGTGATACCACTCTTTTCCCTGCTCCCTTTCTCAACAATTTTCCTTCTCAGTTACCTTCGCTCAATCACCTCCTCAGCTAACACCTTAAGTGTTCCATCCTTAACCCTTCTTTTCAGACTTCACATTTCTTTCCAAACAATCTCATACTTTGGTGACTGCAGGTGACACTGATGACTCCATGATTCTCTATCCAGAGAGACAACTTTACATAGTCTACAACCATGTCCAGGTGCTTGCTGATCACTATCATCTGTGTAATACGCACAAAACTAAAGTCATTTCTTAAACTCCCCCTGCTTCTGATCCTACAGTGCTGTTCACTGTAATTGTTGTTCAAAGGAGAGTCCTTAATCTTTCTCCAATCTGCTCCCAGTCTCACCCGAGTGTCCATGCACTCACAAAATCTGCATTCCTATAAATATCTCTTCAATCTCTCACCTTGCCTACATCATCATATACTACTGCCCAAGCTGAACAACTCACTTTCCCTTACTTGGACTGCTACAGACACGTCCTATCTGGTTTCCCTGACTCAAATCCCACCCACCCTGGGAAAGCCTTTCTCCATGGGGGCAAAGGCTTTTAAACTGTATATTAAATACTTCAAAGCTTCCCACCACATATAGAAAGGTTCACACACATATAAAATCCTTTGTTATCGAGGCCCTGCTTATGTTTCCAGTCTTATCTCTCATCACCTCTTTTATTTATTACAGACCTACTGAACTAACCACAGACCTGGGGTGTCTTTCGACTGATCCGGAGGGAGTCTATCATTATTTGAAAATGTGCATATCCCATGGTCTAAAAATCTCACTCCATGTGCACTAGAGCAGTGGTTCTCAAACTCTGATGTATATCTGAATTATCCGGAGGGTTAATAAAGAACTCAAAAGTGGCAAGCTGGTTGAAGGATAGGGCTGGCCTTTGTATTTTTATGAAGATCCCTACGTGATTCTGTTACCTACCAACGTTGGAGGACCACTGCCCTAAAGCAAGGGCCAGCAAGCTATAGCCTGAAGACCAAATCCAGCCTCAGGCTGTTTCTATAAGCCAAGATTTGTTAAAATAAAACCTTACCCATTCATTTAGGTATTATCTATGGCTCCTTTTACACTCTAACAGCAGTATCAAATAGTTGCAGGAGAGATCAAATGGCCTGCAAAGTCAAAAGTATTAAGTATCTAGCCCTCTACAGAAAAATTAACCAATTCTGGAGGAACACTTCATTATCAGGAGATGTGCATAAGTATGTTCCCTGTGGCAATGTTTGTCACAGTGAGATTTTGAAAAATCCTCAATGTACACAAATAGGGGAATAAATAAATAAAGATATCTCTCTGTGTGTATATATATACATATTCTACTATATACATAGTATATAAATAAAACATAGTAGTAAATAAAATTTATCAGATCTTTATGCCTTAACATGGAGACGATAAAAAAGGATGATACATACAATATATTTTTACATGCATTTTTAGACACAATATCTGTTAAAAGGAATTTAAAAATAAATTAGAATGGTATATACCAAAGCCATGATCATACTTGCCTATAAAAGGGAAAGAGACAGAAAAGGGAATAAAAGGGTCCTGAACTCTATAGATAGTCCTCAAATCTATAGACTTCATTAAAACATTTGAAATCAAAAAGTGACAATAATTAAAGATTTGCTAATACTAGAATATATTGTTTGCCATATTATCCTCTGTGGGTTTTATTTTATTCAAAATTAAAACCGCAAATAACCTAAAATATTCAACTATAGGGAAAAGGAATTGAACATTAATAATCCAATGCAATGAAATATAATGTAGCTCTTAAAAATACACATGAAGAAAATATAACATGAGAAATTATTGATTTAATCGTCCATGAAATAAGGTTAAAATTATATATATATATATATATATATATACTTTTTAAAGGGTTATCCTTTAAAAAGGTTGTTCCTTTTTGGGGTTCATTTATTTAATGGGTTGTATTTTTTAATCAATATAACATGCATGCAAAACTTTAAAAAAGAGGTCAACAGTAGATATATTTGACTTAATATTTATCTTTGTCTTTTGTTTTCCAAATAGTATTAAATGAATACATATTATTTTAAAATGAAATGATACTTAGGGCGCGTGGGTGACTCAGTTATCTAAGCGTCTGACTTTGGCTCAGGTCATGATCTCAGGCTCCTGGGATAGAGCCCCCGACAGTCAGGCTACCTGCTCAGTGGGAAGTCTGCTTCTCCCTCTTGCTCTGCCCCTGACCCTCCACCCAACTCAAACCCCCCCACCCCGACTTGTGTGAGCTCTCTCTCAAATAAATAAAATCTTTGAAAAAAAAAAAAAGAAAGAAATGAAATGGTACTCATTGAAAGTGACCTTGTGTGGCAAATAGAGCTAATTGCATAACAGATACTCATTCTACCCTTCTTCCTGCTACTTTACTCAGGAAAACACTAAATTGCGCAGCCTTTCTTGCAAATACCATATGGTATTTGCCATATGATGCAGTTCTAGCCAATGAGATGTAAGCGGAGACTCTGCGCGCAGCATATTGGGAAATGCTTTGAAACCAAACAAACTTGACTGGCCTTTACTTTGCCCTTTTCCCTTCACCTACTTCTTTCTATTGAAAGAGAAGGTGAAGCAGGTGAGAAAGTGAAGCAGCCACCTTAGGAGCAAAGGTCATTCATTAAAGAATGAGAGTGGAAAGTCAAGTCAGGAGCCTGGAGGAGCCGCTGTGCCAACCTGAACTGCATCCCTCTAACACTTCCTGTACATGAGAAAACAAAACCAAAGACCTTACTCCTTTTAAGCCTTTCTTTTACATGCAGCCATTTACTGATACGTCTTGCTAAAATTAAGTATTAATAAATTATACTGTTGAAAGGCACTTTAAAGATTGCCTAACCAATAGTACCTGAAGATCAGAAAAATAATCTTCAAAAAGATTGAAGGCTTGAAACCAGTCTGTATCAGAACAGGGACCAGAAATTCACCCTCACTTAAGCGAATCCTTGTTCTAAAATGTTAAAATCAAGTCCACTTTAATGATCCAGTTTGTAAATTACTTATTTAGTATTTCTTATTTCTTTCTCAAAAGGTAACTTTTTTTTTATTTGAGAGAGAGAAAGAGAGACAGCACGCTTGAGTGTTGGGGGAGGTTCAAAGGGAGAAGCAGACTCCAAGCTGAGCGGGGAGTCTGGTGCAGGACTCATCCTGGAACTCCAGGATCATGACCTGAGCCCAAGGCGGTAGCTTAAGCAACTGAGCCACCCAGGTGCCCCCAAATGGTAACATTTTTTAAAAAATTTCATCTATATTGGTAAAAATTTGTATTCATCCCTGTTTTTGCCCATAAGCAAGCTTGAAATTTGAAATTACTCAAAATTAGTATTCAAACTGACATCAATTTCTTAAGTATGTCTGTATAGGTTACTCTAAAGACCAAACAATTTACAAGGATAAAGAATTAGTAAATTTACAAATAGTGTTTTAATTCATATTCTATCCCCCCCAAACAATTTAAACCCTTTTCTCTAAATATCAACCTAATAGAAACCCCAAAATGTCGAGAAATATAATTCCCTGCCTCCAGATCTAAACCTCTTAGAGAACCACATTTTTTTCAAGAATATCACAAACTCATCAAAGGAAAAAAATTTTTTTGCCAACATGAGTATGTTACAGAGTCAGAGGTAGCAGTTAGAAAGCCAATCAATTGCTTCCTACATATGCTGTAAATTATCATAGCAGGTCCCACCAGCATTTGCTGCTATTCTGGCAATACCCAATTTCTTGAGCTAGCACTGATGATGAGTTATCAAGAAACTTGGAGTCAGAATATTTTATGTTCTGTAGCTAGTATTATATTTTATATTCTATAGGTAGAATTAAAATTCTATCCATAGTTTAGTAAATACAAGGCTTAAAATGGCCCTTGCAGTAACTTCTAACCACCACAAGATGGAGATATGACTCCATGATTTTTTCCTGACTTTCCAAGACACAGGAAAAAAGGTATTTCTGGGTTGAAAATAACAGAGGTGTACAAATTGGGTTATTTCTCCCCTGATTAATTATTTTTGAAAATATAATATTTTTCTGTATTTTTCACTAAACATCTGCACTTATTCAAAAAGCAATCTCTATAATGCTCTGGTCCTCAGGACCTCTGTGAATATAGCAGTCAGTTAAGTGCTCTACATTAAAGCTATTAAAAAACATGTTATTTCTGATAGGCTGTATAGAATGGCTTCTGTCATCGCACACACTAGTCAAATGGACATAGATATTTTTAAAAAGAGAATCGACCTCCACATTTCCAGACTGTGTGATTCTGAGCAAATCACTTAATTTTTTTAAGTTCAGTGTCACATGCATTAAAGGAAATAATATTAAATTTTATCTCATTGGATTATGTAGTCCTGCCAATTTAGCAGAGTATTGTATTGTATTTTCATTTTCATATAAAGTACCCTTGGTTTTTTTTTTTTTAATAAGATTTCCATGTTTTCCTGAATATTCTTGAAATTAAAATTCAGCAAGAGTTCTAAAGAAAAGCCTACTTCCAAGCATGCTCTAGACCTGGCATAAGCCATGCTTTAGGTCTTCTCTACATTTTAAAAAAATAAGCATTTAAACAAATGAGAAACAAATAAATGTGCTTTGTAAAGTATAAAACATATAAATTCAAGGAATTTTTCCAGAGGAAAGGCAGTCACTTGGCCAGTCCAAAGAAAAAGTAGGTTGATCAGTACAATAAGGTTTCTTTCATGTCATAGGGTAATTTTATGGGTTCTCTGTTGGATTTTATACATTGTGTATGTGAATGTGAATATATGTGTGTGTGCATATCTACATGTGTATATGTATATTCCAGAGGAAATGGAATGGATATGTTTTCAGATAGTTATGAAACATATTTTTGTATTTAATAGGCTCTTTTAGGTTACAGGAAGTAGACACACTCAGGTTGCACCTGGACTAACTATTGAGATTCTTTTTCTTCCATTTGGTATGTATCTGAAACTCTGCCCAGCTTTATTAAGGTAGAGATTAGGATTCCTTACTTCCTAGAAACAGTTCCACTGAACAAAATATTTTATTTGGAACTTGCCACAGTCTTCAAGCATTTTTTGGAAGCTGCCCCCAAAAAAAGTACAAATTTTTTCCCTTCTATTATTCTTTTTGTTTAACTAGCTTTTACTTACCACTGGCATTTGTTCATAAACACAGAAGACAATCTATCTACAACAAAACAAATATGAAAATATTAACAATATTTTATCACTTTTAATTCAACTTACAAAACATATATATATATGTTTTGTATATATATACATTATATATATATAGTTGTATATATATGTAACATATATATATATAGTTGCTTCTGTACCTGGAGAATTTCCATGGATTTTTTCCATTTTATCTTCCAGAGAAACAATTTGCTTTTCTAATTGATCATTCAGTTCAAGTTGTGTCTCATAACGAACTTTCCATTCACCACCTGATGGGAAAATGGGGTTAAATCAAGATCATCTTGTCACCTCTCATTTATCTACATTAATCAGCTCATTTAAATCTCCTTTAAAACAACATTAATCAGCCCAATCCTACTGTACTTTACTTTGTTAGCAATGTAGATGAACAAGAGTGAACTCATTTTTAAGTTTGCATTTCTCTGTTAGATAGGATCTTTGAGATTGCAGACAGTAAATTCACAGCGGATTACCACACAGTCAGACCTCACTAGGACTATTGTGATTCCTGGTTTTCTCATGCCCTAGTTCCTTTGTCTGTTAGTTCCTCACATACCCTTACAAGGAATTCCATTAAAGGGACTATCAGGAACGTGTTTCTTTCTTTGGAACTTGAAATATCCATACATAACAGCTTAAATAGTTCTAGCTTCCATCCAAAGTCATGTCCACTTTTTTTTTCCTTTGCAAACAAATTCTTAAGTCCTTTTAACAACTACCACTTACATGTTTGCTATGTAAAAAGTACACAATCACATATATAATCACATATATTAACTAACTAATCCTCATTTGAAAAAACTTTGTTACCTGTTCTACGGATGAGGAAACTGATGAAGTTCTAGAACCTAGGTGAGGTTCGGTGGGCTGAGGTCCGGAGCCGATGACCAAGAAAGAATTCTTGAGACATCTTTGGTGCAAAATGGTGGTTTATTAAAGCACGGGGACAGGACCCGTGGGCAGGAAGAGCTGCTGCCCCGGGTTGTGAGGGTGGGCATGTTATATACCTTGTGGTTGGGGGGAGGTGGTGAAGGGATGGGAGGTTTCAACAGAGTTTTCACATGTTAAGGAGGGCCTACAAGGTGCTGGGGGGGAGGCCTTACCCTTATGGCCTGATCAATGTCGTTAGGTCAGGCATTAACATCAAGATAATTGGGAGATTCTTGGTGGGGTGTTATGATCCTGCTGTCATTTACATTCCCTTCTACCTCAGCCTCCTCCAATTTATGGTGGGAGGGGGACATTAGGGCTTCAGGAACCGAGAGTTATTTGCCTCTGGAAATTGGTGCTATTGCTAAGGTAACCTCCCTGTTTAGGTCTCTAGGACATCTGTAGAGCAAGGGAGATTCCTGTTCTGCAGGATTGCGATCTCTGCAAGTTAACTATTTATCGTTTTATGGCACTCAGGGGTGCCTGAGGAATGCCACACATATTATGGAGGGGAGCGGGTGAAGAGGGGGTGCAAGGCGCCAGCTTCTGCTCTGTCCTCAGCCAGCCTCCTGCTCCCTCAATACTCTTAATTGCTATGCTAATACATGCAGCTGCCTATTCAGGCATCTTCTCTTATCCTTAAGCAGGTTTCTTTCACCAAGCCCCTTGGATTATTAAGGCCAAAACAGTTTTCTAATTGCTAGAGGAGGGGAGAATACAGTCTAGAATTAAAACATCTTTGGTCAGCTTCAAGGCGCAAAGCCAATTTTTTTTTTTAATCTTGAAAATCATGGTTTATAGAGAGAAAAAAGGTGGCTTGCTTCTAAACTTTAAATGCTCGGGGCACCTGGATGGCTCAGTGGGTTAAAGCCTCTGCCTTCGGCTCAGGTCATGATCCCAGGGTCCTGGGATCGAGCCCGCGCAACAGGCTCTCTGCTCTCAGCAGGGAGCCTGCCTCCTCCTCTCTCCCTACCTGCCTCTCTGCCTGCGTGTGATCTCTGTCTGTCAAACTTAAAAAAAAAAAAGAAATGCTCTTTCCTTATATGAGACAATTTCTGCTCCATTATAGTTGACAGAGGAATCTAGGTAAAAAGAGTATTAGCACATACCACTGGCCTCAACCTCCTCAGCCCGGCCACACGTCTCCCTTAAACCCCTCACCTCTAGCAAATATAGTATTCCAAAAACAGAAGCAGGAACACCCTTCCAAACTGAAGTTGAAAGTCATTAAATCCAAACGCTTTAGGAACAAGAAGGAAAGAGAAGCCTGAAAGAGAACACTGAGTCCAAACAGATGCAATTATCTATATAACTGGCTAGCGAGTCTCTTGTAATTGGACCCCTTTCTCCCACCATGGGAATGGGGGCTTCAGAGCAAAATCAGAAGCTACCAAAAAATTTCAGAATGTAATTTATTTTTAGCACATCCGACAATAGTCTAGAAATGTTTGCCTCCACTTTAAAATATTATTGATCTATGGGGCGCCTGGGTGGCTCAGTGGGTTAAGCCTTTGGCGCAGGTCATGATCCCAGGGTCCTGGCTGGGATCGAGCCATACACTGGGCTCTCTGCTCAGCGGGGAGCCTGCTTCCTCCTCTCTCTCTCTCTGCCTACTTGTGATCTCTATTGCCAAATAAATAAATAAAATCTTAAAATTTAAAAAATAAAATATTATTGATCTAGAGATCCTCAAATATAAGCCTAGTAGTTAACCATCATGTATTAATATTAATAAGTGCCAGGTCCTGGTGGTAATGATGTCAATATTCACCTTCCCCAATATGATGAACTGACCTCAAATGTACGTACACACTCAAACGTGTAACTCCTTCAGTATATACAGACTGCTCCTGATTATAGGGCATAAGGACAAAGAGAAAGCATATGGACTGCTGAATTACAAGAGATAAATTTAAAATAGTAGTGCTTATAAAAAGGGAAAAAATAGACTTATGCTGCTGTGGGGTCACAGGGTGACTTTCATTGGCCCTTGTGGTGCTTTCGCCTTTGTGGGCCTCTTCCTCTATAAAAAAAAATATTGAAAATTCTACTTTACTACTATGTTGGTATAAAGACAAATATACTCCAGACTGAATCATATTCATTTTTTCTTCTGATGTGAAAATAAAATATCTCTTTGGCCTCTAAAAGTATCACATAAATCACATCAACTTCCTACTTACCAAGTATTTCCTTTTTCTAAAAAAAAAGACCACACTGATTATTTCTTTCCCTACCACATCTTGTTCTATGATAATCCAAGTACCCAAAATATTAAGATATATCATTTTTGTATAATTCTTTATTGGTCTTTAAAATGCAATAATGTTTAAATTATATTTTTAATATGGAATAAGAGTGGCAGTTAAAAATAGCAAGTTTTTTTTTTTTTTTTTAATACACTTGGTACTAAGGGCACGTAAGAGACATCTGGAACAGCCAAATAAGAGATGTGATGCTACCTTTGAGACAGCCACAATACACTTGACGCCAAAAAAGATGATACCTGACCTTCAGCATAATAGCAGCCAACCTATAAAGGCCAACAATATACGTACAAACAAGCCATTATTTAAAATACAGACTATGAGGATAAAAATTTAACAGAAACATTAGTGTCCCTTGGTGGAAAAAATATCCTGAGCAATACTTCCATGAACCATTGCTCCTTCAGTCATTCTAAAAAACAAACAAACAAAAAAAGCACCAATTTTTAAAAAAGATTCATTTTGAGAGAGAGAGAGAGAGAGCGCGCGAGCGCGCACATGCCTGGGAGTGGGGTAAGGGGAGGGGCAGAGGGAGAAAGTCTCCAGCAGACTCCCGACTGAGCATGGAGCCTCATCCCAGCTGGATCTCTCAACCTTGAGGTAATGACCTGAGCCAACATCAAGAGTATGAAGCTTAACTGACTGAGCCACCCAGGTACCCAAAACAAGCACCAATTTTTAAAGAAAAATCAAATTGCTTTGCATTATCAAAGAAGGATCTTGGCTAGGATCAGTGCAATGAAAAGCAAAATCAAACCAAAATTTGAAACACTGTAGAAATTTGATTCATGGCCAGTTTTATGAATTGACCTTGGAAGAGGAAGTTCATAAAGTAAGAGAAAATTAAATTATGGGGTGCGTGGGTGGCTCAGTCAGTTAAAGATCTGCCTTCAGTTCAGGTCATGATTCCAGGGTCCTGGGATCAATCCCCTCATTGTTGGGTTCCCTGCTCAACACAGGAGTCTACTTCTCCCTTTCCTCAACCCCTCCCCCTGCTTCTGTGCTTGCTCTCTAATAATTAAATAAAACTCTTAAAAAATTTTAAACTAAACTAAGTAAATAAATAAATAAACTAAAAAAACCAAAAGCATTTAAAAATAAAAAAAATTAAACTAGGTAGAGTTCTACCTTTTAGATACGGATTTTTATTTATTTATTTATTTATTTAGTCTAAGAGAGATAGCAGTGTTAACAAAAACAAAGCCCCACCAAGCAACAATGTCAAATAATACATTTTTAAGTATTAAAAACAACACAGTGGAATTGGTCGAAACTTGACTCTGCATAGACTTTAATAATTCAGTCATGTTTAGTTGTGCTGATCGCTGTATTTATAAGGATAACAGTGATGAAGTTATGTTAATTTGCAAAGACTTTGTAAAATAAGAAAATGTTAACAAGGAAAGGAAAAGGCCTAATATGTGGCATTGTACTGGGTATTAAGAATACAAAAATAAGACAGACACAGTCCTGCAGTCAATCAGCGTAGGACAGATGGTGGTGGGGGAAGACATACGGCCAGAACATTTGAGAAAACTTGGTTAAGTGGATGCTATGGAAAACACAAAAGGACATCCAGTCTGGAAGGTGGCAGAAGACACTGAGAGACAGGGAGGTCAAGACTGAAGAGGCTCAGGAAATGCTCTTGGGGGAAATGACATTTGTTCCAAGCCAGAAGAGGTGAGAAAGGATTTTGAAGCAGCAAGAGCAACACGAACAAATGAAAAAAACTCCTGTGGCAAAGGTGTCCCCAACAAAATTTTCAGATTTCATGAGGAAAAATACCCCCAAAGTAGGACTAGTTGAGTCATGTCTCTACCACTTATTAGCTTATTTTGTGATCTTGAGGAAGTTACCTTTTCTGTGCCTCAATATCTCATCTCTAAAATAAGGATAATTGAAGTTCCTATATTATAGGATATTGGGAACAGTCATTAAAATATGTAAAATACTTAGAATAGAGCAGGGCACACAGCAAATTCTATAAAAGTTAGTTGATATTGTCATTATTTTCAACTTTTCCTTCTTCTTCTTCCTCTTTTTCTTCCCCTTCCTCCTCCTCCTCTTCCTGTTCTTCTTTTGCTTCTCTTCCTCCTCCTTCTCCTCCTTCTTCTTCATCACATCATCGTCATCAACACCAGCAGAAATTTACTGCAAAATTGTTCTCCAAAAGGGTAGCACTATATTGTTAGCAGTAATGTATGAAGTTACAATTTCACTTAAAACAAACAAACTTTACTTCTTCAATAGCAACAAATTGCTTCAAGTTTCTTTGAAGAAAGAACAAACTGGATAACTTCTATATGCATAAACTGTCTCTGTTCTACTCATATTTATCTACTGGGAACTTTGTATTTTGTAATCAAATTGCAGAGGATATAGATGTAGTAAAAATATGGACCTTTTGTCCACCATGTTGACTACTAATATATTTACCATATATATTAGGGAATATATATTCCCTAATATAGGGAATATTCTCACACTTTTCACACCACTTTTTTTTTTTAATTTAAGGGAAGGTATTTGTCAAAATGAAACATATTTTCCTCAATGATCTATTGTCTTAAACTAAGAAAGGTCAACTTTAGCCATAAAAGGATAGATACTCATCAATATTTTCTTGTAATTAAAAAAATATTTAATCCTGTAATGCATCTGGAAGGTTTTAGAATTAAGGAAGCAGTGATGATCTAAAGGGATTTTTCTCTAAATGTTATACCAATTTTCCAAACAGAACTTATTGAATAATTCATCCCTTTTCCTTTAGCTCCTTTAAAGGTCTATGTGATGACACAAATTCCAATAAAACATTATTGATAATTGGCTCTTTGGCTCTACTTCTCCGCTCAGAAGCCTCTTCTCAAACTTGGGCAGGCAGGCCAAAGTTCTTATTTCGTGATGGTGGGAGAAAGGACCACATAGCAATTAGAAAGTTGTTGTGGACTGAATGTTTGTGTCCCCCTAAAATTCCTGTGTTGAAGACCTAACCCCCATGTGACTTTATTTGGAGATGGAACCTATGAGGAAGTGCTAAATGTTAAATGAGGTCAAAATGGCTGGTACCCTTATAAGAAGAGAAAGAGATACCAGAATCTGCTGTCTCTGCCATGTAAGAAAACAATGAGAAGGTGGCCATCTGCAAGACAGGAAGTGGGCCCTCACTGGGATCCAAATTGGCTTGATCTTAGACTTCCTAGCTTCTAGAACTATGAGGAAATAAATTTCTGTTGTTTAAGTCAATCAGTTTATGGTATATTATTATGGCAACCAGAGCAGACTAAAATAAGGATCATTTGGTACTTTCCTATTTCAATGTATGGTTCAGGTTTTGTTTGTGATAATCTATTTCCCACAAGTCTCATAAATGAAAATAGTTTTCTCCTTTTTTTCATAGGTAATTGGAAGATGATTGAAAAGATAGGAGTTTTTAAAAATTAACAATAGCTTGAATTTCACAGCATTACGATATGGTTTTAACAAACCAGAATCTCTTTCTCTTCTATCTGCTACTGGCTGAGTTGTGATCACTTCCCTCCTCCTCTCAAACTCATATGCTAAAGTCCTAACCCCAAAGACTCAGAATGTGATCCTAATTAGGGATATGGCCTTTAAAAGAGGTAATTAAGGAAAAAAATACTACTAATAAAAAATAAAAGAGGTAATTAAGGTAAAATGAATCATATAGATAGCCATAATCCAGTATAACTGGTTTTAGGAGAAGAGATTAGAACAGACATACAGAAGGAAGACCATGAGAAGACACAGGATGATGGCCATCTACAGATCAAGGAGAGAGGACATAAAAGAAACCAACCTTGCCAACATCTTGATCTTGGACTCAGCAAGGCATGTGCTTTGGCTACAAACTTTCCCAATTTCATTTTATTCCTGGGTTTCTTTCTAGTGTAAAATCTCTTATATTAAAAAAGGTGAGAATTCTGGTTAAACTGTTATTACTGCCTTATAGTTAACAGTCTTCTGCTGTCCTTCGTATAAGTTCTGAGTATTTTTTATCAAGGATATTATCAGATATTTTATAGTTTGGGCTGAAATTGGGAGCATAATCATTTAAAAACCCTATTTATTAACTGATTTTTGCTGGTGGTTTTTTTTTTCCCCCTTAAATAAGCATTTCTTCCATTACTGCATTCAACCACTTCCTAATTCTTTACTAATACAGTTTTTCAACTGATCTCTGGAAAATTCTGGATATCAAATTATAAAAGCTAAAAATTATAATAATTTTATCTCTTCCTATCTAAAATCTATAACTCTTATGTCTGTTCATATTTTATTACTTGACTGAAACTTTCAAAAATATTAAATTTTAATGGTGGCAGTTGACATCTCTGTGGGTTTTTTTTGGGGGGGGGGTTGTTTTTTGTTTTTTGTTTTTTTTATCCCCAGGAATAGGAATGCCTCTAATGTTTCATCATTAAGTATTAGACCAGTTTAAGATAAATAGAAGTGTTCTTCTGTTTAAAAAAAAAAAAAAAAGGAACATAAATTGAATTTTATCAAAACATTTTTTAGCATTTACTGAGAGGAATTAGAAAACTATTTGATTTGTGAATATATTAGTTAATAGCCAAAGTGGCTTGTGGACAGAAACCTGCCTATAAATATTCGAAAGAGATCAAATGACAGGCCTTAGATTTAGATGTAAATTTTTGTGTTGTCAGTATACAGCTGGGATTTAGTAGCATATGATCAGAGGAGATCACCTAAGTAGTGGGTGCATGAGTTCAAGAAAGAACAAAACTATCATGCCTGTGCTGAGCAAATCCAGCCCATTTTTAACCCTAGATGAACAAATATTCCAGAGCCTCCATAAATCAAGTTTCTCTTCTCTAGATGAAAAAATACTGAGAAACAAACAAGCATAAGCCGTGGAACAAGAAAAGGCTAAGAGTGTGGGCTTTCATGCCGGAATGTCTAGATTCAAATGCAGATCACTCACTTCTGTAGCCTTGAGAGAGATACCTTAAGTCTCAGCCTTTTCATCTATAAAATGGGATAATAATAAGTTTCAATTTTTAAAATACACTTAGAGCTCTACATAAATGCTGATTTTTCTCACTTTTTTGAAAAAACCACCTGAACATCCTTTCCTGTTGTCTTTTCACTGAGCTTTAAGATGAACTTCAGATTTAATCAAAACATAAACCACTTTTGTGCTCACCTCAGCAGCATATATACTAAAATATAAACCACTTTTTCTGCATATAGTTTCCTATGAACCATAAAGGGCTTCGAGAGGCCACTATAGAAATGTGAAGCCCTTGAAGTTTATTTACCATTTAGCCTAAAAATTAATAGTTATAAGCCAGATAGACTAAAGAAGTATAAGCAGGTCAGAGTGGAAATAGTAACCACTCTTGAAGAGTTCTGCTGCACATAGAGCAGTAAAAGGTGACAGTAGAAGAGGAAATGTGGGGCCAAAGAAGCTTTGTCATTTGTTTTTTCAACAAAATAAATTCAGCCCATCTGTATGCTTTTGGAAAAGATCCAATGGAGCAGGGAAACAGCACAAAGAGAGAGAACAAACACTTGGAGTAATGTGCTTAGTAGGCAGAGTAGTTAGGATCTGTCACACAAGTGGAGGAGTTCTTAGATAAGAACATGCAGAAGAACGGGAGGGAAGGAAGAGGATGTGCAAAGATACAGGCAGGTGGGTAGCTTTCTTGGTAGAAACATGTGGAAATCTTCTGATTGTTTCTCTTTTCTCTTTGAAAGTAAGCTCATTAGCTGATAAGGAGATGGGGAGGGGGTGATGGAGATCTGGAGACAGTGGTAAGTATGAAAGAATCATCTATACAAGTGTACCCAGAGTGGCCCCTTGTGCACTATTTCTTTTATAATATTAAAAGTAATAAATTGGGCACCTGGGTGGCTCAGTTGGTTAAGCGTCTGCCTTCAGCTCAGATCATGATCCCAGGGTCCTGAGATTAAGCCCCACATCCAGCTCCCTGTTCAGCAGGAAGTCTGCTTCTTCCTCTCCCTCTGCTGCTCTCCCTGCTTGTGATCTCTCTCTCAAATCAAGTCTTAAAAAAAGTAAAAATTTTATTTTATTATTATTATTTTTTAAAGATTTTATTTATTTGACAGAGAGACACTGAGAGAGAACATGAGAGGGGGAAGGTCAGAGGGAGAAGCAGACTCCTTGCTGAGCAGGGAGCCTGATGCGGAACTCGATCCCGGAATTCTGGGATCATGACCTGAGCCAAAAGCAGTCCTTAACCAACTGAGCCACCCAGGTGCCCTAAAAAGTTTATTTTAGAACATGTTTAGTATAGCCCTATTGGCTTCAGGATCAATACAAACTAATTAGCATCATATCAAAGACTATTCTTCATTTGTCTTCTTCATAAACCTTAATCTCATCTCCTGTCATATTTTCAGGACAGTCTCTATTCCATCTTTATCAATTACATAACAGTTCTCCTCAAATGGCATTATGTTTAATGCCCCTGTGACAGACTGTATTTTCCAAAGACGACTGAAATAATATATCCCATCTCCTATATTCTTCTGTACTGTCAACTTGATAAGTAGAGTTTCCTTCTACAGCCCCTTGAATCTGTGACTGTTTTGACCAATAGAATACAGTGGAATCGATATTGTACTGGTTCTGGGAGTAGCCCTTAACTGGACTGGCAGTTTCTATCACTTGTGCCTTTTGAAATGCTTGCTGTTGGGATACATTTTCTTGGAACCCAGGCACCATTTGTGAGAAGCAAAAGCTACAAGAGCCAGGAGTAGGTATCTCTGATAGGCAGTATCCTGCCAGACTCCCAGCCAACAGCCAGTAACAAATGCTGGCTATGTGAGTAAGTCATTTGGGAATGTTCATCCCAATTCAACCTTCAGATAACTGTGATCCAGACATCTGACTGTAATCACATGAGACCCCAGTTACTAACTTCTCAGGTGAACCCAGTCAATCCACAAAATTGTGAGATAATTTGCTAAATCAAGCTCCAAAGTTATTAGGTGGTTTGCTCTGCAGCAATAGATAACTAGAACTGTTCAATGCTGATGTGGTAGAGAGCAGTTGTCATAGCAATAGTGGTACTGGTGGATAGATGATTTAGGAAGAAATGATATGCTATATAATCTTAGCAAGTGACTTAAATTCCTAAAATCCATATTTCTATCAATGGGGATAATAATGACTTCACCTGACATAGTTCCTGGCTTTATTTAAAGAAGGGGTATATATTTCTGGCCACTTCAGCTTAGAGTTTAGCTTTGGCCCATGGAGGAAATAACTTACTTGTCCATCATTTTACCTTTTCTTTTTATACGCACGTACCAGTTCCTCCCCATAAGATTTACTGATAATACCATTTGTTGGGCTTACATTTTACTAATGGGCATGGTTATTGAATTGCATGCGTATCTGTGAGTGTGACCTGCATTGCTGTGCATGTGACCTGTTTTGTCTGTAACTGGATAGATGAGAAAATTCCAGCTAGTCTTGCCAATGCAACTATTTGGTAAGTGCACTCACAGTCTCCCCGCAAAAGCCAGTTATATATATCCCAGATATAGATGTGGAGACATAGGAAGCTACTTCAGCCTTAGGACAAAGTAGTGTTCTCCAATCAAGCTTTAAAAGAGCATTGGGTACTTAAGAAAAACAGCATTTTATTTATCATATGATTACTAACTGTGTTTGTTCATGGCTTCCCCAACAGAAAAGTATAAATGGATTTAAGAACCAAAATCCAGGGGTACTCCGGTGCCTCAGTTGATTAAGCCTCTGCCTTTATAGCTCAGGTCATGATGCCAGGGTCCTGGGATTGAGCCCCACATCAGACTTCCTGCTCAGTGGGGAGCCTGCTTCTCCCTCTCCTCCCCACTTGTGCTCTCTTTGCTATCTCTTTCTCTCTCTCTCTCTCAAATAAATAAAATCTTAAAATAAAACAAAACTCTACCACCTTAACCTAAGAAACTCCTTTAGCATTCAGTTCAAACCCTGCCTCCTCTGGAAAGGCTGCCTTTATGTCTTCATCCAAGTTGTGTTAGGTTTCCTTAACTAAGTTTCCATTTCTCCTTACATCTCTTCTAATATTCACATTTTGTTTGATACTTTCTCCCTATAGTCAATGAACCTCTTCAAAATAGGGAAAGGTCTTCCATTCAAAGTGTTGACACATGGCAGGGTCTCGATATTTGTAGAATGAATTAATATCTTACATACATTATAAATTTTAAGTTTATATGGATATGTGGGTATGCGGGTGTGTGTGTGTGTGTGCCCAACACTCACTACACACCCTACCCCTATCATTCTTCTAAAGCAAATAGCCAAAACCTAGCTAAAGATTTTCAAGTTATAGCCAAATCCAGAAGTTAAGATACAAGGGGTATTACTTGCATTAAATAGAAAACTTGTGGCATTTTATTATTTACCAAAAACAATAATGTATTGGTGTCATGTAATAAAGGTTTTACTAACTGTTGAATAAACATTTTGAATTTAAGTAGATGAATAATTATGCCTTAACAGGTTTGATACTGAAATATTAGTTTTAAAAGTCTCTATAATAAATTATTATTAACGCTGCCAAAAAGCAGTACTGAAACCTTGGTACTATTATTTCCTATGTATTTAATGCACTGTAAGTATCTTGGCAAAATAAACAATAATTATATAAGAGCCACATATAAAAATATTTACTTATATACCTTCATCATCAGTATGGAGTTTGGCTTCCAGTTCCGCTATCTTGTGTCTTATTTCAAGCATTGATAGTTGCACTATATCCCTATTATTAAAAATATCTTGTTATGATCTAATTATAATGTATAAATAATAACATATAGTAACACACCACTACTTTAGGAACAATTTATTATGAAACATCACTATTGAAGGCATGGTTGAGAATCCGAAATCAGGCAAATGGAGACTTCTGATTACCAAGGTCCATACAGACCCGAATATGCACTAAAGCTCAGAAGCCCCCTGGTGACCTTTAGAAACCCTTTACTCTTAACTTAAATATGATCCCAAGAAGTTGTTATCTGGTTTCTCAAGGCCTAAAAAATTAACTGGGATGAGAGAATGGAATAGCTAGGGCAACAGGTAACTGAAAACCTGAAACAAAGAGTAAAAGAGGAACTAATAAAAAAATAAATAAAATATAAAAATATATATAAATATAAATAAAAATTAAAAATTAAAAAAACCCAGTAATTTAAAAAAACCCACATACACACAAATAGCATTCCAGAAATTATCTATTTAGGACATCAGTAAAATAGCACATTAATTATCAAAATATGGCAAAATCATTTATGCACTATGTACTTTTGATTGCCTATTATGTCAAGGCATTGTGATAAATGCTGAAAATACTACAGTGAGTACATGAACTGAACAATGACACTAACAGTGGCTAACATCCATCGAGTGCTTATTATAAACTGATGTTAAGTGCTTTACACACTTTTCATTCAATCCTGGCAACAACCACATGGGGCATAATGATTTGCACACCAATCTTAGAGTTGAGTAAACTGAAGCTTAGTGGTTCATTAACTAGCCCAAGATCATGTAGTTACTCAGTAGTAAGAGCTGCAATTTAAATTTATGCAGGATTCCTCTAAAGTGCTTGCTTTTATACTCTACTGACTCAGGGAACATTCCCAGAATGTAAGCATTCTCAGAATGCTTACCGCTTAATATTAGGCCAAGAAATAACCAAGCAATTAAACAAGTGTTGTTAGAGCTACAACAGAGGAAAGCACAGGAAGCTTTAGGGGCACAGAGGTGACTATAAATCTCATGGGGCCTGCTGGTGAGACTGTGGGTATCAAAAAAAACCCACTTAAAATGTCTCAAAGATTTAATAAAAACTATGATATGGAGTATTTTTAAAAAGTACACAGGAGGAGCATTATTTTTACAAAATGTCACCGTTTCATAATTTCTCCTCAAGGGATATTAAGACAAGCATAACTAAACAAAACCTTTGTTTTGAAAAAAGGTCAGAAAAGCTGAATTTAGCGGAACATGAAAATCAAAGACATATTTCAGCATTACAGTATATGCACACCATACACTCCATCTGACTTGATGCTAAAGACAGAAGATCCTACCTCATAATCTGCCTATTTTTATTTTATTTTATTGCCAAGCAGTCAAAGAGGCAAATGAATCTTTCCTACAAAACAGTTTCTACAAGTCGCCGGACTGCCGGGGTATTAATCACATTGCTGGCGTCACATCGACCTCAGTGGCTCCAGCTTTCAACAGCAGGGCACACATATGGGCATCTCCTCAGGAGGCGTGTACCTGAACCAGACACCCGCGTGGTAGCCCGCGCGCCGCCCTCCAACTCACTTCAAATGGATTTCTTCCAGTAACTCCATTATAAGGCGGTAGGTGCTCACACCGTCGAAGTTATCGCCTCTCCCTTCCTCCATACTGTGGGATCAGAAACGCCCCTATGCCCTTCGCCTTTTACAGCTAAGACCACAAGACCTGAAGGGACATCCAGAAGCTGGGAGGGCGGGTATTGTCAGGAGCTGCGGTCATGGTGTACTCACAGTCGCCGGCTCCCGGGCGCCTCGCAGTGACGTCACAGGGCATCGCCCCGGGGGCGGAGGATGGCTTGCAGACCTAGTGCAGGAATGGGACAGTTTCCGCCGCCACCGAGTGTAGCTAAAACGGAAAAAGGTCTCATTGTCCTGGAAAGACGGTGTCAGAAAAGCGCCTCTCAAGGCCCAAAAGCTGGGGCCCCATTCCTTTTTCCAGGTGGAAGGAGGATGTTTACCTGCTGCATGGCTGACTGTAAGGGAGTAGGGACTGTTGGCCTTGGTGCTTTTTTTTTTTTTTTTTTTTTTAAAAAACACTGACCCATTTTCCTTGTTAGGGAAATGCGGAATCCAAGAATGGCAGTGCCTTTCTTCAAGTTTATTGCATACTACAGGCTCTGGTTCGGAGTGCCTGAGGAGCAGACTTTGAGAAGGCAGGGCCTGAACTCTGAGTTGCCAGTACAGATTATTCTTTGTTTTGCCAAATCTGCGGACTGTCCGTGTACAACTGCTTGAAGTTTCATGCTTATATTTGTAATCACAAATTTTGCATTCTGCTCCTGACATGTCTGTGCTTTAGTATTATCCCTGGCTCCCATCCATCTTTGAGTAGAAAGATGGGCTGCCTTTACCTCTGACTTCTCTGTTACATTTTCCATATCCTGAATCAATTTAAGAAGTGTGAGCATGGGACATTTTCTGACACAAATCAGCACAAGTACTCTGGTAAAGAATTTCTTTATTCTGCTTATTGCTTTGTCTTTAGTGTTGAGAAGAGTGACCCATGGTAGTGGTCAGTATATACATACCGGTTATATCCGTAGGATACTCTTTCAAAGATTTCTTTTTTTTAAGCATAAAAAGCATACTTGGTAAATGCTTGTTTCATTGGGTTGCTGCTTACCAGCATACTTATGGAAACTTGATCATTTGTGGGAAAAATCGAAAAAACCTTTGAACCCATGGTTGCTATACTTAAAGTTTGTATAAAATAGTAGAATGGTTCATTAGATAACATGCTGGAAATAAGGCAAGTCTTCAATTAAAAAATGGGTTTTAAAAGAGCGAGGGGAGATTCTGGAAATTTGGAAAGACTGTAGTGGGGGATATTTTAAGCATGGGGACAATTCAGAATTTAATTGTTTGAATTGAACATTAAGTGTAGTAAGTAGCACATTTGGTACCTGTTTAGTGTCAAGAACAACCCAGATTAGTAGGTGAAAAGAGAATTTGAAGCATTTTGAGAAATTAATTCAATTAATAACAATTGAGGGTTTATTACGTACAAAGTGATTTGTAAGAAATGCTAAATAGGTTCATCGCTTTCAAAAAATCCTATAGTTAATTTAAAAAGTTTAATATGGAAGAATTCCGTCAATTAAGTCATGGAGTATGGCAAATTCTTTACTCCCACTTTTGTGCTCAGCCTAAGACAGGTTGTGGGGAGCAAGTTGCAGGGCTCAGACACTCACCAGTGTCTATTTCCAGCCTTGGTGGCTTTCTTTGTTCTTTCCCAGCCAGAATTCTTAGTTTCTGACTCTCACAGACTGAAGGGGTGGGGATGGAAGTGAGCTGGGGATGGTTTTTTTGTTCTCTGGTTTCTTTACAGAACCCTCTGCCTCTTTGGGTCAGAAGGGTCAAGAATTCTCTTCACCTCTAATGTCACTTCTAGATCACTACTCTTCCATCCTCATGTAAAAACCCACTCCCTTTTTAATTAAAAGAAAAATAATTCCAGAAGTTAACATAGTGTTATATTAGTTTCAGGGATGTAATGATTCAACAATTCTATACATTACTCAGTGCTCATCATAAGTGTACTCTTAATCCCTTTCATCTATTTCGCCCATCTGCCCACCTACCTTTCCTCTGGCAACTATCAGTTTGTTTATACTTAAGAATCTGGTGGGTTTCTTTTGTTTTGGTCTTTTTTGTTCATTTGTTTTGTTTCTTACATTCCATATATAAGTGAAATCATATGGTATTTATTCTTTCTCTGACTTCCTTCACTTAGCATCGTATTCTTTACAACCATCCATCCAGTTGAAAATGGTAAAGTTTCATTCTTTTTTCTGAGTAACTTTCCATTACATGTATTATATAATGTCTTCTTTATCCACTCATCTATAGAAGGAATTGTGGGCTGCTTCCCTAATTTGGCTATTGTCAATAATGCTGCAGTAAACAAACGTAAATCTTTTTAATTAGTGTTTTTGTATTCTTTGGGTAAATACCCAGTAATAGAATTACTCAATCATATGGTAGTATTTTTTTTGTTTTTTTTTTAAGGAACCTCCATGATGGCTGTACCAGTTTGCATTCCCACCAACAGTGCACAAGTGTTCTCTTTTCTCCACACCCTTGCCAACACTTGTGTTTTTGAGTTTAGCCATTCTGACAGGTGTGAGGTGGTATCTCATCTTGGCCATCGGTGTGTCTTCTTTGAAGAAATGTCTGTTCATGTCTTCTGCCCATTTTTTTAAAAAAATATTTTATTTATTTATTTGACAGAGATCACAAGTAGGCAGAGAGGCAGGCAGAGAGAGAGAGGAGGAGGAAGGCTCCCCGCTGAGCAGAGAGCCCGACACGGGGCTCGATCCCAGGACCCTGAGACCATGACCTGAGCTGAAGGCAGAGGCTTTAACCCACTGAGCCACCCAGGCACCCCATCTTCTGCCCATTTTTAATTGGATCACTTGGCTTTCTGGTGTTGTTATAGAAGTTCTTTATATATTTTGGATACTAATCCTTTATTGGATATCATTTACAAATATTTTTTCCTATTCAGTAAGTTGTCTTTTAGTTTTGTTTCCTTTGCAGTGCAGAAGCTTTTTATTTTGGTATCCTCTTAATAATGGAGTTTTTATGGTTTCAGTTCTCACATTTAGGTTAGAACCATTTTAGGTTGATCAATTTTGAGTTTATTTTTGTGTACAAGTGATCCAGTTCCATTCTTTTGCATTATGGCTGTCCAATTTTCCCAGCACCATTTGTTGAAGAGACTATTCTTTTCCCCATTGCATATTCTTGCTTCTGTTGTCAAATATTAATTGACAATGTAATCATGAGTTTATTTCTGGGCTCTCTATCCCATTATGTGTTGATCTTTGTATCAGTACCCCACTATTTTGATTACTATAGCTTTGTAGTATATCTTGAAATCTGAGATTGTGATACCAGTTTTGTTCTTCTTTTTCAAGATTGTCTGGCTATTTAGGGTCTTTTGTGGTTCCATACAAACTTCAGGATTATTTGATCTAGTTCTGTGAAAAATGCTGTGAAAAAATCCCTATTTTGATAGGGATTGCATCAAATCTGTAGATTTCTTTGGGTAGTATGGACATTTTAACAGTATTTGTTCTTCCAATCCATGGGCATGCAGTATCTTTCCATTTGTTTGTGTCTTCAATTTCTTTCAATGTTACAGTTTTCAGAGTAAAGACCTTTCACCTCTTTGGTTAAGTGTATTCCTAGGTATTATATTTTTGGTGCAACTATAAATGGCATGCATTCCTGATGTAACAACCTTCTACTCCTTCTCCTTGTTTCTACCCAGAGACTTCACAGTCATTCCTTATCTACTGACTTTGACATTAAAAATGTCTTTCCATGGAAAGTTTTCCCATAACCTTGCCCTTTAACTTGCAACTCTCATCGCTTTAATCTCCCCTCCACTTTCATAGCTATAAATACTCTGAATCCTGTCACCAGAGTGGCTTTACCTGAGAAAACTTAAGTTCAAAAACTGCTACCAACCAAAACCTCATTCTTTCAGCTCCTAATTCAGTTACTCCCTAAAGAGCAATGTTTTATTAACTAATTGTCTGTGGAGCTTCTTAAATCTGTAAACGCCGGGACCCTATCCCTTTTCACAGCAATCTTGCTTCCTTAACAGCACACTCTAGCAATTTGCTCCTCAGCTGGCTTCCAAAATGGATTGGGGTGTGTGTGTGTATGTGCCTGTGTAGAGGACACTTGCCATTAGTCACTGTTTCCTCTTAATGAACAGCTTTCAGGGTGATCAAATTATTTCTTCATATGTGACAATTTTTTGCATAGAATACATCTGAAGATATTATTTGGGGGGGGCGCCTGGGTGGCTCAGTGGGTTAAAGCCTCTGCCTTCAGCTCAGGTCATGATCCCAGGGTCCCGGGATCGACCCCGGCATTGGGCTCTCTGCTCAGCGGGGAGCCTGCTTCCTCCTCTCTCTCTGTCTGCCTCTCTGCCTATTTGTGATCTCTGTCTGTCAAACAAATAAATAAAATCTTTAAAAAAAAAAGATATTATTTGGGGCCTTCCCCCCAACCTAATCTATGTTCTTAAAGATATTCAGCTTTCTATATCTTTAAATATGAATAGAAAAAAATTTTGACGAAAACAAGCTATTCAGAAATAACAGTGAGCCAATTCCTCGTAATCTCTTTATACACACACAGGCATGCACATGTTTATTTCTCTCTCCTAATGGTTCTGTTTCTCTGGAACACTCTAATATAGAAGCTATACTTATAAAGATTATGTCTATTAATCTAAAATAGTAACCCACAACCAAATGAGCAGAGCAGAATGAAGTAAAATGGACAACTAAATACAAATCCAATTTTTGACAAATCCAGTTTTGCTGACCACTGCTCTAAGTTAACTTTGTAAACTTTAGGGTCCATTATTTGTCATTCCACTTCTCAAATTTAAGGCAGAGATTAACTGGAAGCTATTTACCAATTCAGTTTTATTTCCACATTATCCTTAGCCTTAGGGAAAGGATCCATTAATTCTAGGTGTTCCCAAAATACAACCCTGTGCATACATTTGAGGCCAAGTAATTCAGAAACAGTTTATTCATAAAGGGTGTTTTTAAGACAGTTTCAAATAAGGTCTAACAAACTAAGTAGCCATTGAACTAAAGTATCGAGAAATATCAGAATGGACAATAGCTATGAAAATCAATACCAATCATTTATAATCAGTAAACAAAAATAAAATGCCATTAGGTATTTACTTATGTATTTGTACCTTATAGGTCTGTGAATGTCCTGTCTTCTGACAGAGTGGAAACCATTATACCTCACCCACCATGGATTAAGCCTGAATTCTTCACATTCTTAACCATGATTATAAATAGAAGCTTTTCTAATAATTTATTGGCTTTAACATAAAAATTCCAATGACTAAATCCCAAAATAAAAATACATTTACCATCCAAAAAATTCTGTTTATATTTTTAATACAAATTTAGCCTCTTGGAGTAACTTAAAGAAGTAGATATGGTAAAATAATTTCCTTAAGTACTTTTTTGTCCAATTAAGGTGATGATATTCACAAATTTTAATACGATATCAATCATATACCAAAACTTCCTAGGCTCCTAGTAGATCAATACCAGTCTAAATCTAGAAGATTAAAAAAAAAATCTTTGTATTCATTCTAAATGAGAAATACCACCCCCCTTCCTAACAAAGATATAAGCTACCAAATAATTTTATAGAACCTTAACTTATTTTTCATGATTAAAAAAGTCTTTTAAACGTTGTCTGAGAATTCTTTTAGTTTAGGATTATAATTATTTATAGCTTACACACTGAAAATTCTGATAAGCATCTAGGGGGAAAAAAAATCCACAATTAGTGCAAAGCCAGCAGACAATATTTTAAGTCATTCTTTCAAGAACAACTAGAGCTAAGGTTACTAAATGCCAAATTTTATGTAAATATAGAATTTCCTATCTTGTTTTTTGAAAGACAGCAAATACAAAAATAGTTTAACATCAGGTTTAATGAGGTTTATAGCACATGTATTATTAATCTTATTTTAGCTGCAAAAATATTTCAGCCATATTTAGAAAAAATAATGAGAATATAACCCTATATTCTAAAGGCCATATGCAAGAATACGGATTCTTTTCCTTGTAAATAGAATACATGCTATAAAGCTTATGAAACAGTCACTTCATAGGAATGAATACATTTTTAAAACACTGATTAATCTGTGGGGAATTCCACTTTTGCCTATTTAACAAAAATGTATCCACCTTGTAAGGCTTTGGTATAGGTGATGCACAGCACTTCCATCATTTCTCTTTCTTCTTTGCCTCACTCTTCTCTAGTTCCTTTGTCTGCTCACCCTTCTCCCTTTTCATGTTTACGTTTGCTCTTCCTTCTTGATTTCTTCCCTTAGAATTATCAACTATTTTATAGTCTTCAAGGAGTGTTTGTCCTGTTTCTTTTGCAGTTTTCTTCACCATTGCTTTGATACCAATGTTGTCAATATTATAGGCAGTTACACCAACATTGATGGCAGAATCTACTGCATCATGTGTAGCTTCTCCAGCAGTATGCCCATATCTTTAAAAGAAAAGATTAGAAAAAAAGTGTAATGAAATTATAAATATAAATTAAGATCTTTTGAATTAGTGTTAAATAGTCCCATGTTTAGTATGTTATTCCTGAAAGCAAAATCAAAGGTTATGTTTCAAGTTAATTAATAACTTAAAACACAGTAAAGAATAAAATCAAACTGTGCCAAGGCTGCATTTCTCCTTTAGCAAAAACTGTGAAAATAAACTCAGGCTAGCTGAGATTTATTTAATAAAGACAGTTTATGTTGAAGAATAAAATGTAAATCATAATAAAGATTATTCATCAGTCACTATTTCCCTTTTTTTAACCCACCCCTTCTGGAAAGAGAGAATTTTCAATGAAGCAACGATAAGGCCAAAGAATCTATAGTCCCTATAAATGGTTTTGAGTTCTACCTTAACTAGACTTTGGTTGGGTCTTTTATTTTTGTTTTATTTATTTTTTAATGAGGGATAGTGGGTAGGATGAGAGAGGTGAGAAGCAGGAGAGGGAGAGGAACCTTAACCAGGCTCCAGGCCCAGAGCAGAGCCCGACAGGGAGCTTAATCTCACAAACTTGAGATCATGACCTGAACAGAAATCTAGAGTCAGATGTTTAACCGACTAAGCCACCCAGGCGCCAGAATCTGAGGCTGTCCTTAAGCAAAGATTTTACAACACTTCCTCCCTCACTCCACTCTGCTGCAGACTGACTTTCTTATGTTCTTTGAAGCCATCAAACACACATGAGCCACCTTAAGACCTCTGTATTGGCTGAAATCTGCCTAAACTATTCTCACCCTAGGTATTCACATGTCTCACTGCCTAAGCTTCTTCAAATCAGCTAATTGTCTTCTCACTATCTCACCTATTTCAACTGCCTTACTCCATATGCTCTACCCCACTGCTCATCAATCTGTCCTTAAGCTGTTCTTATTGTTTAATTTATCACCTGCTACATACTATAGAACTTAGGAACTCCCATTGTTTTTGCTTTGCTTATTGTCATGCCAGAATAGAAACCCTATTAGAAAAAGGACTCTGCCATATTCTTTAATGTATCCTATGCAGTGAGAACACTGCCTGACATTCAATATTTGTTGAATGTATAGATTTAATTCCTGCCCTATCAACACAGTTTCTAGTAATCAAATGTATAGCAAAGTGCTTGGGAAATTATAAAAGCACTATACAAAAGTAGTCCTTATTGACAATTACCAATATCTGTGCTTAATACTGTTTCTATAAGAAAATACAAGTTAAAGGCCTACACAAATATACTAAAAATTATCCCACTGCTGTTTCTCTTTACCCTTTTCAAAGTACCAGGTTTTTTCTTGCCTAGCAATAACCAACAAAAAGGCAACATTTTACATTTTTCTCCAGGACACACTGAAATTTCCTAGGTGATTTGTGATCTGTATCTGGACATTTTGTCTTAATACTGGATCTGTCCTTTGAATTTCCAAGTCCTCTATTACGATTACTCTGGCCTGGAACAGTGGATTGTGATCCTACTAGCTTGCTCATGCTTTTTTTTTTTTTTTTTCAATCTCAGTGCCAGAAGTGTGAATCTTATTATGTTCCCGAATGAGGATTCCATTCATTCCTATGCCTCATGTTAATAATTAGAACCAGAGGATGACAGAATCTACAGTTTGTCAAACTGTATAGCTATACATTCTTTTTAAAAAAGATTTATTATTTAAGACAAAGCACATGTGCTTCGGGGGAAGAGGCAGATGAAAAGGGGGAGAAATAATCCCAAAGCAGACTCCTTAATGAGTGCATGGCCATAGGGCTCAATACCAGGACCCCAAGATCATGACCTGAGCCGAAATCAAGGGTCAAATGCTTAACTGACTGAGCCACCCAGGGCACCCCATACCACTCTTGACTGGGGCTTTCTCACAGTTACCAGACACCAAAGCTTCCTTAACAGCCACCTGCCAGTACCTGTTGCTTTGCAGTCCCTCAACATTCCACAGCATTTGCTGATTTTGCAGAAGACATGGAACCTTCTCACTGTCAATCAAGCCCCCACAAATACTATCATCAGGTGGCAATGGCTAAAGCTAAATGAGAAGAGAGAGGTGACAGCAGTTTTTTAGCACTGGAAGAGTGAGCTTAACTCTTGGTTGAGCAGGTTTCTCTTAAGGCTTCTCTTTTCCATGTCTGTGTGAGCTATAAGGAAGTGACATGGTTAACTTAAGAATTTGGCTGTATCAGTGTTTGTGAATATAGGAAATCCTCCAGATTCAGGACCTTTCACTTCCCTATTCTACTGATGCATTCTGATACCTCTAACTGCACTCATGATATTTTTATATGAAACACAATTCTAAAGGCTACATTATTAGTAGTAATGTGCTAAAAAGGAGTCTGTGTTGATACACTGAGGTTTTGTTTTCCCACACTATCTCCATTTCAGCAGCAATTCCTGTTAATTTGGTTAACAGTACCAAACTAGGAGTCAAAAAACTACATTTTAATACCAATTGTGCCCCAAACTAATCATATGATGTTGGTGAAGTCTCAACCTCTTTACATCTCATCAATTATTACTTCATTTAATAAAATGAAATATTTAAGTTAAAGCACTTTGAAAATTCCATTATACAATATGTGTAATTATTTTTAAAGACCTTATAAAATGGCTTTTAAGCAGTGGTGTTTATTTACTTTAATATATCCTCTCTATCATTTCTGCTTCCTAGTATGCCTTAGAACCAGTATTTTTGGCAGGAATCTGTTCTTCTCCTCCTTGATAAGTAACTGCTCGGTTCTTTTCTTCATTCAAACTATACTGTAGATTCAGACTATACTGCTAAAAACTAAAAAGCCTATTTCTGGTAAAAAGACGTTTGTTTTTTATTTCTTTTTAAAAAGTTTAATTATAGCTTATTAGATTTTATATGCCAAGTAACACTACCAATTGAAGAGAATTAAAAATGAATATAAAATATGCTCTAAATAAGTCAATGAGACTTAATATACAATTTAAATGAGACTTTTCAGAAATTTCTCCAGAAAATATTCTGGAGCACGTTCAGTAATGTCTACAAAGACAACAAATTGGAAGTGATTCTATATTTCATTAATTATAACAAAATTTCAGTCATAATAAATTTCTAGTAAATCTGCCTAAAATTCAATTTACTTTACATGCAACCTTCAAAAATATTCTTGGAAATATTAATCTTAAATATTTGAAGTAGAAATAGCATCTTCTTTGTCTATCCATCCAAGGCAGGTGGGTTGTGGCTAATTGAAGAAGGACCTTATAAGTGAAGCTGAGGAATTTAAACTTTATCTTTTTTTTTTTTTAAAGATTTTATTTATTTATTTGAGAGAGAGATAGTGAGAGAGAACATGAGCGAGGAGGAGGTCAGAGGGAGAAGCAGGAAGCAGACTCCCCATGGAGCTGGGAGCCCGATGTGGGACTCGATCCCGGGACTCCAGGATCATGACCTGAGCCGAAGGCAGTTGTCCAACCAACTGAGCCACCCAGGTGCCCCTAAACTTTATCTTGAAACTAATGGGAATGGCACAACCAAATTTATGTTTTAGATACCTCTAAGTCAGGTTGCATTGTGAATTGTAAGGGTGTAAGAGGGAGACAGAGGAACCAGTTAGGAAACAAGCTGTAAGATGGATGAGAAATGATGAGGCTCTATTCTACAGTAGTGGTCATGAGACTGGAGAGGAAAAAAATATAAAAAACAGGATTTAGCGAATGAACAGCTGTAGGGTGATGCAGTTGGGATTTATGAAGCTTAAAGTTTAAAACAAAAATTAACTGGAAACATAGATTTGAGAAGTTGTAACTATAGACACCAGTATAGATAATATCCACAAAGAACAGAAAAAGACTGTGCAAAGAGTGAAAGCTTAGAACCAATATTTAAAGAATGTATATGGAAGACAACAACCCTGAGAAGCAGTCTGATAAGACAAAATTGAACTGTGAGTTAAATGAGAATACTGTTAAAATTTGTGGACGGCTGACCGTCCACAAGCAGTAAGTCTTTGAGCAAGATCAATCAGAAGGAGAGGCTACAGGGAGCATGTGATTAGACTTTATTCATGAAAAATGGAGGAAAATATCTAAGACATTAAAAAGACAAGTCTTTCAAATCTAAAGATAACATTAAATGGAACTCTCTGGCTAATATGATATACACTAAATCTGAAGCCAAACTGAAAGACAGACTTAATGATGAGTCAAAATCAAAAACAAGAAATTAAGCAAATGTAAATACAAAGTTCTTAGTTTTAGGTACATGTATCAACTGTCCAAAAATAAGACAAAGGCCCAGATTTTAAATAAAAGGTTCATTGATATGGGTCAATGAAGTAACAGCTACTAAAAAGATACACTCTTTGTGTTGTATGCCCTATTTCTCAAATGCTAAATATGACCAAATAAGGGAGGCAAATGCCACTGTATTCTATCTGGTCATAATACATAACACTACATTCAAATCTGGGTTCTATTTTGAGAAGAACACTGGTAAATGAAGGATTGGAAACCATACTATATATGGAATTAAAGGAACAGGGAGTATTTTGAAGTTAAGAAAAAGTTAAGTGGAACACATGATGATAATGTTTAAATACTTGTATAGTTACCATATGGAAAAGAGAAGACTGATTTTATAGAACTCCTGAACAGATGCTATACAGAACTGGTTTTGGGTAATATGACATCTGCCAAAAGAATTACCATCAATGAATTTGGATTTGCCCCTTCACCTAGTGCAAATTTAAGGGGAATTTTAATTAAAATTCAATAAACAAACCAATAAAATACTGTACAACTTGAAAAGGTAAATTCCTTATAGAAAAACAATTTTACTAAGCTTATTCTTCTGAAAAATAACACATTTTATCTTAGAATAAGATAAAATTTTAATAAGGGGAAAACAAGAATGGATCTAACTTTCTGAATTTATATGATTTTCCTCTATTTAATTTTTTAAAGTTTATTTTTTTTTTAGTAATCTCTATTACCCAGTGTGGGGCTTGAACATAGGACCTCAAGATCAAGAGTCACACCCTCTTTTGACAGAGCCAGCCAGGCACCCCATCCTCTAAACAATTTCAAATGGGAAAAAAAAAGGAGCTTAAAGCTGAAATTTAGAAGCTACGTAGAAGAGTGAGGAATTATTTAGTAGATACCATGCTGCAATTAAATACAGCAGATTTGAAGTTACTTATTTTTATTGTTCCTGTATGTCTTCAGGATCCTAAATTTAAAGACAAAAGTATTAATGTAACTGACAAAAACAGTCTTAATAAACAGTTCCTACATATTTACCTAAAAGTTTTAAGAATGTAATTATACAGCTCTTTAGATAAACCACTCATAATGAACATAATCTTTAACCATAAAACCATGAAAGGAGGGGCAGGATGGCAGAGAAGTAGGAGACCCTGTTTCAACCAGTCTCCTAAAGTAAGCTAAGTATCACCAGAAAACTCTGAACACCCATGAAATCAGCCTGAGATTTAAGATTGTATACTTCTGGATCTCTACAGGGGCAGGAGATATAAGTGGAGAGGTGATGGGAGTGGGAACACTTGGACAGATATTGGAGGATAACAGAAGAGGGAGGGAGCCACCAGAAGCAAACCATTTGAAAGTAATACCCCAATACGAAAGTGCCCTGTGATTGGGGACCAGCATTAACTTGGAGACTGGTTAAAAGCACTCAAAAAAAGCAAAAGATCTTGAGGGGCAACTGGTGGAACTGGGCAGTTAAGGGCACAGACCTAAGCCCAGGATCCCAGGGTGGTTACCACCAGCGACCACTCGAGCCAGAGAGTCCAGTCCGTGGTCCCTTAGCCTGTGGCTTTCCGCTGCTTGTACCACCTCTCGGGCTGGATGCACTCCTGCCCGCGCCTCAGGGAGTCCAGTGTAGGCGCCAGCCTGCAGTCTCTAGGCTGGCAGCCGATTACCTGCGTGGCTGTGGGATGTGCAGCCTGTGCCTGAGAGAACCCAGGGCAGCCTCAGAGGTCAGGGTCCCTTGACTGGCAGCATTACACAACTTGTGCCTCCGCGTGGTGCGAGTGCATCAGTTGTGGGCGAGGGCCCCAGACAGTAGTACCGGCAATGGCAGTAACCTGGGTTTGGGCTCACCTGGACCAATATCATGGTTTTAGTGGCACAGGGGTGCAGAAACAAGCCAGGGCCTCGGGTGACCACCGATAATAGCGGCTGGGAGTGTGCACCACCTGTGGTGTGGTGGAGCTGTGGTGTTCAGCGGAGTTTGCATGGGGAGGCGTCTGTGTGTTCTGGACCACCCAGAGGTAAGCAGTCTGAGACTTGTCTCTGAGGCGGAGGTCTGAGTGTGGACAGTTTGCTTTCCACTAAACCTCTGAAAAGCACAAAAAGCCGCCAAAAAACAAAACCTCCAGAGAACAAAAGCCTGAAAAACCAGTTTCCACAGATCCAATCCCCTGATAGGGGGCAGGGCGACTCAGCCCAAGCACCACACTCCCCAAGAAGATAAGCCAAAAGGCCCCTCCCCCAGAAGATAAGCCAAAAGAACAAGAGGATAACCACCACAGGGTCCCCATAAACCCCAACATCAGGGGTAAACAATATATTAATCTCTGGGTATTACCCCCAAACCTGTATATTTCATAGATAACAACTTTTCTTTTTTCTTTTTTTAAAATTCGTTCTTACGATTCTTATTCTTTTAATTTGTTTAGCCTACTTTCCATTATAACTAGAGGTTTAATGCAACATATTCCATAATAACTTTTTGACTGGAACTTTTTTCATACCTGTATAATATACCTGTATTTCCTTTTCTTTTCTTTTTTTTTTATACATATAGATATAAGCTTCAATGTAATTTTTTTTCCCTATTCAATGCCACCCCTATATATAAACCAGTTTCAATTTCCCTGTATCTCTGGAAAGTTGAGTCCTTTGACAAAGATAACAAGATTCACACAGGAAGAATGGAAATGACTTCCTTGCCCACATCGAGAGTTTATAACCATCTTCCCATCTTATTCTTCTGTTAGGGTTTCTGTGTATTTGTTTTTGTACTATATAAATCTTAGTCTTGGTTCATTTTGGCTGGGTGTTTCTTTTTTTTCTTTTACTTTTTTTTTTTTTTTAAAGAATTTTATTTATTTATTTGACAGAGAGAGATCACAAGTAGGCAGAGAGGCAGGCAGAGAGAGAGGAAGGGAAGCAGGCCCCTGCTGAGCAGAGAGCCCGATGTGGGACTCGATCCCAGGACCCTGAGATCATGACCTGAGCAGAAGGCAGTAGCTTAACCCACTGAGCAACCCAGGCGCCCCTTTTACTTTTGTTGGTCTTTTTGTTTGTTCGTTTTTGTTCATGTACCTTATAAATCTTACTTTTGAGGTGCATTTTGGCTGGGTTTTCTCTTTTTTTTTTTTCCTCTTTTTTCTTTCTTTTTGGTGGTGACTTCCAATTGCTCCAAAACTTTCCAGTGTGTACCTTGCCTAGAGTGTGGCTGATATATTCAGCTATACATCCCCTCAACCACCTCTCACCAAAATGACTAGGAGGAGGAACACCCAACAGAGGAAGAATCAGAGACTCTGCCCTCTGCCATGAAATACCAGATAAGGACATAAACAGTATGTTGGAAAGGGAATTCAGGGTAACAATTATCCAGGCAATGGCTGGCTTGGAGGAGACCATCAGTGGCAACATAGAAACTCTAAGGGTGGAAGTGAGGGCTGATTTGGCAGTACTAAAAAATGCTATCAGTGAGATCAATCTAATCTAAATACTCTAACACCTAGGGTAACCAAGGCAAAAGATCGAATTAGTGATCTAGAAGACAAACCGATAGAAAGGAAGGATTGGGAGAAGGCCTGGAACAAACATCTTAGAAGCCATGAAAACAGAATTAGGGAAAAAAATGACACCATGAAACGTTCCAATGTTAGAATTATTGGGATGCCTAACAAATTACTGGGATGCCTAACAAATTTTCCTAGTCTGGGGAATGGAACAAATGTTTCTGTCCTAGAGGCAGAAAGGATACCCCCACAAGACCAACAAATCTAGAAAGACCTCCAGACACGTAACTATGAAATTCACAAATCACAATTTTAGAAAAGGGGGTCCTAAGGGCAGCTAGGGGGAAGAGACTCCTCACATACAGAAGAAGGTCCACTAGAATAACATCAGATCTGTCCACACAAACCTGGCAAGCCGAAAAGGCTGGCAAGACATATTCAGGGCACTAAATGAGAAGAACATGCAGCCAAGAATACTTTATCCAGCAAGGCTGACATTCGAAATAGATGGAGAGATAAAGAGCTTCCAAGACCACAAGGTTTGAAAGAGTATGTGACCACCAAGCTAGCACTACAAGAAATATTGGGGGGGGGTCCATAAAAGAGGAAAGAACCCAAGAGTGACATAGAACAGAAATTTACAGAGACAACCTATAGAAACAAGAAACAACCGATAGAAACAAACAAGCAACATGATGTCAATAAAAACTTATCTTTCAATAATCGTTCTCAATATGAACAGCCTAAATGCTTCCATAAAAAAGCACAGGGTTGCAGACTGGATAAAATGACAGGATCTATCCATATGCTCTCTACAAGAGACAATTCGGGACCTAAAAGACACATCCAGACTGAGAGTGAAGGGATGGAAAACCATCTTTCATTCCAACAGGCCTCAAAAGAAAGCTGGGGTAGCGATTCTCGTATCAGATAAATTAGATTTTAAGCTAAAGACTGTAGTCAGATATACAGAAGGACACTACACCATTTTAAAAAATTTTTTTATTTTTTATAAACATATATTTTTATCCCCAGGGGTACAGGTCTGTGAATCACCAGGTTTACACACTTCACAGCACTTTTAACGGATCTATCCACCAGGAAGATCTAACAATTCTAAGTATTTATGTCCCCAATAAGGGAGCAGCCAACTACATAAGCCAACTGTTAATCAAAATAAAGAGTCCTACTGATATGAAAATATTAATTGTAGGGGATCTTAACACGCCATTGTCAGCAATAAACAGATCATCTAAGCAGAAAACCAATAAAGAACCAAGAGCTTTGAATGACACATTGGACTAGATGGACCTCAAAGATATATACAGAACATTCCACCCTAAAACAACAGAATACTCATTCTTCTCAAGCGCACATGGAACTTTCTCCAGAACAGACCAAATACTGGGTCACAAATCAGGCTCAACCAATACTAAAAGACTGAGATTATTCCCTACACACTCTCAGACCATAATGCTTTCAAATTGGAACTCAACAATAAGAAAAAGGTTAGAAGGAATACAAACACCTGGTAGCTAAAGATCATCCTGCTCAAGAATGTATGGATCAACCAGGAAATCAAAGAAGAACTTAAACAATTCATGGAAACCAATGAGAATGAAGACACATTGGTCCAAAACTTACGGGATACAGCAAAGGCAGTCCTATGGGGGAAACACATAGCCATCCAAGCCTTACTCATAAAAATTGAAAAACCCCGAATATGCCAACTCTCTTTACACCTTAAAGAATTGGAAAATCAACAACAAATTAAGCCAACCCCATGCACAAGAAAGGAAATAATTAAGCTCAGAGCTGAGATCAATGAGTTAGAAACTAGAGATATAGCAGAATACATCAACGAAACTAGAAGCTGATTCTTTGAAAGAATTAATAAGATTGATAAACCACTAGCCAAACTAATCCAAAAGAAAAGAGGAATCAAATTAATGAAATTATGAACGAAAGGGGAGAGATCACGACTAACACCAAGGAAATAAAAACAATCATCAGAAATTATTATCAACAACCATATGCCAATAAGTTAAGCAACCTAGAAGAAATGCATGCATTCCTGGAAACCTATACACTTCCAAGACTGAAACAGGAAGAAACTGACAACCTGAGTAGACTAATATCTAGTAATGAGATTGAAGCAGTTGATCAAAAACCTCCCAAAAAACAAGAGCCCAGGACCTGATGGATTCCCTGAGGAATCCTACCAAGCATTCAAAGAAGAAATAATACCTATTCTCCTGAACCTGTTTCAAAAAACCGAAACAGAAGGAAAACTTCCAGACTCTTCCTATGAAGCAGCAATACCCTGATCCCCAAACCAGGCAAAGAGCCCATTAAAAAGGAGAATTTCAGGCCAGTATCCCTGATGAATAGGACACCAAGATTCTCAACAAGATCCTAGCTAATACGATCCAACAACAGTACATTAAAAAGATTACCCACCATGACCAGGTGGGATTTATCCCTGGGATGCAAGGGTGGTTCTTGACATTCACAAGTCAATCAGTATAATAGAACAAATCAATAAGAGAAGAGAGAAGAACCACATGGTCCTCTCAATTGATGCAGAAAAAGCATTTCACAAAATACAGCATCCGTTCCTGATTAAAACTCTTCAAAGTATAGGGATAGAGGGAACATTTCTCAACTTCCTAAAATCTATCTATGAAAAACCCACAGTGAATTATTCCCAATGGGGAAAAGCTGGTTCCCTTTGAGATCAGGAACACGACAAGGATGCCCATTCTTGCTACTGCTGCTCAACATGGTACTAGAAGTCCCAGCAACAGCAATCAAACAACAAAAATAAATAAAAGGTATTCAAATAGGCAAAGAGGAAGTCAAACTCTCTTCAAAGATGACATGATACTTTATATGGAAGCCCAAAAGACTCCACCCCCAAACTACTAGAACTCATACAGCAATTCAGTAGTGCAGCAGGATACAAAATCAATGTACAGAAACTAATTGCTTTCTTATACACTAAAAATGTAATTATAGAAAGGGAAATTAGAGAATCAATTCCATTTACTATAGCACCAAGAACCACAGATACCTTGGAATAAACCTAACCAAAGAGGTAAATGATCTGTACTCGAGGAACTACAGAACACTCATGAAAGAAATTGAAGAAGACACAAAAAGATGGAAAAGCATTCCATGCTAATGGATCAGAAGAATAAACATTGTTAAAATGTCTATACTGCCCAGCGCAATCAATACTTCCAATGCCATCCCGAACAAAATTCCACCAGCATTTTTCAAAGTACTGGAACAAACAATCCTGAAATTTGTATGGAACCAGAAAAGACCCCAAATTGCTAAGGAAATGTTGAAAAAGAAAAACAAAACTGGGGGCATCATGTTGCCGGATTTCAGGTTTTACTAGCTGTGATCACCAAGACAGCATGGTACTGGCACAAAACAGACACAAAGACCAGTGAAACAGAGTAGAGAGTCCAGATATGGGCCTGCAACTCTATGGTAAAATAACCTTTGATAAAGCAGGAAAAAATATCTAGTTGAAAAAAAGACATTCTCTTCAATAAATGGTGCTGGGAAAATTGGACAGCCATGTATATAAGAATGAAACGTGACCATTCTCTTACACTGTACACAAAGATAAGCTCGAAATGAATAAAAGACCTCAATGTGAGACTGGAATCTATTAAAATCCTAGAGAACATAGGCAGTAACCTCTTTGACATCGGTCACAGCAACTTCGTTCAGGACATGTCTCCAAAGGCAAAGGAAACAAAAGTGAAAAAGAACTTTTGGGACTTCATCAAGATCAAAAGCTTCTGCACAGCAAACAGTCAACAAAACAAAGAGGCAACCCACCGAATGGGAGAAGATATTTGCAGATGACACTTCAAAGGGCTGATATCTAAGATCTATAAAGAACTCCTCAAATTCAACACTCAAAGAACAGATAATCACATCAAAAAATGGGCAGAAGACATGAAGAGACACTTCTCCAAAGAAGTCATACAAATGGCTAACAGACATATGGAAAAATGTTCATCATCATTAGCCATCAGGGAGATTCAAATCAAAACCACACTGAGATACCAGTTAGAATGGCCAAAATTAACAAGAAAAGAAACAACAAGTGTTGGAGAGGATGTGGAGAAAGGGGAACCCTCTTACACTGTTGGTGGGAAGGCAAGTTGGTGCAGCCACTTAGGAAAACAGTGTGGAGATTCCTTAAGAAATTAAAAGTAGAGCTACCCTATGATCCTGCAATTGCACTACTGGGTATTTACTCCAAAGATACAGATGCAGTGAAAAGGGCCATCTGTACCCCAATGTTTACAGCAGCAATGGCCACAGTTGTCAAACTGTGGAAAGAGCCAAGATGCCCTTCAACAGACGAATGGATAAAGAAGATATGGTTCATATATACAATAGAATATTATGCCTCCATCAGAAAAGATGAACACCCAACTTTTCTATCAACATGGATGGGTCTAGAGAAGATTATGCTGAGTGAAGTAAGTTAAGCAGAAAGAGAGTCAATTATCATATGGTTTCACTTACTTGTGGAGAGTAAGGAGTAATGTGGAGGACATTAGAAGAAGGAAAGGAAAAGTGAACTGGGGGGAATTGGAGAAGGAGACGAACCATGTGAGACTGTGGACTCTGAGAGACTAACTGAGAGTCTTGCAAGGGAAGGGGTTGGGGGGATGGGTGAGCCTGGTGGTGGGTATTATGGAGGGCATATATTGCATGGAGCACTGGGTGTGATACATAAACAATGAATCTTGGAACACTGAAAAAATAAACTAAAATTAAATAAATAAGTAAATAAATAAAAATAGGCATTTGTAGGTATAAAAAATAAATAAATAAATCCATGAAAGGTATAAATAATATACTTCTTTAACACAATCTGCTTTCAAATATGCCTAAATGAAAAGATAATCTCCTATACTGGCTTTCAACACCAGAAATCAGATAAGTATATATAATACATTTGTTTTTCTCCTACGCATAATGCATATAATTATGGCAGATTCAAAACAACTTGGGAGAATAACTTATAGTCAATAAGAATACAAATTTTATTACACTATCATCAGCTGGATTAGAAAAGAAACACAAATGCTTACGCTATCAAATACTTTTTCAAAGTGTAAAATCATAAATATAAAAATATAGATTTATTACATTTACATTCAGAAATGTAAATTCATGTAAATAAATCAGAACTAAATTAAATGAATAACTAGTTCTTCCATTTCTTCAGTGATAAATATTAAGTTATTACTGGCTTGATTCTTGCAGTTTCTTCATTTAAAAGACAATTTCTACTTCTGGGCCAGATTACTCATAAGTGAGGAAACAGTATTACAAAACCCTTTACCTACCCACTGCACATAATATCTTTCCAAGTTTCTAATTAAATTACTGCTAAGCCAAAGTAGCTTTATAGTTAGAAATATAAAAGTACTTAACTAAATTCTCACCTGTTTTTTCACTCCACAGATCTTTGGAGTAAAGGATAAAAAGAACAGCGATACATACCCTTATAAAAATAAATTAGCTCAGAACCACTGTTAAAAAGTGTCCTTTTTATCATATTAAGATCTCCTCACTAAGGACCAAAAATACAGTATCTACACCAAAACCTTGCTAACCTTTAATAAAGCTCTATTTAATTGTACTTAGATAAGCATTTTTTTTAAATAAAGTAGGAAATAGGCAAAGCTGATGGAAGCATTTATTACTTTCTAACATGACTGCCTAAAAATTTAGGCAACAAATGATCCTGATAATCTAAAAATAATTCACTTATGGCCGAAAAGGCACAGCTGATTTTCTTGGATTCTTGCAGCAAAAGAAAAAACTATTTTTCTAATTACAATTGATCCACCAAAATAACCTCAGAGTCACAACACAAAGAGTACTAGAGATCAAGGTTAAAAAAAGTACCCAGAGGTAGAAAGCTGGAAGACTTGTTTTTTTTATTTCCACAAAAAGAATTTCAGATCTATGCTATATTTTCTTTGCCAAATCTTTTGATCAACATGCTATGCTGCTTTGATTCAAAATGTATGCATGCTCCAGTTGGAGATCATCAACTCAGTCTGTAAACTAAGTTAGTTTTTCCTAAGCCATTAGTAATTTACTATAGTGGGAGAGAATGTTAATGCATGATAGATCGTGATTTCTAACTCTAGATACTAAACGTGCACAGAAGTCCCATCAAGCTCAGGGTTGGTCCAGTACTGTTCTTCACAATGCATGACACAGAGAGACCTGGCTTACATCCCCGCTCTACCACTTACCAGGGATATAATCTTCAACAAGGTTATTTAACAGCTCTATGCTTTGGCTTCCTCATTTATAAAATGGAGATAATAGTGTTAAAGATTAGAGGTGCCTGGATAGCTCGGTGGGTTAAGTGTCTGACTCTTGATTTTGGCTGGGGTCATGACCTCAGGTTTGTGAGATGGAGCCCCACATTGGACTCTGCACTGGGCATGAAGCCTGCTTAAGATTCTCTCTCTCTCTCTCTCTCCCTCCGCTCCTCCCCCACTCCTCTTTCTCTCCCTCTCTCTCAAAAAAAAAAAAATAGTACTGAAGATTAAATACATATATTAAAAAGCACTGAACACAAATGTCTGATACGTAAGTATGATCTGAAATGTTGTGAGTGGATAATTAAAACAAATAACTGAGAGTTGAGAATACCATGAATATTACTTTTTGGTTTCTAAATAAAAATTTAATATTAGGCTTTAAACTAATTCAAAGCTAAGAAAGGAACTCGGGTCCTTCATACTAGATTTATTTTTTAGAACTAGATTCCTCGATGCGGAGAAAGGGGAACCCTCCTACACTGTTGGTGGGAATGCAAGCTGGTGTAACCACTCTGGAAAACAGCATGGAGGTTCCTCAAAATGTTGAAAATAGAACTGCCCTATGACCCAGCAATTGCACTACTGGGTATTTACCCTAAAGATACAAACGTAGTGATCCGAAGGGGCATGTGCTCCCGAATGTTTACAGCAGCAAGGTCCACAATAGCCAAACTATGGAAAGAACCTAGATGTCCATCAACAGATGAATGGATAAAGAAGATGTGGTATGTATACACAATGGAATACTATGCAGCTATCAAAAGAAATGAAATCTTGCCATTTGCGACAACGTGGATGGAACTAGAGCGTATCATGCTTAGCGAAATAAGTCAAGCAGAGAAAGACAACTATCATATGATCTCCCTGATATGAGGAAGTGGTGATACAACATGGGGGGTTAAGGGGATAGAAGAAGAATAAATGAAACAAGATGGGATTGGGAGGGAGACAAACCATAATTAACTCATAATCTCACAAAACAAACTGAGGGTTGCTGGGGGGAGGGGGGCTGGCTGAGGGGGTTGGGGTTATGGACATTGGGGAGGGTATGTGCTATGGTGAGTGCTGTGAATTGTGTAAACCTGGCGATTCACAGACCTGTACCCCTGGGGATAAAAATATATGTTTATAAAAAATAAAAAATTAAAAAAAAAAAAAGAACTAGATTCCTCAAGGACTTATAAAGAATAAAGAGCTAAAATCAGATGATCCTGTTTTAAGTCTCACCTTTAACACCTATCAGATTAGCCTGGGCAGATCCCTCATTTCTATGTTTGCCCACATTTTAATATAGGAAATAGATAACATACCACCTGTCCATTCCAATAAGAATGAATAATGGTAGAGTCAAATAAGATGTGGCAATATTTAACATTCTTTACATACAGAAGGGGCTAATGTTAACAAGGTACAACAGATTAATTAAAATTCAAGTTTTTCCCATCAAAACTACTGGCAAACATCACCCATCACAAGAACATGCAGTTAATAAGGTATTCAGAAACTGCAGGGTTTTTTTTTTCATTAAGCTTACTCATTGCATGAATGATGAACAAATATAACCATTAGTAATATAAGGCAAAGTCACATATTTCTATTAATTTGCCAAAAATATTAAGAAAAACAGAGTAGGGGTGCCTGGGTGGCTCAGTGGGTTAAGGCCTCTGCCTTTAGCTCAGGTCATGATCCCAGGGTCCCGAGATCGAGCCCCACATAGGGCTCTCTGCTCAGTGGGGACCTGCTTCCTCCTCTCTCTCTCTCTGCCTGCCTCTCTGCATACTTGTGATCTCTGTCAAATAAATAAATAATCTTAAAAAAAAAAAAAAGAAAAAAAACAGAGTAAAAAAACTGTTTTATTAGATATTCAATAATAGCACAGTCATTTTAACTGTCCTGAATTCTTGCAAATGTTAGAACAGATTTATTCATTAAAATGATAAAACTCAACTTACTTGTATCTGACAGTTTGTACAGTTTCTGCTGAAACATTGTTAACAATACATTTGGCTGCACATTCCAATCCCTGCCAGACAGTTGAAAATCCTGCAAAAATATTTAGAAGTAAGTAAAACTACAGCAAAACAAATGGACCTTGCTAGGTAAATTTATGGGTCATTGTTACCTTGAACACTACTTGCAGCTACAACCATAGCACCATCCAAGGTAGACTTCCCATTTCTGTCTTTTTTAAGAGATTCTGGAACAAGTTTGCTTCCATGCTTCTTGACGTGTGGAGCCAGTTCCTTTCCAACACAGTTTGCTACAGTGCAAACTCCATCAACTAATGAAACCATAAAAAGGGGGAAACACTTAGAAAAAATGTATTCTTTCCTTGATTTTACCACTTTTTAGCAAATTTCTTACATGAGCATCTAAAGTTGTTTTATTGCATAATTTAGCAACTCTATATAAGGATGAGAACCAAGGCTGGCCAGTTTTTAAACAAAGGCTATTATTTGGTTTAAAGACACGTTTGCAGAACCTAATGATAAAACTGCCTCTTAAACATAATGTTCTTTTTGGCAATTTGCTTTAAAAAAAACAAAAAACAAAAAACCAAGATTGCTGCAATACAAAACTTGTAGGTCCATCTTTCATGTTTTCCAGCTATGTGTACTTCTGTTTTCTCCACATTGACAAATATTTCACTGAAATAGTAATAAAGTATTTAAATCTATATAAAAGTAAACAAACCAAAATCTGATTGGAAGAATACTGAATATCAAAAAGATAATCTTACTAAATCTAATGATAATTCATTAAGGAGTTATCTGGCTATCTTAAAATACTAAACTTTAGATCTATGATTCTCAAGGAAGATGAAGAGACATGTTACTTGGGAAGGCTGACATCAGAATCACCGAATCAGCTTAATTCAAACAATACATCCCTTTAATTCCACACCAACTAAGACACAGTGAGCTGTCCTTAAAAGAACGTGTCATATTTAAGGATAGCAAATACATTCAGAGCCATTCCTTTTCAAAGGCATGGACACTCCTCTTTCTGACACATCAAAATAATCCTTTAACCAATGTTTCTCAAACTAATATGCAAATAACAATCACCTAGAGATCTTGTTTCTGAATCAGTAATGTGTACCAAATATCTGAAATATTTCTAGAGCTCTCAGATAGGTTGATGTTGTTGCTATAGATCCCACTATGAGTAGCAAGATGATACTGCTTTGTCCTAATCCTTTATTCTTAAGGTTAAATCATTTAAAGGAACATTTAGATTAACCTGAATTAAGAGATCATTTTTAATTTAACTGAAAGAAGTAAAGTCCTCCAAAGTTACTTTACCCAGGAACTGACTGACTTTTGCTGCTCCTCCTGTAGCCTGCTTTGCTATATAAAGTCCCTTGGTCACAGCAGGACTAACTTCCACTGGTTTTTCTTCTGGTTGAATCCGTTCACGGAGTTTAGAAGCACCTTTCTGGATTGCTTTGCCGGTAAATTCAGCACCTTTGACCAAACCCCAGCTCACCCAGGAAGCACCTTTTTATACGAAAATTAAGAAGTCCACAATATTAGAGCTGATTATACCTATAAACCCTTTAATAAATCAAAAGAAAAAACCCAAGGAATTCAATGTTCAGATCCTAAACACACCATAAGCTTTTAAGCCAACTTTACAATTGTAATTTTCTGCCTGGAATACACTTTTTCTAAGTAAATTTATCTTTCAGTACTTAGGTCACAGATTACTCAGTAACATATTTCTGTATACTCTGCTGCTACTACAACTTGTAGGTCTCTATACATTATTTATCACACTATTATTACTATTGTTAGGGACTAATTTTGGGTTTTGGTGCCAATAACACAGTATTTGGCTTGAGGACCCAGGCTTCCTTGTTCTTGCCTTAGTCCAGGTACCACTTTTCCTCTATGAAGTGCTGAGGGGTTTAGACACAAATGATGCAAATTAGAAACCAATAAACCTGCTAGATCTCAAACATCAGGGCAGAACTCTTGCTTGCTTGCTTTAGACAAAAGGCACAAGGCAGGGTCCTGTTCCTCCCTCAATCCCAAACCCAAATCCCATGATCTCCACACCTTTTAATTTATATCATAAACCTGAATGACAAAGAGAGAATACTCAATACATAAGAAGAAAACGGGAAGCCTAGATGGTTTGGCCATTTCTCATGAGAGTAGTTCCAGTCCTTTGGTTTTGCTCAATGTTTCTTAGATCATACACGAAAAATGAGACTGTCAAGACAGAAAGCAGGATAGCATAGACTTCTCTAGTGAAAAGTCCCTGTGTACACTTGAGGAAAGGAGAAGTGGGAAGAGATGGAAAAAGAAAGGAAAAATCCCCAGGAGAATAGTTTCCCCTAAGAAGAAGGCGTTACCTTGCCTTGGAGAGCTTACAATTTTAAATATTTCCTTTTTGGCTATACCCTGAAAAAAGCAGCTTTTAAAGCTAGACATATAAAATACCTAAGTATATTCTCCAAAGGTATGTGGCAAGGTTTTTATATAATTACTCTGGCCGGTGAGTGAGTAAGCATCCAGTGACATGTGAAAATCCTGTTTATTTAAAAATATGAACAATGAAAAATAAAAATAAATAAAAAACAATGAAATAAAGTTGGCAAGTGGTAACTGATTAGAAAAACTGTTGTGTTTCTCTTCCTGTTTCAGTCAACATTTCCACCTCTAGCTCAAACACTACCCCCACTGTCCTCCCCTGCAGGAGGACCAGGTCTCAAACCCAGACAAGTATCTTCCAGCAAAGAATTCCCATAACAATGTAGGGACTGAAGACCTCTATTAAAAATATACATAAGGTGTTTGCTGTTAATTTACAGGTTGAAAAGATTTAAGAAGTAAAAAACTGGCTGAACTTGAAGAAGGAAGACTGAGAAATCATAAATGACAATGAAGCAAAGGAAAGCTTAAGTAGACTATACTCCTACAATAAAATAAACAAGAGGGACAGAGTCCATTGATGACTAAGAATAAATGGAAATTAGATAAGTGAAAAGTCATAAGATTGAGAAAGAGAAATACTAGATGCAAATTATAAAGAAGTTATCACCATGAAAGAGTGTATAATAGAGATAATACTTTAAAACCTAAGTATTACAATAGAAGATCAGGAAATGTAGTATTTTACTGGTAGCTATTAAGATCTTTTAAATGGCATGTGTAGAGCAAGATACAGATTTACTCTATCCATATTAATCTTATATGCAACCATTTAATGGCATGCCATCCAGGCAATGGATGTTTGCTGAATAAATGAGAAATTGCCAGATGACTTAAAATGATCTCGCTCAAATCTAACCCAATGCAGCTGGTACTCTTACCAGTCTATAGTTGATGATCCTCTACCTCTTCCCAAATGAGCTTATTAAAATCGCCATCTAAAATGTTTGGCAGTTGCCTTCTTAAATGTGTAATTCTAGCCTTTCAAGCCAATATGCTACACAGGTAAATTTTAAGCAGTAACTTCATGTTTTTTCACTTTTTATATTCACAAAACACCGTACTGTAACTTTTACTGATCTTTACTGATCTTCACACACTAGATAGGAACAAACCATGGGATAAAGTGATTAAGCTCTTTAGTTCCCTGATTACTTATCTTTGTATAGAGCCTGCATGAGTCAGGTAGAAACTGTCTCCGGACAGATCAGATCACTTTCCCTGGAGTAAATCTTGAATATTTTCTGCCACTTTTTTTTTATTACCTGTAACTTAAGTATTTGATGAGCTAGTTGGTTTTCATTCTACCTATTAAAAAGCACATAAAGAGGTATATACTCTGAGTGGCAGTTAAATAATTTTAATGTAACCAACTATTAGGGCTATTGTTAGAACTGAGGAGATAAGAAGAAAAGAAAAGAGTTGTAAAAGCCTACTAAAGTCTCAAGTAGTAAAGCAGTCCCCTAAGTGTTATCAGAGTGTGATTTTTGCTAATTTTCAAATGATGCACCACTCAGATTTTTTCTGAAATCTCTAAAGCGATCTGTCCCCAGAATTAGCTGATTCTAAGGGTACTCTGCTCTTTGAATAGAACCAGTACATGTAATCTGTGTGGTACTTAGGAGGCCTAAAACTTAGTGACATAGAGGGGCACCTGGGTGGCTCAGTCGTTAAGTGTCTGCTTTTAGCTCAAGTTATGATCCCAGAGTCCTGGGATTGAGTCCTTCATTGGGCTCCCTGATCAGCAGGAAGGCTCCTTCTCCTCTTCCACTCTCCCAGCTTGTGTTCCTTCTCTCACTGTCTCTCTCAAATAAGTAAATAAAATCTTAAAAAACAAACAAACAAACAAACAAACAAACTTAGTGGCCTACAATACTTTCCAAAGTAGCCAAATAGTATCACCTGTTCATGTTCTTTCAACATGACCTTGACATTCCTCCCATTGAGATGTGGGGTAGGTCTATGTCACATCCCCTTAAATCTGTTATCTTCTTGTAGTGAGAGATACTGGAAACTTCTAAGAATTTGTTAGAAAGGATATGTGGCTTCTGCCTGTTTCCTATTATCATTCATGCTTGGAACCCTGGGCTACCATGTAGAAGCCTGACTAGCTTAAGGTTGCTAAGCTGTCAAACACATGGAAATCATGTCTAGGTACTCTATTTGGCAGTCCTAGATTTTGAGCTCTTCTAACCCAGATGCCAGATTTGTGAATAAAGGAGACTTCAGATGATTCCAGCCCCCAGCTACTGAGTCACTAGTCAGTCTTTGGGTCTTCCTGGCTGAGGTCCTGCTATCATGAAGCAGATGTAAGCCATCCTTGTTGTGACCTTTTGGAATACCTGGCCCACAGTACCACAAACAAATGTTTGTTGTTTGATGCCATTAAGGTTGAGATGGTTTGTCACACAGGAATAATAAATAGAACTATCTTGAGCAGTAAGAATTAAAAAAAACTTAAGAAAATAACCTTTGAAATTAGTTATCTACTTATACGTGAATATAGGCAAAATTTCTGAATGCTGACCTAACAGCCTAGCAATCTGTAAAGTTATGGGACAGGATAGTAAGAGTGAAGATTTTTCTTTAGAACGTCTTTGAAAATCTTTATCAAGGCTAAATTTTAAGTATTAAAATTGTAACTGAAAAACATGGCTTTGTCTTATCTCTAGAAGCTCTCTGACATGGGCAAAATATTAGTTAATTAATTTTCACTTATTTTAGTTTGTTGGTTTTTCATGTTGAAGGTTTCCTCTGCTTTAGACATCTTTATTATTTTAATGGGTTTTTAGTGCAGTGATGGAAATCTATATTGACAGTCTTTTAAATGACTGGTCAAGATCTCTTTACAGGGTCACAAATTTGGCTTACTAAAGAGTGACTGGCAATGTTTTTAAAAATAAAATAGAAGGTCTAAAAATCTGAGAGCTAAAACAGTTGAAAAGCCAAAATGTTAACGAATAAACGTGGAAAGACATGTCAGTAACGATCATTCTGGTTTTGTTTTTTTTTTAAAGATTTTATTTATTTATTTGACAGACAGAGATCATAAGTAGGCAGAGAGGCAGGCAGAGAGAGAGGAAGGGAAGCAGGCTCCCTGCTGAGAGGACAGCCCAATGTGGGGCTCCCAGGACCCTGGGATCATGACCCAAGCTGAAGGCAGAGGCTTCAACCCACTGAGCCACCCAAGTGCCCTGATAATTCTGGTTTTAAAATAACTGATCTGATATCCTTTCTAACCAGAATTAAATAGTACAGCCTACATCCCAAACAGCTTAGCTATAATCCTCAGGTCTCTTCATACCTCCATTGCAGTGTGGTTAGGGAATGCTACTTTGCTTCCAAAGACGGGATGAGTTCCTCATCACTTTTTTTAGAAGAAGAGGAAGGGGGAAAAGGGGAGAAAAGGATTGAAGACTAATTTTATGTTCAGAAGAGCTATCCTGAGAGCCTGGGGATTCCCAAAGATTTTGACTACCAATTTTCCCTAGAGTGAAACAGAAAATAGTCAAGAATTTCTACCTATGTGATAATATATAATGTTCTAAAAGACTAGTTCCTCTGTTTTAAAGTATTTATAAAATGATCATTTAGAACCAAAATACAAAATACTGTCCTTCTAAGTATTCTCTTATGTATTTCAAAGGTTTCACATTACAGGGAAAAAAAATTAACATTACTGTTATACCTGACAAAATATTTTGAGCCACTTTCTCACTCCATTCAGGTAATTCCTTTGCTTTTTCTTCTGAAACTGGTTCATAGGGTACAATGTGACTCAGATTAACTTCTTCACTTGAAGTGTCTTTAGCCTAGTAAAAATGTTTCAAATGTAAAACAATAAAGAAAAATTATAATGGGAAAATATAATAAGCATTATGTAATAAAATATTAAGCCAACAAATGTTAGATATAATTAATAAAAATACCTCCAGCCAACATAGTTACCAGTATATTTTATAACAGAAAGCAAAATACCACAACTGCCATAAAGCTTAAAAATATCCTGGTCTTATATAAGGTCTCCCTGGAAAGTAAGGTTTAAATATCAACATACTTCCAATATAGCATTTATCAAATCATATTTAAACTGATGAGATTATGAGTTCCTTCATAAACTTATCAACCCCTTGATGGCAGTATGCACATGATACTCAGTAAGATTTAAAACATTTGTTATATGACTCAATCAGTAAGGAAGGATGTATCCAAATAAACTGGTTTTTATAGAAATCAAGTAAAAGCAAGTAAAAATATATAAACACTGCTATTCCATCTAAATGGAAATAGGGACACAGATATACCTGCATTTTGCTAATTTAACAGTTGTTATGAGAACTAGAGTCAACACTTAAAATGTCAAAGCTAAATTTATTCATTCTAAGAAATTAACAGCAGGTTAACTCAGACCTCATAATACTCTAAAATTTCTTGAAAATCAAACTTCCCAATGGAAATATGAAGAGAACTTCACTTAAAATATAAAACATTAAAAATGAAATGAAAACTTCTGTGGGGGGAGGGGAAGCCATTCCTAATTAAAACCCAAAGACAAAATGAACATAATATTAGGAACTTCTATCTTAAATAATGAGCCAAAGTCCTAATACATAGAAAGCCCCCGGAAATCAGGAAGAAAGACTAGCAATCCAAAATGGACAAATGACAAGAGTAGACATCCCACAGGACACAAAATTCAAAGAACCCCTAAGCAGATACACAACACCACTCACAATAAAATCAATGCAAATTACGATATTCCAATACACAATTTCTTATCTATCAGACTGCCAAAATACAGAGGCTGATCACCCACTCTGTGGACTAAGCTATGAAGAAAACAGGTTTCCCACGATGCCGGTGGAAGTGCTAAAGAGTATAGTCCTTAGGGAGGGCAACTTAGCAAAATCTATCAAAATTACAAATGTATTTATTTTCTGACTCAGTAACCCCACTTCTAAGAGTGTATCTGATGAATTACCTGCAAATGTATGAATCAATGGATCTACAAAGCTACTCACTGAAGCGGTTTCTAATAGCAAAAGCCTACAATCATCCAATGACTCAATAGATTGGTTAGAGAAAACTATCATAAATCCATACAATGAAATATGAGGTAGCTATAAAAAAGAGTGAGAGGGTTCTCCATTTATAACACTGAAAGATCCCCAGAATTTATTCAAATAAATTATTTATTCAAATAAATTTATTTATTCAAATAAATTCTTATACCTTTGGTATAAGAAAGGGAGAGAAATCTGTTTTTATTTGCTTTTACCTGCCTCAAGAAACCTAGGGAAGAAACACAAGATCTTGATAAAAAGTGATTACCTACTATGGCAGGGACAATGACATGGACAAAAGTGGGAGTAGAGTTTTTCAATGTATATACCTGTTTATATAATTTGATTTTTTTAGTTAACAAATTAAATTTCTTAAAAATAGAAGTTTTAAATGATGTGAAAAATTTCCAAACATACTAAGTAAAAAGAAAGGCGCAAAACAGTATGTCTTCCATTCATATTCTTATGTGAATGTGTGCATATACACGTATATTCACACACAAAATAAATGTGTATGTTTATATGTTTGAATGTATCTGCAAGGATAAGAAGCTAGCAATAATATATCTAGAGCAAGGAGGTAGGTGGCTAAGGGATAGATAGGAATGGGAGGCAGAATTACTTTTCACTAAGTACCATCTGTATTTGCTTTTTATGCAAATTAAAAATTTTTAAAAAATTTTTAATAAATATATTTCTTGGCACCATCTTGGACTCCCAGTGTCCTCCACAAAGCTGGTCTAAGATGTTCAACATAATCTACAAATAAATGTAGAATATTCAAGGGGTACTTGGGTGGCTCAGTTGGTTAAGTGTCTGCCTTCAGCTCAGGTTATGATTCCAGGGTCCTGGGGTCTAGCCCCATGTTAGGCTCCCTGCTGGGCAGGAGTCTGCTTCTCCTTCTCCCTCTGCCTCCATCTTGCTTGTGCTCTCTCTCTCTCTCAAATAAATACAATTTTTTAAAAAAAATTTTAAAGTGCGGACTATTCAAGTGGTATGATAATGCTAAGATAATTATTGAGCACTTACAATATGGAATAAAACAATTAACAATACAAAACTTTGTAATTCAATACTCACACAATGGTATTTTCTTTCTTCATGTATTTGCTTATGTTACTACTTCTGCCCAGAATCTCCTTCAAACTGCTATGTGTATGACCAAATTTTGCTTCATCTTTCAGGAGTTATCTTAGTCACAATGCCCTCTCAGAAGCCTTCCTTACTGCTTCCCACACTACTATAGGCTCACACTTATTGATGAAGCTAGGTTGTATATTAGATGGTACAATCTAGCCTACTATATAACCTATGTACCTTCATCTAATGATCACACTGGCTAGAAATCCTCTTTACTAATCTGTCCTCCCCAACAGACAAGAAATTTCTTGAGATAAGAAATTTAACTTTTCCAGAATGCTCAGCATTCTAGCACTAAAAAACCTTACTGAACTTCCTGCCACTTGGAACATATCATATACTCAGGATCTAAGAAATGAAAAACTACTAAACATATTTTTTAAAGACTTATTTACTTATAAGAAAGTAAATGCTCAAGTGGGGGGTGGAAGGGCTGATGGAGAGGGATAAAGAGTGTCAAGCAGACTGTGCTGAGCATAAAACTGGATGTGGAGCTCAATCCCAGGACCCCAAGATCTAGACCTGAGTCAAAAACCAAAAGTCAGATGTTCAAGTGACTGTGCCAAGGCGTTCTACTACTAAACATATTTTAAAAAAATTCATTTTCTTTCCTGATAACCATCCATAAAGAAACAAGGGACTGAATAAAAATGGTGGTGTAAGGAAAAGCATACGTAACCCCAAGATTCTGGTGTATTAAGGAAGGTAGAGAACAACATTAATGTAAATACAAAAATTTCTCAAATACTTCAAAAAAATCTATCCCCCAAAACATAGAATATCTTTTAAAACAGGGTAAGTAACAATATTAAACAATAAAAACAATATTAAAGCTGATTCTAATTATTTTTGCCAGTGATCAGTTTGTGAATTTGAAAGTTGCCCTGCTTTAGTAAACAGGGATAAGACTTTATAAATAATTGAAACTGGTAAAAGGTACCATTAGAATAGGACACACACACATACCACCTTATTGCTTTTTTACTTACTTTATTTACTTTTTTCCCCCTTTTTCCTTTATGACGCACATCCTTATTGTCTTGGTCCAACTGTCTTACATCAGTGCCACTGGCTTCCTTCAGTTGGTCAGAGGAGCATCTAGCTCTTCCAGGGATTTGGAATTCATTTTCTCCTTCTGCCCGGTTCCAGTTTGCCTAGGAGGTAGACTAAACCTTAGATCAAATTTGAATTTTCTCTAAATTGTGTTATAATAATGTGCTTGTTCAAACACTGATGTGTTTAACAGTCTATAAGTACAACCACTTTTGCCGGTCTTTCCTCTATACTTTTATCTCATCACCAAACCTCAATCCCTTGAGTTCTTTAGTTCACAGCATATGGGCTTAACCAAATTTCTAAAGACAAAGCATAAAAGATAAACTTAGAGAAGTTGTTAGTATAAGCTATCACTAAGTCAGATGTAGCTACATTTGAATTTAATTAAATAACAAATGGTAAGTTTTAGGAAATGTGTAAAACTAAATGATATCAAAGGCAATGAACAAAACTCATGTCCAGTTTAACCACTCTGCATTGTTGGAAGACTGATTTTGTTTTCTGTTTTTGCACTTAATTTTTGCTCACATATACTTTGCTGAATGAATACTTAAGAGTAAAGACAAGTCAAAATTATAGCTAGTAACTAACTTCCATTTACAGTTGGAAGTTCTGGGACAACACAGCAAACTAAAAATGACGCGCAACCAAAAAGTAAACATATAAAAGTAAGATAGGTCCAATGAATGTAGGGGTAAAGGGAGAAACTGCTCCGTGATAGATCTGAAATAATTAAGAATGTCATTTCATTCAGCCAGTAAATAGCAAAGCTAAGACTTGAACTCTTCCCATTTGACCAAGTTTTTGCCTTTGTCAACTACTCTCCATGAGCACACTGAGGCTACACACATTTCTGTAAGGGTACCACATGTTTTGTTACCATAGTTTAAGTGTATAGCATTGGCTATGGTAAAGTGTATGTTGATCACCAGATCATTCTCATAATACGGTCCGTACACCTAACGCTAGAGAGGACCCTGCTCTTATGCTTAGTGAGTAGTCTGTTCTTGTCACCTGTGATCTTTTCAAGATAGGTGTAGAATGAAAGTGTATTCTACTTCCTAAGAAAACAGGAATGGAAGTTTTAAGACTGAACCCAAAGGCAACTATTTTGCTAAATATTCCCTGATCTCTTTCCTGAACTTTTATTTCATTACCTGTCATCATCCTGCATTGGATTATTTAGCAGAATGTAAGTGCCTGAGAATAGGAGCTATTAAATGGTATCTTTAAAGTCAGTCTCTTGTTCTGTCTTCCTATCCATCATTTAACATATTACCTCGTTAAAGAAGAGATTCTAAATATACATTGACTGAAGTGGTGAATAAAAGAGTATACTATCATGCTGTCAATATCCTTCAACTTCAGAATCAAAAATATTTCCCCCCTATTGTCGTACATCAGGATGGGGAAGAATACCTGAGAACACCTCTCCTTAATACTCTGTATTTTAACTCCTTATGACAGATCAACACATGGGGAGAAAAAAAAATAAAAGCTTAATTAGGCAAGTTCATAGGATGACAGACCATATTTTAAACTGCACTTTATTTTCTCTTTATTTAGTTTTATTTATCACAAGAACAAAGACGATTCCCTCAAGTAAAACCTGTTTCTTCCTCAAAATGACAATCATATCCTTAAAATGTCCAACATAACCCATCTGCTAATGCCAAAATTACCTTCACTTCACCATTCAGTCCCATTAGGCTTTTTTTCCAATTGAACAGGAAGACTGTGGTGATAACAAGAGCTAACATTCACAGAACATTATTACTTGTCAGCACTGATATAAGACAGTTAATGTATTAAACTTTAATCTTTACTACAGCCCAATAAAGTAAATATTATTCCCATTTTATGATAGAGAAACTAAAAAGATCAATAACTTTAGTAAAACAGCTATTAATGCAAGAGTTCAAATTCAAATCCAGGTAAACTGACGCTAAAGCCCCAAATCTTTTTCACTATTTATGGCCAATTTCTAACTAGTATTTGTGAACACACGAGCAAATTATATATTCTCATTTTTCTAATTTTGATCATATAACATCCTATTACAATTTCTTTAAAAATGAGTGCTTACATTAAAATAGATTTCATTCTAAAGATGATCACACAAGTTACCTGAAGCCGAAGGTCAGACATCTGTCTTAATAAGTCCTCAAAAAGTTCTCTATCATCCTCTGGTAATTCAGAAGACAAGACAACCCCCACAAAGCATCCTGACGCTTGTAACATGGTATCAGGAAACATGTAGGCTCCCACCGTACATTTAAGAACTGGAGATCTATCAGGAACTAGAGGATACAACCAGTCACAAACCTGAAAGGATTAATTAGAAAAAAAAAAAAAACCAATGAATAAAACTAGGTTTTCACTGGTTTGAGAATTGTTATACCATAGAACATTTCAAAATTCTAAATGCATTTTACAAGACTTTACAAAATCATGAGCATCAACAAATCCCCACTAAAACTTAGCCATTTGCTGGTCTGATCTTTGTGTAGATCACTCACAAGAACTGTCCTAAAACTGTTATTTCTCTACTATAGTCTTCAAATTAGTGGCCTTAAATAGCCCACAGATAACCAATAATGAGTTTAGTTTAAAATAAATAACAAAGTAAATTAAGACTTTCTTTATAATTCAAATTAGACTTGCTTTTGTGGAAATAAAATCAAACCATTTTCAAGTACATGTATTTACTGATTTAATGCTTGCAATTCCATGAAGTTAGATATTGTCATTTTATGTACAAGAATATTGAGGCACAAAGAGGTTAATTAAGTTGCTCTGAGTCTGTGAAAAAAGTGGAGACAGTATTTAGACACAAGCAATCTGGCACCAGAGAAGCCAAACAATTCCTTTAATTAGAACCCAGCATTTACAGAGGCATCTGGGTGGCTCAGTTGGCTAAACATTCGACTTATTCTGGCTCAGGTCACAATCTCGAGGTCATGATAACACAGAGTCTGCTTTGAGATTCTCTCTCTCCTCTCCCTCTGCCCCTCACTCCACAGTACATTCTCTTAATAACAAAATCTAAAACAAAAAACAAAAAAAGAAACCCAGCCTTCACAATGCTGCTTAATTTTTTTTTTTTTTACTAAGTCTGAGAACCTGATGTGACATAGCTAGAACATTACATTCTATCAAAATATTGTTAAATGAATCAAAAAGCATGAAAGATTTCATATAACAAAAATGGAAAATTCTGGTACACTGCCATCATCTCTGACCAACAGAATAAACCTAAAAGGATCAGAGTATCCAAGTCTGATTCTTTCTTGGAAAATCCTTAATAACCCTTTTTAAATTCTTCTTTTATAAATTCTCTTTTTCAGTCACCTCAAACACCACTTTTCTTCATCTTTTACAAGTCAAGCTTTAGAGAAGTCATAATAAAACTGATTACTGTGTCTTCCAAAGTATGATGTATTGCCATAAGTGGTATATGAAATGACTTTAAGTAATATATCAGATTATTTAAATTTGAATAGTAATGTATTTCAATATATTAAGAAGAAATACATCTATCCCTCAACTTCCCAGCTGTTATATTGGTTGGGATAATAAAATTAACAAATGAGACATTTATTTATCTATTTATCTATGTATCTTTTATCTATTTATTTAAGAGAAGGGAGGTAGAGCAGAGGAAGAGGGAGAATCTTAACCTTGAGACCATGATCTGAGCTGAAGTCAAGAATTGAACACTTAACTGACTGAGCCACCCAGGAAAGCCAACAAATGAGACATTTAAATTGAAATACTGAGGGACGCCTGGGTGGCTCAGTGGGTTAAGCCACTGCCTTCGGCTCAGGTCATGATCTCAGGGTCCTGGGATCGAGTCCCGCATCGGGCTCTCTGCTCAGCAGGGAGCCTGCTTCCCCCCCCCCTCTCTCTGCCTGCCTCTCTGTCTACTGTGATCTCTCTCTGTCAAATAAATAAATAAAATCTTCAAAAAAAAATTGAAATATTGAGAAAGTAATAATAGCAGAGATATGAAACTGACAAAACAAAGTTGCAAAGGTTGTACTTAAAAGAACTAAAATCTGATAAAGTTTCCTTTATTGTTATGATTTCTCTACATTCTGGACACCTTGATTTAACTGGGGTATCCAAATCTTCTGAACCAAAACTTTATAGACCTTTCTCAAGGTCTATTTTTTCTCAATGATCTACCTGTAATAGTAGATCATTACAGGTTGGAGGGCTTATCCCCCACAGGCTGATTTCTCCCAGATTCACTTTCAGAGAACAACCTTATGTCTAAGTTCTAATGAACTGACTACAAATTTAATAGGTTTAAAAAGTATATTAAACTAAAACCTAAAGAAATATAGTTTTTAGAAACCCTAGAATTCTATGCCTGCCTACTTAAGACCAAATTAATTTCTAATTTCACAAACAGACCTACAGGGATTTCTGCAGTTTAAGAAGTTATATTTTAAAAAATTTTATTTAACTTCTAATACTCAGTTGATTTAGTGTTTGTTTTTTAGAACAGAGACATTCAGTGAACACATGTTAACTGCCTTTAGGTCACTGTTAGAAATATCTGAATACATGAAAATAAGACCCTCTTCAAGATACTCAAATTAAACTTTGGGTGCAATTTATTATTTACAACCAAAAATAGGAGATACTAGAAAGATTAAAAACACTTTATTTAAAGCACTCAAACAGGACAAATTTTTACTAGAGAACAAATCATTTTAATGGTTGAGCTCATGGAATCAAGTAGAGTGTTTCTGATACTCACTTTCCATCATCTCCAGTAGCCTGAGCCCCCAAAGTTTTTCATTTTTATTGTACTTTATTTTATGTATGTATGTATGTATGTATTATGAATGTGTGTACATTGGGGAGGGAGAGGGAGGAGAGAGAGAATTTTTTTTTTTTTTAATATTGTATTTATTCAGTTGAGAGAGAGAGAAGCACAAGCAGGAGGGGAAGGGCAGAGAGAGAGGGAGAAGCAGATTCCCTGCAGAGCAGGGAGCCAGACATGGGGCTCCATCCCAGGAACCTGAGATCATGACCCAAGCCAAAGGCTTGGGTATGCAAGGAAGAGAAGAGAATCTTAAGCAGGCTCCATGCCCAATGTGGAGCTCTGCTCCATAACACAACCCTGAGATCATGACCTGCTCTGAAATCAAGAGTCTAACACTTAACTGACTGAGCCATCCAGGCACCCGCTCACCTCCCCAACCAAAGGTTTTAAATTCCAGTATTACGACACAGCTCTACTACCAGGTCAGCAGAAAGTATTACAGCTTTAATCAGCCTCCTCACAATTCCAATCAATAATGTCCACTCTTTCTACCTCAAAGATTCTTCCTAAAATAACCTACAGATATATAAAATATTCTTCCTATCCAATAATGAAGTCTTTTTATTTTTTTCACCAATGCCCACAATAACTCCTTTAAACACACCTAGTAAGTCTCCAGTTATCTTTAAACAACTTTCAAGTTGATTCCATGTAAAACCTGCGTAAGAACTGAAAGTGGAGTATACCAAAAAAGACAAAATCAATCTAGGTTACTACTGCTGTAACTAAACCAACTGCATCATCTGGACTCTGAACAAGAAGACCTGCTTTGCTCAATCATCTTCTTTACATGCATGCAAAATTCTTTGTTATACCCAGTGTAAAGGAGTCCTCATTTCTAGAACCCAATTCTCTGTACTGATGTCCAGTTTTTAAAAAACAGATTGTTATTCCAACATCACCTTCAAAATACTGCCTTTAGAATATTTCATTAATTCCACAGCAGTGCCCTAACAACACCAGCTGTTATTTAGCAACAGTTTTTACTCTTCAACCAAGGGCATGCCAATAAATTTATCTGCTTGGAATGTTAGAAATGCGTCTTAAATTATCACCACAATCTCTACTTATATACCAAAGTTTCTTAACCTCTGCATGATTAACATTTTGGGTTAATTTTGACTGATGAAAATGATCCTGTTCAGAGGTTTAGCAGTCCCCCCGGCCTCTATCTACTATATACCAGTAGCAGTAGTACAACCCACCTCCCACCTGTGACAACCAAAAATGTCTCCAGACATTGTCAAAATGTCCTTGGGTTGGAGGGTGGGTAGGTGGGGGGATCATTCCTGGTTGAGGACCACTGTTCTACATACTGGGCTGGATCTAGCCCAGATCAACCCCTCAGGTGGGGCTTGACAACATTTAGGCGGTTTACAGTAACACATTCACATGAGTTACATAAATCACTTTTGAAATTGAAGTTGTTAAGTTTCTTCTTCAGTAAAGAATTAAAATTTTAAGGATGAATGCTCTGATGCCCCTTAGATCTTGTCATCACAATTTTAATACTGAAACACAATTTTGAAAAAAACAGTAACACAATTTTGTATCTTTAAAAAAAGAAGCTATTAAACACATAGACACTTAAGGCTCATAAATTTCACAGAATATATTAATAAAGAACTAGAGTGATCTTTTTGCACTTATTGTCATGGACCCATAATAAATACTGGCAAATAATAATAATGTATATATACATATTTCAAATTATGTTTACATTTTTCTTTGGCTTACCTGAAGAAACCCAGGAGGACGGTTTAGAACAGTATCAAGAGAATTATCCAAGAACCTCACAATTCGAAGGTACCCTGGATATGAAGGTGCACTAACTTCCCCTGCAGGATTTACAAAAAAAATCTGTACTCCATTTGGTATCAAAATCAACTCATCTGCATCTAGCCCTAAGGTCTCAAGAGGAGGTGGCTGAGAATGATTCCTATAAAAGTCTTCTCCAACTGATGAAAATTCCCCAGATTCTGTTCCATAGGATACAGTGTAGTGACCCTCAGCAGCCTGAGGAGTATAAGCAGGAGGTGCTTCTGCTGGGTGACTTTGAGATGGTAAGGATAAAGAAGTAGGTGCAGGAACCAACCCTGTACTCGCTGTTGAAGTGTTCCCATTTGCTTCAGTGTGCTGAGGAGGTGAACTAAAGGACTGAGGCTCTGGTGACTTTTCAGATACGTCTTTAGGTGGAAATTCTGGATATAACTTGGGCACCTCCTGAAGATCATTCCGTAGAGAAGTGGCAAGACCCTTCTCCAGAATTTCCAACCTGGTACGTACATTCTGCAGTGTTTCTTTCATTTTCTGTTGCATCTGTCTAGCAGATTCCCACCCAGCACCTATGTGTTCAGGCTCTGTTGATGATACGCTGATTCCTCTGAGCAGGTGTCCTATTCCTTGCTTATAGTAGTTCTTTGCTTCTTCCTTCTGACCTAATTCATCTGTATTCAGTCCCTTATTAACAAATAAAAAGGCCTTCTTGTATGCTTCCTTGATGATCTTAATTTCAGCAGGTTCTCCATTTTGTGGCTCTTGCTCCATTTCTGTCGAAGAGAAAATATTATTTTAATTATCTAATTTAACTATTTGTTTACTGAATTATCATCAATTTCTCCTACCTAAACATATTTCAAGAAAAGAGGAATTCTAAATTCCTAAATGCCCTTGTTCCTAAATCCTTAAATAAAAACAGGGAGAATAAGTTAGAATATATCTACTGAATAATTTTCTTGTTACAGTTTCATGTAATAAATAAATGTTTCCTACCATGTACCTAATGTTGGAACCAAAGAGCCTCATTTTAAAATCCATTATAATATAAATCCAGATTATATCCAGCTAATTAAAAATGAGGTTGAGGGGCGCCTGAGTGGCTTTCTCAGTTAATCATCCGACTCTTGATTTCAGTTCAGGTCATGATCTCAGGGTCGTGAGACTGAGCCCTGAGTCAGGCTCTGTGCTGAACAAGGAGTCTGCTTTGGATTCTCTCTTCCTCTGCTCTTCCTGCTTATGCCCACTCTCTCTCTCAAATAAATAAATAAATAAATCCTTTAAAAAAGTGTATAAGTGTAGGTATGTATACCTACATATCAAAGCTTATGTTGCACAGTATGCTGAAAGGTTTCCTGAAATAATGTGTCACTGGAGAAAATGAAAAGGAAAGTGTGGGGAGGGGTGGGGGAGTGGTGATGATGGTGTAATTCCATGGGTCAGTTGCTAAATAACATTTCTTGCTACAATCTTCATCTTGGGAGAGAAAAAAAAAGTTTAGCAGGGGAAAAACACCTGGAAATCTATCAGGGGAAATGTAGTGGGGAATTTCAGCACAGAAAGTAAAAGTCTGCATGAAAATACTGCATTTTTAATTTGGGATTTATTCCAGGATTTGATATATTCTCAGAAGTCTCTGAGAAAATGCATTTCACAAGGGTAAGAACTGCAGAATAGGACTTAAAAGAATAAAAAAAGATTTTTAAAAATAATACCTGTGATATCCCTAATCACAGTTAAGAGCTTATCAAGTGGCTTGAAAAGACAAAAACCGTTATTACATGATTCCACATACTTTTTTATTTTTAAAATTTCTTTTAAAGATTCGAAGGTGCCTAAGTCTCTCAGTTAAGGATCTGCCTTCAGCTCAGGTCATGATCATGGGGTCCTGGGATCCAGTTGCCTCAGGCTCTCTGCTTAGCTGGGAGCTTGTTTCTCCCCCTGCCCCTCTCCCAACTTGTGCTCTTTCTCAAATAACTAAAGTCTTTAAAGAAGAAGAAATAATAAAGATTGATTTATTTATTTAAGGTGAGGAGGGGCACAGGGAGAGGGAGTCTTAAGCCAACTCGGGTTGTGAGTGTGCAGCGGGAGGCGGGGCACTATCTCACCACCTGAACGGAAAACACCCTGAGATCACCACCTGAGCCCAAACCAAGAGTCAGCAGGTTAAAGGACTGTACTACCCAAGCGCCCCTTGCATACTTTCATTTTTAAAGTTGAGAACAGAAAGTTTTGAAATGTCAATCTGTAGTATTAAATAAAACATACCCGCACCAGTATAATCATGTTAAATCCCAACCTAAACCCTGGTTCCAGATACAAATAGCGCATTTATTTTTTGAAACATTCTAGTAAAAGGAGTAAAACGTGTTTGGTTCAGACATAACTATGTGTGGGTGTGCATATGTGTAAGCTTAAAAAAAAAAAAAATCCGGGGAAAAAAGGCAAAATTCTGAATCAAATACCTGACAACTTAGTTCAACCCCACAAGTCCCAAAAGCCAGTAACAAGCTACCGGCAACATCACAAATAGCCTCCAATACAGAAAATGCTCTAATGCCTGCCTACCTGGCCCTTTACAAGAAAAACGAAGATGGAACTTTTTCAAATACCTGTATGCAACTCACTCCAATAGCTTCCCATCCATTCTTGTCAGAGGAACTACACAAATGACGTTTCAGAAAGCCCCACAGGTGAGAAAGTACCAACATAAAACCCTCCTGTTTCAAACAGGTTTCCTATAAAATGTCTCCAAATGGGATCTGTTATTGCAAAGGACAGCAATTGAGAAATAGCTCCGTTTGTAACTGGGGACATCCTTACATTTCCTTTTTCTTGGTTTTGCTTTTGGACATTTCAAAGAAAACCTGCTGAATTCTTACATATTTACCGGTATTTCAGAAGCTGCAAGAATTTGATCGCAAATCCATTGTTACAATGCAATAAAGTAAATTTCGAGGATCCTTAAGTGACAGAGTAAAACAATTCATTAGTGGGTGGGAAAATGAGCCCACTCGACGGTAACGCAATAATGCCGTGTCAGGAAACAGTGCACATTCCAAGAGAAACTTTTTCCAGACATAGAAATTAGGTCGGAGAGGGCCTCTGCGATGCTGGATCCCTAAGGAACATGAACAAATGCATTCGAAAGAGCAGAACCCGAACGCTATCCATGCCCCCAAACAATTGCTATTGGTTGCTGACGTTCTGTAAAGACCACCGAACTTTCACGAAGCTGTAAGGGGGCAAAACCACAGCCATTTTCGAAGCCAAGTAAATAGCGCGTATGAGGCAGCAGCGCGTATGAGGCAGCACAAGAATGGTGGACAGAGATGTTCCAAGTGCACGATGAAAGGGGTGCGAGTGGGAGGCAGCGTTAGCCAGTAAACAGGAGTGAAGGGCGTAGGGAGCGCGGGGCTCAGAGGTCCCATAAATATACGACGGGGCTAAGAGAACTTCGCAAAGTATCCTCTCGAAATTGCTTCCTTCAACTAAAGTTCCACGTCTGATACTTGGATGAGGGCTCCGGGCCTTCTCTACCCTGCCCCTCCCCCCGCCCGGTCCGGCCGCGGGGACCGGGGCGCTCACGCGACCCGCCCGTCTCGGGGTGGGGGCCCCGCGTCAAGGGCGAATCCTTCCCCGCCAGCCGCTGCCCCACCTGCGCCTTCCAGACCTCGGGCGCTTCGGCGCCACCTGAAGAGTTCCCCGCCCGGCTGCCTCAGCCCAGCGACCAGCTCCCTCAGACGCCGCGCCGCTACGAAGCGTTGGGCCGGGTCGGGTCCCGTGGTTCTTAGCGCCTCACACGCGCGCGCGACCCAACGCCGGGACTCACAAAGCATTCCAAGTCGCGCGCTCCAGAGCGCGCCACGTCACGCGGCCGCCCCGCCCGTCAGCCCTCGCTCCCGCGGTAGGAACCCACAGGTCGGCTTTCGCGAGACGCCCACTGGGGCTGATTACCCACGGCCCGTGCAGGCCAAGTCCTGCCCACGCTGACCTTCAAAATGGTGTGTGGGGAGACGTCACTCAGCTTCGAATCGCAGAGTCCAGCTGAAACTCTGCCGAGAGAAAAGGACGAGGGCAGAAGGCCCTCAGAGAATCACGCGAACCAGGCCCTCAGCGCGGACCCCCAGTCCAGGTCTTCGCGGCCACGTCCTCAGCCCCCGCGCTTGCGCAATATCTTTCTCCGCCGCGGAACCAGGGCCGCTGGAGGGGCTAGGAAAGAGTGGTGGGCAGTGAGAGCCGTCACGGCTAGAGGGAGCCCTGGACTCGGTGCACGTGGGAGAACAAAGGCTGATTCTCTCAACTCTTCTGGCACCTAATCTTTGTTATTAATGTATTCTAAGACAGTTAACCTCCAATGGTAAAAGTCTAGAAGTGTGCGCGCGCACTAAAAGTCTATGTAACGGAGATCAATGTTAAATTCCTGACTCCTCAGAATAAGTAGCAACCATACGAATACCATTTATGAATGTGAGAGGCTAAAAGGGGAAAAAATCAAAGTGAACGTACCTTACCTTTTCCCAAAACGTCTTTAAAATTACTAAAATGCTATAGATGACATTAATTAATGTCGAAGTTAAATAATGATGAACATTGTTCATCATTATGATGAACACTGGGCAAGGCTTTTAAGGTAGGGGCCATTTGGGAATTTCCCCAAATCCAAGAAAGGTAACAGTCATCCCAGAGAGAAAACCCAGTTAGGAAGATATACGTTAGTACAATGGTTTAAATGATTTTGCTCTTCTACTCCCTAAAAGAATTCTGGAATATGTGACTGTGCGTGCACCTTTCCCCTCATTTTTAGATTGACCATACATAAAAATTTTCATCTGATGTAAATAGTTGCAAAAGATGCAAATTGTTTTATGGTAAATTGACATTTTAAAATAAAACTGCTATATAACCCTTCTAAATCGTAGACAGTGGTACCTAAATACCAGGCAACGTGATATCCTTCATCAATTTTTTAAAACTACAGGAACAAAATTGTCTTTAATATGAAATCTTACATCATTCCTTTTATTTCTGAATCTGCATTTCCTTAGTTCTTCATGAAATTTTATCCCAATACAGTATTTCTTTATTCGGGAAAGTCTTTTCTTGATCACCTATCATACTTCTCTGCATCATTAGTACATAAACTTAAATCTAACTTTAAGTTACTGAAATAGCCATAAAAGTTAAAGTGTTTAAAAACATGAAATTTCTAAATACAAAGTCATATATAGAAAACCCTAAAATTTACTACAGAGCTACTAACTACATCAAAGTTGCAGGATAAAAAATCAACATACAAAAATCAATAGTATTTCTAAACACTAGCAATGAAAGTTCCAAAAATGAAATTAAGAATGTCACTGAGAATACTATAAAAAAAACACAACAACTTGGGAATAAATTTAACAAAATAAGTGCAAGACTTCTACACCCCAAACTACAAAACTTTGCTGAGAGAGTTTATTGAAGACCTGAATGAATGGAAAGACATTCCACATTTGAAGACAGATTGAATATTGTTATAATGGCAATATTCCCCAAATTGATCTACAGATGGAACATAATCCCTAAGAAAATCCCAGACAACTATTTTGAAGAAATTGCAAGCTAATCCTAAACTCACATGGAAATGCAAGGGAGTCAGAATACCCAAAGCAATCTTTAAAAAAAAAAAACAAAAACAAAGGTGAAAGGACTGACATTTCCTTTGTTTGTTTTGTTTTGCCTTTTTCAAGTTTTTATTTGAATGTCCATTACTTAACAGTCTCATATTAGTTTTAAGTGTAGAATTTAGTGATTGGTCACTTATATACAACACCCAGGGCTCATCACTACAAGTGCCCTCCATTAACCATTATCCATTTAACCCATCCCTCTGCCTACCTCTCTGCTCCAGGAACCCTTGGTCTGTTCTCTATAGTTGAGTCTGTTTCCTAGTTTGCTTCTCTCTTTTTTTCATGGGTTCATCTGTTTTGTTTCTTAAATTCCACGTATGAGAGATATATAGTATTTGTCTTTCTCTGCCTGATTTATTTTGCTTAGCATAATGCTCTCTGGTTCTACCCATGTCATTCCAAATGGCACCATTTCATTCTTTCTGATGGCTGTGTAATATTCATATACATTTGGGTTCTTTCCATAATTTAGCTATTGTTGATAATGCTGCCATAAACATCAGGGTGCATCTCTCCCTTTGAATCAGTACTTTTTTTTTTTATCTTTTGGGTAAATACCTAGTAGTGCAATTGCTGGATGGTTGAGTAGTTCTATTTTTAACTTTTTGGGGAACCTCTATACTGTTCTCTGGAGTGGCTGCACCCGTTTGCATACCTACCAATAGTCCAAGAGGGTTCCTCTTTGTTTTTTTTCTGCATCTTTGCCAATGTCTGTTGTTTCCTGAGCTGTTAATTTTAGCCATTCTGACTGGTGTGAGGTGGTATCTCATTGTGGTTTTAATTTGTATTTCCCTGATGATGAGTGATGTTGAGCATATTTTCATGTGTCTGTTAGCTATCTATATGTCTTCTTTGGAAAAATGTCTATGTCATCTGCCCATTTTTTAACTGGATTATTTGTTTTTTTGGGGTGTTCAGTTTTATAAGTTCTTTATATATTTTGAATACTAACCCTTTATCAGATATATTACTTGCAAATATCCTCTCCCATTCTCTAGATTGCCTTTTAGTTCTATTGCTTGTTTGCTTCACTGTGCACAAGCTTTTTATTTTGAGGAAGTCCATATAGTTTATTTTTGCTTTTGTTCCTTGGTCTTGGGAGACATATCTAGTAAGAATTTGCTATGGCCAGGGTAAAAGAGGTTATTGGCTGTGTTCTTCTCTAGGATTTTGATGGTTTCCTATCTCACATTTAGATCTTTCATTTATTTTGAATTTATTTTTATATATGGTGTGTAAGAAAGTAGTTCAGTTTCATTCTTTTACATATTGCTGTCCAGTTTTCCAAATGGTGTCCAACACCATTTGTTGAACACACTCTTTCCTGTTGGATATTCTTTCCTGCTTTGTTGAAGATTACTTGACCATATAATTGTGGGTCCATTTCTGGATTTTGCATTTTGTTGCATTGATCTATGTGGCTGTTTTTGTGCCACTACCATACTATCTTAATCATGATAGCTTTTTATATAAATCAAAGTCCAGAATTGTGATGCTTCCAGCTTTGCTTTTCTTTTTCAAGTTTGCTTTGGCTATTCTGGGTCTTTTGTGGTTCCATACAAATTTTAGGATTGTTTGTTCTAGCTCTGAAAAATGCTGGTAGTATTTTGATAAGAATTACATAAAATGTGTATTGTTTGGGGTAGTATAGACATTTTTACAATATTTGTTCTTCCAGCCCATAAGCATGGAATGTTTTTCCATTTCTTTTGTCATCTTCAATTACTTTTATCAGCATTCTATAGTTTCAGAGTACAGATCTTTTACATTTTTGGTTAGGTTTATTCCTAAGTATCTTACTGCTTCTGGTGCTTTTGTAAATGGGACCGATTCCTTTATTTCTCTTTCTGCTGCTTCATTATTGCTGTATAGAAATGCAATGGATTTCTGTACACTGATTTCTGTATCCTGTGACCTTACTGAATACGTGTGTCAGTTCTAACAATTGTTTGGTGGAATATTTGAGTTTTCTATATAGAGTATCATGTAATCTGCAAGTAGTGAAAGTTTTACTATTTCCTTTCCAGTCTGGATGCCTTTTATTTCTTTTTGTTTTCTGATTGCCAAGTCTAGGACTTCCAGTACTATCTTAAATAACAGTGGTGAGAGTGCACATCATGGCTTTTTCCTGACTGTAGAGGAAAAGCTCAGTGTTTCCTCACTGAAGATTGTATTATCTGTGGATTTTTCGTGTCTGGCCTTCAGGATGTTAAAGTATGTTCCCTCTATCCTTACTTTGTTGAGGTTTTTTTGTCATGAATTGATAATTGTACTTTGTCAAATGCTTTTTCTACATCTATTGAAAGGATCATATGAATCTTCTCTGTTCTTTTATTAATGTGGTGTATCACATTGATGGATTTGTGAATATTGAACCACCCTTGCAGCCCAGGAATAAATCCCACTTGATTGAGGTGAATGATTCTTTTAATGTACTGTCGGATTTGATTTGCTAGTATTTTGTTGAGAATTTTTGCATCTATGTTCATCAGGGATATTGACCTATAGTTCTCTTTTTTTAGTGGACTTTTTATCTGTTTTTGGAATCAGGGTAATGCTGGCTTCACAGAACAAGTCTGGAAGTTTTCTTTCTATTTCTGTTTCTTGGAACAGAAGGTATTAACTTCTTTAACTGTTTGGTAGAATTCCCCTGTGAAACCATCTGGACTGGACTTTTATTTGTTGGGGGATTTTTGATTACTGATTCAGTTTCTTTGCTGGCTCTTGGCCTGTTCTAGTTTTCTATTAAGATTTTGGTAGTTATGTATATTATGTATTTCTAGGAACTTGTCCATTTCTTTTAGATTTCTGATTTGTTGGCATATAATTTTTCATAACTTTCTCTTTGTTTGTACTTTTATGGTGTTGTTATTTCTCCCCTCTAGCTTGTGATTTTATTTACTTGGGTCCTTTCTTTTTTCTTTTTGATAAGTCTGGCTAGGGGATTATCAATTTTATTAATTTTTCCAAAGAACCATCTCCTACTTTCATTGATCTGTTCTGTTTGTTTTCTGCTTTCTTTCTTTCTTTCTTTTTTCTTTTTTTTAGTTTCTTTCTTTTTTCTTTATTTCTGCTCTAATCTGTATTAATTCCTTTCTTCTGTTGGTTTTAGGCTTTGTTTGCTGTTCTTTTTCTAGCTCCTTTAAGTTTAATGTTAGGTTGTTTATTTGAGATTTTTCTCGCTTCTTGAGGTAGGCCTGTATTGCAATATATTTTCCTCTTAAGGTCACTTTTGATGCATCCCAAAGGTTTTGGATGATTGTGTTTTCATTTTCATTTGTTTTCATGTATTTTTGAAATTTCTTGTTTAATTTCCTAATTGACCCATTTATTCTTTAGTTCCATGTTGTTTAGCCTCCATTTATTTGTCATCTTTCAAAATTTTTTCTTATGGTTGATTTCAAGTTTCATAACATCATGGCCAGAAAATATGCATGGTATGATTTCAGTTTTCTTATACTTGTTGAGCACTGATTTGTGACCTAGTATGTGATCTGTTTTGGAGAACGTCCCATGTGCACTTGAAAAGAATGTGTATTCTGCTGCTTTAGGATGGAATGTTCTGAATATATATGTTAAATCCATATGGTCCAGTGTGTCATTCAAAGCCATTATTTCCTTGTTGATTTTCTGCTTAGCTGATCTGTCCCTTGTTGGAAAAGGGGTGTAAAAGCCCCCTACTATTATTGTATTAATATCAATAAATTCTTTCATGTTTGTTGTTGTTTCACATATATACATTTGGGTGCTCCCAAGTTCGGGGCATAAATATTTATAATTCTTAGGTCTTTTTGTTTGACAGCCCCCTTTATTATGACATAGTGCCCTTCTTCATCCTTTGTTACAGTCTTTGGTCTAAAATCTAGTTTGTCTGATATAAGTATTGCTACTCTGGCTTTCTTTTGATGTCCATTTGTATGATAAATATTTCTGCATCCCCTCACTTTCAATCTGCACATATCTTTAAATCTAAAATGAGTCTTATAGGAAGCGTATGGGGGGTCTTGTTTTTTATACATTCTGATACCTTATGTCTTTTGGTTGGAGCAGTTAGTCCAATTACATTTACAGTGATTATTGATTGATAAATATTTAGTGTCATTTTATTACTTATTTTATGATTGTTTCTGGAGACTCTTCTCTGTTCCTTTCTGGTTTTTGTCACTTTTGGTCTTTCCTTCCCACTCCAAGCATCCCCTTTAATATTTTTATTAAATAAATATTATTTATTTAATAAATATTAACAAATGATAATAATTATTAATATTAATAATAAATATTAAATAAATCATTTTTATTTAATAATAAATAATAATTATTATAATTAGGGCTGGTTTAGTGTTCACAAACTCCTTTAGTCTTTGTTTGTCTGGGAAACTCTTTATCTCTTCTTCTATTCTGAATGATAGCCTTGCTGGGTAGAGTATTTTGGCTGCACATTTTTCCAGTTTAGCAGGCTGAATAAATCATGTCACTCCCTTCTGGCTTGCCAGTTTTCTTTGGAGAGATCTGCTGGTAGGTTATGGGCCTTCCCTTGCAAGTGAGGGTCTTCTTTTGTCTTGCTGCTTTTAGGGTTTTTTTTTTCCTTATCACTATATTTTGCAAATTTAACTACAATATGTCTTAATGTTGGCTTGCTTTTGTTGATTTTGATGGCAGTTCTCTATGCCTTGTGGATTTGGATATCTATTTCCTTCCCCTGATTAGGTAAATTTTCAGCTGTTATTTCCTCAAACAAACCTGCAGCTCCCTTTTGTCTCTCTTATTTTTGGGACTCCTATGATACAAATGTTACTATATTTGATATGGTCACTAAGTTTCCTAAGTCTGCTCTTATGATCCATAATTTTTCTTTCTCTCTTCTGTTCAGCCTCATTATTTTCCATAATTCTATCTTCCATATCAGTTTTTTTTTAATTTTTTTTTTAAGATTTTATTTATTTATTTGACAGAGAGAGAGATCACAAGTCGGCGGAGAGTCAGGCAGAGAGAGAGAGAGAGAGAAGCAGGCTCCCACTGAGCAAAGAGCCCGATGCGGGGCTCAATCCCAGGACACAGAGATCATGACCTGAGCTGAAGGCAACGGCTTAATCCACTGAGCCACCCAGGCGCCCCTCCATATCAGTTTTTGATCCTCTGCTTCTTCCATCCATGAGGTCATTATGGACAGTTGGTTTCAAATTTCAGATATTGCATTTTTAATTTCTGTCTAATTGTTTTTCAGTTCTTTTATCTCTATTGTAAGGGTCTTTCCAGCTTTTCTCAAGTCCAATGAATATCCTTATGATTGTTGCTTTAAATTTCCCATCAGGCACTTACTTATATCTGTTTCAATTAGATCTCTGGCTGTGACCTTTTCTTGTTCTTTCTTTGGGATGAATTCCTCTGTGTTGACATGTTGTCTAGGTCTCTGTCTTCTTCTGTGCCTTAGAAAAGCCTGTTATGTCTCCTTTTCCTGAGAGTAATGGCTTTTAAAAGAAGAGGCCATATAGTGTCGAGGGCCTGGTGCTCCAGGGAGTGTCTCTGGTATGTGCTGTTTGTACTCTGCTGCTGTGTTTTGGCTGCTCTTTCCCTTGGCAGTCATCTGCAAAAGTTCTTCTTGCTTGCAGTGGGTAGTGTTTGGCCCTTTGCCAGAGTGGTGAGTTTTAACTAGATGTGCTCTGGTCTGCTTATTAAATGTAACCTGATGCTACTTCTGCTAGAACTGAAACCTTGCAGAACTCTGGGTCTGTAGACATGGTGCGTTCAGGATTTTGTGTTGGTCTTCTGGGGAAGGGGCCTGCTGTGCTGGTCCTTAGGCACTCTTGCTCAAGAAAAGCAGTACCAGCAGAGTGCAGGAAGGTTGGACTTGGTGTAAGCAGGTTAGGCAGCCAGGGTTGGCACTGTGCTGTTGAGTGAAGTTGGTTTATGCTGTGGGGTGGAGAAGGGAAACAGCGCTGACCAGTTCCTTTGTGCCCACAGAGGGTACCCAGTGCTTGTTACTCTTAGGGAAACACCCCCAGAAGAGCAAATAATGTCCCCGAGTGCGTCCCAGGCATTTTTCAGGTCTCAGTTTTCATGCTGTCTTCTCCAGGTTGGGTTGCTCGTCTGCCTGGAGCAGTGCACTGCAGTTTGAGTTCTATCCCAGCTAAACCTGCTGACTTTAAAACTCCAAACTTTAGGGACCTGGTGTGGTGGGGACCTGCACTGGTCTTCCAGGGGAAGGTCTCACCATGCTGAGACTGATGCAAGTTTGACTGAGTAGGGCAGTCATGCTAGAGCACAAGGGTGTGCAATTTGGAACAATGCAGGCTAAAGCTCCAGTGTCTGGGTGAGCCGCCCTCAGCAGGTGTCTCTGCCTATGCTGAGGGGCGGAGGAGGGAAAGGGTTGACAGCTGGATCTTTTGTCACCTGAGAAGCAACTCTGCAAATGTCACTCTAGAAAGAGTGAACAGTCTCTCCCTATGTGCCTTTGGTGATTTTCAGATTGTGCCTTCCATCCAGGGTTGCTTGCATTCCTTCTCTCCTGGAGTAGGGAAGTGCCCTCAAGGCGTTATCCCAGACAAGGCCATGGACCTCTAAAACTCCAGTTTTTGAAACCCAGTGGTTATAAAAATTCAGGAAAACCATCCCCTCTTGTTTACCCAGCCAGTGGCTTTGAGGATGTCCCCTTGTATATATCTTTGCATGCTCCACTCCCTCTTGCCTGCTTCCACAACCAGGGCTCTCTCCCCTCTGCAACACCCATGATCCATTTCTCCCCTAAAGCCCATCTCCACACTTCCCACCTTTCACAATGTGGCCTCTTCCCTCCCTCTAGTGCAGTTTGTCTGTCAGTCCACAGATCAATTTGTTGGGTATTCAGAATAATTTGATAGTTATCTAGCTGTGTTTGAGGGATGAGGCAAGTGTAGGGTCTTCCCACTAGGCCACCATCTTAGCTCCCCCATACTTTCTGATACCAAAATTTACTATAGAGCCTCAGTAACCAATTCAGTTTGGTCCTAGCATGAGGACAAACATATGTAGGATAGAGCTGAACAATGGAGTAGGATTAAGAACCTATAAATAAGCCCATTTAAAGTTAACTGATTTTCGACTAAAGTGCCAAGAAAATTTGATGGGAAAGAAATATTCTTCTCAGCAAATGAAAAAATTGGAAATTCATTTAAAAAGGTGAATTTGGACCCCTATCTCATACTATACTAAAAAACTAACACAAAATGGATCAAAGACTTAACTGTAAGAACTTAAACTATAAACCCCTTAGAAGAAAACATGAGTAAATCTTCATAAACTTGGTTGAAACAATGGTTTCTTAGTTACTACCCCCAAAATATAAGCAATAGAAGAAAAATTGGTAAATTGTATATCATTAAAACCTTTTGCTCTTCAAAAGATACTGTCAAGAAATGGAAAATACAACCCACAAACTATGAGAAATTATTTGCAAATTATATCTGATTTGTATTTAGACTATATAAAGAACTATTATAACTTAATAACTAAAAGGTTATGTAAAACAATTTAAAAATGGGCAAGGGATTTGAATAGACATTTCTCCAAAGACATACAAATGGCCAGAAAGGATACGAAAATATGTTCAATGTAATTAGTATTTAGAAAAATGGATATAAAAAACACAATATGTCATTATTTACCCACTAGATTATCTGTAATAAAAAAGATAGATACTAACAAGTGTTGACAAGGATGTGGAGAAATTGAAGCCCTCATGTATTACTGGTACCAATATAAAATGATGCAGCCATATTTTGGTAATCAATTTTTTTTGTTTAAAAAGTTGTATGTAGTCTTACTTTATGGCCTGCAATTCCCATCAGAAGTGAAATTGTGTTCATATTTTCATTTCTTTTGGTTCGAAAAAAATCAAGTGATGCTGTTATTATAAAATTCCTTCCATTTCTCTTTATTTAGTTTAGATGGAAGAGTTTCTCAGCATTGTTAAAACTGAGATATAATTGATGCTGAATCCTGCCTTATTCTGGAAATAGAACATCTATAATATATATAATACAAACAATACAAATACTGGCATACGTATACAAAGTGTACAGGTATACTTGACAGAAATGTTCATAGCATTTAAAAAATAGCCAACAAGTAAAAATAACCCAAACAGGTATCAATCAACTGATTCATAGATTTTTGAAAATGTGGTAATTTCATACAGTGAGATTTTTTCAGTCCCCAAAATAGCAACATAGAGGAACCTCAATGAAAGAAGCCAGACATGAGCATATATTGTATGATTCTGTTTTTATAATTTTTTTAATGGCAAATATATAGAGACAGAATGTAGTAGCTGCCTAGGGCTATGGTTATTAATTGGAATGGACTATAAATGGGCATGGAGTTTTCTTTTTAGGGTGATAGAAATATTCTAAAATTAGATTGTGATGATGATTGTATAATTCTGTAAATTTAATAAAATTCATTGTATTGTACATTTAAAATGAGTGAACTTTATGGTATATGTATCATATTTAAAGCAGTTCAAAAAATACCTGCTGGGTAGAAAGATTATTATAACTATTTTTATTTGTATGTATTTTATGTTTGGATAAGTATTTGTTAAACAAAAATATATATTTATTGGAAATATATCTTGAAGAGGTGACAGGAACTTTTTTCAATTAATTCATATATTTCTAGATGATTATCATTTATTTCTAGAATGGGACAGAACTCAGCTTCAATTCTATTCTAATTTTAATACTTATAAATGTAAAGGCTGAGAAATTCTGTCCACATAAAATGAACTGATTTAGGTTATCACTGGTGTTATTACCTAATTGCTCCCAGCTCATGTTAAATTCAATAAAATGACTCAATGTAAAATAAAACTCCCAGTAAGTACAATATGTTGAAGGCTATGTGATGATAATATTCTAAAAGTTCCACATGAGGCTAAGTCTTCAATGTATGATACCATTACACTTTTCTTCCTTAAACTTTTTGCATGTGGAAAGCACGAATTTGACCAAAGGTCAATAATTGTGATGTTCTTAATACAGTATAATTTCTCTTTGCTGAGCAAACAGTGGATGTTGGACAAATGCAGTATTTTTAAAATGGAATAATAAATAGATAAAAGTAATTTTGTACTTATAGAGTTAGAGATCCTTATGTAGGCCTTGTAAGTTTATATTTCCATATGAGTCTCTTCCTTAGCAAATATACATAGCCTTAAAAAAACCAATCATAGTATGGAAAACAATTCCTTTAGTATTTCTTACTAGCCTGATTTGGCTTTGTTCTAGCCAAGTTGGTATTTTTTATATTATGTTATAAAGGCTAATGGCTGGTATAGTAAAGTACTTCATTTTCTATATGCTTAAAATGCATAATGAAATGGCAGAAGAGTTTAAAACCAAACACCAAAATTCTCCTTATAGCAGCTGCATTGCTTTAAGGAAGTTTTGGTAAGCCACTTAGGGTCAGGGTGAGTCCCCAAGGACACAGGCAAATAAGAGAAAATAAATGAAAGAACACTTAGAGCATTTTGTAATACTACATTAGAAATGAGCAGACTGGCAGCAGGTGGAGTGAAGAATGAGGGGTAGTGACAACTGAGAACGGAGGAAAAGCAACATGGTAGATTGACAAAGGATTCAGAAGGAAAAAATTGCCAGATTTTGCATTTGAAGTTGTTTTTGCTGTTGTGATGTAAGAAGCCTAAATTTCCTGAATCCGTCAATGTAGTTTTCAAAAAATTCTTTGTGTTCTGTTTTTGTTTTGTTTTGGTGAGAAATTTAGAAAAGAGTCTCAATACCCATCTTGTTTACATGGGACAGAACAAGACAAGTATATGAATAATGCTGGGAGAATCCATGAGCTCAATTAGGGAAAGTAAAGGCTCAGACCCAGAGGGGTTCTTGAGACTGTAAACCCCTTGGGAATTTTTGGACATCTCGAAGACAGCATCAGATTTTCTACAAGAGGTAAAGATGGAGCTCAAAGAAAATGTCAGTGCCCTTCAGTCAGAGAGCACCAAAAATACACCTGAAGTTTGAACTTCTGTTTAAACTTTTGTCTTTTTACAGAAGAAACCTGTAAGTGGAATGTGAAAGAGAACTCCTTGATAAAACACCAAAGCGGCTATGTCTTCAACATTATTAAAATTGTGATTATATTTATGCATCCCATGTATACTTATAAAGATTTTTCAAGTTCCATGTAATTAGGGATTATAAGAATAAAGACTCTTTTTTTTTTTTTAAGATTTTATTTATTTATTTGACAGAGAGAGAGGGGTCACAAGTAGGCAGAGAGGCAGGCAGAGAGAGAGGGGGAAGCAGGCTCCCTGCTGAGCAGAGAGCCCGATGCAGGGCTCGATCCCAGGATACTGGGATCATGACCTGAGCCAAAGGCAGAGGCTTAACCTACTGAGCCACCCGGGTGCCCCAAGAATAAAGACTCTTAAGAAGCTATCTTTAGTGCTGATTGGCCATGATACTAGTTAGACACTAGCTCCTTTCCCTCTTGAGTATGTCGCTTATTAGAGAAGCTAAGAGGAAAAATGTGTGATGACTTGCTGGCAAAATCCATTGAACACTAGGAATTCATTATTGGGTATCCTGATTGTCTTGGAGGGATTCCCATTGCAGAACAGCTAACATTTTTCTGGCAATATCCAGGCAATTTCAATGGAAAGATCTAGATCTGGAAATTCCTTCTCCAGCACTCTCAGTTCTTGGAGCTGGTCCATCCCAGCCTGCCTGCCCAAATAAACTGATGTGAGAGCAGATAGCCAGGAACACAATACTCAGCAAAACACAGAGTTGAATGCATCAGTTCATAGAGAGTTCATAAGCAATGATGCTGTTCATGAAATAAAAAAAGAAAGAAAAAACAAAAGTCTGCTAATTTTGTGACACTTTATAAAAATATACCAAGGGTTATATATATATATTTTAAAGATTTTATTTATTTATCTGACAGAGCCAGACAGTGAAAGAGGGAACACAAGCAGGGGGAGTGGGAGAGGGAGAAGCAGTCTTCCTGCTCAGCAGGGGCTCCATCCCAGGATCTTGGGATCATGCCCTGAGCCAAAGGCAGAGGCTTTAACCCACTGAGCCACCCAGGCACACCAAGGGTTATATTTTTATAGTTAAAATTTTCAAGCAATTCTTTCCAGAAATTCTTTCTTCATCATTTAATCATACTTGTTTTCTGAACAGTTTATGTTTCGTGCTCTCTCTCTCTCTCTTTTGGTCAGTTTGGATTTCTAATTGAAGCTGTTTCTTTAAAAATAAAGTCTCTTTTCCTAAAGCAACACAAACTTTAAAAAAACACTCATCAACCTAGTATGGCTGCAAAGACTTGGGCCCATATGAAAATGAGAAATCAAGTAAATTTGAATTTTTTTTTCTATAGGCTCAGTCTGTTTGGAACAATTGGTATTGTTATTACCAACAAAAAAGTTATTGGCTATTACAAAACCACATTCAGGACAGAGGTGGAACTTGAAAATACTGGTTTCTTTTTAAAAGAACCAGTTCTGTCAACCAGAGAAATTCTTTAATTTACGTATAGACAAGTTCCTATGGTGTCAGATCACAGCATAGCTAAGCATCACTGAACTGTATTTAATCACAAGCTTTACTTGGAACAGTGGGTGCTTCCCACTGAAACTAAAATGTTAACAGTTTTAAACAGCCCACAAAAAGTATGCATGTATTAAGCCCTCTTTCGGAGTTTGTAAATTACTCCATCAGGATATATTAAGGATGGACTGTGGTATTTACCTATTTCAGATGAAAACAGTTTCCATTAAATTTTCTGAAAAGCCAAATTTGGGGCCTTAGTAGTATCAATTTTTTGAAGCCCAACTGTGCAGAATGTCCTTAGGTAGTCCTTTTACCTCCCTCATTTTATTTCACCCCCCAACAAACCAATAAGGAGGCTATTGTGAGATGAAGAAATGGAAGCTCAGGAAGTTTAATATATTCCTAACAACATAGAAAACACCTAACAAGGCCAAGATTCCTAAAGATTGTTTTCAGAATTACTATTTTGTCAAAATTAATGTTTTGTTGAGTAACTATTACTCTATGCTCAGTATGAGTAGTTTCCATGTATTATCTTTGAATTCCCACTTTCTGCAAATCAGAATGAAGTTTTTTAACACTAAATAATGTAATCAAAATCTCGCAACAGATAAGTGGTAGAACTATAATTTAAACTGGAATTTTTGACTTTAAAACCTTAGCATTGGGCACCTGGGTGGCTCAGTGGGTTAAGCCTCTGCCTTCAGCTTAGGTCATGATCTCAGGGTCCTGGGATTGAGCCCCGCATCAGGCTCTCTGCTCAGTGGGGACCCTAGTCCCTGCCCCCCCCATCTCTGTCTGCCTTTCTGCCTCCTTGTGATCTCTGTCTGTCAAATGAATAAATAAAATCTTAAAAAAAAAAAAAAACTTAGCATTTTCCACTGTAACACAGTATCTTAGGGTTGGTTATCCAGTTCCCAAAAGGTAACATACTTTGGAAGAATCTGAAACATCCTGGGACAGAGAAAATTTTGTCAAGACTACAAATTTTCTGGGTTCTTTGATTTGGCTCTAAAATTAAATATATACTAGAATCATGGACTATCAGATGAATTTGTGTTGGACTCCTAGCTGTCACACCTACCACCTTCATAAATTTGGGCAATTTCCCCTTAGTGCTTCAGTTCCCACCTTTGTATAATTCAGGTAACAAGAGCTACTTTGTAATACTACATTGGGGATTAAGTAAGATAAGGAATGCAGTGTCCTGTACCTCACAAAGGGCATCAGACTGGAGTGGTCAAGAGCACAGACCTTAAAACCAGCTGCCTGAGTTCAAATGCTCAGTCTGCCACTGATCGCCTCTGTGATCTTGGGTAAATTTACTTACCCATTTGTACCACCGTTGCCTCGTGGTAAAATGAATTAGTGATAATAACTACTTCATGATTTAAGCAGTTGTTAAATTTCAAAAATACACGTTGAACATAGCAGATGCTGGACAAATTGTAGCTAGTTTACCCTAAAATCACTTGGGTGATTTAAAAATTTTATATATATATATATATATATGAAGATTTTATTTATTTATCTGAAAGACAGAGATCACAAATAGAGAGGCAGGCAGAAGGTAGGGGGGAACCGGCTCCCTGCCAAGCAGGAAGCCCGAATCGGGGCTCCATCCCAGGACCCTGGGATCATGACCCAAGCCGAAGGCAGAGGCTTTAACTCACTGAGCCACCCAGGCACCCCTATATGTATATATTTCTACTGGTACTTAAATTTTTTATCTGTGGAGAAAATTCCTCCATTACCAATAAAATAACATGTAAAACAGAAATCTGCAGCCCAGAGTGATGAGTCCTAGAGCCATCCTAATAGGTTCCCTGAAGTTTGAGTGCGGGGAGGGGAGGCAGAACGAGAAGAAGGTGTTAGGGTGTCTTTCAGATTTGGGGTTAAGCAACTGGACATGCCTCTAGATGCATTTACTGAGATGGGAGACACTGGAGAGGATTGTACATATGGGAAAAGTGGGGAGAAAGAGAACCAACAATTGTTTAGTATCTCCCAAGTAATATCTGTGTCCATATTACCTCATTCCACTCTCAGAAACACCCTATGGGTGTTTCACATCCACCAGTTTCACAGATCTGTGAAAATCTCTGAAGAAGTGTGTTGTGCGGGAGAAACAACAAGTTCAACTTCTCAAATAAGAGTTTTTTGCATAAGGTGGTAAGAATTTTTTTCTAGCCCCCACTCCCTCCCCCTACCCTTAAGTCCTGAATGTTCACAGCAATATTTACATCGGTATGTTAACATAGCCACCACTTTCCACCCAAAGCAACACTTTCCTGTTCCTTGTAGTCCTTTAATACCTCCATGAACAAAGAACATTTTGAGGTGCCAGGAAGACTCTAAAAGTTTAGTTATAACTTGGAAATCTGTAAAAGTTAGATTACTCTGCTCAGAAATGTCATGGGAATTGCTCTCTTTCTCTAATACTTAAATTAGGCACAGACATACTATCATAGAGCTAAAATTCATGGTAACCATATTGCTCCTTAACCCAGTAATGTTGTCTATACCGATTTCACCATTGATATAATGTAACTGGTTCCAACTGGAAGCAAATCAAAGTATATCCATTTCTATTCCAATCTTCTGAATAATGCATGCCATCTTCATTACCTCAAACTTTGGGGAACAAAATGCATGAAGCAGAACTTCAACTGGTTAAAAGAATTTGTCTTTTTAAGGGTGGTATTTCCAAACTCTCTAACAACAACAAAGTTCCGAATCATAGAATCCATGAAGTTGTCAAAGAAAGCACCACCAAAGCAGATTTCCCATCTGTTTTTTAAGTTTACTGTAATGCAAATATTGGATGGAGCCATATTAAAATGCGGATACAAGCACTTTCACGTGGCTCCACCTAATAGATCATAAAAAGCATAGTTCATAAATCTCAAGGAACTCCCTGGATTTTTTGAAAGCCCTCTTTTTATTCTAATGGAAAGCCAAAACTGAAAACTTACTGAGCTTTACTATTTATGGTTACTACTTACTTTTCATGTTACAATATTCTTATAATCAAGCTGTCCTAATTGCAGCAGACATATTTGCAATGGATATTTTTGCTCTTTGATTTTAAGACCAACTCTTGCCGTCGTGAATATCAATGATAAAAATGTCTTATGCTGGTGTGAGGCTTCGCAGTTGTCAGCAGGCCTGTGCAGGTACTATGTCGTGTGATCCCTATGGCCCTTCATTTTAGTTGGGCCTTTATTATCACTCCAGCCCTCACACCAGATGTGGGCAAATATTATCCATGTATTATGGAAGAAGAAACAGATGTTCAGTGAGGTGACCTGTCCAGGAGGGGCTTGGCTAACCCCAGATCTCCTGGGTCATAACTGAGTGCAATGGATTCACTACATCACTGTTAAACAACCTGTCTGGGAGTGAGTCCATCACTGAACAAAACACGCATTCCATTATCACACTCAGAAGGAAGCACGGGAGTTGGATAGGGACAGACCTCAGGATACAGAATCCCTATTGCCTCTCTCCTCTCTGTTTCTTTCTGAGCTCCAGTCCCGAGGGCAACCTCCACACTATAGGGAAAAGAAAGCTCCTGGCTGGCCAGGTGGAAGCTGTCGGGGCCACAAGTGTGGGCCCTTTCCTCTATCAAGCTCTCTCACCTATGTCTTAGGAATAAGGGGTGGCTTGATGCCTGTGAAGGCCCCCTAGCTCACTTCCTCTCCACTGCTAACCCAAAACCAGCAGAAGAAAGCAGACCATCACGTGGAACAGGAAGATTTTTTTTAAATGAGATTTTGTGAGACACCTTGGTGGCTCAGTTGGTTAAGCAGCTGCCTTGGGCTCAGGTTGAAATCCCAGGTCCTGGGGTTGAGTCCCACATCAGGCTCCTGGCTCAGCGGGGGCATCTGCTTCTCCCTCTGCCCCTCATCCCTGCTTGTGCACTCTTTCTCTGACAAATAAATTAAAAAAAAATATTTTTTTAAAAATGGGATTTTTAAAAATTAGAGTATTTAAAAATTAGTATCTTATTCCTTGGATCTTTTTGGTGATGGGAAGTTATTTTCCCAACTGCTGGCAGTAATTGTCCTCTTTATTAATTTTCTGTTGGTGATAATGACTATGGTGGAAACACAGGATTGGCAAGACCAAGGCTTTTCTTTAATGGGCATACACATCCTCTAACTACTTTGAAAAATACAGATTCATCTTCAGTAGGTCTGGGGTGGGGCCTGAGATTCTGTATTTGTGGCAAGTCCCCATAGGATGACAATGTTGCTGGCATCCACAGACCAAATTTTGAGTAGCATGGAACCAAACACATCAAACATACCATCTATCCCCCAGAATCTATGAGAAGAGGAAAATCTAAAGGTTATTAATGATTTTATTTTTTCTCAAAGCAACAGACAACCAAAAAAAAAAGGAAAATTCTAGCCGATTTTATTTTCCCTTTATTAATATTTCTATAGAAATATGTGAATGAAATAGAATTTGTTTTCTTCGTGTCTTAGGAATAAGTCAAGGGTTGGGTTGACTAGGCATTTCTCCCTTTCTACAATACCCAGTGCCACAGGGAAATGCCAAGCTGTTCCCTGTTGGCTCAGCCCCTTCTCAAAAATTTCCTGTCTTGTCGTCTTGCCTCTGCCTGATTTTTTTTTTTTTTTTGGTTCTATAAAGATTTAGGGTTCCTATGGACTGGAGACAGATGATAGCAGGAATGTCACAGCTGTTTTAGCTTGAGCAGTTGGTTGCATTCTTTTAAAATTAGCCTGAAATCAGATCACTGCTCAAGAGAGCCATAAAAAGAATATCAGCAAACAATATCTTACTCTAAACTATTTGGCTGTTTTGGTCAGTCCAATATTTTTAACTTTTTAGTTTGAAACAAAGACTCAGAAAAAGATGCAAGAAGAGTGGTTTCAAGTACCCTTCAGCCAGCTTTCCACAAGGATAACATCTTACAAAACAATTGTACAGTATTAAACACAGGAAATCTATATTGGCACAGTACAGTTAACTGTAAGGCTGAATGTCACCAGTTTTTACATGTGCTTTTTGGCGGGGGGAGTATACGCGACCATGACATACAGATTCATGTAACCACCACCGCAATCTGATTGTTAAAGTCTGGTGTCCCCCAGTTTTCAGCCCTGAGCCCTATTCAGCTCTCATTCTTCATACTGGCCCCAAACCTTCTCATAATACAAACAGCTGACACCCCTCTGGCAGGTATCGTGGGCGACACACTTAATATAAATTAGCTCATTCCACACTGAGAGCAATCCTAAGCATTGTCAGAAATGACTCCGAGTTCCCTGAAGCCTAAAACTTGTACCATTATAGGGTCCGACCCTTTTGAAGATAAAGAACAGAAAAATACAACTGTCAGGAAATCTTGCAGTATGCTACAACATGGATAAACTTTGAAGAAAGATATTGCGCTGAGTGAACGAAGCTGGTCACAAAAGGACAAATACTGCATGATGCCACATGTATGAGATGCTTGGAATAGTTAAATTCATAGAATCCAAGACTAAAATGGTGGTTACCAGGGACTGGCAACAGAGGGAGTTGGGGAGTTGCTAATCAATGGATATCAAGTTTCAATCACACACACGATGAATAAGTTCTAGAGATCTGCTAGGCAACATAGTACCACAGTTAATAACACTATGTGGAACACTTATTTTTTTTTTTTAAAGAGGATAGATCTCATGTTTGTTCTTATCACAAGAAAATAAAAGAAAAGAAAATATCAAAATTAGTACTAAAAAATAAACACTTCCACAGGCACAAGGGATGGGTCCTGAAAATTGACCTTCATTAGTTTCAGGACACATCCAGCCTCAAGGCAGGTGCTATTCTTACTTCTGTTTTACAATTAGACAACTGAGGCAGAGGAAGTTCACACACTTGATGAGGGTCCTCCTGCCACGGGAGGTCCCATCACCCGTTGGCCTCCTACTGTGACCTCCCGACCACTCAACAACTCCCCTCTGTCCATTCTCCATGCTGACCCCAAGGCATCTGCTCACAGACCATGTCTCTTCTGATCGGAAACTGTACCTAGTTCTTTACTACTTTTAGGGTAAGTGTTAAATTCTGGTGCATGACTTCTGGGCTGTCTGTGGCACCTGATGCTGTGGAATGTTGAAGTGCTATGGGTCTCTAACATGCCACACTTCCAACTCCTTTCCACTGCCGGGATGGCTCTCTTCCCATCCCCTCTACATGCAATGCTCTTTACCATTTTTTCTGAATTAGAAATAGCATTATTAGTTACTTTCAGCTTATAGGAGTAATGCATAGTTAAGAAGAAAAAAAATTATAATACAAAAAATCATGAAGAATTAAATGAAAACCACCAGGTCTATAACCTCGTGGTCTGGGAAGAAGCATTATTAACAATTTAGTGTTTACATTTTTCATTTTTCCTTCATGTCAGTGTGTGTGTGTGTATGTGTGTGTGTGTGTGTGTTCCAGTCTATAAAATTGGGATATGTTGCTATGTTTATTTTTTCATTTTTATCAATCCACTCGACTCTCCCCCTAAATATTTAGTTGTTATTTTAATGTACGTCTCTTTGGTTTTTGGGAAAGCCAAGCATCTCTTTATGTGTTTCTTCTATTAAGAACTGCCTATAGATATCTACCTTTCTCTACTGGGTTTCTACTAAGGATATTGTTTATACATATCCTTCAACTTTATCCTTAGTGCTTTGACTTTGTAATGATGTAATTTGGAGTGATGTAATTTCATATACAGTTGGTGCCTTTAGAATTACAACCCTATATATTTACCTCTGTAGCACCACAATCGAGCAGAATGCCTGAAATAGAATCCTTGGTAAACAAATATTTGGGGAATGAATGAGAGGAGTAAAGCCACATCTCCTCATTTTAGGGTGCCCAGGTACTGGGGATATGGTCTCATCCTCTGATTTCCTTATCCTTTCTCGCACAGAACCACGAGCAAATCCTGTGAACTCTACCTTCAAAGTGTCTTTAAACATCCCACTATTGCCACTCTAGTTCAGACTGTTGGCATTCCTTACCTGGGTTTCCGTAATAGGCTCCTCTTTCCGGTCTCTCTAACTCAATCTTTTCTCCATCTGCGACCACAGTTTTCTTTTTCTTTTTCTTTTTTTTCTTTTTTAAGATTTTATTTATTTATTTGATGGAGAGAGATCACAAGTAGGCAGAGAGGCAGGCAGAGAGAGAGAGAGGGAAGCAGGCTCCCCACTGAGCAGAGAGCCCGAAGTGGGACTTGATCCCAGGACCCCGAGATCATGACCCGAGCCGAAGGCAGCAGCCCAACCCACTGAGCCATCCAGGTGCCCCTGCGACCACAGTTTTCTAAAACATAATCTGTTCACTTTACTCTCCTGCTTAAAATTCTTTAATGATTCCACATTGCCTGGAAACTGAATGTAAGATCTTTAGAAAGAGTCTAAGGGTCTCCATAACAGCTGGCCAGATGTCCCTTCTCAGCCGCACCCCTCCTCCTTCCCTCTCTGGACACTTCTACGCTTCAGCAACACTGCACTTTCAGCTGTTCCAGAACAGACTACGCTTTCTATACTCTTTGCTTTCTAGATCTATCTCAAATGCCACAACTGCCCTGGAAACTTGTCCTCTTCCTCCACCGAGATGATCACACTCCTCTCCCCACCAACAACCCCATCAGCACCACCACAGCCACCCTTGCCTTGGGCACCTCCCTCCAAGTCTCTAGACTCGCTCATTATTTTGAAGCTTATCTTATATTTCTCTTCCCATTTCATCTTCTTGCCTGGATAGGAATTCTGATTCAACAATTTCATAGAAACAGTCAAATATCTGTTTACCTATCACATATGAAACACTGACTCTATTTCTGATACTCGATTCAGTTTCCAGTTGAAATTTTGAGCACAGCTGAATTCTCAAAGTATGTTAGTTATAAAAGGCTGGAAGCCTATGTGCATTTTTAAAAATAGTGTAATCTGAGCTCCTCTCAGAGCAGGGATTCTGAGAATAAATGGGGAGGTAGATGTCCATGTTTTGTCAGCTTTGCTAGTTACACAGGCAAAGGAGAAGCAGAACTTCTGCTCCCCTGATGACACCTTCTCACTCACCAGTGTGATGGATAGTCCTCAACCCCAAAAATTTTTGGTTCAAACATAACCATAGACACATATATTAAAATTACTTTTATTAAGCTTTTAAAAAATAATACATTCTCTGATAAGTATGAATAATCACTTTCCTCAGCACATTCACAGTCCATATTTTTTTTGTGCATTCCCTGTTCTTGCTGCAACATGCTTGAAGTCTAAATATTATAAACAAACAAACAAAAAAACGATTCAAGGTTTGTATATGACAATTCAGAAAATGATCATGGCTACAAAAATTTAAAGCCCATTGTTTTTCTTTCAAGGAAATGATCAGTTTAAGATATTTTACATGTGTCAACAACAATATCAAAATACTGTTTCTTTGGTTGCTTCTGTCTCCCTTCTATTGTATGCACATGAGCCAGGCACTTCATTAGCTGCTTACAGGCATACAGGAATAAACAACACAGGCGGGCCTCTTCCCTCATAGGGTTTACCTGAGCTTCCAAATAAAGAAAAACCAATCTGGAAAGCTTTTGAGGAAGAAGGGCCATCCAAAACAAAACAGAGAAAATTTCAGTGTTCAGATCATGTTTATCAATCACTGGAATAGAATATGACGTCCCCACAATCTCCATGCGCCCAGCCAAGATATTTTTATTCCTCTTAACTTTTAAAAAATCACCAACAGGAAGTTATTTCTAATATGTCATTTCTATGCCTTTCCTAATAGAGTTGCAAGCTGAGGTGTTAGAAACTAAAACATCTGTCAACTTAATTGGTTGGTTACTGTGTGTGTCAAATTCAATATTTACAAAGTGAAGCTATCTATATATTTAGATGCTTGTTTTATATATATATATATATATATATACATATATAGATATATTTTTAAAGATTTAATTTATTTATTTGACAGACAGAGATCACAAGTAGGCAGAGAGGCAGGCAGAGAGAGAGGAGGAAGCAGGCTCCCTGCTGAGCAGAGAGCCCGATGTGGGGCTTGATCCCAGGATCCTAGGATCATGACCTGAGCCGAAAGCAGAGGCTTTAACCCACTGAGCCACCCAGGCGCCCCAGATGTTTGTTTTATATTTTAATCAATTTTTACTAAAGTGAAAATTTAAAACCTAATGTATCAAACCAAAATCTTTTTGAGCATAAATATAATGTTTCAAAAAATAAATTGTAGGGTTTTTTTCTTCAAATACTTCCACTTTCCTCTAAACTAAATCAGCTATTAATTTGCTACCACGGTCATTGTCCCAGCTTTTTTTCTTCCAAATGTCAACATCTTGTCCATGTCAAATGTTTATTAAGACTTTAAGTAGCAAAAGGCCCAGACAGAATGAAAAAACAAAACCAAAACCAAAACCATATTAATTCATCTAGTCACTTAAGATCTCCTGCAGAAGCTGTAGTAGGAAAAAAATAGATTAGGAGTATTGCAATGGAGAGTTTATCTGACATTCTAGTTTTATACTCCTCAGGATAACTGGTATTAGAGTATTGGCAAACACCTTAGTTAAATGACATATAACAATCTGTCTCCAAATCTCAGAATGATTTCACCATTGCTTTTTTGGTTAACTCTGAGTTTTCATTTTCATTTGGAACCAAAACTTAACCCAGTTGTGAAGCCTGCCTGGACTCTGGTTTGGAATGGTTCCCAACCCCAGCATTACCCTCTTAGAAAATGCTCTTGGCCCAGACTTGGAAATACCTAAGGACCTGGGCTGCCATGCTTGACTTCAGGGTGACCTTAACACCACTTTGTGTACTCTTACTATCTTTACTCCTAAAAGTAAAGCAAAACCCAAAGGATTCAGTTCTTAGGAATTATCCCTCTCATCTGACAAATGGGAAAATTTCCCTTGCCACTTTCCCTAATCCCTCTGTCCGTGGATATTTGGAACCTTAGTGTGTGCAAGGCGGCCAACTCAGAGCTGCAGGAAGCACTGAGACGTGGCTTCACGGCTGACTCTCCGTCCCCTGGCCTTCTGAGGTCGCTGAGGCCTGGTAGAGGATGGGACAGACATCCCGCCCCTTAAACAGCAAAGTGTTTCCTTAAATATCTTCTGAAAGGAGGGATATAGTGCATAAGTAAAGTAATAGTGATTAATAATTATCTTAAAGTTTATTCCTTTACTCACAAACAATCCTCCCTGGGAGGTCACTTACGATTTCCTTCTAGAACAGAAGAACGCATTCGCAGAAGGAAGGTAGGGCTGCTGCTGCTGGTGCTGGGCCTGGCATGGGGGCAGGAAGAAGCAGGCAGTGAAAAGGCTCTTTCATTCCTCTGGCAAAGACAGCCTTGCAGCTGGGGCCATGGTCTGCTCTGTGGAGCCCCGGCCTCCTGCGAGAGAGCATGTGTTGCTCTCATGATCCAAGTCTTAGCCACCAGCCGTGGGCTGCAGCCAGGAGATGGGGAATGCAGTTAAATGGCCCATTTAATTTTATAAAATGTGCTTGCACATTTTATTTTCCCTCCAAATCAAGAATAGCTACTGATTTAAACTTCTACTTGTAATCCCTCTGCCTTAGAATCAGGATGGTGATTTTCTGATTAACGTGGGCACTTTAGTTCTATCCTTACCCCATCGGTTTCCTCAACTGTAAAACGAGAAGGTGGTAATAGATGTTTCTAAGGTTCCTTCCAAATGAAAACAGATATTATGTTTAAATCAAGAGAATTTCAAGTGACTCACACTTGACTGTTAAGAAGAATATAAAAACAAAAAAGTATCTGCCTATTTTCCTGTTGGCTTTTTTCTATCGTTTTAATAGGGGAACCTGGGTAGCTCAAGTGGTTAAGCATCTGCCTTTGGCTCAGGTCATAATCCCAGGGTCCTGGAATCAAACCCTGCACCGGGCTCCCTGCCCAGCAAAGAGTCTGCTTCTCCCTCTGCCTCTGCTGCTCCCCCTGCTTGTGCTCTCTCACTCTCTCTGTCAAATAAATAAATAAATAAATCAAATCTTTAAAAAAGAAAAAGTTTACCTATTATAATTTAGTGACTCCACTTTGTGTTGATTATTTCTCCACTAACATCCCCAGCTTAAAACAAGCAAAACTATAATGGTTTCTATTCCAAACCAAAATTTTAAATATAGACATACACACATAGCTGGTGACACAGCATGGAAATGAAAGCCCAGCTAAAACGTAACCCCGTGGTTCCCAAACTTCAGCAGCCATTAGAATCGCCTAGCTAATTTGGTAGGTAAAGGGAGCCCAAGAGTTAGTTTTTAAGAAATTCTAAGTGAAACTGATGCTGCTGGTCCAGGACCATGCTCAGAAAACTGCTGCTTTTTAGCAGAATTCCCATGGGGACCTAGTCCCAGCTTCTGTTTTTTTCAAATCCCTTCAAGTCGGAATGTGCCTTAGGCAATAGTTTCTCTGCTCTACGGTTTGTCCATTATCAGCAAGTCCTGATGATAATGGTTGTTTTTCTTCACGTCAAAGAACTTTCCACCTATTCCTCACCAACTGGCCACCGATTTCTCTGTTTTCTTGACTATTTCCTTCACAGGATTTCAAACCACTGTAAATCTTGCATTTTAATACCTAGTTTTCCTTCTGTTTTATTTTTGCAGCCGATTAAGAATTATCACTAGCACGTATCCCTTTTTAATCCCTCAGCCATTGTGGTCCAAAACTCTGCCAAAAGTTCTGTGCTTCCCAGAACACAAAATAAATGGAAGAGTGCGAGGCCGGTCTAGTCAGGGCAGCAAGGCCAAACGTTCGCAGTGTGTTTCCCTAACGTGCAGAGAGGGGCAGTATCATGTCTGTTGTACCAAGTGTTCATTTTTGTCTGAAGCAGGATATAAGCCTAAGATTGTGGAAGGATTCGCCTTAAAATTTTTATTTTGTAGTATTTAGCCGATAGTCTTTAGTAACAGGGAAACTGCTTTATACCCCTAATCACAGGCAATGCTTTTCAGTTAATGCCTCTTTATAACCAGCGTGGTTATAATCAATGTGGTAGATCCCTATCTCCAAAGAGGAGTCTAGAGAATAAATTATGTTTATCATACATACATCTATCATACAGCAATAAAGAGGAGAAGGGGTGTTTATTTGTATGAAATAAAAACCGTAATTTCTTTTTTTAAAATTTTTATTTATTTTTTTTAATTTCAGTGCTCCAGAATTGTTTATGTACCACACCCAGTGCTCCATGCAATACGTGTCCTTCTTAATACCCACCACCAGGTAAAACCATAATTTCTTAAGGTACTTATATGACTTAATTCCTTAAAAGGCTGATACCTTATGCTAGAAGTATAGTTACATGCCCTATTTTCTTTTTATCTGCCAATATGAGGAACCAACCTGATTTGTCAGAGGGCCAGCATTTAAACACAACAATTCTGGAGGCTTATTTAGCAAGGCTCTTTCTTTTTTTAAGTACCCTCAAGGTGGGGCTTGAACTCACAACCCTGAGATCAAGAGTCACATGCCTTATTAGCTGAGCCAGCCAATGGCCCTCTTTTAAGCTGATAAAGCAAGATCCACTCTTCTGTTTCCCGCCCCTCCTTCCCACTTCCCTTCCTGCTCTTAGAGTCTTGGCATTTGGCAGGAAGAGGTGAGTCCGGGGGAGTCCAGTGGGAACAGATGAAGCAGTGCTGCTGCTGGTGCTGATGGCACGGGGTGGGAGAATTTCACCCCAGTACTAAAAGGATCCAAGTTTTGCTTACAGACAAACTTGCCGAAAACAGCCACTCATCCCAGCCCTTCTGAGTTCTGCCCAATCAATGGCCTTGCCAGGTACTAAGGCATCTCTTTCCCATTCATGGCCATTATGACTAATTTTAAAAATTACGTGTATATTTTTAGTATGTGCTCTCTCTGTGTGTAAGTGTGTGTGTATAAGTGTAAGAGTAAGGGTTACCATGCTTTGGGCTTCAGTATCCTAGCCACTGTCCTCCATCTCAAGAATTCCAAACTTCTTTTCATCTCATGCTTCTGAATTAGAACTTTCTGCTACATTTAAAGTGTTCAATAGAACTTTAAGCTCCCCATTAAAATGGCTTAAATATATGAAATAATTTCTTTTTTTGAAAGCTACTCACTCAGTGACATCTTTGACTACTTCACATTTCCAGAAACATCTATCATATTTTACTAAAGAGATTCCAATGTCACACAAAACTTATCAACACAATGCTTTGGGGCGCTTGGTTGGTTTAGTTGGACAAGCGTCTGCCTTCGGCTCAGGTCATGGTCCCAGGGTCCTGGAATCCAGCCCCACATCTGGCTCTCTGCTCAGCAGGAAGCCTGCTTCTGCCCCTCCCACTCCCCCTGCTTGCGTTCCCTCTCATGCTGTGTTTCTGTCAAATAAATAAATAAAATCTTAAAAAAAAAAAAAAACAAAACCCAAAACCGAACCGAACACAATGCTTTGACTCTCGTGGTGGTATTGTGAATTATTACTGCAGGCAGAAGCTATCATATTACTCCATGACTTTTATCAGAATAGACTGGCGGATCTAAACAGTTCCTTTTTCTAGATGTCTTACATTTTTTTTCATCTTTAATTAGACTGAGTTACTGAAGTGGCCATTGCTTTAGTAAGTGAATATTCTCGGTTCTACAGCTATTCATATGCAAAAATGGATACCTGCTAATTATTTACTCTGGCCAGGGGCATTATTTATTTACAGAGCTGGTAATGTTTTATGACTCTTGTGAACTGGTCTACAACCAGGGTTCTGCTCTTGTTCTAAATTTTGCTTTCCATTTAATTATAACCTTGAGCTAATACAGATATTGTTTTTAGTTTTTCACTAGGTATTCGGGTCAAGAAGATAACAGATCTGCTTGAACTCTGAAAACAGAAGTCCTTGAGGATCCCTTCAAGGCTGAAACTGCCATTCTCATTAGCCTCATAAATCTAGATTAGACCTTTTGTGATTTGTGATATAGTTGTATATACTAACTTGTGGAGCTGCTGAGACGATAAGCATTAAGGATCGCCCAACCCCTGCCCCCACCATGATATGCCTGCCAGAAGGGCCAGAGGAAGTGGCTTGGGGAGAGAAGAGCTGCCAAGTCCTTGACTTGCCTTTACTCCTCATGAAGACAACAGCATTCTCCAGAAGCTTTCCCCCCCCCCCCCCCGAGATTGAGTCCCACCACCAGCAAGCCCAGACATACTCAGGTTTCTAGAGAGAGGATACTTGATGACTGACCTACTTCAACCAGCAGGAGGCCCCGGTACAGCAGATGACCAGGGGAAGAGCTTGGTACTCCCTTTTGAAAGGCACTCAGATCAGTGTAATCCATGAAATGCTTAGTCATGAAAACGAATTCACCCCCCATACTATAATCTCCAGTCTATGGATAAGTACGTGATAATATTAATAAAGATGACGATGATGTTTAATTCTTACATATCTAGGGATCCACATTGTGCAGAGCAAAGTCACATTCTAGAGGCAGAATCAGCAGCCACAAATTTTATGAAGTGTTTACATTCTTTATTTTTATTCATTGAAGAACATTAGAGAGATATGGTTCATAATCTGGGGCAAGACGTTTTAAAAGCCCTTTCCTACATTCTCTGATTTTCCTGTACGGTCCAGGGTCTGTCCTATATCAGTGCTCTAACACTGTCCCTCCAGGCACCGTCTGCCTTACACTGAACTTTTCCTCTTCCTTCCCTCTCTCTCTCTCTCTCTCTCTCTTTTTTTTTTTTTTTTTAAAGATTTTTAATTTAATTTTATTTGAGAGAGAGAGAAAGCAAGAGAGCACGAGTGGTGGGAAGGGGCAGAGAGAGAGAGAGAGAGAGGAGAAGAAGACTCCTCACTGGGCAAGGAGCCTTACTCAGCACTTGACTCCGGAGCCTGGAGATGATGACTTGAGCTGAAGGCAGACACTTAACTGACTGAGCCCTGCAGGCGCCCCTTCTTCCCTGCTCTCCACTGTGCTAGATACCTTGACATCTAGTCCAGCAATGAAAAACACATCCTCTTTAAGTGGATGAGAGATGGGGACCACTAGATAGGCATTGTGTTTACTGTGTTGCCGGACTGGGATTTGGCTAGCCAACTGAGCCACCCAGGTGCCTGGGACTGGGATTCGGGAGTGGAGGGTCAGGAGATCCTAATTTTACTCCTCCTTAAGGAGGAGTACTTAATTTTAAACTTAGTAATCTTTGCTGCAACACAATAGCTGCCCTTCACTATGTTATTACTACACTGCGACCACATATTAGATGCAGTATTTGTGTTTTGTCATCGAAGTCTTACCAGCCCTGTTATAAAGGGGAGACATCTGAGCTTCAGAGAGAATTATTAATATTCCCACAGGCACATTGCCTAAAAGTGGAAAAGTCCAGGTCTGAATTCAAATCTTTCTTCCTCAAGAGTCTACACATCTGTCACATTTATCACTACGCCTGTTATCCTAAAAAATTAATTCAGGGGAGACCAGTCATTCGTACACATTATTTAGATTAGATACAGGCCAAAGCGTCAAGGTGCAAAAATATGAATATGATTAAGTAAATTGTTATCCAGCAACTTAATATTAATAGACTTATGTGGCCATTGAAGCCTTATAAAATAGATTGATAACAAATTAAATGTACTTTGGTGTAGCTATAATTATAATCATTTAAGACTAATTTGCATACACAGAATTAAAAATCATAAAAGTCATAAAGATTGCAAGATATGTCAATTAAGGCGAAGAGAAAGGGGTCATGTGTTTCTCTAAGATTCAACTTTTATTTTTTTTAAGATTTTATTTATTTATTTGACAGACAGAGATCACAAGTAGGCAGAGAGGCAGGCAGAGAGAGAGGAAGGGAAGCAGGCTCCCTGCTGAGCAGAGAGCCCGATGCAGGGCTCCATCCCAGGACCCTGGGATCATGACCTGAGCTGAGGGCAGAGGCTTTAACCCACTGAGCCACCCAGGCGCCCCTAAGATTAAACTTTAAATGACTTCTGCTTGTCTTTTGAAAGAAAGTCATTATTCCCGGATGTACTGATTCTGTTGATCACAAATCTGGCGAGCTTGGAGGCAAGCTGGGAAAGCTATACTCCTATTAACCTGGTAGATCGAGCCATTTCATATTTTTCAGCTTATCCAGTTTCTCCCCAAATAGTGAAATAACCTAAAACACAGCCAAACCTCGCCTCTCCTCCTCTCCTCCCTGCAGGGGGCACTGTGGGCCCATTAAAGTGGAAGAATGGCAGCGACCGGCCCATGCCAAGTGCTCAGTTAGCAGTTTGACTTTCCTGCTCAGCCTACAGTCAGGACTGTTCCTCTGCTACCGGGCACTGACCTATTTCCTATTCTCCCTTTTCCTGCTCCCCAGACCACTCTGTTGGTCGCTCAAGGAAAAAAGAGCCGCTGTATATGAAGTGTGACTTGGAGAGATGTGTGTCAAATCTGAAGCCTTGTTCCTTTTTTTTTCTAAATTTAAATTTAAATTTCTATTATGTTATGTCACCATACAGTACATCATTAGTTTTTGATGTAATGTTTCATGATTCATTGTTTGCATATAACACCCAGTTATAGTACACATTGAGGCACCCCTTAATGTGGTTTTGATTTGAATTTCCCTGATGTCTAATGATGATGAACATTTTTTCATTGTCTGTTAGACATTTGTATGTCTTCTTTGGAGACGTGTCTGTTCATGTCTTCTGCCCATTTTTTGACCTGATTCTTTGTTTTTTGGGTGTTGAGCTTGAGAAGTTCCTTATAGATCTTGTGTATCAGCCCAAGACAGCATGATACTGGCACAAAAACAGGCACATAGATCAATGAACAGAATAGAGAGCCCAGATATAGACTCTCAACTCTATGGTCAACAAATGTTCGACAAAGCAGGAAAAAAATATCCAATAGAAAAAAGACAGTCTCTTCAATAAATGGTGCTGGGGAAACTGGACAGCTATATACAGAAGAATGAAACTTGACTATTCTCTTACACCGTACACAAAGATAAACTCAAAATGGATGAAAAACCTCAATGTGAGGCAGGAATCTATCAAAATCCTAGAGAAGAACATAGGCAGTAACCTCTTCAACATCAGCCACAGCAACTTCTTTCAAGACATGTTTCCAAAGGCAAAGGAAACAAAAGCAAAAATGAACTTTTGGGACTTATTCAAGATAAAAAGTTTCTGCACAGCAAAGGAAACAGTCAACTAAACAAAGAGGCAGACCACGGAATGGGAGAAGATATTCGCAAATGACACTACAGACATTTCTCAGACACTACAGACATTTCCCTCAGGAGCAAGGCTCCTGAGGGAAATGTAGACCCTAGGCTGAAGAGAATTGGCAAGGAAGATACATTTGAAGCCAAGTTCTCTCAGCAGCTCAAAATCGCCCTTGTGGTGGTGCAAAGACTGTCTGGGAGCCTGGATTTCCCTCAGAGGGAAATATTCTTTTTTTCTTTTTCTTTTAAATAATCAACTCCATGCTTACCACTTTCACAAAAGAGTGGATTTTGAAAAGGAGACAGACCACAGCATACAAAATAGACTGCTGCACTCACCGGTCAATTCAGGCATTCTAAAGAAGTACCTCTTAATTCTAGAAGTGTGCGTCGATTCTCTCTTACTAGACAACTGGTGTGAAAGTTCATAATTTAACAACTCTTTCTCTTTGGCAGGTTTATTTTAAATTCAGTTGTTTTCGGGGTACCTGGGTGGCTCAGTGGGTTAAAGCCTCTGCCTTCGGTTCAGGTCATGACCCCAGGGTCTTGGGATGGAGCCCTGCATCTGATTCTCTGCTTAGCAGGGAGCCTGCTTCCTCCTCTCTCTCTCTCTCTCTGCCTGCCTTTCTGCCTGCTTGTGATCTCTGTCAAGTAAATAGATAAAAAAATCTTTAAAAAAAAAATTCAGGTTTTTTTTTTTTTTTTTTTTAATAGTTCAGCATAGGAGGCCTCACTTTGCTCCAAATGCTCACACTCTGGGCTCCCAGAAGGTAAGGCATTCTGTGTCTAGGCGAGAGCTTGCGGTTGCCGGCCTGTCAGCCATCCATCCACAGATGCATAGGCTACTTCCATATCTTGACTACTGTAAAAAGTGCTGTGAGGAACATAGGGGTGCAGATATCTTTTTGAATTAATGTTTTCGTTTTCTTCAGACAAAGATTCGGAAGTGGAATTGCTGCATCACATGACAGTTCTATCTTTAATTTTTTTTTTCTATTTTTAATTTTTTGAGGAACCTCTGTTTTCCACCAATTTTCATCCTCACCAACAGGGCACATGGGTTCCCTTTTCTCCATATCTTTGCCAAGACTTATTTCTTGTCTTTTCGACGGTAGGCATTTCTAACAGGTATGAGGTCATCTCTCACTGTGGTTTTGATTAGCATTCTCCTGATGGCTAGAGATGTTGAGCACCTTTTCACATACCTGTTGGCCATTTGTAGGTATTCTTTGTAAAAATATCTATTCAGATCTTCTGATTTTTTAAAAGATTTTATTTGACAGAGAGAGAGAGCACAAGCAGGGGGAGCAACAAAGGGAGAAGCAGGCTGAGCAGGGAGCCTGACGGAACTCGATCCTAGGACCCTGAGATCAGGACATGAGCTGAAAGCAGACGCTTAACATGCTGGGCCATCCAGGCACCCATTCTCTGTTGATTTTTAATCAGTTTTTTTTTTTGTTTTTTTTTTTTTGCTTGTGTACTAGGAGTTCTTTATATATTTTGGATATTAACTCTTCATATATGATTTGAAGGTATTTTCTCTGATTTGATAGGTTGCCTTTTCATTTTGTTGATGGCTTCCTTTGCTGTGCAGCTTTTTAGTTTGATGTAGTCCCAACATGTATATTTTTGCTTTTGTTGCCTTGCTTTTGGTTTGAAATGATTGTGAATAGTCTTTATTTTTAATTTTTTTAATTTTTAATTTTTTTTTTGTGAATAGTCTTAATGTCCCAGAATTATACACTTAAAAATAATTAAAATGGTAAACTTCATGGTTTTTCTGTTTTGTCACAATAAAAAAAAAATCACAATACAAAGATCGACTTTATGTCTTCCTATAGATCAGCTTGCCTACTTCCAAATCTAAAATGCCCTTCCTGATATTTGCTCCTAATCAATGTCCTTGCCTCTGTCTTGAACTCCACACAGCCACCCTGACCATGCTTGCACCAGAATCACACTTGAACCCATTGCTGCCTGACCAGTCAGGCTCCCTCCTTCTTCATCTGGCTTCACCCTCCTCCGTCGAATGTTACCTTGCCTGAGATGTGCACCTTCCATCTATGCCCTTAACTGTCCCTTGGCCTGTGACTTGGAGATTGTATATCATGCTTTACTCTCTCCCTCTGGCTTAGGTTCTTAACTCTGCTGCCCTAAACAGCGGAGGGCTGACAGGACAGATGCATGTGCCACCCACTTCTTCTGCCTTATTACTGTCCCCAGGTCCCAGTAGACATGTGTTATGTCTGTGAAGGCAGGCTAGAGGCACTGCTTGAAATACCATTTTTTAAAAAAGATTTTATTTATTTATATGACAGAGACAGAGAGCTCACAAGTAGGCAGAGAGGCAGGCAGAGAGAGAGAGGGGGAAGCAGGCTTCCTGCTGAGCAGAGAGCCCAATGCAGGGCTCGATTCCAGAACCCTGAGATCATAAACTAGGCTCAAGGCAGAGGCTAATCTCACTAAACCACCAGGTGCCCCCGCCCCTTTTTTAAGGTTTTATTTATTTACTTGAGAGAGGGAGAGCAAGCATGCTCGAGAAAGAGCACAGAAGCAGGGTTGGAGAGGGGCAGAGGGAGGGAGAGAAGCAGCTCCCATCTGAGCAGGGAGCCTGACACAGGGCTTAATTCCAGGACGCTGAGATCAGGACCCAAGATGAAGGCAGACACTTAACCCACTGAACCACCAGGTGCCCCACATTCTCTTTGTTTTCATAGATTCAGACTTCTGTGGAAAAATTGATGCTTATAGTTTGGGAGGAAGTCATTTACGATATTCATCTATATCAAATGCTAATCAAGAATCTCAGCTCTCTTATGATGAAGAACATTACATGATACATATTGGTTGGAGGTAACTACATCCTCATCCTGGTGACATGTCTCTATTTCAGGGATAGAGACTGTTGGGTCCAAGTGTCCTGCTCGCTCCCCTCTTAGACCACTGAGTCTGCAAGGCAGCCTCAAAAACAACTAGTTGTTATGAAACCTATCAAGCCACAAGGGGATTCGTCCTCCTTAAGAACAATAAATTGTTATACGCTCAGTTGGAGAAGGCATTGCTTTCAGAGGAAGATCTTTTGATAATTAAACATGCTTGACTTGATAAAATATCCAATACCCCCGGCCATCTCAAATGTTTGTTGAGAATGATGGTGATTCCACTAAGCAGTAAATAAGCTGAGTGCAATTTAGACATGTCATTAGTTACTAAAAAAGGGATTGAGGGAAGCAACTGTTTTTATATATATTCATTCATGCATTTGTGCATGGATTCCACAAATACTATTGAGTGTCTGCCGTATGTCAAGCACTGTTCTAGGAACTATGATTATAGTGGCATGAGGGTGAGTCCGAGGTCCTCTTTCTTTGCTTTCTATCCTCAGAATTTACGTATCAAATATTCTTGGTCCCAGGCGCTCCTAAAACTCAAATGTTCTGGGAGTTGTTTGAGGTTGGCCAAGAAGGGAATGGGAATCCTCCTCCTATTCTCAGCCCAAACAGTCCTACTTTTCTTTCCAGGATGGCTTCTCTGACTCCGGACACAATTTCCCACATCCATCTGAAACAATGCCCACGGGGGAAGTCTTGTGGGAAAAAAAAAATCGCCTACTTTAAATTATAATACAATTTGTCTTCCCTGAAATAGAATTGACTGTTCTTTTTTTCTCTTTCTGAAACTCTTTTAGGAAATCCAAGTAACCAATAGAGTTTTGAAGTTTGAATATATATAATCTTTTAACTTTGGCTTATGTGAATCATAAAGCATTAGAGAAATGAGCTTTACAATCTTTCTTGCTAAAAAAAAAATTGATTTTCTTTTAGTCTCTGTTGGCTGAACGGATTTTGGTAAAAGACAAACCTATTGGAGCACCTGGGTGGCTCAGTCGTTAAGCATCTGCCTTCAGCTCAGGTCATGATCCTAGGGTCCTGGGATCAAGCCCCACATCAGGCTTCCTGCTCAATGAGAAGCCTGCTTCTCCCTCTCCCACTCTCTCTCGCAGTGTCTCTCTGCCAATAAATAAATAAAATCTTCAAAAATAAAAACAAAAACAAAAAAACCCTGCAACAGTTTAAAAAAAAAAAAAAGACAAACCAATTATTACCACATTAGGATTTACTGGAGACAAAAATGGGACCATTAGTTAGAAGCTATAATACAGACTATATTTTGGTGTTTATACTTTCAGTGAAACTGTGTAAAACAAGACAATACTTGTTGGAAATAAGATTTTAGAGTAGCAGGGTAATTTTAAGATCTACCAAGTCCATCCCATTTGAGAACTTTATTAAAAAATAGTTTTTATGATATTCTAGTTATGCTTAATATTAAGAGTGTTAATTACTCAAGAATAATTAAAACTTTGTCTAAGTCCAAAGAGATTTCCTATTGGGCAACTGAAAAAAGTAGGAATTTCCCTTTGCATCTATAATTTAGAAGGAAAATTTCTAAACCATACAACTTAAAAGGATGTCTTGCTTCCTCCTTTGGAAAAGGCTTGGACTTGATATAACACTTACCCGATGATGTGGAATTTTGAAAAATCTCAGCAAGTTATGGATAGTGCGAGCACTATGAGTGCTGAGTAACGAGCGTATCAATTCTACCCAGCACTGCAAACTCCAGTGTTTCCTAGTTTCATTGGTGATAGTGTTGCTGCTATAACATAATACCACAAATTTAGTGTCTTAAAACACACATTTATCCCCACAATTCTGCAGCTCAAAAGCCCAAAATGAGCCTTATGGGGCTCAGAAGGTCCCCCTTCTGGTCCCTCCAGGAGACAGTCCATTCTTTGCCTCTACCAGCTTCTAGAGGCTCCCACATTCCTTGGCTCATAACCACTGCCTCCCATCATTCCAATCTTTTCCTTCCCTCTTGAAATCTTCTACTGCTCTCTCTCTCATTAGGACCCTGGTGATGCCTTTGGACTCACCCAGATAATCTAGGATCATCTCCCTGTCTCAAGATCTTTACCTTTACCTCTATGAAATCCCTTTTACCATGTGAGGTAACATTCACAGGTGCCAGGGATTAGGGTGTGGATACTTTTATATCCTTTATTCAGTCTATCACACTGAGTAACCATAGTCAGTTATTTGACTTCTGTAAGCATCACAAATGGAGAAAAAATGTATTTTGTAAACTCTACAAGGATGATACCCATGTTAATATTTATGTCATCTCTAGCTCTGTGCATCTATGAGAATCTCATCCCAAGCAGAAGAGTCTCCGTCACTGATTTCTGAGCTTTATTTAGGCGGAATTGACAAATTTTGCATCTGTAAAGTGTATAATACCATGTGAATATCTGACATATACTTTGTGAAATGTATATGTATATGTATAATGTATAACCACAATTAAGTTGACACGTATATCAACTTATACAAAGCTACTCTCGTGTGCATGAGAATGCTTAAGGTCTACTTTATAGCAAATTTCAAGCAGGCAACACAGCATGATAAACCAGTCACCATGATGTACATTAGATTCCCAGAACTTCTTCTTCTTCTAACTGAATGCTTGTACCTTTGACCAGCATTTCCCCATCTCCCCCACTCTTTCACCATTCTGCTTCTATGAGTTCAACCTTTCTTAAAGATTCCACATTTAAGTGAAGGCATGTAGCATTTTTCTCTGTCTGGCCAATTTCAATTAGCATAATGTTCTCTAGATTCATTCATGTTGTCGCAAAGGCAGGTGTTACTTGTACAGCAATTCCTTCTCAGCTGGAAACTCTCATAAAACTCTTATGAGTATCAGCCAAAGAAAGGGATTGAGTCCATGCTTGATCTTAAAATATAACATAGCATCTCGTGTCCCTAATGCTACACAGAGGATAGGGCTCAATAAATACTGCAGCTGAATGAAATTGCACAGCATTATACTCATATCATCTGATTCTTTCTAACCAAGCCCTATTCCACCGGCGAGTTAAGATTATGAGGCGTGACTGAGAAATCACAGATTATAAGATGCAGTTGCGGGAAGGTATCCTTTGGCTTCTACTTAACCTACACGTTCAGCTATCCCAGAACAAATTTTTATTCTCACCATCACAATATGCTGACAGTTGTAAAATCAGCAGTGGCTGATCCAGTTTGGAAATATGAGGGTGGATGTCACCGAATGGAACAAAGGGACATGGAGGTAAAGCAGTGAGTGTTTAGAATAGTATGTAAGTTGGAGAAGGAATTAAAGGGCAGTGAGATACAGACTGACTAGGCAGCTGGTATTTGCCAATTAATACTATAGCTGTGAAATAAGAAAAAAAAAGAAAAGAAAAAAATGTGATAGCAAGTTAATGATTACTTCAGGATGAAAGTACATTAATTATTTGTTTTAAGCATTGGCTTTTACAGAACATCACGCTCATTAACAACTTTAAAAAGTGACAAGATTTAGGTACAGTCTGAAGCTGATAATTAATTCGTACCATATATATCTTGTAACCAAAAAGATGTGTAAATTTAGTTACAAAAATGTCATTATATACAAAGGTTACAACTTCTTTTGGGAGATTGATAGATAGTGCTTGAAATGTTTCCAATTATTTTCAAAACCTGCTTTTTGTTATAATATGAACAAATCTGAGGATGTTTAAAAGTAGGCATTAGGGGCACCTGGGTGGCCCAGTTGGGTGAGTGACCGCCTCTTTAATTTTGGCTCAGGTCATGATCTTGGGGTCCTGGGATTATGGGGGCTCTGCTCTCAGTTTGAGATTCTCTCTCTCTTCCTCTCCTCCCAACTCACATTCTCCCTCTTTCTCTAAAATAAATAAAACCTTAAAAAAAGTAAGCATTAAATTTTTTGAAATTATGGGTCAATGGAAATTTTAAAACTGCTTCCTAAACATTTTATTAAAATCTGTGGAATGCTAGGAGGGAGGCAAGATGTCAGGGAAGTAGGGGACCTTGTTTCATCCTGGTCCCTTGAATTTTGCTAGATAGCTATCAAATTCTGAATACCAGTGAATTCAACCTGAGTTGTAAGAAGAGAATTGCTGGAATCCTACAAATAGAAACCTGACCACTTTTTGCAAGGTAGGAGATATGGAGAAGTGAATCTAAGGGGATATATCTAAAGATAAATGGCATGGGGGAGGGAGCCTCTGTAAACTGGCCAGAGGAAAGTGATAGAGCTCCAAAGCACAAAATCAGGACTTTTAGAGGTATGCTCCAATGAGAAACATCTCTGCCTGAAAGGTGCTCAGGTGGTGTAGTGGGATGAATCCTGGGTGGGACAGTGTGGTCTCAGGATCCCCAGGGTCACAGAAAGGACAGGGGTGCCTGAGCTGACACAGTTCCCAAGCATCAGAGCGGGGAAACTGGCCACAGATAGCAAGCCTGGGAGTGGGCTCTTAGCTCTGTTTGACATAAACCGCAAACTGCGGCATGATAGGGTGACCATTCTCCATATGTGGACCCTGCAGAGGGCAGAAACTCAATGACCTTCCTCCTTCCCCTGGAAGGGGCAACGCATAGTTGCACACTACAGGAGTCTGCAGAGTTTGGTGCATACAAAAGTGAAGACTGCTCTTCCTTGAGGGTTTACTGAAGAGAGGGGGCCACGTCTTCCAGCTCCAGAGCTGGAGATCAGGGCTGGACCCTTTCATTTTCATCCTCTGGAGTGGCATGGAAAGCCTTTAGGGAATAAAAGCCAGGTAGAACCAACCAAAGATGCTTACACTGAGCCTGGCTCCCAGCAAGGGGTGGTACAACTCGCCCAGGCAAAGACACCTGAGAATCAGTGCAGCAGGCCCCTCCCCCAAAAGACCAGCAAGAACATCAGGCCAATACCAAGTGTATGGAGCACACAGAATAGCAAGACACCAGCGCTAGGGGAAAGTAGTATATAGAATTCAGGTTTTTTTCTTGTGATTCTTTTATCTTTCAATTTAGAGTTTTCCTTTTCAACTAGTTTCTTATTATATCAACTCTTTGTTTTTACATCTTTTTAAACTTTTACTTTTATTGTCATGTTTTATAGATATTTGGCTTCTTTTCACTGTATTCAATTTTAGTTTTGTATATATATGTGTGTGTACATATATATGTGTGTGTGTGTATATATGTATATATATATATACATATATATATGTATATATATATATGGGCCCAGCACGCTATACACACACACACACACACACACACACACACACATATATATATTTTTTTTTTCCCCCCATCTTTACAATTGTGGGATCAAGTGTCTCCTAGCAAACAGACCAAAATATACCCAGGACCAAGTGTATCACCCTGCTCTGTTTGATTATATATTTTTTCCCTCCCTTTTCTCTCTTTTTTGGTTTCTGACTTCTGATTTGTCTGGTATATATTTCACTAGGGTCATGGTTGATATATTTTTTAAATTTTTAATTCTTTATTTATTTTTCCTTCTCTCATTGATCTATTCTTCTCTGGACTAGTTGATGGAATGACTAGAAGAGAAATGACTAGAAGGAGGAATTCACCACAAAATAAAGAACCAGAAGTAATACTCTCTGCCATTATCAGACACATGAAAAAATGTTCTCATCACTAGCCATCAGGGAGATTCAAATTAAAACCACATTGAGATACACCTTACACCAGTTAGAATGGCCAAAATTAGCAAGACAGGAAACAACATGTGTTGGAGAGGATATGGAGAAAGGGGAACCCTCTTACACTGTTGGTGGGAATGCAAGTTGGTGGAGCCACGTTGGAGAACAGTGTGGAGATTCCTTAAGAAATTAAAAATAGAGCTTCCCTATGACCCTACAATTGCACTCCTGGGTATTTACCCCAAAGATACAGATGTAGTGAAAAGAAGGGCCATCTGTACCCCCATGTTTATAGCAGCAATGGCCACGGTCGCCAAACTGTGGAAAGAACCAAGATGCCCTTCAACGGATGAATGAGTAAGGAAGATGTGGTCCATGTACACTATGGAGTATTATGCCTCCATCAGAAAGGGCGAATACCCAACTTTTGTATCAACATGGATGGGACTGGAAGAGATTATGCTGAGTGAAATAAGCCAAGCAGAGAGAGAGTCAAGTATCATATGGTTTCACTTATTTGTGGAGCATAACAAATAACTTGGAGGACATAGGGAGATGGAGAGGAGAAGGGAGTTGAGGGAAATTGGAAGGGGAGGTGAACCATGAGAGACTATGGACTCTGAAAAACAATCTGAGGGTTTTGAAGGGCAGGGAGTGAGAGGTTGGGGGAGCCAGATGGTGGGTATTAAGGAGGGCATGTATTGCATGGAGCACTGGGTGTGGTATAAAAACAATGAATTCTGTTACGCTGAAAAGAAATTTAAAAAAGAAATACTCTCTGCCATAGATTTATATGGCTATAAGTAAAATGTCAGACCTGGAATTGAGAATTATGATTATAAAGATACTAGCTGGGCTTGAAAAAGGCATAAAAGACACTAGAGAATCCCTTAGTACAGAAATAAAAGAATAAAATCTAATCAGGCTGAAATTAAAATGCTTTAACTGAGATGCAGTCTAAAAGGGATGCTCTAGTGTCCAGGGTAAATGAGGCAGAAGAGAAAGGCAGTGACATAGAAGATGAAATGTTGGAATGTAAGGAAGCTGAGAAAAGAGAAAAACTACTAAGGGATCATGAGGGGAGGCTTTGAGAAATCAACAATTCTGTAGAGTGACATATATTTGATTGGGGTTCCAGAGGAAGATAAAAGACAGAGAGAGAGAGAGAGAGAGACAGACAGACAGACAGTATATTTGAGCAAGTCATAGCTGAGAACTTCCCTAATCTGTGAAAGGAAACAGGCATTCAAGTACAGAGGAATAGAGAATCCCCCTCAAAATCAACAAAAATAGTTCAACACTCACCCCAACATACAATAGTGAAGCTTGCAAATTTTGGAGATAAAGAGAAAATCCTGAACACAGCTTGAGACAAGTCCTTAACTTAGAAACATTAAGATTGGCAGCAGACCTATCCACAGAGATCTGGAAGGCCAGAAAGGGCTGGCATGATCTCTCTCTCTCTCTCTCTCTCTCTATATATATATATATATATATATATATATAATTTTTTTTTAATTCACGGTGCTAAAGGAGAAAAACATGCAGCCAAGAATCCTTTACCCAGCACGGCTGTCATTCAAAATGGAGGGAGAGATAAAGAGCTTCCAGGCAAACAAAAACTTAAGGAATTTGTGATCACTAAACCAGCACTGCAAGAAATATTAAAGGGGGTTCTGTAAGCAAAAAGAAACCCCCACAGTAACACAGACCATAAAGGAACAGAGACAATATACAGAAAATGATTTTGCAGGTGATACAATGGCATTAAATTCGTATCTTTCAACAGTTATTCTGAATGTAAATGGGCCAAATGCTCCAGTCAAAAGTCACAGGATATTAGATTGGATAAAAAAAAGCAAGACCCATCCATATGCTGTCTATAAGAAACTCATTTTAGACCCATTTTAGAAATTAAAATGGGTCTAAAATGACACCTTCAGATTGAAAGTGGGGAGATGCAGAGCAATGTATCATACTAATGGACATCAAAAGAAAGTTGGGGTAGCAATCCTTATATCAGACAAATTAGATTTTAAACCAATGACTGTAGTAAGAGATGAAGAGGAACAATATATCATACTTAAAGGGTTTATCCAACAAGAAGATATAATAATGGTAAATAATTACATTCCTAACTTGGGAGCAGCCAATTCTATAAACCAATTAACAACAAAATTAAAGGAACACATTGATAATAACACAATAATGGTAGGGGACTTTAACACCCCACTCAGTACAATGGACAGATCATTTAAGCAGAAGATTAACAAGGAAACAAAGGGTTTGAACAACACATTGGACCAGATGGACTTCACAGATATATTCAGAACATTCCATCCTAAAGCAACACAATACACATTCTTCTTGAGTACACATGGAACATTCTACAGAATAGAAAACATACTGGGTCACAAATCAGGTCTCAATTGGTACCAAATGATTGGGATTATTGCCTGTGTATTTTCAGACCACTAAGCTTTGAAACTGGAACTCAAGCATAGGAGGAACTTTGGAAGGAATTCACATACTTGGAGGTTAAAGAGCATCCTACTAAGGAATGCATGGGTCAACCAGGAAATTAAAGAAGAATTTAAAAAATTAAAGGAAATAAATTAAAATGAATACATAACTGTTTAAAATATTTAGGATGCAGCAAAGGCCATTCTAAGAGGGGAGTACATAGAAATACAAGACTTTCTCAAGAAACTAGGAAAGTCTCAAATATACAAGCTAAACTTACACCTAAAGGAGCTGGAGAAAGAACAGCAAATAGAGGCTAAACCAAGCAGAAGATAAGAAATAATAAAGATTAGAGCAGAAATTGATGAAATAGAAACCAAAGAACAGTAGATCAGAACAATGAAACTAGAAGTTGGTTCTTTGAAAGAATTAATAAGATTGATAAACTCCTAGCCATACTTATCAAAAAGAAAAGAGAATGGACCCAAATTAATAAAATCATGAATGAAAGAAGAGATATTAAGATCAACAACAAGGAAATACAAACAATTTTTTCAACCAATTTTTTAATTTATTTTCATCATAACAGTATTCATTATTTTTTCACCACACCCAGTGCTCCATGGAATCCATGCCCTCTATAATACCCACCATCTGTTACCCCAACCTCCCACCCCCCCGCCACTTCAAACCCCTCAGATTGTTTTTCATAGTCCATAGTCTCTCATGATTCACCTCCCCTTCCAATTTTAAGAACATGTTATGAGCAACTATATGCCAACAAATTAAGCAATCTGGAAGAATGGATGCATTCCTAGAAACTTATAAACATGCTTCAAAAAATGGGCAGAAGACATGAACAGACACTTCTCCAAAGAAGACATACAAATGGCTATCAGACACATGAAAAAATGTTTATCATCATTAGCCATCAGGGAGATTCAAATCAAAACCACACTGCGATACCACCTTACACCAGTTAGAATGGCTAAAATTAACAAGACAGTAAACAACAAGTGTTGGAGAGGATGTGGAGAAAGGGGAACCCTCTTACACTGTGGGTGGGAATGCAAATTGGTGCAGCCACTTTGGAGAACAGTGTGGAGATTCCTTAAGAAATTAAAAATAGAGCTACCCTATGACCCTATGTATCTACTGGGTATTTACCCCAAAGATACAGATGTAGTGAAAAGAAGGGCCATCTGTATCCCAATGTTCATAACAGCAATGGCCACAATTGTCAAACTGTGGAAAGAACCAAGATGCTCTTCAATGGAAAAATGGATAAAGAAGATATGGTCCATATATACTATGGAGTATTATGCCTCCATCAGAAAGGATGAATACCCAACTTTTGTATCAACATGGATGGGACTGGAAGAGATTATGCTGAGTGAAATAAGTCAAGTAGAGAGAGTCAAGTATCATATGGTTTCACTTACTTGTGGAGCATAATAAATAATATGGAGGACATAGGGAGATGGAGAGGAGAAGTGAGATGGGGGAAACCGGAGGGGGAGACAAACCATGAGAGACTGTGGACTCTGAGAAACAAATTGAGGGTTTTGGAAGGGAGGGGGTTGGGGGGGTTAGATGAGCTAGGTGATAGGTATTAAGGAGGACACGTATTGCATGGATCACTGGGTGTGGTGCATAAACAATGAATTTTGGAACACTGAAAAAATAAAATTAAATTAAATTTAAAAAAAATAATAAAAATGAACACCAAAACTGAAACAGGAAGAAATAGAAAACATGAATAGACCCATAACCAGCAAGGAGATTGAAGCAGTAATCAAAAATCTGCCAAGAAATAAGAGTCCATGGCGAGGTGGCTTCCCAGGAAATTCTACCAAACATTTAAAGAAGAACTAAAACCTATTCTTCTGAAGTTATTTCAAAAAAATAGAAATGGGAGGAAAACTTCCAAACTTGTTCTATGATGTCAGCATTACCTTGATCCCAAAACCAGATAAAGACCCCACCAAAAAGGAGAATTACAGACCAATATCCCTGAGGAACATGGATGCCAAAATTCTTATGAAGATATTAGTCAATGGGATCCAACAGTAAATTAAAAGGATTATTCACCATGACCAAGTGGGATTTATTCCTGGGCTGCAAGGTTCAACATCTGCAAATCAATCAAAATAATACATGACATTAACAAAAGGAAGGACAAGCACCATATGATCCTTTCAATTGATGCAGAAAAAGCATCTGACAAAACACAGCATTCCTTCTTGATTAAAACTCTCCAGTGTAGGGATCGAGGGAATATACTGCAATATCGTAAAAGCCAGCTATGAAAAGCCCACAGCAAATGTCATTCTCAATGGGGATAAACTGACAGCTTTTCTCTTCAGATCAGGAACATGACAGGTTGCCCACTTCCACTACTGTTATTCAACACAGTACTAGAAATCCTAGCCTCAGAAGTTAGACAACAAAAAGAAAGACAGGGTTCTGAATTTGCAAAGAATAAGTCAAACTCTCACTCTTTTTAGATGACATAATACTCTGTAGAAAATCTAAAAGACTCCACGCCAAAATTGCTAAAACTCATACTGGAATTGCATTTCTGTACACTAACAATGAGACAGAATAAAGACAAATTAAGGAATCGGTCCCATTTACAATTGTACCAAAACCCATAAGATCCCTAGGAATAAAAGTAACCAAAGAGGTAAAGGATCTGTTCCCTAAGTACTATAGAACACTTAGGAAAGAAATTGAGGAAGACACAAAGAAATGGAAAAACATTCTATGCTCATGGATTTGAAGAGTAAATATTGTTAAAATGTCTTTGCTACCCACAGAAATCTACATATTCAAAGGAATCCCTACCAAAGTAACATTGACATTTTTCACAGAGCCAGAACAAATAACTCTAAAATTTGTATGGAACCAAAAAAGACCCTGAATAGCCAGAGGAATGTTGAAAAAGAAAACCAAAGCTGGGGGCATCACAATTCTGGACTTCAAATTGTATTACAAAGCTGTGATCATCAAGACAATACGGTATTGGCACAAAAACAGACACATAGATCAATGAAACAGAGAACCCAGAAATGGACCCTCAACTGTATGATCAACGAATCTTTGACAGAACAGGAAAGAAGATCCAATGGAAAGGAAGGACAACAAATGGTGCTGGGAAAATTGGAAAGCCAGATGTAGAAGAATGAAACTGGACCATTTTCTTACACCATACACAAAAATAAGCTCAAAATGGATGAAATACCTAAATGTGAGACAGGAATCCATCAAAATCCTAGAGGAGAACACATGCAGCAACCTCTTTGACTTTGGCTGCAGTAACTTCTTGCTAAACACATCTCCAAAAGCAAGAGAAACAAAAGCAAAATGAACTATTGTGACTTCATCAAGATAAAAGTCTTCTGCACAGCAAAGCAAACAGTCAACAAAACTAAAGGCAACCTAGGGAATGGGAGAAGATATTTGCCAATGACATATCAGATAAAAGGCTAGTATCCAAGATCTATAAAGAACTTATCAAACTCAATAGCCCCCAAAACAAATAATCTAGTCAAGAAATGGGCAGAAGACATGAACAGACATTTCTCCAAAGACGACATACAGATGGCCAACAGACACATGAAAAAAATGTTCAATATCATCTGGCATCAGGGAAACACAAATCAAAACCACAATGAGATACCACCCTACACCAGTCAGAATAGCTAAAATTAACAAGTCAGGAAACAACAAAGATTGTGAAGAAAGGGGAACCCTCTTACACTGTTGGTGGGAATGCAAGTTGGTACAGCCACTCTGGAAAACAGTATGGAGGTTTCTCAAGATGTTAAAAATTTAATTTGTAGCTCCCCTACAACCCAGTAATTGCACTACTGGGTATTTACCCCAAAGATACAGATGTAGTGATACAAAGGGGCACATGCACCCCAATGTTTATATAGCAGCAATATCCACAATAGCTAAACTATGGAAAGAGCCAAGATGCCCATCAACAGATGAATGGATAAAGAAGATATGGAATGCATACACATAATGGAATATTACTTAGCCATCAGAAAGGATAAATACTGGGGTGCCTGGGTGGCTCAGTCGTTGAGCGTCTGCCTTTGGTTAAGGTCCTGATCCCAGGGTCCTGGGATTGAGCCCAGCATCAGGCTCCCTGTGCCCAGTGGGAAGCCTGCTTTCCCTTCTCCCACTGCCCCTGGTTGTGTCCCCTCTCTTGTTGTCTCTCTGTCAAATTAAAAAAAAGAAATAAAGTGATGAATACTTAAATTTACATTGGCATGGACAGAACTGCAAAGAATAATGCTGAGAGAAAAGTCAATCAGAGAAGACAATTATCATGTGGCTTCACTCACTTGTGGAATATAAGAAACAAGGCTGAGGATCACAGCAGAAGGGAAGGAAAACTGAATGGGAAGAAATCAAAGAGGGAGACAAACCATGATTAACTATGGGAAACAAACTGAAGGTTGCTGGAGGAGAGGTGGGTGTGGGTGGGGTAATTGGGTGATGGGCATTGAGGAGGGCACGTAATATGATGAACACTGGATGTTTTATGCAACTGATGAATTAATGATTTCTACATCTGAAACCAAGAATGTAGTATACGTTGGCTAATTGAATTTAAAGGAAAAAAAATAATTTTTAAAAATCTGTGGAATGTTAATGTACAGAATTTCAGGCCATGGCCAGTGAACAGAAATTATTAAGATGAAACTGGTCCTAATTTCTTTTAAAGCCTTAGATCCAAAACTCATAAATCTAAAACATGTATCTGTTAAAATTCTCCCAGTGAATCTTAAAATGTTACCATTGGTTTATGGGGTAAAAGGCAACTAGCTGTTCAACCAATGAAAACTTGAAGACAGGTTTCCAGAATAAAATTCAGAGATCTACCACTTCATGGTGCATAGTTGGATATAGACTGAAGGAGCAAAGAGGAGGACATGTTTTTTTTTTAGGACATTCATATATATTATTGAAATAGAGATATTGCCAAGGAGAAACTTTTTTTTTTTTTTAAAGATTTTGTTTACTTATTTGACACAGAGAGATCACAAATAGGCAGAAAGGCAGGCAGAGAGAGAGGGAGGAGGAAGCAGGCTCCCCGCCAAGCAGAGAGCCCGATGTGGGACTTGATCCCAGGACCCTGAGATCATGACCTGAGCCGAAGGTAGAGGCTTAATCCACTGAGCCACCCAAGCACCGTAGGAGAAACTTTCTTGCAGGTGAGCATTACCTTGGATAAATTCATAGTACTCAGCTTTGTTAGGCTCAGAAAAATAAATATTACTGGTTTGTTTGAAATTGATGAAATTCTGGGGGTTGACTTATTCAAAGCAAAATAAAAAGACTAACAGACCTGAAAAATATTGTTTATTTATACTGGGAGTGATAGCTGGCAGAATAATTTGGTACCTGCATTTGCTCAGGGCACTCTGTCCTGGTATCTGCTCTGAAGAGTAAATCAAAGGTTAAGCACAGAGATGGAAGAGGCTTAGTTATTGACCAATGATGAAAACTCTTGGCAACTCTGGAGACATACTCATCTAAATACTGGATCCTCTTCAGTAGCTCTCTGGTGTCTCAGGTAGTTAAGGGCCTGTCTGGTCTTCTTGATATATGTATGTTACACCTCTACAAAGCTTATCTGGCTGATGCATATATCTATGAAGTATTTTAAGGTTGGTTAACCTCATCAGCATTTTGTTAATTCTCTGTTGTTTTTAGGTTAGATGGTCATGTTTTCTGACCTTACCCTTAAATTTTCAGATGTTTTCTTACATTGCTCTACAGATTGGCTATATATCTCAGTATTTAAATGGAAATTATGTCTTTTGTTTGTTTACTTACCACACCAATGGCATATGCTACATCTTAAAGGCAAACTATGTAACTTCCCAGCTTAAAAACCCTTCAATGATTTCCTGCTGTCCATGCAGTAAGGCCTAAACTTCTTAGAGTTGTAGACAAGTGCTTCAGGGGCGAACCCTCTGATTTTCTCTCCAGTCTTACCTTTTGCTATGGACTCAACCCTTCCTTTTCCATGCCAAGGCCATGTGAAACTTTTTTTGAGGTTCCTCTAACATGTCATAGGATTTCATACCAATCCTCTCTAAACACACATGCATACTTATGCCTGGGATATCCTTGATTTCTCCTGCTGACTTGGAAATACTTTTTCTATGAAGTCTTTTCAGTCCCCTCAAGTTTCAGAATCAGTTACTCCTTTCTTTGATCTGAATATTTCTATCACAACATCTTTAGCATTGTAGTCCATGTACTCATTCATATATGTATCTAGACAGCCAGATGTTTTGTATATTCATTGCCTGAAACCATCTGTTGCATATAGCAAGCATTCAATGAATATTTGTTGAAAAGATGAATGTAAGTCCTAAATCTGTAAATGTTCCGTCTATAGCACTGAAAGGAGAGAGAGAGAGAGAGAAGAGTGGAAAGAATAGCATAGAGAGGAGAAAAAAAGGAGAAAGAGGGAGCCTGCATGTTAAAATCTTTGAAAGACAAAGCCAAGGCTGCTCAGATATTGGAAAATTCCCATGATTGGAGAAAAGAATATGATGGAGAAGAGATTTCTGAAGCAGATTAAATGGTCTCATGACCCTACCATATTTTATCTCCCAAATTTGGTAATCGTGTCTATGTATCCATATTTGGAAACGTCTTTACCATTCTTTCTCTCAGTTCTACCTTCTAGAACTTTACTTCTTTCTGAAGTATATCGTTAGGAAGATGTCTTTCTTTCTTTCTTTTTTTAATGTACACTCACTTCTCTCTTTTTTTTTTTTTTTTTTTTTTTTGGTAAAAAATTGAGTATAGTTGACATACAATGTTACATCATTAGCTTCAGGGAGACAGTGCAGTGATTCAACAAGGTTCATATGTTCCCCACAAGTATAGTTACCATTGGTCCCCACACATCACTACTACATTATCCCTGGCTACTTAATGCTGTGCTTTTTTGTTCTCATGTCTTACTCATTCCATAACTGGAATCCTGTATCTCCCTCTCTCCTTCATCTATGCATGCATATTGGGTCAAAGAGAGGCTAGGGTCCCTTGAGCAGCTTTTCTATTTCAGTATTTGAAGAACTCGCCAGAGAGTTGGGAATCCTAACACATCATGGTAAAAAGCTCCTCTGTAAACCCGAAAGTTGCAACATATGTAGATCTTCAGGGTGGTTATTAATAAACTGACTCTACAAGGGAGGAGTACAGGCAGTGGCAGGGGAAGAGCTAGGACAGTGGGAGGGGGAGGAAGAGGAAGAAGAAGAAACAAGACTCTACTTCCCTTCCCTTCCCTTCTGATACTTTGAGATCAGCTGAGACCTCATAACTAGGTTAGCACTCAGACATTATTCTTTTCTTATGTAAGATCCCTAAGCATTCTCTTAGTTTTGTATGATCTCAGCTACACTTTTTTTTTTTTTTTTTTTTTTTTTTTTGGTGAAATACATCTGGCATCTAGATAGATGTTCTGTTGCAGGAGGATTAAAAAACAAAACAAAATGAAAAACCCCACTTCTCCTCCCTACTGCTAGAAGCAGACTATCTTATTCTTGATTCTTAGTAGGTAAGTGTGATGCTTTGTTAAATTAAAAATATGCATTTTCATCAAATCATTATTAAAATCAAAAGCTTGAGAGATACTGTCATCTTCATTTCTGAGCAGTGGTTTGTTCCAAATAAGCATTTTATCAGCTGATCTTTTTGTTCATTCTGTGGCTTCAGAATTTCAAGAAAACCATGCAAGAGAAATAGCATCAAAAAATTCCACAAACCTTTTTAATTTTCTTTCCAAAGCAAATTTAGAAAATATACGGCTGTTTGTAACTTGGTACCTTTGCTAGAATGTTTTTTTTTTTTGTCTTAGCAAGCAAATTAAAAAAAAAAAAAATCTCTGACGCCTTTAAAGCTGAAATACTTTCTCCTGGAGCTTCAATGTTATCTCCTTAGTGTCAGTAAATCTGAAAAGCTTTGCATACAAATGTTTGAAAATGAATTTTATATTTCTACAATCTCACAAGGGAAATTATCTCAAAAGAAATCAATCTCATTGACTTAGCAGCTTTATTAAATTTTAATCACCTTTTCAATATTTTCATTGTTGAGGAATATATATTCCCACAAGATAAAGATTCAGCCACCTAGAACTTGAAAGATTAATATGTAATATTCATAAAAGTTATGTAATCCTTATACAGTGGTTGAGTAATAACAGAATTAAATAGTACTGTCAGCACTGAATCTACCAATGAGACCAAGAGTGATAGCAGGTAACTCTTTTCAACAAACTATACCATAGAATATCATGAGAAAACTGATTCAGAACAGTTGGGAAGACAAAGCTTCAAATCTAATTAATCCTGAATACTATTTAATTACTCAAATCAACTGTCATGCTAATTCACATTCCTTCTCTCACAGGGAAAGAAGACCAACAGAAAACACTTCATTTGGGGGCACCTGGGTGGCTCAGTGGGTTAAAGCCTCTGCCTTGGGCTCAGGTCATGATCCCAGAGTCCTGAGATTGAGTCCCCCATCGGACTTTCTGCTCCACGGAGAGCCTGCTTCCTCCTCTCTCTCTGCCTGCCTCTCTGCCTACTTGTGATCTCTGTCTGTCAAATAAATAAATAAAATCTTTAAAAAAATACTTCATTCAACTAAATGATGTTTAATTATTCATAATTAACATACAAAAAACTTTACATATTTAATGTATACAACTTGATTAATTTGGGAATAAGTATACAACAGTGAAACCATCACAGAATCAATGCCAAACCATATCTATCACTTCCAAAAGTTCCCCCCCCTTTTTTTTTGGTAGTAACAATACTTAACGTATGATACACCCTTGTAGCAAATGTTTTAGAATATAATACAGTATTGTTAGCTATAGAAACTGTGGTTCACAGTAGATGTCTAGAACTTATTCATCTGGCATAACTGAAACTTTATACCCTTTGACCAAACCCCCCCCATTTTGAAGAGATCTTAATGTGACCTGATTTTAAAATCATCCTTATTCAGAACAGGTATTCAATCTTCATTTAATTCTTCATCTCAAAGAAAAACAATAATGCCTACTTATTTTAAATAATAAATTATTACATATAATTTCTAACTGAAAACCAATTAGTGAGTCAACAGTCCTATTTAACCACAATAGAAAACACACATCTTTCTGTTTTTAGAAATAAGTAACTTCTTTGGGGTGCCTGGGTGGCTCAGTCGGTTAAGCAACTCAGTCTTGATTTCAGTTCAGGGCATGGTCTCAAAGTCATGAGATCGAGCCCCACTTTGGGCTCCACGCTCAGCACCAAGTCAGTTTGGGATTCTCTCTCTCCAGTTCTCTCTGCCCCTCCCCCCGCAAAGAACAAATAAAATTTTTAGAAATAAGTAACTGCTTTTATCAGTCTGCAGAGGGTTGTTGAGCTTCTGCTCTTCCTAACATTCTGGGCTTGTGGAGAACAACCAAACAGAATAATGGTGCATTAGCCTCTCAAGAATCCAAGTGCTGGATAAACGAAACATTAGACATAACTATTACCTATGAGCTAAAAAGTATACTTAAAAAGAAATTAACATTACAATGAAAAAGAAAAAGGACAATATTTTTCCTTAATTTCATTATAAGAGATATAGAACAATATATATTCTTAAAATGCATTGAAAGTATAACGACCCCATTTAATTCAGTGTAAGAAAATGTCAGTCTACACAGAAGAGCTTAGGGTGTTACCTGATTAGGCAGATGTGTGAGCTCTAGCTCTTTTCCAACAGAAGACAGCATGCGCTGGACTTTCCAGCTCTGAACATGGCCCGGAGCATCACTGTCAGGCTCCCATTACCTCACAGACTGGGAAGAGAGCTTTCTCTAACAAGGGTCCTATCATTTCTTGGTGGAGCTCATTGGGACGATTTAAGTTAGACCTTCTGAATTACTTCAGTGAACTCTATGTTGAATGGGCCTTTATATATATGGTACATACTGCATTGGGTCACTTGTATTCAAAGATTGATCATATTGATAATTTACTCTTTAAAAATATGTATTAGTGTTCACACAATGATACAAAATGAAACGAAATCCATTTAGTGAGAACACAGACTATGTTATGTATGGATCTAAAAATAATAAATTCATAAATTAATGAGTGCTAATAATTAAAAATATTATACATGTTGATTAGAAAAACCACCCTAAATGAGAGCTTATCCTCTGTCTTCATAATGAAAAGGTACGAAAAAGCTTTTTGGTCAACCTAAAAATACAAGCATAATGGATGTTAATAAGATAGTCAATGTTTGCTTCAACTATGTAATAATGAATTCAGTTATAAGTCATATTTAAAATCATCTTTTAAAATATGTTTATTTGGAAATATTCTCATTTCAGAAGGAATTTTGCTTAAATTCTTTACTTCTATTTTGACACGAGTCTCCACCTTTAGAAGAGTCACCTTCTAAGCCATTTAACAGTTTCCCAGCATTATGTCCTTTGAAATAAAACAATTTTTAAATTGAGATAAAAACTAAATTGGCATCTGATGCTATAATTGGGAATTTCATCCATGGAAAAAAGAGCCAACCATGAAGCAGAAAGACAGTTGTTTTTCATTATCTTGTAAGACATATGTTTGTTATTTCCACATGATAAACAACTTATTAAATTGCTTTAAAAAAAAACCATGATTTTGGGGGCATCTGGGTGGCTCAGCTGGTTAAGCATCTGCCTTTGGCTCAGGTCATGATCCTGGAGTCCTGGAAACACTCCCTCAATAGGGCTCCCTGCTCAGAGGGGTGTTTGCTTCTCCCTCTGTCCCCACCCAGTTCACACACTCTTGCTCTAATAAATAAATAAAATTAAAAAAAAAAAAGAACCCCCCCCAAAATGTGATTTTGATTACCTTGTTTACATCGGCATGCCAACATTTACAATAGGAAGGTCCTGACTGAATTAATGAGCAAGCCTTTGGCTCCCCATTTACTGGTTCCATGAAAGACCACATTCCCAATATAACATGGATTGGCTAATGCATCTTTATAAATAGCTTTTTGTAATTTATAGAGTAATTGAAAGAATACCACGCAATCATATGAGAATTTTTTTTTTTAAAGATTTTATTTATTTATTTGACAGAGAGAAATCACAAGTAGATGGAGAGGCAGGCAGAGAGAGAGAGGGAAGCAGGCTCTCCACTGAGCAGAGAGCCCGACGCGGGACTCGATCCCAGGACTCTGAGATCATGACCCGAGCCGAAGGCAGCGGCTTAACCCACTGAGCCACCCAGGCGCCCCCATATGAGAATTTTTAAAAGGACTTTGAATATTCAATAACTCCCTTTTCTCTGAGGGCTAATTTTGCAAAACACAAAACAAAACATGCTTCACAAATAACTTGCCTTATGTTCTGAATCAGATAATATTTATTCACCTTCTGTACTAGTCTTGGCTTTATTCCTTATCACTCCTGAGGGGAGGTCTTTTCAGTCCTTGAAGTCACAGAAATTCTTTATGCTATTTAACAGTACGTGGGGTGGTCGTTTTAAAACATGGTCATACATTCTCTGACGCTTTTCCCATAGAAAGATAAAATCTAATTCCCCTGCTTCTGAATATGGGCCAACCTAAGTGACTCACTTTTCACACATCAAATGCTGTGAAAGTGATGCCATGGGACTTCTAAAGCTAGACTAGAAAAGTGACATGGCCTCTGCCTGGTTCTGTCTATCTCTCACCGTTCTTTGAACTAGTCATCACATTGTGAGGATACTCAAGCCACACCAAGAGGCGATGCATTTATGCTCTTCTGGCCGAAAGCCCAGCTAAGGTCCCAACCAACAGACAGCACCGCATGCCAGGTATGTGAGTGAACGAGCCATCAGGGGAATCCAGCCTTTGAGCTGTTGAAGCCAACACCAAGTGGAGCCCTGCCCAAGTTGTAGATTTGAGAGCAAAATACATCCTGTTGTTTTAAGTCACTAAGTTCTGGGGTGGATGGTTATGCAACAGTGGATAACCAAAACGCATTAAAGAATAGTACACATCTTGCTCCAAAGAGATTGCTGATAATAAAGTAAGTATCAAGGAGATAAAATTTCTGTTAAGAGCTCTTGGGAACAAAGTAAAATGTCTTTCTTTTGGAAGTTGTTCCTTATCAGGAAAAATAAAACTGTTGCCATTCTTTAATGGGTGTAACTAAAGAATAATTCAGTCAAAAAGAGCGATGCAAGAAAGAAAACAAGATAAAGGCAAGTTTAAGGGCATCAAATTAAAAACTGCCATAGTCTCTTCTTGTAAGTCACATTTATCTGATGTGTCTTATCGTGGTCAGTGTATTGTTACCCCATCTCCTACTTCCCAGCAAATTCTTCATGTTCAAGACTGTATCTCCCAGGGGCGCCTGCATGGCTCAGTCATTAAGTGTCTTTGGCTCAGCTCATGATTCCAGGGTCCTGGGATCAAGCCCCACATTGGGCTCCTGCTCAGTGGGAAGCCTTCTTCTCCCTCTCTCACCGCCCTCACCCTGCTTGCATTCCCTTTCTTGCTGCCTCGGTCAAATAAATAAAATTTAAAAAAAAAAAAAAGACTATATCTCCCTGTCCTAAACACAGTGTCTCACACAGAGTGAATGCTTAATAAAGAATTCCTGAATAGTTGTCTTTCTCCGCTTGACTTATTTCGCTAAGCATGATACGCTCTAGTTCCATCCATGTTGTCGCAAATGGCAAGATTTCATTTCTTTTGATGGCTGCATAGTATTCCATTGTGTATATATACCACATCTTCTAGATCCATTCATCTGTTGATGGACATCTAGGTTCTTTCCATAGTTTGGCTATTGTCCTGGTGATTCACAGACCTGTACCCCTGAGGATAAAAATATATGTTTATAAAAAATAAAAAATTGGGACGCCTGGGTGGCTCAGTTGGTTGGACGACTGCCTCCGGCTCAGGTCATGATCCCGGAGTCCCGGGATCGAGTCCCGCATCAGGCTCCCAGCTGCATGGGGAGTCTGCTTCTCCCTCTGACCTTCTCCTCGCTCATGCTCTCTCTCACTGTCTCTCTCTCTCAAATAAATAAATCTTTAAAAAAAAATTCCTGAATAAACACATGAATACGAGTTGTAATAAATCAAATGTACTTTTTTTGGATGGCAATACTGATAGGTATTTTTTCTGACATCATTCTTTCTCAAACGCTCTGTATGAACTGAATTATGTCCCCCTAAAATCCGTATGTTGAAGCCCTAACCCACACTGTGACTATGTTTGGAGAAAGGGCCTATAAAAAGGTAATTAAGGTTCAATTAAGGTTCAAATTATAAAGATGAAGCCCTAACCCAACTGGACAGCCCTTGTAAGAAAAGAGAGACAACAGGAGTGCAACCACAGAGAAAAGGACACAGGGAGAATGTGGCCGGCTGCAAGACAAAGACAGAGGCCTCAGAAGAAATCAAACCTGCCAGCACCTTGATCTCAGACTTCCAGCCTCCAGACTCTGAGAAAATGAATTTTTGTTGTTTAAGCCACCCCGCCTGTGGTATTTTGTTATGGTGGTCCTAGCCAACTAACACACATGCCAAAATGTTCCCTCTCAGGGTCTTTGTACTTGCTGGTTCCTCTGCCTCAAGCTATTTCCAGATAGCCACAGGGTCGTTCTCTCTTTATTTGAATTTCCGCTCAAATGTCCCCTCATCAGAGGTCTTCCCAGACCACCTTATAAAGGGTAGGTTCTCCTCTGCTTTCAATCTTCTTCCTAGTACTTTTCACTTGTTCTCATTATATATTTATCTGTTTATGTTTCCCTCAATGGGAAGTAAAGTCCTGGACAGCAAGAGCTTTGTCTTTTCTCTCTTACTATGTTATCCTATGATAGCTTCTGGCATAAAGTAGCAGTTCAATAACGTTGAATGAATTTTAAAAAATGCATAATTTCAGATTGATGAGGAAAAAAAGGATCTGGTTTCAGAAGTAACATTCTCATAAAGTTAAAAAATACATATTTTTTGATGTTGCAAATGTATTTTAAGTTTTACCAAAAACATTCTAAGCACTATAGGAAGACCAGGCATCGGGCAGCAGAGAGCTACAGGCTGCAGCTGCTGGAGGAGGAAAGATGATGAGAGGTGAGGAGCCCCAAAGGTGAAGAACCTTTGAGGGTCCTGTTCTCAAAGAGGATACGGTTGCACTAAAATTCTGGTTACAGCACTTGCATAAGCTCCTCTATCATGTCTTTAAATATCCATGGCTAATTCTGGCCAGAAAGTCCAGGGGAGGGAGAGAGAGAGAGAATCTCAAGCAGACTCCATGCTGAGCATGGAGCCTGACCAGGACTCATCTTGGGGCTCAATCTCAAGACGCTGGTATCGTGACCTGAGCCGCAATCAAAAGTCCAATGCCTGACCGATCCACCTTGGATGAGGTGCCCCTCATCCAAATTTTTAAAAAGTTCTACATATGAATTAAACAAATCAAAGATAGTAGTAGAGGCTAGATTTAAGAGTTTTTTAGAAGCACCATGGAAATCAGAATTTGGGGGGGGTTATGCCTATTTTAGTTCTGAGAAACAATACTTAGTATGAGAAAAATAGTTCCTATTTAATATATATGTAGAATATGATAGACTTCAATTATTAAATTATAGGAGTTTCCCAAAGATAATGTGCAGTACACATTTTGTCTCCCCCAAAATTTAACAATGTTCAGAACAAAACAAAAACAAAAACAAGTGGTGTTTAATTTTGCTTCTATATAACTCAGATTCTATCCCCAAAAGTGCCAGCTTCAAAGTGAAAAATTAAGAGGTGAACTATAACTTAGAGAAAAAAAAATGATTCATCTAAGTCTTTTTTGATTAATGACTTGAATCAAAATTTAAACAGATATGTTTGAATCAGTTCTACACTGAGACATTCTTAGAATATTTTGCTACAGATTATTAAGTCATTTCTGTGTGTTAGAATTTCCAGTTTACTCATCACATAAAAAGCATTGCTATTGTTGAACTGACAGATGGTTGGTTAACCCTTAACAGATTGATGTTTATTTATTTATTTATTTTTAAGATTTTATTTATTAATTAACAGACAGAGATCACAAGTAGGCAGAGAGAGAGAGGAGGAAGCAGGCTCCCTGCCGATCAGTGAGCCCCACTCGGGTTTCGATCCCAGGAACCTGGGATCATGACCTGAGCTGAAGGCAGAGGCTTTAACCCACTGAGCCACCCAGGCGCCTCCAGACTGGAGTTTATTAACGTTAGCAGTAAGACAGAACACTGCATCCCAATGTATGTGGGGAACATGGCCTCCCTTCTTTATTTCTCCCTATGAGATTCAATTGTCATGGAATGTTTCTCCCTTGATATTACTTTGATCTTCACTTGAAATCAACAGAAACCTTAATCAGGATTTGAGACATTTCCATATTGGCTATTCCTCTTGATTTATCAACAAAACAAATTTCTTTGTTTTTTTCTCCCCTGTATTCTTTGAGTAAAAGGATCAAGAACTAACTTGCAACTTAAAAATGGTTCAATTCCAGAGGGATAAAATATTGACTGGGGTGGATTCAAAGCAAGCAAACAGAAACAAACAAAGTATCTATTATTTTCACCACCTCAGGTATTGCTCAGAGTACTCTCTTATTTCCAAATCCCATTTATGAAGTATACATGACTTCATCACTGCTTATTTGAACTTGTTTTCATTAACCGGGTAAATGAGTTTCTGAATTGGCACAGCAACATGCTGTTAGACTGATCCCTCTGGCATATCAGCTTCCTTTCCCTCTCTCCTACAAACTCTCCATTTCTCTTCTTTTTAGCAACTGTTTCTGCCATCTTCAGTAAAAATTTGTAATCTGTTCTAAATGAATTCTCTTGGATTTGAAATTCAAAGAAACTCATAATTATAGCTGTATATCTTTTATGTTCATTGTAATTATAAAGATTTCTCCCAGAAAATTTCTACCCAAAAAACTTATCTTAATAATGTCCCTAATATATTCTCAGCACCTCTCTAGAATTTTTAATCACTACAGTGTCCTTGCTTTATTAGGTAAATTAATAGATGAGCGGAACCACTATGGAATCTATTAAAAAATCAATCCCTCAAACAAGGAAACACAGGATAAAAATTGTTTCTGGTAACATCAAAGAGAATTGTGAGCACAATGCTACATAAGTTAGCTACTTATTTTCTGGAAAGCAAAAGTGTGTTCCTATAGAAAAGGAGAAGAAACAAAACAATAGATCCCAAATAAGGACAAATCTTGGGTGCTGATGAGGTACTGGTGGAGAGATGAAGACTTCACAAACACTGGTATCAGTCAGAAAGGTGAATTCTTAAATTATGGAAGGAGAGGACAAATTTGGTTACAAAATTCAACATACAATTTGAGTAACAAAAATGAAGCTTAAGCTTCAGTTTACATTAACTGTTACACCAGCATTCGGCAAGTCTAAGTCAATAGTTATAGCTATAAAATTAAATGGTGGGCACCTGGGTGGTTCAGTGGGTTAAGCCTCTGCCTTCAGCTCAGGTCATGATCTCAGGGTCCTGGGATCGAACCCTACATTGGGATCTCTGCTGAGCAGGGAGCCTGCTTCCCCACCCCCTCTCTCTGCCTGCCTCTCTGCCTACTTGTGATCACTCTCTCTCTCTCTGTCAAATAAATAAATAAAACCTTTAAAAAAATAAATGGTGAAAGTTTAATTAGTTCACCAGATTAACAGAATCCAGCTTGATCTTTCTGTTGTTCTGGTTCTCTCTAGACAATTGCCTGACCAGGGAAAAGGAGGAGCATTTTATCGAGCATTCATTGTTTATTTGTTTACTTTTTTAAGAGATTTATTAATTTGACAGAGACACACACAGTGAGAGAGGGAGCACAAGCAGGGGGAGTGGAAGAGAGAGTGGAAGAGGGAGCCCGATGTGGGACTCAATCCAGGAAGCCCCATATGGGGCTCCATCCCAGCACCCTGGGATCATGACCTGAGCTGAAGGCAGCTGCTTAACAACTGAGCCACCCAGTGTCCCTCCTTGTTCATGTATAAATGGGTCTTCTTCATGAATTGCATAAACTCAATGTTTCTCAAAGAACCTACACTGAATACAAGGTTTCATCTCATTATTTGTTGGTGCACTTTATCCCAAATTATGAAGTACAAGAATAACTTATAAAAGAATATAACATTATGAGAGTAACTTAATAACTTAGGAGGAAGCTAGTCAAGAAAAACATTCACATTTGCATACACTGTAGAATGAGACAGTCCACGATGTTTATGAATGAGCTCTGACTGATCCCAACCACCAAATATTTTATCCTGTCTTGGTCAATAGAGTAACTGCCAGCTACATGTGACTACATAAATTAAATTAGAAATTCAGTTCTTAATAGCCAAAGGGATATTGAAAAAGAAAGCCAACGTTGGTGGCATCACAATTCCGGACTTCAGGCTCTATTACAAAGCTGTCATCATCAAGACAGCATGGTACTGGCACAAAAACAGACACATAGATCAATGGAACAGAATAGAGAGCCCAGAAATAGACCCTCAACTCTATGGCCAACTAATCTTCGACAAAGCAGGAAAGAATGTCCAATGGAAAAAAGACAGCCTTTTCAATAAATGGTGCTGGGAAAATTGGACAGCCACATGCAGAAAAATGAAATTGGACCATTTCCTTACACCACACACAAAAATAGACTCAAAATGGATGAAGGACCTCAATGTACGAAAGGAATCCATCAAAATCCTTGAGGAGAACACGGGCAGCAACCTCTTCGACCTCTGCCGCAGCAACATCTTCCTAGGAACAACGCAAAAGGCAAGGGAAGCAAGGGCAAAAATGAACTATTGGGATTTCATCAAGATCAAAAGCTTTTGCACAGCAAAGGAAACAGTTTACAAAATCAAAAGACAACTGACAGAATGGGAGAAGATATTTGCAAACGACATATCAGATAAAGGACTAGTGTCCAGAATCTATAAAGAACTTAGCAAACTCAACACCCAAAGAACAAATAATCCAATCAAGAAATGGGCAGAAGACATGAACAGACATTTCTGCAAAGAAGACATCCAGATGGCCAACAGACACATGAAAAAGTGCTCCATATCACTCGGCATCAGGGAAATACAAATCAAAACCACAATGAGATATCACCTCACACCAGTCAGAATGGCTAAAATCAACAAGTCAGGAAATGACAGATGCTGGCGAGGATGCGGAGAAAAGGGGAACCCTCCTACACTGTTGGTGGGAATGCAAGCTGGTGCAGCCACTCTGGAAAACAGCATGGAGGTTCCTCAAAATGTTGAAAATAGAACTGCCCTATGACCCAGCAATTGCACTATTGGGTATTTACCCTAAAGATACAAATGTAGTGATCCAAAGGGACACATGCACCCGAATGTTTATAGCAGCAATGTCCACAATAGCCAAACTATGGAAAGAACCTAGATGTCCATCAACAGATGAATGGATCAAGAAGATGTGGTATATATACACAATGGAATACTATGCAGCCATCAAAAGAAATGAAATCTTGCCATTTGCAACAACATGGATGGAACTAGAGCGTATCATGCTTAGCGAAATAAGTCAAGCAGAGAAAGACAACTATCATATGATCTCCCTGATATGAGGAAGTGGTGATGCAACATGGAGGCTTAAGTGGGTAGAAGAATAAATGAAACAAGATGGGATTGGGAGGGAGACAAACCATAAGTGACTCTTAATCTCACAACAAACTGAGGGTTGCCGGGGGGAGGGGGTTTGGGAGAAGGGGGTGGGATTATGGACATTGGGGAGGGTATGTGATTTGGTGAGTGCTGTGAAGTGTGTAAACCTGGTGATTCACAGACCTGTACCCCTGGGGATAAAAATATATGTTTATAAAAAATAAAAAATTAAAAAAAAAAAAAAAAAAAAAAAAAAGAAATTCAGTTCTTTGGGCGCCTGGGTGGCTCAGTGGGTTAAGCCGCTGCCTTCGGCTCAGGTCATGATCTCAGGGTCCTGGGATCGAGTCCCGCATCAGGCTCTCTGCTCAGCAGGGAGCCTGCTTCCTTCTCTCTCTCTCTGCCTGCCTCTCAGTGTACTTGTAATTTCTCTCTGTCAAATAAATAAATAAAATCTTTAAAAAAAAAAGAAAAGAAATTCAGTTCTTCAATTGCACTGGCATGTCAAATGCTCAGTAACTACAACTGGCCACTCATCATATTGGACAGTGTAGATAAAAGACCTTTCCATCACTGTAAAGTTTTATTGGGCAGTACTGCTGGTCTAAGCCTGTAACTTGTCATGATAATTGAAATCTTTAATAATGACTTTTTTCTTACTAATTAACATTGTTTATGATAGGAAACTTAGAAACTATAGAGAAGCCAAAAAAATTAAACTATAATCAGCTAATCCTATGATGCACAGATAACTACTTAATATTTGGTATTTATTGTTGGTGCCTTTCTAAGCACATAAAAATTTTAAATAAAAATGCAACATACTAAACTTAGTTTTTTTTAACTTTATGTCTTAAAATGTATTATGAACATTTCTGTATGTTATTTTAAAATCTGCATTATTTTATATGGCTGCATAATATTCAGATTATTGCTATTTTTGAAGCTATTTATGATCGTTTTCTTAATAGAAGCCCTGGATTTAGAATTCTTGGGTGTTATTCTATGTAATTGCACTTTCAGAAGTTGAATTTTGAAAGAGAGAGAGGTCCCAACCCAAGTGTCCTCACCTATAAAGGGCAGGGATTAGTGAAATGACCTCCAAGTATCCTCTTAGCTTGCCAGGTCGAAGAATTTTTTTTAATGAGTGCCAAAATCTCACATTACTAAAAGGAAGGAAATAAAATCCATATAGTTTTGATAAAGCAATTTAAAGAAGTTAGTGTTTCCCCCCTTGTACATTTACAGTATTGTACGTTCACGGATTTGGGAGCCGATCTGGGAAAAGATATGACCACAAGGTGGCAGGAGCACACAATGAGCTTCATCTGGGTGGTGCTTTGAGCGGTTTGCTTGGGGGAATGGGTGCAGCGGTGTGGATGGGAAACTCTTCGGAGATGGTGGCATGGGACCACCACCCAAAAGAGGACGAAAGCAAGAGAACTTGGGAGGAGAGAGGAATCAGAGAGGGGAGGTTTCATGTCTAGGTGATGTCACTCTGCAGCACAATGGGGAGTCTCTGGGTTAGACAGAAGAGCAGCAGTGACTTGGGGGCTTTTATAATTCCAGGGTTTGTTTATCTAAGGCTAACAGATATTTAGTGCAGTTCTGTAGGAGATGCAAAGCAGGCAGGCTCCAAATAACTAGAAAACATGGGCATATTTAAAACAATTGCATGTGCCAGAATTTGAGTTCTGTGCTAAGTAGGCTTTTGAGCTAATGGTCCTGGCCTGCTGTAAAGTAAACAACATAGGGCCAATACACAGGGGCCATTATTGGCTCATTTATATGCAACAAGTTTAAGTACACCTTATGATTCAGTCATTCAATCAACACATTAAGTGCCTACTATGCTACTATGTCCTGGGTACTGCGCCAGGAAATGATGTTAACAAAGCTGAAGAAGATTCAGTCCCTGACCTCAATGGGCTTATGGTCCTGGAAGAGGACCTCTTGAATAGAAGAGTGGGATCCTGAGAGGAGATAGGAAGCTGTTGATCTTCAATTCTTTGTGGTTTTTCCTGGAATTAGCAACTAAACATTAATAATTATTTTGTGGTAGGAATACTGGATCAACACTTAAAAACTGTGTTACAGTCTACCTCTACCTCCAATCCCATCGTCAATCCCTGAAGAGAAGTAAAATATTCAATATCGTTGTAACTCACATATATATACATAGGGTTGGAGGTGGAGGGAAATAGTGGTGATCCTGGGCAGCTATTAGAAAAAGCTTCTATCCTTACGATGTCCAAAATTAAATTCATTCTTCACTTTCTTTTTCCTCTGAATCCAGTTAATCTGGCATTGCAACATTTTAGTCCACCCTACTATTCCTCCATCAACCTGACCTAGAAATTGCAAAATTGTTTGCCCACATCTTCTCCTTCAAGCCCAACATACAATCGGTTGCTAAGTCATGTAGATTCCAGGGTCATGAGCCTTTTTCTTTTCTGTGCCTACAGCATGGTCCTGGCTCAGGTCCTGATTTCCTCCAGCAATTGTTTCCCAAAGCATCTCCTAGCCAAATTTTGGGCAATTTATTGGTCTCAGATTGTTTTCCTATAAACTTAGTTCTAACACCATCATTTCTCTGTTCAAAAGTCCCACAGCAAACTCCTTACTCTGGAATTCAGGACCTTATAAAATGTTATCTCAATGTTCTGGACTGCCTACTATCACCAACCTATATTGTGTATTATAACCTCAGAGGACAGAGAACTATCATCATTCCTCAAAATATATTTTGCAATTTCCTCATACCTTTACTTACACAGCACTTTCCCCCTTCCTAAAATAGGCTCCTCAAATGGGGCCTATCCAAATATTCAAATTTCAAGGCTATGCATAAAAAGGCCATCTTCAAGCAACCTTTCCTGATTCCCTTAATTAACTGAAAACATACCTGGATGTTAGCCAGAACTTTCTCTGGACTTTTTAGACAATAGCCTTACTCTACCTTGTGGCAAATCACTTATGTATATTTCTTTCTCTATAACCCTGAACTTTAAGACTTGTTCTTACTCATTTATGTAACCCTTATGTCAATCACACTTAAAATGTGTTGTGCTCTTCATATACAAAACACAATGCATTTCAGAGGGTTACAGTGGTTTTGACTGACTGACTAGAAAAATTGTTTATTAACGATAATAAACAATTTTGGTAATATGAATTAACCACCAAACTGTCTTAGTTTGTCAGAAAAGATATCAAATGCCCAAAAAAGAACACATACACATGCAGACAACTTTATGACTCATTGTTGCTATAGGAAAAGTTATATGTGTCTGAGATTTCTTCTATCCAGATAGAATTTTTACAAGTGAGGACTATATAAATTCTTTAGGCTAGATAGTTCTGATAGTAATCAAAATGGTTTAACAATTCTGCAACAAGGTTTGGATTTTTTTTTTTTTTTTGTCTTTAGCATGGAAAACTTTGTTCTCCTAACAATCAAAGTTTAGAATAGAAACTAATGTCATTTGCTGTGACTACTGTTCCACAATTGATACTATTGTAGATGAGCAGACTGAGGTAGTGCAAAACAAATTTTACAAATATTCTGTGATTTACAGGCAGTAGGATTTAACAAAAAATATCAATAGGCAGACAATATTAACAAATGGCAGATATATCTGAGCCTGCACTCACAGTATTTATCTAGACAATAAAAGACACAGGCAGCTGACATAGAAATTCTATAACATTTTAAAATTAGAGACTGAGTTAGAGATAAATATGAAACATAGGAAATCTATTTTATAGAATCCACTCTCACAGAACGGATGCTACAATAACTGATTTGCACAGAAAAACTGGCATAAACAGGACTATTAAATTAAAAGGATATAACCAGGGATGCTCAGGTGGTTCAGTCAGTTAAGCCTATGCCTTTGACTCAGGTCATGATCCCAGGGTCCTAGGATCCAGTCCTGCACTGGGCTCCTTGCTCAGCGGGGAGCCTGCTTCTCTTTCTGCCTGCTGCTCCCCCTACTTGTGCTCACAGTTTCTCCCCACTCTGACAAATAAATATAATCATAAAAAAATAATAAAAGGATATAACCGGTAAATGATAGGTAATTTTAAGGTTGCAATGACCTCATATTAACATGAGTTATGAAGTGAATTTTAGACCTCTGAAAGACTGTGTAAAATCCAGATTCTTGACTTCCTCTACGATAGATTGATTTTTCACTGAAGATCTGGAAACTCAAAACGTTTTAAATGATTTAAACTAGAATGGCTTCATCATCCCACTGAGACTTGTTTTTCTCTTGGCACAGGGTCTTGGAGAGGATACTCCTTGAAAACTTAACTCTGCACTCTGCACTCGCAGGTGTCCGATTTTAATATTCCTTCTCTAGTGGAGCATATTATTAGGGACAATGTCTTGGTAACTGAAGTCTCTAGAATCTTCTTCCTTTTACCCAAGTTCCTGGGAGGTTGACTTCATGAGATAGTTGCTGTGGAGTCTGTCCCAGAGCCAGCAGAGACATACTTGAGGGATATTTTTGGACATCACAGTTTATTGCTCTATCTTGGAAGGTACTGGATAAACACAGCTGAAAATTCTTGTTCTTTGGGCTCCCCCTTTCTAGGATATATGTAGACTATACCATCTGCCCTGCCAATTTTTTTTTACACTAATCATCCTTATTGTCAGATCTAGATACTGCTTCCAAATCTCCACAGCATGTATTATTCCTTTTCTCTAAGCTCCAACTGCTCGCTGTTTATATATCTATGTTCCCCATGGTGAAATAAACACTAATTATGCTGCACCATAACTATCTGTTTACCATCTCATTGCCTGGAACAAAAAGCTCCTTGAGGGCAGGAATCTTTTAAATTGTTGTTCCATGCCCAGCTACTGCCTGGTATAAAATGGGTGCTCAAAAAATATTTGTAAAATGAGTGAATGAATGAAGGATCCACTTTGCACCATGTGAGGAAATATGCTTCCCAAGGTTATACATTTTGGGATGCTTCTCAAACTGGATTTACTTGATCCTTTGGTCATTTTTTCCTGTAATTATGTCAAAAATTGTCCACCAGCCCCAACATCTGTCCCTCACCATACTCTATGGTTATTTTCTGAAATTAAATGTATAAAATGGCAGTTGTATGCCCATGAAAAGACAAAATATGTCCTTAAATGGGCTTCTGTTCTTAAAAAAAGGGGAGGGCTCTTCTATATTTCATCTCTTTTTTAGCCCTATGCTGAAAATCAACTTGATTTCAGAGAAATTAATGCAAACTGAAATGTTTGAACAGGAGGTTAATTACTAGCTACCATGAGCAAATGTAATAGAAGTAATAACAGCTTCTGAAATGCCAGGTAATTGCTGGCAAACAGAAAAGATTGTCTTTGAATTGTAATTTGGAGGGGAAAGGAATTGATTTTAACAGGACCACTGGGTTTTAAAAAATCCTAGCAAGGAATTCAGCTGCCATCCTTATTATGGAAATTGATCCCAGTGTCAAAACTAGCTCAGTACTGAGTATCAGGCAGAAGTGCTGAACACATAATTTTTAAGCTAAGAAAGTGTTATATCAGTATGTATGTTTCCCTCAATATTTTAGATATTAAAGATGTATTTATAACTAAATGTTCACTTCTCAAGGTACGAACATGTAGACATTTGAAATTGACTTAACTTTGAGTTCTAATCCTGATTTTGCTATAAAAACAACAGTAAAGTGAAACTGTGTATCTCACTAAAACTGCAAAGTTTGTGAGAAAGTCTGTTCTCCTCTTTCCACTCCTATTTTTCTAAATTATAAGGCTGTTTTTTGTTTAAATTCTTAATGAAAATTGTGCACTTATTTATAAGTTGGGTTTGTTTTTTATTAAACATAAATCACTGTAATGAAGCGTAGTTGAAAGGCAGTTAGGCAGGGAAAAGGAAATCACCCTTAAAAGAATTTTACACCACCCTGGAAGGAGTCCTCCACTCTTTCCCTTGATAAGCAGATGACAAAACCTGATTGGATGACAGGCACAGAGAGAGTTAATCAGATTAAAGCTGCCTAGTAACAAGTCCATAAAGCCCCTTAAACTTAGAAACTCCAGTGGCCACCCTCTCAGGTCCCCTCCTTCCCCTGGAGCTTTGTGCTATCACTTAGCTATCGCACAATAAACCTTGCTTTGCTACCCACCACTCTGTGGTCTACCTACCTCTTTATTCTTTGAAGTTGCTTGACCAAGAACCAGGGGCACCAGAGGAGAAAAAATCCTATAACAATTACTTGTTCAAATACTTGGTGAAAATTTAAGTCAAGAAAGCCATAATATTGTACAAGTTATACAAATACTTGGATTTATATGCATACACATAAAAATATATATAAATATCAGTTCATCTGAATTACTCCCTAATTTAAGATCTGACCAGAGGACTACAACTAATACTTAATTCTCAGGCAGCACAATAAAAGCATAAGCTGCTATCACTTCCCTTTGCCAAGTTTAACAAAGCAGAAGGAGAGGAAGGTAAGATGTAATGATAATATTTCATATATATAAGGATCCTCGGATTATCATGAAATAATCCGACGATCTCACCTTGTTAAAAAAGTTTTCTTTTTTAAAGGCAGCTTTCACACTCAAGACAGCTGAGAAACACTAGATCACTTAGCAGCCTGGTCTTCTGCACCTGACTAGGTCAAGGTTGAGAACACCCAACTTAAAGGCCGCTGCCTGTGCTGCGGAGCAAGGAGCGCAGCACCGCTACCCCTTCCCCCCCTTTCCCCTGGCTCAAGTTTCAATCTCAGGAAAAAGGATCAAAACCACAGGCTACAAGAACAAACACTGTACTGGCTCCTTTGTTTTGGAAGAAAGGCAGAGTGAGGTCTTCCGTCATTTTTTGTGAGGAAATCGGATAATAAGAGAGCTCATTAGCTTCTTAAACAAGTACTGGCATCTGTGACATACAGACTTGTGGCAATAAACTACATGTCCAAATCAAAAACAAAACAAAAAAAAGACGCACAGAAGGTCGGTCCCCTGAGTGCAAAGAGCTCTTGAAACCGCCAAAGCCGCCAAGGCTCTAGGCAAGACTAGCTCTTTGACAGAGTTCACCGCTTGAGGCCTTCAGTGTCCCCAGAAATCACAACAGTGTCACCAGGTTGGGGAGGACTCTTGGGAACACTTCTGAAAACCAGCACTAGGAGAGGGCAGAAAGGCGCTTTTCCTCTACCAGGTAGAGGCACCTTGCAAAGTGGAATAGTTGGCTCCTGCCTGCATGTCACTCATCTGTGGCTGCAATCAAGATATTAGAGGGATCCTGTGTTGCCTTCATTTTCAAAGGTACAGAATTCCAGGGTGCAAGGGGATCCTTGCCTCCCAATGAAGGAAAGTCAGTGATAAGCATGATAAAAATTAGTTTCATAATAAGCAAGATCAGTTTCTGTGCTCCTCCTGCACTCTGCACTTATTTCCAAGATGCTTCCCAACTTCCTCAACAGTGGACTGGATCAAATGCTTTCATCCGAACTTTCTGTAGAATACTTCAATTTTCCCATTAATATAATGCATTCCCAGCTCGCTAATGAAGAACACTCAAAAGATTTCCTTCTTTCTTTCTTTTCTTTTTTCTTTTCTTTTTTTTTTTTTTTTGGTAAGACTAACAATCATTTCCATTAAAAATAAGGAAGAAGGCAATAACTGTTTCTTACAGTGACCATTTAAATAGCCTTTGCGTCAAAACCAAACCACATTGAGATACCACCTTACACCAGTTAGGATGGCCGAAATTAGCAAGACAGGAAACAACGTGTGTTGGAGAGGATGTGGAGAAAGGGGAACCCTCTTACACTGTTGTTGGTGGGAATGCAAGTTGGTGCAGCCTCTTTGGAGAACAGTGTGAAGATTCCTTAAGAAATTAAAAATAGAGCTTCCCTATGACCCTGCAATTGCACTATTGAGTATTTACCCCAAAGATACAGATGTAGGGAAAAGAAGGGCCATCTGTACCCCAATGTTTATAACAGCAATGGCCATGGTTGCCAAACTGTGGAAAGAACCGAGATGCCCTTCAACGGACAAGTGGATAAGGAAGATATGGTCCATGTACACTATGGAGTATTATGCCTCCATCTGAAAGGATGAGTACCCAACTTTTGTATTAACATGGGCAGGACTGGAAGAGATGCTGAGTGAACTAAGTCAAGCAGAGAGAGTCAATTATCATATAGTTTCACTTACTTGTGGAACATAAGAAATAACACAGAGGACATGGGGAGATGGAGAGGAGAAGGGAGTTGGGGGAAATTGGAGAGGGAGACAAACCATGAGAGACTATGGACTCTGAAAAACAATGAGAGTTTTGAAAGGGTCGGGTGGAAGGTTGGGTGAGCCTCGTGGTGGGTATTAGGAGGGCATGTATTGCATGGAACACTGGGTGTGGTACCTAAATAATGAATTCTGGTACACTGAAAAGAAATTTAAAAATAAATAAATAAATAAATAAATGGCCTTGGGGAGGGTGTCTGCTTTAGAAATTTAGGGATGCGTGTTCAAAAAAAATTAAAAAACTAAACGAAAGGAGTAACACTATATATGCAATGTGTTTGCATGTACACGCACATTTGTAAAATAATAAAGACTTTACCTGTTTTGCCAGTTACTTCTGTAGGGTGCCAGAGCTCCCTGGTTTCATTGACCCTTTCCTCCCTTCCTCTGTTGAGGGCCCCTTCCCCTTATTCCCACCTCGCCCCTTAGGTATGGCCCCTGCTTTCTCCGTACTTCGCCTTGGGCCTCCAGTTCCAGAGAGTTCCCTTCCCACGTGGCCAGGCCACCTGCCCAACCCCCACTTCCGAGTTCCCACAACGTCCCAGGCCCCAGTGCTGCCGCCTGTGTTCCTTCCTCTTCCTGGGACACGATCTCGCTGTTCCTAGACCCGATTCACTCCGTGCCTGCTGGAACCCATCCGGGAATACCTCTTGTGGGAACTGCGAGCACCACCAGCACCACGTGCGACCCTAAAGCCCCTAAACGCTCCCGCCCGGCCGGGCCACATGCACTGGAACCGGGCCGGCCAGGTGCGGCCTCTGGTGCACACGGATCCAAAATGACTGAAGGCAAGCCGCCACCATGGACTAGGAGGCCCCAGCTCAAACCCTGGGCCAACCCACTCGCTGCAACTCTGCCTCTCTCTGGGAGGAAGTGTAGGTGTGTGAGCCGGGGACCCGGAGCGAGCCGCGCCCTCGGGCGGGCGCGGTCAAGACGCCACGGCCTGCGCAGCCCCGAGGGCCCCGCGTAGCTCTCCCGAGCCAAGGTTCTCAGGAGCGGGCCGGGGAAAAGACGTTAGCGGGAGGAGTTAGCGGCTGTTGGGGAAACGGGTTTGCGGAAACAGTCCCTTCCAAAACCCCGGCCACCGCGGGGTGGGCCGCCTTCTTCCCTCCCAGGCCGGGGGCGCCGGCCTGAAGGGGCTCGTGTGCTGAGGGCGACCGCCTGCCCCGGCACGCCCGGGGATCCGTGGGGATCCGGGGGCCGCCGCCCGTTGGCCCCGCCCGGCCCTGAACCCCCAGGGATCGCGGCGCGTCAGCCCGGAGCGTGTCAGGTGAGGAGGTCGTCATGGCGATGTGGCTCCCGGGCGCGCACGCCCGCTGCGGTTGGCATGGAAGCGGCCCCCGCGAGGCCCGGGAGCGCCGCTGATTGGCTGATTCAACAGACGCGGGGGGGTTGAAAGTAATTAGCGCTGAGCGCCGTGGCCACCGCGGCTAGGAGCCCGGCGCCCCCGCTGGAATCTATTAACACCTCGGTCCCCTCCCGCCCCGCCCCGCCCCCGCCCCGCCCCCTCCGGCGGCCCCTCATTCCCAATCCCCGTGTGTACTTGCTAATTGTTCGAGACTTATATAAAGATATAAGGCTGAGAAGAGCGAGGCCCGCTGTGGGTTCCAAGCAGGTTTTGGGGCCTTGTATCTGGTGGAAGGAGGGCCGCGGAGGAGAACCTCGCTTGTCATTTGGGAAGGGGACTTACTTTCCCGCAGTGATGTATCCTGGATCTTTGGTTTGCAGGGAGGTGGGGAGAGCGGTGGGAGTAGGAGGGATGAGACAAGCATCGCAGTCAGAAAAGACTCGGGCTTGCAGTTTTAGACTCCCCAGTTAACGTGGGGTTTAGTAACCTTGCTTGGAGCTTTGTGAGGATTAATCTCTCCCTCCAGCCTCAACCAGGTCTTGGAAAAAAGCCCGGAGAGATTCAAATCACTATTTTGATTCAAAGGGGCTTTGATTGCTTGCACCAAGGCTCATGCCCTTCCTTGCAGCCTTAATAATTGCAGCGGTCATATGTCTTCTGCTCTCTCTCCTAGACATTCACTGCATGCTTGGAGCCCATGGTGGAAGAGGTTGACTAACCATTGGTTTGTCTGTTTCTCCTTCCCTGATTAGTTGCATTGTGTGGAGACTGAGGGTATGCATCGCAGCAGCTCCAAGAGCGGAGTAGCCCTAGCTCCAGTGTCTCGAGGTCCTGATGCCTGTCAGATGATAACCAGAGCCCAGCTCGGCCAGGATCCCCCCCAAAGAACAGTCCTAGGGGTGCTAACTGAGAATGGACAGTACAGGAGGCCCTGCGGCCAGGTAATGACTGAGAACTGCTGTGGAAGCTGGTCGTTGAGGGCTATCATGCCATGGTGGGAGATGGGTTTCTCTTGGGAGTTTTACCCACAAATATCTTCGAGTATTCCAGCCTTGAAATCTGGACTCTAGGGACACTGGTTTTGTTAAAGATCACTTTGGTCCGTTTTCCCACTAGAAATAGTGAATAATTATTTATATTATTTATTCCAATAGCAAGGAAATTGGTCTAGGAACTGTTTATTTTTTATTTTTTTTAAAGATTTTATTTATTTATTTGACAGAGAGAGATCACAAGTAGGCAGAGAGAGAGGAGGAAGCAGGCTCCCTGCTGAGCAGAGAGCCCAATGCGAGACTCGATCCCAGGACCCTGAGATCATGACCTGAGCCGAAGGCAGCGGCTTAACCCACTGAGCCACCCAGGCACCCTAGGAACTGTTTAAATTAAGTATAGGTAAAGCTATTTAAGTGTTGGGCAAAGAGGAAGAATTAATGTACCAAAATAAGCTATGAAACTGGGGTTCCTCTAGATCAGAGTGGTGTTCAGACTGATCTAGACTGTGCCTGAGGCAATCTTGAATAATCTTTGCTATGTTCATTGGAGGTGATGTTAGAATCCAGATTGGAAAAAGCTAAACTAAATTACTTCCAAAAGTGTGCTTTGAAAGTAGACATCTCCCCAGGACTGAACAAAGGCAGCTGGGCAAATTGATCATGGGACATTAGATATTAGTTGCTTATGCTTAACATATCATAGGTACCTCCCTTAACAGATTGGAAACAAAGTCAGACACTTAAGAATGCAAACGAGGGGTCTGGATCCTTAAGAATGAATTTTGGGATAGAAAAAAGCTTCCCTGAGTCCGTTATTAGACAAGCCTCTTGTAACTATGGCTTAAGCTTTTAATTCCCATTGTAGTGGAATGATGCTGGCAATAGTATAGTGAAGTATGTAGGCCAGGAATTCTTCCAATTTAGCAGGTGAGAAAATTTCAGAGGTTTAGGAAATGTTTAAAAAAAAAAAAAAAAAAGCATGGTAGAGGCCAGATTAGAAGCCCTTCATTCACTGACCATCCATGCCTCTTGGTGGCATCTGATTAGTTGGAGAGAAATAACCAAAGTGATCTGTTCAAAGCTTTGGGGAAAAAAAGTAGTTTTAACAAACAATATGCTTAGCAGTATTTACTTTTTTAAACTGAAAGACTAAAACCTGGTTCTTACGAATCGTCAGTTCTGCCCATGCTGTCCAGGCTCTCTTTAAATTCGTAATGATTAGTTAACCTTTTGTGTTGCCTCATACTACTACATTTCCCTGCTCTATTCCTCTACAACCTCCTTGGAAATCTGTTTTCTAGATTTCTTTTTAATCCTCCCAAACCTCTACCTCCATCCTTTCTCTCAGCTCATGACTCTGTTAGCCTATTTTCCTAAAAATATAGAAGCAACGAGAACAGAATTTCCACATGTTCCCTTGTGTCATATACTCTGCCACGCCCATCCTGCTACAAGACTTAACATGTCCCTGCTCATATGCAAGGTGAATCCCCCCACCCCCATGTGCAGGATACCTTATGCCTTCTTGCCTCTTCAAGGATGTCGTTTCTGGCAACTCTCCTTTCTCTCCTCAGTCTTGTCTAGTAAGTGAAACTCCTAAGCATGCAAATTTATTGTGTTTTTTTTCCATCTTAAAACCCTTTTAACTACAAAGCTCTTTGCAGTAACTGTCCATTTTATAGCAATAATTTCAGAGTATATTTATCCTGCTCAACTATAAGCTCTGTCAGGACCAAGACTGGGATGTCAAGTTCACTGCTGTATTCTCAGTGCTTAGAACAGTGTCTGGCCAGGGTAGCATGCAAGTATTTGCTGAATGAATACTCTCTGTCTCTAATTCTTCTTTCCTCACTTGATGGATCTAGCAGCATTTGACACAGTTGATTATTCCTTATTCCTTGAAACAATTTCTTCAGTCAGCCTAGAGCACACTACTTTCTCCTGGTTTTCCACCTACCTCATTGGCTGTTCCTCCTCAATATCTAAAAGAGTGCTCTAGGACTTGGTATTTGATCTGAATCAGCACTCACTCCCTTAGCAATCTCTCAAGCCTCTTAGCATTAAATACCATCTATCTGTTGATGACTCATACTTTAATCTCTGGTCTGGACCTCTTAGCTATATTACAGATGCCCATATTCGGCATCCTACTTAACATCTCCCCTTGGATCCAAGGGGATCAGTAGGATCCAGGGGATCAATAGACATCTCAAATTTGTGCAAAATCAAACACTAACCCTAGACCCAAACAGCTGTTGCCAAAGGCTTCCTCATCTCAGTAAATGGAATATTCATCCTATTATTCAGCCCAGAAACCTTTGTCGTCTTTGACTCTTTTTCTCCCAACCCACATCTAATTTGTTGAGAAAATACTATTGGCTCTACTTTTTAAAATGTCTAGAATCTCTACTTCTCAGACTTTATTACTACTACACTGGTTCAGATCCCTATTGTGTCTCATCAAGAATTTGCAGGTTTAATAATGGTCACCTTACTTGCTCTCTAAACATATATACAGCCAGGGCAATCTTATTAAGACATAAATCAGATCATACCACTCCTCCTTCATGGCTGCTCCAGTGGCTTCCCACCTCTGAGCTGTAGACAGTCTTAAATAGTCTATGGTAAGGCCTTCCTGATCTGGCTTCTCTCGTTTTTCTGACTTTGTGACCTATACCCCTTTCTTTCTCATTCTGTCCTCTCTGCTCCTTGCTTGGTCTTTAAGACACACTTGAATGTCAGGGTATTTACCCATGCTGTTCCCTCTGCTCAGAATGCTCTTACCTCTATTTGTGTGACTTACTCCCTTACCTCATTTTGTACCTTTGCTTACATCTATCCTCTTCATTAGGACCCTTCCTGGCCATACTATTTAAAATGTCAAGGACTCTCTTTTCCCTGTATTATTCTCCTCTAAAGCACTGAACACACCATCTGACGTAACATGTCTTATCTTATTTATCTTCCCCCGTACCCCATGCTAGAATGTGAACTGCATGAAGGCAGCCCTTCTTGAATGTTTAATTCCTGTCTAAATTCTGAGCACCTAGAACAATGTATGGTACATAATAGATGCTCAGGAATGCATGTATATCTCAACCCTGGTAGATATGTCGCTGGAGCAGAAGCCAAACTTGGTAGTGACTTGGAGTCATGGTTCTAGTAACTTGTGATTTTGGTCCTTTATATATTCCCTAGTTTTTTGTTTGTTTTGTTTTTGTTTTTGTTTTTTTTAGTATTAATCATATAGAATTCTTTCTTAGGGTGCCTGGATGGTTCAGTCAGTTAAGCATTTGCCTTTGGCCCAGGTCATGATCCCAGGGTCCTGGGACTGAGCTCCGAGTTGGGCTCCCTCTCATCAGGGAGCCTGATTCTCTACCCCCTCCCCACTTATGCTGTCACTCTCACTTTCTCTCAAATAAATAAATAAAATCTTAAATTTTTTTTTCTTATTAGAAACCAAATATTTAACTGGCTAGATAGAAGGGAAAACACATACTAACTTGAAAGTAGCTTCAAAAGTAAACAACAAGATTAATTATTAACAGTCAAATATGAATATAGTAGCCAGACCTAACATTTGCATAAATATAACTCTGATTCCTAAACCTTGCCCACCTGTTCTGGTTCAGCTGACCTTCAGACTGTCCACAATGACTCACCTTAATGTGCTTATTCCCGGAGGAGGTGTACATAGTCGTTCCCACTGCTAATGCTATAGGAATAAATAGAAGGGAGAAGCGATGGAGAGGTAGGTTTCCCCAAGTTAATTACATTATGGCATGCAAGAGATTCTGAGGCATCGTAAGAGTTAGTAGTACGAGTTTCTAAACTGATCATGTTTCTAAATATCTGGGTATAAAATGGGAACTTTATAAAGGCGCTTACTAAAAGCTGTTTAAGGAAGAAGACTACAGGAACTCAGTGACTGTGTGTCAAGAGCTTTGCTGGGTACTTATAAAGTCCTGTAAGGTTAGAGGTATGAAAGTCAATTAACAATCTCCTTCCCCCTTACCTATTTCATTTTGGAGGAAAGCTATGGTTTCTCTTTTTTCTATAATCTTGAGTCCCCTTCGATAAATATGCAAGGAAGATGACAAATTAGAGGTAGCTCTTTTCCCAAATGTCACATGTAGACAAAGATAAGGAAGAAGTCATACTTCAGAAGCTTCATTTTCTGAATTTAAGTTGCAGATCTAGATGTTTCCATTTAAGACTGTTCTCTTCTTCCCAGCCTGCTGGTTTGAGTCACACAGGCTTATCTCACCTATATGGTCTTTGGGATGGCCTCTAACAGAAAACTTAACCCTCTTCTAGGGGATCACAACAATCAGGTGTTTCTCTGGATCAGAAAATGTCTTCCCTCCAGCTGGAAAGAACGTGCTCTCTGACTGCACAGTCCAGGTGCCAGCCAAGCAAGTATTTGATATCTACATGGATGAGCCTGAGCAGGGGGACAGAGACGGCGGCACAGGGAAAGATGGGATGGCATTTGAGAATATGTATGAGGTGGACACCAGCGCACTCAAGTCAGACCTTCACTTCCTGCTGGATTTTAACACAGGTAATCTGATTCACCTCGGGCCGACAGGACCCTATATCCATAATTGCCTGCTGTATTCAGTAGCATGTAACTAGCAGGAGAAATCCATGAAGTACAGACTTACTTTCACAACTGCCTGTGGAGGGCTAGTGGATGGAATGAATTTTTAAATTGGATGTCTTACCTGGTCATGTTGAACCCCCGCAGTTTCTCCAATGGTGGTAGACTCATATCTCCATTCCCAGTCTGAAGATGCTTCAGATTTTGGTACAGATGTGATAAACGTGACTGAATATGCTGAAGAAATTCATCAGTATCTTAGAGAAGCTGAAGTGAGTTTTCCCAAATTCTGTTTCAACTTCCAGCATTCAAAACACTTAATAATAAGAAAGTTATAAACTCTTGGCCAAAACCACTAATGTATAGCATTCTTATGACATCTAAACATAGGACTGTCTATGAAAGGTAATAGTTATGGGGCACCTGGGTGGCTCAGTTGGTTGGGCATCCAACTCTTGATTTCACCTTACTTTAAAATCTCAGGGTCCTGGGATCGAGCCCTGCTCAATCTTGCTCAATCCTTACTCAGTGGGGAGTCTGCTGGGGATTCTTTCTCCCAAATAAATAAATAAATCTTAAAAAAAAAAAAAAACCCTGGGGTGCCTGGGTGGCTCAGTTGTTAAGCAGCTGCCTCCAGCTCAGGTCATGATCCCAGGGTTCTGGGATCGAGCCCTGGGTCAGGCTCCCTGCTTGGCGGGAAGCCTGCTCCTCCCTCTGCCACTCCCCCTGCTTATGTGCTCTGTCTCTCTCTTTGTCAAATAAATAAATAAAATATTTTAAATAATAATAATAATAGTTGTGAGGCAAGTAGCATTTACTTGCACTATTTCTCCATGACTCAAGGCTTTATACATTAGGTATTTCACTCTTAGGAATAACCCATATTGCTATCCCCTGCTTTAAGTTATTTATTTGTTACCTAATTGTATTACAGAACCAGAATTTCATACTTTCTTCCACATAGTAAAGATGTACTTGGTTCTTGATCAGTTTCTTCCTAACCTTTGCTCACAAGATCCTTTTTTAAATAGCAACTGTACCATGGAGTGATCTTTCTGACATAGCAAGTATTTAAGCATCAGAACTCTTTTCCCAAACAGATAAGACACAGGCCCAAAGCACACTACATGAGGAAGCAACCAGACATCACAGAAAGCATGCGAATGATTTTGGTGGACTGGCTCGTTGAGGTCGGTGAAGAGTATAAGCTTCGAGCAGAGACTCTCTACCTGGCTGTCAACTTCCTGGACAGGTTTCTTTCATGCATGTCTGTTCTGAGAGGGAAATTGCAGCTTGTAGGAACAGCAGCCATTCTTCTGGCTTCGTAAGTGTTCTTTCAGCTTAAATAATGTCAAACTGCAACCTGTCAAAACACTTGATTTTCTTTCCATTTATTGAAGAAATAAATGGGAGCAGTGCTCCCATTATCGAGCAGTGCTTGATAATTAAAGCTTATTCATGCCTCCCTTGATAAAATATAATCATTTTTGCAGCATTTATTGAGAAACTGAATCTTAACACATGTTCACTCTTCAATTCAGATGTTTAACATTTATAGCAACAAGTTCAGTATCATGACAGAGGCAGCCATCAGCTCTAATTCAAGACCCAATTTAACTATTTTGCAGCGCGGTCTTTTGGCTACATTCTAATACAAAAATATTTTAGTTATATAAAAGATTTTGGTTATACAAAAGCCAACTTTGTGATCTAGCAAATGACTGGTAAGAACACAATTTATTTGGTTACAGTGAGCAAACTATCATTTTGTACAAAAAAGAGCTGGCTTAGGCCTTAAATTCAGTGACCTGTTGGTGGATGGCAGTTTCTATGATTCTTCTAGTCTCAGACATTCTAGTCATTAATGTCTAGAAACTTGCCAACTACAGATAACAGAAACAAAAGCAAGAGCAAAAAAGTGGATAACAATGAAATTGTATCATTATCTTACTCTTGGATCCATAGCATGATTTGCTTATTCAGTAGAGATTTCTGAACATCTTTTTATTTTTATTATTTATTTCTTTTGAACATGATCTTTCTTAAGATCTAAGATCTAAGGAGTTGTTGTTCTGTGATAGTGTTTAATATAACATTGTTTTCCACAAGATGAGTGGGGCTCATAGAATTAAGATGAGTTTATCTGTGTGTCTGTCATTCAGAATCTTTTAGCATATCAGAGGTCAAACCCCAAAATTCTCAGTTGGAAATTGTTTCTGTTACTCCTGGTAGCAGTAAGTACAACAGAGCCTTGTAATACTCATGTTCTTGTTCTGGCATCACTAGGTATGAGATCTCTAATATTTTTAATTCAGTACCATTTAATGATATTTAAGTGGATATGTGGGTATGAAGTAAACAAGTCTGCAAGGGCCATGCAAAAGGCTGGTTATGATAACATAGGAAGGAACCCTATAGGTTCAAGCTTTACTTTCAAAAACTCTTTACCCTTCGTAGGAAATATGAAGAAATATATCCACCTGAAGTAGACGAATTTGTCTACATAACTGATGATACTTATACCAAACGCCAACTGCTAAGAATGGAACACTTGCTCCTCAAAGTCCTGGCTTTTGATCTCACAGTGCCAACCACCAACCAGTTTCTCCTTCAGTACTTAAGGAGACAAGGAGTGTGCGTCAGAACGGAGAATCTGGCCAAGGTAAGCCACGTGACTTCCGGGAACTTGGGAGCCAGGGAGATATAAAGTAGCCTTTTCTGATCATCCTTCAGTTCTTCCTTCCTTTTCAATGCTTTGTCTTCGATCCAGAGGAGCTTTTTAGCAATGGAAAAGAGCTAACTCTAGGATCATGATTTCTGGTTACAAGACAATATTGTTGATGCTGTTTGACAGACAAAGGTTGTATGATCACCCAACTCTTAAAAGAAATTTAAGTTTGGAAATTGTTCCCTTGTCAAATATAGACCACGTGCAGGCAACTCCTCTTCTTAGTTTACAGAATGGGAAAAAAGTAAATGCAGTTTGATTTGGCACCAGTCTTCTCCTAACATATTAAGTAGTAAAGCCTTATTTGGTTATCTGGGGTTATAGGATAGGACTTTAGTGGAAGGCACTGAAGTACTGGTTCAGAACACTTGGTGACCAGCCACTGTGATCTAGTATATTTGGTATGTTTATGCTACTCAAAGAGTAATAAAGATGTATGTAGACATTTCCTGGTGTGTTTCTTCTAATCTCACAGGTACTCTAGCCTCTGAACCACATGCATTTGCTGGTATTATAATTAATAGCTTCAGCACGGTCATAGTTTTGCCATTGGCCAAAGACTCTAGTCCCACTCCAGTGGCCAGAACAATGCTCCTTTACGTGACTAGCATGCACAGTATTACTAATATAAGATAAGAAAAGTAACCTAATACTGTGCAGGTGGGCCAAATCCTTGTATACTGACATTTACTACAGCATAATTGTTATTCCGGTTATGGACAGGCATAGCAATTATTAACCCAGTGAATAATTTTGAGTATCTGTTTCTGTCTGCTCATCACTGGATACAAGATGAACAAAGATAAGATAGTTTTTTCCCTTGATGTTTTTAGGTTGACCTGTAACCTTAGTCAAATTTCTAATTCCCCTGGGATTTTCTCTCTTGTGCTTAGTATGTAGCAGAACTGAGTCTACTTGAAGCTGACCCATTCTTGAAATATCTTCCTTCATTGATAGCAGCAGCAGCTTATTGCCTGGCAAACTATACCGTGAACAGGCACTTCTGGGTAAGATTCTAACTACTTTCTAGATGAAATTTAAGGCCTATCTAGGATTCTATTCAGTAACTCTCAGGGCTCAGAATGGACTGGCCTTTTAAGAGGGAAAGTTAGTTTGATAAGGAACCGATTGTCTTGTCAACAGATGGCAACATGCCATGGAGCCTTGCAGGTCAGCATTTATGGCTTTGACTCAATGGCCTTGAGTAGAGATTGCAGGAAGTCAAGGAGATGGTGTGGCATGCTTATTCAGAAGAAGCAGGCCTGGAAACCTCAATGCCCACCTCACACGAGAATGCCTTTGCAGTACAAGCATTGAGCACTTCAACCAAACATTGTTGACTTTTGTCCTCTGTGTGTTAAACAACCTGGATCCAATAGGATGGTCAGAAGGTTGCATCAAGTTTTCGGAGAAACAGGGCAGGTAGTGCTGCCTCTTGGTCCAAGAAGACGCAAGACTGGAAATGGGCCCCTCGATTTGGTTCTGAAGGCTCACTTTTGTGCTAAATACTTATTTACTATTCTGCATTCACTAAGAATCTTTCATATATAAGGTGTAAATAGAGGCTCTTTAGGGACCAGTAGAAATCCTGCCCATGAGAGAATCAGTATAAATAACCTGGCCCCAAACTGAGCATTATAAATACACAATATGAGGGATGCCTAGGTGGCTCGGGTCATGATCCTGGAGTCCTGGGATCGAGTCCCGCCTCGGGCTTCTTGCTCAGCGGAGAGCCTGCTTCTCTCTCTGCCTCTTCCTGCCGTTCTGCCTGCTTGTGGGTGCTCGTTCTCTCTCTCTGACAAATAAATAAATAAATAAATAAATAAATAAATAAATAAATAAAATCTTAAATTACATAATATGAGCAAATGAAGAACTCTGGCTCTTCTTCCTAATATTTCACTTCTAAAGTCACTGACAGACGATTACAGTTTCTTTTGAGATGACTGTGGATACTTCCTAAGTAATTAAATTTCCTTTATTTCACAGGTTTTTTCTTAATCTCACAGTTTTAATCTTCAGCTTTCTGATATAAAGTTATATGACACAGTTTTTTTCTTTTGTCTTGATTAGCCAGAAACCCTCGCTGCATTTACAGGCTATTCATTAAATGAAATTGTGCCTTGCCTGAGTGAGCTGCACAAAGCATGCCTTGATATACCTCATCGACCTCAGCAAGCAATTAGGGAGAAGTATAAGGCTTCAAAGTAAGTTTCTGAAATTTTCTTCTCTAGGCTTACTAATTTAAAGCTTTAATAAGTTATAGTCATGTCAGAACAAAAATAGAACAAATCAGAAATCTTGTGCTAGTCTTGCATGTTAAATCAGGAAAATCAGTGTAGAGAGGTCTAGATTTATAATTTGTCAGCCTGGAGTACATACAGTCAGAAAGCTTTCTCCCTTTCTACTGAAACTCCTGGAAAGTTCCGTGGCCTGAGATTTTACAAAACTGAAGTCCTTTGGGTCTCATTTCAGGTACATGCACGTGTCTCTGATGGAACCACCTGCGATTCTCCCTCTGCAATAAGTTTCCTTCGGAAGCACTTTCAGAACTTCACCTCCAGATCAACCGAATTCGTCTTAACTTTTATAGGTTTCTGCAGGTTGGGTCAACTAGTGTTGCTACAAGATAGATGCCATATTTTTAAAAATGTAAATGTAGTTAGGTCCTCTTAGATGTTAGTAGCTTGTAATGTCATCTAACATTTTTTAAACAATAAATAAACAACTTGTTTTGTGACCATGTGTTAGACTCATTTACTAATTAGGATGGCCCATATGCTCGCCTGGAATTTTAGTGGGGAGCATTCTAAATGTCATCTCTATTTCAAGAATTCTCCTACGCTGGTTTCATAAATCTGACATGCTATTAGGATTAAGTGTTTTGAGGAATTCAGAGATTTTTCATGTTTTGTGAGTGGCCCGCCTGAGACTTTTTCCTTCCTATTGCTTTACTCTTCACACAGCTCACCATAAATTGGCAAAGGAAGGAACTCCAAGCTTAGACTCACTGGTGCAGGATATAAACAGGCCCTCTCTATTCTAGTTTTCCTTGAGGACCGCAGAGTAAAGACAGTGAACTGAGACTAAATGCAGTCACGTACCTCTGAGGGGTGGCTTACATTTAATCCTAATCCAGGGATGCAACACTCATTTTATAGATACCATTATGTCAGTGTTCCATTTTTGTTTCGTCACCCATCAAGCATATATTTCAGCTGTAGAAGATGCTCCAAGAGGTAGAAAAAGCAAATTTCAACACAGGATGGGACTTCAGAGGAATGAAGCTAACCCCTTACATTTGACCCTTGGGATCTATCCATACTAAGCTCTGCTCTAGCTCAACTCATTCATGATCCTACAATTCACTGTACGTTCATATATGGCCCCTTGAAACAGCACTTACACAGTATGCGAGAGGAGGAGAACTGAAAAAACGACCAAGCAACCAAACACGTGTTTTAAGTTTCTTTTAAAGATTAAGAGGAAAATCCAGAGTACACTTGACCTGATACAGGGTGGTGCTTATTGGAGACTGAATGGAAATTTTGTAAATCTCAAACCAGTAGGTCCTGGAGGCTTTCTGTGCTGTGTTGATGAGCTTTCTGAGCTGTGTGTCCTGTCTCCAGGCATGCCCTGGGCTCAGCCCAGAAGGTTCCTAGAGGCAAGAAAAATAGGAAGCATGTTTTCTAGATCCCTGTACATAGAAAAGAATAGACTCAGATAGGTTTTGGTAAAATGGTAGTAGGTGAAATTAACTCCAAATTTTATATTTGTTTCAAACTGTAATGAAATTATTAATACAGGGGTGCCTGGGTGGCTCAGTGGGTTAAGCCTCTGCCTTCGGCTCAGGTCATGATCTCAGCATCCTGGGATCAAGCCCCGCTTCGGGCTCTCTGTTCAGTGGGGAGCCTGCTTCCCTCTCTCTGCCTGCCTCTCTGCTTACTTGTGATCTGTCAAATAAATAAAATCTTTAAAAAAAATTATTAATATAAAAATACAGCCGTATTTTACATATTTTGCGAAGAGGGTTTTTGTTGTTGTTGTTGTTTTTAAGTATCCACAAACTCTTAGAAGATTTTAGCATTACCTTTTTTTTCCCTCTGTGGATAAACATTCTCAAGGTGTTTCCATTTCTGTCCCACTGAAGAGATCAACATTTTCTTAAGTATTCTGTGATTTATTTTGCATAAATTTCGCAAAGGGGATACTTGTCACTACTGAATTCTCTGTATTTATATAATCAGCAATTTTTTTTTAAAGATTTTATTTATTTATTTGACAGAAAGAGATCACAAGTAGGCAGAGAGGCAGGCAGAGAAAGAGGGAGAAGCAGGTTCCCTGCCAAGCAGAGAGCCTGATGCAGGACTTGATCCCAGGACCCTGAGATCATGACCTGAGCCAAAGGCAGAGGCTTAACCCACTGAGCCACCCAGGTGCCCCATAATCAGCAATTTGTAATCTCCCATTCTTCCTTAGGACTGGGTGTATTTCTGTTCCTTGCACGTATACGCTTAGCTCTGCAGGTATTCTTTTGCACTTGGCAGCATAACAGACATGCTGTGTGTTTGCCACAAAATTGCCCCCTCCTCAGGAGATAGTGGGAGAAGGCAATTCTGGCTAAGATTTTCCTGTAGCTGTGTTTGGGCCTTAAAGATTTGAGGTACCTGGCCGGGGAAGCTCCCTCTCATTCTCCACCAGTTGACGTGGGCCAACCGCCTCCCTGGGAAACATGCTTGTCTCAAACTGCAGGTTGGATCCTGACAAAATAACATTTTCTTTTTCTAGCAATAATCTTGTTTTGGAATGTTTTGCTTCAGCTAGAAGGGACCTGAGAAATAGTCCTTCGTTATTAATTATTTGGCTGCTAACCTGGTTCCAAAATATAACCTTGATTTTAGGTCACAAAACCATGCTACAGGACATAGAGATCTGAACCTATAATTCTTATGTTCTTTGCTGCCAGTGATTTGCACGTACTTATTCCCAACCCCCAACACACCCACCCACCCATTGCAAAGGAAAGGTCCTCAGCTTTGACTTGCTTGTCTTACTTTGTGTCCCTGAAATACTTTATTTAGAACTAGAATATAACCGTTGCCTGTGGACCTCCCAGCCAGCTTGAGACAGAATAGCAGCCTTCATTCAGTGTGTTCCTCCTTTCATGCCGTTCTTTTTCTTCCCTGAATCTGGTGTTGAATCACACATGGTTTCTATACTTCATAAGATGTATCCCTAAACATTAATGCTTGCTTTAAAAACTTAATGGTTGTTGACTATCTTGCATATCTGTTGGTGCTATGTATTTTAGGCAGCACTGCATTTTGAGATTATCTGTGTTGAGTAAGTAGAATATTAAATTTAATATTGTAGAATATTAAATGAATATACCATGATTTATCTGTTCTGTTGATTTTCTCACATCTTTCTCCCTGCCCCTCCCCACACATTACTTGCCAGCCAGTGTCAGAAGTTGGTTGAGATGTGGCAGTGGATGTGGGAGTCCCCCACCTGTCTGCCCCTGTAGTCTCTTTGGCCTGTGGCTTTGGGCAGATTCAGCCCTTCCCAAGGAACTCCTACCTGGCCACAGATTGAGGGGCCTTTGATAAATTGGCCCATGAGAAAAGACTATGGGATCAGTATTTGCCCATCGATTATCAGGAGCCCAAGTTGTTTCTGTTGTCCCAATAAGCCTTCACTACCAGAGAATTAAAACACCTAGATCTGATTTACCACTAAAACCTTGAAATTGAAGCCCACACTGTTTGGCTAAGAGTGTCCTTGATGAGGCTCCCAACAGGCTTTCTGTTTCATCTATTCTGTGGGGCTCATGTTTATGATCCCACTTAGCCTCCTGCCTGCTGAGGAAGGCCCAACATGGAAAACCCAAAGTCATCTGTTACAAGTTTTTACTTCATGGAGGGTGTTGCCTTAGAAATCATAACTTTGATTAGTGATTGTTGGACTTGATGGTATTCTTAAACAACTGATCTTAGTTTATAAGCCTACAGTGGAAGAGGAGGTATAAGTGAAAAAGCACGAGGGAAAGAGGCAATGGGAAGAAGATCAGACGTGACATACATAAATTTAAAAAAGTCAAACCAGGATCTGTGGATGGAGTCTGTGATGAGGAGGAGGCTTACTGAGGCAGGCTGTTGGCTGACTGAGCCTATGGTCCCGTTCACCTTGGGACCCAGGCCCACCTTCACCCAGGCTACACATTTGCTTCTCTTTAGTTGTCTCCTTTCCTTCACCCTGACTAGATTTCCTGATTATAGCAGTCAAGATATTATTTTCATCAAGTTATTTGCTACTCTTAAGCTTGATCAACTAGGTAACTGGCATGGCTATTCACACCCTACCATGAACACAGTGGAATGTTGGCTGGTTACTATGTAGTTTTAGTATCTAACAAATAGATACTCTCAACTGTGTCATAATCATAATAACTCTTTATCCTAAATGTCCTCCCACCTTCCCCATGGTTGGTCATCACATTGGCTCCATCCTTGCATCATCAAGAGTTACCTGTGGAAACATCCTCCATGTAACACCCATGCTGGTCTTCCATCTTTATGCCCAGCACATGCGCTATGACATCCAGTGAAAACCAACTCTTCCCCCCTTGGCTGGTAGGCAAAGGGGAAAAGAGAATATCAGAGCCACAACCCCAGGAGGGAATCTGCTGTTGGGCTGCAGTTGTTATGTATCTGCCCATGCCCCTGTCCCAGAAGGCATTCCTCTTAACTGCATGCACAGTGCACATAGCACACAAAACTGAGAAGAGCGCTAAGCTCATTCTTTACCAAGCCCAGACTCAGCTCATGGGACAGGACATGTTTGTCATCACGTTCAGATCCCACAGTGGAAGCCTGGATTCTGGAACTACCGGCTGTAGGAGCTGTGCTATCTTCTGGACCCACTTGTTTCTCCAGGCAGCTGATGCTGGAGTTACAGATTCAAGAATAAAAGGAAAGTGCTATCAGGGTGCCTGCTCTGCTGCCCCAGGCCCACACTGAACTGGAGATAGGCAGTCAGAAAAATGTCAGAATCAGGTGCTGGAGGGAGGGAATGGAGCTGGCTTGGGCTCAACTGACTAAGCTCAACCTACTGGGAAGGGTTTTCTCTCCTCAGTTTAATCAGTGATGAGCTAGAACTACATTCAGATTATCAATTTGTGGAGTTGAGTGTGTCAATCTTCAGGGAACTCATTTCAAAGGCGTGTCATCTCAAATGTCCTTTCTACTATCCTGGTGACTAAGAGCATCTCGTTCTTTTTTGGGGATTGCAACTTAGAGGCAGACACATGGGGTAGAAGGCCAGCACTGCCTTTCTCTTTTCACCCAGAAATTCATCCTTAACAAAGACCCTTAGGAGATCAGAGCTCTAATTCCAACTTGGCTATTAACTGAGTGACATTGGTGGTGCTGGGTAAGTTGATTGCTTTAACCACCCCCAAATTTGTGTGGCTCTTCACATTAAAGGTTTATCTCTTGTGTCACTCTCCGGTATGTATAAGGAAAAATAGGGCTTTTGTTTTCACATGACCATCCTTCTCTAGGCGTTCCCCACTGGATTCTCATTTTCAGCAGGTGAGGGAAGAGAAGAAACTTGGAAAAAACACCCCCATTCTTACTGCAAGGTCCTGGGGAATATAATTGAGCTGTAAGCTCTGGGATAAGAAGGGCATTTGGTATGGATAAGTAATCAGTCCTTGCCAGAGGGCATCTCACTTAGTGCCCCGACTTTAATCCCATCATGAAAGATGAGTTTGATTGGATCAGTCTTTGTCAATTTTGAGTTACTTATCCATTTTCACTATTTCTCTTATATCTAAATATTGCCTTTAAAACAACTGACCTTTTAAACGAACTGTTTCTGAACAATAAATGTTCCTTAAATAATGGATGTGATATGCTAGTTAAAATTTTTCTAATACACATTCCAATATATAACTACTGAATGTGAATCACTAAAAATTCTGTATGATATGTCACCCCTTGGGAAACACCAGATTCAATTATCTGAGATTTTGTCCAGTTCTGTGGAAAATTTGTAATGCTTCAAAAAGTAAATGGCAAATGTCTTAAACTTGGACAAGAAATTTGAAGGGTTGATTGTGAACTACATTGAGAATGGCACTATCTTAGGATGATTAAGGGCCACAGAGAGGGGTGATATGGATTCAGGCCTTTAAAATAATGGGATAGCATCTCATCGCAGTCTTACTTCTTTGCCCTTTCCCTTCTCCTCAAGCACTAAAAGCAAAAGCCAGGGAAGACAGAAGACTGACATATCTGTTTAGAATGGATACTTCGATGTGGCAGTTTTGACATTTAGGGGAAGAAAATGGCTGGGAAAGGTGCCTAAAGTTGAGATGATACATCAGAGTAGAATTTATCACAGAAACCAAATATAATAGGGGTTATTTTCCTGATGCCTGCATCTGTCTCTGTCCTTATCCTCCTGCTGTCACTGCCTTAGCTGAGACCCCATCATTTCTCAAATGCAACAATCACTGTGCAACCTCTCAATGGCTTGTCAGTTTCCTTTTCCATTTTCAGAGTCTTCTGAAGTGACACTGATGATATCTTTTTCTTGCATCTAATTCTTCAATGTCTTATCACCAGTGGGATAAAATAGGGGGCATGCAGCCCTTCACTAGCCAGACCCTGCCCACCCTTAACTAATGGCTTCTGCTTTAGTTAACCCTGCAAAAAGTTTCTTGTGGTTCCCTGAATAGTCCATGTTCCTTCCCCTATTCTCTCCCACAGACTACTCTCTTTTTGAAAAATATTTCCTACTTCCCAAAACCTTTTGGCTACCTCTGAGGTGATTCTTTGGAACCAGACTTGGGCTTCACCTCCCCATACCAAGGGCCTCAGGGTAATTGTCTCTCACTATAGCTGGCTGTTACTTGTCTGGTTGCCCTTGTCTGGCTCCCTCTTAGAGTACACATTTCATCCCTGTACCCCAAGCACTGGGCTTCATGCTAGAGATTCAATAACATTTTACTGACTGAATGAATGAACGCATTATACTTTTTTTATAGACAATTGCTATCCCTCAATTTAATCCATTATAAAGTGATATTGCAGAAAAGTATAAAGCTTTTCAAAGTACATTTGGATAAAATAAAGTTAAAAGAAGTCACAAGGCACCTGTGTGGCTCAGTCAATGAAGTGTCTGACTCTTGATTTCAGCTCAGGTCATGATCTTAGGGTTGTGAGATCAAGCCCCTTTCAGGCACCAAGATGGGTATGGAACCTGGTTAAGATTCTCTCTCTTTTTCTCTGCATGCCCTGCCCCTCACCCTGTGCATGCATGTGCACTCTCTCTCGACTAAAAGAAAGAAAAAAGGAGAAGTCACGATTGAAGGTAATAGTAGAAGGTATCAATGTACTATTGTACAAAATTTATTCTTTTCATAATTCTTACATTTATTGTACCATTAGAAACTAGAAAATAAAAGGAAAACTTTCATTAGGGTCTTGAAACAAAAGGCATTTCTTAGATGAGAATTGGGAATACAGTGACTTTTTAAGAAGATCTAAGACTTTGCTGTCTTTTTGGTCTTTACATATTTCTCCATCTGCCTTAAAGAGAAGATTTTTGCCTTCAAAAGAGGTCTTCCTGAGCTGCCATTTAATGAGCAACAACAGTTTTATTTTGCATGTACTCTGATCTACCATAAATCCTACTAGCTTTTGAAATGCATAAAGAAAAGCTCTTTTAATAGAATGATTTATTCTTTGATCCCTTAAAAAAAAAAAAAGAAAAGAAAAGCTTTAGCTCTGTGGCAGAATGGTAGGGGGACACCTTCAACAAGGCTCACCAGAAACAGAATGACTAATGCAGGGTTATTTGTGCTTATGGAAAAGTTAAGTAGCAAAGGCTAAAGCAACCAGAAAGAGCTCAGCCTAGGGAGCAAGGATGGTGAGGATAGTGATTCGGTGGGTAGGGGATAGTGGGTGGGCAGGAAATAGGTACAGAGAAAGGGGCTTTTGAACTTTAAGGAAGACTCTTCTCGGGTTCATTCATCATGGAAGATACTCCTTCTTTAAATTCTGGGAGATAGAGACAGACCTTCTTGCCATAAGAGCATAGAGCTAAGCTTTTTAGGTTTTTGAAAGAAGATTTGTAGAATTTACATCCTCCTATGACTCCTGTATTGTACGGATTGTTTTGTTAGTCAGCTTAGGCTAAGCTATGCTGAGATAACAAGTAAGGCCCAAATTCCAGTGGCTTTAAAAGAAGTTGGCCAGCTTGCCTGTGTACTTGTTTACACAGTGACACAGAGCCCCAAGTATAGTATCTTCCATCTTTTAGCTCTTCCAGCCTGGAGACCTTTGTTTTCAGATGTGTCAGTAGATAAGAGAACATGCAGAAAACACATACAAACTTAACTACCCTCAGAATGGAACTGCACATATTTCTGCTGACACAGGGGCTGGAAAAAGTAGCTTAACTTTTTGCCTCGGGGAAAGGAAATGGTAAGATGAACACATACCAAGGTCTGCAACAGTTAACATCTCTGTAGATTCTCTGATGAATTTGAGAGTTGGGAATTAGAAACAGAAATAGCCTGGGCACTAAAACTGTGTTCTGAACTGCAATGAAAGCAAAAAGGTTGTACTTCAGGCATTGAAGTTTGAACAATTACAGTCAAGGATCATAGACAAAAACAACAAAAGAATCAGAATAACAATGGAATCATTACCCTGGTGTAGTGTTGTCCAGGCTGTGTTCTGGGGGACCTGAGTGCTCCTTGAGATGCTGATGAGTGCTCTTTTGTGGAGGCTGGCAGGGGAAGCAGGTGCATGTGAGTAGTAGTGAGGCATTTTGTAGTCAGGTGGTTAAACAATTTAAGTGATTTCCCTATTACTGGAATTGGGCTTTAACTGGCTAATGAGCTGTGGTGGCCATGATATGTTCCCCTCAAAAGATGATGTGAGGGATGCATTAACTGACCTCACACCCAGCTGTTGCATATAGTGTGATCCCTTGCAGTGTTGCATGAAGGAGGCCTACTTCCCATTTGCTGCTCTTGATGACTGGGCACAGCAGGGTTACTAATGGAATACCATTCCAAAGAGGTGTGGGATTCTGACTGGGGACTTCAGCTCCAGGACTCCTAACAGTCTCCCAAATACTTTCTTACCACTCTAGCACAGTCTGAGTCTCTTAGTTTCCAATCCTCTGTTCTCCCTTCATGGGCCTGAATTGTGGTCTGAAGGCTCCCCCAGCCTCCCTCCAGTTCCATCCCTTCTGTCTCCCAGGCAATTTCCCCAATAAATCTCTTGTACATCTACTGTCTTGGTGTCTGCTCTTTAGAGGCCCCAAACTGGCACAGAAGTCTTGTAAACCTGAAAAGGGAGGGGAGAGAGAGTGTTTCCCAAATGTGCTTGGCAAGAGAAAATGTTCTTTACACAAACCTGCCATGTAAAAAAGGAACACGGATTGGAAATGCTATTTCAAGGAACACGGATTGGAAATGCTATCCTAGAGAAAAAAGATTAATTAATAATTAACTAAGCCAATCTACATTTTAATTTGTATGTTCTTTATCATTTGATTTGTACATATAAGTTTAAATTCTCTGTTGATTTGTGTAAATCTTTCAAAATTTTACCTAATTACTAAAGTTTTCTGGATTAAAACAATTCTTTAGATGTTACTAAGGACACAGCACCATTCTAATTATTTGCCCCAGTGCCCAGGGTGGGACCAACAAAGCAGCCTTCTACCTCCTGTCCCCGGGGGGTATTCTGCTGAATTTGGTAAGGCAAATCACCAAGTTAGTGACTACATATTAAATATTGATGTAAGAGGGATTTCTGGAATCTTTAAGAATGTCTAATAAGTTATTAGACATGTAGAGATTTTATTATAATATCACATTCAGGTGAAAGTGAAGTTTTGGTTTCTAACATCTGACAGTATGGGATGCTAAACATTTATAACTCAAGGTCATGGGCTTTTTGAAAAGAATTGAGCCCCACAAGACAAGGAAACAAAAGTGAAAATAAACTTTTGGGACTTCATCAAGATCAAAAGCTTCTGCACAGCAAAGGAAACAGTCAACAAAACAAAGAGGCAACCCACAGAATGGGAGAAGATATGCACAAATGACACTACAGACAAAGGGCTGATATATAAGATCTACAAAGAACTCCTCAAACTCAAGGCCCAAAAAACAGATAATCACATCAAAAAATGGGCAGAAGACATGAACAGACACTTCTCCAATGAAGACATACAAATGGCTAACAGAGAACACGAAAAACATGTTCAACATCATCTGGCATCAGGGAGATTCAAATCAAAACATATTGAGATACTACCTTACACCAGTTAGAATGGCAAAAATTAACAAGACAGTAAACAGTAAGAGCTGGAGAGGATGTGGAGAAAGGGGAACCCTCTTACACTGTTGGAGGGAATACAAGTTGGTGCAGCCACTTTGAAGAACAGTGTGGAGATTACTTAAGAAATTAAAAATAGGGCGCCTGGGTGGCTCAGTGGGTTAAAGCGTTTGCCTTCGGCTCAGGTCATGATCCCGGGGTCCTGGGATCGAGCCCCACATCGGGCTCTCTGCTCGGCGGAGAGCTCTCTCTGCCTGCTTCTCTGCCTACTTGTGATCTCTGTCTGTCAAATAAATAAATAAAATATTTTAAAAAAAAGAAATTAAAAATAGAGCTTCCCTATGACCCTGCAATTGCACTACTGGGTATTTACCCCAAAAATACAGATGTAGTGAAAAGAAGGGCCATCTGTACCCCAATGATCATAGCAGCAATGGCCACCATTGCCAAACTATGGAAAGAACCAAGATGCCCTTCAACGGACAAATGGATAAAGAAGATGTGGTCCATATATACAATGGAGTATTATGCCTCCATCAGAAAGGATGAATACTCAACTTTTATATCAACGTGGACAGGACTGGAAGAGATTATGCTGAATGAAATAAGTCAAACAGAGAGAGTCAAGTATCATATGGTTTCATTTACTTGTGGAGCATAAGAAATAACACAGAGGACATTGGGATATGGAGCAGAGAAGTGATTTGGAGGAAATTGGAGGGGGAGACAAACTATGAGAGATTGTGGACTCTGAGAAACAAACTGAGGGTTTTGGAGGGGAGGGGATTGGGGGTTTGGGAGAGCCTGATGGTGGGTATTAAGGAGGGAACATATTGCATGGAACACTGGGTGTGGTGCATAAACAATGAATTTTGGAACACTGATAAGAAATAAAATAAAATAAAATGAAAAAAAAAAAAAGAATTGAGCCCCCACAGCACATATTAATATTGTATCCTTCCAGTGTTATGTTTTGAAATTTATTCAAAGATTCTTACAATTATCTAAAAAGCAGCATCCTGAAGAATTATTTATACATGCATATTGATAGTAGCATTATTCATAGTAGCAAGAGGTGGAAGCAATCCAAGTGTCAATCAGTGGATAAATGGATGAATAAAATGTGGTACATCCAATGCAGTATTATTCAGCCTTAAAAAGGAAGGAAGGAAATTCTAACACAGGCTACAACATGGCTTAACTTTCAGAACATTATGCAAAGAGAAATTAGCTAGTCACAAGAAGACAAACACTACATGATTCCACTTTTATGAAGTATCTAGTCAAAATGATAGAAACAGAAAGGAGAATGCTGGTTGCTAGGGGTTGGGTGAAGGGAAAACAGGGAGTTGCTTAATGGATATAGTTTCAGCTTCGCAAGATGAAAAAGTTCTAAGAATTGGTTGCACGCAACGATGTGCATATAGTTAACATTAATTGTACACTTTAAATGGTTAAGATAGTAAATTTTTCATGTGTATTTTCCTAAAATTAAAAAGATTTCTGAGACTCAGTTTTACACTGATTCTTTCAAGCACTAATGCAAGATTAGTCCATCTTGTAGCAAAATGCAAGGTCCTTAAGAGCAGAAATACTATTTCATCTATTTTACTTATCTTTGCATTCCCCTATAGCTTTGCTACTCAAAGTGTGCTTCATGGGTTACAACACCAGCATTGTCTGGGCGCTTGTTAGAGATGTGCAATCACCCCAGATTTACTGAGTCTACACATACTTTTAATAAGACACCTGGGTGATTCACATGCACTTTAAAGTTTGAGAAGCACTGTTCCACAGCACCTAACTCACAAATATCAGAGACTCATAAAGTCTGGCTGTTGTTCATGGATGAAAATCGTCAATTGATAGTTGCATTTGACTTCTTTGCTGTGAACTTTAGATTTCACCAATATACACCTGCTAGAAATAAACAGTGAGTCAAGATTCACATAAATTTAAAGTGGGGTTTTTAAACACCTTCTATTTGATTCTTCATCCTGCACTTGAAACAAATACTTAACTTGAAGACAGAGCCATCTCTGCCACCCTCCCATTTTCTTTGACCACGTAATGGTCAAATACCTCTATGTGGCAGTATGACTCTGAGAAATGTGCAGAAAAGTCAGCATTGAGACTTCAGTGACAATTTCTCAACTCTGCGGTATCTGTCCCACACCCATGTAGGCAGACAAGATCATGCGTGAGACATATCATTACAGCTGGGAGGCCCTCAGAGCTTTTCAGTCCTCCTTCCATTCCTCTCTTATTAAACTTCAGAGGCCTGGCTTGCCAGATCTGGCCATATCACAGTCCTGTATACCCAACCACTACCTCAACCTAGGATGCTCAACTAGAAAGGAACCAAGTTCACATCCAGGACTCCTAGCTCCTCCTCCTTGGACAGCATCTGGCTTGGGTCTGAGGGAGATGGTGGATGAATATGCCTCATATGGAATCCTCCAGCAAGACTTCTCCTTGAGCAGCCCCCTCATGGTGCTTCCTGTGACTCATATGAGCTCCAGGTACCACAACACTGAGAGTAGAGAATCTAGGCAAGAATGGTTTGTATCCATGGATATGCATCCCATGGTTGGAGAAGACAACAATTAGTATATCCTCCGTGTGTTAAACATGCTATACTATCACACAGAGCTTTTATAGCTCTGGGCTGGGGAACGTAGTCATTGAGTGTGCTGACAGGACCACAGTCCATGGTAATTCAATGCTGCAATGGCTGGAAAAAAAATTAGTGTCTTGTATGTTTATTGGACCTACACTTAGCAAAGCACTTTCAATTACATTATCTCATTTGGTCCTCAAAAGACTTTGCAATATCAAATAGGACAGGCACGATTAGCCCCATTTAACAGACAACCAACCCAAGTCTTGGTAAGTTCAGAGTTTGCAGTGGTAGTTGACAGCAGTGGCTCAAATTCACTTACTTCACACACTCCTCAACCATGAGCAAGTAACTTAATGTCTCTGGGATGTAGTCTCCTCATTTGCAAATTAGAAGGAAAAGAATTGGGTCTTGCCTACAAGGTGCATGTGAAGCATAGTGGCTGCCTGTATAAAATAAGAGGTGATACCTACTAGCTACTATGATTACTGACAGATCACACGGCTAATGTGTGATCACATTAGACTTAGCACTAAAAACCACCTTCTTCAGGTTCTAACTAAGTTCAATGGTCTTTTCATTATGCATTAGAGTAAGTGATTTTAGACACATTTCCAGCATCATCTCCTTCAGAAAGCATTTTCTGATCCCAACCTATTCCTAGCCAAGTGCCCCAACACTCTTTGTAGCTGCATTCTGTACATTACTAGCGCTCCACACTGTACGAATGCACTGATTCTGAACTCCCTCAGAGCTGGGATCATGCCTCCTTACTGGTCTTGGTATCACCAGAGCTATATCACTGCCAACACGTAGTAAGCACAGTGTTTGTGAGCCTGAACTCCAGTAAGACTTACTGATAGGGATTTTGATAGGAAGTAGTCTTACTTAGATTCAGCCTTTGCAGCCGAGACCACACTGTATCCCCCTGCCTGTGTTTCTTTGCCCTTTTGTCTTTTTATCTCTTCCCCTAGAGGCCTATTTATTATCTATGTCTATAATTCTCCAATTCTCATGCAGAGTTTGAGTAAAATCACAGTTCAGCGCCAGCTGTGTAGATTTCTACAACCCAATATGAAGCTCTTGCTTGCTGCTGAGAAAACACACAGATGCAATTTATAATCAGATTTCAGGGGAATGTGGCATGTTGTTAAGGTTTCATTTCTGGCCAAACAGGAGGGAGGAACTAAAAATGGGACTGCCAGAACAAGACGAAAATGTCAGGTGCTTAAAAAGAAGCGCGAATCTCAGACTTTAAACAACTAGATGATACCACAAAGGCCTTTTATTTATTTTTGCTTTGTCTGTCTAATTTGGGGGAAGAGAATTATGTTTGAGCAAATCAAATTCACTGAAGATTATACATATATGAATACACAGAGATATATACATATATATGGATATAGATGTACGTATGCCTTTGTTTTCTGGAATTAGAAATGTTCATACTATATAGCAAAGCCTCAGTATACAAGCCCATCATGTCATTTAATTGATGTTATTAATATAAAGAAATTATTCAAAATTCTTACTGTGATATAGTAAAGGTCATAATCACAACCCATTGTCAAGCATTAGCTACTGCTATTGTATGTAACACATGGCAAGATGTGACTGTTATGCATTTATGAAATAGGTCTCCATTCTAATAAATTAAGCAGTTTTAAGGAGGAATTTCATAAACTTAGGGGAGTATTTCAGGGCAACAATTCATTAGCCAAATACCAGCAACCTTTTTCTTCCATACTAGAAATCTTGTTGCTTTGGACAATATGTTGAAAAAAGAGCTTCTACTATTTTTGCAAGTCATCCATGGGAAGAAAAAAAAACAAAAAACAGTGATTGCTCAATTTGAAACTTCCAAAAGGATGGAATATAATAGTTAGAGCTAATTTAATATATGAAATACAAATAAAGGCTTTCTGGATTGGTACAACTATTTTTAAGTTCTTCTATCCTTATGAGAATAACAATCTTGCTTAATTTAAAACATCACACCCCCTGCATTTCCTTAGTTTGAGAAAATATAAGCAGATTTGACTTCACATTATTTGGCAAGAGCATGGTTAGCTGATGAAAGGTGGGATGTGACATGTTAGTCAATGACAGCCCAAGATAACCATGAGATCATCAGAGTAGTTTTAAAATCAATTGGTAACAGAGTCCCATGGCGAAGTCAAGGGATAATTTTCTCAGACACCTCATGTTTCAAAAAATGTTATGCTATTAATTTTGATTATGGTTGTAATTTAAACTGGCTCTCTAATTTAAAAATGATTACATAAAAGCATTGATTTCGTGCCTGAGACACATTTCCCCAGCAAGCACATTCAGGGGAAACTAGCAGTTTTTAAATGCACAGTGGACATTGTCTTCACTTTAGAAAATAACTAGGTAATGCATTCTTCTCTTATGGATTCTAGCAATCCAAAGCTTTAATGCATTTGTCTTCATATTAATATAATATCACCTAATTTCTGATACTGGATTAGCTGCAGTATGAGGGGAAAAAAAGAAGTTGTTTATTTTCTGTGAGTGACTCCGACAACCCTCAGGCTCAGAAAGAGAAATGCTGAAAACAGTAACATCCGAGTTCTGTTATTTGGCCTTGAACATGCCCTTTTTTCACTGTGTGGTTAGAGAAATTTGCAATGAGAACAAGAACTGCTTGACATCCTCCTGGTGGTCTTTTGCCTAACATTTGCCCAGAGGCCAGGTTTCATTTGAGTGATAGCTCCTGAGGTCTCAGTTACGGAACTTTCATTGAGGTAAGGGAAAATGGGAGGAAGCACCCCAACAGGCAGGTTTAAGAGATGTCCGAGCTATGTTTTTTTTTAAAGATTTTATTTATTTATTTGACAGACAGAGATCACAGGTAGACAGAGAGGCAGGCAGAGAGAGAGAGAGAGAGAGAGAGAAGCAGGCTCCCCCGCTGAGCAGAGAGCCCGATGCCGGGCTCTATTCCAGGACCCTGAGATCATGACCTGAGCCAAAGGCAGAGGTTTAACCCACTGAGCCACTAGGCGCCCCGAGATGTCCAAGCTTTTAAGTTGCCTGGGAGATTATCAAAAGAGTTCCAAGTTTCAGGGGCCCTGGAAGGCAGGATTCCAGTCCAGTTTGGACAAAGGAGAACAAAGAATGAAAAAAAAAAAAAAAAGAATTCCAAATGATAATAATCGAAGCTACAACTCCACTGTGAATTCAAGAGTACGGTTCAAGAAATCTGTTGGAAGTATGCATAATAGGTTGCTGTTATGCTTAAAGACTCTCAGAGGAGTCCCAATCCAGTCTTCATTTTAGACTCATCCTGTCTCTAGATTCCCGACTTGTCACGATAGTATACCAGACTGATAATTGCTAGCGTTTACTGAATCAACTGGGATTTTCCCATTTCCTAGAAGAGGTAAGAAGAATGTGAGGAGGTCAAAAAAGGACCTTAGTCAGTGATGTGCTTCTAAGTGTTTCACAACTGGCTCCATGAGTTAGGGTTGGGGGTGGGTGTGTATGCCTATATTTACATACATAAGTTTAATATAGACTATACAGGTGTAAAGGATATGTAGCACACACTTTATTAATAATAATAAAATACATAGTACTCTATGTTGTGAATCCCATACAGCTAATTGATTTTTACAGAATATTTTTGTTGATTTGTGCCAAACTTGTACCTATAGCCAATCTCTAGTTGTAATTGAGAACCAGATATGGTTCACACGAATGTTAGTGAATGTTTTCATTTAAGTCAGTGAGTAAGACTAAAACAAGAAAGGGGTTTGTTGGAATTCACTTTTTTGTCAATGATTTGAGTACTGGAGGAATACTGGAAGAATATTTCCTCAATTTTTTACTCATGATGTAATAACCAGACACAAGACACATTTAAAAAATTTAATCTATATTATTTTTCTCTACCACTTTCTTAAGTCTAAACCAGGGATTGGCCAATACTTTCTACTAAGGGCCAGATGGTAACATTTTAGATTTTATAGGCCATAAGGTCTCTATCTTAACTCTCTCTATCTGTACATCCCTGCCATCACAGTACAAAAGCAGCCATAAGCTGTATGTAAGCAGACAAGCATGGCTGTCCATGTCAAACTTTATTTGTGGACACTAAACGTTGAATTCAATGTAATTTTTATATATCAGAAAACATTTTTCTTCTTTTGATTTTTTTAACAATTAAAAATATAAAAGCCATTTTTAAAAAAAGATTTTATCTTATTTATTTGACAGAGATGACAAGTAGGCAGAGAGGCAGGCAGAGAGAGAGGGGGAAGCAGGCTTCCCGCTGAGCAGAGAGCCTGATGTGGGACTCGATCCCAGGACCCTGGGATCATGACCTGAGCCGAAGGCAGTGGCTTAACCCACTGAGCCACCCAGGTGCCCCTAAAAGCCATTTTTATCTCATAAGCCATTCAAACATAGGCAGTGGGCTAGATTTGGTTTATAAGCTGTAGTTTGTCATTCCCTTAACCTTGTCTGCCCATAAAACAGTAAATTAAGCTCTGATTTGTAGCATTTGCCAATCCTGTGGTATAAAGATTACCACTGTGTTTGACTTCAAGCTACCAGTGTGACACCACTGAAAGCTGGGAAGAGATGAGAAGAACATTATATAGTGTTTCTACCTCATAGATACAATAGGTAAGAATGACCTCAAGAGCATACATAATAGTAAAAGAATTAGAAATTCTGAGTTTGGAGTCTTTATTACCTTACTTTTATATTACTTCCCTTTTGTAAGATTATATAATTTCATTTTTAATGATGGTAACAACCAACTTGCAGAATTCTCAAAATCTTAACATTTGGCTTCTGAAAGTTGGTACAAGCTGGTTTCCCAAACCACTACATTCAGCACTTGTTCTAGGGCATACAGAAACTCTGGACTCTGAGATTCCCCTATCAACACTGATTATTCTACCACAGAGGCCGAATTACCTTTTAGAACTGCCCACAAAGTAGAAAGAGTGCAAGGAATCCTAGGCCCTGAGTACATCTAAGAAGATTTTGCTGATTCTGCCTCCCATGTAGAAATGAAATGATGGAAACCTTCACTGCCACAGGTACAGTGGGTCTTGACTTATCTCCCAAATGGAAGAACTGTCATCATAGTCATAATGGCTGGCATTTCTTGCGTACTAACTCTAACCAGGCACTGTTCTCAACTTTTACCTGTCCCAATTCATTGGATTGCCACTCAACCCCAAGAAGCCCTTTCAATCATCATCATTTACATTTGAGGATATTGAGACACAGAAATGTGAGGCTGCTTGTCAAGGTCACAGATGTGGAAAATAAGTTCTGATTTCCTTAAACACGAATGTTTAGTGTTTAATGCTCATTTTCTAAGTTGTACTTGTGGAGGTCAAGTATTTTTATTTTATTATTTACTTATTTATCAATCCGATAAAAGATTATTAGTAAAATTCAGTAGGTCCCAAACTGGACCATGAACTTTCCTCCCCAAATCTGTTTCCTCCATTCTCTTTTCCTTGTGTTTTCATGTTGTTCCCGGTACTAACACAACACTAGGCACCCTGGCTTCTTGGACTCTTTCCTCCTCATTCTACACAGCTGCCAATCCCATCAATGGAAAACCCAATAGAACTTCTTGCACCTTTTCCTTTTGATATTCATTCTCCTTTTAATTCATGACTTCCAGACCTCTCATTCAGATGATTACTGAAGTCCCCTTACCATTTCACAGTATTTGTTCCAAATCACATACTGTGTTGCTAGATTACACTTCTGAACATGGTATTAGTCTCTTGCTCATGAGCTGTAATGATTGCCCACTGCCTACTCCTCAAAGCTTTCCCTCCTCCTCTTCACTCATTTTAAGCTGCAAGCTTACAGAACTTTTCACCATTTTTCGCAGACACTCCATGCTTGACCCACCTCCACGCCTTTGCTCAAGCTGTTTCCTCTGCCTGGAGTGCCCTTCTCCATAGCTCTGTATGTCTGCTCCCTCTCTCTCTCTCTCTCTCTTTTTTTTTTTTCAGTTTAAATGACCCAAAATTTCCTTGATCTCCCAGCCAGAAAGAACCCTCTGCTGTAGCCCCATAGCATTCTATCTGTCTGTGCTTGTGGCACGGTTAGCTTTCCCCATCCTAATTATTCTTTTTTTAAAAACAGATTTTGTTTATCTATTTAGAGGGGATGGAGAGAGGAGCAGAGGGAGAGGGACAAGCAAACTCCACTCTGAGCATGGAGCCTGACATGGCTCAATCCCATGACCCCAAGATCATGACCTGAGCTGAAATCAAGAGACTGACGCTTAACTGACCGAGCCACCCAGGTGCTCCCTGATTATTCTATTTGTTGTTTCTCTTATCTCTCCTGCTTGACTCTGAATTCCCTGAAACCATGATTAGTTTTCCATCTATCCCCTATAGTTGCTTGTGCACTAGGTGCTTAGCCAGTATCAGATGGGTGAATGAATAAAACACAACCAAAGCGACCTCTCACCACTTACTACTATTATTGTTTAATATTCTTTTTGTGCAACATGCCCTGTATATTATAGAGCTGCGTTGTCCAGCCACATGTGTCTGTGGAGCACTTGTAATGTGGTCTAAGTCCAAAATGTACACTGGTCCAAACTGAAATGTGCTATAAGTATAAAATATACATTGCTCTTTGAAGTCTTAGGATGAAAAAAAAATCTCAGTAATTGTTTTACATGTTGAAATTATAATGTCTGTAATATACTGGGTTAAATAAAATATAAAAATTACCATCTGTTTATTTTTACTTTTTAAAAATGTGACTACAGGAAAGTTTAAAATTACATACATGGTTTGCATTATATTTCTATCAGAAGCTCTATTATAGAGTGTAGTCGTGATCCTCTTGAAATGTCTCTGTTTTCTAGACTGACAGTGTGTTGTCATGGAAAGAGTTCTGAGAGCTTGTCCCAGTTCCTTAAACTTTTGGAGCCTTCATTTTCTTGATTTTAAAATCCTTATGGGGTGGTTGTGAGTGTTTAATAAGGTAATATAAATTAAGCTGCCTGATACCTTGTAGGTACTTGGTAAGTACGGATTCATTCAACTTTCTGAGCCAGCACAGACATACTGCATACAACATTCCCAGCTGTCATTGTCAGTATATTAGTATCACTGGACTGACTAGTAGTAATGATTGTTGAAGGTCAGCTCTATACATCTTTCTCTTACCTCTTACTGTTGTTTTAAGTCTCATAAACCTAGCAAGAAAACATGGGAAATGTAACTGCTAACTTGAAAATAAGGAACATTTGGAGTCCTTATCCTGCTTACATTTTCAGGGTCTGGCTCCAAATTATAATGTAAGCAGCTTGAGGCCCACCTCCCTGGAGGAAAGAGATGTCCACATCTGTCACAATGCTTAATTGAGGGGGTCAATTCACATTATACAGTGTCTTATGTTGTACACCAACAACACAGTGTGAATGGTTCTTTCTGGAACTGTATAACACTGGAATATTGAATAGCCTGCTGTTCTCTTCAGGGGTGGGGAGTAAGGAGGAATCATGTGCAAATTGTTCTCCATTTGAGGCAAGACTATGAACCTAGGTTTTGAGGTTCTTTTTTTTTTTTTTAAAGATTTTATTTATTTATTCGACAGAGAGAGAGAGATCACAAGTAGGCAGAGAGGGAGGCAGAGAGACAGGGGGAAGCACGCTCCCCGCTGAGCAGAGAGACCGATGTGGGGCTCAATCCCAGGACCCCGAGATCATGACCTGAGCCAAAGGCAGAGGCTTAACCCACTGAGCCACCCAGGTGCCCCGGTTTGGAGGTACTTAAAGATTACAGGGTAATTATCAAAAAAGTAAAAGAACTACCAATGCTATATGTAAATGTCAACATTGGTTTTAGAACAGATATTACCATTGTGTACATTGATATTAATAGTAACCAAAGATTTCTGGGCAAATTCTCCTTCATCAGTAAAGGACAGAGTTGTCATGGCTGTCATGTGCTATGGTGTGAGCATGTCCTGCATCTACCTGTCTCCTCCACCATAGGGCTTATATATCTATAGAAGGTGAAGTCTTCACTATGGGAAGAGGAAGATCGTAAGTTTTCATTATCAATGTAGGACAAGTAATTTTAGATCCCAGGATAACTTAACAACAGAGTGATGATGGTGTTTATCGTCTTGGGTTGTTGGTGCATGAATATTATTAATCACCAACTTAATCCTGAATATCTTGGGACTGCAGTAGAGTTCCAGGATTTCATTTCTTATGTCTTCATTACAGCTGTAAATCTCAAAATAAATACAATAATTACAAGGAAGCATCAGCACCTGGGGTAATTAAATACTACTTGCCTTCTGCTATGCAGAGACTTGCATTAAGCAAAATGTGTGCTCTTCATTACAAAAGAATTCTTTACAGGTAAATGTTCCCCAACAGAAATGTTGCTGTTTCTGCCAAAAGGAGCAACTTATCAGGGAGGGTGCCATCCCTGGGGTCCCTGGACACTCAGGCTCAAATGCAAAAGAGAAATGGGACATGAAATTTTCAGGCCCCAGAGGCTCTACTAATCAGATTATTGGGCACAAAGATGGGTTTTCTCTTCTCAGATTGAAAATGTATTTGCCATGGAAAATCAACCAAGTAATCAACAAATATTGACTAAAGACAAACCATCATTAGCCTTGTCATGAACCACAAAAACTAATTTCATGTGTGTAACACATACATTACCCGGATTAGACCACAGAAGAGCAAAACTCTTGAGTGTAGTAGGGAAAAATAAATATGATACAAAGATAATAACACATAAGTATCAATAGAAAATACTATAAGGTAAGAGATATAGGGTAAGAGATGTCGGGATAGCCACTTCAGTGGGCATTAATCTAGAGTCAAGATACATTTAATAAGAAGTATAAGAACTGATCTCTGTGCTTAGGGAATCACAGATTAATTGAGGGATGAGCTAAATGTAAAACAATAGGATATAAAGGGCTAAGTTACAGATGCAGAATGAAAACCTGTGGAGACTGGAAAGAATAAAAGAGTAGGCTATATGGTGTTAATAGTCAGGGGTGACTCCATGGAGGGGAGAGAGTGCTTTAGGAATCCTTTAAAATCAGAGACAGTTTGGATAAGTGAAAGGGAGAAGGGAGAGTTCGAGCCTTCAGGTGAAAAAATCTTCAATTTTGGAGATATTTTGGAGAGTTGGTCAGCAAATCATTTATTCAACATCAGCATTCTGACGGAAGAACTGGACTATTTTGAATGGGAAATGAAGAACAGGTCCCTATGTCTATTAACTGCAGGTTCTACTGATGGGCACACTCTTGGGTTTGGAAGTCATCCTTCTGTTTGTTCAGTAAACACTACGGAGCTGGTATATACTAAGATTATACTAAGCTACATAAGCAAGATGAGATACACATCACGGATATGGAGACGTTAATAGGTTTAATTACATATAATGTGATCCATGCTCCTACAAGGACAAATACAGAGTTTTAGAGGAGACGTCCCAAACTCAGATTTGAGACGTCAGAACAAGTTGAGATATGGAGGATAAATAAAGGTTATCCCAGCAAGCTACACGGGTCTGTAGGAAGCATATCCAGGTGGCATGAATAATTTGGGTAAAAGGCCTACATGGCTAGGTTTAAGAACCCAAAGTTTTTCTGTTTGGCTGGAATGAAAAGGCAAGAATTGAGGGCAGGGATATAGACTAATTTCAAATGATAAAATACTTAATTTTAAGCAGGGATAAAGAATCTGGACTTTGTCCTGAGGACAGTGGAGAGTCAGTGAATAATTTTAAACTGGGGATGGACATGATTGCATCTGTTTTGAAACCTCAACCAGGCTGCAGTGTGGAGAATGGACTGGATGCCCCAGGGTCAAAGCTGATGTTATCATAGCATTTTTCATAACCACACAAAATGAGAAAGGGAAAAATGTGTGTAGTCTGTTCTCCTCTGCCCATGCCTACTGCCTGCCTCTTGACTCAAGGTTGCGCACTTTATCCTCAGAGGCATGGGATACTGATCCTCAGTATCTACAAGAAGGTTTTTCTCATTCTACCTGGTTCTTCCCAGCAATGGATAGACGAATGCTCAAATTTCTGTCTGCTCAAGTCCTAGGCTGGTCTGAAAGAAGGCCACTTGCTAATACATACAACAATCATATAATTCAGCACAATTATGTTGTGGAGGACAAAACATCAGGGAATTACAGTGATTCAATTTAATATCTGCTGAAAGCTTTTATAAAGGTTTATGTGGCTGTTCAGAGAAATTGCATGCGGTAAGAAAGCCATTGCCATAACCACTGAAGAGCACATGGTATTTTGACAAAGTTTAGAATGCCCTCTCAGGAAAGACCCTATTCTTTCCTTAAATAACTTTTTAGATCTTGAGGCGAAGGCAAGGGGTGTGTGTGGTAAGGAATTATATTCATATTACACACACTTCTCAACTTATATTTCAGGAGCCCCCAATTTCTTTTTTCTTTTCTTTTTTTGTTTCAGTCAGTATAAGAGCAAAATTGATCTAACTTCACAAATTGTGCTTCTAGCAAATTTTAAAACTACTTAAAATGTTATCTTTGAAAATCATACAATAAAATGGGACATCTGTGCACTCTTTTTATTCTAGGTTTCTGAAATAGTAAGCATCCCAGCAGCCTTGCAGGTTAATAGAATCTATGTGTGATTGCAGATGTTTAATATGCATAATTAATTAAACACTGATCCTAATCATCATGATGCCAGATATAAATACTATCTGGGAAGGGCTGTTTCATAAGATGACAAGTCTAATAGTGCAAATGTTGAAACACCATTCAGAGGAGGAAGGAAGCCATTCTGGAGTTTTACTAAAAATAAGATGCTTGTACAGAAAAAGGAAATTATAAGTGCATGTTCTACCCACCTAAGTTGGCCATCTATTCCATTCCAGAGTAGCACTCACTTTCAAACCACTCTCTGAGATAAAAGAAGCTCCAATTGAGGAAGAATAAGAAATTGACAGACCTTCTGTTATTTGGATAAATGATCCTTTCTCTTTTCCTTTCATATAATTATACTACTTGAACTGAAAAAACAAGTAAGTGAATTAAATAAGCATTAACAAGAGGGCTTAAGCATAAGAAACAAAGGTTGCATCCTGCAATATTTAATATGTGCTTCCTAAAACAGATACATACATTTAATTTTACTCTCTGAACAGATTATTTTTCAGTTGCATTTTGGGAGCTGAATTATTGTTTGGATCCATTACTTTTAGGTTCTTATCCTAACTGTATGGAACTACTGAAACAGAAAGAAACATCATCTTGAAAAGAGAAGATAGTGAAAGAGCTTACATCTGCTATTTAGACACAAGAAGAAGCTGTTTATTGGAGAGTATTTCCCATTGAAAAGCAATTTATTTCTAGCATGGCAAGGATACTAAACTTCCTTATTGTTGGCACATCTAATCCATTTTTAGAATCCTAATGTTTGAAGCTAAACTGAAAATGAATATTTTTAGGGAAACAAGAATTGAAGTAGATAAATCACTTCTGAGAGTTTTGCAGCAATCCAGGTGAGAGATGGTGGTGGAGAATAGGAGATGGTGAGAAGTAGGTTGACTCCAGATAGAGTTAGAAAGGAAGGGTGCAAGAAAAAGAGAGGACTCAGGATGATTCCAGCATTCCTTTGAGCAGCCAGATGGTGGTGGTGCTAATTAAAGAGATGGGGAGGGGCACCTGGGTTGTTCAGTTGGCTAAGCATCAGACTTTTGATTTGGGCTCAGGTCATGGTCTCAGGGTCTGTGAAACTGAGCCCAGGTCAGGCTCCACACTCATTGGAGAGTTTGCTTGAGATTCTCTCTCTCCCTCTGCCCTTCTCCCCACATACAAGCGCATGCAAATGTTTGTGCTCTCTCTCTTCTCTCCCTCTCTAAAATAAATAAATAAATAAAATAATAAAGAGAGATGGGGAATATTTGTAGATAGGACAAAGCGTTGCCCTCCCTGACTCTCTGCCTCTATTCCTCCCTCCCTGTCTCCCTGTTAGCCTTCCTTCCTTTTTTCCTTTCAAGCAGGGTGGGAAGGTGATTGGGCAAGGCTGGAGCCCTCATGGCTGAGTATTTTAGGGGTAAGGGGCACTTGCAGGGCTGGGGTCGACACAAGGAGATTGTGAAGAGGCAGCCTGGTAGGATCAAGAGATTGGCTCCATGAAGGGGATTAAGCAAATGAGTCAATGTACTGGTGGCACATAGAGCAGGTTTCTTACTGTTGGAGAAGGTGCAGATATTCAAAGGGGGAGAGCTAGAGTGAACCCGGTGGCGTTGGAGTGCAATCAGGTATATCTGTGTGAACTCAGGGCACACGTGTGTGTGTGTGTGTGTGTGTGTGTGTACACACCCATATATACACACATCATATGTATACACCCAAACATGTACATGTATATGTATTTAAATATGTGTGTGTGTATATATATGTACATATATTTCCTAGATCTGGGCAACATCCATAGTAAAAAAAATACAAACAAAAGCCACATATTTCCCCACATAAGCTATATTGTGTAGTAACTAGAATACTGTTCAGAGTCGTGGCTAGAATTAAACAGTACAATAATACACAGAGAAAGAACCCAGTAGCAGTGATGCCCTGGTAGCAATGGACACATCTTGGGTTCTAAACAGCACTCTCCACTGAAACACTGAAAGGAAACACTCCTTAAAGAACTGGCTGATTCCGGGGCTGGTCAGGGAAAAGAACAAGATGAACTTAGAACACCTTTTTGTATCAGAAAGTAAAGAAGTGTTCATAGAATGGCAGGGCTACATAAAAAAGACACAAAAGCCTTCTCGAAGGGTTTCCTCTCATCAAGTCTGGGTCAACCTGAGCATCCAGATAAGAAACGACAGCGGTGGACTATAATTCATTAAATAATAGAGGAATATACCAATTTACACTGATGTAAGTAAATGGCTAAAAAAAGGAGAAAGCTTCTTCACAGGGGAATGCCAATTAGTACATGTAAAAGAATGACAGAATTAAAGAAACCCCATTTGTTAACCATCATAATAGTAATTAATTCAGGCAAACAAACAAACAAAACCATTGATGATGTTAAAGCTAGTGGGAAAAAGTGGGACGGGGAAGGGGATTTTATTATAGTCTCAAAATATCTCCCTATGATATATAATTACTAAGGAGAAATATAACTTCACAGTGGGGAAACTTCTTAATCAATACGTCTAAGTTAAAATATGAGGAAATGTCAGACCGACTCCTACTGAAGGTCATTCTACAAAATACCCTGCCTGTAACCTTACGAGTCAGGAAGGGAGGAAGGAGACAGTCACTGAGAAGCATACAGAAATGCTGCAACTGAATTCAACATGGGATCTCAGTTTGGGTCCTTCTGCTACCAGATGCTAGCAACATGACTGGGATTGCTGAAGAAATCTGAACTGGATTTTTGGTCAAGGTTATTCAGTTCCTTGCACTCTTCAACTATTCTTTAAGTTTGATATTCCTTCAAAATTAAAAGCAAAAAAAAAAAAAGGTTCTGTTTTGATAGAGCATGTGTGTGGTAGATACATGAGTGGGAAATATTTTCTCTTTAAAAAAAAAATTTATTCCTAGTTTTTTTTTTAGACCTCATGTATTTTTACACAAGGCAATCTAAAAGTGGATGGTGTTTTCTTAATTCATTTTCCCTCAACACCACTAAATAAGATCTGCAGACCAGCAGCAAGGCCATCACCTGGGAACCTGTGAGAAATGAATATCCAGGGACACCAGTCCACTGTTGCTGGCTGAGATTCTCTAGGGACTAATTGGGATCTGTGTTTCATCAGGCTTTCCAGGTCACTGAGGCTTACTGCAATTTGAGAAGCCCTGCTTAACACTGGATAGCGATCAGTTTTTCATTAAAACAAAACAAAACAAAACAACCTCCCCCCAAAAACTTACAGCTTTATATACTTATTTTTATTTTCAAGTTGATACCTACATACATAAAAGTATATAAATCCTAAGGGATTATTTTTTTTTAAGGTTTTATTTATTTATTTAACAGAGGGACACACAGTGAGAGAGGGAACACAAGCAGGGAGAGCAGGGAAGGGAGAAGCAGACTTCCCACTGAGCAGACAGCCCAGTGTGGGGCTCCATCCCAGGACCCTGGGATCAGGACCTGAGCAGGCAGACGCTTAAGGGCTGAGCCACCCAGGCACTCTTAAGGTATTATTTTTATTTTAATAGTTCTACATATGTAAAAAATAGTTTTACATATATATTCCCCCCGATATGCATTAAAATAAATAGCACATCAAACCAGCAAGTTCACATATGTTAATTGATTAAAGTAATTATTTACATTTAAAAGTGAGTCCATTTAAGTAAAAGTAATAGGTAAACAACAGGGCAGGTGGTTCACAGACAACAAGCTTGGGAGACACCAATTTTATTGACCAGATTAACAAATTATTTGAAAGAGAAAATATGTAGGAAAGACACGTTAGCATGATAGTGGGAGCAGAGCTGGGGAGACGGGATTATGAGGATGTCATTGAGTCTCTGCATCCCTGAAATTTGATAAAACATGTCACTACATTTTTTTTTTTTTTTTTTTTTTTTTTTTAAAGATTTTATTTATTTATTTGTCAGAGAGAGAGTGAGTGAGAGCGAGCACAGGTAGACAGAGTGGAAGGAAGAGTCAGAGGGAGAAGCAGGCTCCCTGTGGAGCAAGGAGCCCGATGTGGGACTCGATCCCAGGACGCTGAGATCATGACCTGAGCCGAAGGCAGCTGCTTAACCAACTGAGCCACCCAGGCGTCCCATGTCACTACATTTTAAGGGGCATAATAAGCGGGGGGATAGAAGATGAGGAGGGCCACAGAGCACGACGTGGAAGAAAAGATCTTTCTTTCTTCATGAAATTGGGCAGAGCTGGCCTGGCTACGGTGAGATAGTGAATGGCAAGCTTTCTTCTGGGTGGTGAACAGCCAGCGTACACGAGCAAGGAATAGGTCTTTGCAGATGTCTTTGCAGTTCAGATAGACATTCTTCAGATGGGGTTGATTTGGGTACCCGCCTATAGCAAGTGCTGTCCAGGCATCCCCAAAGGCATTATGACAGACTGATGGATGAGAATTCAATGACAAGCAGGGTAGGTGAGTAGAAATCTTGTTTTTCCGCAACAGTAACTTGAGGACTTAGCTGACAATAGCATTTCCCTGGCTACCATTTCACAACACAAGTGTTCATAACGTCTTTGAAAATGAAATGCCCAGGGCACCTGAGTGGCTCAGTGGGTTAAAGCCTCTGCCTTCGGCTCAGGTCATGATCTCAGGGTCCTGGGATCGAGCCCCCCATCGGGCTCTCTGCTCAGCAGGGAGCCTGCTCCCCCCCACCCTGCCTGCCTCTCTGCCTACTTGTGATCTCTGTCTGTCAAATAAATAAATAAAATCTTAAAAAAAAAAAAGAAAAAAAAGAAAATGGAATGCCCCAAGTTTGTGGAGGGAGCTGGCCCATACTGAAAGAAGAAGCAAACCGTGCCTGTGTAGCCTTGTCTTTTCAAGGGCCTTATGATTCCGGGCTTCATGCAAACAGAAGCTTTCATAAAGTTCTCTGAAGCCTTCCTGGAGCCGTCCTTATTATTCTGCATGCTGAAAAATAATCTCAGCTTGGAAAGCAATCTTCTGTTTTCTCACCCCCAAGGTTCAGCAGGCTGGGGCAGGAATTGCCTCAGTCACGAGGGCCTCTGAGCTCCAGGCAGAGCAGGGGGACTTCCGACCTCCCAGTGCAATGTTCTGAAGCATGGATTGAATCCAGGAAAAAGAGAATTCGTGACTTGACTGTTTTAAGGCCAGTTGGTTTTAAGATTCGGTTTACCCCAGTAACACAAACCGAAAACCAAAGCTGCTCATTTTAAACTAATGGCTCCAATTTGGCTAATGTATCTAAGTGCCCTTTAGAGGAATGGCTTTTTTATACCTCAAGGTCAGCAAAACTGTGGAACTAGAGTTTCAGTTTTGTGACTACACCGAGAACAGCCAGGCTGGGTCAGCCATGGCCATTAAGTAGCTGTGGGCCTGAGGTGGATGCTATCCTCTCTGGGCCTTGGTTTCATCATTTTAAAGTTAGAAGGCTCAACCAGATAATTGATAACTGCCCTCCCACGATAACAAGCTGTATGACAGCACCTTTCTAAAGGTGCTTGCCAATTTGTTCTGGTGTGTCAGGGGCAGGAAACTGGGGCTCAGGGAATGAAATGGAAAAGATATTTTGTCTCACACCTACAGAGGAAGACAGCTTTGTGCATGTCTGGCTGTAACCGTTCAAGGTCAAAACTGTACAGAGTCGTCTGATATAGCAGGCCCTTCCTTGTGGGCAATGAATAAATGAATGTTAACATAATGGAAGAACAAGTCTGGGCACAGAAGTGGCCTCTGACAATGGCACAGGTGGATAACTGCATCTTAATACCCAAGGCATTATTCAAAATAGTAACCTAAAAGCGCTTTTGTTTTGTTTCTTTCTTCCTTTTCTTTTAAAACAATTTATTTATTTATTTATTTGACAGACAGAAATCACAAGTAGGCAGAGAGGCAGGCAGAGAGAGAGGTGGAAGCAGGCTCCCTGCTGAGCAGAGAGCCTGATGTGGGGCTCCATCCCAGGGTCCTGGGATCATGACCTGAGCCGAAGGCAGAGGTTTTAACCCACTGAGCTACCCAGGTGCCCCTGTTTTGTTTTGTTTCTTAAAGCTTCTTTGTCCTTATAGCTAAAAAGACTCAGCCATTATGTGCCTGTTGACTCTGAGTAAATTTGTACCCTAAGGAAATGCAAGTTTGTGTTGATTCTACTTGAACACATTGACATTCTGTGTTAGCTGACTGCCCACTCTCATGAGGGGTCAACCCATAGATCAGTCTTTAAAGAATCAGGTGCAGACCTCCTTCTCTGAAAGAACTTGGAGCCTGAGTAAGAAACATAAATCCTGTTTGTAAGCTTTTTCTACAGCTTCAAGAATTAATCTCCTACTGCCTATTATTTTGGAATTTTTATCCCTTGCTTTTAGGTCTTCAAGGAATATATATTTATTCATCTATCCATTCATTTGTAAATAATTAATTTCAGTTTGGCGCCAGCCCCTGTGCTGCACCAGGGGTACAAAAGTGACTCTGCCACAGTCCCTGACCCTGAGAACTCACCCTTGAGTTTGGGAGGAAGTCATGTAAACAGCTCATTAAAGAGCTGTATTAGGGACGCCTGGGTAGCTCAGTTGGTTGGACGACTGCCTTTGGCTCAGGTCATGATCCCGGAGTCCTGGGATCAAGTCCCACATCGGGCTCTCAGCTCCATGGGGAGTCTGCTTCTCCCTCTGACCTTCTCCTCGCTCATGCTCTCTCTCACTGTCTCTCTCTCAAATAAATAAATAAAATCTTAAAAAAAAAAAAAGAGCTATATTAGTCAGGACTCTTGGTTTGCTTGTGACAGAAACTCGACTTCAAACAGCTTAGGCGTATGGAGGAATTTATTACATCAAGAAAAGAAAGAAGGACAGCCAACGTTCAGATTTTTTTTTTTAACATAAAAGTCTGTATTATTTATTTATTTTTTTCAATAAGATATTCTAGAAAGGCTGGCCTGCATTTCTGGAAGAAAACTAGAAGCTATAGCTGAGGAGTGGGTCCCCTTATATATGGCACAAGTGTTTTCTCCTTGTCCCCAACCCACCATTTGTACTGGGTTTGCATATGTAATTATACTCAGCGCACCCACCCCCCGCCCCTGTCATTTGTGTTTCTTCTTTCTTCTCCATAAGCATCTGAATTATTAGACCCTTGGATCAGAAGAAGGTCAAACTGGAGGTGGGATGACAGGTTGGTAAGTTACTGCAACACTGTCTTCAAGAAAAGATGATAGCAAAGCAGATGGAGAGTCAAGAATAGTGGCAAGATATTTTGGTCATGGTGACAGAACTTGGTCACTGGAGGATTACATATTTTTACTTCTTCAAAAATATTTTTGGAATCTTCTGGATTTACTTCCTTTATGTATTTATTTCACACTGTTTGGAGAAATCGTTCAGACATGTATTATCTTTTCACAAGGAATAAACCAGGACCCTGGAGAAAATAAGTCATGGGTGGCCCAGAGTGTGGCTGGCTAAGCATCCTTCAACCAGTAAGCTGGTCTAAGCCCAGGTCCAGTCCAGAGAGACTTGCTAAGGCAGCTTTTTTTGTCTTAGGGAAGCAAAGTAAGATTCAAGAGGCTCAGATGTCAGGTACAGTATCAGGGGTTCAGGCAATAGGAATCTGAGGCCTTGGCTTTAAGGTGAGTAACAGGTCAGAATCTGTTGAAGAGTCTGTGTAACGGTCATGGTATGGGGAGTGTGTGTGTGTGTGTGTGTGTGTGTGTGTGTGTTTGAACTGAACTGACTTGCCTTTTCACCTATTCCTGTTTCTGTTGACGTTTTGGTCCCCTGTTCCTGTAACTTCTGCACTTCTCCTAGAACTGTCTGTCTAATAGAGACTTTGGCATTCCTGCTATTTGGTTTCCAGAGACTGTTTTCTCTGTTCCTGCTAGATTGGGGCCCATGGATTCCCACTATTTTATACATATTCTGTTTCCCTCTGGTATATTGTCTCCTGGGATCTTAGCTGGATCTTGGACCCAGAGGGTTCCTAAATGTGTATGGGAGTAACTTTGCCTTGAGCAGGCAGAAAAGGCTTCACATAGGTTTAGGTGACATATGAGGGGGGATTTGAAGATGAGAACAATTTAAGGTAGAGATGAGAGAGGACAAAAGGTATTTTAAGGAAAGAAAAAAGTATAGGGCATGGTTTATTTGGATAATGCGAGAAGCTTAATTTAGTGGAGCAAAGTGTGAGTAAAAGGTGAGGCCCAAATTTATTCTTCAGTGAGGCAATTTCTCTTTTTCTATTAGTTGTTTAACATGAGCCAATGGAAGGTAAAAATGACTCTCCCTGGTTGATGTCCAGAGTCACTAGAAGAAAACTGTAGTATTAGAAGAGAATGTCTTAACTATGATACAACCAGGTGGAAGAGTTTGTGTATTTCCTGAAGAGCTCTGGGAATAGAGTAGGGCTCTCCAAGATTTTTGGGGGGAGGTAGATGGAGAGGCAAAGGGAATGGGAGAGAGAGAATTTTAAGCAGGCTCCACACCCAGCACAGAACCCAATGTAGGGCTCAATCTCATAACCCTGAGATCATGACCTGAGCTGAAATCAAGTCAGATGCTTAACTGACTGAGCTACCCAAGCACCCAACCCCAAGTCTTTTTATAATTCTTTCCAACTATTTCCCGAATCTGTTGGTCAAAGTTTCTTTTTCTTCTGCTTTCCAGCTAATACATGATTTTAAAAAACATTTTAGGTAGAATAAAAAAGTTTCCAAAAAGTTTCCCCAAAAAAGTGTCTTTTAAGTGTTTAAATATTTCAAACTTATTTTAAATGTATACTTTAATTTCAGAACACTGGGAAATTACCAATAGTTCCATCATCTTAATATACTGATTTAGGTTGTAGAATATTTCCAGTCTTTTTTGTATGCTCATCGATTTTTTTCTGAACTAAAATGAAGTAGTTTTCTATATGTAATATTTTTATCACTTGTATTCTTAAATTTTTAATTGCAAGTAATGTAAATATCTGAGAAAAAAGGAACTTTGTCTCTATTGTGCATTTTTTCTCAAGAATTTGGAGAAAAAACTACTTGGATTTTTTAAATTGGACTTCAAATAAGTCATGGGAAATGGTGATCTTCCAGGTGGTTCAGAATAAAATATACCTGAAGCCTAATCTCAATTTTTGATAATATTGGATTTTTAGTAGAGATTAACTAGCACTAGAATTTATTTTTTATATTTATATTTTTTAAGCTTTTATTTTTATTTATTTGACAGAGAGAGAGAGAACACAAGCAGGGGGAGTGGAAGAGGGAAAAGCAGGCTCTCTGCTGAGTAGGGATCCAGATGCAGGGGTGGATCCCAGGACCCTGGGATCATGACCTGAGCTGAAGCCAGTTGCTGAGCCACCCAGGTGCCCCTAGCACTAGAATTTAATTTATCCTGGCTCTGTCACCCACTGTCTATGTGAATTTGGACAAGTCATTTAAACTGTTATGCCTCAGTTTTCTCCTTATTGAAATGAAAAATAATAATAAATAATATAAAATTATATTATATTATAATAACAAAAATAATAATAACTCAGTAAATTAATATAAAGTGTTTGGAACAATGCCTAGAATTTAGTAAATATTCAATAAATGTTAGTTACATATATTTAAAAAAACTTTTACCTCAGACCTCTCAGGAATTATTATGTGTATTATGCTATTGTTGAAAGTAGTAAAGTCATAGAGTAAAAATTTGTATCTACTTTTCAGTGTAATAAAATTTAATACTCTTGAGTATTAAAATTTTAAATAATTTGTTAAAAATATACTAAGGTTTTCCTAATGTCTCCCTGCTAGGGAGAAAGCTTTCACCTCAGTTGACAGGGTCAAAGAATGTTCTTCTTTCATTAATACGCAGGCCAGTTTCCAGCATTTTAATCGACTCTGAAGAGACAAGGAATACATTCACATTCTCTCACAACCACATTCCCAAGAAAGGAAATGTAGCAAAATCCAGCACCATTAGCATCTCCTCATTAAATTTAGGAACAGAACTCATGCTTTAATTGAGTTCTTATCTAATGGCTCAGAGCTTTAAGTCAACCTGAGAACTTTAATTCTGAAGTTTATTATCCCTGTTAACTAGGACAGAAGTCGTGATTATCTAGGTCTTGTGTGCGTGCCTCTCTTCACCTCGTCCTTTCTACAGCACAGCACTTCTTACATCCAAATATGTTTATCATTGCTTAGTCAGAGTGAGCATTTTTCTGAGAAGGACATATTAGAGCCAGAAGTATCATTTACCCTTCCTTCTGCCTCAGAGGATTGGTGATTCAGCTCTTGGGTTGAATGGGTTGAGAACAAAAGCCATGGTAAGGTAAACAGCGGTGATTTAGGGGTTCTAAAGGCGCTACTGTTCAGGAAGAAGGTTGCACTCCGAAAGGGAATACATAAATGAGTTTACATGACTCTCTACCTCTCAGACCATACGTGATAATAGGAAGATCTTAAGTAGCAACGTTGCAGTGAAACTTTAAACAGTTGGGTGTCATGGGGGAAAAAATACTGACAAGCAGACAGCGTATCTGTACAAGGTACTGAAGAGAGGAAGAAAACTACACATCAAAATAAGTCTGTAGCCTAGAAATCCAGATTTATCACTTATACATCGAAAGGCTGAGCTATTCTTGGTTTTTCAGCATGTCAGTTTATTGTCAAATGCCACCTGGCACAAGGTCTTTGAAACTTGGGAATTTGGTTTAGGCAGTGTGTAAATGTTTTCGTGCCAGTATACATTTACGGTGCTAATGGCAACAGTGTTTCTTTTTTCTTTTTTTTTTTTTAAGATATTTATTTATTTATTTAATTTGACAGACAGAAATCAAAAGTAGGCAGAGAGGCAGGCAGAGAGGGGGGGGGAGGCAGGCTCCCTGCTGAGCAGAAAGTCGGATGCTGGACTTGATCCCAGGACTCTGGGATCATGACCTGAGCGGAAGGCAGAGGCTCTAACACACTGAGTCACCCAGGTGCCTGGCAACAGTGTTTCTTCAGCTGTATCTCCCAAAGCTATCAATTTGTGGAGTTTAATTCTTTCCTTAGATCTCAGGACTCCACATTCTTCCTGTATCCATCTTATAATCTCTGAAGTAATGGAGTTTTATCTTAACAAATCTTGCTTAATTCTGCAGCAGTTGTGATAGCTGTACTTTTAGCTACTTGAGAGACCAAGAGTATTTGTTATAAATGCTGATTTGGGGGTTCTGAGAAATTATAGAAGGGACCAGAAGTCCCGAAGCTGACTTACTGTAACTCACGTTACTCAGCTTCGTTGTAAGATTGCCAAGCTGCACAACATTTGTTTGCAGATATGGGGTCCCCTCTTTTCAGGTTCCCTTCTTCACCTGCTCCGCTCTGTTCCCAAGACCCTAGGGCAGCACTCTCCAATTGAACTTTCTGTGGCTGTGAAAACGTTCTAGTCAGCACTATCCAATACAGAAATCACTAGCTACATGTGACTACAGAGAACTTGCAATGTGGGTAGTGTGACTGGGAAATGACATTTACAAAATTTTTTTTTGAAGTATAATAGGCACACAATAAATGACACATTTTTCAGTGTATAATTTGGTAAGTTTTGACATATGAATACACCCATGAAAACATGACCTAATTAAGATAATGAATATACCCATCACCCCTATAAGCTCCTTGTAAACTTTCAACCTTTTTAAATCTTCCATCCCCCTACTCCATCTTTAAGCCCCCACTAATCTGTTTAATAAACTAAGGGTTAGTCTGTGTCTTTTAGAATTTTATGTAAATGGAATAATAAAGAATGTGCTCCTTTTGGGCGAGCTGGCTTTTTTTTTTTTTTTTCAATTTTAACCATGTTGTAACATATATCAAGGGTTAATTTATTTTTATGGCAGAGCAGTATTCCATTGTATGGATATACCACTGTTTGTCTATTCACCTGTTGATGGACACCTGGACTTTTTCCAGTGTCTATTACATATAAAGGCATGAACATTCATGTAAAAGTTGTTGAATGGACAGATGATTTTAGTTCTCTTGAGTAAAAGCCTAAGACTGGATTGGCTACACCATATTATAAATATATGTTTAAATTTTAAAGAAATTGGCAATCTGTTTTTTACCTATTGTCTACGAGACTTCTCATCACATTCTCACTGTAGTTGGTGTGTCTAATCTTTTTAACTTTGGCATTCTAATAGATAGGTACTGATAGCTCATTGTGGCTTTAATTTGCATTTAACCTAGTGATTGATTGTATTAAGCACCTTTTCATGTGCTTACTTGTCATTTGTGTATCTTTGGTGAAGTGTCTGTTTTGGATGTTTTCTGGGTTGTTTTCTTATTGTTAAGTTTTGAGAGTTCTCTATTCTTGATATAAGTACTTTATCAGATATGCTCTTCAACAATTTATCTTAGTTTCATGCCTTTTCATTTTTTTTAAATTTTATTTTATTTTTTCAGTGTTCCAAGATTCTTTGTTAATGCAGCACACCCAGTGCTTCATGTAATACGCACTCTCCTTAATACCCACCCCCCGGGCTCTCCCAACCCCCCACCCCGCCCAAAACCCTCAGTTTCTCAGTCCACAGTCTTAATGCATCTTTTGAAGAACAGAAGTTTTTAATTTGCAGAAAGCCCAATTAAAAACATTTTTAATGGACTATGTTTTTATTGTTCTAAGAAATCTTTGCTTAACTTAAAGTTGCAAAGATTTTCTCCCATGCATTTTTTAGAAATTTTCAAGTTTTAGATTTTACGTTTAAGTCTATTACCCATTTTGTGTTAATTTTTGTATATGGTGCAAGATACAGATCCAAGTTCTTTTTTTTTTCTTTTTTTAAATTTTCCCAGCACCATTTGTTGAAAAACTATTCATTCTCTACTGCATTGCTTTTGAAACTTTGTAAAAAGTCAGCTTTATATATATGTGTGAATTTATTTCTGGATTCTATTCTGCCTCATTGATCTATTTGCCTCTTATGCCAAAACCATCCTCTTCTAATTACTATAGCTTTATAATGACTCTTGAAATTGTGTACTGTTAGCTCTCCAACTTTGCTCTTTTTTTTTCTTTTTAAAAGGTTTTATTTATTTATTTCACAGAGGGAGACACAGCAAGAGAAGGAACACAAGCAGGGGAAGTGGGAGAGGGAGAAGCAGACTTTCTGTTGAGCAGGGAGGCCCATAGGGGCTTTGATCCCAGGACTCTGGGATCATGACCTGAGATAAGGCCGACACATAACGACTGAGGCACCCAGGTGCCCCACTCTTCTTTTTCAACATTGTTGATTATTCTAGGTCATTTGCATTTCCACATGAGTTTTAGAAATTATGTCAATTTCTATTTTTAGAAAGCCTCGTGAGATTTTTATTGTAATTGTGTTGACTCTATATATCAATCAACTCAATATATCAACATATATATTATTAAGAATTTACATTTTATTAGGGGTGCCTGGGTGACCCAGTGGCTTAAGCCTCTGCCTTCAGCTCAGGTCATGATCTCAGGGTTCTGGGATCGAGCCCTACATAGGGCTCTCTGCTCAGCAGGGAGCCTGCTTCCCTCTCTCTCTCTGCCTGCCTCTGTCTGTCAAATAAATAAATAAAAATCTTTATTTAAAAAAAAAGAATTTACATATTATTAAGAATTTACATCTTAAAATTTAGCCTCTGTACCATACAGATACAGATATGGTATAATTCCATTTATTTGGGTTTTCTTTATTTTCTTCTAGCAATACTTTGTGGTCCTCAGTGTCATTCATATCTTTTGTCAGATTTATCTTTAATATTTTTGATGCAATTGTAAACAGCCTTGTATTTTTTATTTCAACTTTGAATTATTCATTGCTAGACTAGAAATATATTTAGTTTTTGTAAATTAATCCTATATCCTGAAACAGTCTTTAGACATTCCATTAGGTTTTCTACATATTCATGTTTCTGCAAATCAAGATAGTTTAATTCTTCCTTTCCAATCTTGATGCTTTTTATTTCTTTTTCTTATGTTATGGCAATGACTAGAATCTTCAGTTCAATATAGAAGTAATGAGTAGAATGCCTGTCTCGTTTCTAATCTTAAGGGGAAAGTGCTCAGTTTTTCTCCATTAAATATGATATTTGGTGCAAATTTTTCACAGATGTCCCTTATAATGAGAAAATTCCTTTCTATTCTTAGTTTCCTAAGAGTTTTATCAGGAATGGATGTTCAGTTTTGTCAAATGGTTTATGTACATCTACTGAGAACATCATGTGTTTTCATTTATTTATTTAATTATTAATAAATGCATATTATTTATTAATAAATATTATTAATTTTGAGGAGCAGAGGGAGAGATAATCTTAAGCAGGCTCCATGCCCAGTGCAGAGCCCAAGCAAGGCTTGATTTCATAACCCTGAGATCAGGACCTGAGCCAAAATCAGGAGTCAGACACTTAACCAACTGAGCCACTCAGGCACCCCTAGTTTATTAATATATGAATTAAATTGATTTTAAATGTTAAAATAAACCACACTTGGTCATAGTATATTTTTAATACATTCTACTTGTTAAATTTTGTTTAGAATTTTTGTATCTGTGTTCATGAAGGTTTCTTTCTTTTTTTTTCCTGGTTTCTTTTTTTTTTTTTCTTCCTGGTTTCTTTCTCTCTCTTTTAAATAATGCCTTTGCCTGGTTTTAGTATCAGTGTAATGCTGGTTTCATAGAATGAGCTGAGAAGTACATCCTTCTCAAATTTGAAAAATAAAATTGTGTAATATTGGTAGTATTTCTTCCTTAAAGGTTTTTTTAATTTTTTTTCCTCCCAAGATTTTATTTAAACTCAAGTTAGTTTACATATAGTATAGTATTAGTTTCAGGAGTAGAATCTAGTGATTCATTACTTCATATAATACCCAGTGCTCATCACAGTAAGTGCTCTCCTTAATGCCCATCACCTATTTACCCCATTTCTTGACCACTTTCCCTCTAGCAAGCTTTAGTTTGCTCTCTATAGTTGAATCTCTTGTTTGTCTTTTTTTTTTTTTTGGTTTGTTTTTTGTTTTTTAAATTAATTTATTTATTTTCAGAAAAACAGTATTCATTATTTTTTCACCACACCCAGTGCTCCATGCAATCCGTGCCCTCTATAATACCCACCACCTGGTACCCCAACCTCTCACCCCCCCGCCACTTCAAACCCCTCAGTTGTTTTTCAGAGTCCATAGTCTCTCATGATTCACCTCCCCTTCCAATTTACCCCAACTCCCTTCTCCTCTCTAAGACCCCTTCTCCTCCATGATATTTGTTATGCTCCACAAATAAGTGAAACCATATGATAATTGACTCTCTCTGCTTGACTTATTTCACTCAGCATAATCTCTTCCAGTCCCGTCCATGTTGCTACAAAAGTTGGGTATTCATCCTTTCTGATGGAGGCATCATACTCCATAGTGTATATGGACCACATCTTCCTTATCCATTCGTCCGTTGAAGGGCATCTTGGTTCTTTCCACAGTTTGGCGACCGTGGCCATTGCTGCTATAAACATTGGGGTACAGATGGCCCATCTTTTCACGACATCTGTATCTTTGGGGTAAATACCCAGGAGTGCAATTGCAGGGTCATAGCGAAGTTCTATTTTTAATTTCTTGAGGAATCTCCACACTGTTCTCCAAAGAGGCTGCACCAACTTGCATTCCCACCAACAGTGTAAGAGGGTTCCCCTTTCTCCACATCCTCTCCAACACATGTTGTTTCCTGTCTTGCTAATTTTGGCCATTCTAACTGGTGTGAGGTGGTATCTCAATGTGGTTTTAGTTTGAATCTCCCTGAGGGCTAATGATGATGAACATTTTTTCATGTGTCTGATAGCCATTTGTATGTCTTGATTGGAGAAGTGTCTGTTCATATCTTCTGCCCATTTTTTGGTATGTTTGCCTGTTTCATGTGTGTTGAGTTTGAGGAGTTCATTATAGATCCTGCATATCAACCTTTTGTCTGTACTGTCATTTGCAAATATCTTCTCCCATTCCGTGGGTTGCCTCTTTGTTTTTTTGACTGTTTCCTTTGCTGTGCAGAAACTTTTGATTTTGATGAAGTTCCAAAAGTTTATTTTGGCTTTTGTTTCCTTTGCCTTTGGAGACATATCTTGAAAGAAGTTGCTGTGGCTGATATCGAAGTTTGTCTTCTTATCCGTTTTTATTTTATTTTGTTTTTCTTTCCCCTCCCCCGTGTCCATCTGTTTTATTTCTTCCTTAAAGGTTTGGTAGAATTTACCAGTGAAGCTATCAAGGCCTAAAGTTTTCTTTGTGGGGAAGTTTTAACTTATAAATTGAATTTCTTCAATAGATATTGAGATTTCATGTTGTTTATTCTCGAATAAACTCTGAAGATTTGTGTCTTTCAAGAAATTTGTCCATTTTATTTGAGTTGTCAAATTTATTGGCATAAATTTGTACAAAATATTCTTCTAGTTGAGTCACTATATTGTACACCTGAAACTAATATAGTATTGTATGTTCATTGGATATAAAATAAAATAAAGTCCTTAAAAAATTTAAAACCCCAAATATTCTTCTATTAACCTTTTACTATCTGTAGAATCTGTAGTGATGCCACAATTCTTATTCCTTTATTAGTAATGTGTGTTCTTTTTTTCCATGATTAGTTTGGCTAAGCAGTCATCAATTTTATTGATCTTCTAGAAGAATCTTCTGGTTTTGTTGATTTTTTTCTCATTTTTTCACTCTCATCTCCAACTGTAACTATGAATTTCTTCAGTTTTTCTTCCAATTCTATTAGTTCCTGTATTTTGGAGCTCTGTTACTAAGTGCATAGACATTTAGGATTCTTAGATCATCTTAATAAATTGACCACTTGTTTTTTATGAACAGACTATTTTTATCTCTGGTAATGTTCTTTATTTCAAAATCTACTTTATTTGATATTAACATAGCCACCCTAGGTTTCATCTGATTAATATAAAATAATATATCTTTTCACATTCTTTTACTTTTAACCTATCTGTGTCTGTATATTTAAGGTGTTTTTCTTATACACAGCATATAGTGAGGTCTTGTTTTTTTTATTTTGGTAGTCTTGGTAGCTTAATTGAGATGTTCACACGATTTCCATTTAATGTAATTAAAGATTTGATTTGATTAGGAGTACATCTATTATTTTGCTATTAATTTTCTATGTCTTATCTGCTATTTCCTTTTTTTCTTTTTCTTTCCCTTTTTGGATTAATTGTGTATATTTTTATTATTTCATCTTCTCTCCATTGTTGTTTAAATAGTGGTTTCTTTGTTTTGTATTTTTTAGATGTTCTATTGTAATCTACAGTACACATAGTTTACTTGTCACATTCTAGCCTCAAGTAAGATTATATGATTTATTACAATAGTAAAAAAGACTTACAAAATATATACGTCCTTTCCTTCACTCCCATACTTTGTACTATTGTTGGCATACATTTTCAAATTATATATATTAACCCTGCATTGTCTCCTTATTATTTTTATTTAGAAAGCCAATTATCTTTTTTTTTTAAAGATTTTATTTATTTATTTATTTCACAGACAGAGATTACAAGTAGGCAGAGAGGCAGGCAGAGAGAGGAGGAAGCAGGCTCCCTGTTGAGCAGACAGCCCGATGCGGGGCTCGATCCCATGACCCTGGGATCATGACCTGAGCCAAAGGCAGAGGCTTTAACCCACTGAGCCATCCAGGGACCCCTAGAAAGCCAATTATCTTCAAGATATTTAAATAATAAGAACAAAAACCATATATTTACCTTCTAATTACCATTTCTAGTGTTCTTCATTACTTTGTTACATTTATGTTTCAATCTGGTATCATTTTCCTTTTGAATAATTTGCCTTAACATTTCTTTCATTTACACTTCTAATAGTGTGGGTGGGCCAAAGATGAATTCATTCAACTTTTGTATGTTGAAAAGACTTTATTGTCCCTTCATTTTTTGAAAGGTATTATTGCTGCATATAAAACTCTATGTTGGCCTTTTTTTTTTCTTTTAGCACCTTAAAGATGTTATTATGCTGTCTTCTCACTTGAATTTTCCAGTGTCTTAAAAATTATTGTTTCATACATTTTGTCCATTTTATGTTTAAAATGGGGGCAATAAATCAACTTTCTTGTTATTCCATGTTGGCCAGAAACATGTCTGGAAGTAAACTTTTAATTTAGTTTAATTTATTTAAATTTAAATAGTCACATGTAGTGAGTGGCTCCCATATTGAACAAGATAGCCTAGGGAAGTGAACTTCTTGAAGTGGAACAAGCCTGTGGTTTGGTTTCATGAGACATACCAAGAGATGGTACATTGGACAATGACGTCCATGGAAGCATTTAAGAAGTATTTCCAATTGATTGACAGGTCAGTGCAATGTTGCCAGGATTTTATGTTTATGAAATGAAAGTTCATCTTTTCCCACATGTTAAGGAGTTAACAAATGATGTTGGTACATGAGACACTGAATATTTTTGCACTCACAAAGATTACTAGTCCCAGACAACTTAAAGCTTAGAGAGAGAGAGTGAGCAGCTTTTGTTTTATTTCTAAAATCAATTAGTCTCTAGCCAGGGATGAAAGTAGCACTTACCTGCTTAACTCATTTCAATTAAGACAGTTCAGGTTGTTGGCCAATTTATACTGGTGAGTCTCAGTCTATTGTCTCGTTTTAAAAGGACAGCATGTGCTTTGATATGGTAGCTTCTCTTATTCATAAGTCTGGCAGTAGATTTTTATACATTTGAGTTTACTGGAAGGAATAATTCTATTTTTTGATACCCCCATCTAAATAGAAGACATGTTTGAGACCAATTCATTCATCCAATTTATTAATGAATTTATTAATTCTTTACTATGTTCCAGACATTGGAGATAAAATAATGAACAAAACAGATGAAAGCCCCTCCCTTCATAAAGATAATATTCTAATTGGAGAAAATGGCTAATAAACAAGTAAAATATATAAAACATGAGATTATAATAAATGAATGAGCTCTATGAAGTAGAATAAAGCAGAAGAGGAAGTAAAGCATTCCAGATGGCTGCAAATTCTAACAGTGTGGTCTAGAAAGGCCCATTGAAAACGTGGTATTTGAATAGAGGACTGAAGGGAATGAAGGAATGAGCCATTCAGGTATTTGGGGAAGAACATTTCAGGTAGAAGGAATAGCAATAGTAAATGTTCTCAAGCAAGAATGTATATGACATGTGAATGTGCAAGCCATAGCAAGGGAGTATTTCAGACAGAGGGGCACACTTGGAGTTTTCCAAATGTGTTACAAGAGACTCTAATGATAACCTTATCATTCATCCTCTTACTATTATCATATACTATTATCATATATGCATGTACAAAGTCTTTAACTTATATATAACTTTAGGTATTTATGGCTTTATTTTTTATAGTGTTATTCTAAAAATGTCTATGTAATTTGTAGCTAGACATTTTGTCTTCTGTTTCTTTTCCCTTGAACACAACTAGTAGAGTAATTTCCCTAAAACATTGTTTAATCATGTTCCTCTCTCAGGAATCTAAAACTGCTTCTTGAATCAAATCCAAAATTTTTATTTTGTTGATCAAAATCCTATGTCAGCTGGTACCATTTATCTTCACATAGCCAGCCTACCTCCAGCCTTCTATATGTCATATTTATTCCCACCCATGCATAAGATCCTGCTGGTCCCCTTGCCTTAAGATCCTCCATTTCTCATTGCCAATTCATTTTCCACATATCCTTGCAATCAAAACTAAAATATACCTCACTTATTTATTCAACAAAGCATTTATTGATTATCATTCATTCACCAGGTATAATGAAACTTCATGTGATTAACATCAGCCCTAAATGATTATTGTTTTTGTTTTTTTTTTCTGGACTCCTATAGTAGTCTAAGCTATACAAAAGCAAACTGTATTTCATGAAATACAATTCCTTGTTAAGCTTCTATTTTCAATATATCTGTTCTCCACAGGTAAGCTGTAAATTCCTCAAGGGAAGTAGCTTTGTCTTTTGTTAATTTGCATTTTCCACAGTGCATGGTATAGTAGAAACAAATATTTGTTCATAGACTGATTTAATTCCAAAGGGTTTTTAGAAGGTGCCACAGCAATCCTCTAAAGGTCTTCTTTTTAAATTACATTTAATTACTCTTCTATCTTACTGATTAAGTAAAAACCACAACTTGTGCAAAACTCTGATAAATGGAGAGCATTTCATTGGCCAGAAAGATCATCCAAGTCTCTTATAACAATGAATGAAAGATGTATCCACTTTCTCTTTTTAGTTGATGCTGTTTTGATCTGTACGGAAAATACAGGACATCAACTGCTTTAACACTGATAAATGTGGGCTAAGGCAGATAATGTAGAGTGCTGTGCCCCAGATGAACCCATTCATCATGTGTCCATCTCTGTGGGTGGGTGAACAAATCCCCAAGTCCCCATTGTCCATGATAAGACAAAACATTTCTGCTCCTTTCCCAGTACAGTATGATGTTGTTTAAATTTTCATGGCATCTATGAGGTCGACAAAATGTGCTTTATAAGATGATTATATGTTGCAACTAGACTCCAGCCACACTGGGCTTCTTTCAGTTTCTAAACTATGTGAAGTCCTTTTCCTATCCTCATGCCTTCTAAATCTGCTGTTCTCTCTGCCTGAAATGCTCTGATCTCAGTTCTGCAAAGGGTCATTTTCATTTTCAGCTCTTGGCTCAAATACTGCTTCTTCTAGGCAGCCTCCCCTGACCAATTTTTTTTAAAAGAAGATGTCCTCCCCTGCGCTCTACTGACACCTTGGACTGTTATGTTACCTCTTTATTTTTCTTCCTCCACAGTATTTATCCTCATACACCCTAGCAGAGGTCCAGTGCTTGGTGGGTCCTCATTAAAAATTTGTTGAGTGAAAGAAAAACCAACTTGTAAAAATAGCCACATGTTATTTACCAGCATTGTTTATCATATCATGATTCATACTAAGAATAAAGTATCCAAACCACCTGTGTAGCATTTGATTCTCAATTTATAGCTTTAATAATTATTATTGCTTTTATTGTATTAGTAAAAGAAAATAAGAAGCATCGTATCCATCCATATCACTACCTATCCTTTTTTTGTTCTTTAAATAGTCTTAGCTTTCCTTCTTCGCTCTGTTTAACCCTGATTAAATCCATTTAATATTTCTCTTATCCACAAGGCAATGTTATGTGAATCAGAATACTTCATTTGTGTTGTGCTTTACTGCACAGACAGCATTTGCATCTTTACAACAGTTCTATGAGTTGGTCAGAGTGATGATTTCCATTGTATAGAGAAGGATGAGGTTCAAAAAGGTAAGTGATTAAACTAAGGTCACAGGAGTAAAAAATAAGAGTGAAGGCAGATCGGGCAAATGAAGCTCTTGCTGCATCCAGAAGTGTGATCTCATGGCACTCTGAAAGCCTTATTTTCTGTGTCTTCCTGGATGGTGACAGAATGGACCACCAAGAAAAGGAGATCCTATATTGTGTGAACAAAATCATCATCACCCTCTATGCTTGTCATGATCACAGAACTGATCGTTAGTTTAGAAAAGCAGACCTGTTTCCATGCTGTCTGCTATGTCTGTTTGGTTTTCTGTCCTTCCTCAGCTGCCCTCTATTCCTTTTGTCAGTTGGCTTGTATTTCTCTTAAGCTAATTTGCCATCAGCCTATCTTTCTGGATGTTCTTTTATTATTAGTTTAGGAGTACATAATATTATATCAAAAGCTGTGCTTCCATATGGAAACAAAATTTAACCAAAAAAACAAAACAAAAACCAAAAAACAACTTCCAAAGTACAATCTTCCTCAATAAGGTTTTTGAGATTTTTTTTGGAAAGAGATTTCTTTTCTAAAACAAAGAAAGAAAGGGGCAGAGAGAGTGTAAGAGCACATCCAAGTTTTTAAAAAATTTTATGTGTGTGTGTGTGTGTGTATCTATATATATATAGTGTATATATATATATATTTATATATATATATTTATATTTATATTTCATGAGGAAGATATGTTTTGTCTGTGATTGCATGGACATGCACATCCACATTTTCTTGTCCTGGTCCATGGATGTCAATACTGGAGCTGTTATTGAAAGAATGCTAAGTAGGATTGAAAGGAATGCTCTAAGCCTGCTGAGCCTGCCAGGAGAAGGAATACTTTGGCTTCTTTAATGCCTAACTTGAGATTGGTGGGTGTGTGGGGTTCGGCCTCTCAGGCCATGTAACTGCTGTGCCCAGAAATCACTTGAAGGGTGGTTAGCCCCAGCCCCTTCACTGACTGGGTTCTTGAGTCAATCATCTTTCCTTTCTGGGTCTCAGTTTCCTCTCCTAAGGAAATATCATTACTGCCTACACTATTTGCCACAGTGGTGGGGGAATCAAGTGAGAAACATACAAGAGATAGAATTTTGGCATTCATTAAAATTTGCAAAGGAACAGGTTTTCTTCATGTTATTAATTCAGATATAGACTACTTCCTGCTAGTTCTGCTAATGACTTCAATATGTCCTTTTGGCTCTGCCTTTTAATGGTCATTTTATTTCAGCTCAGGATATGAAGGCTGCTTAAGGATCCTGCTCTCATCTGTCCCTTCCTATGTCTAGACTGGTGAGGCGGACTTGCATTAAGTATAATTTTGGCACTGGCAGGCCAGCTGCTGTTGAGGATATCATGCAATGAGACCTTACATTGCCTACAGATGTTAAATACTGCTTGCAGGTGACCCAGCAATTCTGTCCATGTCTCTAGTGCATACTAAGTCTCTCCATCCCTCAGAAGCAAGCACGTAGGGTAATCTGTTTTGCTAAGTGTCCCACAGGAATTTGCTGCTATTGCTGACATTAAAAAAAAGGCAAAAAAGAAAGGCCAATTTATTTCCAGGCTTTTGCAAAGTAGCAGATGTTTCCTGCGCAAAAGTAATATCATAGCAGCATGTTATATCTGCAAAGGATCATATGGTTTTAAAAAACAAACTTTGTTTTAATAATTATACAAGGAATCATGAATATATTCTCACTGAAAAAATTCAAATAATATAGAAATATATACAGGAAATGGCTTTCTCTGGGAAAAGAAGGGGGATCTTCAGATGATAGGGGAGGTATTGGTTGAAGGAGGCACTTTATTTTGCCTTTATATTGAAATTTTGGCATGTATACTTTTATAGTTTTTATAAGCATCTCTATACATATGTGTACAGATAAAAATAGATGAAGAAAATCTTTACTATAAATGGAATACTACTACTACTACTAATATTGTTCATCAATGTTTTTTACTTAGTATGACTTGAAGAGCTTTCTAATTCATTTCAAGTACATTTGCTGCAATTAAAACAATGCATAGCTAAATAGTATTTCCAAGAAATGCCATTAATTAATAATTAAAATATGCCATTAATCACTTTCTTATACATGGAAATTTATTTTGAGTTTTTGATATAATAATGTTGCCATAAATACGCTTGTGCATACATCTTTCTGCACATGTGCCAGTTTTTCTCTTGGTGGAACAGGAAAACTGGAAGCAAAATTGCTGAGTCAGACTTCAGTCAAGTCTCAGAGACTCAGTTTCCTTTTCTGTAAAATCGGTTTACTATAACCTATCCCAAGGGTGATTTTGAGGATAAAAAATTAAAATTAAATGTTTAAATTGTAAATTCAAGTTCATTCTCTTTATTGAAGTCTTTTTTAAAAAATAACTTAAAATTCTCCCTTTACTTTTGTCAGGATCATTTTTATTCCTCTATATTTGTTCTTATATATTAAGATGTTCGATGTGCAGGAGGATAAGTTGAACAACTACTGATGTTTCTCTCCTCCACCTTCAATTCCATTCTGTTTCTCTTGGGAAGGTACAGAGTACTCTGAAGAATGTTGGGTTATTATAATTAGTAATATTCTGCATTATTCTGCCCTCTCTTTTTTAGTTCTTGTATGTTATACTGTTTTACAACATTCCAATATGTTAACCTGCTTCAAGCTCCCTGTTAAATGTGAGCATGTATAACACAGATTTTCCCCTTAAACCTATTCTGTCTCTCAAAATTCATCATATTCTCTATAGATCATTTCTTAACATCTTACATATGTTTTGAAGGGAAGGATTAAAACAAAGCTGCAGCCTGTAGCCTCAGGCTACCTCCGAGTAAAGGAGAACATTTCCACTGATGTTATAACTAGAGGTACGCACTTGAAATAGCTCAGAAAGATAAAATCTGATTCCAGGGGTTGGCAGAGGCCCTGAGGCAGTATATGTTAGCCAGCAGGTTAAAATAGGGCCTGGTCCTTTTCCTTGGGGCACTCAGTGCTCTACATACGGATGCCTCCTAACTGCTGAGATGGGGAGGAGACAGGGACTTCCACCGAGGCCTTTAAAGACAGATGATCAAAGCTGTTACTTAGGACTTTAGAGACTAGCACCCACTCTTAGCCTTGTGTCTTCATATGACTGCATGATTTTCTCTTCATTCATCTGTTCTATTGTCTGAATAGGCTAGTGTCATCTCTAGAGACTGGAAGTCCAGAGGGGAAGGACTCCATGGGGTCAGTTTGCCTTGCCTGGACCCTAACAAGCATTTGATATGTTTACTCAACACTTTTCAATACAAACAGTGAGGAAGGGAAACGTGGCAGACCCCATCTTAGCCCTTTGATCTCTCAGTTCTTTCCTGAGAACCTCTGCAAATGAATCCATGCTGTTCATTATGCTCCCCCAAGGAACATGATGAGCTGTTCTTTGAGGCCAGATTTTCAACCTACGATTCTCTGAGAATAGTTCCCATATTGTGGAAGAGATGACTATCTGGTCCAATGAGTCAAGAAGGATAAAAGCACAATCCATTTGAAAAAAAGACATGGTTTGGTGGCTAAAGAATGAGAATCCAGCTTTTATCCTGGATATGACATTTAACTCAGTGCCTTAGGCACACCATTTCATCTCACGTTACAGAAAACTGAGGAAATGTTACAGCTGCCTAGGTGCTGGGTTGTTCCCAAGAGCTATGCCTTCAATATGCTTTAGATTTTAATTCAGAGTATGGAATCACATAGCCACAAATGCTGATGTAAGTCTTTGGCTTTTCGATTGAATTTAGGAAACTTGAGACTTCCTTACATTTTGTTTCTAGGCTATCCTTAGAATCACATGCTACTCCTCTGCATCTTGTTCTGATCCCACAAAGAACTCTCTTGACATAATCCCTGACTCTTTTGCCTCTTTTGTCCCAGGAAAACAAAGTTTTGAGTCCCTGCTTCTGTCTTTTCCTTCTTGTCTTCTTTCTTGCTTTTTAAAGATTTTTTAATTTATCTATTTGACAGAGGAGAGAGAGAGAGAGAGAGAACACAAGCAGGGGGAGAAGCAGGCAGAGGGAGAAGCAGGCTCACTGAGCAGGGAACCCTATGTGGGGCTTGATCCCAGGACCCCGGGATCATGACTGGAGCCAAAGGCAGATGCTTAGCAACTGAGCCACCCAGTCACCCTTGTCTTCTTTCAGTATCTGGGAAAACACCAGTCTTTACACCCTGAAAATTTTCCCACTGTTCCCTCAATAATAACTCCTCTTACTTCTAATCATCCTATCTTATTCTACTTCGTAGATTTCCTTCACTCATTTAAAATCATTTAAAACATTTACATTTATGGACTTAGGCACGAGTTCTTTCATCAGTCATGACAAAAATATCTCCCTTTGCTTTCAGAACCTAGCACACTACCCACCATATACTACATGCTCTGTAAATATTATTTGAATAAGTTACTGAATACTTGTCCCTTCACCAAAAGAACTTGATTATAAAATGTGGAATGTGAATGACAGACGTATGCCTGCTTATTGGGACAATCATGATATCACATCCAAGTGGCATAGGACTCTGTTGTGCAAGAAGCATATTGTTCCTTCTGTCTGGAATGCTCTTTCCTTACTCAGGGGCTCCCCAGTTCCTCACCTCTGGGCACTGCCTACCAGTCTTTCAAAACTTGGTTTAGGTTCTCCCTTCAGAAAGCTTTCCCCAGCCACCAAGACTGAGTGAGGGTTTCTCCTGTGTACTTCCAGAGCGTACACTGCATGTCTCTACTTGGCCCTTATTTCCTGGGACTGGTGTTAACTTTCTTCTCTTTCCCCTCATCCCAGTAGAACAACTTATTCTTTCTTCACTGAATCCCCAGTGCCTAGCAAGTGTCCTGGAACATGGAAACAAGCAATGCAGGTTTGTGGAACAGTTAAATGAAGCTGGTACGGAGGACTTTAAAGAAATGGGTGTGAGGGGCGCCTGGGTGGCTCATGGGGTTAAGCCTCTGCCTTCAGCTCAGGTCATGATCTCAGGGTCCTGGGATCGAGCCCTGAATTGGGCTCTGTGCTCTGCTTCCTCCTGTCTCTCTGCCTGCTCTGCCTGCTTGTGACGCTCTCTGTCAAATAAATAAAATCTTAAAAAAAAAAAAAAAAAAAGTGGGTGTGAGTGAAAAGGGAGATTGGGAGCCTTTTAGAAGAGGACAAGGAGATGGAGAAATGCTTATTAGGGTGGGACTGAGACCACATCTGAAGGCCTCAAGAATTTTCAGGAGATGAGGGAGGCTCTCTTAAAGTCAGAAACTAAAAGGTGAGGACCGAAGAGAGCACAGCCCATTTCTTCAGTTTACACTAAGAGTATGCTACCTTGGTGTTTCTTTTCTACTGGATTTTCTGTCCCCACGACATATTGCTGTGTGGAATTGTCTCCTCTTTTCCTGTTTGTGAACAATCCACAGGTAGGAAAGAATAATGTCCTGGAATTGTGTTGTGCATGGTTCTGTGGGCCAAATGCTCAGCTAAGATCTGCTTTCTCCTTGACCAATATCTCTCGACTGGTTACCTTTAAGGAGAGGGGTGAATCTTTTGTAGGCACAGAATCTACATTTCAGAGGTAAGTTTTTCTGGCAAATGATTTTTACAATTGTTTGTCATGGGTATTTTGTAAATGAAACCCACAATTCTGTTCTCTATTTGGTGAAGATTCAGGTGGCATGGCTTACATATATCCTGACTGGGCTGCCCCCTGACTTATTTCTGTTACCCTTATTTTCTTTCTTTATGAGTCATAGAGCCCCCAGAAGCTGCTCAAGACCAAGGTGTCCATACTGGTTTCACAAAATACTTGCTTCATTCATTAGGGAGAGAGGCCATATTTGGCCACACAGAAACTCCATCATTTTAATATTCAGAGTGTACCTTCTTTTGAATTAATGAATAATTTAAAATAATCATCTCATCTGTATATTAATTAGCTGCCTGTTTTCAAAAGCTTTAAATGATACCAGCTCAGGCATCTTGTCCTCCGTGATAGGCCTCTGAGAGACTGTCAGAAAAACTTGGTTTGGAGTCCCACTGACTTTTCTGACATTTAAAATGATAACAACAACAACAACAAAAATCCCCCACAAACCTCCTCTCCAGTTTTTTGTTTTGTTTTGTTTTTTTAAAGTTCAGGGAAATTGCAGTGCTAAAAGCAGATGCCCAGAGACACATAGACTATAGGACTTAGAATTTTAAAATGCATTCCAAAGCTTCTAAGAGACAAATCTGGCTTTAGAGTAGATGATTCTTACTTTTCATAAGCCATGTATCCAGCTCTGAGTCACAGTCAAAAATAATTTGTATTAAAAAATACAAAGTCAAATATAAAGTCATGAAACAATCAATTCCCTTTCAACCTATCTTCTTGCTTCCAGTGTGAGATGCTGGGCTGTATTCCTAGCACCGTTCCAGTTGCTGTGGTCTTGACTAACTCAAGAATGAAAATTTCCTTAGGGCTTATCCTTACTGCCCTAAGACTCTAATTATACCGTGAGAAGCCAGTGGTGCAGAATGTTTGAGCTTGCATTTCTTGACTTTGCTGCTATGCAGGGAATTTATAGGTTTGGACACAAATTTGGATTCATCTAGATCAGTAGTTCCCAGGGGGCCCAAAATGATGGTAGCTCTGTGTATGATTGTGTGTGTATGTGTTTTAGGGAGTGGTATGAGTATTATTTTCAAGACTTCAAAAAGCTTGATGGAAACAGCTCATGTGTGTGAAATCAAATTATACAGTCTAACTAAACAATGTGTTTCTTGGCTGTGGACTAGAATTCTATTTGGAGAAGCAGGATATAGAAAGGATGGATACATTTTAAAGCCAGAAAGATTTGGGTTCAACTTGCAGCTCAGTCATTTTCCCACTGTGTGACCATATGCAAGTTATTAACCTCTCTGATTCAAAGTTTTCCCACTGGGAAAGTGGGAACAATACCCATCAGGCTGAACTGTTGTGGGATTAAGTAGAATTCTATTTGTAGAATGTCCAGTACATAGCAGCTGGTTATTTTGGGAGTTATGGTTATTTTGATCATTATTCCAAAAAGTACAGGTGCCTCACATTCTGATCAGAAAGTTCAATAACACATAGCACTACCTTTTATTGTTCTCTCTCTTCTAGGTCCCATGGTAAGAGATCTTCATAAATTACCTCACTGAATCCTCATAACAACTCCACAAGATAGCCACTATTATTATCCTAATTGTCTAGAAAAGAAAACAGAGGCTTATGAAGATTTATAATTTTTCCCATCATAAAGATAGTAAATTGTACAGTCAATACTCAAATCCAGCTGGTCTAACTTCAGAACCCTTAGTCTTAACTAGTGTGATTAACTGATGTCTAGTCATACATGTCTTTAGAAAATTACCGAAAATGAGGGGGAGAGGGAGTTATTGTTTCTTAAGATGTACAGTTTGCTATTTAAAAAATTTTAGGGGCATCTGGCTGGCTTAGTTGGTTAAGCATCTAACTCTAGATTTCAGCTCAGATCAGGATCTCAGGGTTGTGAGACTGAGACCCATGTTGGGCTCTGCACTGGGCATGGGGCCTACTTCAGATTTTCTTCCTCGAAGTGGAGATGCAATGTGGGTGGTTTGAGGTGTAGGAAAAGAATAAAGGAAACAAGATGGGATTGGGAGGGAGACAAACTATAAGAGACTCTTAATCTCATAAAACAAACTGAGGGTTGCTGGGGGGAGGGGGTTACGGAAAGGGTGGTGGGGTTATGGACATTGGGGAGGGTATGTGCTATGGTGAGTGCTGTGAAGTGTGTAAACCTGGCAATTCACAGACCTGTACCCTTGGGGATAATAATACATTATATGTCAATAAATAAATAAATAAATAACAACAACAAAAAAAAGATTCTCTTCCTCTCTCTCCTTCTGCCCCTAACCACTCTCAATCTCTCTCTTTCTCTCTAAAATAAATACTTTTTTCCCCTCAGAGAGGGGGAGATTGAAAAAGACAGATTGAGTGAGAGAGAGAGAGAGTCTTAAGTAGTCTCCATACCCAGTGTGGAGCCTGACATGGGGCTCCTTCTCACATCCTGAGATCATGACCTGAGCTGAAATCAAGAATCGGACACTTAACCAACTGAGCCACCTGAGCACTCCAATAAATATATCTTTTAAAAAATTTATTTTAAAACATGATGACCACAAGATAAAAAAAAAATAATAATGCAGTGGGTCTTAGGTGATGAAAAGTTTGTGAATAGCTGCTTTAATAGAGCAGAAATGCTCTTGCCTCTAGAACAGTTTGAAATCTGCTATGAAAGAAAAACCTAAGACATAAAATGGGTTCAGATCAAGTTTTCTGAAGGAAGGAAAAACAAGAGCAATAGAGCCTCCGATATAAAACATATTTCTAGGAAATGTAAAACCTGAGCCTGGAGGAATTTGATGTAAACATGCTCTATGACATGGAAAGTGGGACATCTTCTAAAACCAAAGCCCAGGATGTTCACTTACAGTAGTCAACTTTCAGCTGGGCTCTTAACAAGCCACATATAAAATTACTAGATGTTAAAGAAGCATCATGAAGTTATTATTTATTACTCTTCAGCCTGAAATGTGTGCGTAATTAATGGACAGGTAGCTAAACCTTCGGGTAAAGGAATTACTAATTGTTACCTTCTATATTCCTGAATGATTCAGTGGACTTCAAGGTCACTGGGTCTCTCTCAGTGTGACAAGTCACTGTTCCAAGATGTTGCATTATTACAGATCTATAGCATTAGGTCATCACAACAGACATGCAAAGAAGTGGGCATTATTTTACTTTTTTTTTTTTTAAGATTATTTATTTATTTATTTGACAGAGAGAGAGATCACAAGTAGACGGAGAGGCAGGCAGAGAGAGAGGAGGAAGCAGGCTCCCTGCCGTGCAGAGAGCCCGACGCGGGACTCAATCCCAGGACCCTGAGATCATGACCTGAGCCGAAGGCAGCAGCTTAACCCACTGAGCCACCCAGGTGCCCAGAAGTGGGCATTAATATTAATTTAAAATTCACTGAAGTTTTATTTACATACAGTAGATGGTATTCAAGTATAGATTTGATGGTTCTTGATATCTGTACATACCATCAAATCATTGTCACAATAAAGGCACAGAACATTTCCACCACTCCCAGAAGATTTCTTGTGACCCTTTGTGTCCCTTCTGTCTCTCCGCTCCTGGCCATAGGCAACCACTGATCTACTTTCTGTCACTCCGGTTAGTTTGCATTTTCTAAAGTTTTATATAAACAGAATATTACAATATGTATTCTTTTTTCTCTGCCTTTTTTTTTTACCCAACCTAATTATTTTGAGATTTATTTATGTTTACTGTTGATAACAAGAATTCATTCTTTTTTATTTTTGAGTAGTATTTCATGTATCAATATACTTTGTTGTTATGAACACTCATGTATAAGTCTTTGTGTGGACATTTGACATTTGTTTTAACTTCTCTTGGGTAAATATCATAGGAGTGGGTCATATGATAGGTGTATATTTAAGACTGTCAAATGGTTTTCCAAAGTAGTGTTACCTTTTCTCTTCCTAACAGCTGTGCCTGAGACTTCCAGTTGTTCCACATCTCAGAAATATTTGATATCATCAGTCTTTTACATTTTAGTCAGTCTAGTAGGTATGAGAGGTCTCTTGTGGTTTAAGTTTACATTTCCTCAATAACTGATGATGTTGAAAACTTTTTATGTGCTTGTTAGCTATTTATGTCTTCTTTGTAAAGTGTTCAGATCTTTTGCACATTTAAAACATTCCATGTTCATGAATTAGAAGAACAAATATTGTTAAAATGTCTATGCTACCCAAAGCAATCTACACATTTAATGCAATCCCTATCAAAATACCATTAATGTTTTTCACAGAGCTGGAACAAATAATCCTAAAATTTGTATGAAACCAGAAAAGATACCGAATAGCTCCAGGAATGTTGAATATGAAAATCAAAGCTGGAGGCCTCATAATTCTGGACTTTAAGTTGTATTACAAAGCTATGATCATCAAGGCAATATGGTATTGACACAAAAACAGATACATAGATCAGTGGAACAGAATAAAGAAATGAACCCTCAACTATATGGTCAACTAATCTTCAACAAAGCTGGAAAGAATATCTAATGGAAAAAAGTCTCTTCAACAAGTGGTGTTTGGAAAATTGGACAGCAACATGCAGAAGAATGAAACTGGACCACTTTCTTACACATACACAAAAATAAATTCAAAATAGATGAAAGACCTAAATGTGAGACAGGAATACATCAAAATCCTAGAGGAGACTCTAGAGGAAGATTCTTGAGGTTCTCCTTGGGGAGAACACAGGTAGCAACCTCTTTGAGTTTAGCCACAGCAACTTCTTACTAGAAATGTCTCTGGAGGCAAGAGAAACAAAAGCAAAAATGAACTATTGGGACTTCATCAAGATAGAACGCTTTTTCACAGCAAAGAAAAGAGTTGACAAAACTAAAAGGCAACCTATAGAATGGGAGAAGATATTTGCAGATGTCTTATCCAATAAAGGACTAGTATCCAAAATCTATAAAGAACCTATCAAACTCAACACCCCAAAAGCAAATCATCCAGTCAAGAAGTGGGCAGAAGACACGAACAGACATTTTATTTTCCTAAAGAGGACATACAAATGGCCAACAGACACATGAAAAATGCTTAATATCACTCACCATCAGGGAAATACAAATCAAAGCCACAATGAGATACCACCTCATATAGAATGGTTAAAATTAGCAACTCAGGAAATAATAGATGTTGGCAAAGATGTGGAGAAAGAGAAACCCTCTTACACTGTTAGTGGGAATGCAAACTGGTATAGCCACTCTAGGAAACATAATGGTGGTGTCTTAAAAAGTTAAAAATAGAACTATCCTAAGACCCAGAAATTACTAGGTATTTATCCAAAGGATACAAACAGAGTGATTTGAGGGGGCACATGCACCCCAATGTTTATAGCAGCAATGTCCACAATAGCCAAAATACGGAAAGAGGCCAGATAGCCATCGATAGATGAATGGGTAAATAAGATGTGAGATATATATATATAGTCATATATATATATGTGAGATATATATATATATATATATATATATAAGATGTGAGATATATATATATGACTATATATAGATATATATCTATGACTATATATATATATCACTATAGGTATATGTATGTGTATATATACATAGATATGTATATGACTATATATGTATATGACTATTACTCAGCCATCAAAAAGATAGAAATCTTGCCATTTGCACAACTTGGATGGAACTGGAAGGCATTGTGCTAAGTGAAATAAGTCAGAGAAAGACAAATACCATATGATTTCACTCATATGTGGAATTTAAGAAAAAACACAGATGAACATAGGGGAAGGGAAGGAAAAATAAATAAGATGAAAAAAAAGGAGACAAACCTTAAAAGACTCTTAACTGTAGGAAACAAACTGAGGGTCACTGGAGGTGAGGTGGGTGGTGGGATGGAGTAACTGGGTGGTGGCCGTTAAGGAAGACACTTGCTGGAATGAGCACTGGGTGTTACATGCAACTGACAAATCACTAAATTCTACGTCTGAAACTAATAATACATTATATGTTAATTAAATTGAATTTAAATAAAAAATTTAAAAGCTGAGATGGGTTTGCCTTATTACCGAGTTGTAGGAGTTCTTTATTCTAGATACAAGACTTTAAAAATATATACATATTTGATTTTTTAAAAAAATACATAATATTTTATCCTAATCTGTGGCTTATCTTTTTATTTTTAATTGTGTCTTTTGAAGACCATATGTTAATAATTTTAATAAAGCCCAATTTATGAAAGTTTTCATTTGTAGTTCATGTTTTCTGTATTCTAAGAAATCTTTGTCTACTCCAAGATTACAAAAATTTTCTCCTTTGTTTTCTTCTGTAAGTCTTAATAGTTTTAACTTTTACATTTTGGTTTATGATTCATTTTGATTTTTTAATGTATATTATGAAGTATAATAGTTATATATTGCTGCATAACAAATTACTCTAAAATTTAGCAGCTAAAACAACAAACATTTACTATCTCACACAGTTTCTAAGAGTCAGAAATCTGGGCCTGTTGGGCACAGCAAAGATGGCGCTGGCCTGCCTTCTCTTCCGGCTAGAAAAGGCGCCACCGTGGCAGTATTGATGCCAACGTGGCGGTTTCGGTTCCGCATATCTCTGATATTTCCTCCTCTCGCCCAACACACCCTACCCAGTTACTGATTACGTAACCAAACCCCATAGGCTCTCTCCCCGCTGACCTCATTTCCCATCCCCTACCCAATATAAGCTGCAACCCCGCTCAATAAAGTGAGATCCTGCTTCGACAGATCCCCCGAGTCTGGTGTGGTTCGTTAATGCGCCTGGACTCGCGACACTCGCCATCCCGCTCAGCCCCAAGGGGAGCTACCGGCTGGCCCGGACGCTCTCCTCGTGCCTGTCGGCCCGCAAAACCTACCGGAGTCCGACATGGGCCTGGCTTCCTTGGGCGATTGTGGCTCAGGGCTTCTCCTGAGGTTGCAGGCAAACTACTGGTCATGGCTGCAGTCATCAGGAGTCTGCCCAGGTAGAATGATGTGCTTTCAGGATGGCTCACCCACATGACTATTGGCAGAAGGTCTCAGTTCCTCACTAAAGAAGATTCTCTGCAGGGCTGTCTGGTGGTCCTGATAGCATTGCTGTTGGCTTCCCCCAGAGCAAATGATCTAAGCAAGAATGAATAAGGGGGAAACCAATTTATTTTTTATAACTTAGTTTCTAAAGCTACACACTCCCATTCTGCTTAATTCTATTCATCACAAATGAGTTTCCACACTCCAGGGAAGGGAATTAATTCACACTTTTTAAAATGGAGGAGTACCAAAGAATTTGCAGACATATTTTGAACTACCACATGAGGTAGGGCTTAAAGTTCATTTCTTTCCTATATAAATATCCGGTTGTTCTAACGTCATTTGTTGAAAAGATTCTCTTTTCCCTACGGTTGGCATTATTAGTCCTACTTTCTTTTCTAGATGAATATCATTAATGGTTATAATTCAAAAGTAAACCGAATTTTTAAAAAAGTCAAACCTATAGAAAAATGATTATAAGTAAAGTGTATGTGTGTGTGTGTGTGTGTGTTTATGGAAAATTCAAATGATGGCATTAATTTCTAATAATGTAATAATCTCCAAGTTTGCATTTTCACTTCGCAATTGCAGTAACTAGTACAATCTTGGATCTTAGTGTTGGAAGACCTCAGAGACAGTAGCTAATTTATCTCAATTATTTTATGGATATAGAAGCAGGAGTGCTGGGAGGTGAAATGCATGACTGAGTACATAATGCAACACAGAGGCAAATCTGAGAGTATTAACTATTTTGTCTCCAGGACGAGTAATCTTTCTGACATAGCAAAAGTTGAAAAGTCCTTGACATGAAAAGTCAAAGCCTGAGGCTCTGAAACTATCATACCCAAATCCATAAGAGGCACGTTTAATCTCATTTATTAATTACATCCTTGGGAGGGTCAGTGTTGTTCCTCCATTCCTTCCCTTCATTTGGTTTTACCCTTCCACCCACCCAGCCAGCCACTCACTCACTTATTGTTTAATTCACAAATATTTGTTGAATATCTTCTATGAGCCAAGCATTAACCCAAATATTCAGGATTCAAATACTGTAAGCACACTGTCTTTGCCCTCGAAAGAAAAAAAACAACACAGAGTCTAGCTTTCTTCTGTGAGCACCAGTGAATCATTTCTCTCTGTGGGATCCGCTTTTGGATTCCAATGTCACTTGTCTATCAGGTTACCACTTAGTGTATTAGTCCGCTTGGGCTGCCACAGCAAATTACCATAGACTGGATGGCTTAAACAATAAAAATGTATTTGCTCACAGTTCTGGAGGCTGGAAGTCAAAGATCAGGGTTGAGCTCTGGTGAGGGTCCTCTTCCTGACTAGCAGATGGCTGCCTTCTCACTGGGCTCTCACAGGATAGAGGACAGAGAGAGTGATCTCTTTTTCTCCCTGATAAGGCCACTAATCCCATCAGGAAGACTCTACCTTCATAAACTAATTTAATCATAATTAATTCCCCAAGGCCCCATCTCCAGATACCAGTGTCGGGGGTTGGGAGGGAAGGGTGCAGTTAAGGCATTCACATGTGAAGTCACATGTGAATTTCAGAGTGATACAGATATTTAGTCCATAATACCCAGCAACCAAAACCTCTGAGAAAAATAGTATTTCCTAGAATTATGAAGATTGCAAATGCTTGCCAGTACTCTATGTGAAGGAACTACAGAATGACAGACGCCTTCTGTCATCGGAGCACATTTTCCCCCAGCTTTTATCAAACTTCCTAAAGAAATCTGCAAAAGAAAAAGCTAGGACTTTGGGGGATTAGTCACAAAATATATCACTTGTAGCTGGTATGACTGGGGTGAGTATCATCTGTGTTGAGTGCTTGAGTATATGTTAGATATTTGAGTTACAAATCAGTGATTCACTGTGACACTGGAATTAAGGTTCTTTGGTGGCGTACAAGCAGAAAAATTGCCCCTATCCATGATGAAACTTTCCCAGGGGAATTGTACTTTGTAAAGCTTTACTCCATGCTTTTTATGATTCAGCCTTCATCAAAGCACGGTTGGAGGAAGGCTTTGAGATATACCATATGATGGTTGCTTCCCTTTGAACTCCTTCACCTCAGGCTGCTGTTCATAATTACCCTGGGTGGGTATCCACTAACAGAGCCCTCATGAAGCAGTTAGATGTCATTTCTTCTTTCTCTCAGCTAATGTGAATAAAGAATATTAGTAAATCCTACCCATTGTTTTAGAAGAGAGGTCTATTTCCACGGTTGAAATACTCCAGTCATGGTACAAAGTCTACATAATGGGGCTGCTGTTTTGATGATGCAGCCATTCTGTGGTTAGTATCAAGGACAGCTCAGTGGAGGGAAGGAAGGCATTGGCCAGTCTAGGGGAGGCTTAACCTGAGTTCTACTACCAATAGAGAATTAAAATGAAAGCTAAAGGGCCATACTGCCCATTCATTAGAACTTGAAGGACAAATGGAAATTAAAGTGAATGGAAATGGAAAGTTTCAAACCCAATCTCTAGACTTCTATCAGAGGGCTAGGGAGTACAACTTTCATTCCAAAGGAGGTGACTGAGAATAGTATGCAACATCCCTTATGGAAGGACAAAGGGTTCTTAGTTATAAACAGAGACGAACTCTGCAAAGGAATTTGTCAAAGGGGTACTACGTGCTCACAGAATCATGGAGAGAACCATGTTTGGGAATGCAGCCATGAAACAGAATGAAAGTCACATTGTGGAACAGGCTAGGTGAGAACACACCCTGCAGCTGCAATGCATTGGATACGGCAGCTTGCATCCTGTTACCACTGGCCCCGGACTTTGGGCACCTATTCCTCCTTCACCAAAAGATCCTGAATCCTTCCTCCTTCGCCTTAAATGACTCCCAAGTCAAAGGCTGGGGTCTGATTGATGAAACACCTAACTGTGCTTGACCACAGGGGAGGCTGGGAAAATGAGTATAGAGCATTTCAGCTTCCATGTGGAAGGTCAGCCCTGATTCCCTAAAATTTGTATGGGATAGAGGAGTGGGGATTCACTAAACATAAGTATAGGCTTCAGAAACTGGACAACACCCTTAAGAAAAAATTCATACTGATTTGAAAAGTTCTAGTTTCTGATGAGGAAAAAAAGAGGTAGTAGTGGCATCTAAGTGTAGCTGATGACTTGGAGGGTACTCAATAGAAGAAAGTTCCGAGTCCCAGAAAAGGATTTGGGAAGGATGCCGTTCAGTAGTTCTCAACCTTGGTTTCAATTAGGATCACTTGGAGAGCTCTCAAAAACTACTATTGCCAGGGGTCCTTTCTAGACCAGCTGAGTCAAAATTCCTCAAAGTGAATTATGGTTTAACATCTCCATAGTGATTCTAATGTGTGGGTAGCATTGAGAATCACTGAATTACACCTAAGGCACCTGGGAAGAGAAACAGATGGGCTTTAAGAGATCGTGGTGGGCAGATGCTGCGAGATGCTCCTTGCAGCAAGTTTGGTATTTTTGTGATCTTGTGCTGCTGAGTAACAGCGGGAATCATCTTGTAACTCACCGGCACTTTAAAAGGCCTAGCATGACGCAGGCATGTGAGGCTTTTTCAAATTGCAAAACATTGTTGCATGATTAATAAAAGTTCTCTTCTCCAGGCAGTGGAGGAGGGGGTAGCTGTGTAGGTTGAATCCCAGCTCTGCGGAGCTGTGGGCTTGGAAACCAGAGCCAGAGCCCACCACCCAAACTCTTCTTCATTTGTCCCAGAATGATTCATTCTATTTGAAGGAGATGCGTGGGTGCACAGTGAGCAAAGCCCGGGTTTGGGACTTACAAGAGATGCCCCAGCGTGCACAGCTGGGCAGAATCCTCCAAGCAGCTCAGGTAGCCTGTTCAGGAAATTCAGATGGAGGCAAAGACAGGGGAAGCCATCTCTAGGCTGAATGCCTTTGTGAATCACACAGACTTCCCGGCCCAGCGCAGGCTTTGCCTCAGCCAGGAAAGATCTGGAATACCAAATGGCTCCAGATTTATTTAAGAACAATACCTGGGCAAGAGGGGTATTTGGAATCAAAGTGAAATTCCACAGTACTAAATTTGCTCCTTAATTTCAGATGGAAAATGAAGGAAAGTAATTAAGCCAAGAATTTATATCAAGGAGCCAAGCATTTAATGAAAAAGTCAGTGGCAGCAGGGATCAATATTTGCCTTCCAAAGCAAACATCTCAGAGGAGATGTCTGGGGCAAGATGGGAGAGGTACTGAGCACAGTAAGTAGAGTGTGAACACCCCTGCCCTATGCACTGAGATCCCTCATCAGTCTCTATTTGCTGGTGAGGAGTGTGATGGATGAAGCCACTGTGTGAAAAGCTGCTTTCTCTGCCCTTTGCGCTGCCCCATTAAGGTGGTTTGGCTGTAACCTTGCAGGCTGGATTCTAAAGGGCACCATGCTGATCGATGCTCTCAATTCAGCTATCTGACAGCCACTGCCACTGAAACCACCCAACTGTTCACATGCCCAAGCCTGCCTGCATCCTCTTTTGAAATGTAACAATGGTGCTGGAATTAATAATGACAACAGAAGCCTTCCCAGTGCTGGTTTATGTTTTTGAGCAAACTACTGGCTGGAAGAGGAACTTAAAAAAAAACAAGACAAAACCCACAAACATTAGGAAGACTAGTGGAATGCATGGTAATAATAAGACTGTGACAGTATAGAGCACTGAGAATTTCTAGCTCTTTCAAACACTTCTAACTTGACAGTGTCATTATTTAATTTCATAAATTTGAGTAGAAGAAATAGACCTTCAAAGCGTGGGTAATTTTCTTTGATATTTATGGTTGGGTTTGGGTTTGGCACATAATTTAACAAATATTTATTGATTCTCTACAATACGATGTACTGTTGGTATAGGATGAACACTTCAAAGTCCCTGTTCTTGCAAAACTAATATTCTATTACGAAAGAGAGAAGCATAAAAGGTTAATTTCAATCAAACAGAGTTAGTGATAGAATTGAGGAAGCAGTGTGAGCTGAGATGCAATGAGAGAATGTGGAGGCAGGGTGCAGATGATGTGTGAGCTGAAGTGTAACCTGATAACTTCTTTGAAGAAGGAAGGGAATGGCATCTGGGCTGTGTGTGTGTGTGTGTGTGTGTGTGTGTGTGAGTGTGTGTGTGTATGTATAGAAGGCAGGTCAATTTTAAGCAGTTTGTTACTTATGCAGCCTAAAGTGCAACCCTCTTTGAGGGTTCTTCATAATACACTAAGCAGTTTGCATCCTTTGTGGTACATCAGAGGATCTTAAAATTTATTCTCATTAGAATCATTTCGAATCTGAAAAATACTGTCTTAGCCATGTTATCGAGGTCATCATCAATAGTTAGAAATCATGTTAGTAGTGTATGTGGTTGGTATGATGTGATAAAAAGGGCACTTTGTCTATGGTCTTCATCCCCAAGACCCAAAAACCTCTGTCTAATAATGAGAAAACACCAGACAAGTCCAAATGTACTGCAAAACACCTGACCAGTACACCTCTAAACTGTCAAGGTCATCAAAAACAAGTAAAGAAAGAAAAAAAAAAAGAATTACTTACGATTTTGCCACTCAGAGTGTGGTTCCCAGAGCAAGAAATCATTAGAAATGCAGAATCTCACTCCAAATAGCCACACAAGCAGAATATGCATTTTAATAAAGTGATCCCATATGTACAGCAGAGTTTGGTTCACTGGTGTCAGGGTATGGCCCTGGAGCCTGCATTTCTAACAAGCATCCTAGGTGATCTTGGGGCAGGTGGCCCAGGGATTTTAAAGACCTATACCTAGGGCTTACCTAACCAATTAAATCAGGACCTCAGATTGGTTAAATCCAAGAATTAGTCTTTTTTAAATCTCCCTGGGTGAGGTATAGGTACAGTTGAGAACCACCGAATTAAAAGGTTGTAAGCAGGGATGTGACAGGGCCAGATTTTCATTTTTTGTAATGTTTAAAAGCAAAATTCAACTGAGTGAATGTAAAGATCTAATTGGTTTTGTTCAGTGATTCATGAATGGGGCAAAATCCCATCTAACAAGTAAAAGGAGCTCTGAGAAAGGCAAGTGAGGGGAGGAAGTTGTTAACAAAAGACAAGAAGGGATTATTTCAGACAAGGTCCCTTTATCTTAAGGGATGGCAGGGGTTCTTAGCATGCAGATTACCTCACTAGTGATGATCAGAAAATTCCAGACTGATATGTTTAAAATTTCACTCTTTTGAGAGGCTGAGGTTAGTACTGAGTCTTGGTGGGGCATAACATAAATGACTCCATTTTGGTCCTCTTTCTTTTTAACAATAGATGCCTTTAGTTTTTCCAACCTCTCACAACTATTATCTCAATATTCCTTAATACTCTGCACATATGATATTGTGATTTCTAACAAGATATATATATTTGATCTTTATTCACTGTCTCTTGCACACCTCTCCTAAAGCCCTTGTAATTTCCTGTATAGAAGAAATAGGGGCATCTTTGATATAGTATTTAGTTTTATTCCTAGTTCCTGAAAGAGTTCCAGAGAGATGAAGGTGAAATGGGAGTCTTTTGTTATTCATAGCAAGTCCCTTTCAACCACACCTGAGTTTATGTCAGTGAGGTGACTTTTGGAAAACTCTTAGGGATGAGAAAGTGGTGGTTGCCAGGGGCAACAACCAAGTGATTAGACTGTTGGAACTTACAGCTTACCTCTAACCTCTAGGAATAGGAGATGCACTGGAGCTCAACTTAATCATCAACGGCCAGTAAACTAATCAATCTTACCAATGTCATGACACCTCCATAAAAGTCTCAAAAGGAGAGTGTTCAGGATGGTGAAGAGGTAGAGGTGCCAGGACTGGTGCCCCCAGACAGTATATGGGAACTCCATGCCATTCCTCACATGCTTTGTCTTATGCATCTCGTCCATCTGGCTGTCCTGAATTATGTCCTTCTATAATAAACTAGTGTAGGGGTTCAGAAAGAGTCAACCCATGATGTGCCATTTGGTATGCCAGTTATTTTGAGCTGAAAATAATCAAGGCCCAAAAGACTCAGGAAGAAACCTGAACCTTCCACTTAACTGCTTAAAAGAATTTGGATAGAGGACTTGTTCCCAGAAAAGAGCCATCACTGAAGATAACTACATTAAGATATGAACTAGCCATGGTAGACAGGAGAAACCTAGCAAGGCCTGTTTGGCAGAAGTCCTCTAGATGTCCCATTGTTTCTGGATGGCCTAGCAAACATTTGTTTACTAAACATTTACTCTTTCCATTTTTCCTGTAAATTGTTTTCCTTTCCTTTTAAGTTCTTCCTATGCCCTTCTCTTTGGTTGAGGATGACATTTATACCATATTTTGCCCTTCTATAGAGTCTCATTGTATATGGGGATTCCTTGTACATTTGTAATTAAATTTGATTTTCTCCTGTTAACCTATCTCATGTCTTAATTCTTAGATTAGCCAGAAGAATCTTGAATGGTAGAGGAAAGCTCGCCCTTCCCCAAACATTGTAATCTAGTAAGTCAAATACCTTAGTTCTGTGAGCCCCTGTCTAGCAAATTAATCAAACCTCAGGAGGGGGTTGTGGGAACCTCCAATTTATAGTCAGTTAATCAGAGGCACAGGTGATAACCTAGACTTGCCACTGGAATTTAAATTGTGTGTGTGTTGGGGCGGGGGGGGTGCAGTCTTGTAGGACTGAGCCCTCAACCTGAAGTCTACACCAACTTCATATAGATAGTGTCAGAATTGAGTTACATTGCTGGACATCTAGCTAGTGTCACAGAATTGCTTGGCAGAGAAAAACTCCCACACGCCGGGGAACCAGAAGTGTCAGAAGTGAAGTAGTGTTGTAGTAGGGTATAGAGAAAACACACAGGGGACACAAAGGAAACGTTTTCTTTAACAGTGTGGAAATAGTTCTATCATGTTCCAAAATCTTGCCAAGAAAGCTTATCTGTTATAAACACATTAATTATCTTCAAAAGTTGATTTCATATGCCACCATCATCTGTAGTGATTCTAATTCTAAATAGAGATACAGGGGATAGCTCTGGGGACAACTGAAAAGTATTTCTAGGATTCCTATTACACAAATCTTAGACCACTTGTCTTTTATACTCTCCAACTGAGGTATTGTTACAGGATTTCTTTTCCCTTAATTCCTGTGGTTTTTGGTCATGCTGCTTCAAAGAATGAAAAGGTAGACCAGACAACAGTGGTGGGCAGCAAAGAAAGTTTATTGAGAGTACAAAGCTCCCCAAGATGGAGGGGGCACAAAGGAGTTGCCACCAGATTCTAAGGCTAAGGCTTTTTGTGGACTTGTTGGCAGGCTATTTTAATCTGTTTAACCCTCCTTTGTGCTTGTCACCCAATCAGGTTTTTGTTATCTAAATTTCATGGGGTAGGGGGTGGGTGACACAAAGGGTGGAGGGCTTCTTGTAAAATCCTTTTAAAGGTGGTTTCCTCTTAGGGTGGGGATGGGGGAGGGCGGGCAGGGGGAGTTGTCAGTTTTCTGACTATTCTGCGTTAGTATCATGAGTAGAATTCAGCCAGCCTCAGGACCAGTCCCATCTCTGCCAAGTCTGTGTGATTGGAGATGGGATCAACTCCTAACTTCAGTTAATTCATCTCTTAGATGAGAATAAGAAAACTTGACCACATTGTAAAGTTGTGAGAACAGAATATTATCACATATGAGAAAATATATTATTAACTGTACAGTTCTCATAAAAGCAAGAATTCTGAGAATTATTGTATGAAATAGTCAAAGTTCAAAAATACTATACAAAGGTCCAAACTCCAAGAAAAATAATCCTAAGAATTAAGATAACCACAAAGGCTTATAATGTGTCTGGAACTGGGCTAAGAATTTTACTCTCTTTACCTCATTTAGCCCTTTGAATGACCGAATAAGACAGTTCTTTTTGCATTATTTCAATTTTACCGAGAATATGAGTAACTTATCCGTGCTCTTACAGCTTGGAATGGTGGAACAAGGATTTAAAACCAACTCTACTTGATTCTAAATCCTACATGTTTAAGAAATTTGCTATAATGTCTCTTCGGGTTTCATTTTAATTTAAGCTTTATATTTGGGTTGTGCACACCTCACCATATGATCCTTCACTTAGGATAAATTTGAATGGTAGTCTCACTTAACATTGGCTAAAACAAAAGCGTAGTCCATCAACTCTATACCTGAGGACCTGAAAGACAGCTCTGACCATGGAAAGTCTGACCAGGACCTGAGATCCAAAATTTAATGGGAACAAGCAGAAAAGTGGGTCTAGACTCACATTGCTTCACACTCCAGCTGATTATAAGTAATCTAAAAGCAATGACAACAGTATTTAATTCATCCAGGTATATTTATGGACAGACTCTAAAAGTTGGCAGGGAAACTGGAGTTTCAAGTTGTAGAGGCCCATTAGCAGCCAAAAAGTATGTCCTCAGAGCCAGAAGTCAGCCAGGAACAGATCAGTGAGGTTGGAGAGGGTCTTCCCAAGGAGACTGCAGAGGCTCTGACTGTAGGTCTGGAGAAAAATAACAGGATTCTAGGGACTGCCCAAAAGGGAGGTAGAGGTAGTCAGCCAGATAGATAACACTAACACTCTTATGTTGGGGAAAATGGATTATTCACTTTGTATACTCCTTCAGATTTCAGCCAGATTGATGCTTAAACAACTCAGTTTCCATCTCTGGGAGCAACACCACAGTATATAAGGACTATTCCTATGGCTCTGGGGATAATAGATGGGTTATCTGGGCTTCCTTGTTATGGTTATATCACATATGCTGTCCCCATAGCCACCCTGGGAAGCAAACAGGGCAGCTGCTTTTTTCGTGTTAAATAATCAGCAAATGTTGAAGAGTTAAGATGACAGAATAGTAGTGGAACCCTATACTTGCCTCCTCCCTTGAACATTGCTAGATAAATATCAAATAATTCCAAACAATGACTGAGAAATCAATGGACCGAGCGAACAAACTGTATACTTAAAGGGAGAAAAGAGGCCACATTGTGGAAGGTAGGAGGTGAAAAAAAAGAGAAAGACAGAGAGAGAGAGAGAGAGCGAACAAGCACAGTTTTCACATAAGAAAGACAATTCCCCAAAAGAATTGGCTGAGAAAATAAGAGGGGCTGATTATTGTGAGCTTTTATGGCCAGCAGAACACAAAGACAGTAGTTATAGAAATCTGCATTGTGCTTGTGTGGAGCCCAGTGGACATAGCAGTGCTACTGTGGGAAAGGAGGGCAGAGTTCTGGGAGTAGATAGTATGGTGTGAGAATTCCCTGTGAGAATTCCCTGGGTTGCAATGGGAGAGATAGTTCCTGTTTTTGGAGTGTATGCAAGAGAGGTGGCACTGCCTCTCAGGGGACAAAAGAGCCAGTGGTCACCATTGCACTACCCCATTCATTAGCATAGGGGTAAAAACACCTGCTGAGCGCAGTAAACTTGGATGCTGGCTTTTTGCTGTGTTTTATTCTAAACCTCCTGTACCTTCATGTGACTTCCCTTCTGAGACGAAATGGCACCAGTCCCAGTATGGCAAGACCCTATCCCCCACCTCCACCACCCCGCCACAAGGATCAGCATGGGTCTGTGCTGTGCTGGGTTCCTCAAATTTGGAGTTTTGAAACTCAGCTGATGTGCCTGACATAAAACACAGGTGCACTGTGCCTCCAGGTGGGTAGACAGTACAGACACAGACAGGGTGAAGGCAGAGAGCTGAGGGATGCCAGGGACAAATGAGGGAAGATTGTTCACTCTTTTGTGAGGGCTTTCTGGACAGTGGCATGCATGAACTCCCTTCTCCAAGGAGGAGAGAGAGGACTGGTGCCATTTTTATCCACCCACCAGCATGAAGGGACTTCGGTAAGCAGAACAACACCCACTGTGAAGACTTCAGCTACTTATGCCAAGCCCTATCCCCCTGCACTCTGCAGATGCTTTTTTACTGGGGAGGGATGCCTGAGAGGTAGAGCAGTGATAGGACCCTCCCCCTAGAAGACCAGCACAAATATCTCCCCACCCCCAACATGTACCATGTCCCATAGAGTGCCACAAAGCTTCAACTCTAGTGGAAATAAGATCAGGCTTATTTTAACAGGCAGACCAAAGCACACCTAGTTGGAATTTACCACACACTGGACAAGGTCCAAACACTCCCCACTGTAAGCAAGGAGAAACTTTGCAAAGGACTGACTTGAGGAAAAGAGCAGCCAAAACACAACAGTAGAGTGCACACAGCATATACCAGAAACACTTCTTGAAGCACTAGGCCCTGGACAGTATAGGATCCCTTCTTAATAAAGTCATTACTCTCAGGAGCATGAAACATAACAGGTTTTCATAACAGAGTAGAAGATAGTGACCTAGAAAAATTGCCAAGTCAGAACAACTCATCCCAAAAGAAAGAAGAAGAAAAAGTCACATCCAGGAATCTAATGGAAACATATCTAAGTAATATGCCTGATCCAGAATTTAATAATAAGGATACTAGCTGAGCATGAGAAAAACAGAAAATACCAGGGAGTTACTTACCACAGAGATAAAAGACCTAAAATCTAGTTAGGCTGAAATAAAAAAATGCTATAACTGGGATGCAAAACCAACTGGATATAATGGCCACAAGGATGGAAGAATCAGAGGGATGAATCAGTAATATAAAAGATAAAATTATGGAAAATAATGAAACTGAAAAGAAGAGAGAAAGAAAAATACTGGATCACAAATGTAGACTTAGAGAACTCAGCAACTCTATAAAGTGTAATAACGTTTATAGCATACGAGTCCCAGAAGAAAAGAGGGGAAAAAGGGGCAGAAGTTTTACTTGATCAAACTGTAGCTGAAAACTTCCCCAATCTGGAGAAAGAAACATATCCAAATTCATGAGGTACAGAGAACTCCCATCAAATCAATAAAAGCAGGCCAACACAAGGCATATTATAGTAAAATTTGCAAAACACAAAAATGAGGAAAAAAATCCTAAAAGCAGCAAGGGAAAAGAAATCCCTAACTAACAAGGGAAGACAAATAAGGTCACCAGCAGACCTATCCACAGAAACTTAACAAACCAGAAGAAAGTGGCATAATATATTAAGTGTGCTGAATGGGAAAAAAATATGCAGCCAGGAATACTCTGTCCAGCAAGGCTTTTATTCAGAATAGAAGCAGAATAAATAGTTTCTCAGCCAGACAAAAACTAAAGGAGTTTATGACCATAAAATGAGCTCTGCTAGAAATATAAAGGGGACTCTTTGAATGGGAAAGACTGAAAGCAACAAAGATAAGAAGGGAAAAGAGAAAATCTCCAGAAACAATGACTTTATAGGTAATACAATGGCACTAAATTCATATCTATCAGTAATCACTCTGAATGTAAATGGACTAAATGCTCCAATGAATAGACATAGGGTATCAGAATGAATAAAAAAATAAGACCCATCTATATGCTACTGATAAGAGACTGATTTTAGACCTAAAGACAGATGCAGATTGAAGTGAAGGGATGGAGAACCATTTGTCATGCTAATGGACATCAGAAGAAAGCCAGAGTAGCAATAATCCTATCAGACAAACTAACTCTTAAACCAAACATTGTAACAAGAGATGATGAAGAGCACAATATCATAATAAAGGGATGTATCCAACAAGAAGATCTAATAATTGTCTATATTTATGCCCCCAACTTGGGAGCACCCAAATATATGAATCAATTAAAAACAAACATAAAGAAACCCATTGATAATAATACAATAATAGTGGGACTTTAATACCTCCCTTATGGCAATGGACAGATTATCTAAGCAAAAAAGTGGTCAGAGGGAATTATATAGTAATACAGGCTTACCTCAAGAAGCAAGGCAAACCTTAAGCAAAAAAATCAACAAGGAAATAATGGCTTTGAATGATAAGGACCAGATGAACTTAATAGATATATTCAGAACATTTCATCCTGAAGCAACAGAATATGTATTCTTTTTGAGTGCACATGAAACACTCTCCAGAATAGATCACTTACTGGGTCACAAATCAGACCTCAACAAATACAAAAAGACTGAAATCATACCATGCATATTTTCTAACCATAATGCTATGAAACCTGAGGTCAACCACAAGAAAAAAATTTGGAAAGACCACAAATACATAAAGGGTAAAGAGCATCCTACTAAAGAATGAATGGGTTAAACAGAAAACTAAAGAAGAAATAAAAATGAAACATGACAAATAAAAATGAAACATGACAGTCCAAACTCCTTGGGATGATGCAAAAGTGGTCAGAGGGAATTATATAGTAATACAGGCTTACCTCAAGAAGCAAGACAAACCTTAAAATACACAACATAACCTTAAACCTAAATGAGCTAGAAAAGAACAACAAAGCCTAAAGCCAACAGAAGAAGAGAAATAATAAAGATTAGAGCAGAAATAAATGCTATAGAAACAAAAAACAAAAAAATTGTAGACTGGATTGATGAAACTAGGAGCTGGTTCTTTGAAAGAATTAAAATTGTAAACTCCTATCCAGACTTATAAAAAGAAAAGAGAAAGAACCCAAATAAATAAAATCATGAATGAAAGAGGAGAGATCACAACCAACACTACAAAAGCACAAACATTTATATGAGAATATTATGAAAAATTATATGCCAAAAAATTGGACAATCTGGAAGAAATGAATAAATTCCTGGAAACTTATGAACTATCAAAACTGAAACAGGAAGAAATAGAAAATGTGAATAGACTCATAACCAACAAAGAAATTGAATGGGTAATCAAAAATCTTCCAAGAGACAAATCCCAATGCCAGACGACTTTCTAGGGGAATTCTACCAGACACTTAAAGAAGAGTTAATACTTATTCTTCTCAAAGTATTCCAAAAAATAGAAATGGAAGTAAAAGTTCCAAACTCATTCTACAAGGCTAGCATTGTAGATGCAGCATTGATTATAAAACCAGACAAAGACCTCACTAAAAAGAAGAATTAGAGACCAGTATTACTAATGAACATGGATGCAAAAATTCTCAATAAGATAATAGAAAATCAAATCCAATAGTATATTAAAAGAATTATTTACCAAGTGGGATTTATTCCTGGGCTGCAAGGGTGGTTCAGTTTTTGCAAATCAATCCATGTGATATACCACATTAATAAAAGAATGGTTAGGAAGCATATCATCCCCTTAAAGATGGAGGAAAAGCATTTGACAAAGTACAGCATCTATTCTTGATTTAAAAAAAAAAAAACAAAACAAAACACGAAACCATCAAAAAAGAAGGGATAGAGGGAACATACCTCAACATTATAAAGGTCATATATGAAAGACCCACAGCTAATATCATTCTCAATGGGGAAACACTGAGAGCTTTTCCTCTATGATCAGGAATAAGATAGGAATGTCCACTCTACCATTATTATTTAAGATAATATTGGAAGTAATCAGCAATAGGACAACAAAAAGAAATAAAAGCATCTAAATCAGCAAGAAAGGAGTCAAACTTTGGCTATCCACAGATGACATGATACTCTGTAGAAAACCTGAAAGACCACACCAAAATATTGCTAGAACTGATACATGAATTCAGTAAAGTCTCAAAATACAAAATCAATGTACAAGAAGTATGTTGCATTTCTACATATCAATAATGAAGCAGCAGAAAGAGCGATCAAGGAATATATCCCATTTACAATAGCACCAAAACCCATAAAATACCTAGGAATAAACCTAACCAAACCAATGAAAGATCTGTACTCTGAAAACTGTAGAACACTGATGAAAGAAACTGAAGAGGACATAAAGAAATGGAAAAACATTCCATGTTCATGGATTGGAAGAACAAATATTATTAGAGTATCTATACTATCCAAAGCAATCTACACATTTAATGCAATCCTTATACAAGTTCTAACCCTATTATTTCATTTGTCATAGAGTTGGAACTAACAATCCTAGAATTTGTATTGAAACACAAAAGACCCCAAATAGCCAATGCAGCCTTGAAAATAAAAACCAAAGCTGAAGGTTAATTTGGACTTCAAATTATATAACAAAACTGTAGTGATCAAGACAGTATGGTACTGGCAAACAAAAAACAAAAAGCAAAAAAAACAGACACACAGATCAATGGAAAAGAATAGAAAACCCAGGACCTGAACTATATGGTCAAATAATCTTTAACAAAGCAGGAAAGAATATCTAATGGAAAAAAGATAGTCTCTTCAACAAATAGTGTTGGGAAAACTGGTCAGCAATATGCAAAAGAATGAAACTGGACCACTTTCTTACACCATACACAAAATAAATTTAAAATGGATGAAAGACCTAAAAGTGATATAGGAAACCATCAAAATCCTAGAGGAGAACACAGGCAGTAACCTCTTTGACATTGACCATAGCACTTTTTACTAGATATGTCATCTGAGGCAAGGGCAACAAAAGCAAAAGTAAAATAAAAAGCTTTTGTACAGTGAAAGAAACCATCAACAAAACTAAAGGACAACCTATGGAATGGGAGAAGATATCTGCAAATGACATATCTTATGAAGGGTTAATATCCAAAATATATAAAGAACTTATAAAACTGAACAGACTTTTAAAAACAAATAATCCAGTAAAAAAATAGGCAGAAGACATGAATAGACATTTTTCCAAAGAAGACATATAAATGGCTAACAGACACATGAAAAGATGCTTAATATCACTTATCTCCAGGGAAATACAAATCAAAACCACAATGAGATTTCATCTCACCCAGTCAGAATGGCTAAAATTAACAACACAGAAAACACCTCTTGGTGAACATGTGGAGAAAGGGGAACCCTCTTACAGCCTGGGTGGGAATACAAACAGGTGCAGCCACTCTGGAAAAATAGTGGGGATGTTCCCCTGAAAGGTAAAAATAGAACTACCCTACTATTCATCAATCGTGCTACTAGGTATTTACCCAAAGGATAACAAAGTTTGCCATCACTGTTTGCACACACAAAGGCAGGAAGCAGAGTGGGGGGAAAAAAAAGGAAGGAAAAAGGGAAGACTTCAGGTATGGCCTTATTGGAGGCACAGGGAAGAGTAGGTGGGCTAACTGAAAGTGGGACATCCTGTGTGACTGAGTAGAGGGTGCGTATTTGGCTTTCTCTGGTTGGTTCTAATTGGAATGGGACAAAAATTAAGGAAACATTCAGTTATTAATCAAGTCTGGCTGTTTGGGGCCAATTGTTACAGAAGTTATTGTTAGGCTTCCCGGACTGCTACTAGAGATAATGTTTTGACTTCCTATAAGTCTGACTTACAGACATGGGCTGGCTACTGAAGATAATGGGTTGATTTTCAGGACTAATTATTGCAGACTGCAAGTCACAGTTCTGTCTTTACATGTGGTTTGGCCATTTTCTGTTTGTATATTTTGTGTCTCACTGGGGAGGGAGCTCACTTAATGGCCCAAGTGAGTTACTGAAATCAGTGGGAATACAGAAAAAGAAATAAAAGAACAGGATCTGGTAACAGGTGAGGGTAAGGGAAGACTTCAAAGACCAAAATAATCGTTAAAACACTATTGCCACCAGACTGCCTGGATGTAAATCCCAACTCTGCCAGTCACTTGCCAAATGAAAAGATAGTAATAATACCTAATGCACAGTATACTACTAGAGCTAAATATAAATTAAGTTAGGTATCATATGTAAAGGGATTATAACAGTTCCTGACCCAAGGTAAGTGTTAGCTGTTCTTAATACCCTGAAACAAGTCATTAGCTAACAGCTTATCAGGAGGAAGAGTAGGCTTTTAAGCAAACTTTTGAAATGGTTAGACCTCTGGGTGATATTCGGGAGTGAGACTGTTGTTTTTTTCCCTCCCCAGGATCCTGTATGTTCCCATCAGCACAGTATGTGTTTGCTAAGGACTAATGTTTGTGTCCCCTCAATATTCATATGTTGAAGCTCTAGTCCCCAGTGTAATGGTATTTGGAGGAGAGGTCTTTGGGAGGTAATTAGGCTTAGATGCTTAGATTAGGCAAAGCCCTCATGGTGGGATTAGTGATCTTGGATACCAGAGAGCATTCTTTCTCTAAGTATATACACCATGGAAATACCATAAGAACATGGCTATCTGTAAACCAGGAAATGGGTTTTCACCAGACACAGGAATCTCCCAGCCCCTTGATCTTGGATTTCCCAGCTTCCAGAACTATGAGAAGGAAATGTTTGTTGTTGAAGTCACCCAGAATATGGTATTTTGTTATAGCAGTTTGAAGTAAGACAGTATTTTCTTGTTTTGGTTGAGCTGTCTCCTTTAATTATAACGGTTACTGTAAGGTCTGTGTTTTTTTTTTTTCCCCTTCCCCCAAGGAATTAATGATACTACTCCTCAGGCAAACAATTATTGGTCTGAAAAACTAAATTGCTAGAATGATGAGTAAAATGTAAAATGAGTGAAAAAAATTAAAAGATTGACAATTTTAACCATTGTCACTTCTTACATGTGTTTAGTTACATGTGTTCAGTGCTTTACCATGTACCAATCATTTTCTGTCAGTGATATCAGGCAAATAAAAATAATTATTTTTGACCACTAAGCATACAGCAGATAGATACTAAATTACAAATTCAGTTAACTCCCTCTGATACTTGGCTTTCAGTTAATTAGCATCTTAGCACTTCACATTTATACTGGTGTTCTTGAGTACTGTTTCTAGGTAGAAATGGATTTACTTTTCAATATATTAATGCTAATGAGTTATTTACTAGCCTTGAATCTTATTAAAATACCATGTCTCACTTATATTTATTTGTTTACATAAGTTTTACTTTGGTGAAGTGAAGGGCAAAGATTCTGTGTAAATATGTACTTTTTAAAAGTATGATCTTCTACATGTGTTGAAGGGGGAGGGATTTTTAGGAGACTTCTCCAAAAACAAAAGGCTGGTGGGTGCCATTTCTCCACTCCCCAAACCTAGAGAGCCAGACACCTGTTGGAACCAGTGGGAATGCTGTTAAACATACCTTGCTAACACAACATACCCTACCCCTGCATTCTTCTGCAGATACTTCTCATCCAATCTGCCCTACTTGGCAGGGGTCTCTTCAAAGTGGCTCCTACCATATCTCATCCTGCAAACAGCCCCAGAAGACACCAGTACCACTCCAAATTCATTCCTGCCCTGGTATGAGGGGAAGATATCATAATAGGATACTAGCAGTCCTAGTAGCCAAACCTTATAACTGGCAGGCAGAGAGTGCAGAGAGAGTGCCCTCCTGATCAGTGCATCTGCATCCCCAGCAGAATGACCAGGGCAGGCATTTGGTGTGACTGCTGGCCCTATCCACCAAGGAAAGCCTCTCAGAAGATAATGCAGGAAGAGCACTCACCAGTTCAGTGTAAGCAAACCTCCAAGAAATGAACTGAGGACAGGCATGTGGTATGATTACTGACACTGCCCAACTACAATGGCCCACAATGGCTCCAAACTGGCCCCTTAACAGCACAAGGACCAAACCTAACCCACAACAGACAAAGTGGGCCATTGCAGTCAATTGGACCGAAGGCAAATGAGGCTCAGGTACAATAGTAGAGTACAGGTAATGCACAAAGGAGACACTGTTGAAGTGCCTCATTTTAATGAACAGGGGATACTGCTCTATAGGACACCATAGGACTTATTCTTCATAAGTCAACTACTTTCAAAGTCAGGAGACATAACTGATTTTCCTGATACATAGAAATGAACATAGAGAGTTAGATAAAATGAGGAAATAGAGGAGTATGTTCTAAGTGCGAGAATAGGACAAAACCATAGCAAAAGAGCTAAATAAAATGGAGATAAACAATATGCTGAATAAAGAATTCAAAATAATGGTCATAAAGATCATTACTGGACTTGAAAAAAAAGTGGAGGAACTCAATGAAACCTTCAACAAAGAGGTATCGAATATAAAAAATAACCAGCCAGAGATGAAGAACTCAATAACGGAAATGAAAAAATACACTAAAGGAAATCAACAGCAGATTAGAGGAGGCAAAATAATGGGTTAGTGAGCTGAAAGACAGAGTAATGAAAAGCAACCAAGCTGAACAACAAAAAATAAAAAGAACAATCAGAAATGAGAATATGTTAAGGAAGCTCAGCAACATCATCAAGCATAACAACATTTGCAATATAGGAGTACCAGAAGCAGAAGACAAGCAAGAGGACAGAAAATTTATTTGAAGCAATAATAACTGAAAATTTTTCCTAATCTGGGGAAAGAAACAGACATCTAGATCCAGGAGGCCACAAAAAGCACTCAACAGAATTAAACAAGGAGGTCCACAACAAGGCACATAATTAAAATGGCAAAAAGCAGTAATAAAGAGAGAATTTTAAAAACAGCAAGAGAAATGAAAGCAGTTACATGCAAGGGAAACCCGTAAGGCTGATTTTTCAGCAGAAACTTTGCAGCTCAGAAGAAAGGGACACAATATATTCAAAGTAGCAAAAAGAAATAAAACCAAAAGCAAACCTGAAACCAAGAATACTCCATCTAGCAAGGCTATCATTCAGGATACAAGGACAGATAAAGAGCTCTCCTGACAAACAGAAATTAAAAAAAAAAAAAAAATTCATCACTACTAAACCAGGTCTTCTTGTAAGAAATGTTAAAGGGAAATTATTTGAGTGGAACAAAAAAGCCATAATCAGAAATAAGAAAATTAGGAAAGGAAAAAAATTTCTTAGGTAAATATAAACAGAATAAAATTAGCATATTAATCACTTATAAAATAAGTATAAAATTTAGAGTGTAAAAACAGTAAAATCAATTATATCTGTAAAAATAAGTCAAGAGATTCACAAAATAAAACAGTATAAAGTGTAAGAGGCAAAAACACAGACTCAAATATACAGAACAAATATAGAGATCAAACCAGAGGGGAATTGGGTGAGGGGATGGGTGAAATAACTGAAGGAGATTAAGAATATAATTATTGTGATAAGCACTGAGTGATATATAGAATCGTTGAATCACAATATTGTACACCTGGAACTAATATAACACTGTACATTAATTATACAGGAGTTTAAACATAAATTAAAAATAAATGAACAAGTAATCTTTTTTTAGAAAGGATGTGAAGAATGACACCACGCTTTGGGTGAATGATGGGAGTAAAACTTTAGTGCTTTTATTTTAAAAAATTTTTAAAAGATTGTCTCTATTTGAGAGAGAGAGAGAGAGTGTGAGTGGGGGTGTGGCAGAGGGAAAGAATCTTCAAGCAGCCTCCTTGCTGTGTATGGATAGTAACGTGGGACTCAATCCCATAACCCTGAGATCATGACCTGAACTAAAACCAAGTTGGATGCCTAACCGACTGAGCCACCCAGGTGTGCCAAAACTTTAGTGCTTTTAGAATGGGTTCAAACTTAAGTGACCATCAACTTAATATAGACTGCCATATGTGTAAGATGTTATGTTTGAGCCAAGTAGTAACCACAAATCAAAAACCTATAACAGATACACAAAAAATAAAGAGAATCCAAGCATATCACTAACAAAACCATCAAACCACAAGGGAAGAGAGAAAGGGAAGGAACAGAGAACTACAAAGACAGCTGTAAAGCAACTACATACTTATCACTAAGTGAGTACATATCTATCAATTACTTTGAAGTAAATGGACTAAATGTTCCAATGAAAAGACATAGTGTGATGGAATGGATAAAAATAGAAGACTCATCTACATGTTGCCTACAAGGCAAAAGAAAGCTGGATTAGCAATAATTATACAGGTAGGATAGACCTTAAAACAAAGACTAATAAAGGACAAAGGAGGATACTACATAATGATAAAGGAAACAATCCAACAAGAGGATATAAAAATTGTGAATATTTATGTATCCAGCATGAGAATACCTAAATACATAAAGCAACTTTTAACAAACATAAAGGTAGAAATTAACAGTAATATGATAATAGTAGGGAATTTCACACCCACTTTACATCAATGAATAGATTATCCAGACAGAAAATCAACAAGGATATAGGTTTTGAATGACACATTGGACCATATGGACATAATAAATACATTTGTAGTATTCTAACCCTACACAGAAGAATACACATTCTTTTCAAGTGTACATGTAACATTCTCCAGAAAAACTCATATGTTAGGTCACAATACAATCTCAATGAATTAAAAAAGACTGAAATCATATCATGCTTCTTTTCTGACCACAATGGTACGAACTAGAAATCAATCACAAGAAAATAATCTGGAATGAACATAAATGCATGAGAGCTAAATAAAATGTTACTAAATAATGAATGGGTCAACCAATAAAATAGAGAAAATTAAAAAAAAAAAACAATCTGAGGGTTTTGAAGGGGTGGGGGGTGGGAGGTCGGGGTACCAGGTGGTGGGTATTATAGAGGGCACAGATTGCATGGAGCACTGGGTGTGGTGCAAAAATAATGAATACTGTTATGCTGAAAATAAAAAATAAATTTTAAAAAATTACATGATGAAAGAAATAGAAGACGGCACAGACAGATGGAAAGACATCCCAAGCTCATGGATTAGAAGAAAAAATATTGTTAAAGTGTCTATATTACCCAAAGCAATCTACACATTTAATGCAATTCCTAACAAAATACCAACAACATTTTTCACAGAACTAGAATAAATAATCCTAGAATTTGTATGGAACCATAAAAGACCTTCAATAGCCAAAATAATCTTAAAAAAGAACAAACCTGGGGCACCTGGGTTAAGGCCTCTGCCTTTGGCTCAGATCCTGGTCCCAGGATCTTGGGATCAAGCGCTGCAATGGGCTCTCTGCGCTGCAGAAAGCCTGCTTTCCCCTCTCTCTCCACCTGCCTCTCTGCCTACTTGTGATCTCTGTCTGTTGCGTAAATAGATAAAATCTTCAAAAAAAAAAAAAAAAAAAGAACAAACCTAAAAGTATCACAATCCCAGATTCAAGATATACCTACAAAGTTGTAGTGATCAAAATGGTATGGCACTGACACAAAAACAGACATAGATCAATGGAACATAATAGAGATCCCAGAGATAATCCCATGCTTTTATGGTCAATTAATATATGACAAAGGAGTCAAGAATATAAATAGGAAAAAGACAAATGATGGTAGGAAAACCGGACAGTTACATGCAAAAGAATGAAACTGAACCACTTTCTTACACCGTGTGCAAGAACTCAAAATGAATTAAAGAACTAAATGTGAGACCTGAAACCATAAAATTCCTAGTAAGAAACAGGCAGTAATTTCTTTGTCATCAGCCATAGAAACATTTTTCCCAATATGTCTCCTCTGAAAAAAGAAACAAAAAGTTAAACTGCTTGGATTACATCAAAATAAAAAGCCTTTGCATAGCAAAGGAAACCATCAATAACACAAAAGGCAGTTACTGAGAAGATGTTTCCAAATGTTATGTCTAATAAAGGGTTAATGTCCCAACTGAATGAAGAACTTGTGCAATTCTTCACCACACCCCCCACCAATAATTCAATTAAAAATGGGCAGAGGACCTAAATATATATTTATTCAAAGAATACATACAGATGGTCAACAGACACATGAAAAGATGCTCAACATCACTAATCATCAGGGAAATGCAAATTAAAATGATAATGAGATATAACTAGATAGCTTAAAAAAAAAAAAAAACCCAAACCAAAACAACACACACACACACAGACACACACAAACAAGAAATAACAAGGGTTGGCAAGAATGTGGAGAAAAAGATACCCATATACACTACTGGTAGGAAGGCAAATTGGTGCAGCCACTGTCAAAACTGGAATGGAGGTTCCTCAAAAACATAAAAGTAGAACTACCATATGATCCAATAATTCCACTGCTGGGTATTTGCACAAAGAAAATAAAAACACTAATTCAAGAAGATACATGCAACCTATGTTTATTGCAGATTTATTTAAAATGACAAAGATATAGAAATACTCCAAGTGTTCATCAGTAAATGAATGAATAAGGAAGAGGTGGTACACACAAACACACACACACATACTCACATACACATATTACTCAGCCAAACAAAAGAATGAAATGTCATATGCAACAACATGTATGGAGCTAGAGAGTATAATGTTAAGTGAAATAAGTCAGTCAAAGCAAGACAAATACTCTATGATTTTACTCATACGTGGAATTTGAGAAACAAAAAATGAACAAACAAACAAAAAAAGACACACACACAAAAAAAAAGAGAGAGAGAGAGAGAGAGACTCTTTAAATAAAGAGAACAAACTGGTGGTTGCCAGAGGGGAGGCTGGTGAAGGGATAGGTGAAATAGATAAAGGGAATTAAGAGTACATTTATCCTGATGAGCACTGAGAAATTTATAGAATTGTTTAGTCAGTATGTTATACACATGAAACTAATATAACACTATATGTTAATTATACCTGAAAAAGTAAGTAAGTAAAAATAAAGAGTAAAAAAAAAATGTACTGTCTTTTATCTTTCCATCATTTTACTGTAGACGAGGAAAAGGAAAGGATATAGTAAAACTCTTGAGAATCTTAAAATTCAAACCTCTTCGTATCCATGCGAACTGCAGCCTTTTATATAAAAGAAATTCAAGAAGCCTGATGATTTATTCTATACATGTATGGTTGAATTGTCATCCACAGTATCGATAGCCCTGCTCAGAAAATAAACTAACATTAAGTGCTAGCTGATGTTGTTAATTTTCCCAACAGCCATAAACATATATTAAAGATGTAATGAGCAGGAATTTGTATTACCATCATTATATAAAACAAGAAAGACCATTTAAAAAGGAGTTTAAATACTTACTGGATAAAGGCCAAAAATAGGCTCTTTGTTTCATTTGGAATTTTTATGTTCGGCTAAAGATCACACGGCAACTAACCATTCAATTTGCTTTACTACCACAGAAAGGGAAGCAAGGAAAATTGTAAAAAAAAAAATTCATGGTGACATAATAGATGGGCAGAAATACATCTCATTCTTACCTGTCTTAAAAATAATCCAATTTACCTGTGGCTTGAAAGTGCTATATTTTCCAGACTGTTAGCCAATAAGGCAGTTAACCTGCCAGGCTATTTCACTACGGAGTTTGATGACCTCTGCCTCTGGACCCTTACCAACCATTTGGAACCACCATTTCTGTGATTATAATCATTCAGCAAAGATAATTTCATAATTAAAAAGAAATTTCCTGTGAAATAAGTTCTTTTTTCATTTACAAATGTGACTAAACCCTTATTAGATAGTAGCCTGTATGTGCAGGTATCCTAATAACAAGGCAAATAAATATTGCTTGAATCACCAGCTGGTTAAATGAATCTGGCTCAATCCTGTTTTGTTCATTTCGTGGCTGCTAGTGAAATTAGCTGGTTTCTAGACGGATTCAAATTTCCAGCCAACAATCTTCAGGGTGCCTTTACTTGGCTTAACAATACGAGAAACACTAATCTTGATGGTGGGGTTGCTAACTCTGAATAACAGGAATAGCTTAGATAAAAGAAGAGCTTTAGATCCCAAAGCTTTGGGATTTTGCCCAAATTTGTAATGTTTGCCCTTTTATTTCAAAAGCTTGGCTTTACCAAAACTCACTCAAATCTTTGATTAAACCCCATAAATATTTGCAGTTTCCAAGGACCCACAGCACTTTCTTCTCTGTGTGTTTCCAGACTTGGTTCTTTCCTCTCCTGTGAATTTTTTCCAGTTTTGGCCCATAGTGAATAAGACTGAATATTTATGTCCGTCCCAAAATGCATATGTTGAAATCCTCACCTCCTAGATGATGATTTTAGGAGGGGAGTCTTAGAGAGGTGATGAGGTCTTGAAAGTAGAGCCCTCATGCTGGGTCAAGTGTCCTTATAAAAGAAGCCTTAGAGGATCCCTTGTTTCATTTGCCATGTGAGGTTACGGTGAAAAGACAGTGGTCTCAGAAGTGGGCTCTCACCAGACACTGAACTTGTCAAATCTGCTAGTGCCTTGGTGTCCTAACCTCCAAACCGTGAGAAATAATTGTTTTCTTTTTTTTTTTTTTAAGTTTTATTTATTTATTTGAGATAGAGTGAGAGAGAGAGAGACAGAAACAGAGAGGGGGAGCACAAGCAGGGGGAGCAGCAGGCAGAGGGAGAAGCAGGCTCTCCACCGAGCAGGGAGCCTGATGCAGGACTTGATCTCAGGACTCCGGGATCATAACCTGAGCCAAAGGCAAATGCTTAACCAACTGAGCCACTCAGGTGCCCCAAGAAATAAATTGCCATCATTTATAAGACACCTGGTTTCTGGCATTTTGTTATAGCAGCCCAGAAGAACTAAAACATGGGTTGAGAAGAGCTCTGGAAAGATGTAATGCAGGCAGTTTACACTGACATCTTGAATAAGTTTCCTGAGCTGCTGGAGTTCCACATTTTGGGTCTTTCCAGCTCCAGAATTCCATGAAAAATGATAGAGTGTATCTTACACAAGAAGCAGTTTATCATACACTGGAGTTTAATGAGTGTGCACAGCTTTATCAGACTTTCTATTAGACGTGTTTAGCCAAGCTTGACTTCAATAGCAGAGTTTCTGATATAGTCTGATGGTCAATTGAATTTAGAAAACTTAAGCTTTACAAAAGTGATGGCACAGGACCTAATTCTACAAAATGAACACTAATAACTGATAGTAGCCCTGATTATTAAATTTTTTGAGCCATGGAACTGAACTTCCATCAAAGTGTATTTTCTTGTGACTATTACTTTACATAGATTAGGTAGATAGATGGGACAGATAGACAAATATTTAGATAGAGATAAGAGTATATGTACACACAATCCAAAAGAATAAAACTCAACCTCATCCGGGATCCTTTGCCTTTATCGGGAAGAGATGAAAACTGTCAATAACCTGGATAGGTGACAGGAACCCTGGCTTTGTAAAATTAGTGGATTAGTGACCAACATTTTACTCTCCCATATCAGTAAACGACAGCTTGGTGCAAATATGTTTCTCTTGCTGTTAGAAGAGGCAGCATGTTTTTTTTTTTAAATTAATTAATTTATTTATTTGACAGACAGATCACAAGTAGGCAGAGAGGCAGGCAGAGAGAGAGAGGAGGAAAGCAGACTCCCCGCTGAGCAGAGAGCCTGACATGGGGCTTGATCCCAGTACCCTGGGATCATGACCTGAGCCGAAAGCAGAGGCTTTAACCCACTGAGCCACCCAGGTGCCCCGAGAGGCAGCATGTTTAGGAAGCAAGAACCAGGAGCCTGAAAGCCTGAAACAGTATGACAATGTGGTGACAGAGGCTATATCCACAGCAGACCAGAGTTTGAACCCCACTGCAGCCTCATATTAGCTGTGGGGTACTTGGCCCATCAACTTAACCCTATGCTTCAGGTTTTTTTTTTTTTTTTTTTTTAATGTATTTATTTGAGAGAGAGAAAGTGAGAGAGAGCATGAGAGGGGAGAAGGTCAGGCAGAAGCAGACTTCCCATGGAGCTGGAAACCCGATGTGGGACTCGATCCCGAGACTCCAGGATCATGACCTAAGCCAAAGGCAGTCGCTTAACCAACTGAGCCATCCAGGTGCCCCTAGTTTTTTGTTGTTGTTGTTGTTGTTTGTTTATTTGTTTTTTAATCTTATCTGGAAATTGTAGATAAAAAATACCCAGCTATAGGATAGTTCTGAGTATTAAATGAGATATTACTGCATAAGTAAGCAACTAAAAGATATTTGTTTTTAAAAAGTGGATTCCAATCCCTATCTTCCAAAAACCACCTATCTTATAAATAGATTATAACTGTTGCATCGTCTCTTGCCTGGCAGTCTGTGTAAGAGGGTGCCCACACTTGCTACAAGGGTAGCACGAAAGCTCAAGCAGAGAACTTGGAATCTGGAGGGTGTGCCTTATTCATGCATTGATAACATTATTGCTCAGGGAGAAAAACCCAGGCAGCGGCTGGTTGATTCCTTAGCTTCCCTGGAAAAGGAGAAAAGTACAAAGAGGGGTCTTTTTGCGTCAATTTTCTGGTAGGACAACCTCACCAGAAGTCTCACAGACATGGAAAATCAAATTGAGCAGAGCCCAGTAAAATGTTAGGCCACCCGATTTTCTTCCAATTGCCTTAACAGTCCATGCATAATGAATTAGTTCAACTGATGATAATGTCTCCCTTCTTAAGTTGCAAAATATGCTGAAATTTTAAAAAGAAGAAAAACAGATAGCAACTCTCAGCCTCTTCAACTTGGAGCAGCTGTTATAGCTTTTGAAGTACTTTCCAATGTTAATATACTAATCACTCTTACTTATTTATCATCTCTCCAAGCAGTCTTGAAATCAATAAATAGTGAAGTTGTACTCCTTTGATCTAATATAGCAAGATACAGATACAGCACAATCTTAGTAAATTTGTGGCAGAGAGAAGAACATGTTTTGCTTCCCAATCCTTTCTGGTAGGCACCAAAGACTGCTTCCCATGAGATAGACAATATCTACTCTCATATTTGGAAATAGGAAGATTGCATTGAGATCATTTGATAACAGTGCTTTCAGCACTCATACACACTCCCACTTGCCACTCTAGAGACTCATAACTCATCTGGATTATTTGTTCTTGGAAGATACTAAGCATAAAAACACAGAAGACATATCACAGGGACATGGATAAATACACCTAATTATAGACTGCGCTATTAGCATGACATGAATTGCTGTTTCTGAAAATGATCTGACAGCCAGCGAAAGCTCCTCTGTCACTGGCTAGCCTGTCTGCTAGCAAGAAGGGCTTTGCAAAGAGCAGTCACTGCTATGATACTCTCCCCAGCTGAGTCTATGGTTCTGTGCTTCAATCTCTTTCCCTTTGCTTTGCTTGTGAAAACGAGTTCCATTATTTCAAGTCAGTTCCTTTTTTTCTTCTTCTTCTTAATAGATAGAACATAGCTGCAGGCATCCTCATGCTTTCCTAGGTATTGTTGATGTTTCTCAGTTTATTTAATCAACAGTTAAAACCCAGGTAGACACAGATTAAAGGCAGAGTCCAATATATTTAAAGCCTTTGGCTCGCCCTGCATGGAGAATTTGCAAATCCACTTTGCAGCACTTCCTGCATAAGGAGACTTCTTTGTCCTTTATTTGTTTGCCCCTCACAATTCATTTAGATCAAATCACACACTACTTAATGCCAAAATTCCCTGTGTTTAGTGACTACCAAGTGAATATTTATTTGTCTTCTTCGGATTCTTTTTTTTTTTTTTTTTTAAGATTTGATTTATTTATTTATTTATTTATTTATTTGTCAGAGAGAGAGAGAGCGCACAAGCAGGTGGAGCAGCAGGCAGAAGGAAAAGCCGGCTCTCTGCTGATCAAGGAGCCCTGTGCAGGACTCAGTCCCAGGACCCTAGGATCATGACCTGTGCTAAAGGCAGAAGCTTAATAGACTGAGCCACCCAGGTGTCCCCTTTGGATTTTTTTCTTATAGCACTCATACCAATGATAAGATTTTCCTCCTCTGTTTACCAACCCTCATCCAGGAAAAGAGGTAAATAATTTTGGTGTTGGTCTAAGACCTGATGGGTGTTAACAGATATATATGGCATACAGGAATTTTCAGAAATGTGCAATGGGTGCTCAGCCTCCAGCTGAGTTTACTTGGAAAAGAGGCTCTCTTAAAATATTCAGGTATAATTTTAGAAACAAATATGGAGCATGTAGAATTGGTGGGAGTGGGGGTTCCATCTGCAAAAGGGATAGTATTTAAAATTTATTGATGTGCTTTCTTCTTGCCTACGTGAGTTCTTCACCTTGGTCTTGGTCGGCCAAAGGTTTTTATCTACATGCAGGGATAGGAAAGGGTTCGGGAAATATTACAGAAAGACTGCAGAGAGAATGCTGGATATAATATTTACTGTTCTCATGCAAATTAGGATTTTGCAGCAGAGCAATAGCCTTGAAAACCAGAGGACTGTCATGATAGAAAATTTGCTAAATGCCTTTATACATTTACTCTCACCCATCACTAAATGCCTTTATATATTACTCTCACCCATCCCTTATCACTAGATAAGGGGTGATACCATCAACAACTCAAGGAAGAGGACTTCTTGGGATGTCCTACTTACCAACAACAACTTATGGACTGCAGGTTCGGACAGAACAGAGCTCTCAGATTTAGCTTGTCCAGCTACTGCCAGTGCCCACAGGTCATGGGTACCAAATTGATAGCGAGTGGACCTGCCAGTCAGCCTGTTGGGACCGCAAGATAACTGTAGCAGAGTCTGTGCTGGGCCAAAGTTGTAGCAGACACTCAAGTGTCTCCAGAGAGCTAGAGTCAAGGAGAGTCCACTTCACTCAGGGAGAGCTTCTGTGCCTTCACCAAGCAAGCAAGACCATGTCATAAGTTAATTCAGCCAGTGTGGCGGCCAGCAGTACCCATGTGGGGCAGGAATAGCACTCTGGAGAAGGGAGACGCCAGCTAGCACATAATCAAGGACTGCACAGGCCAGGGAATCTCTTTTCCAAACTGACTGAAAAAGAAGTAAGACTCTTTTAGACAAAATTGCACTCTATCTACTGTAGGTAGGAAAGCAGGGAAAGGGGAGGAGGAGGGCTATCTAAGGGACTAAATATTTTTCCTAAAGTGTCCAAAGATTATCTGAAGGGATACACACGCACACACAATGGATCAGATTAAATTTAAATTGGATTGGACATTTAGTTAACAGCGTTCTTGCCAACTAGTGGGTAGAGGCTTGGAAGAAATGCTGGTTCAGAGTTCTGCTAAACAGTTTGGCAAACAGGCAGAATTACACTCCTCATTTGCAAAAAAGATGCCACTATCTTTGGGATGAGCTGAGACATTCTACCTCTTTGCCAAATCTGAATACCTCTGAAAGCGATTTTCTTTTCTTTTCTTTTTTGTGTGATTTGTTTCTCATTACTTTTCAATCTTTCTTTAAATTTCATTTACTTATTCTTGCTTGGGATTCATCCTAATCTTTTCAAGGAAAAAGAAAGCTCATAGATAGCCAAATCAAGTTTTACTATAAATATCCCAGATGCTCTATCAAGTTAGACAAGGGCTTGCACTTATTTGGGTTGTCAGCTGGTTTGCCCATAAGCAGCTCTGGGCTGGGTTTATTTGGGAACGAGGATCTTGAAATTTTCTAGAAATTATTTTGGAAACAAATATGGAATATGTGAAATGGGTGCATACTTATGGAGCTTCCACAAGTAATCTCATATAATTTGTTGAAAGATGACAGTGATATGTTTCTCTGATGCCTGAGAGCATGATCTTGAGGTCCCATGGGTTCTGGTTCTCATGTATTCCTTCCCTTCGAAGGAAGCAGTTACTCAGTTCAGAGTCAAAGGGATCCAGTTTGATTATTAGTCCCTCATCCCTATGCACTGATGAATTAAATGAGATAGTGCACACAGAATCAAACCTTCCACAAATGGAAGCTGTTATCATTGTGATCATTTTTTTTATGTGGCACCAGATTACTGATGAAAGGTGATTTGAGTTTTACTCTAACAGCAGAAGTTGAAACAAGCAAATTTCTCTAGCCAACTTGCTTGTAAACATCAATCCTATCCTAGGGAACTCTTGGGGTCCCAGGCTCAGAAGTCCAGGAAAATGGCAAACTTTATGTCCATACATAAGACAAGGTGATGACAGAAGAATCATAATTGCCACTGTTATTGAGTACTTAGTATGTGTGAATGTCTAAGCACCTTACAGGAATTATCTCATTTAATCTTCAGAGTGACCCTATGAGTCAGGGGCTATTTGTCACACCCATTTTATAAACTAGAGAACATGTTTGGAGATATCAAGTAACACGCTCAGGATCAGCAGCTCAAAAACCTAAGAAACTAGATTAATAGCTGAGCAGCCAACAATGCCAGGAAAGTCAAGGCCATAGTCTCTTGTCTCACATCAGACAAAAACCTGTTGTCCTGTCCCTCACCTTACATGCAACAGGACCCTAAAGTTAACTCTGCTACAGATTAGATGTGCAGAGAAAGTATAATATCCTCATTGTGCCTACTGTCTGGTCTACCCACTGGTGAGCAAGGACACAATAATTTAAGGGTTCCTCCAGGAAAGCTATCACAAAAAAAGTAGATTGGACAGAAGGAAGGAGAAGGTAGATTTGGAGGGATGTCCTGGAGAACAGGAGGACTTCTGAGTTGCCAGAGAAAAAGTGTAAGAATCCTATGTACTTCTCAGGAGAAGGAGAGAACCCCACAGAATGAATGAGGACCAGAGAGAGAAAAGGGATTGGTCTAAGAGCTTCCCTCACATAATCTTGAGATATCTGCCTGTGTCTGTTTGTGCTATAAGTAAAGGCTATGCAGTCACAGAGAGAGGGAGGAAAGGGGCATGCAGGGTAGTTTCTATTATTATAAATAACCACAATCACATTTGTATACCATTGTACAGTCTTAACACTTCACAGTCTATAATACACTTCATATGCATAATCTCACCAGCTACTCCAGTAGTAGTTGTTCCAACCTATAGGTCTTCTCTGTGTGCAGAGCCAGTGGAAAGCAATTCGCATGTGCATGAAACTAACACTGTTCATATTTCATGCTTCAAAACTAATAATCTCCCAGTAGTTTTATTGGTTCATTCAGGTTAATGTAAACTATTCATTGTGAATAGAATTGGGGACAACATATCAAAATGTTGGGGGACAAAACATCAAAAAAGGGTTACAGCATATCAAAATGTCCTCAATCACTTTAAAATGCCAATATTTGTCCTCTGGGTAGGCCCTGCCTCAGACATCACTTACACGTGCCAAAGCTTGTGAGTCACGAGATCTTACTTTAACGTGTCATTCACGTTGATAAGGGAAGCACAAATCGACCCCGATTAAGAGTTTTCTCACTGCTCTTTCAAGCTGTTTACAAATTCTACTAGGTTTTGGTCATGGATGATACTAGGTAGCTGTAACAGATGCTATTTTGCAAAGAGCGGATAGAGTTAACCACCAACTGTCCACACATGCATTACCCATATGGCAAGGATCATACTTCCACTTCCATCTGCTGGATCACCCTGAAGTCAGGGATGTGTGGATCTCCCAGCCCCTCTCCTCCAACCCAAACCAGCAGGAAGATTATCTGGTTCCCAGTTACCTGCTAAAATGTTTCCTTCCCTGGAAATTGTTTCCGTATATCCCCTTATATCCCCTTTTAAAGCAAAATAATCTTGTCCCACACCTCATATCAGATTAATGACAAAGCAATAAAAGATGTGAAACAGTGATTATTTCACTAAGATTCAAAGGGGACAGCAGACACAGCAACACTTCATTTAAATTGGCAGATTTCCACTTAGGGCTTCATTTTCCAAACGTTTGCATGGACAGAGCTGGCTGCCAGTGTGAGCTGAGTTCCCATCATGGGCAACTGGTGGGGGTGACACTTCCCAGAGGCAACTCCAGCTTCAGCGACTCTATGCTTCCTGCTGGGGCAGACCATGGTCTTTCAGAGAGCAGGTGGGCCCTTCATGGGACCAGATGCAATGCCACCTTTCCCATTTTTTCCATACTCCCACACGAGTGCTTGTGTGGCTTTAGGGGTTTTCCCACCTCTATGCACAACTGTTCTGATTGATGTTTAAAAACAATATATGCAAATGTACATCTATCTAGCTATATGAATATATGCATAAATACATGTATGAATCACAAAAATAATCTTGTCAAAAGTGAGACTATGAGCCATAATTAAAATCTCATTTTAAAAATTGTTGGTGCTGTTATTCTATTTTGGTTCCTAGCAAATGAAATATTTGTTCTCCTTATTTTTGCCCTTTCCACTTGAGCAAACATATACCTCTGCCCAGGGGACCAGAAAGATAGCCTCTTAGATTCACGGCTGTAGGTGGTCAGGTTTTCTCAAAGAGGAGGTAGAGGTACTGCATGGTACTTGCCAGGGACTTGGAGGAAAGCAATTTTAAAGCAAAATTATTCATGCAAAATAGTTTCAATGTATTGGGAGGGGACATATAACCGCCAGATCCAAAAGCTGATTTACATGTATTTATTCATTTGTTCACTCAATGCATATTTATTGAGAGGTTCTGTAGTCCCTCTGAGGACACAAACAAATCAATGTGAGACATTTCCTCCCAAGTAATTTATGATACAACGTGGAGAAAAGAATTCCTCTAGTACCACCTTACATCACCCACTTGGTGTTTTTCAGAGCCTTTTCACATCACTGGTCCCCTTTGAGCTCATTGAAACAGGCGAGGCTCGCATTATTCTCCTCTGACTGATGAGAAGACCAAGGCCTATCTACCATCTCGGGTGTGCTGTAGTTGTTGGTGGAGATAGCACCAGAACCACTCACTAATTGTGTGACTTAGAGCAAGTTATCTGACTGCTCCTGTGCCTTAGTTTTCTTATCTGTGAAAAGGGCATGAATAATACCTACCAACCTAATAAAATAATGTTTGTAAGGTGCTTGGCCAAATGCTTAATACATAGCAGGTGCTCAATAAACAGTCGCTGTTCTTAGCTAGAACTAACATAACTCTTAGTTATTGCTGTTGTTATAAAGATACTGTTATCGAGATGATGGTGCCTGCAGGGATCTGAGTGGTTGCTAGGTTACCATCCCCTGAGACTGGTCTGCTTCAGCTGGCCAGGAGACTCCAGAGATTCAAGCTGATTCACAGTAATCCCTGCTGGTCAGCTCCTGGTCCTGAGGTCTTTGCTTTAAGATCTCCCAGGAACACACATCCACACAAAAGCAGATTTGCAGTAAATGTGTGTAGGAGGCCTTATTGAACCTTATTCCTGTGACCAGGCTGACTCAAGGGGGAGCTAGGAGGACAGGGCAGGAGTCCCTGGACCTGCCTTTGTTTCCTGGCTCCCGGAAAAGGGTTGGAGATTAGTGGGCTGTGCTTTGTAGAAGAAAGAGTTTCAGGGTTCTTAAAGAGAAAAGATGTGAGTGTGGATTAATAGGGGAAGGTTAAGGCCTTTGGGACTTGTTCTCAAGTAGCTTCTGTGGAAATAATGGTGATGAACACGGCCATGCTCTTCACCAGGCAGCCTTAGAGATGGCAGGAGAGAAATCCTGATGCAGCCTCAGTGAATGGCTCAATTCTGAACCTAGCAACTATTTTTCACTCATTTGCTCGGAATTTGGCAAAGGAGCCATTTTCATTTCCACTCAACAAATATTTACAGAGCACTTACTCTATGCCAGATGTGGTGCTAGTTATAAGGAACAGGAATAAGAAACGCACACAGGGCCCTGTTCTCATGGAGCTCAGAGTCTAGAGGAAGATAGAAACTGAGCCATAATGAAAGTATGACGAACGTTAGAGAAGGCACGTATGTAGAAACACACACCCAGGAGCAGGTAGAGAGACAGTGTAGCCTGCTACACTCTAAAGCCATTAGCTCTAAAGCCATATAGTCACCATGCGAACCCAGCTCTGCCATTTACTAATTATGTACTTAGCCTTGCTTAGACTCATCTGTACAATGGGATGTTAATAATAACACTTACTTCATAGGGTGCTGTGAGAGCTAAATGGGTTAATATGTATATAAAACAATTCAATCAGCATGTGGAATTTAGTAAATACTTAATTGATATGAATTATTATGAGTTCTTCCTCATAGGAAGATATGAATCATTGTTTAAGAATCATATCCTATTATCTCTTTGCAGGGTGTTAACTTTAGGTGAGAAGGATAAACTAGTTTCTGACTCAGCTATAGCCAGTTTTATCCTTGACAATCTTGAAGAATGGGTTTGGGTTGAGGTTGGATCAAAATCCCCAGTTGCTATCTTTTATGCAGAAATGAAGCAAAGGACGTCTAGTTTTCTGAGGGTAAAGAAAGAAGTATGTCTGGGGGCACCTGGGTGGCTCAGTGGGTTAAAGCCTCTGCCTTCGGCTCAGGTCATGATCCCAGGGTCCTGGGATCGAGCCCGCATTGGGCTCTTTGCTCAGCAGGGAGCCTGCTTCCTTTCCTGTCTCTCTGCCTGCCTCTCTGCCTACTTGTTTTCTCTGTCTGTCAAATAAGTAAATAAAAATCTTTTAAAAAAATAAAAAAGAAAGAAGTATGTCTGTGAGTGTTGTCACTAGCTGGTGACTTAAGACCAACCCCCAGTTGAAGTACAAACAGATAACTGGAGAGCAAAGGTATGAAGCCATTAAAATGAGCAAGTGTGATGAGCAAGACTCTAGAAAGTGACTGAAGGAATTTTTTTCAGAGAGAATAAGGGCTAATTAATAAAGATTGACTGTTGTTTCTGATGATGAGAGTATCAGAGTTCTTGCTGGGGGAAAACAAAGTGGTATCAAGTCAGACTTAAAGCCAGATGTTGATGGGATACAGGAGCCATCCATACAACACACTTTCCTGTCATTTTCTTATCAATGGGGAGGACAGAAATCTGCCAACATTTTATTCAAAGATCTTGTAAGACTTTAAAAGGGCCCATCAGAAATGTTTCTGATGATCATGCAGCACCTGCGAACAGAGTTCGAGTATGTTTCCTGGCTATTCACAGAACCTCACATCAGCCAAGAAAGCGGTCACGGAAGTGAGAACCCAAGTCTCAACCCTTGAACTCAGAGAACTTTCTGCTCCTTTTGTTTCCATAAATTAAACATTCTGATGTTGTCTTAGTCAGTGCAGACCACTGTAACAAAGTGTCATAGGCTGGGTGGCTTACACGACAAACATTTATTTCTCATAGTTCTGGAGGCTGGGAAGTCCACAGTCAAGCAGATTCTTGACCTGGGCAGACCCCCACTGGTCCTTCTTTTGGGTTTTGTCTGCTGTTTAGATCTGTTTCTCAGGAAGCATGAAGGTCATTATCATTTCCTTGCATATTTTCCCCTTAGATCATATCCTCCATGGCATCAGCAGCCACAGCTTTTGTTTCTCTAGAGCCTGGCCTATTGTCTGAAGGACAATTTATCCAACAGAGCACCAGGGGAGACAAAGAGTCTGGACACTGGCTCAGAAAATCAGATGAAATAGTAGGAAAATGTAGATGTTCTCTTCTGGTTTCCTCTGCTTGTTCTGTGAAATAGAAAGCAGTTATCTCCATCTGAGAGTGAGGATGGGGTAGGAGGAGGTCTGGAGGTCAGGAAATAGAAGAGAAGAAGTGAGGCAGGACAGGTACTAGACCAGGGAAGTATAACAGTATCTCTAAGCAGGACAAGGACCCACTTGAGGTTGAAAGTCTTAAGTTTCAAGTGAGACAACAAAGATTGGATGTTTTTGGCAGACACATTCATTTGTGAAGATGACTATTCAGAGTTGATAGAGGGGTGTACTCAACAAGGGTCAGGGTTTTGCCAAGTGAAAATCACAGTGGGGAGAGAGGCAAGGAAGCAGTGGAGTAATGCCCGCAAGTCATCATAGTGAGGGACCACAGAATCTCAGCTGAGTCAGAATCAGAGTAAGACATGAGGGGGTGGAGAAAAATGGTTAGTTCATATGAAGGTCAAACAATTATTAAGATCAGTCCGCTACTGGGGAGACAGAGCAGACACCTGTAAGGAAACGAGAATGGCTGGAGGACTCACTCCATGAAGGCTGAAAAGGAAACAAATTCTCCTCTAAGTGCTATCATAGAAAAATAGGAATATTCTGGGGACATATTTCAGGAAGGAGGAGAATGGCTCCCATAGGTACTTGCCTGAAGAGTATGGGGTTCTCCTTCTTTCTGTATTATTGGTTCACTCCCTTGTTCATTCCACAAATACCTATTAAGACCTAGTAAGTCCAAGTCTTGAGATGTATTAGGGTAGATGAGTCACAGCAAGCAGGAGCGCCACCCTGCGGCAGAGGGTGGGGAAGCTCACAAGGAGCCAAGCATGGTTCCCTCATTTCCTTTTAGGGATTATTCACCCTGTTTTGCAGGTGATGAAACTGAGGTTCAAGGAAGTTATATTACATGCCGAAGTTCACACAGCAAGTATGTGAGCGGGGTGCTTGGCCTCATACCCAGTTCTATTAGGCTCTCTGTGCTAGGGAGAGAGAACTAGGCCACTGCACAGATAGCCCTATTCCACTTGAAATTCAGTTATCCCATACATTCCTTCAAGATGGAATTTTTTGTTATCTCCCATGATTCTTAAAGAGTGGCAGATCTAAATGGTTTAGAGATATAGAGCATTGGTTTCCAAGATCTTGGCTACATATAGCATGGGTTTGTGATGAAACTCAGAAAATAGAGAAGATGTAATGTTTATACATGTAGGACAAGAATGACTGCCTCTTGCGCTGAGCTTGTTCTTTGATTTTATAACACTTTGGTATTAAGATATCCTTTAGCTTAATTCCTTTTTGGTATTAAAACATCCTTCTTTTATGATATGCAGGCAAACAGTAGATAGGCATTTTCGATTTGCTTGTTTCAATGTCCATACTAAGCAGAAGAAATAGTTGGTATTAGATTAGTCCTCCAATATTGTTAGCCATTTTGCCAGTCCATGAAATCAGAAGTCTAGGAACCACTTGTTTAGAGAACACAGAGCTTGTGAGCCTGTCCTGAAGTGATCTAGGACCAGGGTCTGCAGGGGAAGGATGTTCTTTGCTTCTTTGCTTTTTGTGGCTTCTCTGTCTTCTCTGAGTTGAAAGAAGTCATGGAGACACTTGTAGGCTTGAGGACCATTCAGTTTTCCTTAGCCTGTGTATAAATCTGTGCCTGGGTTCACTTTCTGTATCATCTACCTTACAAGCAGATTTGAAGTTAGGTGTTCTCTCTTTAGTCCCTGAGTACTCTGAGGATGAAGTGTCCAACACAGCCTGACATCAGGACAAAATCTCTCAGGCTGGGGATACCAGGAAGCTTCAAGGGAGAGGTGTGGAGATGAGACACTGTCCCTGGGGGACAGTGAACACAGGCCCTCCTTCCCCATCAGCGGTTTGTTTTCTGATGGTGCCACACTGGATATGCTGGCAAGTGTTTCCTCAGTCCTGTGGCAACCAGCAAGCAGACCCACTGCAACTAGTACTAGGACAGCGAGAGGCTCAAGGTCAAGGAAATGTTTTCTTGGATCAGCTGTGGCACATTACCTTAGTTTTGCTTGTTTGGCTCAGGGAGGGCTATCCATCACATCTTAATGAGAAAAGTTGAAAAGATCAGAGGACAATGAATGACTTCTGCTCAGAAATGGCCACTGAGGAATGGCTGTCATGACTGTTTCCTTAAACCAAGTTGCAATGTAGACACATAAATGGCTTAGCTTGAAAGAAAAGGCTTTGTCATATTTCAGTTTCAGCCCTTATTTCTCTCACATTCTTTCCTTCACTAAAATCAATGTCGTCATCTTCTCCTCCTCCCTTGTTTAATTTATAGACTTCTTTTCATTTAGGCTGGTCATAATCCAGGCATAGGGTCTGGATTTCTGGGATTTTCATACTAGTCGGTCACACATACCAATGTTTTGATTTGGGGGCATATTATTTAATCACCCAGGGCTGATTAAATAAAAGGGGGTAACAACAGCATTCATTTCTCTGATGTTGATGTGAGTATTAAATAAGAAAATGCCTACAAAGCACCACAAGTGCCTACCATAGAATAAGTATGCAATGAATGTTAGCCATTATGCTTCTCTCTAAAAGCACAGAATATATGAGGAATGGGTTGTACAGACTCATGTCAACAAGCATTTACTGAAGACATACAATTGTCTTGGTATTTTGGAGAGTATAGCAGAACTGCGATGAAGTTCTTACTCCCTGTGTCATGCTATCTATTCCACTGATTTGGATTGTTGTTTAAGTATAACTCACTGCCTCCTTAGGGTCCTTCCTTGGGTTCTCAGATGTTGGGACAAACTCTAGATTATTATCCCCTCTTGCCTTATGGTCCTTAAACCCTTAGCCAGGCAGGTTTCTAGTTTTAGTCCCAAATTTGAGCTTTTGGGAAACCACTTTATACATCCAAGTCAAAAAATATCCAAGGAACGTGAAAAGAAATCAGTGTAGTTTTCAAAGCTCTCTACTTTGTTCTCTTGATAAAAGTAGAAAATCTGGTTTTTTTTTTCTAAATTTTTTTTTTCTAAAATTCATGAGCTTATCTTATAGAATAATTTGGTTTTCAGTTTAGACACAGCAGCACTGTTTCCCTTGGGACTGAAATTGGTGTAGTTAGAAGGGATGTTATATATGCTAAAACAGTAAACACTGCTGTAACTCCAGTAGCACGTGAAGCCTAAGACACTAGAGAATATATATCATGTTGGCTCTGTGAGGCATTCAAGGACCGAGATGAAATACATTTGGAAAGCTTCAGTATATTAGTTGACCCTGAGCAGGAACTGCATTCCTAATGCACATTCTCATTAACAAAATGGCTTACTAATTTGGAAAACATTTCATTGCTTCAATTTCATCTACAGATTTTACCAGGAGAGTTCATGTCACATTAAAGAAGTAGTTTTTCTTTCATTAATTTAAAAACATAACATTTGTTCACAAATGCAAAAGGAGTCAGTTTTAATTTACCCTCGAGTGCTCAGTAGCATGTCCATCTTTGAATAAATTGATTTTAACTGTTTTAAAGCAATGACTTTGTTCTAATAAAATCATTGGAGATGTGGTGCTCTGATCGATAAACTTTTACCATGAAGAAACACTTTCATTCCAAATACAGTGCAACAGCCGCATTTCTGTGAAGCCCCAATAAACGACCCTTTCAACTGATACAAGCTGCAGATTTGTTCTTTGATTTGAAAAACCTTTATAAGAAAAAAAAAGTGAAAAGATAAAGTAAACAAAATTTCGAACATTTCATCTTGAATTCTACATGGTTAAAGATTCTGTTGTGATTTGCAGATTTGTTCTTTGATTTGAAAAACCTTTATAAGAAAAAAAAAGTGAAAAGATAAAGTAAACAAAATTTCGAACATTTCATCTTGAATTCTACATGGTTAAAGATTCTGTTTGTGAACCACAGGGAAGAATATAGGGCTTTTTTGATCAACAATGAGAATGAAACTCAACAAACCATGTGTTCTTTCAGGGCTTAAAAAAAATCCGGGGAACTCTGTAAAAGTGGTAGTATTTTAATTATGGTAGACAAAAAGTCTGTTTTGTGAATTCTGTACTGTGTATTTTTATTCATTTATAATTATATAAAAATTAACATAATCTAAATATCCTAACTTGTTTTTCATAATTTTTACTATTTTGACAAAGATCTGTCTTCCTCAACCTCCAAAAATGCACAAGGCTTCATATACAAGGATCTTTTTTATAAACTTATTTTTTAAGTTTCATGTAATAAAATGTAGTCTTTGTGGTGTACAGTTTTACGGGTGTTTAATAATGTACAGAGTTGCGGATGATCCAACACAATAGAGATTTCATCACAATAGAGTTTCATCACTTCCCAAAATTCCCTTTGCAGTTAACTCCCCATGGCAACAACTGATTTGTTTTCTGTCTGTATAGTTTTGCCTCTTCCAGAATGTCACTTAAAGGGAATCACGTAGTATGTAGCCTTTTCGTTCTGGACTCTTTCACTTAGCAAAATGCATGTGAGATTTATCCATGTTGTTCCATGTATGAGTATTTCCTATCTCATCATTGCTAAGTAGTATTCTATTACTTGTACATATCACAATTTGATTTTCTGTTCACCTGTTGATGGAAATTTGGGTTGTTTTTAGTTTTAATCAGCTATGAAAAAAGCTAATTATAAACATTCACATATGGGTTTTTATGTGAACATAAGTTTTCATTTCCTGTAGGTAAGTTCCTTGAAGTAAGGACTACTGGATTACTTGCTAATTGCCTGTTTAACATTGTAAGAAACTGCCAGACTATTTTCCAAGATAGCTGCACGATTTTGCACTTCCTCCAACTATATATGAGAAATCCGTTTGCTTTGCATCCTTGTTAGGGCTTGGCAATGTCAGTTTCTTTATACTTTAGCCTTTCTGATTGGAGTATAGTGAGTGTATCTCATTGTGGTTTTAATTTGTATTTCCCCATGGGTAACAATAATTGAGCACACTTCCATGTGTTTATGTGCCTTCTCTAGGTCTACTTTGGTGAAATATCTGTTTAGATTTTTTGTCTATTTTTTTAATTGGATTATTGTTTTCTTACTGTTCAGTTTTGAGAGTTCCTTCTATATTTTGGATACAAGACTTTTGTTAGATATGTGATGAGTAAATATTTTCCTCCCAGTCTGTAGCTTTTTTCACTTTATTGAAAGTATCCTTTACAGAGAAAAAAGTTTTAATTTTGATAAATTCCAATTTGTTGCTTTTTCCATCTATGATGTATAGATCATATTTTTGGTGTTGCATAAAACCTTTTTCGATCTCAATGCAAGAATATCTTTTTAATGTCAAAAATTTTTACAAATCTTCAGAGAATTGCAGTTGAACTCTTCAGTATCCATTAATTTAAAAAATACATAATGACAATTTTATTAATCACTATAGTCTCTCTATGCTTTTGAAAAAAAAATGGTTATCTCTCCACCTCTCATAGATTTGAATATTTAGTTTCATATGTAAATCCAGAACCCTCATTATTCTAATAATGACTGCCCCACTTGACCTCCTTCTGTCTCCTTGCATCAGTTAGGGTTCTTTGGTATCAACAAAATCAGGTTCTGGTCTAGCTTAAGTTTATCAGGAGTTCATAGGATCACTGAAAAGGATAGAAAACAATGCTTGAAAACAGGCAGGAATTAAGGTGGTTCTAACAGTATCAGGAAGCTATAACTACGGCTAATAAAATAGGATATTAGTCCTGCTCTGCCACTGTATACTCAGGACACTTAACTCCTGCCATTTTTAGATTTTTTGCTCATTGACTCAATATTCAAATTCCAGACTGGAATGTAACAAATTGCCCTTGTGGCTGTTCCTTTATTAAAATGTGGCACTGAACTATAGATGCTCAGGTACTAGTCTTTCAGTTGTAAAGTGGGGTCGTGGTATCAGACACTATGGGAAGAGAAACATCCTTTGTTCATTGAACTGGGAAGCCAGAAATTCTTGTCAATATTCAATTCAACAAACATTGATCAAAGGTCTACCACTGTCTGAGCAGGGATAATATATATAACATACAATTGGTATATACCATGAAAATGCTCAAAACGTGATGTTTAGGGCACTGTGACTCTTCCTAGGAAAGTCAGGGTAGAGTTTATAAATTATGTGACATTTGGAAGGATAAGTAGGGGTTATCAGGGGCCGAAGAGAAAGAAAAGGTCTTTCAAGAAGAGAAGGATGGATAGGTCGCTATAGCATGGGGAGGAGGTTGGGGGACTGGATGGTTAGAGAGAAGGCTGGAACAATAGGACAGAGCTAATTATAAGGGGACTTATTGATATCAGCAAGATGGAGCAAAACCCTAACCTGTCTACTTGGGAGTAACACAGAAATTGCTATAGCAATAAGGAAGCCTAAATTTTCTTATGTGTTGTCCTTGACATTTAAATGTCTTCCTACCAAAGTTCACGACGGAGTATCACAGAACTATACAATAGATTTGACTTTAGATACTGTCCAGAGGGATCTAACTTCTTTATGTTTCAAACATAGGAACTGAACCCCAGAAAGGTGCAGTGATTTATCCAACATCATCTATGATAATGATGCTGGTTCTGTTCTGTGGCCCCGGTTCACAAGTGCCTGAATCATTCCCAGTGGCAGAGCTAGGCTCATATGAGAGTGTATGACTTGATGCTCCTGGCTCTCACTTTCTAGGAAATCCCAAAGTAGCCTATGCAATACATTATTTCTAGGAGATATATGCAAGGGAGGGGTTCTGAGGTCACATGAGTTGGGAAATGCTTGTGTATCCATCTCCAGAGTACACTAACATATTAGAAATTCTAAGGAGGCCCACAGCAAAGATACTTGTTTACCTTTAACTCAGATTTCCCATGTTTATTTGTCTATAGAATCAGTTTGTCTAACATGTATTAATATAAAAAATGACCTGCCTGATGGTCTGAGTCACAGTCCAGAATTGGAAGATGGTGAATCTACAAGCTAGAAACAGAAGTCCTAGGTGGTTACCAATCCTGGAGGAAGAGTGAAGCTCTTGAAGGCCTACATTCACCAGGCTCTAAAAATGAACAAAACCCTTGTTCCTTCAAAATCCAAACATAACTGATCAGTTTTCTTTTCCTTTTATGAAACAGATGGAAGATATGTCATTAATAGAGTTAATATTGAATATATATATGTGAATTAATCAGGGCATGGCCTTATAATTATACAAGATATTATGTGAGGTCCCACTCCATATGTACTTGTGGCATATGGACTTTGCTCCTGTCACTTCATGTGGGAGATGACTATGAGTAAGATATTGTGCCCCCAATGAGAAGCTCAGAGTCTGATATGCTCAGGATCAACTGGAGAGAGGGTCATCATTTCCTTGGTTCTAATGCCCAGGATCCAAGTTTCTAGAGGGCTCAGGGCTCCTCTCCTTGCAAACATACTAGTCATAAGGTGTGAAAGAAACATCTAATATCAAGCAAAGAGCAATAATAGACGCTGATGGCTTTCTTTCAAGGTTTTCAACATTCTCTCAGTTCTGGTTCAGGCTCTCTGCTGTCATCTGTGGGTCTCTCCTGGGGGTTCTGCTGGCCATTCCTCTGGCAGGACCTTCTCTCAGGTGTATCTCTGGACATAGCTTCCTGCCAGCATGCATTCTGGCTTGCTGCCTTCTTCATGCTGAGCAGCAGTCTGGAGCTCTTCCCGGACATTACCAAAAGAGTCTCTCACTTCTAATGGAGTCACTGCCAAGCTTGTTCAGAGGAATAAATGGCTAGATCAATGGCCTTCTCTTCTTGTATCTGTTTAATTGACTATGCTAGGATGGTAGATACAAAGGTAGATAAAACATTGTTCCTGCCCTTAAGGAATTTATGGTCTATGGGGAAGTAAGTCATACTCACATATCACTTAAATTATCTGGCATGTACTATAGTAGAGATATAAATAGTATTATGGACACTGGACCTAGTTTGGAGTTGTAGACGGATTCCTCCTGCCTCTCATGCAATTTCCTCTGCTAGAACATGGCCATGCACCTGGCAAACAGATGGTCACTGAAATGTAAGACCTGTTTCCTTAAAGAGAAATAATGTCAGATTTGGATTGCCTTTTTCTCTGATTTCACTGTCACAGACTCTATCCCCATTAAGGGTGTCTCCTCCTCTAGAGGCCTGGTGTTCTTTCAAACCCTCGAATTCTGGTTTCAAAGGATCACATCTACCTGTCTGATGGTTGGCTCAGCTCTCCTGGTGCTTACTTGCTCCTTCCCCTAAGGCACTAAGATAAAAACACTCACACTCTCAAATCCACCACTGTTTATATTGCAAAAATGATTAAATAACATTCTTTGTAACTGCAGTGTAAAATTCCAGTTTATACTGTCCTCTAACTCTGTAAAACAATCATCAGAATAAAGTCTTCAAGATACTATTAGTGACTTTTTAAAAACAAACATCAGAAGCTACATATGCAAGTAATTGTCACTCTTTTTAAGATAGGTATGCAGGGCAGTTAAAATGATTAAAATTACGTTATCATAGTTTTCTATAAATCTCACAGAAAAATCAGTTTTACTTTTATAAAATGTTTTATCCTATTTTTTGATGCAAAGTTACTTACTATGATCATCCAAATTATTTCTTTGACTTTGACTCCAAATGACTTTTGATTTTTTCTAAAAATAAAGACTAATCTTAATAAAGTGATAACTCTTGAGCTTAACATTCACCTGAAGCTGATTTTTCATTGTTTTTCAGCTGAAGATTAAAATCCTTAGCATTCTTAAGTAGATTGTATTATTGTTACCAAATATTTGCTATTCCTCCCATCTTACTGACATCAGGCTCAGCTCTGAAACTTGCTTTGTCCAATGCAGTGTGAGTAGAAGTGAATATGTCAGTTTCAGACAGATAATTTGGAAGCTATATGTCAGCTCACCAAGGTGAGATTGGTATGTTCCAGTTAGGAGTTATTCCTTCAGTCCTGAATGAAGATGTGGACAGGGTCATAGTTACCTTTCTATGAATATGTGACATAAGCAGGGAATAACCTTTTATTGTTCTGAGCCACTGTGATTTGGGGGCAGCATAATGTAGTCAAATGCTGACTGAGCACCTGCTTAGAAGGCTTTGTAACATCTGCTGCCTTCATTCTTCACAACTACCTTTCTATTTTCTTCTCTTTATAATTCTAACCCATTCCTGACATTCCTTCTGACCTTCTCATATTTCTTGAAAATTCCAAACTCCTTTCTACTTGCTGGTCTTTATACATGCTATTTATTCTACCTGGAAACTGACTTATTATTATTATTATTATTTTTTTTTTGCTGCGTTCTACTGCTCTTCTACCTCCCTCACATGGCAAATGTTTACTCATTCTTTAGGTCTCAGGGAAACTTTCTTTACCTTCTTCAGAAAAAAAGTGTGAAAATAGTTATTATATATTCCATATGTTCAAAAACTGAGAGACATATAGAATAAAAGACCCACACAGAATTCCTAGAAATGTAAGCTACAATGTCCGAAGTGAAGTGAAAATATATCAAATAGCATTGAATGGATTATCTATTGCAAAATAAGAGGTTATTGAACAAAGCAGAAAATCAGCAAGTATATAGATGAATTAAGCAATACTATCAACCAGCTTAACCTAATTCATAGGACACTCTACCCAACAGCAGAATACACATTCTTTTCAAGTACACACAGAACATTTACTAATCTGGGCCATAGAACAAGTTAACCAACTTAAAATAATTCAAGTCATACAAAATAAGTACTCTAACCACAGCAATTAAGTTAGAAACTAAAATGGAAAAATTATGCAAAATGCCCAAATATTTGAAAACTAAATAATGTATTTCTAAATAACCCATAATATACACAATGGAATGCTATGCAGCCATCAAAAGAAATGAAATCTTGCCATTTGCGACAACGTGGATGGAACTAGAGAGTATCATGCTTAGCAAAATAAGTCAAGCAGAGAAAGACACCTATCATATGATCTCCCTGATATGAGGAAGTAGAGATGCAACATGGGGTGTTAAGGGGGTAGGAGAAGAATAAATGAAACAAGATGGGATTGGGAAGGAGACAAACCATAAGTGACTCTTAATCTCACAAAACAAACTGAGGGTTGCTGGGGGAAGGGGTTTGGGAGAAAGGGGGTGGGGTTATGGACATTGGGGAGGGTATGTGCTATGGTAATTGCTGTGAAGTGTGTAAATCTGGCGATTAACAGAACTGTACCCCTGGGGATAAAAATATATGTTTATTAAAAAATAAAAAATTTTTAAAAATCAATGAAATAAAAAATAGAAAAACCAGAGAGAAGAGCAATAGAATCAAATGTTGATTTTTTGAGAATGTCAATAAAGTTGATAAACTTCTAGCCAGGGTAATCAGGAAAAAAGAGAAAGAAAACATTAATCACAAATATCAGGAATGAAGGAATTCTATGGAGAGCTATATTATAAGGTCTACAGGTATTAAAAGCATAATAAAGGAATATAATGACAAACCTTATATCAATAAATTTGAAAACTTAGAGGAAATGAACAAATTCTGGAAAGATAAAGATTAACAGAACTCTAACGAGAAGAAATACATAACCTAACTAGCCCTATTATATACTGAAGACACTGAATTTTTAATTAACCTACCAGAAAGAAGACCAGTCCATGTGAAAACACTGATGAATTCTACCAAAAGCTTAAGGAAGAAAAAATTTTAATTCTATGTAATATTTTTAAAAAATTGAAGAGGATGGGATAATTCCCATTTAACTCTATGAGGTCAGCATTACTCTGACAACAAAACTAGGTAAATACATCACAAAAAAGCAAACTATAGACCAATATACCTCATGAACAAAGATATAAGATTTATCATTTTTAAGAAATAAAATCCAACAAAATATAAAAACAAATATACACCATGACCAAGTGGGATTTATGCCAGGCATGCAAGGTTGACTTACACAAAAACAATTGATATAATTCACCATATTAACTAAAGAACAAAAAAACCTGTATGATCATTTAAATAGACATAGAAAAAGAATTTGACAAAAATCTAACATCCATCCCTTTCAGCAAGTGGAAGAGAAATGTACTTCCTGACCCTATAAAAGTTGTATGAAAAACATACAAGTGGAGCACCTGGGTGGCTCAGTGTGTTAAGCATCTGACTCTTGATCAGGTCATGATCAAGATGGTGAGATGCAACCCCATGTCAGGCTCTGTGCTCAGCACAGAGTCTGTTTAAGACTATCTCCCTCTCCTCTCTGCCCCTCCCCCCTCTCAAACAAATAAATAAATGAATAAAAAAATACAAGTTTTAAATTAAAAAACACCATCACACACACACATACATACACACACACACAACAATACATAAGTAATATACTTAATGGTGAAAGACAATATTTTCCCACTAAGATCAGGAATAAGGAAAGGATGGCCATTCTCACCATTTCTATTCAACATTACTGAATTCAATATTCAACTGGAGGTTCTGGCCAGTACAACTGGGCAGGGATAAAAAAACAAAAGGCATCCCAATAGGAAAGGAAGAAGTAAAACTGTCTGAAGCCAAATGATCATTTATATAAAATTCCAATGGAATTGACCAAAAAAGTCTGCTAAAACTAGCAAATGGATTTAGCAACATTATAGGATATGAGGTCAATATACAGAAATCAGTTATATTTCTATATGATAGTAATAAAATATTGTAAATTAAAATTTAAAATATTTATAATAGCATCAATCAATATGAAATACTTAAGGATAAATCTGAAAAAAGAATGTGAATAATCTGCACATTGAAAAATACAAAATATTGCAGAGAGAAATTAAAGATCTAAGTAAATACTTATATTCTTTTTCATGGGTCAGAAGACTTAATATTGTAAAAATGTCAATTCTCCCCAAACTTATCTATAGAGTCAATGCAATCTTCACCAAAATCCCAGCAGTTTGTTTTGGTAAAAATTGACAAGCCAATTTTAAAATTTGTATGAAATGCAAAAAAGAAGAACAGCCAAAGAAATCTTGAAAAAAAATGTTACAGGACTTAAAATATCTGATTTCAAGACTTATTATAAAGGTACAATAATTAAGACACTATGATATCGACATAAAACTAGGCTAATAAGTCAAATGAACATACAGAATCTAGAAAGAGGCCCACACGTATTTGAGCAACTGATTTTCAACAGTGCTGCAAAGACAATCCAGTGGAGAAAGTACTGCTTTCAACAAATGGTACTAAACAACTGACTATCCACATAGAAAAGAAACAGACCTCAATCCATAATTTGCACCATATAAAAAAAAAATAATTCAACATGGATCATAAGCTTAAATGTAACATCCCAAACTCTAAAACTTTTAGAAGACATAAAAGAAAGTATCTGTCATCTTGGATTAGACAAGGGTTTCTCAGGCATGATACATAAAATTTTAAAAGCCAACAAATCTGACATTATCAACCTTGAAGTCTTCATTCACAAAAGATATATAGATTAAGAGAATAAATAAGCAAGTTACCTAGTGGGTAAGGTATTTATAAAGCACATACCTGAAAAGGATCTATATACAGAATATACTTTCAAATGCCCTAAAACTTCATCACAGCAACTACATTAAAAATTGGTAAAAATTTCTGAACAGATACTTCATCAAAGAGGATATACAGGTGGTAAATAAATAAGCATATGAAAAAAATGCTTCGACATTCCATTAACCATTAGAAAATGAAAACAAAGCCCACAAGATGCCAAACACCCTACTGGAATGGCTAAAATTAAAAGGACTGATCATAAGAAGCACTGGCAAGCATGCAGACCAAGTGGAGCCCTCAACAACTGCTGGTGGGAATGCATAACGGCATAGCTACTTTGCAAACCAACTTGGTCGTCCCTTTCTCTTTCTTGGCAGTTTTCTTTTCTCTCCTTCTTTTCTTTTCTTTTCCTTCTTTCTACCTTCCTTCCTGTCCTTCCTCCCCCCTTTCCTCCCTCTCCTCCCTTCTCCTCTTCCTCCCTTTACCCTTTCCTTCTTCCTTCCCTTCCTCCCTCCCTTCCTTTCCTTTCAGTTTCTTATAGAAACACACTTACCACATGATGTAACAATTTTATTCCTAGGTATTATCCAAAAGATATGAAGGCCCACATTCACAAGGACCTGTACACATTTTGGGGAGGGAGCAGCTTTATTTGCAATCACCAAAAAACTGAAAATATCTAAATGTCTTTCAACACATGAATTGTAAACAAATTGTGGCATATCCACACAATAGACTACGACGCAGCAAGAAAATGGAATTAACTATTGATACGTTCAATAACATAGACAAATCTGAAAATAATTATAATGAGTTAAAGAAATTATGAATTAAACAGAAATGTACCTACTGAATTATTCCATTTATATAAAACGTGAGAAAATGCAGTCTACTCTATAGTGACATTAAGGAGGTCACTGGTTTCTCAGAGGGTTCAGAAAAGAAGATAGCAGGAGGAATGAAAATAGGGAAAGAAGCTCATAGTGAGAATACCCACCTCTCATAGGTAATTATGAGTATTAAATGTGACAATTCATTTACAAGGGTTTGGCACAGAGTAGTCAACCAATATAATACATCACAGTAACAGAAGGAAGGAAAAAAAACTATGTGATCTCAATTCTCACAGAAAAAAGCATTTGGCAAAAGAAGGAAGGAAAAAACTGTATGATCTTGATTCTCACAGAAAAAAGCATTTGTCAAAAAGCATTTGACATAATTTCATGATAAAAACTCTCATAAAACTAGGAATAGAAGAGAACATTCTCAACATGATAAAGACCATATATATGAAAAACTCACAGCATCATATTCAATGGCAAAACACAACGTTGAAATATTTCTTGCCCCTCCCCATCCCTCCACTTGTGCACACTTATTCTCTCTAAAATAAATAAATAAATCTTTAAAAAAAATACATAAGAGCTGAAACTATAAAATTATTAGAAAAAATGATGGGAATAAATCTTTATTACTTTGGGTTTGGCTATGGATTCTTAGATATGACACCAAAAGTATAAGTGAGCAATAAAAGAAAAAAGATTGGACTTTGTCTAAATTAAAAACTTTCGCACTAAAGAACATTATAAAGAAAGTGAGGGGGTGCCTGGGTGGCTCAGTGGGTTAAGCCTCTGCCTTGGGCTCAGGTCATGATCTCAGGGTCCTGGGATTGAGCCTGGCATCAGACTCTCTGGGAGCAGGGATCCTCCCACCCCAGCCCCTGCCTGCCTCTCTACCTACTTGCGATCTCTGTCAAATAAATAAAATCTTAAAAAAAAAAAAAGAAAATGAAAAGACAAATCTACAGAATTAAGAAAATATTTGGAAACCATATAGCTGGTAAGATCTAGCATCCAGAACATATAAAAAAACTCCTATAACTCAGAGTTATAAGAGTTGTAACTATAATAAAACACAGATAAAAACCTAATTACAAAATTGGCAAGGGACTTAAATAGATATTTCTCCAGAGAATATATACAAATGGCCAACAATTACATGAAAAGATGTTCAGCATCATTAGTCACTAGGGAAAGGCAAACCAAACAAGATACCACTTCATGCCCACTAGGGTGGCAACAGCCTAAGAGAAAGAGAGTGAGCGAGAGAGACAGAGAGACAGAGAGAGAGAATAGCTGATATAATCAAGGATATGGAGAAACTGGAACACTAATACATCACTTGCAGGGATGTAAAATATACCAGCTTCCAGGGGAAGTAGTTGGGAGTTTCCTTAAAAAGTTATTTGTAAAATTACCATATGACCCAATATGAACCAACAATTCTGTGAAGTATATACCCAAGAGAACTCAAAACAAATACACAAACAAACACAAATACAAGTGAGTTCATGATAGCAGTTTCCAATAGCCAGAAGCTTGGAAAAAGCCCAAAGTCCATCAGCAGATGAATGAATAAACAAATCACTGTAGCTACATACAACAGAATATTATTTAGCCATTAAAAGGAATGAGGTACTAATACAAGCTACAACATGGATGAATCTCACAACATTATGCCAAATAGAATAAGCCAGAATCCCACTGTAAGATTCTATTTATGCGAAAAATTCAGAATTGTTAAGTCCATCAATAGAATATAGATTTGTGGCTATCAGGAGCGCTGAGGGAGGGAATTAGGAGTAACTGCTCAATGGGTACAGTGTTGTTTTGAGGCAATGAAACTGTTTTGAACTACATGAGAACTAGACAGAGCCGGTGGACGCACAACATTGTGAATGTGCTAAGTATCACTGAATTGTTCCCTTTGAAACAGTTACTTATGCTAAGTGGATTTCACCTCAATTTGTTTTTAAAGATTTTATTGATTTATTTGACAGAGAGAGATCACAAGTAGGCAGAGAGGCAGGCAGAGAGAGAGGAGGAAGCAGGCTCCCTGCTGAGCAGAGAGCCCCATGCGGGGCTTGATCCCAAAACCCTGAGATCATGACCTGAGCCGAAGGCAGAGGCTTAACCCACTGAGCCACCCAGGTGCCCTTCATCTCAATTTTTTAAAAGGTATTTGACATAGTGCCTAGCATGTTATAAGCATTAAAGAAAAACTAACCATTAGGATTTTTATTATAGTTTTACTTACAATAACTGAAAAATAGAAGCAATATAAATCTGAAACAATAGGTAATTTTAAAAATTAAGGTTCATCCACATATTGAAATATTTTGCAGTCATTCAAAAACATGTAAAGGATATTTAGTGATAATGGAAAATACTCAGTATGTTAAGTTCAATATTTGTAACCAGAAAACCCCAGTAAGTGTTATGTTTAGAAGTTTGTTCATCATACTTTACGTTCATCTCAAGTTTGATGTTTAAATCCCCCCAAAAGCCAAAATACTCAGGTTCACGTAGAACACTCAGAATCCACATCAATTCAAGATTAAATTATTTTTTGATCTTAGATTGAATTCAATGCAGAAGCCAAGACTTGGCATCTGATTTCCAGTTTGTACCTGGCCTTCCCTCTCAAGCTTTATTTCCTAGAATCTATACTCTTTTTTATGTACCATTCTATGTTCTGCCCACTCTCAGTTGCAACCGGTTCTTCTTTCTCTCCCTTACCAGAAATAATCTTACTTACAGTGCTATTACTTCCTGGAGGAAACTTCTCTAATCCCAGCTGCCAGCTGTCTCTATATGCCCAAGACTCTCTAGAGATCATGCAAACTTCTTATTGTGTCAGGCGTTGTGATTATTTCTACACACGTTTCAATTCCCCTGACAGGCTAGGGCTGTGACTTACTCATATTTAAAATGACTAAGGCATCTGGCAGAGCACTCTGCTCTGATCGTAGTAGGTGTTCAATAAATGTTTATGAAATTGAATGGAATTTCTAGAACAGATGGGTAACGATTGAGATGTCAGGATATAATGCAAACTGTTTCCTGTAGTGCCTATGTTTAAACAGACAGTGCTTTGCTCTCTGCATTCTAAATGCTGACACATGCTTGTTCATTATAACATTCATCAACATTAAATGATAATGTCATAGAGACATGTAATGGGCCAACTGGGGATGATTGATATAATTTATAGACAAATCACCATTAGCATTTGCCACTTTTCACTTCAAATCACAATCAAGATCCCTCTTCCTCTTTAGTGTGCATGCATACAGAGGGCTCTTCTCATAGTCATAATCTACCCACCAGATTACTAGACACACTGATCAAGTCACCTTCCTATGTATAGAATACAGAGGCTTCAATCCACAAATTCAAAATTAGTAATGCTTCTTGATTTGCTTTGTTGGCTGTTCAGATTGACATTTTAAGAATGATAGGTCTACAAGACCAGTGCTCCAACCCTTGAGCTATTGAGCCTGAAGAATGAAAGGTCTAGTTAGGGACTAGAAAGCTGAATTTTTTTCTCATATGTTAAATTTGTGCCAAGCTAGATGAAGGGCAGGTCAGCAGGGCAGGTTTGTTGGGGTGCCAAAACACTACTGTGTTTTAAAATGGTGTCTGTTAACTCATGTTTCTGGTGGGTTCTAGCTTACCTTGTTTCCTCTGAATTAGATAGCACCCTGTTGATCAAATAATAATAGAAATAATAATAATAATTAATAGAATAATAATAGTAGAGCTAGCAATAATGCAATAGAAGTAATAACACTCCTCTTCCTCTGCTGACCTACTTCTATGCAAGGCGACACCACCAGCCCGGACACCAGCACATTGACACTCAATTCATATAGGCAACTGTGGTCAGCAGAATTCTGAAGTGAAATAGTACCTCACTTAATGCTGCTTTTTTTGGACATGAAGTATGAATTTTAATACCTGAAGTGAAGAACTTTGAATATGCCTCCCAAGACATTCTTTGGTTCCAAAGCAAGCAAAAGAAAACTGAAAAGAGTTGTATGGGCAAGAGAGCCAGAAAGAGTGTTTAGACATAATTTGAACTAGACTTTCTACCTTTAATTATGTAACCACTACACTTAGTGAACATGAGGGACCTACTGATACAAAGAGAGGCAGGGTGTTCTAGGGAGGAAGTGTGCGGGCTCCGAAGTCAGAGTAGCGTCAATCAAATTCCATTTCCACCACTTGGTAGAAGCTATGTGTCTTTTGGCATGTTACAAAGCCTAGGTCTTAATTTCATCATTTGAAATTGGGGATAATAATGGTACCTGTCACACGGGACTATTGTGATCACAAATGAGAGAAATCATGTAAGGAATCAGTATTCAGCAAATAATGAGTACTCAGAAAATATTAGCCTCTTCTTATTCAATTATTTTTTTCTTAAGATTTTATTTGTTTATTTCAGAGAGAGATTGTGTGCATGCAAGCATGAGAGGGTGGCAGGGAAAAGGAGAGAGAGAAGCAGACTCCCTGATGAGCAGAGAATCCTGATGCAGGGCTTGATCCCAGGACTCTGAGATCATGACCTGAGCTGAAGGCAGATGCTTAACTGACTGAGCCACCCAGGCACCCTTCTTATTATTCAGTTACAAACTGAAAACTTATGAAATGAAAGATAACTACAAATAAGTTAAAACATTGTGTTCTGCATATTTAATGTAGATTTTTTATGATAGAAAAGCAGTTTCTTTCTGCTCCACTAAAGAAATGTTAACCAAATATTCGAAGGATTTAGGTTTTTTTAAAGGTACCAAATTGTTAGCTTTCCTAGGTATATACAATGACTCAGTCCAACCCTGAATGAATGCAATATGGCTTATTGAAAAATAAATATTAAAGTTAATAAACTCTAAAGAAAATAACCTGCTAAACAAAACAACAGTTCTGCACAATTTAGTATATTAAATCAACATGATCTCCAGCTTACTAAATCTCCAGCAGGTCACGCCATCTCATCTGCTGGAAATGACTAAATCCTAACAAAACAATTTCTGTTCCATTATACATTCACCATTTTTCACTTCAATTCTTACCTGTTTATGACAATGTATCTTTATAGACCAAGGATCCCAAGCCCAGGAAATCTAGGAAGATAGCTTTTTGTTGTTATAGATCTCTTCAAGTGCTACATAAGATAATTCTCAGGAGACCTGCACAGAAGAGGTTACAAATTAGACCAAATTATTTCATTCCTCAGTATGTGCCTCTGCCAGCCTGGAGATGATCCATGGGTACCCAAGTTTGTTTTAAAAGCTTGAGGGAGCAGAGGGTAAGGTGGCAGGACACTCCCAACACTAACTATGTGATCTTGGACCAATTATAACTCTTCATTTTTCTCACCTGTCAAACCTGTATAACAATTTTAATTTACATACTAAATTTGGCATGAGGTTTAACTAAAATAAAGTACATGAAATGTTTTTGAAACTGTTAAACTCATGAGTGTTAGTTACTCCTAGAGAGAGAATAGCTCTCTGCCCCTTTTCTCCCTCTCACCCTCCAACACCCACACCTACGCATACACACAAACTAGCTCCAAACTTTCTCTCAAGGCTATGAATCTTTCACCAGCACCCACATGACTTGGTCTTCTGCCACATTTAGAGCAGTCAGAATCCAAGATGGATGCATAAGAAGGAGCTGAGTTCATCCTCAGTTATCCTGGTCAAGATTTCTGATATAAAAAGAAACCTAACTGTTGGGTGCTTTGTTTGGATGATTTAAAAAAGGACTTATTGTGCCTGCCACCACCCTTTCTTTTCAAGGTTATGGTCGGTATATGTGCTGCCGAAGCGAGCACAGAAGGTTATGGTCAGTAATGTACCACCCCAGAGAACAAATAATAAATGGGATCCAAAACATTTATGTTATTTATCCTATAATCTTAAATTCTCCAAAGAACTCAGCAAAAAGGAGAAGACACGTCTTGAGATCCGATGTCATATTAGGGTTTCCTACTTCCTCTTCCAATGAATGGAAGACCCGGAGGCTCATGAAGTAGGTCCAACCTGCCTAACCACACAGGCACAGGGGATGCCAGCCTATTGCATGAGGAACACACAGAGGTATTCTGTGCTTTCCATATAGGGTGAGACAACATAGGAGAACCTAATTTTCCCATCAGGAAGGCACATGTCTTTGTGTATTTTTCCAGAAAGGAATGGACGTGGGTGATGTCTGGCTGCTCCATCTCCATTCTCCTCCCTGACACCACTATGAGCAAGGACACTAGCAGGATAAATGCTGGGACCATGTTTATAACCTGTGGCCATGGGACAGAGAAACCCAGTATACAACCATTGTTTTATCACATATAATTAAAGGAAAATAAAGGCTTTGAGAGTCTGTTTTTAAGTCCTCTTAATTGAATATAAATATTTGAAAACAAAATCTTTTTAGTTTTAAACCTAAATTTCAAAATTTTCCCTTTGGATGAAAGGTACTGTATTAGTCAGGGTTCTCTAAGAAAAACAGAACCAACTGGACATTATGACAATTTCTAGCAATTCTCAAGATTGGCAGGGAGAGTTGGCAAGCTAGAGACTCATGAGAGTCAATGATTTAGCTCCAGTCTGAATCTGAAGGCATGAGAACCAGGAGAGCCAGTGTGTACTTCTAGTCCAAAGGTTAGAAAAGTCTTAAGACCCAGGAAAAGCTGATATCTCAGTTCAAAGACCACCAGGTAGGAACAATTCTCTTACTTCAGGGAGGTCAACCTTATTATTCTATTTGGACCTTCAGTTGACTGGATGATACCGACCCACAGTAAGAAGATCAACTGCTTTGTTCAGCCTCCCAATTCAAATATTAATCTCATCCAGAAACACCCTCACAGATACAATTCAGAATAATGTTTGGTGAAACATCTGCCCAGCCAACCTAACATATAAAATTAACTATCACAGATAATAATTAATAATTACAACTTAAATTTCTTATCTAAAAGCCTTAAGTACTAGTCCTACAAGTTTCTTACTATTCATATTTCTTACTACAAAGTGGAAGAGAAACTTCTTGACTATTTTTAAATTGTTAAATGATCAAAGTAACTTTCTCCTATTTTAATTACAGAAGAAGTTTTTACATTTGCACCTTCTTACTTTTCCACTCTGCTGACTCTCTTCCTTTCAGAGAACACCTCTCACAGGAACTGATGACTGAGTATTTGAGCTTTTTTAAAAGCTTTCTTCTCTGGGTAATATTTCAATGGAAGACTGCAAGTACATCAAATTATTGCTCAAAAGCCTCATCAAAATTCAGGATACAATAAACTCTTTTCAATGGGCTCTCAAGGAGTGATAATTAGCTTTCATTAAACATAATAAATATTAATGCAAGCCAGAAACAAAGTACAGACAGACTTGTACAATGGACATTAATAATACAAAGGTTCAGTCTTTGGACTATCTGGAGCCCCCTGGAATAAATGGGTGGTCTAAGACAACACTGAAGATCCCTGATTTGTACCAACAAAGTTTCCTTTTTATCTGACAGCACTGAAGACTAACTTTTCTTGGGGTTTGAATTCAAAAGTGATTGAGGCATGTACATTTTTTTTTTTAAAGTTCTTCTTTAGCTTTGTGTCTGTAGCACTTTTTTCCTTAAAAAAAGAAAAACGTTTCTGTCATGACATCAGGGATTTGTATCAAATAATATCAAGATCTACTTAAATAGCAATGTGTAAGAATGCACTGAAATGACGAGCGAAGGATAACAGCATCAAGGACACCAAACTCACGTCAAAGCTTAATTAAAAAAAAAATTTAACCCACAATTAGTTAACATTGTACCAGGATGGCTGAAATTAAAGTGACTAACTTTGTTAAATGTTGCCGAGGATGTGGAAAAACTGGAACTCTCCTGAAAGTACACGGTTTAAGGAAAAGCTGAACCCAAGCCCCTGGTTCTCTTCATAATGGAAAGTCAGAATGAAGGCTGGTCAACATCAGTTTGCCTTGAGTTAGACTGTCAGTAACTAACTGGGAAATCCCTCACACCCCATCTAGTTGATGAAAGATCACTTAAACTTTTGGGTTGTGAGCATGATTACTCAACAAAGGAGCATTAATAATTTATAATAATAATAATAATAATAGTAATAATAATTTCTAATAATCTGCTCTGTTCACTTAAGTGCTGTAATCTACAAGTGGATTCCACAATGAGAGTTTACATTGAAGCATTTTTAAAAATCCAGCGGGAATTTTCAACAAATTGTGCCATATATCTGCTTGGGAAAAAGTGAATCTTGATGCTTACTTCAAACAATACAATGAAAAGAATTCAAAACATATTGTCCACCTCTATGTGATAAGTAAAATGATAAAATTAAGGAAGAAAACATTGAAGAACACCATAATGACTTTGAGGTAGGCAAATATTTTTAAAATGGGATATAAAAAGCACAAATCAAAAGAATAAAATAGATAAACTGTACTTCACCAAAATGAAAAACTACTGTTCATCCACCACCACCAAGAAAGGTAAGTACTAAGTTAGAGGCTAGAAGAAGATAGTCTCAATAATATGTCCAGTTGAGGACTCATATCCAAAATGTATTTTAAAATAATACCACAAGTCTTTATGGGAAAGGGCAAAAGACCTAACTAAAAATGAGTTAAATAAGTCTAAATCAAAATTAGTTACCACTCTATAATAGAATGGCTAAAATTAAAATGACTGACTACAATAAACATTGGCAAAGACATAAGGATTTGGAACTCTCATATATTGCTCATTGGACTGTAAAATGTCACAACCACTGTGGAAAATAGCTTGGAGTTTCTTATAAAATTAAATATAAAAAGTAAAATAAAATAAAATATACACTACCATATGACATGGTCCAGCAATTCTAGTCAAGTATTTAGCTAAGAGAAATGAAAACATATATGTATACAATGACATACCTACACAAATGTTCCTAATAACACTATTCAGTTATTTATAATAGCAAAAAAATTGGAAATAACCTGAATGTCCACCAACAGATGAATTAATAACCAGATTGTTGAAAGACTATTGGTCAGCAATAAAAGAACTACTGTTCAGCAATAAAAAGGAATAAATGGTACAGACACACCTCAAAAACATGGTCAGGGAAAGAAGCCAGATGCTAGAGTACATACTGTATAATTCTATTTATATAAAATTCTACAGCAAGTAAAGGTAATCTATACTGACAGAAAGCAGACCAGCATTTGGCTAGAACTGTGGATGTGGACATAGACTGCAAATAGGCATAAGGGAACTTTTTGGGATGATGAAAATGTTCTATATCCTAATTGTGGTGGCAGATATATAAGTGCATATATTTGCCAAAACTCATCAAATTATATACTTAAAATGTGTAGGCTTTATTGTATGTAAATTACATTTCACTGAAGTTGATTTGTTTGTTATAAATTTGTCTTTTGTAAGTTGGCTAATGACTTGAACAGGAGAAAATATCCAAATGGCCAATAAGCATATGAAAATATGCTCGATATCATTACTCAACAAGGAAATGCAAATTAAAACCACAATGAAATGCTACTACATACCCACCAAAATGGCCAAAGTTTAAGCTTTTGACAAATTTTAGCAAAGGTATGAAGTTAACTGGGATGCACATACATTGTTAGTGGGAGTGTAAAATGGCACAACTACTTTGAAAAACTGTTTGGATATCTCCACTAACACTAAATACTAGCTTCCCCATGAACCAGCAATTCCACCAGTAGAAACATATACAAGAGAATAGAGTGCCGTCTTCCACCACAAGACAGACACAAGAATGTTCACAGTAGCTTTATTCATAGTAAGCAAAAACTAGAAACAACACAAATACAAATCAACAGGATGAAAAAATAAGCTGTGCTATATTTTTACAATGAAATACTATAGAATAGTACAAATGGGTGAACTACTGGTTAGCCACATGGATGAATCACAGATATGTGGATAATAGAACCTGACACCAAAAACTCTGTATGGGTCCATTTAGTTCAAGAGCAGGCAAAATTAAATTCTTCTCCTGGATGAGAAGTGAGAAACTAATCAATAATGATAGAAATCAGAATAGCAGTTACCTCAGGAGTGGTTTAGACTGGGAAAGCACACACACACACAAAACTTCTGGGATACTGAAAAAGTCCTATATCCTGCTCTAGGTAGAGTTACAGGACTGTATGCATATTTTAAAATATCATCAAACTAAAAAAAATCATCAAATTGTACATTTAAAATTAATGTATTTACCATATGCATACACACACACACACACTCACACATCAATTTATAAACCCCACTGGGACCTCCTAATACTTGGGTATCTTCTGAAATAAGAGTAAAGGTATCACTGGTGATAGCAAGGAAAGTCTAACACTTCATTTATTAATATGAGACTCCTTTTTACTAAAGGGACACACAGTATCCAAGAACATACAAAAAAATTTTTTTTTAGTGAAACAAAGTTGTCTCTTAAATTCAGGTAGAAAGATTCTCAAGTAATATTTGGACTCCCAAAGTCCCTTGCAGTGATTAATGTTGTTAAATATTTTTTTTATTACAAGCACCTTGTTCCACTCATGCTCTTGCAAGACTCTTCATCTTTTTTTTTTTTTTTCCTTGATAGGTTTAAAATATTTTCTTCAAGGTGACAGGCACCTTACCCTGAAATAACTGGCTTCTCTCCAGGGAGGTGAAAGATCATTTTGTAAGCAAAGGCTGACAGATGTGAACAGGAATATTAACCTCCAAAAAGATCATGGATATTTGGAAATTCAATCACTGACAGAGCCTGGGGAACGAATGCAGATTGGGCGAGAACAGATTTCTGCCCATCAAGAAAACTGAAGGAAGAGCTCATGAATATTGATTCTGGGCCTGCCTTCTCTCTACGGAGAGAAATGCAGACACGGTGCAATCCACACTGCAGTGCCTAGATCCAGTTCAACAGCACACTGCTGCTAGGTTATAAAACAACTCATCAAATTGCAATCTAGACGTATTTCTTCACTTTCCTATCATGTTTCTGAGGATAGGATCCATTTCAGAAAATTGTTGATGGGCCCTATTCTGGGAACTTTAAGTTAGAGCCCAAGCAAATTAGAGTCTGCTACATACAAAATGCTCAAAAAATGCTTACTACAAAAACACCAACAGGACAGAATCTCTAATCCAATCTGTTTTGCAGGTGGAAGATGGTGGATGGAAATGATTCAGGAAGAGATAAATGGAAAGGGGGGAGAGCAAAGAGTTGTTAGCTGTTTATGAAACACATTTTTAAGAGCCTTTTAACTTTTTGATCATGTATCAGAGTTCCTTTGTGAAAGATGTAATCTGTCCCTAAAGAAAATGGCAGATCTCATAAATTGGGATTTTTCTTTCTTGTTCTTCCCAGGAAATGTACAATCTAATTGGTACTATATCCAGTTTACCAAGGACTGAGTTAGACATTTTTCTTTAAAGATGCCTGCTGAATAGAAGCCAGAACTCAAATAGCACACATGGTGTTTCAAGGCGTACTGTTGGTAATGAGTTATCAGCAACTTATTATGTTGAAAAAAATTCAATTGATTCACATTAAAAAAGAAGAAACCCTAGATGGACATTTTTACCATTATAAAAGAAAACAGTCAAGTGTTCTCTCTGACTTCTTTGCTATTGTTATTCCCTGTATTTAAGCAACCATAGTGTTTCAGAAGGTAAATGGATAGTGAGCAAATCTTGTCTTTTTTTGTACCTAATTGCTTCTCAAGTATTTGAAGACAGCTGGTGCGTCTCCCCTTAAAACTTCTACAGGCCAGGGGCCCCGGGGTGGCTCAGGGGGTTAAAGCCTCTGCCTTCGGCTCAGGTCATGATCCCAAGGTCCTGGGATCAAGCCCCACATCGGGCTGTCTGCTCAGCAGGAAGCCTGCTTCCCTCTCTCTCTCTGCCTGCCTCTCAGCCTACTTGTGATCTCTATCTGTCAAATAAATAAATAAAATCTAAAAAAAAAACTTCTACAGGCCAAAGATCCCTGGTTCTTTGAACTGTCTCTTGAAGAACACATCCATTCTCGGCCATCTTACCCTGGAGGTTTTCAGTTTGTCCGTAACCAGCTTAAACTGGGGTGTCCAAAATTGAAAGCAATATTCCACCTTTAATCAGGCCAGTGAGAAACCAGGGGGATTATATTGTCTGTGATTTGGACACACCAGCAGCCTATTAATGCAATTGGGAATTTTAAAAATTTAGCAGCTACATCTGATTGTTGGCTTATGCTATGGACAAGTAGAATCCTCCTATCTTCTTTCACATAAACTGCTGCTAAACCACATCTCCCCATTTTGTACTTAGGCAGTTGAGTTTTAAAAGGTAAATACAGATGGTAACATTTGGATTTTGCCTATCACTCCAACCTATCAAGACTATTTTGAATCTTTATTTTATCATCAATCATATTCACTCCCTTTCCAGCTTTCTGTCATCTTCTAACTTGATAAGCACGTTTTCTATGACTTCAGTAAGTCACTGATATAAAGTCTCTAATAGTACAGACCTCTGTAGTTTGGCTCTAGAGGTTTCTCTCCAAATTAATGAGCTTTTCCATCAAATATTTCTGAGCACCTTCTATGTACCAGAAACAATGTAAAAAAAAAAAAAATTCCAAAAAGTACTCTAAAACAATATGATCTCTGAGTTTAGAGAATTTTTTTCATTTAATAGATTATACAGTGCTATCAATATTTTTAGGGTGAAGATTTCTTTTTTTTTTTTTTTTAAGATTTTATTTATTTATTTGTCAGAGAGAGAACGAGCGAGAGCGAGCACAGGCAGACAGAGTGGAAGGCAGAGTCAGAGGGAGAAGCAGGCTCCCTGCAGAGCACGGAGCCCGATGTGGGACTCGATCCCAGGACGCTGGGATCATGACCTGAGCCGAAGGCAGCTGCTTAACCAACTGAGCCACCCAGGCATCCCTAGGGTGAAGATTTCTAAGCAATAATTATTCTATGAAATTTTAACATTTTTCCATTATATCACACACAAGAATACCCTGAGAGACATGGTCAAGCACCTAACTAAACCAGATATATTAGATCTCTATACTTAGAATATTACCAAAGACAAAGTAAAATTATTCTGTCCAACATTATCTTAGTATAACTGTATGAACCTTTATTGATCCCCACATTTTTTGGTAAAATGGGCAGCAAGTATAGTCCAGGATTACAATTCTAGTTCCAGCATCTACCAGCTGTGTGACCTTGAACAAGGACTGATTTCTCAGACACTAAGTTTCATCTGCACTGTGGTAAGAGCAACAAATACACCACTCAATTGTTATGAAGATCAAATTACATAAATTATCATTAAAAATTAGCTTTCTTGGGGGGCTTGGTGGCTCAGTTGGTTAAGCATCAGACCCTTGATTTCAGGTCATGATCTCAGGTTGTGAGACCCAGCCTGGCGGCAGGCTCTGTGATTACCAGGGATTCTGTTGGAGATTCCCTCTTCTCCCTCTCTCCCTGCCTCCTACTCAATCTCTCTCTCTCTCCCTCAAATAAATAAATAAATCTTTTTTAAAAATTTGATTTTTTTAATTTAAAAAAATCAAAAAATTTTAATTTAAAAAATTAGTTTTCTTTCTCCTAGAAGTCCATTCACCATTTGACAGTCTTTTCAAGAATCTTTCCAGACCTCAAATTTGTTAGTTTATATTCTGAATGCAACCACTTCTGAATTCATTCATCTTTTGCAAAGTAGGATAACATTTCTCCATCTTCAGTGCTTGGGCTTTTCCCCATTCTCCATGATTTTGCTATAAGATCTTGGATGGCTGAGATCACATTTGTGGTTCCTTCTGGACTCTGAGGTGTTCTTGTCTGGCTCTAGAAATGAGCATGATTCTTCTTCTTCTTTTTTTAAGATTTTATTTATTTACTTGACAGAGAGAGAGGGAACACAAGCAGGAGGAGTGGGAGAGGGAGAAGAAGGCTCCCTGCTGAGCAGAACTGGGAGCCTGATGCCAGGTTCAATCCCAGGACCCTGGGATCATGACCTGAGCCAAAGGCAGACGCTTAATGACGGAGCCACCCAGGTGCCCCGAGAATGCTTCTTCTAAGTAACTTTTCTACAACTCCTTAGTTATGTTGGGCTAGTTTCTTTATTGTTTTTCTTCACTTTTCTATTTGAATTCCTCTCTCCTCTCTGAAAACCATATAGTAAAAACAGGAGCTAAGTAGTTCAGTCTTCTTTCTGAGATCGACTAACTCAAAATGGCCATGTTAACTTTAAAAGCTTATGGATCTGTTAGCCTCTCTCACTCTAAAAGCTATGGATCTGTTAGCCTTGTTAATGCCAAAAGCAAATGGATCTATACATATGGATTTGATTTCCAGCTACTTGTCAGGGATTAAAGTCTCACCATTGGTGCCACCCAATGCTTTTCAAAAGTTTGGTTCAGAGAAATAATATTTGTAATGTTTTGCCTGAATGGTTTGTAATCCATCCATTCCTCTAATACTCTATACTTCCATCTCCCTGCTTTTCTCTGAAATTTTGTTTGTATATTCTTATTTAACACTGTTCAGGTTAATAATACTTACATTCTATTCAGAAAATATGATTTCCATAGTGATCAGTAATCATTCAACAACTAAACAAATTCATTGCTCATTATAAGCCCCCTCCTCCTATCCGTCTACTCCTGAGTTCTTCATTTTGAGTCTTTTCATTCTCTGGAATTGTTGTTTAGTCTTTTTGTCCAAGAAAATCCTCCATGTGCTAAACTGTGAGCTTCTTCTCTCTTGAGAAGGCCTGTTTCCTTTATACTTGAATGACATCTTTACTTCATATGATATTCTTTGGTCATACCAGTTTTCACATGTCTTACTATAAACTGTTCTACTGTCTTCACTACAGAAAAGTCTAAGGCCAGCCTGATTTATTTATTCCAATAGAATAATTCCTCCTTCCTTCCTTCCTTCCTTCTTTCTTCCTTTCTCTTCCTTCCTTTTTTCTTTCTTTTCTTTTTCCTTCCTTCCTCCCTCCCTCCCTCCCAACCTCCCTTCCATTCTCTTTCACCCTTCTCTCTATCCCTTAGTAGATGTGTTAAGAATTCTTTCCTTTATCCTTAAAGTTTACTAGTTTAACTAGGAATATGAATACTGTTGAACATACTGTATCAATGTTTCTAGAATCTAGCAATATTCTGACCTATAAATTTTTTGTTTGGGGGAAATTATCTTGTATTTTATCTTTGAATACATCTTTTGTTCTATTTCTTTGGCTTCTCTACTTCAAAGTTATCAGTTATCTTTATGTAAGACCATCTTATCTGTATATTGTTTATCTATTCGCTTCTTACTGTTTACTCTGTATTTTTCATCTTAATTTATTGTGATATCTTAAGTCTCTTTTTCTAATTGTCAGAATTTAATTTTAATGGAGTCTATTCTCTCTCTTCGTGTTTTAAGTTCATTTATTAATCATTTTAATACTCTTTTTTCCTTAGAGGTACAATATTTTCCTAATCTCAGTTGTTTCAACATTCTTGTCTTTCAGCTTATTAATGTTTTTATTAAGTTATTCTACAGTATGCAGCAATTATGTTACATTTCCTCCTGTACCCTGACTTATGTTTTCTTCTAGGTCTAGTACTGTCTTGTGTGTGTGTGCGTGTGTGTGTGTGCGTGTGTATACACAATTTAGCCACTCATGTTGCAGTTTTGCATATTTGCTTTGCTGTTCCTTTCCATCCAGTTTATTTTAGAGTGATTCTGTCTAGGCATTCTATTGCTCTTGTCTCTCTTCCTATTCAATCCAACTAGAATGTTTTCTACATTTTCTACTTCCAGCCTTGTTAAGTACTTAATGACTCATATTCTAACTACTTTTCTATAGCCTGAATAAATGGTGGGAAAAAGAGAATCTGTGGTTTGTATTCTCCTTTGAGATTTTGTTAGAAGTCCTATACCTGAGTTTGCTTCACTTAATCTGAGAATATTATCTAATTCCCAAGGAGAATATTCTCAAACTCTTCATCCTGTGGGGCTCCAGTGCCTTTCTTTCCCTTAGAGGGAATCTGTTTCTCTTTGGCTGTTATTTCCATTATTCCTCATTCAAGAAAGTAAAAAGATAAAAGATAATAATACATGCTCATTCTTCTTCTCTCCAGATTTGGGGGTATTTGTGTGTAATTTCAGAGTTCTCTCAACATATCAATGTGTCATCTGCAAAAAGGGGCAATTTAGGAATATAGCTGTACTGCCCTTCTACACTGTGTTCCAAAATCTGTATCTTTCCTTAGCTTCCAGGTTTTAAAGTTTATTGCATTAGGTTTTCCCACTCTGTTAGGATGTTGTAGGGGAATTTTGTTGTTGTTAGTTTTTTTACTGTATTTTGTTCATTATATTAGATATAGGGGAAGGAAAAATCTGGGGTGTCACTTTAGCCCTGCAATTATTTGAAAGCCCTTAATGCTGTCATGCTGAAAATGCATAGCAGAAATTTCTCTCCAGAATCAGGACACGGAGAACTGTACTTCCAAGCAAAGTGTATGTCTTTATTTCATGGATTTGGAGAAACCGAGTAACCAATTATGTTTTTCACTTAGAAGCTAATTTGAGATCCATTTTTACCAAAGTGAGTATGATCTAAGCACATGTATTTTAGTACTTTCTGTAAACTCAACTTCATCTTGTTCCCTTATCCTTATTTTTCTTTATTTTCTCACTTCTTTAAAGATCTTGCTTTACTCTAGGTGTCTTTGTTTTTGTTTGTTTTGAGAGAGACAGAGATTGAGAGCAGGGAAAGGGCAGAGGGAGAGAAAATCTTAAGCAGGTTCCACGCCTAACCCCAGTGTGGACACGGATTCAGGGCTCGATTTCATGACCCTGACTGAGATTATGACTTGAGCCGAAGTCAAGAGTTGGTGCCTCACGCACTGAACCACCCAGACACCCCAACCCTAAAATCTTTGTAAATAACCTTAGATCGTTTGTGGAAGAATGTGAGTCTAAGTATATAAATAAACAGTTTGCACCAACATTTTCTCCAAGGTGATAGATCTATTTCTTTGTTCTCCTATCTTTGACAAAATTAAAAAACAAATGCTTTGTTGTTATCAGAACTGGGGTTACTTTAGCTCTCCTGACATTAGTCTTAAGGCTGATACCAAAATTGTGCTTCTTCTTGGTTATGTGCCTTTCCTTCCATCTGCATTGAAATACAATTTTCTTCTGCTTTTCTTAAAATATCTGATTCTCTTTGCATCCTAATACAGCTTAAAGATCTATAAACAGCTTAGGCATAGGGTGGATAAGATACCTGGATATTAATAAACTATCTAAAAATATTTATAGCACAAAATTTTAAGATTGAAATTATCGGTCTTTTAGAAGGAAAGCTACATAAGTGTTTGATATGCCATCTGAAACCTTGGTAATAAATATGACCAGAAAAAATACTTTAAAATTCTAACATGTTTTATCTTCTAAAAATAAAATACATTGCAGGAAAAAGTTGAAATCCCCTTTTCCCTACCCTTACCCCAGGCCCATCCTTGCTTCAGACTCTCATTATCATGAATTTGGTGAATTGATTTGTGTCAATGTTTAACAGTTTTGTACACATAAATGTGTCCTTAAATAATACAAAACCACATACTAGGGTTTCCTTTCTGTTACTATGGCTAGATTATTGTGCTCCAACCTAGGGCTAATCCTCACCCTGAGCACTGGATCTATACATTCCTTCTTCATCAAGAATATCACTCCAGAGATGCCTGGATGGCTCAGTCATTTAAGTGTATTGTATTTCCCAAGGTCCTGGGATTGAGTCCCTCATTGGCCTCTTTGCTCAGTGGGAAACCTGCTTCTCCCTCTATCTACTGCTCCCCCTGTGTGTGTTCTCTCTCTCTGACAAATAAATAAGTAAAATCTTAAAAAAAAAATATTACTCTACCAATTATTTCTTTGTCTTCAGTATCACAAAAATTTCCCCTCTCTATTGAATCATTATCAATGGCATACAATTGTGCTTAAAAATTTCTATCTTTAAACAAGCCTCCTCTAACCCACGTCCCTCCCCCTCAGCTCCCATCATGTCCCTCTGTTCTCACTTACAGTTCCTCAAGTTATGTAGACACATCTAATTCCTCTTCTTTCTCATTAACCCACTATAGGTGGTACTCACCTATTCATCAAAACAGTTCTCATTAGTGGCAGCTCCCTATTGCCAGATCCAGCCATCAGTGATCAGTCTTATTTTACTAATTGATCTGAATAATTTTACAAAGCTAATTACTCTTTGCTTTTTAACTATCTTCTTCACTTGGCTTTCAAAACTCCACTCAATCTTGACTCCTTTTGTTTCACTGGCTTTGCTTTCTGTGTTTGCCCAACCTCTCAACAATGGAACTCCCAGGGCTCATTTTCTTCTTTTCTTTCTCTATACATATTCCCTATGTGATCCAGCACAATTTCCTGGCATTGTTACCACGGACACAATGATAACTCTCCAAATTTGCACTTTAACTGTCCATTCTCCAACCCCCCACCCCAATTTTTTTCTGCCAGAAGTGAAAATCTCCTTTCAAAACATTCCATCACACTAGGTATCTAATAAGTTTCTTCTGGGAGATAGTCCTCTTGTACTGGTCTTTTTGTTCTGGCCATATTTCTCCCTAATCCACTGCACATTTTCACCCCAAGATCTCTTTTCATCTCTCTTTTGTCTTGGATTTCTTGTTTCATGGACTACACAGATTTCACTTTCATATTATATCTTCCTGCTTCCATAGAACACAGTCCCCAACTGCACTTGTAAAAAAGGGAGGTAAAATGTTTGAGATCTTTGCATGTCTGAATACACATCCATTCTGACCTCACCTGGTTTGAATATTTGACTTAGCATAGGTTTTAGTTTAAAAAGTATGATCATCAGGGCGCCTGGGTGGCTCAGCTTGTTAAGGGTATGCCTTCGGCTCAGGTCACGATCGCAAGGTCCTGGGATTGAGTCTGGTGTTAGGCTCCTTGCTCTGTGGAGAATCTGCTTTTCCCTCTGCTGTTCACCCCCACTGGTTCTCTCAATCTTTCTCTCTTTCTTTAGCTCTCTCTCTTAAATAAATAAATAAATAAAATCTTTTTAAAAAAGTTTTAAAAAGTATGTTCATTAGAATGTTTTAAAAATTACTTATTTTTAAAGTTTCCAGTATAGCTATTTTCCTTTGTATATGACCTTTTGGGGGGGTAGTTTTTTAAATAGTGCCCTCCCTCCTTTCACCTTGAGCTGAGTTCTAAAATTTTATGATGATATGCCTTGGTGTGGATCTTCATTCTGCCATTACTCTGGGCACTAGGTGGGCTCTGTCGGTCTGAGGACATGTTTCTTTTGATTCTGAAAAATACTCTTTAATTATAATAATTTATTTCCTCCTCCTTCATTTTCTTTCCTTCTATTTCTAGTATTATTATTCAGGTGTTGGAACTTCTAGATCGGCCTCTAATTTTATCTTTTATATTTTTCATCTTTTTAACTATTTTCTACTTTTCTAGAGATTCTACTTCCTTTATTTTCCAAACCTTCTATTTGACTTTTCATTTCTGTCATTATTTTCCAAGAGTTCTTTTTTTGGTCTTCAAATATTGTTTTTAAAGGAATTCTGATTTTGTTTCATTGTTGCAATCTTACTTAGTTTTTATTTTTATTTTTTTAAACATTTCTTCTCCAATCTTGCCTCTATCTTCTTATAATTTCCTTTTCTTGTTTTTGTAGGTTATTTGGGGGAGGGGAGAATTTCTGTTTTTCATGTTGGAAACTTTCCTCTGCTGGTGTTCAGTGGCTCTCTCATCATATCAAAAGTAGTGCAATCAAAAGCTTTTTAGAGCTTTTGAATAAATTAGTGAGTCTGTAGGAGATTTGACCAGGTCTTTTTACTCTGGGACACACCATTGTCAATATCTTTAGATCTTTACTCTCAGAGAGTCAGAACTCCTAAGAAAGAATCTTCCAATTTCTGCTTTGAAGATGTAAATATGTCTGATTTAAGTAAAGGAGGAAAGGGGCCACTCTTGTTTCATAATGCAACTTTCTTCCCATTTTCAGGATTATATTTCTTGCCATTGGGCCTTGTGTCCCCTAATCTAGCATCCTTCTGGTTTACCTTCACCAGAAGTCAAACCTCCAGTGTTCTGTGGTAAGGAAAGTGCCTTCTCCCAGTTACTAATAGGTAATTGATTATGAAGATCTATGAGCTCCCTTAGACTTTCAACCACTCTTGCCTTTTGGGTCCCCAGTTTCCTTCTTCTTTCAGAATCTGGTGCTACTGATTGCTAAGCCTTTCTATGACATCAAAATATTGTTGCTATGTCCTTCTCTCCTTATTTCTTTGTCTTGTGAGATTTCTACATTTTTTATCCTTAAAATGTTATTCAGTGAGATTTAGAGAGGTGGTAGAGGTAAACATGTGTCTTCCTTCTATATTCTTATTGCTTATTAATTTTTTAATGATCCCTCATATAGATCTTTGTAATTTTGATATAGAAAAAAGTTTGTAATATTTTCTTCTATGATTTTATGTCTTATTTAAGAAGCACTACCAATCTTAGGTTTACAAAGATTTTTTGTTTTTTTTTCTTTAAATAGGTCAAATATTTTCACAGGTAGATTTCCTAATCCTCTGGAATTACTATTTAAATAGGGTGTATTTAAAAACATTTTTTCTATATGGGAATCTAGTTGTCCTAATGCCATCAACTGAATGTTTCCCCTTTCTTTCACTGATTTTTAATGCTAGCTCTATTATATTCAAAGTTTTACCATATATGGTTGGCTCTGTTTCTGACCTTTCTGAATGCTTATTTTGATCTGTTTATTTCTACATCACTATCACACTGTTTTATTTACTATAGTTATGCAATGGATTTGATATCTCGCAGAGCAAAGCCCCCCTCCCTGCTTATTCTTTTTCTCATTTGTCGTCGTTATTCTTAGGTATCCACTATTCCATATGGATTTTAGAATGTCAAAAAAAATGCCATATGATTTTCTGGAGTGACAGTGATTTGAATTAGTATATCAATTTGTAAAAAACTGATATCTTGGGGCGCCTGGGTGGCTCAGTGGGTTAAGCCTCTGCCTTCGGCTCGGGTCATGGTCCCAGGGTCCTGGGATCGAGCCCCACATCGGACTTTCTGCTCTGCAGGGAGCCTGCTTCCTCCTTCCTCTCTCTCTGCCTGCCTCTCTGCCTACTTGTGATCTCTGTCAGATAAATAAAGAAAAAAATCTAAAAAAAAAAAAAAAAAACTGATATCTTTATGGTATCAAGTTTCTGCATCTATAAAGAATACCTGCCTCCTCATTTATTTAGGTCTCTTTATTTCCATCAATATATTATATTGAACCATATGAAGTTGCCATACTTGATGAGAATTTTATGTAGTTCGATCTAATAGTTTAAAAATATTCCAGAAAGCTCTTATACTACGTGAGTTAGATCATTTTGTGCTACTTTTCTTCCCTTGCTATGGGGATAGGGTTTTTCTTATTATATATTCTAATTATTTACTAGGAGAGCTACTAATTTTTTTAAAAAATTGATCTTATAGCTAGCAACCTTCTGAACTACCTTGTAGTTCTCTTTAGTTTTAATAACTGGCTCAGAGATGGAAAGCTTTCTTAAATTATTCTTTATTTTCTGGAAGAGTTTTATAAAAGAGGAATAATCATTGCAGGCTTAGTAAAATTCACCCATAAAATCATCTGAGTATAATTTTATAGAAGAGGTTCTAAAAATCATAGCTTTTTGAAATTTGAATACATGGGTTTTCTATTTCTTGAATGAATTTTTAATAATTCCTATTTTCTAAATCTTTTATGTTTTATTAAAGTTCACAAAATCATTGACATTAATTTGTTTATAATAGTCATAATTTTGTCTATTATATCTGTAGTTCTGTGACTTTATTGCTCTAAATTACTTAACTAAATTATTTAACTTCTCTCTCCTTTTTTTATCAGTCTTGACAAAACTATATGTCTTTTCAAAGAACTGGTTTTTATTATGTTGTTAATTTTCTTTTTTTTTATTAAATGCATTTCTGCTTTTAATTTTCTAATTCTTTTGTTTTATTTTCTTTAGGTTTAGTCCTTAATTTTCTATAATTCCTTGAGTTGAAAATATAGATGATTTCTTTTCAAACTTTCTCTTTTTAAAATAAATACATGTACATATAAAAATTCTCATTTATCTGCATCCCATCAATCATTAATATGCATTTTTTGGTCACTTCTAAATATTTCATATTTAATCAATGAATTGATTTCTGGAGTTCTGAGGCTTCTCTTTAAAGCTGGTATCTAATTTAATTGTATTTTTAAAAAGATTTTATTTATTCATGTGGGGGGGTACAAGTGGGGTGTTGGAGGGGGATGGGGGTTGTGGGAGGGGGATGTAGAAGCAGATGCCTTGCTGAATGGGGAGTCTGACCTGGAGCTTGATCTCAGGATCCTGAGATTATGACCTAAGCTGAAGGCAGACACTTAACAAACAAAGCCACCCAGGCACCCCTAATTTTACTGTATTATTATCTTTTGTCCCTACTAATGCAATCTTCTTTCAGTTCTACTTGGACATGTATTAATTTCATTATACCAGTTTTCTTTTGTTAGTCTTTCCCTGCTATTACCTGTTTCGTCCTTTTATTTTCAACATTTTATTTGGCATCATTGTATTTCATAAAGCTAGATTTTATTCATTCATCAGTTTGAGTCTTTTGATTTTAATAGATGAGTTTATTTTGTATTAGTTTTAGTTACTGAAATGTTTAGACTCATTTATCATTTTACCTTCACTTTCATAGTGACCATGAGTTCTCTTTGCTTTTCCTGATTTCCTTCAGTCAGGGACTTGTTATAACCAAGTATCATTTCTTTTTTCGATTATGGATAATTTTCAGACTTTATCTCTTCAATGCTTCCTTTTTGCCATGTTAATTTTACCTTTTTCTAGGTTTCCTATTAATTATGCTAGAACTTTCAAACTATCCACCATTTCTCTTAATTTAAGTTTTCTATCACTTAACTCCACTCTGTTGTGTTCTTTTGTTCTGTATTGTTAATTGATTTTTTCTTCAACTGTATTAAATCCATTGTTCATCATGTATCTTCTCTTTTTAAAATTTTTGTTGAAATTTTCAAGTTTTCCAATTTTGTTTTTTGTTTACATTTGCATGCTTGTGCTACATAACCTTTCTTTTCATCAGAAGGATGCTACTAGCTTTTTAAAACATCACTACACATGGTCTCAGCATACACATTTTATAATCCTTTTTAACTTTATTATTTCTATCTCCTTGGGTGTGATTTCTCCCATTTGTTACATCAGCTAACCACTTCTCTTAATGATAAATTTCCTCATGTGTTTATCACTTTTATCTGAGATCTTTTACAGAGCAGCTTACAGAGGAGTTTTTCTTTTCACACAAACTCCTCATTTCATGTGTTTTTTTCAGTTGACTTCGGAAGCCCCTCCAGGTTGAACAAACAAATCTTTGGCTTGAGGTTTGTAGGCTTTATCTACATGAGCAAAATGAGTTTGGATGTCATGCCCACACACCATCTTGGCTAAGGTTTTCTCACGGCTGCTTTTCTTTTCTTTCAAACTCACAGGAAAGTAGCACATTGTCGCCATGTCCTTGGGTTTCAAATAAAATTAATTCAGGCCATTTCACTGTTAGAAGAGCTATCTGGCACCCAGTTTCATTCTGCTCTTTGGCCATAAAAAGGTTATGGTCATCAACCATTTCTGTGTGAGCCTTTTAGCATTCAAGTCCATTTTCTGCATCTATTCATTCTTCTCTGTGGGGTTCCATCTTTAATCTTCACCATGCCATCTTTAGTGTTCCTGGAATATGGAAATTCTGCTAATATTCCTTTTAAACAGAGGTATTTATTTTAAATATTTTAATATGTGTCATATTTAATTTGTATATTAATAAAATATTAAGTATGTTTTAATATTTAAAAAATATTTCATTCAAATTTCTGGTTTTTGAGAGCAAAAAAAGGATTCTGTAGTTGCTCATTCAGCCATATTAACTGATGTCGAAATCCACTTACCAAATATCTTTCCTTTAAGTATTATAGGTACCAGATTGTTCCTGTTTACAATAAGAAAAAAGAAGCCAATAAAGCAACTTTGGAATAAGAACCAAGTTCCCACAAAACAAAAGTAAACACGAACAAAAAGAAAGATCTGAAGAATCATTATTATACTTCCGTTTTTATGAAATTTTGAAATATGATAAGAATAAGACCATATGCATCATATAAAAATAATAATAATGATTTCTTTTTTTTCCTACTTGGACACTATGAAATATAGATTTGTTTTTTCATGAATATTTTCATATGAAAATATATTTGTTTATAGTATACTGTCAAAGTAATTAAAGCATAGATATAACTCTAATATTTTGAAATTATTCTTCAGCTAATACTAGCTGGATATGGATCTATAGTTATTTGGCTGATTATTTGATTGATTTTGTTAAGAATATTTCCCCCTTGCTCTAAAACTTCAAATACATGTACCCAGGGAAGTTTTACTTGGAACATTCCAACTCCTTCCTGAAATAAAGGTTTTGTTATAGAATGTGTTTAGTGGACACACATGCAATTCTCCTTTAAACTTTTTTTGAATGTTACCGTGGATGACAGTGCGTAAGGTAACTCTGATCCTAATGAAGAATAGGATGGGACACCTGGGTGGCTCAGTGGGTTAAGCATCTGCCTTCAGCTCAGGTCATGGTCTCAAGGTCCTGGGATGGAGCCCCGCAACAGGCTCTCTGCTTGGTAGGGAGCCTGCTTCCCTCTCTCTCTCTCCCTGCCTCTCTGCCTACTTGTGATCTCTCTCTCTGTCAAATAAATAAAATCTTTAAAAAAAAAAAAAAAAGAATAGGATGAAAAAAAATCTTAATTTTCTTTTTTGTGACTTGCTCACCTAAAAAGTAAAAAATAAGATCTCCTCGCTCCTTTAAAATCTAGATATTATGGTTCAGTTACATTTATAATTTAGTTTCATGGTTTAAATTTTAAGCACATAGTAGACTAAAAATCTTTTGATTCAATAAAGGATCTACAGAGTAATCCTTACTTGTTTACTGAATATTACTATTTCTATTTATGATTTCCCAGATACAAAATTGAATTCTAAAAATGGTTTGAGGTCTTTCATTTATTATCTTTTTAGTCTGTAGACTCTGAAGTAATAATCTGTCTTTCATTTCTGGTATCGATGATTAGTGTCTCTCTTTTCTCTTGATTGGTCCAGCTAAGTGTTTTTGAAATTCATCTTTTCAAAGAACTATTATCTGACTTTGTTAATTTCCCTCATTGCTTATTTCTAGTTTTTGGGTTGTTTTTAAGTATTGTCTTTATCTTTATTATTTCCTCCTTTTGGTTTATTTTTGGTTTAATTTATTCCTCCCTGATTTTATATTTTTCTTTTTTAAAAATACAGGCACTTAAAACTATTTTTCCTCTACTCACATATCTTAATAAGCCACATTACCATTCAATTCAAAATATTTTCTAGTTTCTCATATATTTCTCCTTTGACCTATGAATAATTTAGAAGGGTTCTTTTTAAGTTCCAAATATTCATAGTTTCCTCTGAAATAAGATTATTTCTACTGATTTATTTCTGACTTGTTTCAGAGAATATACTTTGTATGATTTTAATTTTTTTAAACTTACTGTAATTTGTTTTATGGTCCAACATATAGTTGGTATTGAAGAACGTACTTTGGGTGAAAAGAAGTTTATTTTGCAATTCTAAAAATGGTGTCTTACAAATTTCAATTAGATCATGGCAATTGATAGTGTTGCTAAAATTGTTTATGTCTACTGATATTCTTAAATTCCAGATGCTATATCAGTTGCTAAAAAAGGAATGTTAAATATAATACTATGTGGAATTGCCTATTTTCCATTTTATTCTGTCAATTTTTGCTTTTAGTATTATGAAGTTCTGTTATTAGGCCCAGACACATTATAATGTCTACTGATGATTTATCCCTTCTCTTATAATGAAACATCCCTCTTTATCTCTGCTAATATTCCTTGACTCTATGTTTATTTTATGTGACATGAACAAAACCACTCTGGTTTTCTTATCCTTACTTTGCACAGAGTATATCCTTACTTTGCACAGAGTATACCCTTACTTTGCACAGAGTATATATTTTCTATTTTTCAACAGAGCTGTGTCTTTCTATTTAAAGTACTTCTCTTATGAGCAGCACATGTTAGAGTCTTGCTTTTGTCCATTCTGATAATCTCTGTCTTTCAATTTTAGTGTTTTAGATCACTAATACTTAATGTAATTATTGATATGGCTTGGATTTAGGTCTATTACTTTATTATTTGTTTTCTGTTTGTCCCTCCTCTTCTTCTTCCCTTTATTTTGGATTATTTGAATATTTTTAAATATTTCTGCTATGAACTAAATGTGTTCTCCCAAAATTCTTATGTTGAAGCCTTGATCCTCAATGTGATAGTATTTAAAAACAAGGTCTTTGGGAGGTAATTAGGTTATGAGAGTGGACCCCTTGTTATGGGATAAGTGCTCTTATATGAGGCACTAGAGAGATGACCTCTGTCTTGGCTGAGAGCTGTTTATAAACCACAAAAAGTCCTATCACAAGACACATAATCTGCTGGCACCTTGATCTTGGACTTCCCAGCCTCCAGAACTATAATAAATAAACGTTTCTTGTTTAAGTCACTCCATCTATCTTATTTTTGGACCTGAACTAAGGCAATATTATACTTTATCTATTGGGGCTGTATACTGCTTTAATGCTTTTATTATTGCTTCTTTTAGTATATTTCTGGGGATTATAATACACATGCCAAACATTCATAGCAAGAACATGGTTCCACTTCCTAGTATGCAGAAATCCTGAAACTACATAAGGCCCTCTAACCTGCCCATCCCCAGATATCTTTTATGAGTCTACTGTCATATGCATCATATCTACAAACACTAAAAACCCCATAAGACAATGCTATAATTTTTTGTTTTAAACAGTCATATGTATTTTTAGAGAATTCAGGATACTACACTCAGCTCCTGGACAATGTAACAATGTTTTGTTTTAAACAGTCGTATGTATTTTTAGAGAATTCAAGAAAAAAAAGTCACTTATATTTACTCAGATATTTGTAATTTCTGATGTTCTTCATTCATTTCTAAAGATCCAGTTTTGTTTTTGTTTTTGCTTTTTTTTTTAAAGATCCAGATTTACTTCTGGTACCATTTTGCTTCAGCCTTAAGAATTCCTTTAGCATTTCTTTCAGAGTAGGTCTGCTATACTTCATTAGAAGATTTCAATGGATGATTCACAATGGAAAGCAAAAATTCATGCTAGATTTTTTCTTCTTCTACAATGTATTAAGTATAAGTAAGATGTTAAATACAGTGCTATGGTTATTTTAATGTTATGTGATCAGTTGCCTTTAGGTGTGATGAAGACACATGCACAGGCAACTGCAACAGGAAAATTTGAAGTTTAACCCATGCACAGGTAGCTTTTTTTTTTTTAATCTAATAAGTGTCTATTTAAGATTTAAAATAGCAGGGCACCTGGGTAGCTTAGTCATTTGTGTCTTTGCCACCCATAAATCCCAGTGGGCGATTTTGTAAGTGAGAATAGACACTGGTGGACACTTTACTCATGAGCATGAACCAGGCTTTTATTATCAACATTTTAGGCATTGAATAATTCCAGGATGAAAGCCAATACCTCATCTAATCAGTTCTCCTTATCCAGTAGGGCGTCCCATATCTTTGTTCCTAAAGAACGGTAGCCCTTGACAGTGTTGCCTCTGTGTGATGTTGTCTAATACAACGTTCTGCCATGAGGAGACCTATTCCACATTTGCACTTTCCAGTATAGCAGGTACTGGCCACATATGGCTATTGAACACTTGACATCAGATTAATGAGATAGAGAAACTGAATTTTAAGTTTTATTTGTTGTTAATTAAATCTTTTTTTTTTTAAGATTTTATTTATTTGACACACAGAGAGAGAGACAGTGGGAGAAGGAATACAAATAGGGGAGTGGGAGAGGGAGAAGCAGGCTTCTCACTGAGCAGGGAGCCCAGTGCAGGCTTAATCCCAGGACCCTGGGAATCAAGATCTGAGCTGAAGGCAGACGCTAAACTAACTGATCCACCCAGATACCCCAAGACTTACAGGTTTTCAAGTTCTCATTCCAAATCTATTCTCTGTTAAAAGATGTAATTTAGGGGCGCCTGGATGGCTCAGTCAGTTAAATGACTGCCTTCAGCTCTGATCATCATCCTGGAATCACAGACTGAGTCCCACATCGGGCTCCCTGTTCAGCGGGGAGTCTGCTTCTCCCTCTGACCCTCCCCACTCTCATTAAAGAGTTTTCTCTCTTTCTCTCTGTCTCAAGTAAATAAATAAAATCTTAAAAAAAAAAAAGATGAGATTTAATGTGCAGATTGGCTTAAACTATTCAAGGTCACCTCCAGGAGCTGAGTGTAGTATCAATCTCATAACCATAACATTGACACATGTCTATGTTACAATTTCTAATGCTACTCTAATGCAAAGGTACACTGACTTCTAGGCAGTATTTTGTCAGTATATTAAAATGTGAAGGAGTTAAGAAAGTTGGGAAAATGACAGGTTACAGGTTATAGTCGGGGTTATACCAAGTGATACCAAAAGACATGGTGCTGTAAGAAGGTAGAATGGAGACAGAAACACCTCTCTTCATTCTGTAAGGTGGCATAAAAGCCAAAGTTAGGGGCTCTGAAAATTAATGTAAGACAAAGCTTAGTATATCATTCATGATGATATCAATATCTCTTGGATATGCCCCACTTTCTCAGCTAGGCTAAGAATGAAGAAAGAATAAGCATATGTCCACACAAAAACTTTTACATAAATATTTATAGCAACTCTACTTATGATAGCCAGACACTGGCAATGACCCAATTATATATAATATAGGTATTGTATATCAATAGGTGAATGGATAATAGCCAGAAACTGGTAATGACCCTATTGCATATAATATATGTATTGTATATCAATAGGTGAATGGATAAAAAAGTGATACATATATTATATGGAATATTAACATATAATATTATATTATAAAATATTTAATACATATTATATGGAATATTATTCAACAATTCTTTTTTAGTGAACAAATTTTATTTGGTCTTTTCTGAGCATTTAGTTTAGTTATCATAGAAAAAAAGCTTTTTATTCACTCTCATAAAAAATAGAAGCTTAAAGTTCTTTAATTATATCATGAAGGAAAAGAACAGTGAAGGGGGAGAAATTGAAGGGGGAGATGAACCATGACAGACTCCCAGAAACAAACTGAGGGTTTTAGAGGGGAGGTGAGTTGGGGGGGCGGTGAGCTTGGTGGTGGGTATTAAGGAAGGCATGTATTGCATGGAGCACCGGGTGTTATATGCAAACAATGAATCTTGAAACACTACATTAAAACCAAAAATGTGTTGTGTGGTGACTAACAACCCCCCCCAAAAAACAAAACAAAACAAAACAAAAAACCATGATCAGTAACATTACCATGCAATGCACAGTTCTTGGAAGAAATGTACCTGACTTATGTTGAGCATAGAGTTCAACAAGTGGAAGTGAGAATATGCAGGCAGAGCAGGGAAGAGCCTTCTAGGTGCTGGAGGTAAGCATCAGTCAGGAGGTTTTACAGAGGGAAAAGGTTGGTTACCAGATTGGCAAGTTGGTTAAATGGTGTTCAGTTGAGAGAGACTTTGCTGTATAACTAAAATTGGCCTTCAGAAAGTGGTATAATACGATTTACACCTTCACAACGAGATTAAGAAAGTCCTCATTTCTTACAACCACTAAGTGTTTCTTTAAATCTTTAGTTATTTTAAAATAGTTAAAAAAGTAATATCCCACTGTTATTTCAATTCGCATTACTTAGATTCCTAGTGGTCATTTGTAGTACTTGTCAGTCATTTCCCATACAACTGGGACATGTGGATTGTTCACAGCAAGGCCTAATACTGTCTTCCGTACCTCCTGGTGGGACTGTAGGCAGTGGTAGCCATACAAAATATAGGAATGGAAAGAGGCCTAGAGTCTCTCTGTGACTTGGGCATTATAAAGCTCAGTAGTAGGTCACACAGTTTTGTATAACTTTCTTTCATTTTATAATGAAGTATTAACTCTAGTACAGCTGATAAAAAAAAAATTATTTAAACTTGGACTCTACTAATTTGTAAGTTCTGAACTAAAAGAAAAAAATATCAGGTCCTTCTCATGTTCCAGTTTTCTTATCCTGAAGCCTGTCATTATTCTATTATTATGAGTGTTTGCGGAGGAGAGGAGAAAAAATAGATTATAGTTATCTCACATTTATTCCTTATAAACCTTAATTAGAAAGGTTTCATGGTAATGCTTTCAGCTTACCTAATCCATTTCTTCCTCATAAAGCTTTTAAACTTTGCACAGTCAGAAATGGCTTTTATCTGGTACACAAATAAAATCAAAATAAAAATGCAGATTGAGCTATCAGCTACTTAATACCAATAATCCTAGTAGTGCAGAGCAGCAGGTGAATAATGATAGACCCCAAAACTGGCAGAAAAGGAAAAACAAGCTGTGTGTATTCACCAAACTTCCCAGGATTCTTGACAACAAATCAATTTACTCTGAAATATTTTCTTGAAGGCTTATTTTTTTCATGTCACTGAGGAATTAAAAAAAAAATCCTGTCCTTAAGTATGCAATTTCGATTTTTATACCATATGTAAAGACAGAAACAACATCATCTAGTAGCATCTTGGAGGCACAACAACAGTACTATACAGTATATGGATATTTATGGGTGTTTTAAAATGTAATGTATTAATAGAAAAATTGAGATATAGTAAGGCTAACAAATCAGAAGATGCTTGCTATAGAAAAAACAGTTTGTTACTCACAGTTCTCAAGAGAAGGGGGCAAGTCACACTATGGTGGGCCCCACAGAGAAGCACTGGGGTTGATCAGGAGACAGAGAGAAGGAGGACCTAAGGGCAAGAGCCTCTACTGTGGTTTCCATGAAAAGGAACATGTGACGCAGGGCAAGCAGTTTAAGACTGGCTAGTCTGAGTAATTTCAGCAGGTTCCAGGGTGTCCTTAATTGCCTGGTACCTGGCCCTGGGGTGACAGGAGATGGGAGGTACTGGCCCAGTGTAGGAACCGAGAGAGGAGATGGTTGGGGTGTGGGCTCCGGATTCATTTTCTGGTTTGTATTTAGCCAGCATGCTCTCAGGCCAGTTGTTCACTGTCTCTAGGAACCGGCTCACCCTGGGAGGGGCAGCCCCTCCAGGGTCAGCAAAATCCTAGATGTCTAAACATTAGAACACAGAAAATAAAAGATGTAGATAATACAGTGGATGTTCAATATTCATAATCCTACTCATCTGTGTATCACTTTGCAATTCAATTATTCCAAGCACAAGCTCGATTTCTTTATTTCAGTGTGTGCAGTATTTACTCAGCCCTCTGGGTCTCAGAGATGGAAACAAGATAAAGCTTTCTGTTTACTTAAGCTGGAAAAAAACAAGAGCAGCTCTGGAAAAAAAGTTAATTCTCTACATTTTCATGATACTACACTGGCTCTAGAGAGTAGAAATCGCATAAAATAGAATATCATTGACATGAAGGCTTGAGATACATCCAGAAAACCAGAAAATCACAATCACACACAGCGGGAAAGAAGTGAGAGAATTTTCACACTATCTATCATCTGCTTCCAATATCAAGAGCAGCTACATCTTCTCACCACCAAATTCAAGCATTTCAAGAAATACACAGGAATATTACTCTCAGGATTCAAATGGCCCATCATAGATGTATTAGACTATAGAGAATCTTAACATCCAAGAGATAAACTTGACTATTCCCCCTTTCATTTCAGACCAAATACATGTCACTAGGATCACAACCTATTTCCAAGAGTGTTGTCTAAAGCCCTGCCTTGTCGGGAAGGGAGCCGGGGTGGGAATGGGGTAGGGAGGGGTGGCCCAAGCAAGCATACTGCCTCATTAGTAGCCGGGCCCACAGAACGGAGTCTCAGCAACATAAGCTCTGGTTTAAAAGCCAGGCTTCAGGAGTTGTGAAGAATATCTTGCCGTTTCAGTTGCACTTTTATGTGACAGGAGGGAAGGAAAAAAAGCTGGGATTTAGAAGAGGGGTAGCACTGGACACCTTCCCCAGAGGCTCATGGAGCTGACACGTGACCAGTGGCTTTTTGAAATCCCTGAGTGACAGTATTATGAATGCCAACCAGATCCAAATGTGGCTCTGGTAACTGTGGTTACAGGGTTGGGAGAAATGAAAAAAAAGGAAAACACTGTGACAAGACAAACTAGGCTGCCTTAGTCAAGTGAGAAAGAGAATTATAAATTTCCTGTAATTTGCAACATCGTGATGTTGGGCTGCTCCTGTGCAATCAGAAGGGGAAATCTGACATATTGGGGAGATTGGAAACACAGTTCCTCCCTTCTCTGAGTGACATGGTACAGTTTGCCAACAGGGGAAAACCTGTCTAGTAAATAGAAACTAAGACCTGGCTGATTTCTTTTCCATTTGCTGACTTCCTAACAGTAGGCAGAATGCTACCATCTCCATCATGTGGAGGGAACAGAGGCTCATAGAGGTTAATGACGGACTCAAGGTCAAGTGTGTAAAAAGAAAGTCAAACAGATCTCATTTCATACCACAGATTCTTTTCACTACACCTTGTCTTTCTGGCCATCAGTTAGCCTATCAGAAATAACCATTCTGCTAGAAAACAGAGGGTAGTGTCAACTGAAATATTTAACACTCAAAGCAAGTATATTGAGAAAATATCTTAGAAATTATGAAATAATTTCTATACTGGAGAAAGAACAGGACTTAAGAAACATTTAACAAGAAATATAGAACTTGGGCTTCTACTACCAAACTTCTGTTCTCAAAGGATTTAAAATATTTATGGGAGATTTAAAAATACACCAGATAGAATGAAGTCTCAGACAGCTATCTGAATAAAGGGTCTCTTTATATAATAATATGGCAGTAATTATTTAGCTTTCAATTTTTGCTCCAACACAATTCCTCCTCTTTAGAGATTTTTACAAAGAGGAAGAAAAATCCTAGTAAAATCAATTATTGGCCATAAAGTTGATAGGCTCTTTCCTTTATCTTTGGTCTTATAAAATAGTGAACAGAATGGCAAAATACATACTTCAGGTTTGATGTCTGAGTTTATGAATTCCTTTTACATTTTTTTTCTTTCTCCTAATCTCTTCTTGTTTCAGCCACCAAGATATTCTTTTTGCAATAACCTTGCTAGCTCAAGAACCTATAAATTCTGTGTCTAAGAAAAATCCACACAGCCATCAAAATGGAAGAGGAGGCAGAAGTGGTGGGTCAGAGATAAATTTTGAAATGCACAATCCACCTCCTCCACTCACCCAGGCGCCTCCAGCCACATCACAGGCAAGCAACACTGTTGCTTTGGTCACCATTTGAAATCTCAATACAAAAGGCAAAATACAACTTCAAAATGCTTTCTACATTTTTCTCTGCCTTCTTTTCCCCACAATTTTTGAGGATTTAATTCTGACAGGAGAATGTAATGAAAGAACTGATTATGGTTGAACATGTCTAGGAAATATATTTTGCAGAATCTAATCTTCTCAGAGATTGCACAGCTCAATCCTTTTTCATCAGTCATCTTATTTATCTAAAAAATTTTCTAAATTGGCATATTTATTTGTCTTACTCTTATTGTAAACTACCCTAAAATTCCCAAGTTTTAAATATTCATACTAGCATTTCTGTTCTCATATTCAAAATATGAAATAGTCTTGAGATTTGTCACAGGAAAAAAATTAGTAAAAGCTAGACAGTACACAAAGATAACTACCACAGAATCCAGACTCATAACCAGAGAAAATCTGTGATGGCTCAAAAACATGTTATTTAAGCTTTGTATACTTAAAAAAAAAAAAAAAAGTCTTTTGTTATTTGAAACCAGTCCTTAAAGGGCTCAGAAATCAAGAAAGAAAATTGATAAATTGGGGCTGTCAAAAGGGGTTTTTAAAAATATGGCTGAAATTTTGGGGAGAAAGTATATACTCAATGTCAAGGAAGATGCCCTAGCTCCAGATTATTATAGCATTACTTAACAGGATGGCTAGAGGCTTTTGCAGCTAGAATAGATTTCCAGACAGTATGTTATAAGAAACCATGCTATTCTGGCACATACAAGGACCAGATGATCTGTTAAGTCTTCCCACCATTTAACATCTCTAATACCATGATGTGCAGGTATATAAAACCCTTATATAAACTTCTGGGCATCACAAGGTATTCTGAAAGAAGGAGGGAGAAGCATTCCATTGATCTTAAGGAAACTCATGTCTGCACATATTTCAACACCAAAGCAATTTCTAGCTTTATGCCAAAATGGATTAGGTTTTAGTCACATCTATAAATTCTCTGAAGAGGCTGGGGATTACAGTGGTTTAAAATCCTTTAAAGTTACTGAGAGCAGAAACAAATTGGGGAGTGGGGAGTAGATGGTTGTGGGAAAAGGGTCTTTAGCCACCACAGCCCCTGGGATTCTGACCGCTGGTTAGGGAGGTGATGAAATTGGCTATAGTGGGTTGGCTGAAAATTAATTCTACATAATTCCATACATAGATCTTGATCTCATGTATATTTTTTACTATATTTGTGGAAGAAAGACATCATTTTCTGGAAAAAAAATGTTTACAGCAAATCCAGAGTAATCCAAATACATTTTTAAATTACATATATAAAAGTAATCAGATTCACCCTAATACCCCAAGTCATTTTGGGCTCTCTAAGAAGATGAAAGCCTTATCTATTTCAGGGCTGGACTTCAGCTTGCTGTCTCATTGTAAATCCTTTTGTGATACCCCATCCAGAAATCACGTTTCCATCTGAAATCTCAGTACTTGGGTTTATTCTTCTAAGGTCATCAGACTATTGGTAAGCTCTTTAACTGTCTCAGCATTTAGCTTTTGAGAATTACTTTTAAATCACCCATCACCACTGATTATGAAGGAACACAGAAGGGGGACTGGCCTGACCTCAGGTCAGCTTCAAAGCTATAGGGGTCAGGTCAGGCCAATGGCCCTGCAGACTCTAATCCCAAAAGGTTATTTCCTTAAAACCAATTCCACAAATATTATTTTGGACAGATCTTGAGTTGCCTCATCTTTAATTTTTTGAACAGACTTTTGGGATTTAAATGTAAAACAGGTTAAATTCTTGACTTGTATTGGGATATGTCAATGGATACAGCTAAGTAGATGATTATTCCAAACTAAGATTTTTTGCCAAGGTCATAATTTAAAAACAATAACAAATATGTTTCAGGGCTGTCCTATGGTTCTAAAGCAATGATTATGAATGTATTTCAGAGGAGTCATGAACCCACTGAAATTGTACTCAAAATACTGACTACATACAATTTTCATCAGAAACTCAAAGTGTTCTCTGGCTTAAAACAGAGTTAAGAACTACTGTTCTGGGGCACCTGGGTGACTCAGTCAGTTAAGCATCTGACTCTGGCTCGGGTCATGATCCCGGGGTCCTGGGATCGAGCCCTGCATTTGGCTTCCTGCTCAGCAGGGATGCCTGCTTCTTCCTTTCCCTCTGCAGCTTCCCGGCTTGTGTGCTCTCTCTCTCACTCACTCTCTCTCTCAAATAAATGAACACAACCCTTAAAAAACAAACAAACCAAAAAAAAAAAACAAAACAAAAACCCACACCACTGCTCTGAGGGAACATTAGCTTCCCAAACAAATAATGATATCATTTAATTCAGTTCTGCAAATAATAACTAAGTCCTCTCTTTTTTTTTTTTTTTAAAGATTTTATTTATTTATCAGAGAGAGAGAGGGGGAGAGAGCGAGCACAGGCAGACAGAGTGGCAGGCAGAGGCAGAGGGAGAAGCAGGCTCCCTGCGGAGAAGGAGCCCGATGTGGGACTCGATCCCAGGACGCTGGGATCATGACCTGAGCCGAAGGCAGCTGCCCAACCCACTGAGCCACCCAGGCGTCCCCTAAGTCCTCTCTTTGCTGGATACCTTGCTACCTAGTAAAGACACAAACATGAATAGGAAGGGAAAGTAGTTTATGAAACTCCTACTGTGTGTCACACCCAGGCCCATGGCACTTCTTTTTTTTTTTTTTTAAGATTTTTATTTATTTGATAGGCAGAGATCACAAGTAGGCAGAGAGGCAGGCAGAGAGAGAGGACGAAACAGGCTCCCCACCGAGCAGAAAGCCCGATGCGAGGCTCGATCCCAGGACCCTGGGATCATGACCTGAGCCAAAGGCAGAGGCTTTAACCTGCTCAGCCACCCAGGCGGCCCCCCATGGCACTTCTTATACTCATCGCATTTAGTACTCACACAAGTCTTGGGATTAATTATAATTATCTGGAATTTACAGATATGGAAGTCACCTGCCCAAAGTCACAAAGTCTAAGAGGGGGAACAAGAATTCAAAATTAACTTGATCTGAATCATCCAGGCTAGCTTGTTCCATATTGCCTTCCTGATGATGTAATACAAGGCAGAATGGATGCACTAAGTGCTGAATAAAGGTAGTGCTACTTCCAAGAAGATCTCTCTGTTCTCCACCCCTTTCCATCTTTGCTTTCACCACCCTAATCGGAGTCACTATAACTTTCCTCAGGATGAAGGCAGCAGCAATGCTTTCTGCGTGGTTTCCGTGGCTCCACTATTGGTGGGTCTAAGGTCGTTCTCCACACAGCAGCCAGGGTGATAACAGATCGTGTCACATCCTGGCTTAAAACCTGCAGTGGGTTCCTAGTGCAGATAGCAATGATCACTTATTATATGCCTTACCACCCGTAGACCAGGCAAGTGAGCTCCTCAGAGGACTCCTATACTTGGGGTGCCTTCCCTGGAAGTTTCTAAGAATGCCCCAAGTTCCCGAGACGAGTGAGGGCCAACAGAGATGTCAGGGTGGGGTGATCTTAGCCCAGAGACCTATGTGAGCACTGGTCTCAGTTTCTCTCCCTTGGGAGTACTCTCCAACATGCCTATAACATTATTCTGAGCTGTTGCTGACCAGTTTCCAGGAGGGGGCACTTGGGATGAGAAGATTTCCACACTGGCCAGGGTTGTATTTCTTTATGAGATCCTGCAAGACTGGACTGCCAGAATGGTGCTGGCATACTGATTTGGTGTAACACTCCCCATGGAATATAGGATAAGTCTAGGGCTTTGTGACTAAAAAACAACACAAATTCATTATCTCGCAGTTCTATAAGTCAGATGTCTAAACTGGGTTCACAGGATTGCATTCCTTTGGAGGCTCTAGGAAATAATTTGTTCCCTAGCTTTTTTTTTTTTTTTTTTTTTGGCTTCTAGAGTCTGCCTATATTATTTGACATGAGGTCTTTTTCTCCATCTTCAAAACCAGTAGTGTAGCAGCTTCTCTCCTCTCGGATATTCTCCCTCCCCTTTAGGACTTTTGTGATTACATCAGGTCGGCTTAGATAAAATCCAGGAGGATCATCTCCATATCTCAAGATCCTTAACTTATTTACATCTGCAAATCCCTTTTGCTCTATAGAGGTACAGTCACAGATTCTGGGGATTAGGGTGTGAACATCTGTGAAAGGCTGTTATTAAGCTTATACAGCTCTGGACTACCTATTGTCCACTGCTCACCCTGTGCTTGGGCTGGTGTTGGAGGGTCAGCTGTTGCCTATTTGCATTCCCACCAAGCTACTCCTTCTGGTATACAGTACCTGAGGGCAGCAGAGGTATGACAGTTACTCTAAAGATAATGGCTTAGTCATCAACTTTCAACCTATCTCTGCCCAAGAACTATACATGTAGGTCTAACACAGCTCTATGGTGACATCCTCTTGGGCTGCTTCAATAAAATGAACCGTTTTGAAACTTACAAGATTATGTCCTCATACCCTCCAAAACTAATAATAATTATTTCTTGTTTTAAAAACCTAATGTGACAAAACAGGAAACAACATGTGTTGGAGAGGATGTGGAGAAAGGGGAACCCTCTTACACTGTTGGTGGGAATGCAAGTTGGTGCAGCCTCTTTGGAGAACAGTGTGGAGATTCCTCAAGAAATTAAAAATAGAACTTCCCTATGACCCTGCCATTGCACTCCTGGGTATTTACCCCAAAGATATAGATGTAGTGAAAAGAAAGGCCATCTGTACCCCAATGTTTATAGCAGCAATGGCCATGGTTGCCAAACTATGCAAAGAACCAAGATGCCCTTCAACGGATGAATGGATAAGGAAGATGTGGTCCATATACACTATGGAGTATTATGCCTCCATCAGAAAGGATGAATACCCAACTTTTGTAGCAACATGGACGGGACTGGAAGAGATTATGCTGAGTGAAATAAGTCAAGCAGAGAGAGAGTCAATTATCATACGGTTTCACTTATTTGTGGAGCATAACAAATATCATGGAGGACAAGGGGTGTTAGAGAGGAGAAGGGAGCTGGGGTAAATTGGAAGGGGAGGTGAATCATGAGAGACTATGGACTCTGAAAAACAATCTGAGGGGTTTGGAGTGGCGGGGTGGGGGTGGGAGGTTGGGGTACCAGGTGGTGGGTATTATAGAGGGCATGGATTGCATGGAGCACTGGATGTGGTGAAAAAATAATGAGTACTGTTTTTCTGAAAATAAATAAATTAATTTAAAAAAAACCTAATGTGAAAAGAAAAATCATAAAGCTTTTTGGAAGAGACTATAAGATACATCTTTATGACTTTGAGATAGGGAGGAACTTCTTACATAAGATACAAAAATCATTCACTGTAGAGAGAAAGGCCGCTCAACTGGACATAAGAACATTTCCTCATTGAGACACCATAAAAAGAGTGAAACAATAAACCATAAAGCAGGAGAAGATATTTGCAGCATGTATAACAGAAAAAAGGATTAGCATTCAGAATATATAAAGAATTCCTGTAATAATAATTATAATTAAAAAAAGAAAGATGATACAATTTTTTAAATATCCCAAAATCTTGAACTGGCTCTTCATGTGAAAGGAATCTCAATAACCATTTACAGAGAAATGTACTCAACTTCATTAGTATTCAGGCAAATGCAAATTAACCCCACAAGAAGACACCAAAGCATACAAAATTAGGAAATATAAAAAAAAAAAACTGAAAATACTTGATGTTTGTATTTATGTGAATATAGACCAGATACTCTATTTACTGCTAGTGGGACAGTAATGGTAGCCACCACTTTGGAAAACAGAGTGGTGTTACCTAGCAAACTGTAAGATATAAATATAATATAACCCAGTTATTCCATGTTAGGTTTATTCTCTGGAGTACATGTATTTATGTGCAGGACAATACATGCGTAAGTATGCTCACAGCAGCATAGTTTGTAATTTCTCCAAACATGAAACAACCCAAATGTCCATTAATAGAAAGGACATATAATAATACACACAGTAGGACACCATACAACAATGAAAATCAAGAAACTCAATGCTCAGTCACTCATTCCATTCAACATTTATTGAACTTCTAGTCAATGAGGCAGAGTGTCAAAATAAGTAAAAACAGACCCTCTCCTAGAAGAAATCTTGGGGGGTGGGGAGGGAACAAAGAAAAACACGTTATTCAGCATGATATTAGTGAAGCACTACACTCAAAAAGAATGCTTTGTAGATTTACCACACTACATTTTCTTCCCTCTTCTAGCTAAAAATAAACAAACAAAATTGCCTTTCTCTTTGAAATTAAAACAGAAGAAAGCTTAGCAGATATATAATATAATATAATACAATATATTACAACGCATTATATTATATTATATTATATTATATTATATTATATTATATCATGGAAAGAAAATGGTAAATTACACCAGGAACAAATGTAATGGCTTAAATCCCATGGACTTTCAGGATAATTTCTGCTGTCTAATGATCAGACATAACCATGCCTCTCTGGAGCAATTGCTTGGCATTTAATATTATGGGTTCTGTGAATTGTGAAACTAATCAGGTCTCTTATGAAATGGCTTCTAGATGATTAGAATCTATTTTTTTCCACCCCACAAGCATAGATGATGCATTTTTATAAGTTACATTCCTTGACCTCTATTTTTTCATTTTCTTTCTCATCTGCTTCTAATGTATCTTATTGCATCGTGTTACTTGCATTTTATGTAGAAAGGCCAGAACAAGTCCTTTCTGGACAAGCTAGGGGATGGATGAATGAGGAGGACAGGATAAGATAGGATAGGATACTGTCTCATTCCCCCTTAAAGAACCAGCAAGTGTTTTGAGGGAGGAGACTGTGTATTATTCATCTTTATCTCCCAGCCCAAAGCCAGATGCAGCTGTTGTTTTAGTCAGCTCCCCCTAGATTATGCTGCAGGATAAATAAGCTCAAAATCTCAGTAGTTTAAACAACAAATATTTATTTCTAGTTCATGGTAAATGTTGTCTGCAGGTAGCTGGGCTCTGCTAGACTTGGCGCCACATTTCTTCTCATTCTGGAATCTTGGCTGAAGAAGCCAAGACTAACACACAGTACTGGGAGCCAGCTGTAGCCACACCATGCAATGGCATTTAAATCTTCTGTTCATTCATGGCCAAGGTCCCTGGTAAAGATAACTGTAACTGGTAATTCCCAATGGCCAAAGCATGACAGTGGAGAGTGATTGTAAACTGCTGGTGTTCAATAAATATTTGCTAAAGGAATGTTGCAATCATTCCTATGGTAGTTTTGCTATGATACATGGTGAGGTTCTGCTCTCAGGTAAATGCCTTACAGAATATGAGTTCCAAAAGAAGGACAATTTTAGACAGTTGAAGCCAAGTACTTTCTCTTTTCCCTCATAGCTCAATAAGTAGCACCAGTGAAAAGTGAGATAGAGGAGTTCATTGGCAAATTAATTCTTCAACTCCTAGAATAAACTTCAGTGTGCACCAGAATCACCTGGGAATCTTGTTAAAAAACATAGGTTTCCACTGAAATTGAATCTGTGAGACCAAGCCCTCCTATTTTTAGGCTCTCCCTGTATTTCTGAAGCATAGCATGGTATGCGAGCCCTGCTTCGGAACCAGGGGCAACTTGGGCCTTGGATGCACAGAACTTCTTCTCAGTGCCCTGTCACTCTGGAACCTCAGCAAGGAGCAGGCTTATCTTTCCAGTCTCCATTGCCCTCTACTGCAAAGAGGTGTGTAGTCCCAATTCTTCTGGGCCACCCACATACCTGAGCATGCCTCTGTCATCCTGAAATTGCATGACTGTGTATGTGTTCTGTTGGTGAACAACCACCTGAGTGCTGGGAATTTCCCTTATTTCCTTGTGCATGCCCAGTGCCAACCACAGACTTAAACTCAGTAAATGTATATTAGATAAATTAATCAATCTCATTAGTGATCCCTATCTATCATAGCAGTAGTTCTCAATCTTTGGCACATGAAGAATCAGTTGGAGGACTTGTTAAGAGATCACTGGCTTCACCCCTAGAGTTCCTGGTTCACTAGATCGGGGTCAAGAACTTGTACTTCTAACAAGCTGTGGGTCATGGTCATACTACCACTGATGGTACAAGCTCCTACCTGGAGAACCCTCGCATCAGAGTTCTTTACTTCAGGCTTTTTTGTCTATAAAATTAGAAAAAAAACAAAAACAAAAACAGGATCTGCTCAAAAGGCTTAACAATAGCTTTCAGAATCATACAACACTCTACCATGGCTCTAAGTGTCCAATCACATCAGTCCATGAACTTCTATGTGACAAAATCCATCTTTGGTACTCTATTATTGAATTCATTCTAGTTCAAAAAGTCCCCAAGGGCCTTTTGAAATCTTTGGTTCCTGCTGTATCCCAAGAATGGTCTTTTCACATAGTTGGCTGCCTTATAAATGCTCGTCAAGTGAATGAACAAGTGATATGGACAGTATCCTCTGGTCTTCATCCTTGCCTGTCCTAGGGGTCAGGCTATGCCCTGCTGCTCCTGTCACCAATGACTGGAGGGTGAGATTTCTGATATATTCTTTTTGCAAGGGCAAGGGTGAGATCTCACTCTTGTTCTCCTCAACCTGGCACACAGTCATCAGTAGCAAGATGCTGGTTCTGTACTCTTAGAGGTCGTGGTGGAAAATCTCTAATTCACCAGCCTTTTTCTTTGGAAAATAAATAAGTAAATAAATAAATTAATAAATGAAGTACAACTCCTACAAATCAAAAGGCTTTGTCTTTTAATTCATTGCTTTGGCTTTGAATTTCGTACACCTAATCTGGAACTCAAAGCCAAAAATTGGCCCTTTGTTAACAATAGGTATTTTTCTATCCTGGTAGAGCACGGAGTCTTGACCTTACTTCTGTAAGGAAATGGCCTTAGGTCTGTTTAAGAGCTGTAATAAGTAAAAGGAATTAAAGAAGAATGCATTGCGGGGCACCTGGGTGGCTCAGTGGGTTAAGCCTCTGCCTCCAGCTCAGGTCATGATCTCAGGGTCCTGGGATCGAGCCCCACATCAGGCTCTCTGTTCAGCACGGAGCCTGCTTCCCCCTCTTTCTCTGCCTACCTGGGATCTTTCTCTCTGTCAAACAAATAAATAAAATATTTAAAAAACAAGAAGAAGAAGAATACATTGAAGCACCTGGGCGGCTCAGTCAGTTAAGTAGCTGCCTTCAGCTCAAGTCACAATCCTTGGGTCCTGGGATCAAGCCCAGCATCAGGCTCCTTGCTCAGCAGGGAGCCTGCTTCTCCCTCTGCCTGCTGCTCCCCTCCTGCTTGTTCTCTCTCTCTGACAAATAAATAAATAAAATCTTTAAATAAATTAGAGAAAGAAGAATGCAACACTTAGTATTTCAAAATATTATCCAACTATACTTTATTTTGCTTATATAAGCACATAAGATATAGTATCATCATGTTATATGATCACATTATCATCATTAAAACAAAACAAAATCCCATAGAAAATCTTTTTGTGAACATACCTTATATACCTTTTGATTTTGTGGGATTATTTTAAAGATTTTATTTATTTGTTTGTGCGAGAGAGAGAATAAACAAGGGCAGTAGCAGACAGAGGGAGAAGCAGGCTCCCCCTGAGCAAGGAGCTGGATGCAGGACTTCATCCCAGGACCTTGGGATCATGACCTGAGCCGAAGGCAGATGCTTAACCAACTGAGCCATCCAGATGTCCCTGGTCTACACCTTTTGTAAAGGATACGGTAACATCATCTAACACCAGAGGGGATCTATCCATTCTCTGCCAAGCTTTCCTGGTGGAGCCTGAGGCTTGGAAGAGAAGCTCACAAACTCATTAATAGTGTAAATAGTTCATTTGTCCTCAAGGAATTTCTCAAGGGAACGTTCTTCCAAGAAGCTCCCCAGTCACAGCCTGCTCTGTGATAGCTAATCACCACCAGTAAGATGGTGAAAAATACAGGTTTGTTCCGATGTTGGGAAAAATGAAAACTGGCAAAAGTAGTACTTGCAAAGGGACATACCACCTGTTACCATCTCTGTCCTACTATTATTAAGTCAGACAAAAGAAATTCAGGGCATAGACCAGAGGAGCTTGAAAGAAACAGAATGAAAGAGGTGCTTTGAACTACGGGTATGCTGGTGTGGCTGGCTTCTGCTCAAACTGCAGATTTCGTTCGGGAGCACTGGGCAGCTCTGTAAACACTAATGTAAGATGATGGAAGAAGGAAGAGACTATTTAGTGTCTATCACATACCAGAAATTTTTAAGCACTCTGCAGATATCCTCCTATTTAATCATTAAAGCAGCTCAAATGCAAATGATGCAGGGACACATTTTATAGATGAGGAAACTGAAGTTTGTGGAGATTCCATACATTACCCCAGGCTACGCAGAGCAAAATTTAAGCTCCATTTGCAACATCATGCCTGGGGTTTCTGCCTTCAGTGGTCATAGTTTGATTCCGATGAAAGAGCACAGAGTAGCAAAGTCTGATATGTGGCGACAAGGAAGTTGGGCCCTTGTCAGAGGCCACAGTTTGTGCTGGGCTTCCTGTGTGATGCTGTGTCTGCTTTTTCTTCCCTGTGATGCAACTGAGTGCAGGGCTAAGAGGGAGAGCCTGGGCATAGACAGAGAAAGAACCAGGATACTGTTCTGTGGTGGCCTTCTCTGTCAGAGGTGTGAGGAAAGGGCAGAACAGTAAGGAGAAGAGGCCACACTGAGGGAGAAGAACCATCAAAGGAGCTCTCCTTGGTATTTCATTCAGAGAATTTCAGAGATTGGCTTTATACCACTCCCACCTACCCCCAACCCTACTACTCTCCAGGCATGGAGATCTTTACATTGAGTTCAACGTTGTTGATTTTCCAGGTATGGGAATGAGAGGAGGGCAAGAGGTCGTTTTTATATCCAGCTGTAGAAGGGAGTTTCCTATGGCACTGAAAAAAGAAAACCAGAACAAAACGTATTGGTTTATTTGGAGATACTCATCCAAGTGAGCAGGGACAGTTTAGCGATAAGCATTCTTCAAATTTCATTTGAGAAAATGTACTCCTTCAGTATCTCCATACTGTGACATCAGGTGACCTTTCCGACTTTGCTGGTTTCACCCATTTCAGAATGGTGACAGCCTTGAAATCTTGCCCACGGTCTGAGGCATTCTGTCTGAGAACTTCCCAAACTTTATTCCTTGATCTTCACTATGTGCCCCTAAGTCAACCTGGACAAGGAGAGGTGAGCTCACCTATTGACAGGAAGGGAAACTGCAAAGTCTTTCAGCTGGTGTGGGGGCACCTGGCACTTCTGCAACATCCATCTTAGAGGTGCTCACCCTCAGAACAGTGCCCCTTTTAAGGGCAACCTCTGTTCCCAGATGTCTTTCCTGTTACTATTGATCTGTTTTTATGCCAGCCTTGTCTGCACCTTTCCACATCCTCACTTCATCTCTATAGATAGAGGTTCAGCTCTATTGGATTTAGTTGTGAGAGAGCTCTCATACATTGCTTATATTCCTCCAAAGTTACCTGAAGATCATATTATTTTAGTTGTTCTTTTTCTTTCCTTCATGGAATATTCATCTCTCTTTCCAGAATTCATAATAATAAATGCTGCTGCTATTTGTTACATAATCTGTTTAGTAACTATCTGTTATTAGTCCATTTCTCTTGAGGTTAATTATGATGAGTTTAACATTCTCTTTCCCAACTTCTGGTAATGCAATGTGGTAGAAACCAAATGGCTATTTAATCAAAAACATTTATTAACCAGATGAATTTGGGAAAATTCCATAACCTTCCCAAAACATGATTTCCTCATCTGCAAAATGGGTATATAAATAATTAGTTTAATGGTTGTAGAAAAGATTAAATGAGTTAAAATTCTTATCACAGTGCTAGGTTGGCAGGTATACGGGGTAAACATAAATGCTATGCCCTTTTCTTTTCCTCTTTAAAATATATATAGTCCAGAAAATGCCATGGTCCTTTCCCTGAAATCTGTCTTCACAACCCAACAACTCTACCACATTATTATCAAGTAGAGTTTGCAAAGCTTGCCTTCCCAAAGGTGCTGGCTCTATTTTCAGGAAGCATAAACTCTTCAATTTATCTCTTCCTGGGCCTGCATATCTGAGAGTCACAAGAGAAAAATTTCAATGGCTGTTCTGTCAATAAAGCCTTTTCTAGAGAAAAATCCTATCAAAATAACAGTTACTGGTTTTTCAAATGGGTTTAATCAATGGGGTAAAACCACAAATGCTTTCACATTTGCACTTTCTTTTTTTTTCTAATTTTTTTATTGTGCTATGTTAGTCACTATAAAATACATCATTAGTTTTGCACTTTCAAATTTCCCGTCCCCACCTATCCCTTAATAATAGCTGATGAAGAGCCTCCAACTTTTCTATCCCTTCCAGCTATTCTAAAGGAAAACAAAAATTCTTACTCAGTGCCTAACTGACTTTTGCATATTAAAAGATCTGATCCCATCTTGTATCAAACTTTAACCACACACCCACTTCAAGTCTTCTCCCCTCTACTTCCACCAGCTCAGGGTTTACCCTTGGCTGAGAACTTCGCAGTGGGGAAGAGCTGATGCAAGAATTTTTGTTCTTTCTCCATCTAATCATCTTGCTATTTCAAATTTGGGGAAAAGCAGGCAGAAGGGTAATGTCCCTAGTGTTCTCTCCTGGCTAGATGTCTGTCATCTCTCTCACCTGGCAGGGAAACAAAGACTGATTATGTTATGGCACCATTTAGAGTTCTTTGGAGCCCTCCCCTTGGCCCTACCCATGCCTCCAATACATTTGCTTTCTCTGCCATAGATAATAAACTCTTCAGCAGACCTTTGGAGACCTCTTTCTCTCTTGGCTGCAGCCCCTGGCGGTCCACCCCAACTATTCTCAGGACCACAGCTGCTCAGCTCATCAGTCAGCCCTTTGAGCAAGGCCCATCAAGACAGCTTGAACCTGGTAACGGTCACCAACCACCACATTCTTTTGTACTTGAGGAGCTCTTGCATCTTTCCACAACAAATGGGAAAGTCCTAGCTCTCTTTTGCTTCTCTAGCTGTCTTCCAACTGTCAGAGTATTCTAGGCAGAAATCAGTAATCTTTATGTTTATGCCCCCAGTCCATGTGAAACCCACGCTAACCTCTTACTGCAACCTACTTCCTCCACCCTAGAGCATCTGGTGAGCTTGAGAGTGCCTGCAGCCCAGTGGTGAAAAGCCAGGGGTGAGATGCTAAATGTCTGTCCTTGCAGTACCCCATTCTTGGGAAGCATATCTCTCAGACCCTATCACTTGGCTTGGAGGGTCAGAAATGCTGCTTCGCTAATCCTGCAAAGCCAAGAGTTCTTTTTTCGTGGTGACCATGTTTCCTTCCATAGGTTGATAAGGCTGGAGGTGGGGGGTAGTTTCAATGGTTACCAGACCAGACCTAATATCTTTGAGTAGTTCTGGCCTAGATGTGTTCATTTCATTTAGAATGCGGAGACATCTTTTGCCTAGTTTCTCTGCTTTAGGGATTTAACTAAAATTCCAAGAAAATAGAAAGAACATTCCCACTCCTCAACACCCTGTTATACACTCAAATAATAAATGACATAATTGCTACTTAGGTACAATATACAAACCATATTTTAGTTGTTTTAGGATACAATGAAGGTAAGATTTTAAAACAGAACCCAACCATCTCTTTCAATTCAATCTTTTAAAATCACTGCTTTATGAAAACTTGCCTTTAACCTCGACTTTAAAGAATTTAAAGCTTCCTGTATATGGTGCCAGGAACAACTGAGTCATATAGCTGCTGCAAGCCAATCATGATAGTAACTCCTGTTATTCAGCAGCATATGTCAAGCATATTAGATACTTGACAAATATATCTAATTTTTAAAAACAGTCTTGCAAAATGGGATTCTCCCTCTATATATTTCATTCACAGATGAGGAAAGTGAGACTCAGAGTACAACTGGGTCAAGGCATAGCACTAGAGTTCTGCTTGTCTGACTCTAACAGGTATAGTCTTTCCATATCAGTGTTACAGCCCCAATAGCTGCTTATAGCTCTGCCTATAGAATAATAGATTTTTTTTTAATTTTTTATTTTTTATAAACATATATTTTTATCCCCAGGGGTACAGGTCTGTGAATCGCCAGGTTTACACACTTCACAGCACTCACCAAAGCACATACCCTCCCCAATGTCCATAATCCCACCCCCTTCTCCCAAACCCCCTCCCCCCAGCAACCCTCAGTTTGTTTTGTGAGATTAAGAGTCACTTATGGTTTGTCTCCCTCCCAATCCCATCTTGTTTCATTTATTCTTCTCCTACCCACTTAAGCCCCCATGTTGCATCACCACTTCCTTATATCAGGGAGATCATATGATAGTTGTCATTCTCCGCTTGACTAGAATAATAGCTTTTAAAGAGTTTTCCCAAACTGGAATGCACCAAACACTATTCAACAAGAGGTTAAAAAAAAAAAAAAGGGTACTGGGGAGAAAGGAAGGTATTCCAAGACCGTATTAAAAGTTTAAGAAATAGTGGCTTAACATAATTAAATTGTGAAGGCCAAGAAAAACAAGGCTGTACCCACCTCGAGTCTAGCCCTGACATAAGTACAGCCATCTTGACAAAACAAAAGCTTGCACCTTGTACCCCTCCCTCTCCACCCACTCCCCTCCCCTCAGTAGTATGTGTGACATTCCTCAGCCACCTCTGGCTGCCCTAAAAGAAAAACAAATAGTTAACTTGCAGAGATCACAATCCTGCAAGACCGGAGTCTCCCTTGGTTTACAAATGTCCTAGAGATTTACAACAAAGAAGCTATCTTAACAATAGCCCAATTTCCAGAGGCAAATAACTCAGTTTCCCAAGCCCTAGTGTTGCCCTCCCCACCATAAAATTAAAGGAGGCTGAGGCAGAAGGAAATGGAAATAAAGTTAAATTTCTTCTAAACCTAAATCTCACTAACAAGGACACTTGATAGAAGAAATGTGAAACTTTATCTCTAAACCTCCAAGATAGTGTCAAGAATCATTCCTAAGCATATGGCCCACTGATATACATCTAAAGGGTCTCACCAGAAGATTTTTATTACTAGTAATAAATAACCTTTCTCCCAACAACAGCTAGCCCCTCAAGGTCCTGGAGACCTTGCTTCTAAAATTTCTTCAAGACTTACATCATCCATAATCCCCTTTGTCTTCACCCACCGCTGAGTCCACCCCTACTCTGCCTTTAAAAACTCTGACTGTAATCTGGGGTGCCTGGGTGGCTCAGTGGGTTAACACCTCTGTTTTCGGCTCAGGTCATGATCCCAGGGTCCTGGGATCGAGCCCTGCATCGTGCTCTCTGCTCAGCAGGGAGCCTGCTTTCCTTCCTCTCTCTCTGCCTACTTGTGATCTCTGTCTGTCAAGTAAATTAAAAAAAGAAAAAATTTAAAAACTCTGACTGTAATCTGGTTCGGGGTCCAAGTCCCTACTTGGCTGTGTTGGGTATACTTGGGCCCAAGCTTAGGCTTATCAAATAAACCCTCGTGTGATTGCATCAGTATCGGCTCCTTGGTGGTCTCTCGGACATGAAAACTCAGGCATAACAAAATTATTTATTCATTTATTTTTGAAAGATATATCTATTTATTAGAGAGAGAGAGAAGCAGAGGGGCAGAGGGAGAGAGAGAAATTCAAGCAGACTCTGCACTTAGGATGGAGCCCAATGTAGGGCTTGATCCCATGACCCTGAGATCGCCACCTGAGCTGAAACCAAGAGTCAGAGGTTCAACCGACTGTGCCACCAAGGTGCCCCAATTAAATACATTTTTTAATTGTACTATTTCTTACTGAAATAAGAAATTGTACTATTTCTTTACTGAAATAGCTTGAGATATCTTTGACATATAATAATTATATATATTGGGGCATCTGGATGGCTCAGTCAGTTGGACAACCAACTCTTGGTTTTGGCTCAGGTTATGATCTCATGGGTTGTTGAGACTGAGCCCTGAGTTGGGCTCCGTGCTCAACAGGGAGTCTGCTTGAAGATTCTCTCCCTCCTTCTACTCATGTGTACTTTCTCTCTCTCAAATAAATCTTTTAAAAACACATATATTTAAGGTATACAACTTGATGTTTTTATATACATATACATTTTGAAAAGATTACCACAATCAAGCTAAATAACTTATGCATTACTTCTATGTATGTATTTGTATGTAGAAGTATGTGTGTGTTGAGAAAATTTAAGATCCATCCTCTTAGCAAATTTTAAGTTTATAATACAGTACTATTAACTATAGTTACCACATTGTACATTAGATCTCCCAAACTCATTTATCCTACATAACTAAAACTTTGTACCCTGTATTTTTTAATTTTTAAAAAGATTTTATTTATTTATTTGACAGAGAGATAGACAGCAAGAGAGGGAACATAAGCAGGGGGAGTGGTAGAGAGAGAAGCAGACTTCCCACTGAGCCGGGAGCCCAATGTGGGGCTTGAACCCAGGATCCTGGGATCATGACCTGAGCTGAAGGCAGATACTTAATGAATGAGCCACTCAGCTGCCCCAACTTTGTACCCTTTAAACAATATCTCCTTATTTCCCTCTTCCCTCTCTTAGAGACTTGCTTTTTTTTTTTTTAAGATTAATTTATTGGGGGGGGGCAGAAGAAGAGGGAGAAAGAAACTTAAGTAGATTCCCCACTGAATGCAGAGCCTGATGCAAGGCTTAATCTCATGACCCTGAGATCAAGACCTGAGGCAAAATCAAGAGTCTGACACTTAACTCACTGAGCCATCCAGGTGCCCCTAGACTTTAATATATAGATAAATATTTTGCCTCGTTGCAGGGGTGAGGGGAAGATAAGCAACAAGTTACATTTTTAGGACAATCCTGTTGACTTCTCCAGGAACAGAATTCTCTGACTCAGTGACAACTGAATCTGTGTAGAGGTGGTCAGTGTGAGACAGACAGTTGAGTTGGGCAGGCTCTGCCATATAGCTCCAATGATAAGCCATGTTTTGTCATCTGCCTTTTGGTGAGGTCTCCTTCAAAATCTCCTTCCCCTGAAACCTTTATTCTTTAACCCTACTTCTTCCACATCACTGACAAAAGACAGAGAAAAAGTGCAGTTTCTCTCCCTTCCCAGCATACCCTTTCTTGTTGCCTTCTACTCCATATAAGCTCACTTAGGCACCTTAATTGCCATCTTGGTGAAACCAGACCCTACTTATCCTTTTCCTTGACTCTTATTCTTCTGGACTTCCCAAGATAAGAAATAAAGAACCAAATAATGCTCCATTTCTAAAGAAAGACTTCTTTAACTTAAAATAAATTTGATAATTTGGCTTCCATTCAGAGTTCCTTTGGAGGTCTTACTTTTTTCTTTTCTCTTTGTGTATATTTGGAGACATTTTTCTGACATGCAGAACAGAGGAGTTCTGAAGCATAATCACATAAGCATTTTTTTTAACTCTTGACCTACTGCAGTATATTGGCCACAGTGCTCACCTGCCATCCTCTCCTTCTGAGAATCTACCCTACTCATTCCTGGGGCCTTAGCCACCCTCTTTAGAGGCCAATAACTTGAACTGCCTCAGTTGAAATTATAATTCATGATGTTCAAAATTGTTTTGTTTTTCAAAATTATTTTTAAATAAACTTCTTAATTTGCATTTTTAAAGATTTTATTCATTCATTCATTCGACAGAGTGTGTGTGCACATGAGCAAGGGGAGCGGCAGAGGGAGAGGGAGTGAGAATACCAAGCAGATTCCCCACTGAGTGCAGAGCCCTAAGTGGGGCTCAGGACCCTGAGATCATGACCTACACAGAAATCAAGAGTCAGATGCTTAACTGACTGAGCCACCCTGGTGCCTCAAATAAACTTTTTATTTTAGAATAGTTTTAGATTTACAGAGAAGCTGTGAGAATAGTACAGAGTTCTCATATACTCCATACCTACTAGTTTCCCCTACTGTTATCTTACATTAGGATGGTGGTATATTTGTCCCAATTAATGAACAAACATTGACTCATTATTATTAACAGAAGTCCCTATGTTATTCAGATTTCCTCAGTTTTTACTTAATGTCATTTCCCCACCCAAGAATCCCATATTACATTTAATCATCATGTCTCCTCAGACTTTTCCTTGTGTTTGATGACCTTGACAGTTTTGAGCTGTACTGTTCAGGTGTTCTGTAAAAAATTCAGTTGGAATTTGTATGATGTTTTCTCATGACTAGACTGGAGTTATGAGTTCTTTAGAGGAAGACCATGGAGAAAAAGTACTATTTTCACCATAACATGTCAAGGATATGAAAGGACAATAGTACAAAAAAATGACTCATTACTGTTGATACTGACTTTGACAATCTGGCTGAGATGTTTGTCAGTCTTCCCCACCAGAACATTTCCTTTCTCTCCTTTCTATACAATAGTCTTTGAAAGGAAGTCACTATGTGCAGCCCACACTTATGGAGGAAGAGTTATGTTCCACTTGCTTAAGAGAAAAGCAGTTACACATACTATTTGGAATTCTTCTGCATGGGTGATGTGTCTCTTCTATTTATTTATTCATCACATATCAATATGGACTCATTTTATACTTTGATCGATAAATTCAATACTACTTCCATTTATTTGTTGCTCAAATTGTTCAGCTGGCTCCTATGTATCTTTTATAAACTCCATCATTCTGTGTTTTTTTTTTCTTTCTTTCTTCCTTCCTCCCTTTCTTCCTTTGAGTGCTTCCTTAGCTTTCTGACACTACAAGTTGCTCCAAACTCATCTTCTGTATTCTCTGATGCCATGCTCCAGTTTGCTCTGTCACTCTTCTCCAGATTCTTTACCCCCATCTCATAGTGTTTAAGTTAGAAAAACAAATCCTGCCATAATTAGTATGTTTTTGAATTAGTACAACGATTTGATATGACAGACTGCTCCAATAATCTTTAATGTTAATGAAACTGCATTTAGAGAAGAATTAGATTCATTACGAATTATTTACTTATACAGTCAGTTATGAACAGTATATGCATGAATGGAGGGAAGAAAAGATAATGGAAAAAAGAGACAAGCAGAAGAAATTTGTTTCACTTTAAATAATCAGATGCCCAGGGACGCCTGGGTGGCTCAGTTGGTTAAGCAGCTGCCTTCAGCTCAGGTCATGATCCCAGCGTCCTGGGATCGAGTCCCACGTCGGGCTCCTTGCTCAGCGGGGAGCCTGCTTCTCCCTCTGCCTCTGCCTGCCATTCTGTCTGCCTGTGCTCGCTCTCTACCCTTCTCTCTCTCTGATAAATAAATAAAATCTTTAAAAATAAATAAATAAATAAATAGTCAGATGCCCAAATAGATATCTGCCTACTCCCTTCCTGAAAACTTCAACAAAGTGGTGGGTCCACTTATCTTTACCCTGAGTTCTGGCTGAACAGAAATTGAGGAAGGCCTCAGTTTCTCCAAAAACTGTATAAAATAAACATTCAAGAACTGCTAAAAAATGACACATCAAAAATAAGGCTATTATAAAAATATGGCATATTTTATGTGGTTTATTTAAAAACATCTGGTGTCAGGCCAGAGACTCTAGTTTGATGCATAATGTTTACAATGGACCATTCCTTACTCTCTCTACCCCAATCTAAAACCTTCCCACTCAAACTCTAATGTTCATAAAATGGTTAATGATGATGGTGAGCAAAGGAATTCTCAGTATCATGAAATCTGATGATCAACAATGAAAAGTTAGAAGACTGGAATTGTTTTGGTGAATTGGTATATACGGTAAATTAAGGAAATGTTAATTGTCAAATAATATTGCAAGAAAGAAAATAAAATATTTTTAAAATATTTTCATTTTCTAAGAAAACAAAATTATATGTAATATTGTGCCTTTGCTAGAAAGAACCAATAAATTGGAAGTATGGACTAGTCTCAAAAGAAAAATGGCCAGCTCACTATTGCCTGAAAAACAAATGTGTTAGTCTCAACTCTTATAAAACCATAGACATTATCATAAGCAGATATTCCCCTACATTTAATTAGTTTATGGAATTGTTGCCTATGCCCAGTTAATGTTTATAGTTTCTTGGGACTACATTTTACAACTTATTGATGCTGTCTGGATCATCAGGAAGCTCCTTGTGCTTCAAACAAGATTGCTTTGGCAGACAGAGTCACAAAACAACTGAATTCTGCTATCACTTCAATTTTATTCACCTGAGATGGGTCCCCCCCACTTTATGAAATCCCTAGCAATCTCACAACATTCTGGTTACTCTCAATATTACAAAGTCCTATAACCCCTCTGAGGGGCAAAACAAAATTTCCAATCAGAAATTAGAAAGTTCACACTCATATATTAATCAAAACTTCCAACTTCATTCGAGTAACAACAGTTTTTCCTTCCTATGTTGAATGATGTTCTGGGAGAAGATGCTACTGGCTTCCTCTCTCTTCCTAGCTACTGCTTCAGATAGCCTTGAGGTTAGAGGGAAGAAAGATGATTACAGGAACATAAAAGTTACTTCTTGATTGGTGCTGTCTTAGCTGGCCTTAATGTTTTGAGCTGGGCTGATGTTTGAGAGGAATGCATTTCCTCTGGATGCTTCTGTGGGTTCTTGGACTCCCTGCTCATCTTTCACTGGAGATTTTTCATCTGCACTTCACTTAAGGCCATTAATATACTCTGCTCCAGCTCACCCTTACTCTTGGGCATCTAGTAGTCTGTCTCTAGCTACTTTCCACTGAGGTTCTATCACTTCTTGCCCTAGTAGACACGGCCCAAAATAACCACAATGGAGCATGAAAAAAACTCATTCTTTCTTTCCTTTCTCAAACTTGGGGTCCAGACTTATCCCTTTGACTGCCATCTCTTCTTCAGCTCTGTTGTCATCAGTTAACCAGTGTATCATTACCTTTGGGTTTCTCAGTAAGAAGTTAGTCACCATTATACCATAACCTTCCAGTTTCACGGAACACATACCTATGAAGCTCTGTAAGCGATCCCTCTGTAGGCCCCTCCTCTTGATTTGCAAGAAAGAGATAAATATTTTCCACACACCCCTCTGATGGATGAATAGGACTGTGCCACAACTCTTTCCAAAGAAACTTATCTCCAATAGCTCAACTCTTTGATACCCTCAATATGGATGAGGATTTTATTATTTTTTTTAAGTTTTTTTATTTATTCATTTGAGAGAGAAAGAGAACACAAGCAGGGGGAGAGGCAGAGCGATAGGGAGAAGCAGACTCCCTGCTGAGCTGGGAGCTGATATGGGGCTGGATCCCAGGACCTGGAGATCATGACCTGAGCTGAAGGCAGACAGTTAACCATCTGAGCCACCTAGAAGCCCCAGGATGAGGGTTTAATATTGTGAAATATTTTGATATAAATCCTTCGTTCAAGTTCTACTTGGTAGTCTGGCTCTCAATTCACTTTGATTTTTAACGTCTGTCAACCTACTGCCTTAGCCAAAGCTACTATTTCAGCATCTCTAAAACATATTTGCCTAAACTCATATATTCCATGAAATATTTAATGCCAAATTTCTTCAGCCACTATGGCTTACTGGGAATTTATATTCCTACAAATTTTCAAAATAAATAGAATTTTAACTGGGATGTAAACCCAGACTTTTGTTTGAGCAGGTGTGGGAAGTGGGTACAGTTTCAGGAGCTCAGCAACATTTAAACTCTAGCTCTGTCCTTTAAATTCTCCTACCTTTTTTTTTTTTTTAAAGATTTTATTTATTTATTTGACAGACAGAAATCACAGATAGTCAGAGAGGCAGGCGGGGGGCGGGGGGTGGGGAGCAAGCTTCCTGCCAAACAGAAAGCCCAATGTGGGGCTGGATCCCAGGACCCTGAAATCATGACCTGAGCCGAAGGGAGAGGCTTTAACCCCCTGAGCCACCCAGGCACCCCTAAATTCTCCTATCTTATCTGTTGGTTGACCATGTTTCTCCTTAGGAGTGGGCAGTTTTTCTCATACCATCATTCATTATAACCTACACCAGGTCTTGGTATAAACTCTAGCTCCAATCTCAATCAAGGTCTCAGCTTCAATAAAACCTTCATCTTTCACAAATTTCAGTATAAAGACATGTGTTATTTTGATTATTGTTTTCACGTAGGATTGTAAAAATTTATAATTTGAGATTCAAAGATAACCAATGGCTTTCTTACTCTGGCTGCATTTGCATATTCTCTAAAGGCAGTGGCCATGGAAATATGGTTATTCACCCTAGATATAGGGAAGAAGCATAGGATGCCAAAGAGAAGAAATACTGATTAATATTTCAAATTAAGTTAGGTGTTCTCTGTAAGCTGACATCAAATTTTAGAGGATATGTATTATATAAGCATATACATTAATAAGCCAACAACCAAATAAATAAATTATTTTAATTTCCTGGTATCAAGTTGAAAGAAACTTCCTACTCAAGTTTGTAAGAATAAGGAAAAATTATTTCAGTTTATTGACCTGTTAATTAAAATTAAAGAACAGATTGGAATTTTCTATGAGAAGATCTGGCATTAAATTCTGGTTTCACAATTTGCTGGCTATCTACTCTTAAGCAAAGTATTTAATATCTCTGAGATTCAGTTATTTCATCTATAAAATAGATGTTATTTAAAAAAAATAGTCCATAGTGTTCCATGAATATTAAATAACTTTTCAGCATTGTTATTAATACCGTAAAAATACCAATATTTAAAGGAGATGAGGCAGGGTGTTGGGTGGCTTATTTAGTTAGGCATTTGTCTTTGGCTCAGGTCATGATCCTGGAGTTCCAGGATGGAGCCCTGCAGTGAGCTCCCTGATCAGAAGGGAGTCTGCTTCTCCCTCCAACCCTCACCCCGCTCATGCCGTCTCTCTTTCAAATACATAAATAAAACTTAAAAAATAAAATAAAGGAGATGAGGCTATCTTCCAAATTACACTATGAGAATCTATGTAGGAAGCATAGGAAATATGTTGGAGGCTGGAGAGTTTTGTTAACACACATTAAGTTATTTTTAATATAATAGTAAAATAGTATAATAGTAAATTACTTCTAATAAAATAGTAAACCTCAAATAATTACTTGGAACAAAAGAAAGGGAGCACAAAATTTGGGGAGAGGTGAGTAGAGGTATGTCCAGGACTTAGTTTCTACTCTGGTAGGTAAGATACAACAGGTCAAATAAGATAACAATATCCTCCAGCCCTAGAAGCTAAGGGAGTAGAGGGTGTAGATATACCACAGTCTGATTCAAGTAGCTTACTAATTTCTCATATCATTTAGAATACTTTTGGCTACAAGTAACAAAGTTTCCATGCAACTGACTTGAACCATGTGGAATATAATCTTGGAGGAAAAGACCTGTGTGTGTTTGGGGAAAGGTAGATAATCTCTGGGGATGCATAATAGGACAGCGCAATGATTTAAACAAAGTTTTAACCATTCCTAATCTATCAGCCTCATCTTCTGATGGACTTCAGGTGTCACATCCTTATGACAACATCCAGAAGTAGAAAGAAGAACCTTCTCTCCCTTAGGTTTACTTTTTTTGTTTTGTTTTGTTTTTGTTTCTAAGATCTATTTATTTATTTTGAGAGAGATCACAGGAGAGTATAAGCAGGGTGAGGGGCAGAAGGAGAGGTCGAGGGAAAGAATCTCAAGCAGACTCCTTGCAGAGTGTGGACCCTGACTCGGGGCTCAATCTCATAACCTTGAGACCAGAATCTGAGCTGAAATCAAGAGTTTGATACTTAGCTGACTGAGCCACCCAAGTGCCCCTCCCTTAGGTCTCCTTTTAATTTAATATTTCCCGGAAGCTATCTGTGCAAATCTCTTTTCTTGTATCACATTCTCAAGCTTTGGCCAATTACTGGCAAGAATTATTACTGTTCTGGGGCTAGTGATGGGACTCAACTTCCAGAAAATAGCTGGCCACTCAGAGAAGGGCAGAAACCTGAGCAAAGTCTGAATTCTGTTAGGAAGAAGAAGAGGGTTGTCAGATAAGCAATCAGTGTGGTTACTATGGCCTTGCCTTCCCCTGACTATGGAGATGGGGCTGAGAGTTTTGGAGCAACCCTTCTAAGGCATTTCCACCCCAATGTTGTCTTTAAATGTCTAAGGTTCCTTTCAAGGCAAACTGAATAGGTATCATCTTTCAGAGATCTCTGGGAGAGAGTCCCACACACTCAGAGAATCTCCGAACTTGAAATATTTTTCCTGTTTTCTCTAGATATATTCTTTTAAATAAGAACAGACCCTTAAGTTTCTCATAAATGTTCACTGCATTCTACGTGGATATCATCCCCTAGAGTTCAACATGGAAATCAGTATTGATGGGGTTCCCTGAAGTTACTTGCTAAGAAAACCATTAAACACCAAATCTTAGAGGATATATGTTGACTAAGGCAGTATACTAAGATAAATAAATTTCCATCAACATATATAAAAACATCATACTGCACAAATAATTTTGACTGGGGAAGAAGGTCTCATAATGGGTCACTGGTAGAGTCACTGCCAGCTAGTGCCTTTGTGTAATTGGAAAAAGGCACCACGTCTTCCTGGGTGGCAACCCTATCTGAATGCATGGACCCCAGCCTGCCCAAGAGCTGTGGTCCTGTTTATGGAATGCCCTTGAGGGAAGGTAATTTCCACTGAAAGAAGGAAAAGGTATTTAAAGGAAGACTAAGAATGGAAAAAGTATTTTGTTTAGAGTTAATACTGTTTCCTTCCATTGTAGTGATACATTCTCTTCATCTAGCTACATTTATTACATCTAGCTACATACATTACATAAAAGGTCAGACTTTGATGAAGTCTGGGGCTTGTACATATCTTTTTCACCCATATCCTAGACTTTCTTTTCCTCTCAACCCACATATTCTCCCTTGGTTAATTCACTGTCGCGGCCGGTGCGACAAATTGACCAGGAAGGTGAGGGTAAGAGGATGAAGAAAAGAACTCAAGAAGCAGAGAGATGGGGGCATAAGAAGCACTGAGGAGAATGTCCAACAGTGCTAAGTTTATTCAAAGCATTAAGACCATATATATAGTGATATTACAATAGGAGAAGCAATATATCTGTGTCTAGCTGAACAACCACGAGTTCCCATAATAAGTTTCACACTTAGCTATAAGCAGACCTCGTGACACCAAATGGCTGATGCCAGTACAATTGTTCTGTATTGATACAGCAAACCTGAAAGTAATTTATGGGCTGTACTAGGGCAGCAAGGACCAGCCACGAATTTTTGACCCCGACCAAATCGTTTCTATCTGACTAGCAAATGTGTGGGAAGTCACGTAGGCGAGCGCACAACACATAGCACAGACCCTTTCTCAGTGCTACTCGACTTTATCAACCTAAGCCTTTTGTTCAGCTATTCAGCCTTTAAAGGAGGCACAAGTCAGGGCCTGGTTTGGTCCTCGTCCCAAGCCTTATCGTGGCCTCCCACAATTCACCAAGTCTCCCAGCTTCAATTCCCATGTATCCACTGAGGACTACCAATTTGTATACCAGCCAGCCCAGACCGCTCTCCTGGAATCCAGACTCATCTATCCAACTATTTCCTGATGGCTTCACTGGGGGATAAAAAGGTGGTTTTAATGATTTCAATATATTTTTTCTGTATCTTCTAAATTATCTAAAATGAGTATGTATTTCATGATAGTCATAAAAAATAATGTTATTAAAAGGTACAGCACACAGTATATAGTCATTGGTATTGTAATAGCACTGTATGGTGACAGTTGGTAGCTACCCTTGTAGTGAGCACAGCATAGCATATAGACTAGGAAATCACTATGTTGTACAGGTGAAACTAATGTAACATGGGTCTCAACTGTACTATAATTTAAAAAAAGAATATACTTCAAAAGGGAATGTGATTATACTGGGGATATAATGTAGAACATGTTAACACTAGTTAGCACTGCTATATGGTATATTTGAAAGTTCTTGAGTATAGAACCTAAGAGTTCTCATCACACACACACACACACACACACACACACACCCCTACATTTTTTTTCGTTTGTATCTATATGGTGTTGGATATTAACTTATTCACAATATATGTATGTCAAGTCACTACGCTGTACACCTTAAATTTATACAGTGCTGTATGTCAACCATATATCAATAAAGCTGAAAAAAAGTTTTAAAAAAATAAAAGAATGAACTAAATGATTTAAGGTAATGTGGTAAGAACTGCTCTGTCCCTTACTACAAAAACAAGATTTTATTAATTGAAAAACAAAATAGCAAAAATGAGAGGATGTTAAGTTACTCTGTATTGTCTGGCTGTTCTATGACACTGTACTGCTGAAGTGTGTTTATTCTGGCACTTAATTCCTTCTACAACTATAAAATGTGGGAATTATTATCTTTATGTAACAGAAGAAGAACTGAGGCTTGGAGAAGCCAGAGACACAGCTAACAAATTAAAGAGCTTGAATAGGAACCTAGAACTGTCTGGCATCAAAAGCTTTGCTCTTCCTAGTGCAGTTCCTTTCTCAGCAACAGTGCAACTCACTTGGGAAGAAAACAAAAACAAAATTTTAAAAAATCCAAATTATGCACAATTTTCTAAAGTATTTTAATTAACATAACCTCATATTTAGTATCTTTCTTTGCTTTTTATTCTCAAGTGTTAGTCTTCTAAGCTCCTCCAAATATTTGACAAAATGAGCTGGACAACCACTTTATATGTCCTTATTCTTTTAAGTTACAGCTATAGACTATTGATCTTTACTCTTCAATCTGAAATTCTTACTATTATTTTTAACTTAAAAATAATTTATCCTATCATTCAAATGCATGGATTACTTTAAAGAAACTGTACTACTGATCAAACAAATATAACCCCCTCTAAAAGTTCAAAAATATTCACTGAACACCTGCTTTATGTCAGACACAGTGCATGGGGTGAGGTTACAAAGATGAATAAGACAAAGCACATGTTCTTTGCCATGGAAGGGGGCACATAAGTGAATAACTGTGATATAACCCAGTACATGATTAAGTTGAAGTAGGCCCTGAGGAAAAGATATCTTGATCCCTGATGTTCAGTGAAACTTGTAGGAAATGACAGGCAAGCCAAGTCTTGAAAGATGACCAAACTAAGGATGTACATTTGGGAGCCATCAGGGACAGGCCATGAATAGATGAGGTGGTTCAAAAAGGTCATGTGAATAGATAAATCCAGCAGTAGAGGAAGAGCTGAGGGGAGATCCAGAAATTGGGAATGACCAGGAGAACAGGAACTATGAAGGAGGGATTAAAAAGAGTAAGAGAGGTAGAAGAAGAATTGTTAAGAGATTTTTCCCAGAAACCATGAGAATAGAAAATTCTAGGGAAGTTGGGAATAGTCAACAGTATCAAAGACAGCAAAGACATTTAATAACAAAACTGAAAATTATTGTTCAGATTGGACATTATGACATTCACTGATGGTCTTTGCCAAAGACATTTCAGTCAGGAGGTACAGACAAGGGCAGACTACAGACAGTGTAATGCAGAGCTCAAGATGTGGACATAGCCATTGTAGATTAACCTTTTAAGAAGCTTGGTTAAGGGACACCTGGGTGGCTCAGTCAGTTAAGCTGCTGCCTTCAGCTCAGGTCATGATCCCAAGGTCCTGGGATGGAGTCCTAGGTTGGGCTCCTTGCAGGGAGCCTACTTCTATCTCCACCTCTGCCTGCTTGTGTTCTCTCTCTCTGACAGATAAATAAATAAATAAAATCTTTAAAAAAAAAAAAAAAAGAAGCTTGTTTGAAGGGAAGGACAAGTGGCAGCAATAAAGGGGTAATACAAGCTCAAGGGAGAGAGTTTTTTGGGTTTGAGAAAATTTACTTAAATCTATTTTTATAGATATTGTAAAAAAAAAAATCCAAATTATGAGAACAAATTTGAAAATATAAGCTCCAAAAAGGTAATTGATTGAGCAATGGGATGTGGAAAGCAAGCAGTGGTGGCTGGCCTTGTATAGGAGTAGGGATAGATTCTTTGAAACTAGAATGCAAGGATGAATACAGATACGGTAGGTAAGTTTGTAGATGGGAATGGGGACAGCAAATAGGAAGTAGGATAATACATGGAGAATGAGAAGTCTGAAGGTCAGTAACTAGGGAGGAAGCTGGAGGACTATGGAGGTTTGTGACAGGTATCAAGGGGAATGAGTGGGAGAACAAGGTTGACTCTGGGGAAAACTTCAGATGTATGAGATTACAATCTCCAAAGTTTGGTGATTTGTTTTTGTTTTTATTTTTTAGCAGTGTTCAGTTGTCCCAGAGTAAGAGTAGAAGATTGTGGGAATGATCTGGGGCTGGTGGTGTACCTCGGAAAAAAGGCTGGTCCGAGCTGGGACATGAATGAGGCTAGATGGGGCTGATGACCAGCTATCAGGGGACTGTCCACAGGGAACTTAATCAAGAGCCAGGCACAATGCATCTATGATACTGAAATTTTCTCACATAATCACTCTCCTTAATTGTTAAAGCCACCAGAGGTCACCAAGGTCAGTCTTAAGCAATTTCTACGCATACATCAGAATCTCCTTGGGAGCTTCTAAAAAATATAATATATAGATTCCAATGACAATCATCTGGGATGAGGCCAGGGTAAAAGCATTTTTCAAAACATCCCAATGTTTCTAATATGTATCCAGAATTTGGAGCCAATGGTTTGGAGAGCTAGTCTTCAATTATCCCTGTCAAGGGCAAGCAGGGAAAGAATTGCAGGGTCTGGGAAGAACACAGATAACTGAATTCTATAGACATCCTCAAATCTCATTTTCACTAATGGCTTCAGCCTTTTTTATTTTTTAACTAAGTGGTAATTAGTACCAAAAATTGACTATCATGATTTTCTTCCTTTATTTCTGTCACTCATGATAAGATAGAGGTGCTAATTAACAGTGAAATGGCCTGAAGGCAGACAAAAGACAAGAGAAAAAAGGAAAAGAGAAAGCGCGTGGTCCCATAAATGGGATCTTCTTCATTGTAATAGCAGGGTTCACGTGCATATGGAACTCACAACGAGCCAGGTTCCATCCCTTGAATTGCAGAAATAACTCAGTTCTCACAACTCTATGAGGCAGATTCTTTTACTGTCCCCATCTTACAGCTGAGAGAACTGTAGCCCAAAGATGATACCGCACAAAATCATAAAACTAGCCAGTGGTGGGGATGAAACTGTACCTGGGTTCTCTGATTCCATGGTCCTTCCTTAATTACAGCACATATGTGTTCAAGAAGCTAGTAAACTCACAAAAGAGGTGAATATGTTTAAGAAAGGAAACAGTGAGAAAATGATGTAGTTATTGTTCAAGAAAGTCTAAGAAATATATTTCTTAATGGATCTTGAGTGCTAATGTTTTTCTGGCCATATTGCTCATTCACAGCATGGCATTAACACCTGAGGTAACACTTTAAAAAAATCATTTTCCAATGCAAAGCTAGCTTTTTAATTAAATATTTTAGTCCCCTAAAAGGTAATACAATTTACCTTAAAACTAAATTCCTGGGTGAAGTGTTTGGTAGATTATTGCCACCATACTAAACATACCTGCTTAAATGAACAGATTAAAAGTAATCTTTCCACACTCCCCACTTGTACAATTTTCCTCAATAATAAAAATCCCATCTCACCTACCTCATGTTTATTCACTGCACCTATCAGGTAACATAACCTTGATTTAATTAGGGTTTTGTTAAACCCTCATCATGTAGTTAATTCTGTATCTCTCAAAATGTCAGAATCTACCATCTCATTGTGAGCTGTCTAATCAGTTTATTAGTGACCTAGGTGTTCATGGTGTGCTTTGCTTTCCTTCATGTTAATCAAATTACTTGTATAAATTACTACAGATTGTCCCAGATGATAGAGATCTGGCAAATGGCAGAATACTCATTAATATTTTTTCAACACTTAGGAGAAGAAAAACATTGATATTTTGTCTATGGTCCTCTCTTTCTCTTAAGTGGTCCTCAACATTGAAGTACAACAGAATTGCCTGTAGAGTGAAAACAAAAAATACTGATGTCTGGGTCTTCCTTCCCTACTCCCCAATACAAAGATTCTGATACCATTGATTTGATCATAATCCTGGGCATAAGGATTTTTAAGAGTTCTCTAGGTGATTCAAGTGCGTAGCCTGGATTAGGAATCCATTGCTCAAGAGCTACTAAGACTGTAGGTAAAAGAAAGAAATGAGACTAGGTATATTTCCAAAGTCACCTACATACATTTTCTTTTTACACTACCTGGGCCTGTCAAAAATCTCTGGGCCTGCCACCCAGAGGTTATAATTTTTTTTTAATGAGTATAACCTTAGTATTTTATTTGTATTTAGTGCCCTTGGGTAATTGTACTACTCACTTATAAAATAAATCAACATTTCACTTGAGTCACTGAGCCATCATGTAAACCTAAATCCTTTAGGATTAGCTTGTGTATGCTAGGATCTCTGAAGCATTTTCATTGGGAGATTTTGCTTATGGTCTAGTGATTCGAAAGTCAGAGAAGCACATTGACAAGCAGACAGGCTGCCACGAGTGTTCTTGCCATGATGTGAGGTTATGTACCTGTACATATTTGATAGTACATATTCATTTTACTTATCATAAGTAACTGATTCAACAAGATTCTGAAGAGAAAAAAATACAATGTCTTTCCCTCAAACAATGACTAAAAGACATGCATGTGTTTCTTCTCTCTTTTTTTTTTTTTTTAAGATTTTATTTATTTGACACACAGAGAGAGAGAGATCACAAGTAGGCAGAGAGGCAGGCAGAGAGAGAGAGGGGAGGAAGCAGGCTCCCTGCAGAGCAGAGAGCCCGACGCAGAACTCGATCCCAGGATCCTGGGATCATGACCCGAGCTGAAGGCAGAGGCCTTAACCCACTGAGCCACCCAGGCGTCCCCATGTGTTCCTTCTCTAGTTTCCACAATCCACCTTCAGGGAAATGACACAGTGTCCAGAAGACTGTTTACTGGCACCAACTATAAGGTCTTTTCACCTTCAAACTACCTTCTTGCAACCCCCTCTCCCCCAGGACTTTAATAGTTGTGTGACCATCAGCTAATCAGGTAGCCCATCTGGACTGCTATGGGTTAATAAATTAATGCATGTGAAGTTCTTAAAACAGATTTGGACACATGGTCAGCACTTAATAATTACCAAAGTAATACATTTTTTTTCAAGTCCATCAGTTTCACCCTAAAATTTAGTTGCCTCTACTTAAAGGAGAGCTCTAGAAAAGGGTACAGAACTGTCCCTGGTACACATAAGGGGCAGGAGATTCAAAGAGCCCTAGCAGGAGACCTTGGTCTTTTTCCTACTAATATGTAAAGGGATCAAAGGGGCATCTTCTCCACCTACTGGTCTTACTTTATTTCTTTTCTTTTTATTATTATTACTTATTTGAGAAAGAGAGAGAGATAGGCAGAGGGAGAAGCAGGGTCTCTGCTGAGCAAGGAGCCCCAATGTGGGACTCGATTCCAGGACCCTGGGGTCATGACCAGAGCCTAAGGCAGGCATCCAACCGACTAACCCACCCAGGCGTGCATATATATATATATATATATATATATATATATATATATTTTTTTTTTTTTTTACACCCTATTCCATTTCTTGAAACTTGTTTGCTTCACTCTTCAGAGCTGTAAGCTCCATGAAAGCAGAGATTATGTGTGTTGTATTCACCAATATAATTGGCCCAGGGTCTGGTGCCCAAGAAGTGAGCAACAAAATACTGTTTAATCTGCAAGTCCCAGGACAAGGGTAATGTATTATCAGCTATTAACACTGTAGCTTAAATTAGACCATCCAGTATAGTTCTGTCACCTAGTAGTTTTCAATTGTATATCAGCTGTGTAGAAGTTGAAAGAGAAGAGTATAGAAAACAAAAGAAAAATATTTCATCAATTAACCAAAAGTTCATTAACTAGGTTTATTAGTCTGCCCAGGCTTCCATAACAAAATATCACAGACTAGGTGGCTTAACAACAGAAATTTATTTTCTCACAGTTCTGGAGGCTGAAAGCCCAAGCTCGAGGTTTCAGGAGAGTTGGTTTCTCCTAAGACCAATCTCTCTGGTTTGGATGGCCACCTTCTCCCTGTTTCCTTACTTGGCCTTTTCTCTCTGTGAGCACATTCCCAGTATCAATTGCTCATTTTGTAAAGACACCATCTCCTTGGATTAGGCTCCCAGTCCCCTAGGACCTCCTTTAATCCTAATTACCTCCTTAAAAATCCTATCACCAAATACAGTCATTTTGGGGGTTTAGACTTGTATGGATTGGGGCAGGAACACAACTCAACCCATAACACCCAAGTTTGCTGTACTGTGTCTATGTGGAAAAAAGCTCCAGAGTAGCAGTTCTCAAAAGGTAGACTCCTGTCTAACAGCATCAGCATCGCCTGGGAACTTTGGGGCCTTCCTCACATCCAATGAATCAGAAACTCTGGATGGAGCCCAACAACTTGTTTCAACAAAACTTCTAGATGATTCTGATGCAAACTAAAGCTTGAATACTACTGATCTAGAGTAAAATACTCACTCAAAACATGGGGACAATGAAATTGGTCCTATACCCTACTGAATGTGATGTGGTAGAAAATGTACTGAAAAAAAATCTTCATAACAACCATGGAAGAGATGATATCATGAAATCTGTTTTACGTATGAGGAAACACAGGTATAGTTCCATAACTGAGTTACCCAAGGCCATACATTATTGCACCAGAGAGTCAGCAGTAGTACTCAGGTCTTCTGATTTAGTGTCAGGACAGTCAATGCTTCCCACCAATCTCCTCTGACACATCCACTTCTACAAATCACAAATAGTGGTCTCCCTAGGGCTGCTCTTTTGACAGTTTTGAGGTGACCAAGCCCTACTTACACATCAATTATTAATCAAATTATTATTTTTTTCAAATGAAAATTTCTATTTAGCCATGACTTCATGATCAAAATAGTAATTAATAAACAGAGCCCACAAGTCATTAAAATTAATTCAGGACTTGATGTTTATACTTGAGAATTAGATGCAGAGAATTTTGACTACATCCTTAGAACATTGTGGAAGAAATCAATGAACTCAAATTTAGCACAACAAAGATAGTATTAGAGCTATGGGGTAAATTTTGAGAAAGAAGAGAAGGACAGGACAGTTGAAGACTGTTAGTCAGCACTTTTAGATGCATTTAAATCTGGTCCTTCTCTATTGGGAGCATCATTTGGCTTTTGTTTCTTTCTGAGAAAATCTCCACCTCCATCAGCCTGCTCCAGGAAGTCTATGATATGCGAGAACTGAATTCAAACCCTGGGGAAATAAACATTTGGGGAAGCCAAACTTTGTCTTGAAAACTGGCAAGGGTAAGAAAATTTGGGGGCAGCGTGAATCAGTAAAACCATAGCCTAGCTGCTTCCAAGTCCTTCCCATATGATGCCTTTTTGGCATGCCAGGGGTTGTGCTGGCTACATTCATAAAACAAAATAAAACAAACAGTAAAATGCACTTCTGTGCCCAGAATTTTCATGGAGATTAAATGCTCATCCCCTAAATTTCTGCCACTGACTTGCTGATTTACTTAGAGTAGAATAAATCATCTATTTTTATATATGTCAGTTTTAATGTACTTTAAGGTGGTAATTATCAGCCTTTACTGCACATCTGAATCAAGTGAGGAGTTTTTAATAATCCAACTCCCAGGCTGCATCCCAGGCTAATCAGTTCAGTTTCTGGAGTGAGATTCAGGGATTGGTATTTTGTAAACCTTCTAGGTGATTCCAGTGCACACCCAAGTCTAGAACCACTGTGCAAAAGTAATATTTATTTCTCTTCACCTCTCTCACAATTACAAAAAAGAAACAAGAAATGAATTTAATCAATAAAGAAAAAATTAGAACAATTCACCCTACAGAGAATACAAAAGAACAATAGTAATTATATCATTTGATATGATATATATGATATAATTATATCATAATCATATCATTTTTAGCGCTCAGCAAATTAAGGACTACATCAAATCCAACTTCTTTTTTTTTTTTAAAGATATTTTATTTATTTATCTATTTGACAGAGAGAGAGAGATTACAAGTAGCCAGAGAGGCAGGCAGAGAGAGAGGGGGAAGCAGGCTTCCCACTGAGCAGAGAGCCCGATGCGGGGCTCGATCCCAGGACCCCGAGATCACGACCCGAGCCAAAGGCAGAGGCCTAACCCATTGAGCCACCCAGGTGCCCCTCAAATCCAACTTCTTTGACTAGTAGAGCCTTTACTGTTTTATTCTCTGGCAGCTGGCTAGAATCTAATCTAGAAAAAAAAAAAAAACTATAGAAATCTTTCCATAAGATGCATCTCCTGGCATAGGAGAAAGGACACTGATCAGTTATACCTTAAGAAGAAAACTGAGTGGATTTCAATGTAACTGTAAGGGTTTCCTACAGACATGCATTCTAATTTGGGTTCAAAGTCTTCATTTTAATCATTAATCAGTTTTGATCATTCCTAAAATACTGTTTTTTCCAGGTTGGTCAATGAGAAACAAACAAAAATCCTGACTAGTATTACTGTCTCATTCTTCCAAATCCCCCTGAAGAAAGACCAGCATCATGCGGGAGGTTATGCAGGAGAATCCTGGAGGATGAGAGGACCTGGTGGTATGTCACTGGAAGCAGGGAGACTATGAGATTCTATGAATTCCTTCTGCTCCCATACTGGGAAAGGAAATTGGGTGGAGAAGAGTTGGCAAGTCTCTCCTCACCCTTGTAGAGATGCTAGCAGGTACCAGAACTTCTAATGGGTAGATCAGGAATGTTGTGGATGGTATCTTCTGTGGCCATGGAAGTGAGACTGCAGACCCAGTGCTTGGCCTTGGTTCAGAGTAGTAGAGCTTCCCATCCTCTGGGACTATGTAGGGTGGGACACAGTATAGTAAGAAATGAGAGGGGCCCCTGGGTGGCTCAGTGGGTTAAGCCACTGCCTGCGGCTCAGGTCATGATCTCAGGGTCCTGGGATCGAGTCCCACATTGGGCTCTCTGCTTGGCGGGGAGCCTGCTTCTCTCTCTCTCTCTCTCTCTCTGCCAGCCTCTCTACCTACCTGTGATCTCTCTCTGTCAAATAAATAAATAAATAAAATCTTTAAAAAAAAAAAAAAAGAAATGAGAGAGGCTCTTTCCTAAATGCTGAAACATTCTGTCCACCTAGACATAAAGGAAGGAGACTCCATTATAACTGAGATGGAATTTACTGGTATCCTGGTGGCATAGGGGTCTGAAGAAGATTAATCTTGACTTAGGGTTTTTTAAAAATGCACTACTTTTACACTCAAAATTGTAGAGCAAAATTCACATCGCTATCCTGGAACTTCAAAGACTGACCTAGTCTCAAGAGTTGAGCGCTGTACCCATCAGAGCAAATCTAAATTCTGGTTCTAAGATTAAAGCACCAACATAAAGGAAATGGACTCCTAAACAGCCAGAGCTGCCCACTTTTGGAGTCATCGCCAGATTTTTCATGACAGGCTAGAGACACAAAGACTAATCACCAAGCCCAGGAATGCTGTATCTTTAGATAGACACGTTTTCACTTTCACCTCTGGCAGTTTCTCTGGGAACTACAATGCACAGCTAAGCAGGGAATGTGAACAAAACTTGTAGCTTCCTCTCTATAAGCAGTTTTCACTTACTCATCCAATAAACCTTTCTGGGTATCTACTAGAGGCCAGAGGCTGGGGAATAAAACCAAAGGCTATACTAGCTAAAGAAGTAGGAATTAACATGGGCCTTCATATCTGTTCTCTCTTTAATTCCCACTAATGACAGCTAATGACATAGACCACAAGAGCAAAGAGTGCTGGAGCTGAGGGACAGTTACGAGACATGGAGGCTGAAAAACAAATGGAGAAACATCTGATGCTTTAGACCTTAAACAGCTGAAATCTATGCTAGCAGAAGTGGAAACTAGGAAGCAACATGATTTGTAGCACAAATCAGGAATTGACACTACCAGCTACCTCTAAGGAGGGGTAAAATTAAGGCTGGAAAAGGCAAAATTGTTTAAAAGAGTATTTAAGGAGCATCTTATCCAAATATTAGAGGTTTACTCTTCGAAAGGGCAGTATTCTGGACTGGGGACACAGTACAGCTGACAGAGGGTGGGGTTATCACAGTGAGAATTGGAATTAGGTGAAAGTGTACTAAATGGCAAGACCCCCTCCCAGCTCCTATCCTCCACAGGCCTCCTGGGCCACTGGGAGACAAACCCCAGGTAGGAGAGTGGAAGATAGTTCTGGGGGAAGAATCTGACCAGGCCAAGTGAGAAGGACTGGGAGTTCCCAGTGAAAGGGGACCAGGCAAGGTGACTCAAACCCTAGAGTCAAGCCCAACAGGCCACAAACCCTGACCTTGCATTTAGAACTTTAAACTGACAACAGGAGAGCCTCACTCTAAAACATAACCAGACAGCCAAACCTTTACAATTTGGATGTTTGAAATACAAAGCAAATAAACAGGGGGAAGAAGGTGTTCAGAAGAAATAAGAATAGCACAAAGAGAAAGTAATTTAAAAAGAAAGTTTATCATTAATATCTCAGAGACATAAGAGATTGCGCTGATGAAGTAAAAACAGAAATACTGAGAACTAAAAATAAAACTTTAATAAAAAATAAATCAGAGAGAATGCTTTTAAAAATTTTTTTAAAAATTATAGTAGGAATGGAAACTTGACTAGTGGGGATTTAAAATAAAATTCTGAAACTCTCCAAGAAATAGAACAAAATCAAGAGAAGGAAAATAGAAAAGAAAGGATAACAGCAACAAAACTAGACCTCATCCAAATAATAAAAGTTCCAAAAAGATAAACAGAATGAAGGCAAATGCAAAAATTTTTCCACAAGAGGAATACGAATTTGCAGATATTTGCTACTCACAGTGGGTTAATGTAGACCCAAACCAAGACACAGCACTATAAAATTTCTGAATATTAAGCTTAAAGAGAAAATCCTAATGCTTTTCAGAAAAAAGAAGAACGAACAGGAAACATACAAAGCGATGGGAATCATGCTGACATCAGACATCGCAACAGCAATACCGGGAGCTAGAAGATGGTGGTGCTTGCCTTTAAGAACTAAGGGGGAAATATTTCCTTCCAGAGTTCTATACCCTGAAAAAACGTTAATCAAGTGATGGTCTAAAATATTTTTTTTAAAGATTTTATTTATTTATTTGACAGAGAGAAATCACAAGTAGATGGAGAGGCAGGCAGAGAGAGAGAGAGGGAAGCAGGCTCTCCGCTAAGCAGAGAGCCGGATGCGGGACTCGATCCCAGGACTCTGAGATCATGACCTGAGCCAAAGGCAGCAGCTTAACCCACTGAGCCACCCAGGCGCCCTCTAAAATATTTTATTACCAGGTGCCCTTATTCAGGAAACAATCAAAGTATGTGGAGCTACAAAATGGAACAACAGACCAAAACAAACAAACAAACAAAACAAACCAAGTGAATAGAAAAGAACATGGAGTCCAGGAAATGGGGCACCCTATGTAGAAGAACAAAGGGAATCTCCAGGATGCTAGTAAAGTGGGGTCCAAGCCCAAGACAGGCTGAGCAGCCCAGGTTGGAATAAGTCAATAGAAGCCATGTCTTCAGGAAGATGGAACAAAAAAATAAGATATGGCTATTTTGGGAAGATGGGGGCAGGAGAACTGGTTAGAGGGGAACTGAAAGAACTAAACACTTATCTTCCAGAAAGGACAGTCAATAAAGAAAATCTAAAATGTAAAAATCAAGACATAGTAGTATAAGCCGAAAGTAACTGCAAAAAAGAAACAACCAAGGCATTAAAGTGATTGCCTACTGGGGTGGAGAAGGAGATGGAAAGGGTTGGGGAGACAAGACACTTCTCTCTTACGGAGGACAGTTAGACTGACAGAAATTTTAGAAAATTCCACTTCTACCTCAGACATCTCTGTTCCTTTGTCTTTGTAGAGGTGAGTTCAATGGTGCCAAAATTATTCCTTGGTATTATCAGAGCAATCAGAAATAATAAATACATACTAAATATGGTAGATTACTGTCAAAGAGCACAGATACGCAACGTGCTCTGTTTCAAAATTAGATGGTACATTTATTTTTGAATGAGAAGCTAAGGGAGTAACTTTAAGAACAACATGGAGAAACTGTATTCTAGACCTAACTTAACTAGCACGTAGTATAACCTGGGGCAAATCATTCTTCTTGCTCAGAAACCAGAGTTCTAAAATAAGGATCATAATAATATTGACCCTGTTCACAGGAAGGTTATTAGGATTAACTTAGAAATAATTATAAAATGGCTTTGCAAATATTGTATTAGATCAGAATACCTAACCCCAGGCAACATATCTGTGCAGTTGAAATATTTTTGACTGCCCATTATGGCCATAAAAGAAAATGGAATACAAAGAAATTAGCAGATATTAAAGTTGCCCCCAATGAGTTAATTTGTATAATGGATTACATTGCTTATGGCAGTTACACAAATCAACAAAATTTCAGTTGAGTGTACCAGGTCAATGGCCGAATTCAGACAATTTTTAAAAAGATAGTTGATAGTTTGGGTCAAATGAATTAATAATTAATTTTAGAAATTCAGATCTAGGAATAGTGTATCAGACAGAGCTCTGGGAGAAAACACAGAATCCAACTTGGGTGGTTTAAGAAACTTTCATTAAAATGTGGGCCAAGTAAGGAACAGACCTAAGGTGTTGATGCCTCTGGAAACCAGCCACAGAGGCATGGTTACCACGTTACACCTCAGGGGCAAGGGTAGGTAAGCAATGTCAAGAACTCTGGGAGAACTGAGCTGTGGGAGAGTACGTAGGAAGGAGCACAGTTGAAGAATCCAGACTTTGCCAGATAAATCTGCTCAAAGTGGGAGAGAGAAGGGAAGATGTGGCCCAACTTCACTCTCCCACCACTTACCACATTTCATTCAGTATTTCTATTGGGCTGTAAAATCTTTGCTGATTCAGATCACAAAATCCTAGTCCTGCTGCCTTTGCAAGACAATGAGTACTCAGGTCTTACAGAGTTGATGCACAATTAGGTATGTTTGGGAACTAAACACACATTCAAGCTAACAGGGTAACTGAGCTCACTTTGAGAAGCAAATATATTAGTATTAAACATCAGTACTGACTCTAGTCATTGGATTCAGGAACACAAAATACATTCTAAAAAGGAAAATCTAGTTCTTGAGTTAAGATATCACTTGCTGTACCTCCCAACCTTCATTCTCCTACTGGTCCTTCCCACTGGCCGAACCCAAACAGAAGCCAGAGGTTATACAATTCATAGGTCAGCCTCTTATGGCACAGAGGAGGCCTAAGGGAAGAGAGAATATATCGAAGGGGTGGGAATGGAGAACCACCAGCATAAACAAATTCAACTCCCAGAAGTCTGAATATACCCCATCAGGCCAGCTTTAAAAATAAGGTTTGTGTTCTGGTGTAGCCATTGGAAAACAGTATGGAAGTTCCTCAGAAAGTTGAAAACAGAACTACCGTACAATCTAGCAATTGTACTAGTAGGTATTTATTCAAAGCCTACAAAAAATGCTTACTTGAATGGGTACATGCACCCAGTGTTTATAGAAGCATTATCAACAATAGCCAAATTAGGGAAAGAATTCAAAGGCCTATCAACTGACAAATGGATAAAGAAGATATGATGTACATACACATACACATACACAGTGGAACATTACTCAGCCGTCAAAAAGAATGAAATATTGCCATTTACACTGATGTAGATGGAGCTAGAGTGTATTATGCTAAGTTAAATAAGTCAGTCCAAGAAAGACAAATACCACATAATTTCACTCATCTGTGGAATTTAAAAAACAAAACAGATGAACAGAGAGGAAGGGAAGGAAAAATGAAATAAGATAAAAGCAGAGAGGGAGGCAAACCATAAAAGACTCTTAACTATAGAGAACAAACTGAGGTTTGCTGGAGGGGAAGTGGGTGGGGGGATGGGCTTAGTGGGTACTGGGTATTAAGGAGGACACTTGGGATGAGCACTGGGTGTTCTATGTAAGTGATGGATCACTAAATTCTACTTCTGAAACCAATACTACATTATGTATTAACTAACTTCAATTTAAATAAAATAAAATAAAATAAAAAGACTGAAAAACAGGTTTGTGTCTTTCTTTTAACTTATTCATAAGCCATTGAAATATTCTACTCTACATTATTATGTATTATCATATATTATATTATATTGTGTATTAGAATATTGTGAAGTATTCTACTCTAAATTATTGTGTATTATCATACGATATTGTATTATATTGTGTATTAGAATATTGTGAAATATTCTACTCTACATTATTGAGCCATATGTGGCAGTTAGCAACAAATTCTATATAAGTCTGAGTTTTGGTTAGGCATGCACTTTGATTAGGGATTGGTACAAGATTATGTAACAAAAAACCCAATTCCAGTGACTTAAATAAGTGGGATTCACCCATGGGAAGTTTGGAGGCAGTCAGCTGCTGGCACTGCCAGTGCTTAAAGACATCAGAGCCAGACTCAGCTATTCTCTGAGCTTTTACCTTATGCGTTTCACCTCAAACTTGCAAGATAGCTGCTGCAGCGTCAGACATCAAGCCTTCAAAGAAGGAAAAAGGCCTAATGGAAGAGAAAGCAATTACCTGCTGCATCTGTCTATTTTTACCTGGAGAACAAATGCTTTCCTAGCCGACTCAGCTAAATTCCACCTTTGTTTCATCAACCACAACATCAACACACTTCTAACCACAAAAGAGGCTTTGTAAGCATAGATTTAGGTAAAATGTTCCTATCCTTAATAAAATCTGGATTCTGGCAGCAAGAAGGAAGTGGGGAGATATTTAATAGGTAACGAAAAGTATCTGCCACAGTTAAGTATCATTTATGTATTTTATAATTTGTTACATTAGATCCTCAAAAGAAGCCCATTAATACTGATAACTCAAAAGAAGCCCATTTAAAAACTCATTAAACAGGGCGCCTGGGTGGCTCAGTGGGTTGAGCCGCTGCCTTCGGCTCAGGTCATGATCTCAGGGTCCTGGGATCGAGTCCTGCATCGGGCTCTCTGCTCAGCAGGGAGCCTGCTTCCCTCTCTCTCTCTGCCTGCCTCTCCGACTACTTGTGATTTCTGTCAAATAAATAAATAAAATCTTAAAAAAAAATAAAAACTCATTAAACATTAGATAACAAAAAGCAATGTGCACTTACCCTTTACTTCTCTAATGAATGAAACAAAGGGTAGTGAGTCTGTCATTTCAAGATTGTTATATTGTCCACTGCCATCAACCTAGGAGAGAATGGATTTAAAAGAAATATCTCAACTCAAGAACCATGATTCTCTTGTTTTTAGGTTATTTTGTGTTTCTGTATCTTAGTCATTGCTAGGGCTTATATTTATTACTGATATTACCAATATATTTGCTTCTCAAAATTAACACAATTATGCTGTTATAAAATCTTATTTAGTTCCCAAATATACCCAATCTTATATCAATTCTGTCAGACCGGTCTGCTGATTGCCATGAAAAGGCAGCAGCACAAAATTTACAAATCTGAATTGGCAGAGGTTTTATTATAATTAAAAATATTATGTAAGGTGTTCCTTGATACAGCATTTTGATCAGTTACAAAGGATAACGTGCCACAGACCAAGAGATATTACACTCCAATTATTGTCTTATATCCAGTGATCCTACTGCTTGTGATAAGTAATAGCTGCCAAATAACAGTCATTTAACAGAGTAGGGGACACAGAAACCGCATTTCAGACTTCCCTATGGCAGTACTTGTGCATCCCTAGTGTGATGTGACCTTGAGGTGCTATCATTTCAGTGGGTTTAAAAATTTTTTTTTAACACTGTTTTATTCTGTATTACATCGCATCTACTATTTATGTGAGTCTTGGGACAAAGCTAATCTTCCTGCCACATCCCCTTGTTTTCTATCACACTTCCTTTCTGGCCACTTCTGCCCCAGAGCACTCTTGATGGAAGCATTTGTTACACAATCCGACTACAATGTAAACCTCGCCCTATGGACTTAGGTTGGCACTGACTTGCTAAGGGGAAGGAAAATCATATTTCAGAGTGAAGACTAAAATCTCAACAATTCTGATACACCCACAACACTGGCACGACAATGTTTCAAAGGGAGCCTCATGCAAAACACTGAGTGATATTCAATTTAGTAATATTGTCCTGTGTTTCAGTTAATGAGTACTGTTGAGCTATAACAGAATAAAAGATTTCATAACCATAGTAAGCCACAGTAGACTACAGGCTATAATCCTTTGATGTTTGAAAATTTGAAAGTTCAAGGGGCGCCTTGGTGGCTCAGTGGGTTAAAGCCTCTGCCTTCGGCTCAGGTCATGGTCTCGGGGTCCTAGGATCGAGCCCTCTGCCTGGCGGGGAGCCTGCTTCCTCCTCTCTCTCTCTCTGCCTGCCTCTCTGCCTATTTGTGATCCCTATCTGTCAAATAAATAAATAAAATCTTTAACAAAAAAATTGAAAGTTCAAAATGAGGTTGTATGATAATGAAGGTCAGTCCTGCATTTATTATAGACAAAACTACCTCAGACATCTCCTGAGTAAGACATGCCACTTTTTTGCCTTTTTTTTTTTTCTTTATTATTTCCACTATTCTGCTGTGGAGAACATGGCTGGAGCTTTTGGCACCATCCTGGATGGCGAGGAGGAAGTCATACCTTAGGAATGGTGGAGTAGTGAGCTGGAAGGAGTCTGGGTCTCTGAGGAGCTTGAGGACCAGCTCTGGGTTATCTACTTGAAGATCTCTATTTGAAAGAAAAATGAGCTTCTATCTTGTTTAAGGTGTTCCTATTGTGAGTGTTTAGTATTCGCAAACAAATTGCTAACAGATACTAGCTCGAGTAATAACACTAACTTTGTCAGATACTGTGCTAAGCACATTATTTGCACCATCATCTGTAAGCTGCATAACACTCCTATAAGGCAGGTACTATTATTTTACAAAGGAAGAAATGAGAATTTGAGAACGTTAACTAACTTATTTACAAGGTGATGCAACTGGTAAGTGGTAGAAATGGGGTTGAAGCTCAGGCACCTGACTCCAGCACCCATGCTTGAAAAGCTAACCATGGTGGGTTATATCTTTGTGACTTTGAGTCATGGTCCCTTTCTATAGTTCATCTATATCATTTCAAGCACTATTTGGTTTCACTTTTTGATCCTTTCCTCTTTCCAAATACCCTACCTATTAAACAAACACTTTAGTAGGTTACTATACTCTATGTTATCTAAGATTAAGGAGGGGAGGGATAGCATTTATTCTGATAAAGCATATATATAATTGGCTTGTGTTTTGCAGCAAAAGAAAATTTAATTTTCCTTACTGTTGTACAGTGGGGAAAAATAAGTAGAAGACAGAGAAAACATCTTGAAGAGTGATTCATTAAGGAGGGATATCGTCAGAGAACAATCTGCAGCCAGTAATGTTCCAATACAAACCTTCAGAACATAATACTTAAAGTACCTTATAGGTCAAAAGCTAGAGAAATAAAGAAAAAAATAACTTAAAAATGCAGAAAGAGAAGTGTTTTGACAAAAAAAGTTAACCAGAACAAGTTTTGGTAGACTAAACCACAATATCTTTTTTTCTCCATCATTGTAATGAATTCATTACAGTGGCTAGCCAGGGATATTAAGCATAAATGTATTTAGTAAAGGAAACAAGATGTCTGCAAAATAATTACAAAGACTGGAGGAATGGCTGACACAGCCAGAAGGCTTTCAGGTACAGGACTGCAATTAGGATCTGGAAGTCAGGAAGCTGATGTTGCTGCCACCCAGAAGTCAGGAGATTTCAACAGCTGTCAACATCACAGGTGCTGTATCATCACCAAACTAAAAATCGGCAATGAAATGTAAAGCTCAGTCACTGCGTACATCTGCCAAAGGTCATGTGTCAACCACCACTTCATCTGGAAGGAGAATGGCTCTCCCCCGCCTTCACCTCCCAAACATGTGCAGGTACGTTTGTTTGTCAGAAGATCAACTGCATCTAGAATGCTACATGCAATTCCAGGGTTTCTGGCTCTTCAAATACAAGGCAAAGTATAGAGGACAGTGGAACTGAAGAATTACCAACAAATAACACCTGCCTCAGTTTGAGGATGATTGGCATTAGTTCTTCTTTAAAGGTTTGGTAAGATTTACTGTGGAAGCCATCTGGTCCTGGGATTTTCTTTGTTGGGAGGTTTTTGATTACTGATTTAACCACTTTACTCATTATTATGCTCTACTCAGATTTTCTATTTCTCCATGATTCAGTCATGATAGGTTGTACATATCTAGGAATTTACCGATTCTTCTAGGTTGTCCAGTTTGTTGGCATATAATTAATTATTCCTAGTGGTCTCTCATGATGCATTTGTATTTCTGTAGTTGTCTCCTCTTCCATTTATAATTTTATTTGAGTCCTCCATTTTTTCTTCTTGGTAAATCTAGCAGAGTTTTGCCAATTTTGTTTATCTTTTCAAAATACCAACTGTTTTGTTAATCTTTTTTATTGTTTCTTGATTATTTTATTTACTTCTCTGATCTGTATTATCTCCTTCCTTCCCTTTGCTTTGGGCTTAGTTTGCTCTTTTTCTAGTTCCTTGAGGTATATTTATTTGAGATCCTTATTTTTTGTCTATATAGGCAATTATCATTATAAACTTCCCTCTTAGAACTGCTGTGGTAGCATCTTCTTAGTTTTGGTATTCTGTGCTTTTGTTTTCATTTGTTTATAATTTTTAAAAATTTCATTCTTCATTTCTCCTTTGACCAAATGGTTGTTCAGGAGTGTGTGGTTTAATCTAGACACATTGGTGAGTCTTACAGTTTTTCTCCTGTTATTGATTTCTAATTTCATATCATTATGGTCAGAAAAGGTACATGATATCACTTCAATCTTTCTAAATTTGATAAGATTGGTTTTGTGACCTGATATGTGATATCCTAGAGAATGTTCCATATGCACTTGAGATGACAGTATATCCAATGCTGTCATAGATGGAATGCTCTGTATACGTCTACTAGGTCTATTTGTTCTAACATGTAGTTCAAATCCAATGTTTCTTTATTGGTTTTCTGTGTGGATGACCTGTCCATTGTTGAAACTAGGGCACTGAAGTCCTACTATTTTATTGTTGTCTACTCTTCCCCTTAGATCTGTTAATATTTGCTTAATATATCTAGGAGCCCACTGCTGAGTACATATACATTAACAATTGTTATATCTTCTTGGTGAGTTGAACTCTTCATCATCATGTGATGAACTTTGTCCCCTGTTGCTTTGACTAAAAGTCTCTACTGCCTTTATATAACTATATAAAGACAAAGTATATGAGTTTAAGTATATAAATATAGCTACTCCCACTTTCTTTTGGTTTCCATTTGCATAGAATATCTTTTTCCATCCCTTCACTTTGAGCCTATGTGTGTCATTAAAGCTGAATTGGATTTCTTGTAGGAAGAATGTAGTTGGGTCTTGTTTTTTAATTCATTTAGCCACTCTGTGCTTTTTGATTGCCAGAGCAATTAGGTAAGGAAAAAAAAAAGGTATCCAAATTGTAATAAAAAGTAAAATTATCCCTGATTACAGATATTATGATATTATATACAGAAAATCCTAACAACTCCACCAAAAAGTCATAGAATTAAGAAACAATTTCAGTAAAATTGTAGGACATAAAATCAACATATAGAAATCAGTTGCATTTCTATACTCTAACAATGGACTATCTGAAAAAGAAATAAAGAAAACAATAGCATTTACAATATTAGAAAAAACAATAAAATACTAAGAAGTAAATTTAACTAAGGCAGTAGATTTGCACACAGAAAACTGTAAGACACTAAAGGAACAGAAGAAGACACAAATAAATGGAAAAATATAAAATATACATATATATTCTATATATACATATGTATATATCTGGTATTGACATAAAACAGATACAAGGACCAATGGAATAGAGCAAGAGTCTAGAAATAAGTCTAAGCACATACAGTCAAATAGTCTTCGATGAGGAAGACAAGAATACTCAATGGGGAATAGGTAGTTTCGTATATAAATGGAATTGGGAAAACAGGATATCCAATTCAAAAGAATAAAACTGGGTGGAAGAAAAAGGTAAAAGTGCTCAAAGGTTACAAACTTCCAGTTATAAGATAAATAAATTCTGGAGATGTAGTGTTCAGCAATGTGACTATAGATAACAGTACTGTATTGTGGCATAGACATATAAAATCATTATGTTGTACACCTTAAACTAATATGATATCAGTTACATGTTAATAGAACTCGTGGTGGGGAGTGGGTAAGCACATCAATTAACACACACATATGCACATTATACACACACACACACACACACACATTCACAAGAACATAAACTGGACCCCTCTCTTATACCACTCACAAAAATTAACTCAAAACGTATTAAGAATTTAAAGATAAGACTCGAAACTCTAAAACTCCCAGAAGAAAATACAGGGACAAATCTTTGACATTGGTCCTGACAATGATTTTTTGGATATGACACCAAAAGTACAAGCGACAAAACCAAAGATAGACAAGTGAACTACATCAAACTAAAAAGCTTCTACAGCAAAAGAAACCACAAAATGAAAAAGCTATGTATGGAATGGGAAGAAAACATTGACAAATCCTTTATCTGACAATGGCCTATATCCAAAATATATAAGAACTTCTACAAATGAACAGCAAACAAATAAATAATCCAGTTTAAAAATGGGTGAAGGATCTAAATAGACATTTCACCAAAGAAGACATACAAATGGCCAATGGATACAGGAAAAGGTGCTCCACATCAATAACCATTAGGGAAATGCAAATCAAAACCACAAGGACATATCACCTTACACCTGTTAGAATGGCTAGTATCACAAAAACAGGAGATAACAAATGCTGGTGAGGAAGTGGAGAAAAGGGACCCCTTGTACACTGCTGGTGGGAATATAAATTGGTGAAATTTGAGGTTATTATGCTAAGTGAAGTAAGTCAGAGATGATCTCATTTAACGGGGAATATTCAGGTTTCTCTGGGGTGCCTGGGTGGCTCAGTGGATTAAGCCCCTGCCTTCGGCTCAGGTCATGATCTCAGGGTCCTGGGATTGAGCCCCACATGGGCTCTCTGCTCGGCGGGGGGCCTGCTTCCCCCTCTCTCTGCCTGCCTCTCTGCCTACTTGTGATCTCTCTGTCAAATAAATAAATAAAATCTTTAAAAAAAAAATAAAACAATATTTTCCTTAAATATATAAATATATAGCTTTTCTTTACTCCCCACCTACCCAAATATAACCATTCCGCCCCAATGCCCGCATCCCCCCAACCCCCTGCTCCATGCTGCCCAATGTCATTAGATGTGTCCCACTCTTTCTAAGCCTTCCCCAGATGAGTTTTATCTTCCCAGGTATCCTTCTTTAGTACTGATGTTTGGGATGGGACCACAAAGACTGACAAATGCATTGATATAATGCCTGTTTCACTAGAGTGTGTCTTTCTCCTTCTGAAAGCTCTATCCCAATCCTTAATCTGTAATCCTCCTGACTTCTGTTATGGCCAACAGAACACTGAACTTATGGTAGATAATAAATATTTGTAGAATTTAATTAGATAATGGTGGTGTAATTTATATTAAGAATAAAATAAAGTCTTCTAATGGCAAATATTATCATTAAGTAGGATACAAACACTCTGCCCACTACTTAAAAAATTTAAAAAAAGATTACTATCTAGGAAATTCAAGGACCAGAAGCACAAGGTTACACAGACAAAGCGCAATCCTTTTTCAAGTTTGAACTTTATGATTCTGTCATTGTCTACACTGAATTACAAAGTACTTTATCTCAAATATACTTCGTCAAGAGATGAATGCTGGGGTGCCTGGGTGGCTCAGTGGGTTAAGCCGCTGCCTTCGGCTCAGGTCATGATCTCAGGGTCCTGGGATCGAGTCCCGCATCGGGCTCTCTGCTCAGCAGGGAGCCTGCTTCCCTCTCTCTCTCTCTGCCTGCCTCTCCATCTACTTGTGATTTCTCTCTGTCAAATAAATAAATAAAATCTTTAAGAAAAAAGAAAAGAAAAAAAAAAAAGAGATGAATGCTGAGGTTTCAGCTCTCTGTAAGGTTGATTCAAACCATTTCAAAATCAAACTGGTGAATGACTCAATTGATGAGATATTTGTAATGACTTTCTGTAACATAAACAAAACAAATAAATCATCTGAATGGTTGATTCAATGATCATATGATCAGAATGTTCTAGTTCTATCCCAGTAATGAGAAACACATGTGAAAGCCACCTGTACTGCCCTAATGTTATAAAAGATGATGAACTATAGATGTGTTCACTGTTCATGAATGGCTATTTATTACCATTAATATTTATAAAATGTAATATTTTCACAATTTTTGTAGGCTATTTTTCTATATTTTCTTATTTCTACAAATGCATTTACTGAATTCAGTTATACACTAGAGAAGACGGATTATCACTAAACAACCTTGGCAGATGGAAAAAAAAATCACTTATATTGCATTACTGCCCATTTTAAATGATGATTCTTAAGGATCTTTACTATTGTTTTAACTAAAACCACTCTAATTTCATGCTTCCAAGGTTTTACTTTGACTATAAAATATGTGCCTGGACTTTCCCTTTTATTAGGATATATATCTATTAATATAATAAACACAATATTTGAGATAATGAATTACCTGCTCTCCAGTAGAGCTCACTAAAATGTTGCCTGTAAAATTGCCTTCCTGAGAGGCAGACCTCTTTAAAAAATTAATGGGAGTCATGAATTGAGTTTGTGAAATCTGTAGCATTTCCTTTTAGTAATAGCTACGACTTTTCTATAGACAGAGTTGGCATTTTCTGCCCTCTGGGATGTTTCCATGTCTAATAATATTAAACATAATATAATTTTGGAATAAGTAGAGCTTTCAAATGTCATTTGAAGTATGACACAGCTTAATGAAAGGAAACAACCAAATTGTCTTTGTCACTTCAACATATTTCAGGCTTCTACTTTGCAAACTTAAGATCACTTGAAAAATAGCTACGCTCCCCAGCAGGATTTGAGAGGTGGCATTGTTTGGAACAGAAAGTTCTCCTAACACAGAGATGTATCTACAGTGAAGCTAATGAAGCTGACCCTTCAGGGACTTCCTTTGCACAGTGATCTGAATGCCACAGCTGCTGGGTTAAAGTGCCCTAGAAGGGAGTGCAAGCCAGCCTCTAATCAAGAAACATTCCTATATGCTCATTTCCGGTAAGTTGCCTAAAGAGATTTCTGAATCTTCAAGCCTTCCACAATTTGTTGTGATTTATTTCTTCATTTTAACTAAGATAACTTAAAAAAAAAAAAAGATTTTATTTATTTATTTATTTATTTATTTATTTACTTGACAAAGAGAGAGATCACAAGTAGGCAGAGATGCAGGCAGAGACAGAGGGGAAACAGGCTCCCTGCTGAGCCGAGAGCCCACTGTGGGGCTTAATTCCAGGACCCTGAGATCATGACCTGAGCCATAGGCAGAAGCTTAACCCACTGAGTCACCCAGGTGATCAGTTTTGTAACTTTATATACTTTTTCAGAGAGAGATCCTCAAATCATGTTAATTTCAGGCCCTATAAAATAGCAAGCAGGATTTCTTTGCAAAGAAAATTTATTTTAACGAATCTTTTCAGTCGACATTTTCTGAGTTTCATTAGGTTCACCAAAGCCCCACTATAATTTCTGTGAATGTAGGTAGATAAGTAGTCTGCATAAATCATCACAGGGATATTGCCAGTTAAACCCCAATTGCCAGGGTGCCTGGGTGGCTCAATCGTTAAGTTTCTGCCTTCTGCTCAGGTCATGATCCCAGGTTCCTGGGATCAAGTTCTGCATCAGGCTACCTACTCAGCAGGAAGTCTGCTTTTCCCTCTGCCCCCACCCCCCACGCCCATACTCTCTTTCTCTCCCAGATAAATAAATAAAACCTTAAAAAAAAAAACCAACTGCCAAAGGCATCTAAGTTGCAGAGCCAAATGAAATGGACTGGACCAGTGTAACCAATGTGACCCAGAAGGATGCTAATTCCAACCTCACTACTAGGTAGGGTATTCTCACAGGGTCTGCATGAAGTTCTGAAGCATCAAATAAAAGTCAGGGAGCACCCTAATGTTTATAACAGCAATGCCCAGTAGAGCTAAACTATAGTAAGAACAAAGATGTCCATTGATAGATGAATGGATAAAGAAGATGTGATACACACACACACACACACACACACACACACTGGACTACTACTCAGCCATCAGAAAGGATTAATACTTACCATTTACATCTACACAGATGGAACTGGAGGGTATTCTGCTGAGCAAAATAAGTCAATCAGAGAAAGACAATCATCATAAGGTTTTGCTCATATGTGGAATATAAGAAACAGCCCAGAGGATCATAAGAGGGGAGGGAGGGAAAACGAAATGGGAAAGAAATCAGAGAGGAAGACAACCATAACAGACTTTGAACTATAGGAAACAAACAGGGTTGCTGGAGGGGAGGTGGTGGGGGATGGGGTAATTAGGTAATGGACATTTAGGAGGGCGTGTAATGTGATGACCACTGGTTGTTACATCACAACTGATGAATTAATGAACTCTACATCTAAAACTAATGATGTACTATATGTTAGCTAACTGAATTTAAAAAAATAAGGAAGTAAATAAATAGAAGTCAGGGTAAAAAGCATAATCTACCCTGAAATCTGTCAGCAGAAACTGAATTCAGTGATATAGAAAAATTTAGCACAGTGCACACACCCTAACAAATAATGTGACACAGAGATTCAAACCAGTCTGAGGAAAACGGTATCAAAGATCTGAACACCATTCATCCTACTGACTCTATTCTGCTGAGCTAAAGCATCACAACTTGAGCATGGATCCATTTTTGATGTAATGATACTTGTCAATTATCCTGTAAGAGGTGGGGTAAGAGTAAGAACACATAAATAGCACCCAATAAGGAAAAAATTTTCTCTTACTTTTAATTTCATGACTTACTAACATATCTTGCACTGCAGTCAAGATGGAGTATGTTACTTTTTTAAAAAGATTATTTTAAAATCATTTCTATCATGTGCATGAAATAAACTTCCAATATTTAAAATAAGTTTTCTAAAATTTTCCACTAAAGTCAGAAGATAATATCTCCAAAGGAAAAAAATTACAATCGCTCAGTCTAATCCTTAAAAGGCATTGGTGGTAGGAGATGTTGAGGGTGGGAATTGGAGAGCAAGCATAGGAAGGGGAGGGGAGAGTATGGAGATGGGAGATAAAGATCGATGTTAAATCTTGTGAGAAGACTTTTTCAGAAGAAATTGCCTTCTAGTCAATGTCTTAGGGCAACAGTACTCCACCATGGAACTCTGAGGGTCTCGGAGGCACTTTCAGAATATGTAAAAACTCAGAACTATTTTTATAATAATACTAAGACATTACTTGCCTTTTTCATTGTGTTGTTTTTTACCAGTGGTGCAAAAGCAGTAGCAGGTAGAACTCTTGGTGGCTTAGCAGAAAGCACAGCAGTGGCCCCAAACTGTAACCAGTAAAATGTACCAGTTAAATGTTAAGTCATTTTACTAGTATAATATACATTGTACTTCACTGCCACTCACTGGCAGGAAAAAAAACAAAAAACAAACAAACAAAAAAAAGAGTTTCATTTTAAATGTCTGTTATAAAGCAATAAGCAATACAAATTATAAATTTGTATAAATATTAGCCATTTAATATATATCTTTTTAATATTCTATTTGAATGAAATGGGAAGTATGCAAAAAACACTTACTGCATACTGAACTTTGATAACTCTCTCAAGGAAAAGCACTTGTAAGATCGAGTTGCATGCTGAACTAGCCACTTTTTTGAGAGAGTGTCACTTAACTTGAAGAACATGTTTATTTAGACTTGGGTATTTGGTAGACATTTTCTTAACAATGAGCCAAGTAAGACTATCACTTCAAGGAAAACAACTGACAGTTTTGTTGTCAATGATAAAATTCAAGCTTCAAAGTAAAAATTAGAATTTTAGATCAATTTTATCTGCCAGTATAAGCTTGACAGCTTTCCAATGCTCAAAGGCTTTACTGAAGACACAGTAGTGATATTAACAAATATATTTTATATTACATGGTGAAATAGGTCAGCATTTGAAAGATCTATACAACTCAGTGAATCCATATTAGAAATGACCAATGTATTATGTTACAAAATCATATATGGGTAAAACAACCATTCAAAGTATAAGATAAACCAATAAACTTTAACATACCTTCAAGGTTCAACTACTTTCCAATAAAGCATCAGAAAGAATTTGGTTAAATCTGCCCCACTGCCTACTTTTATAAACATTTATTGGAACACAGCCAGGCCTATCTTTTATACACCGGCTTTGGCTGCTTTAGGCTACAATAGCACCAGCTAAATTTGTCACTATAATGGTGTGTGAAACTGTAATGGTATATAACTCCCAAAATTTAAAATATGTACTATTTACCTATTTACACAGTATGTTTGATTAATCCCATATTAAATTAACATTCTACCCTTTTTTTTTTTTAAGATTTTATTTATTTATTTGACAGACAGAGATCACAAGTAGGCAGAGAGCCAGATGCAGGGCTTGATCCCAGGACCCTGAGATCATGACCTAAGCTGAAGGCAAAGGCTTAACCCACTGAGCCACCCAGGTGCCCCAGCATTCTACCCTTCTTATAAGGATACCAGACAGTAGTGCCTGGGTGTCTCAGTCATTAAGCATCTGCCTTAGGCTCAGGTCATGATCCTAGGGTCCTGGAATCAATCCTACATCCGGATCCCTGCTGCTGGAAGCCTGTTTCTCCTCTCCCACTCCCCCTGCTTGTGTTCCCTCTCTCATTGTGTCTCTCTCTGTCAAAAAAATATATAAAATCTAAAAAGAAAAAGGACACCAGATGTATGGATTAAGGGCCTACCCTATTGTAGCATGACCTCATCTTAAATATTGATTACATCTGCAACAAACCTATTTCCAAATAAGGTCACATTCTTAGGTAATAGGGGATAGGGCTGCAACATATCTCTTAGAAAGATGTAACTGAACGCAAACATTCATAAATTTAAAAATTAGCTCTATTTTTGTGTGTGGTATAAGGAAATGGTCCAATTTCATTTTTCTGCATGTGGCTGTCCAATTTTCCCAACACCATTTATTGAAGAGGCTGTCTTTTTTCCATTTGACATTCTTTCCTGCTTTGTCGAAGATTAGTTGACCATAGAGTTGAGGGCCTATTTCTGGGCTCTCTATTCTGTTCCATTGATCTATGGGTCTGTTTTTGTGCCAGTACCATGCTGTCTTGATGATGACAGCTTTGTAATAGAGCTTGAAGTCCGGAATTGTGATGCCACCAACTTTGGCTTTCTTTTTCAATATCCCTTTGGCTATTCGAGGTCTTTTCTGGTTCCATATAATTTTAGAATTATTTGTTCCATTTCTTTGAAAAAGATGGATGGTACTTTGATAGGAATTGCATTAAATGTGTAGATTGCTTTAGGTAGCATAGACATTTTCACAATATTTATTCTTCCAATCCAGGAGCATGGAACATGCTAAAATCAACAAGTCAGGAAATGACAGATGCTAGCGAGGATGTGGAGAAAGGGGAACCCTCCTACACTGTTGGTGGGAATGCAAGCTGGTGCAACCACTCTGGAAAACAGCATGGAGGTTCCTCAAAATGTTGAAAATAGAACTGCCCTATGACCCAGCAATTGCACTACTGGGTATTTACCCTAAAAATACAAACGTAGTGATCCAAAGGGGCATGTGCACCCGAATGTTTATAGCAGCAATGTCCACAATAGCCAAACTATGGAAAGAACCTAAATGTCCATCAACAGATGAATGGATCAAGAAGATGTGGTATATATACACACAATGGAATACTATGCAGCCATCAAAAGAAATGAAATCTTGCCATTTGCGACAACATGGATGGAACTAGAGCGTATCATGCTTAGTGAGATAAGTCAAGCAGAGAAAGACAACTATCATATGATCTCCCTGATATGAGGAAGTGGTGATGCAACATGGGGGCTTAAGTGGGTAGGAGAAGAATAAATGAAACAAGATGGGATTGGGAGGGAGACAAACCATAAGTGACTCTTAATCTCACAAAACAAACTGAGGGTTGCTGCGGGGAGGGGGGGTTGAGAGAAGGGGGGTGGGATTATGGACATTGGGGAGGGTATGTGCTATGGCGAGTGCTGTGAAGTGTGTAAACCTGGCGATTCACAGACCTGTACCCCTGGGGATAAAAATATATGTTTATAAAAAATTAAAAAATTTAAAAAATAATAAATAAACACTGGGTTTGAAGATTAAAAAAAAATTAGCTCTAAAAGAAAAAGTGAAATAGGAGAAAGAAGTATGAACAGAGAGGTTTGTGAACATGTGAGTAAACTAAAAAAAAAAAAAAAGAAAAACAGACTACATAGGACCATGAAGAAATATCTAAATTGAGCATTTTTTTAATATTTTATATTTCTTTATAAATTGAGTGTTAAAGATAAAACCAAAATAGGAAAAAATTAAATATAAGATAGGGTAGCTATCAGTAATTAGGAGAAGTATTTATTTAGGAGAAGAATAGGATATCAAATAGTTTTAGAATTTCAGTCAAATATCTAGTTTAAGATTTTAAGAATAACCTCTGAGAGAATAGAAATTGAGAGTATACTGCCCAGTAATTGAGAAAAAGTGTCATTAAAAAAAAAAATCATTCCAGAGGCACTTAGATGGCTCAGTCAGTTAAGTGTCTGCCTTTGGCTCAGGTCTTAATCCCGGGGGGGCCTGGGATCATGCTCCACATTAGGCTTTTTGCTCAGTAAGGAGTCTGCGTCTCCCCCTCTCCTCTCCTCACCTCACTTCCCCTCTCTCTCCTCTCCCCCTGCTTGTGCTCTTGCTCCCTCTCTTTCTCAAGTAAATAAATAAATAAATAAATAAATAAAATCTTTTTATAAAAATCATTCCAAAGGAAGTCAAGAAAAGAGAAAAAACAAGTAACATTAAATACATACACACATACACACAAATGATTAAAGGATAGTAATAATCCCAAATATACCATAATCATGTTAAGTATTAAGTGCACTAAACTCTCCAGTTGAAAGGCAAAGACTGTGAACTAGACAAGAGGTGTTACAAGAGAAATACCTAAAATATAAGGAGATAGAAACATCCAAAGTAAAAGGATAGAAGAAATTTCATTAAGCCAGTCTTGATGCAGATGTATTAGTGAAGAAAATACTTTAAGGCAAAATCATTACTTAGAGATAAAAAGAGATATTATATAATGATAAACAGTTAAAATTCACCAAGTGATAGCCAATTCTAAATTATATATACCTAACAATGTGGTCTCAAATATACAAAAGCTAAAACTACTGGACTTGTCTTAAGATAATCCACCATTAAAGCATTTTAAAACTCATTTTGAAAGCTGATCAAGACAAAAAAATAGTAAGAATATAGAAGATTTTACTTGAAAATACAATTAATAAGCTTTATTTTATGAACATCCTACCAATGAGAACACATATTCTTCATAACTATCTATGAAACATTTTCAAACACTAGCTAGTTAATAGGCCACGGAGCAACTCTCAACACATTTAACCAATCAGTATGGATGTATTTTGAAGATGTGGAAATAAAGATTTTTCTTCTGGATGGATTAGATATAAGTAATAAGAAAAACAGAGGTGGGGCACCTGGGTGGCTCAGTGGGTTAAAGCCTCTGCCTTCAGCTCAGGTCATGATCCCAGGGACCTGGGATTGAGCCCCGCATTGGGCTCACTGCTCAGTGGGGAGCCTGCTTCCTCCTCTCTCTCTCTGCCTGTCTCTCTGCCTACTTGTGATCTGTCATATAAATAAATAAATAAAATCTTAAAAAAAAAGAAAGAAAGAATGAAAGAAAAACAGAGGTACCAAGGGTAACTATTCAATTTTGGTTTAAGTACTGAGCAAATGATTATGCCATTAACTGAGACTGTGAATGTGGGACAGAATACAGGCATGGGCTTGGGAGCTGGAGTAGGGATATTAGAAATCCAGATTTCTATGTTGACCAAGTTCGACTGAATTTACCTTTTGGATATAAAAATGAAGATACCAAGTAGGCAGTTCTGGAAAGAAATAAAATTTGATATGTAGATTAGAAAAAAAAATTAGTACAAAATGGTATTTTAATGACCAGATCAAGTACCTAAATTAGGTGTCTGTTGATAGGACTAAGACTAAACCAGGGAAAACCCCACACTTAGAGGTTAAGATGAGCAGAAGAAAGGCAAAAGTGATTGAGAGGCAGTAGCCAGTGAAATGCAAGGAAAATCAGGAGAGTATAGTGTCAAAAACACCAAAATAAGCTCTCCAGAAGGAAGAAGTGATAAATGGGTCAATTAGATTTGGCAGTACCTCATTGTCATTAATGAATAACTCCACGAAGTGATATGAAGGAAGTTTTTGGAATGGACTGGGTGGAGAATGTAAGGTAAGGAAGTAAAATGGCAACATAGGAAACTCTTTTCAGAAGTTTATCTATGAAGGAAAGTAGAAAGATGGGGAAAGTAAGACAGGTTTTTGTTTTTGTTTTTTTTAAGATGTTATGTATTTATTTGACAGAGAGAGGGCACAAGCAGCGGGAGTGGGTGAGGGAGAAGCAGGCTCTCCTCTGAGCAGGGAGCCCAATGCAGGGCTAAATCCCTGGGATCATGATCTGAGCAGATGTCAGATGCTTAACCAACCGAGCCACCTAGGTGCCCCAAGGGAGGGTTTTTTTTAAAGACAGGATATATGAAAGCATACTCTAAAGTTGCTGGGAGTGATGTGATACATAGAGGTATTGGTGATGATATAGGTAACAGGAGGTCATTGCAGGGGCAATGTCCTCAAGGAGCTGAAAGAAGATGGGGGCTCAGAGCTTAAGAAGAATGCAGACTTCCATGGGAGCAATGTTATCATAGTACCACTTCCATGGGAGCAAGTGGAGAGGCAAAGCATGGGTGCCAATGTAGGCTGATGGAAAGAAGATGAGGAAGTTCTTTTTTTATTTCAACCATTTTCTCAAGGAGCTATAAGTTGCTAGTTGAGATATGGAGGCACTGATCTAGGAATTCTGAGGCAAGAAAAGAAGGTGTGAAATAGTCATTTGAAAGTGGGAATTTGAATATGCCAGACTAGTAGGACTGCTAGGCAGTGTGGTGCATCCTCTAGAATGTTGTAATCACGTATTGAATGTGAAACCAGTCAGCATGGTCTCATGCTTTTCTTCAGCAACAGAGAGCTGCTTGGGTACAGGTATGGAATTGGTAAATAGTTGGGTTGAACCAGGGTTAGACTTATGCCTGATGAGTACAATGACAGGAGGGACAAAGGACTTAAAGTGTTTGGAAGGGAATGACTACAGCATTGCATGGCCTTCAAACTCTTTTGGTTGCATATTTCCAAAGAAGAACTTTGAAAAACTAGGTATCCTCCATGCATTTTTTTAAGGTAACATCTAAATTTTACATTCTAAGTTGAAATATGACATACTTTTTGACATATAATGTATTTCAACATATCACTTTTAGAAAATGTAACTGTCAGAGGCCCTTGGTAATGCTGTAACAGAATACTACAGACTGGCTTATAACCAATGGCATTTATTTCTCAGAGTTATGGAAGAAGCTAGGTAGTTCAAATCAAGGCATTGGTAGATCCAGTCATTGGTAGAGTCAGTGTTTGGTGAACGCCCCCTTCCTGGTTCAGTGATGGCCATCTACTTGATGTATCCTCACATCAAGGATGTGAGGAAGACAGAGGAAGGTCTTGGGAACACTCTCCGGGTCTCTTTTTTATTAGCCTGAGGGGTACAGGTCTGTGAATCACCAAGTTTACACATTTCACAGCACTCATCATAGCACATACCCTCCCCAATGTCCATAAACCCACCACCCTCTCCCTACCCCCCCGCCCCCGGCAACCCTCAGTTTGTTTTGTGAGATTAAGATTCTCTTATGGTTTGTCTCCCTCCCGATCCCATCTTGTTTCATTTATTCTTTTCCTACCCCTCAAACCCCCCATGTTGCATCTCTACTTCCTCATATCAGGGAGATCATATGATAGTTGTCTTTCTCCAATTGACTTATTTCGCTAAGCATAATATCTCTGGGTCTCTTATAAGAGCACCTATCCCACTCATTATTACCCTTATGACCTAATCACCTCAAAGGCCCCACCTTCTAATGTCATTACACTGAGAACTAGGTTTCAGCTTATGAATTTTAAGAGGATGAAAACATTGAGTTTATAGCAGCGACCAATGAATTTTAATACCATATAAATCTGGTGCTCACCATCATTAAAAATACATTTAAAAGTGCTTCCTAAATTGAAATTTCACATCACTTTCCTTCTACTTGAACGTATACTTCCAGTATACTTACTCTCCCTGACAACTGAATTTTATGCCATATTTTTGTACTCACAAGTTTTTTATTTATCACCTTCACACATTTCTTTGCAATGAACATGTATATAAACTGAAGCTTAATGTAATTTTTTATTCTTCTTTGAGCATAAGGATCTAAGTGTTGAAGTTTTTCTTCTAGATTAATTATTATAACTACTTCTAATATACAATGAACTAAAATAATTTTCATATATTAAAACTTTTTACCAAACATATATATATTTTAAAATTTGATAAATAACTATTAAACATAAAAACTGACATTTTATTGAAAGTTCTTCTCTTAAGGTAAATGAGGACACTTTTTTCCAATTAATTATTTCACCTATAGGTAAATGTTGCTTATTTTTAGATTAAATTGTAGAAAATATAGGCCACTTGTTTTATTTTTATTTATCATTATTACATATATGTACTGAGAAACTTTTTTCTCATAACTAAGTAACTAGAAAGGGAAGAGTTTATAGCAATGCCACTCATCTCTTTGAACTCCTTCTGGGAGTTCTGGAAAAGCAAAAGAAAAAGTCATTCAAAGGTCTATCATAAGAAACATAATAATATATCATCTGACAACTAAATTTATTGAAAGCAAAGAATTAGAAATCCCCAAACTTGCAAAGTGGTTTGTTATCTGGTAATTAGAAGCATTTTTTTTTTCCCTTCAATTTTTGGAAGTATACCAAAAAAGCTTTACCAAGGTTTATCTGATTTTAAATTATACTTGCTAATCTTTCACTTAGAGGCACTTTGTTTAATTCAAAATACTCAGAAAGAAATTTTAGAAAAGTGAGTATTATTAATTTCATTGTACCTTTGTCAATGCAGTAAGTTTGATGAAATGTTGTTTGTTTTGCTTTGTTTTAAAGATTTTATTTATTTGTTTGACACAGAGAGATCGCAAGTAGGCAGAGAGGCAGGCAGAGAGGCAGGCAGAGAGAGAGGCCAGAGGCGGGGCTCAATTCCAGGACCCTGAGATCATGACCTGAGATGAAGGCAGAGGCTTAACCCACTGAGCCACCCAGGCACCCAGATGAAATGCTATTTAATTATCTTTTCTCACTAAACTTTTTATTTTGAAGTAACTGTAGTTTCACATGCAGTTGTAAAAAAAATAATACAAGGCATTCCCCTATTTTCTTTATTTGGTTTCCTCCTGTAATCACATGTTTTTAGTATATTTTCATTGATACATCCAAGCTGCTGATACAGCTTTTTCAGTATATGGACAAAGTCTTTCATGCAATCCAATCAACAAAGCCAGTACTCAATGTCAAATGAAGCAGCAATATCAGAATTAGTTGCTTTCAGAAAGAGGTTGACTTCACTTTAAAATCATGCCATATACATATTTTTAGGATATTAAAATATTGAGAAAAAATTGTAGAATACGCTTTGCCAACTAGATTACTTGCTTCTACAGATAAGGTTTAAATGATGTAGAATTAATATAATTATTTCATAATCATTTTCTAATCAGCTATAATTAAAACAAGACCATAATATTGTTTCTTGATACTCATTTTGTAATAATGCAGTGTAAGGCTTAGCTGAAATGGTAAGTTTTTTATGACATGGGGAATGTGATAAAAACACATAGCCCTGGGGGGGTGCCTCTGTGGCTCAGTGGGTTAAGCCTCTGCTTTCAGATCTGCCTCAGGGTCCTGGAATCAAGCCCCGGTTTGGACTCCCTGCTCAGCAGGGAGCCTGCTACCCCCCCCCACCCCCACCTCATGTGCCTCTCTCCCTACTTGTGATCTCTGTCAAATAAATCAATAAAAGTTTTTTTAAAGATTTTATTGATTTATTTGACAGAGATCACAAGTAGGCAGAGAGGCAGGCAGAGAGAAAGGGGGAAGCAGGCTCCCCGCTGAGCAGAGAGCCTGATGCGGGGCTCCATCCCAGGACCCGGGGATCAGGACCTGAGCTGAAGGCAGAGGTTTTAATCCACCCCAATAAATAAAATCTTTAAACAAACAAACAAACAAAAAACCACATAGCCCTGCTATAATTGGTAAGTAAATTGTATGTGTGTCAAGCTTTGTTTTTTATCCTTTTGGAGTATTTATAGGAAAATTAATATAAAATCAGAAATAACTATTAATTTTGTTAGACAAAGTGATCTTAAATATAAATTCAGAACTTTCTTCTGAATTTATTAAAGGAAAAAAGATACATATTACTAAAACTTCATCAGTCCAGCAGTCAACATATAGTATTATTTTTTGTTAATAGGAGGTAGAAATTATTGAACATTTTATGATTAATTAGATTAATATTAACAGTAATTGGAAAACATATTTCACGATTTAGTAAAAAAATTATTTTTAACTACCTTATTGAAAAGTGCATATACACTTACATCACAATTTTTTTACTGTAAATTTCTTGAGGAATCAGTAGTCTTGAGGCATCTGGGTGGCTCAGTGGGTTAAGCCTCTGTCTCTGATCTCAGGGTCCTGGGATTGAGCCCCGCTTTCGGGGGGGTCTCTGCTCAGCAGGGAGTCTGCTTCCCCCTCTCTCTTTCTGCCTGCCTCTCTGCCTACTTGTAATCTCTCTGTCAAATAAATAAATAAAATCTTTAAAAAAAATCAGTAGACTTGAAAAGTGTTCCACTGATATTTATAAGAATCAACATCATGAACCTATTCTCCTTGGGCAGTTCAAAGGGTTTTTTGTATCAGCTAATAAAAAGTGTCAGAAAAGGGAGAAAAGAGTAGCTTTACACGGGAGAGACCTGACAAATGCTACCTGAGCTAGGTGATCAGACTGACATCAACAGTGGTAAATCATGTTCATTGTTTGTACCCTGGACATGATGTGTTGAAAATGACACTTCACGCCTACAGCGTTCCTCCCAAACCCCATAATTTCAGCCTAATTATGAGAAAAACACCAGACAAATCCCAACTAAGGCACATTCTACAAAACAGCTGACCAGTCTTCTGAAAACTCTCAAGACATCAAAACCAAGAAGGTTGGAGAAGCTGTAATAGCCAAGAGAAGAGTAAGAAGGCATGACAATTAAATGTAATATGGGATCCAGGAACAGAAAAAGATTATTAGGTAAAACTAAGAAAATGTGAATTGGTTCAATAATTATAAAAATGTACTATAATAATGTAAGATGTTAATAACAGGGATAACTGGGTATGGGGTATATGAGAATTCTACACTGTCTTCGCAATTTTTCTGTAAATCTAAAATTGTTCTAAAATTTAAAAAACTTGGTTCATGAATACCTAAGACAAAAAAATTTAAGTATATAAAAAGTGTTTTTAATTTTAAACATTTTTTCCCCTTGCTTTGCTCTCATACAATTCTTCTTCCAGACTGATAACAGACCTGAGGTAAATGAGGAAGAATCATTAAACAAAAATTGTTCATGCCACCAATCCATTTCTATCCAATATCTGAATTCAGAAAATCCTAACATGGCATATTGTTTACACTTATACTGTTTATAAGATCATGTTTCCCCTTAACCAAAATACACAGAAGACAGGAAAATCTTAAGTGCTTTAATTAATTATTTTTAGCTTTCTCAAAATTAATGTTTTGATTTATTATTTTATTTGGCACCCTGAGGTTTTACAGTCCAGTTGAACACACCCCAGAAGGATTTGGGATTAGTGAGGTAAATGTTTTTCTCATGCGTAGCAGGAGAAGTAGTTTATAAATGCTTGTGAGTTCTCAGGTAGATCAATTTAAGAAAAATAATTGACATGACAGTTGAGGGTTTCCTTAAAACTAGCTCTGTACAAGTCCTCCCTTGGAAAGACTTCCTGTACCTTATGGCCACCTAGTTTGAAGACCACTTAAATGATGAACTGAAGAATGTCAGAGGGGTAATGGGGGAATTGAGGATGAGAGGGGGATGTTCAATTGTGAAAACCAGTAGGGTCACTGGTTTAGAAGTTTTGATGGAATCCATGTGGAATTCCTATAAGGGTAGAAAAAGAAAAACGAATAAAACAAGAGCAAGATGATGGGAAACCAAATTTGTTTTTTAAAAAGAGACAGAGAATACAAGGAAAGTCAAGCCAGGAGTGTTTGCCTCTTATTCAGGTGGGGGAAGTACCAGGACTAACAGCATGTTCTGGAAGGTCTGTTTTCTCAGATATGCCCATGATGACCAAGTCTACTCCTGCTCAAGTCTCTCTTGTTCATGACTGTGTACAAGTTCCTGGCACATGGGAAATGCTCAATAATTATTTGATAATTAATTGAATGTATTTAGGAAGTTTAGACTGCAAAACACTATTCAGGGAAAATGTTCTTTACCTATCTGCCTTGGATATCAATGCTAGAAGTGAAAATAAGATTACTGTATTTATAGTTTTATAGTACCATTTCCCAAAACATTTTGATTACATGTACTTTGTATAGAAGTACTTGCTTGAGCTTTTCTTTTTCTTTTTTTTTTAAGATTTATTTGTTTGAGACAGAGAGAGAGAGAGAGAGACAGCAGAAGTGTGCATGTGTGGAGGAAGGAGAGGAGGGGGCACAGGGAGAAAGAGGAGAGGGAATCTTAAGCAGACTCCTCGCTGAGTGGGAAGTCTGGCTAGGCTTGATCTCATGACCCTGAGATCACAACTGGAGCCAAAACCAAGAGTCAGCTGCTCAACTGACTGAACTACCCAGGTACCCCTCCTTGAGCTTCTCTAAAAGGCATCTTTAACATGTGAGAAAAATAATTCACTCTGCAGTAGTTACCCTATTGGGTCTGCTGCTCTTCCTTCCCTTTCTCCTGAGGGGCTTGAGGAAGTCTCATACTTTCTAATTATGCACACATAATATTTTGCTCATGCTTATGGTACCGAAAGAATCAAGGTCAAATTGTTTTCTTTTCTTGACTTAAGAGCACATTTGTTCATGATGCATATTGTCCCACGCTACTGATTGTTGATTCATTTTCACCTGGATATCTGGGGAGGAGGTGCCTGCACACCAGCTCTCCACCTGATGGTCAGTGCCATTCACACCCAACACTCCTAATAAGAATCCCTTTGAGTAAAACCACAAGATAAGGCAAAGGACATAGAAGTGCGAATATTTCTTAGTCATGCTGAAGGTTCCTGCCTAAGTAGATTTTCTCTCATAGTATATGAGGGCTACCTTGAGGAATGGATAGAAAAACAATAGTGCCAGGTACTGGAAATTCCTAGTGCCTGATATTATGGGGTAGAATTCAGCCTAAATATTTCACACCTCTTTAACTCCTCCCCAGCTCAACCACCACCACCCCCCGCCCAGTTTGTTAATTCCTTCCAAGTTAGCTTTTCTATCCTAATACCTCCAGGTGCCATTTTGCTATTATGAAATTCTAATCCGTGTCAAGGAAAACCTGTCTTTGAGAAGTACCTAAGTGGCACATTATGAACTGCAAAGCTCCCACAGAGCAATTTAAAATGATGAATATCCTTTTCAAACATCCTTTTCAAAATTGCACATGGACTTCAGCCAGTCACAAGACAGAGATGTGGAGGATGCATTAAACTCCCCATCTGCTCCTCACATTGCTCATCATTGATTTCTAACCCGCAGTAAGTCATTTGGCCACACGAGCAGAGCTGACGGGCAAGGGCAGCACCCAGCAGCTGGGGTGCATACCCCATGAAGCAATGTGTCCGTGGCATTACTATTTTTCTCCTCCCTGCACCCTGATGTGACTCACTGCCATTCCAAGTACAGTTCTATCCACTATTCTCAGGAAAACACATAAACAAACTCTGAGGTACATTTTAGACTTCGAGAAAATAAAGCTCTTTAGGAGTAACTTCAGACTTTTGCTTTGATTAAAGCAGCTTCGATGCCTTTTCTCTCTTTTCAAATACAGCAGCATGTGTAAATTCCTTCCTACCTGTGTTATGTCCTATTAACAGAATCACTTTTTTGCTTTCCAGACTGTGCCATTCACTGATTAGGTGTGACATTAAGATATTTCCTTTTCACAAGCCATGAGAGGGCACTGTGTTATGAAAGATAAAACAAAGGCCACGGACCCAGGCAAGTAACGCCAAAGCATAATCAATGTTGGTGTAATTTCTGAGTATTATCTCAAGGTGGGCATATACAGTAGCCATCATCCTCTGCCACTTCAGCCGAGCCCCATCTCCTATAGAAGCTGAAGGATACCATAAATTATGCATGGTCACACTCCAGAACTGGCAGAAGGAAGACTGTGAACTGAGAATGTTTGGTGTTAGTGTCCACCTTGTTGAAAGGCTGCCCTTTTGGCCCTACTGTCCCCTGGCACTCTTTACACTGAGTGCCACCAGGACCTTTCCTTATGGGAATATTCCATAGGTCAGTCCTTTAGAATGTTGCTGGGGCTCTCACCGCCATTTTCTATTGTCTACGCTCCACTCTTCCCTCCCGGTGCCCAATGTTTCTGCTCTATACCTACCTGAACCCCTAAGAGTTCAAATTTAAGAACGAACTCATATGATCTGCTTAGATGCTAATGTAGAAATACCTCCAGCTTTTCACTCCCACAAGAAACTAGAGTACATTTTAACAGGGGCTTCTGATACACCATTAATTTTTCAGCCCAGAGGAAGGTTCTTCTGCTGGAGATTTCAAGTAAAATAGGAAAAAAAGAAAGTATTTTGGAGAGGAAGATCAGTGACTTCGGAGAGACACTATTTGACTGTTGTTTCCTGGGTTCTAGCCATATCATCCCTGTAATCTTTGGAACCCTCTGGTCATATAAAATACAGTTATCCTGGTTACCTCAAAAAATAAAGGAATTACTGCAAGGAATAAGGATATACAACACAATAAGAGCAACTGGAGTTTCACAGGAACCCAGAAATAGCCAGGGTTAATCAGGTTCACAGAAAGGGAAATGTAGTTTGAAAATTGGAAAACAGTTCAGGATTCAAGGCAAATCCAGGGCTAACCCATTAACCTGGAGTCCCTGTGAGAGCAGGAGTTCACCTGTTCCCTCACCATCATGGGGTGTCAGTTCCTCTTGCTCTGTTTCCATGCTGCTCTTAGCTAACCACCTCTTCCTCTCCTCTGCATGTATGTAGATTCCTGCTAACTCATAACTTTTGTTTATTCATAACTTCTGCTTACTCATAATTTCAGCCCACACAAAGTCCTTGCTGTCTCATAGTCCATGGGTTGTGTTTTTAACTTCTGATCTGGATTCCAATTGACCAACTCTAATATTTCCAGTTGAGTGTCCTAGCAGAGCATTAGTTAATTAGCATTCTTCTTGTTGACGAAGAGCCTTTATACCAAGCCTCAGCCAAAGTATTCTAAGAATACTTTGAGTATTTGAGTAGCTAAGAATCAATTTGGCAAAAAACAAATTTAATGAAAAGATACTGGATCAGAGACACGCTCAGAGAAGGTACAGAAACAGGGAGCATGCAGAATCACAGCCAATCACACCTCCAAATTAGACAATTGAGAACACTATTGCCATCAGTGAGCAGTAGGAGCCATAACCTGCAACTGATACCTGGGCACTGGAAACCCAATTTCACTGCTTGTCCTTCTGGTGGGCCTAGAAACTGCGGCAATCACTGCCACAGAAAGGGCTTCTCATCTCAGCGCCCTTGAATGATCCACAGTTCTACGTCTAAGAAAAGTACATTTGACCAGCCAACTTGCAGTCACATGATCATGCTCTAGCCACAGCGGCAATGGGGATTGGGGTGGACATGGGAGAAATGAGCATGTGTATGTAGCCTTTTTGGATTCATCAATTTAAGCCCATCCTGAGTTGGTGAGCTCTGCTTAGGAGACAGAACATTGTTCCTCAGTCAGCAGGGGACTGTGGTCAGGATGGGCATTTTGATTGGCTAGTACAATACAACCTCATAATAACTGAAAAAATAAAGAAAATTATTTCATGTGCACTATTGGCTTGAAGCCCCACAAGGCACACTTATATTCAACTTAGGTATTTATATGTCTGCCTAATGGAGCGTAAGCATTTTAGGTAGAGACTTTGTCTTTATTTTTATCTCCCTAGTGCCTGGGGCACTGCTTGGCATATAGCAGATGCTCCAAAAATGTCTGTTAAATTTAATAGTACTTGTGGTCCAGGAACTTTTCCATAGCATTAGAAAATCTAAATTTCTTTGTGTTTTGGGGAAGACTGTGACTTAAGCAAACAAACAAAAAGGACTTACTGACACATCATGTAAATGCAAAAGAAGTAAGAATTTTTATGACCTACCCTCTTCTCATAGTTATCTGAGTTCCTCTAGAGAGTACAGAGCTCTGAGATTGTGGCAGATGGAATGTGAGAACTGCTTGAAAGAAGAGAGATTAAGGCATGAGAGAGAAGATAGAATTTGGGGAGAGAACATCAAAAGGGGGGCAGAGATGAAGGAATCAAGGAAAGGGAGCAGAGAATTAGTCTAGGGAGCATTAGAAGCAGAACAAGCTTCCTGATAACCTAGAAGGGAATTAGAGAATGGACAAAGTAATTCTGAATGTTGCTTTGATGACAGCAAAGGAGGAAAGACAGAGCTAATATTTTTATACACTTACTACATGCAAGATAGTAGCTAGGAACTGTGTGTGTGTGTGTGTGTGTGTGTGTGTGTGTATTTAGACTTCACATCAACCTATTAAGGTTGGTACTATTATTGCCATTTTATAAATTATTATTGCCATTTTATAAGATAAGGAAAATGAGACTCAGAGAGATTGAGTGATTAGCTTAAGCACACAGATGAAAAGTGACATCAGAATTTAATGATCCTCCACCTGACTCCAAATTCCACACTTAAAAAAATAACAACAGGAAAAAACAATTCATCCATCTCTGAGTAAGACAGAAAAGGACTGGAGGTTAAGGGGATGATCTTGCTCACTAGAAGCTAGGACTATGTCTCCAAACTGCCTGTAAACTTCCAGGAACTTGAGTGGTGCCTGACTACTTCTGAAGTCTTACATAGAGTAGGCAAATTTGACAAATTTGACAATTAACTTTCTAGATCACTTATACATGAAATTAAAAAAATAAAGACAAGAGAAGCTTTACCTCTCCTGTTAGTTTTTTTTAACAGTTTGTGGTCAGTTGTTATACCAGTACTAGGCAATTAAGCTCAGAAAATGTCAAGAAAAGACCTACAGATTACTTATTTATTACTATTTTATTTTGTACTGAAGTACAATTGGTATATAACCAATGATTTCATGGATATTACTACTTACAATGAGGCAAATAAAAATCTAAGTTAAGACATTGAGTAGAGGGATAGATAGATATAACAAAACTCATGAAAGTAACATGTGAATGAATCAAATTTAGAATACAAATGGAAATGCATTGGGACAGAAGCAGGTCTCTAAATCTGCCCTCTTTTCTATGCAGCTCATTCCACCACACTGCATTTTTTTTTTAATATTGTACTTGCCTTTTTTTTTTTTTTAAAGATTTTATTTATTTGTTTGATAGATAGAGATCACAAGTAGGCAGAGAGGCAAGCAGGGAGAGAGGGGGAAGCAGGCTCCCTGCAGAGCAGAGAGCTCACGATGGGGGCTCAATTCCAGGATCTTGGGATCATGACCTGAGCCAAAGGCAGAGGCTTTAACCCACTGAGCCACCCAGGCGCCACTCCACTGCCCTGAGTTTTAGATGATAAGGAGATTCACATAGAAAAGATGAACACAACCCTACAATTCCTCTGGAGGAGGAAGAGGAAGAGAGAGAGAGGGAGCCTTTGCTGGCTTACCAAGGGGGCCTCAGAATTGCTGAACATAAGCACAACTAACATAATCCCAGGAGACGGGCACTGGTACGTAGGAGAATTTATACAAGTTTAAATGGTCACTAAGACTTGGACATCATCCTTCTATATTGATTTGCATGACTCATTGTCCTAGCCACAGATGGATGGAGCTCAGGGTGAATGCGGCAGGGCAGGAGGGGGTACCTGGAGGTAGAGGAAAAGGAGCCATACCAATATTTCACAAGTGCTCCACCCTTCACCGGGCAAATAGGCAAGAGACACAATTGGATTGTTGAATGTCTGAGTAGAAGAGACCACAGACATCAAATGATCTGTTGGAATAAGTTTTTCAGTTGAAAAACACGAATCCAGAGTCTTTAAGTGAAGATCGTGGGTCTGGTAACCTGGTAACCGGTTAGTCTTGTCAGTTAAAGGCTCATTTCCCAGAGCTCTTTTAAGGTCTATGACTCTCTCTAAGCCAGTTACCCAGTAAGGACTTTTAGGGTTGTCGGTTGTCCTGGCAGTGATGGAACTCCAATCCTATTCATTTCATCTGATGATTTGGCAGAGGACTCAGAGGGGAAAGAAGAGAAAAGCATCACCACGGGATGAGGCGATACCCTCATGCAGCTCAGAGCTGAACTTGATGTCATGGACTCGTTGTCTGTAGTGGGGGTTGCGTGGAACTCATAATAGACGTTTAAGAGGAGGTAGAAACTTGGCATAAAGTACATGCTTTCGCCTGCTGAGAGGTCTCTGAGTCTCCAGAGAAACTGCACCCCCGTACCCCCCCACACACAAAAGTTAACGGCACCACACCTGCCTTCCCCAGATGGGGCTCCCTGTGCGAACGCCTCTTCGTCCTCCAGGATTTTCCAACACCGGCTCAAGCTCCTCCCTCGCCCGAGCAAGGCTGCTGTCCTAGAGCCAAGAGCAGCGGCTGGGGGGCGGCGAGGAGGGGGCCGGCTCGCCGCCATTGGTTGTGCGGACCAGAGGGGCGGGGGAAAGACCCGCGGTCCCGCGGACTCCGCGGCCCCGGGGCTCACTCCAGCTGCGCCCACTGCCCGCCTGTGCGCTTTGGTCCTGCGCCGCCTGCTGAGCCGACATTCCCGCGGACGGCTTCGCGGGCGCGGATAGCTGAGACAGGGGCGCCTACGAGGAATTCAGCGCGGCCCCAACCTCACTCGGGGTGCTCAAGTGCGGCCGGGGAAGTCGGCACGTCCGGATCCGCAGGTCAGTGAGAGGCTCCCGAAGCCTCCCTCGAGCGGAGGCACTAGAGTGGGGATTCGGAGACGCCCGAGGTGCCGAGCGCTGAAGGAGGGCTCGCCCTTTGCGAGGAGCGTCCCGACTCCTCTCCTGGGGCGGCCTCGAGTTCCGGAGCTTCCACTCCCTCCGGAGCCGCCCCCCCAACCCCCGAATCTCCCTGGCTCCCAAAGGGAGGCTCCTTCTCTGGACTCCCCTGAATCTATCTCCTTTGTGGCCGGCCGTGTCCTTTATGGCCCCCAGCAACCTCCGCAGGTCGGCTTTCGCGATTCTCGAGATGACTTCCCTGGGCTACGCAGTGCCAGTAGCCCCAAGATGACCCGCTTCAGTCCCCGACACAGAGCCCGGAGGATCTGCCCTCGCGTCCGCTGTTGCAGAGATTGATTCCTGGGTGCAAGCGTAGACAGTTCTACACTTTGCAGAACGTGCTTCTAGGTGCATTCTGTTTGCTTTTGCCTTTGTGGTATGCGCGGTCATTTGTTTGTTTTGCGCCTATCTGGGCACTCGCCACGCGCACACTGCATGCTTTCCACCTTAACGGTGGCTCACCCGAGTCTCTCCACCCATTTTAGTGGCTTCAGATCCAGGGAAGTTTTACCTGGCGCTGAACACTTGCATTCCCCAGCGTCAGTTTCCGAGTTCCCGAAAAACCTAGAAGAAAACTGCACCAGCTACTGGAATCCCGTGTTTCCCTGTCGAAATGCGTGGATTATGGGCAAACTGAGTTCGTGTTTAGGAAAGAGGTGTGTGATGTGGCCCGCTCCGGGTAACAGAAGGATCCCTTCATTCACAGAAACAGCTTGGGGCCAGGTTGGCGGGATCTGCGCGCTTTCTGCGGTTGGATGTCTGGGGCCGACCAGGCTCGGTTTGGTGTCAGACTCTAGAGGCAGGGTCTGTTTCTTAACCTTCGTTTCCTCTGCCTGTTAAATTTCCTTTGGAATTTTTTTTTTTTTTTCCCCTAAAGTGTTGAAGTACTTAAGTGGTTCTTTGTGGTTGATAGTTGGATTGGATGGCTCTGGACATTCTCAAAGCCATTGCATTTGGTCGGGTCCACACTACAGGTGCAAAGGGCACGAAATGGGCAGTGATTATGTCCCAGGGCCAACCCAAGAGACCACTGCTCAAGATCTTTCTCCTCGGGAGCTTTTTGCTTTAGATTTTTCTAGACTCATTGTCACACAGCAACTGATCAACAGGAAAAAAGGCAAGATAAGTGATACTTTTCTCTTAAAAGATTTGTCTCAATGCAGTCTAGCTGCCCAATGCACCCTCCTTTAGAAAGGAGGACATATTTAATCAGCTTAAGGTATGCAACTAATCTGAGTGTTTTAACTTATTTGTAATCTAGCTCCTACAGATTCTTAAATCTATTTTGTGACTAAAATGCTTCATTTCACTAAGTATAGAGGCATCTTGCTCCTACCCACACCGTCTCACTTGTACACACTTTATAATCAGCACCTAGTTGATCCCTTAATGCAATTGCTTTTTGAAGTGTATATTAGTAAGTCTGCCTTGCCGAGTTGCACTGACACGACTCCCACAGGACATGTCCTTCAAATGCTGGGCATTGTGGGGATGGAGAACCATCTGCCAACCTCTGAAATATTCTGGGAATACTGAGTTCCAGAAAATGGGTGGGGTATTACATTTATGTATTTTTATTTTAAGGCTTATTATTTATTTGGCTTATGTATTTATTATTTTTGATTTCTTTACATAAGGCAGAGTGTTCTGAAGAGCTTGACACAGGCTCATGGTTCTCATTAAAGAAGCTTCATGTAAGGTAAGATCCATTCCATTTTCCTTGCTGTAATTTCAATTCAACAGATTTTATTGGATGTCTATGTTGTGTACAAGCCTGTCAGGAATTAAGAGATAAATAATGGTGTGATGATATGTAGCATCAAACCCATTAGAGAATTTATATGCAGGTTTCTTAAGAGTTTTTTTTTTCTTTCCTTTTTTTTTTTTTTTTTAAATCAGGGCAAATGAAGGATGACAGCTGATTGGTAAGAATGATTAATCACACTGATCATTAAGTAATGTGGAGTCATTCATTTATTGTGAGAATGAAAGATTAACCCATCAGAAGCAAAACTCTCTGATTTGACCTCTATTCAGATCTAGTTTCTATTCTCGAAGCTTGCTGTTCTCCCTTTTGTATTATTTCATCTCTGTATTTTAATATGCTTTTTAAAAAAAGTTGTAGACTTTATTTAAATAATTTTATATTTAATTTATTATTAGAGAGAAGCAAAATGTAAAATTATGACTGAATTTTTGTGTTTTGTTCATTTGGGTTTTTTAAATAGTAATTTAAGAACCTGGAAAAATACATTTCTAAAAGGTCCTGACGTCAGGCCCTGTGTAGGTCCCACTTGCCTGGCTCTTGGCACCCATGAGCCATTCAGTAAACATCTGTTAAGTGAAACTAGAAGCCAAAAGTAGTATTGTAGAAGAATGCCATTTTCTTCAAATAGACATGTGTGGAGCATATTGCATTATTATATTACTATGTATTACTATGTTAATATAAAGCATCCCAGGCTTAACTTTTATTATTATATGTTATGATTCTTAATGACAGCTAAAAAATAAAAAGCCTTTAAGTTAGTTAAAGGAGTAGGGAACCTAATAAAGAAAAAGCTCAAACCAAGTGCATGAATTGGCAGGATTCCTTTTAGCTAACAGATCTAAATAGAGAAATCAAGCCACAGGCTTAGGTGCAGAAGTCCATGATACATGCACATGTGGATCAGCCTTTGACTTAGAACTCAGGAAGTCTATCTGTGCATTCACTGATCACTTCAGATACATGGTAGCAGACGAGTAAGCCAAGTGCTGGAATCCCTTTTGTTCTGATTCTGATTTGTGGCAGATGTGTCCATGGGATATAGTGTTTTGAGTTGCTCAGTCTTGAGATACAGAATGCCTCCTTCAGGAGTTCCTTATGGGGGCACCTGGGTGGCTCAGTGGGTTAGAGCCTCTGCCTTCGGCTCAGGTCATGATCCCAGGGTCCTGGGATCGAGTCCCGCATTGGGCTCTCTGCTCGGCGGGGAGCCTGCTTCCTCCTCTCTCTCTCTGCCTGCCTCTCTGCCTACTTGTGATCTCTCTCTGTCAAATAAATAAATAAATTCTAAAAAAAAAAAAAAAAAGGAGTTCCTTGTGTATAGGATCCATGCTCCTGCACACATTTGGAGGCAGGAAATAATCACTGTTTAGTCTAAGTTTTTTTGGCAACAATAATGACAAAAAATGGTGATTCTGAATAGTCAAGTAGCCCTATATAAATTACAGAATCTCTAAGAATGAAATGGCACAACCCAGCTAAAACAGTGTCAGTATTTCAAAGCTCTGAATTTATATCAGGAATAGGATAGACTATCATCAATATTTCCTAAGTTCCTAGGTTTTAAATTCTCATCTATTAAGATACATGGGAAATCAGTCAGTCCAGATTTATAATTTGCATTATGGGTTTGATTGTTGATGCCATTGATGTTGTTGATATTGTTGATTTTTTGATATTGTTATAGATAATAGTGAGAGGATATGGAAGTTGTAGCCTCTGATACTTGTTAAACAAGGTATCTTATGGTAACAGACCTGAATACAATTTTTGATGAGAAACAAAAGGATAAGGTGGCTGTAAGAACCTATTTCAAATTCACAATGAAAGGAATATGACTTACACCACAGTTAAAGCAATAAACAATTCATTCAACACATAGATTCACTCTTCAGGGAAAGCCAGAATGGCAGCTCTCCTGATTAATTTGCCATTAGTCTGGTACTGATTAGAACTGCCTGGTAATCTATTAACTATTGCCAATTAAACTGGTTTGGTTCTTGCTCACTTTCAATTTCCCTGTGACCGGGATTATAGCAGCTGGATTTACTCTTCTCTTTTCTTAAAGAGAACATTCACATATCCCATAAAATGCAAATATAATACAAAGAGCAATTAAGCCCTATTGGACAGATTGACTTTCTTGTTTCAGCCAGAGAGTCTTAAACTTTGAAAGAAAAGGTACATATGAACCATTTCAAAGGTTTTGTTAAGTATATATGCAGTACAAAAAAAAGGAGGAGGAGGAATAGTGGTGATGGGGGGGAGGGAAAGAAGAGAGGGAGGAGAAAGAGTTCCAGGCTTAAAGACCAGTTGCATTTTCACTGCATAAGCTCTCATTAAATTTTATTTCTATTTTTTTCTCATGAAAATATTTTTATTGCTTTTTTCTCTGATTATAAAACAAATATTTTCTTTGTATCAAAATTCAGAGACATGCACAAAATTAGGATGTAAACAAACATACCCATATCACCTGCTAACAAAAACTGTTAACTTTGTGCACAACCTTGTTCAGTTTAGTTTTCTTTTGCATGCCTCTAAAACTGTGTATGTGCACCTAGTAGTAGTAGTGCTAGTAGTTGTTTTATATAAATGGAATCATACTATGCATTATTCTGAAGCTTAGTTTTTGACTTAGCCCATACATGTCTGGCATCTTTCCGTACTAGCAAATGTAGTCTTTTTCATTATATTACAATCCTCCATTGCATGACTCTTCTACCATTTATTTAACCAATTCTTGACTCATGGACCGCTTGGTAGCTCCAATGTTTAGCTACAGAATAATTCGTCTTTGTGCATGTATCTTTACACTTGTCTGATTTTTCCCATGGGGTAAATTATCAGAATATAAGTAATATTGTTAGCCTACAATACCATATATTTTTGGATGAAAAGGGAAGCACTCAAATAATTCATCCAACAAGTAGGAGATATTCTTTGCTATGGCCCAGAATATCTTTTATATGCCTGGCACATGATATTTTCTGCCCTTAAAAAAAAAAAAAAAAACAAACAAACCCATTTGTTATATGTTTAACAGTCATATAGAGAGGTGCACAAAGTCATAAGTATATAATTTATGATTCATGTGTTCAATTTGAAAACACCCTTGTAAATGGAACCCAGGTCAAAAAATATGTTTTTACTAATACTCTCCTTGATGGCTTTCATATACCTTGGCAACCTGGCATTCTAACTATTCCTCATGAGAAAGTCCTTGGTGAGCTTGTTGACCTCAATTTCCATCACTCAAGTACACGATTAAGGGCACTGTGACTTTTAAAGTGACAGAGGACTATTGATGGGATCTCAGACCTTCAAAAGGACTACTTGCCAACAAAGTTGGTCTGGCACTAGACCAGCTCTTTCCTTCTGTCCCGTTTTTCTTTATTATCCCTATCAGTTTTGGACCTGGTTTGGCACATATTTTGATTCATATGAAGAATTAACCTCTGGATAACAAAAGATACTGAGTAACGTGTTTTTCATCTAATTACTTCTTGCTGGCCACCCAGCTCAGCTCTGAGTATAGACTGGATTTGGAACCAGAAAAGGATCCTGGGCTCCTAATTTGTGGTTTCAGTCACCAGCTATCTCTTTCTGCCATCCTTTTCCAAAAGGTGTATGAACAATAACCTTCAAAATTAATTTACTTAACTTTTAAAGACTTCAGTTTCCTGGTTTATAAGGACTTCTAGCTACCCAATTCTGTGAAAAATGCTTTCCTTTGGTGGTTGCTTATTTAATCTTTGTTTTGGTATTATTTGATTTTTTTTTTAATAGAGGAAAGGTAATGTTCAGAGAGACCATAGGGAAAGAAGGAATAACTTAGATACATGATAAATGTTTTAAGTCCATTCCAGAATGAATGAAAAGGAAAACCAAATATTTGTGCTCATGTGTTTTCATTCCTTTTATTATTTTTCTAAGAAGCTAAGGTCTGGATTATTTTCCTAGCCCAATACTGCTTCAAAATACATTTACTATAACTCCTCAGCTATGTTCACAGTGATGAGTTTCAATATTTATAGTGGATTCCTCCATCCTTTTTTTGGTTATCTCATGAATACTTGACTAAATAAAACTTTTGTTGAAAGACACGGCTGTTTGATAAAAAGTATGCTCAGAGTTTGCTCTGGAACCTGAAACTATAAATTTAAATTTATATTTAAATGTATGTTGAATTTTATTTAAATTTATAAATTTTATTGCCATAACTTATAAGATTATATCATTATTCTTTAATATTGAGTACTTATGCTTTGAGTAATTGATATGATTTTATATGAAATCATTTATTCATTCATTCAATAATTATTACTATATTTATTAATATAATAAATTCTCTTTTCTTTGAATTTTTGGAAATTTGGGAAAAGTGACACATCACTTCTGGGTAGAATATGTAAGACCCCATGTGAGATTTGCCATGTCCCTTCCCTCTACTGCAGTAATTGTTTAAATATGGGAAAGCTTCTGTCCCAAGTGAACTGAGTGAACACCTTCACCCCTTGTTGGCTTTATTAATATTTAGTGGAAACAATTAATGCACTTGTTGTTTTAAGCCTAATCTACCTTCTCCTGACTAATACAAAATCATACAAAGTAATACAGTGTATTACTTTGTATTAATTACAAAGTATTAATACAAAGTAATAAATATTACTGTATCCCCAAATAGAACAAATACGGAATACCTCTCCAAGAAGCTTCAGATTTCTTCATTCCTTTACTATTTTATTCATGCAAACATCCAACAAATGCTTACTGGATGCCTTTATATAAGACATCGTGCTGTTTCACTTATAAAGATAAGTGAAATGGTAGTCCTCGGTTTTAGGAGTTCATAGTCCATCAAAGCTTTAAGACCAACAGGTAAACAAATAGAGTAAGTCTAATCAAATGTGAGAAATGCTAGTGTAAAAAGGTCCAGAAATTGTCATGAGAATGCAGTAGGAGCCAGGAATTTTTATAGAGAAAGTCGGTGGGGATTTGTATATTGAGTGAATAACCAGATGAGACAGAGCAGGGGAAAGTTTGAGTCTTGAAGAGTGGACAAATTGGGCTTTGGGTGGAATTAGGGAGAAGACATGTACAAATACAAGGACTAAGCATACAGAAATTAAAAAAAAAAAAACTCTGGGAGGGGCGCCTGGTTGGCTCAGTGGGTTAAAGCCTCTGCCTTTGGCTCAGGTCATGATCTCAGGGTCCTGGGATCGAGCCCCGCATCGGGCTCTCTGCTCAGCAGGAAGCCTGCTTCCTTTCCTCTCTCTCTGCCTGCTTCTCTGCCTACTTGTGATCTGTCTGTCAAATAAATAAAATCTTTAGGGCGCCTGGGTGGCTTAGTGAGTTGGGCCGCTGCCTTCGGCTCAGGTCATGATCCCAGGGTCCTGGGATCGAGCCCCACATCGGGCTCTCTGCTCGGCAGGGAGCCTGCTTCCTCCCCTCTCTCTGCCTGCCTCTCTGCCTGCTTGTCATCTCTCTCTGTCAAATAAATAAATAAATAATCTTTAAAAATAAATAAATAAATAAATAAATAAATAAAATCTTTAAAATAAAAAATAAAAATAAAAACCTCTGGGAAATCAAGAATAGTTGCTACAATTGGACAATCAATCTTAGGAACAATGGAAAAAAAAATGAGACTGGAAAAGTAACATGTGGCCAGATTAAAAGAAACATACTAACTTAGCACAGATAATATAAGGAAAGATCTTTTAGATTTATTACTCAAGATGGTCACTGTAAAAATTTTATGTGCAATAGACTCTTGTGTGTAATGGTGATATTTTATCACTTTCTTATACATAGTTAACAAACAAGTATTTGTTGAATGAATAAATGAATGCACAAAAAGATACAGTTTTTCAGAACCAAAGGCAACACCACTGTCTCATTACCTGTGTAATTTGACAGTACTACTTGTTTTTTTTTCCATTAGGAGTAATAAGTTATTCTTAATATATCCTCACTATCTCTCACCTATTCTCATGTGAAGCCATTTGTGTATGTTTAAGTGACAGCTGGTCAGGACTGTCCTCACAAGTAGTACCTCAACACTCCCCAGCTTGCGAGGGAATATATGTTTGGCTGTCTCAGGAGCTAATTCTCATCCTTATAAACCTTACTCTTGCATGAAATTAAAGCTAGCCCATCCTCTACAACCTTCTTTCTCACCAGTGCCATAAGGGGGTTTCAATATATTACATAGACAATTCTTGCAACTCTCAGTTATATTCAGAATATTAATTCTTTATAGTCAATTTCTCAAATATCCAGCATAACCTCTACTGTTATAATATAGTAAGATTTTGTATTAGTCAGGAGAAGGTAGATTAGGCTTAAAACAACAAGTGCATTAATTGTTTCCACTAAGTATTAATAAAGCCAGCAAGGGGTGAAGGTGTTCACTCAGTTCACCTGGGACGGAAGCTTTCCCATATTTACCCAATTACTGCAGCAGAGGGAAGGGACATGGCAAATCTCACATGGGGTCTTACATTTTCTACCCAGAAGTGATATGTCACTTTTCCCAAATTTCACTGGCCAAAACAAGTCATCTGGCTACCTTAAATTCAAAGGTGATGGGAACATGTAATCCTGTAACACGTCTGGAAAGATCAAGGAACAGCAGAGACATATGAACAGCATGAATGACCACAAGTCTTAAAATTATCCCTCTTTTACTCTCAGGATCCCTGGAGAGAAGGAACGAAATGAACACAGAGCATTTGGAGACATAGGGATATAGATTTGAATTCCAGTCCAGCCTCTAAGTGGCTGGATGATCTTGGGGTAAGCTTTTAAATTCTCTGATCCTTAATTTCCTCATCTGTTAAAGAAAGATGAGGGATAATAATAACTACTTTAAAGAGCGGTGAAGATTAGAGAAAATATACATGCACCATATGTACACATGAACACACATACACAACTAGTACATGCTTTTATTTAATTTAATAAATACTGGCTACTGTTGTTCATGTTGTTACTACTGTTTCCCCAAACTGTTGTGCTAGACATTCTTTCTCCTACGTAACATCCTGGGTATACCTCTCTGCCTATCATGTTCTGAAGACGTTCCCATTCCACAATGATGTGGGAATGCTCCTGTCACCTTCTTTTTTCCCCCTCTGCTTCCCACAAATTTTCTGGCATGATATGCCCCCTACATCCCAGCCCATACCATTAAAATAAAAGAGAACTAAAGACTAGATATAAGAGTAGTGGGCGCTGTGTGAACATATGTTTCCGACCAAAGCTATTCCGACAAGTGAATAAAAGCCACAGAACCTACAACCTTAAGGGTAAGGTAGAGAGCTCCACTCTGATAATGGACAAACTGGGTGTGGTGCAAAAACAATGAATACTGTTACACTGAAAAGAAATAAAAATATATATATTTTTTAAAAATCTCATATAAGGGACGCCTGGGTGGCTCAGTTGGTTGGACAACTGCCTTCAGCTCAGGTCATGATCCTGGAGTCCCGGGATCGAGTCCCCCATCGGGCTCCCAGCTCCATGGGGAGTCTGCTTCTCTCTCTGACCTTCTCCTCGTTCATGCTCTCTCTCACTGTCTCTCAAGTAAATAAATAAAATCTTTTAAATAAATAAATAAATAAATAAATAAAAATAAAAATCTCATATAAGAGATACACATTGTTTCCTTGAATAAAACCATATTTATTTATATTTTTAGAAGACTATATAACTATTTCAGTGATCTGTTTTTTATAATTCTTAATTATTTCTCAATTACATCTCCTTATTTTTTTAAAAGACTATTTTATTTGAGAGAGAGAGAGGGTGGGTGTGTGTGGTGGGGGATAGGGGCAGAGGAATAGGGAAAGCAAGAATCTCAAGCAGACTCGCTGCTGAGCACAGAACCAGAGACACAGACATGGGGTGAGATCATGACCTGTGCTGAAACCAAGAGTCAGATGCTTAACTGACTGAGCCACCTAGGTGCCCCCACCTCCTTACATTTTTAAGTTTAACACATTCTGGGAGAATTTGAGCCCACACTTGTTTATTGCTTCCCTATTGTCTTTGACAGATTCTCATCTTGAGTTGTTATCTAAAATGACAACAAGCTGCTAAGGACTTGATTTCCTCCCACACTTGATAGCCTGCCATATCATTTTGTTCCATGTTACAAGGAACATGCAGACATTCTCTTTGTTAGCCAGACTTTTGAGTTTACTGTACCGCCTGAGAGAGAGACAAACAAACAGAAAAAGAGAGAGAGCAAGCATTAAGGCAATCTCTGCTATTTGATTCAAAGCAAGAATTAGCAGGACCACGGGAAATCCAACATGGGAACATGCTTTCCTGATGAAGGACATAATGTCCTGTTCTGTCCCCTGCCCTCCCTGGTGTACCTGGAAATCCTGGTAGATGAGTAATTTCAGAGTCATAAGAGAGCACATTGTCTCCTTATGGGATTGGTGTTTAATGTAATCCCTGCCTAAAATCTGACTCCTCAGATACTCATCATTTTAGGGTACCTACCTATATTTGCAGTCATATAATTGGTGATGACTAGCAAAAGCTCTATTAATATCAGTGTCCCCTATTTTTTCATTTGTAGCTGCATTTTGCATGATGATTCAATTTCTAAATTGTTCATTGGCCCCTGTTTCATAAAATATGGACCATGGACTATAAGAGAGTTTTTGTGGTCAGGCTTAGCATCTTGCCACACTAGAGGACTCACCCAAACCAGGATGATTAGGGAGGTGGCTGCTAGTTTAAGAGTTTTAAAGGATTTTGATCTTCAGAACATACTATTTGAAGCCTATCTGACACCTGCTGCCTTAAATAGTCTCCAACTTGTACTTAGTTTATTTGCGCTTTTGTTTCCTGAGGTCCCTGTGTAGAATCTGGGCCTCACTGACAGCTGTGGGCTCTCACCAGGAGTCTACCTCATTTGTCCTTATTAGAAAACCACTCTTGTGCCTGAGGGCATTATTCTAAATAAAATAAGTCTGAGAACTACTCATAGTAGTTACTCATATAGTTAACTCATATAGTAACTACTCATATAGTAGTTACTCATATAGTACTCATATAGTGTAGGATCTCACTTATATGTGGATCTAAAAATCAAAAGAAAGCAAACCTGAAGTCAGCTATAGGGAACAGACTAGAGGTTGCTGGAGGGGGGTGGTGGGGGGCTGCATGAAATCAGTGAAGTGATTGAAAGATAGAAACTTCCAGTTAGATATTAAGTCATGGGGATGTAGTGTACAGCATAGTGACTATAGTCAATAATAGTGTATTATTTGAAAGTTGCTCAGAGAGTAGATCTTAAAAGTTCTCATCACAAGAAAAAAATTTTAACTATGTGAGGTGATAGATATTAACTAGACTTATTTGATCATTTTGCAATATACACAAATATCAGGTCATTATGTTGTACACCTGTGTGATATTGATAATGAATATATATTCCATCTCCTCCCTGTTTATGGCATGCTAGGAATATCCTACCTGATGAATGGCACAAATGTGTCTTTTGTTATGTTAATTGAGGTGACTTTTGAACCATACCTAATGGAGAGGGCTGGTTGCTAGAGGAACCCACCTTGTGATTAGAAGGTTGGAAGTTTGAGTTCAACAGGGAAGAGAGAAGAAAAGGGCAGGAGGTTGAATCAATCTCCAGTGATGGATGATTTAATCAATTATGTCTATGTAATGAAGTGTTCATAAAAACGCGAAAAGACAGGCCAACCCACGGACATGCTGGGAGAGCGGCACACTCAGCATGGAAGTTCCGTGCCCTTTCCTCATACTTTGCCCTCTGTATCTCCTCTGTCTGGTTATTCCTGAGTGATATCTTTTTATAACATAATGGTAACGTAATAAGTAAGATGTTTCTCTGAGTTCTGTGAGCTGCTCTAGCAAATTAATTGAACTGGAGGAGAGGGGCTTGGGAACCTTTGATTTATTGCCAATCAGAAACACAGGTAACATCCTGGGGTTTAGGATTGGTGTCTGAAATGTGTATGTTGAGGGGAAGGGTCTTGCAGGATTGAACCCTCAACCTGTGGCATCTGAGGCTATCTCCCAGTAGACAGTGTTAGATTTGAGTTGAATTACAGGACACTTAGCTAGTGTTCCTAGAATTGCTTGTTGGTGTGGAGAATGGCTACTATTTCTGCCTCACAATTGGAACTAGTATCAGAACCTACTTAATCTAAAACTAAAATAATGTTATATGTCAATTATATCTCAATTAAAAAGAAAAGAAATCTATTTTCTCTTGACCTAAGATGCCTCCTTATCTTTGGATATTTACACCATAGGAGAGATGCCCATGGCCACTTCTGAAGATGACTGATGATATAAGATGAGCATAATTGGAGTCCATGATTCTGGAGGTCCATACTGAGATTCAGACCAGTGGGTGACAGCAAGCAGTGAAGTCATGATTAAGGCTGGCTAGTGAGTCACCACTCCTGGTCTTTAGGTAGCATTTCCCACCACGATGGATCCAGTTTCTTGGTCATATTAAACTTCCTCTAACTTACCCTCTCATGCTCCATCCCTAGTACCCATGGCTTAGTGGGCATAATGAGCTGATGGCAGAATCAAATAGTTGAGTTTTTTCAGTGTTGTTGGATAGATTCCTTTAAGGAATCAGGCTTCTGTCATTGTGTTTCTTTAGAAGCTTCCAACATTTTAGCTGATTTACTGCATATTATGCCAAGCATATTTTCTTTGCTTTTGGATTTATTTATGTATTTGAGAGAGAGTGTGGTGGGGGGCAGAGAGAGAGAAGAAGAGAGAGTCTAAAGCAGACTCTGCACTGAGCGCAGAGCCCAATGTAGAGATCAATCTCGTGACCCTGGGAAAATGACCTGAGCTAAAACCAAGAGTCAGATGTTTAACTGACTATACCACCCAGGCATCCCAAGCATATTTTCTTAACATCCTTTGGGACAAGTCATTTTTTTCCCCAACTTACATGCTGAGAAATTCCAAATCTACTGAAAATTTACAAGAATAACAACAACAGACACCTATATATTCTTTAACTAGAGTAACCAATTGTTAACATTTTGACATTTGCTTTATCATCTTTCTGTATGTGTATGTAAATGTGTGTACTATTTTTACTTATTTATTTATTTTTGGCTGAAACATTTGAGTGTTAGTTGCTGACATGACACTTTATGGCTACAAAGTTTAGCATGCATTTCTTAAAAATAACATTCTCCTATATCAAACTTAGGGAGTTTAGTATTTACATAATATAGTTATTTAGTGTGTAATCTATAATTAAATTTCTCCAGTTGTCTTAATAATGTCCTTTATAACAAAGCTGATTTTCCTTTTAATTGGCCCAAGGTTATTGCATTGCATTAGGGGATAGATTTTGAAATCTGCCTTCTATTTCTTTTTCTTAGTATTCATATGACTCCTAAATCATGTAACATGGCCAAAACTGAATGTATCCAAAACAGCCTGCGTAAGCTGCCAATTACTAAGCATTCTTTTTAAATATTCATTTTACTGTGGAAAGCATCATCATACTTTGACTGTCAGCTATTGAGGACTAGAAAATGAGAGAACTTATTTAGTAAAATTCATATGTATATATTATGCTAAACACTGGGCTAATATCCAGAAGGGATTGGCAATTCACACACTATGTAATCAACTAAGGTTCTATTTGTACTTATATTATGAGGAAAAATGGTTCATTAATTCAAGTAAATGCTGTGCCTTGATTAAAAATGTCATCACATAGAAGACTTTGTGAGCTGGAGACTGAAGACTTAAAATGCAAGACCTAAAACATTTATATACATTTGTGATATTCCCATCTCTTCTTGAGGAGCAGACTATAAAACACCTTAGTTGAAACAAATACATGACTGTAGTTGCCAATAAAGACAGATCTGGATGGTGGCTTGCTTAAATAATTTGCTAATACTGAAGTTCTTTTAAAACAACCTATGTCTCAGGGGCGCCTGGGTAGCTCAGTGGGTTAAAGTCTCTGCATTTGACTCGGGTCATGGTCTCAGGGTCCTGGGATCAGGCCCCACATTGGACTTTCTGCTCAGGGGGGAGCCTACTTCCCCTTCTTTCTCTGCCTGCCTCTCTGCCTACTTGTGATCTCTCTCTGTCAAAATAAATTAATTAAATTTAAAAAAAAAAAGACAACCTATGTCTCATCACTATTTTTTTTTTCAATTTGTACCTGTAAATGTGATTTTATGGATAGTCTCTGACATATTCCTGTGTGCAAAAATAGAGAATGAGATACATTATATAATTATATTCTTCTCCTCTCAATTAGTAAGATATTTTAAGTAGAGATGAAGCTTAGAGTTTAATTTATGGAGTGAATGAAATATTTACTATATATCCATTCTTATAAATTCAAAGTTTATGAGATGAGGAAAATTTACAAGAAAATTTATACAGAAAAATAACAAGCATTTATAGAAACATACAAACAGAAAGTTCCTCATTAAACACATTAGCTTGGATGCCTGTAGAAAAGGGAAGAAAATGGAATAAGGAATTAAGATTAAAAGGAATCAATGATGACAATAAGCTATGAACTAAGGAATATATGTATTTAAAGAGGAAGGTAGCAGTAGAAACAAACAGAAGTATTGTTAGGGAGTAATACAATACCATGTTCTCCTCTGATTGTAGTGAATGGCATTATGGCCCATGGCTGCCCACTTCTGAGGAATCTGCTCAGATTTACAGTGGACATCATCAAATGGCTGTTGAGAAACCAAATTTCTGGGCTCTACTCTGTTCTCTTACAGCAGTTTTAGAGGAACCCAAAGCTCCCTGGAGCCTGAGAGAGTAGACTAGAGATACCTAGTGGTCTACATGTAAAGGTTTAAAGAAAATTGTAGCTAATCACAAAATTAACTTTATAAAAACATAATCTTTCCCAGTGTCATACTCTATAAGGGGACTGTTATGAGCAATTTGATTGAACCAAAAAAATATTGGATATAAATTATTTTGACTGCAGAGGGAGAATGAGAGACAATGGAAAAGGAAAAAACACCATTTCATTCTTCTACGAGAGCATTGGTTTTTTTTTACATACTAATGCTATGATTTAACCAATTCTAGCTGCTCCAAGAATAACAAATGTTTTTTCCTATTACACTTCTAAAATACTGGAAATGATTAGATCTGAGTGGAGGGAGAGAAATGACCTGAAAGCCCTTACTAAAAATACTGTAACATCCTGAAAGGCCCTTCTTGCTTCTTACCTTCTTTCCTCCCACTGATTCATTTCGACCTTGCCTATGATCTTCAAGTCATTATTTCTCTGGCTCTTTGCTTTTTCTTTAAATGAAATGTTTAAGCCAGTGACCTTTTCTCCAGCTCCCTAAAAGAGACTTTCATTGTTCTGCTGCTGCTTAAACAGCTCCTGCTTCCTTCAACCTTCAGGTTGATACTTTTCTCATTTTGATTTAGACTCATAGTGTTAGCCAAGAGGGATCCAATATCCCCAAAAGGTAGGACAGAGCCCTTCCTGGCCTTTTCTAAACATCATAAAAGAGTCATGAAAATGCTGTCTATATCTGGCTTTGTATTTGATCTGTTTTTTAACCAGAAAATTATCCATTTAAATTAACTTATTCTAAAATAGTATCATTCTTAAATAATTATTCTTCCTAAGGCAGTGTTTTGGACATAAAATCTTCATATGGAATATAAATATAACACAAATTTATTAAGAATACTTTGATTTTTCCAGAAAAACAGTGATATATAAATGCAAGGGAGGTCATATCTACTGTGACATTTGAGGTTGTAGAAGATGGTCAGTCCTTTTCAAATCCCCTTTTGAAATACTTTCTTGTGTATGAGGCTTTTTTTTTTTTAACTTCACTCAGTACACCATTCTGTATATTAAGAAAGGTATATTCTGAATGTTTTGTGAACTATAGTTTATGTGTGTAATTAATTTTTAAAGAATTAAGACAAAATAACTGACCTAGCATAAAAGCATTCTGAGTATAATTTAGTTATTTTGTTAAGGAAGTATTTTACTGGGCCTGAGGGTAATCCAGATAGACAAAGGTCATCACCAGGGTAGAGAGATATAGGAGACTAGTCTGAATCCAAAGCAACGTAATGACCTATACTAGAAATTGATTTTTAAAATATTTTAAGATTGGGACGCCTGGGTGGCTCAGTTGGTTAAGCGGCTGCTTTCGGCTCAGGTCATGATCCCAGCGTCCTGGGATCGAGTCCCACATCGGGCTCCTTGCTCGGCAGGGAGCCTGCTTCTCCCTCTGCCTCTGCCTGCCATTCTGTCTGCCTGTGCTCGCTCGCTCGCTCTCCCTCTCTCTCTCTGACAAATAAATAAATAAAATCTTTAAAAAATAAAATAAAATATTTTAAGATAAAATTTCAGCTGATACTAAGCTATTACTGTGTCATTTTTTAAATTTTCACCAAAATATAATGAAAAAACTCTGACTATATTTTCTGATCATTCATTTGAACAGTGGGTAAAGAGAACTGTTAATTTTAATTTTTTGTTTTACATTATCCAGTTTAGATCCATGAATTCTAGTGTATTATTCAGACTCTTCATCTTCTATATTTCTTCTCTAAGATGGTACTCTATTCAATATTTAATAACGGATAGACTCAATTTATTTCCTTACTTGATTTTTTTTTACTGGACTCTTACAGGGACTAAGAAACAGAATTCACATATAGTTCTACCCTCTTACTGCGTTAATTAAGAGCAGTTTTCAAATATATGGATGGTTGAATCATCTTTGAATAAGGATAGCACATAAGATAGTAAACTTTATTTTCAATATTGTAAGCCCAATGGGCAAGTATTTGCCATTTACTCCAAGTGACAATCTACATTTAGAAATTGTGGGAAGTATGTATGTCAACACCAACCTTCTCTCATCAACCAAAGAAAAAGCATTAAGAGCGAAGATAATTGTGCAAATGGTAAAGGAGTGGCTCGAGATCTCATACAAAGCATACTATTTTCTAAGCAGAACTAAAAACAGCTTTGCTTTAAATGTGATAAGGTCCCTACTAGATTTTGGAAATGTTAATTTCTATGTGTTCTACAGAGAAAGAATATATCATTACATTTTAATATCAAATTTTATATTTGTAGACAAAAACAAACATTTTACCATGTCGTGTTAATACTTTATCTTTCTCAAATCATTACTGTTGGTCTGGGATAACAGCCATTCTGGAGAATGACATAGCAGGACTTTATAATGATAAAATGTTGACACAACATCCTAACAGCCAGGGCACTCTTTATGTCTATAAGGCAACAAAGCAACTTACCCAGTTTCCCACAACAAAAAACCTTTCAAATAGTTGTTATTCACATAGACACGTTTTTGAATAAAGGTCGGAAACTCAGAAATTGCTGTGCCAGATTTGAGGCTGACTCTAGGCTGAGTTTTATACACCATTATTTTATAGAAGTCAAAGGCTCTGCCCACACACTGGCCACCAGAGGTCTTGTAGGGCTTGTGTGAGCAGACTCAGAGATGGGGGTCTGTCAGCTCTTTTTCTTTTTACCAGGCATAAAGGTACACGTCAGAGAGTATGCTTTTATTCTTCTAAAACTTACAATTCTTATAATCACCCCATGAGAATGAAAGCTTCCATTCTTCCAAAAGAGTCATAGAGGCATGCTGCTGAGTGCCATGGAACCAGAGACCCCCAGGTTTGCTGTCTATTCATCTCCCCACCTCACTGGGCTCATGGACACCTTATAGGTCCCCTCTTCCTCACTTCAATGGTGACTGTCTTTTGTAGATTTCTTCCCAGCACAGGTTTTTATGCTGAGACACAAAGGGAAAGTGGCTGACCCTGAACCAAAACATTTATACAGATCTTCATTTATAATGTTGTGATCCAGCTGTCTCATTTTCCTTTCTCAAAAATCACTTTCTGAGGATGGTTCAGAAAAAAGAATCATCATGCCCATGTGACTTTAGGTGCCACCAAAATGACAGTACACTGATGCTGCCCTGAGACAGGTCAAGGCTATGCATTTAAGATGAAGTCTCTCTCTTCTTTTCTTTAAACCTAATCTGTTTGGAGAAATGGCCCAAGAAGCCTCATCTTGAAACATAGCCGTTTGATTTCATTTTCACAGCGCCATTTTTGGCCTCATTCACATGGTCACAAGTCCTGAACACATACAACTGGCCTCATCCTGAGCATTATACACAGACTATCAAAATGTTCACCAGAGCGAAAGAGGATTTATCAATTTTTAAAAATTCAGTAAGTGAGAATTAATGCCATCAAATTAAAATGATTTCTAACAGTGCATATATTCTGTTGTTTCAAAGTAGAACAGTGAAATTAGATTTGCCTATCTGTCATTTAAAATTACAACATATTCTGGAAATGATATTAAATCTGAAATATTGGGAGAATATTTATATTATTTAATTGAGAAATGTCAAATAATGACATGAGCTTTCATTTGTTCATTTCCACCATTCTTCCAAGATGACTTAGAAGATCAGATCTTTTCCCCAAATCTTCTTAAATCTCATTTCCTGTAAACTTTTCTGTAGACCATTGAGGCTCAGCAGTGGGCTTTTGGAAGGAGATCTTCAGAATGTGAAAAGTGTTCTTGGAATATTTATATATAAAGAAATACTTTTGTTTTAACAAGTCTTCTGGTAGGTGCTAAATTGCTGATACTCTAGTGACATTGTCTGTGTCTCCACCTCTACCCCAGAAAATGACAGATTTGGGTAATGAATCCAATTCCAGCTGAATCTGTCACCTGTACATGTCAGACTGTAGGACTAGCAGAGACCTGGAAAGTTCCTCTGTCCTTTCTAGGCATTCAGAAGGAACTCGTCTACTGGTACTTTACTTGGGCTGGCCTTTTATAATTTTCTAAGAATGCTTACGGAAATGTTCTTACAGACTAGGTCAGGACCTCTTAGCAAAGTAGGGAAGGTTAATGTTACTGCATAAATAGGAAGACTGAAAAAATCAAGATTAAATTGTGAGCTAGCCCATAGTAGGTAGCAGATAGGAACTAATGATGCAAGTCTTCATAATTTTCCTCTTCCCATCACAGTTGAGAAAACTAAGAACACAGTTGAGGCATGGAGTCTAGTCCATCCTCTGTCACTGTCTAGCTGTGAGCCTGAGTAAATCATGTCTTTGTGGCTTAGTTTCCTCAAGTGAGAATAATAATTCCTGCTCTACCAAGGAGCTGTAAGGAACACACAAAATGCATTGTCCCTTCTTTACCCATGCTAGGAAAAGAGGATGTAAAAATTCTTACTACTCAAATAATGGGAAAATTGAGACCAGATGGTATAAGGAGTTAAGATGAGCAGAAGCCCAAAGTCCTGGCTTATCTTCTAATGAGATATTTCTTTTGTCAAATCAATTAGATTTTTTGTCTCTCCATTTCCTCAGCAAGATTTAGGAGTTCTTACCAAAACAAAGAATATTTTCTTTCTATTCAGCCCATAATGTTTCTAGCCTAGTTTTCTTTCCTATACATCATGCTGCCTCTGAAACTCTATTTTCCCTAAAGATGAATGGCTAAGACATTTAAATGCTATAAAAAGGCAAGGGATTGCCAAATCAGTGTGACACATTTGAGTCCCAATGTGATTCTCTCTCTCTTTTTTTAAGGTTTGTTAGGAGCCTGTAGCAGCCTAATGGAATTAAAATCACCAAGCAAAGCATAATGAGGAGTAGGAGTCAAATTATTTTAGGAACTACTAAGGCACTGTATGTGGCCTACTCAGAAGAACTCACTAGGATCATTAGCCTGCATGACACCCAGCAGGGACAGCCATTGCCGAAGTGTCCCCCCTTCTCAGGGATCATTAAGGCTGCTTAGCTCTGACCACAGTGACCAATGTCAGCCCCTCAAAGAGTCAGCCCTTAATTAGATCTGGAGAACAGAAGAGAAAGGCAAGTTTTCAAGATAAAATGCAGGGCAGAGTTTGGGAAAAGGGAGAGCCAGGGGCAGAGGGAATCTTTTCACATTAACATTTCACTACAGCTGACACAAGGAGATTTAAAAATTTACAGCAAATGGATTGAATGCCATAAAGAGCTAGGAAGAGCATCTCTTCTGGACCTGAAGAGTCTGCCCCAAGGGACCTTCCTCCCTCAGGCTGAATTCCTCACCACCACGTGGACTTAGTGGGCTGGAAGCCAGGCAGAAACTGGCTGTGACTTTCCCAGTGATGAAGGAGAGGGTGTCTGAGACACACTGCACCCACACTTGGAGCCTGGGGAGCCATGTGGTGTCCTGCTTGTTACCTACCTGTCAGTCTGCTTTGCTTCTAGTGATTCTCAAGGGACCACATTAGGAAAGAGAATATGGTAAAGATCATTCTTTGCCTCCAGGCTGAGAGAAAATTATTCCTTCTCCACTCCTATTAACACACATACACACACCATAAACTTTATTTTGGTCCAAACCTTTACACTTCACAAAGTGCTTCCATGTCTATTTTCTTGATCCCTGAATAACACAGAGAGGGAATGGGGCAAGCTATACATTTTATAGATGAGAAAAGTGAAACTCAGAATAATGTAGGCCATTTGCCCAACACCTGAAAGCTAAAGGGGGAATTCAAGCCTCCCTCAAACCTACATCTCTTGACAGCAAACCTTGTACTTTTAAAGGGAATCCAACTTTTTTTCTTCAAAATTAATCTGAAGTTTTTTATTCAGCACTGAAGTACGCAGAACAAGGTACACAGGTAGATCAAAAAGAAACATGAAGAAATGGCCCCTTATTTCAAGGAAATGAATTTTTAGAAACAAATCACATTATAAAGGTTCAAGAAAAAGCAAACTTACATGTGTGGCTTGATTCTTCAAAGTGGTAGAAATAAATACTGCTAGTGGACTAGAGGTGCGCAGAGTTAAATTTCTAGAGAAGGGAGGTTTGGTGCTGACTTTTTGGGTCCTATTCTCAGAGCATCCACTTGGAGCATCTGTTGAAATCACAGCAGATGGAGCACATCAGAAATGTATTTTCCTTTTTATTTATTTTAGTTCCTTGGAGAATCCTGGCATCTTAGGTACTGTGGAGGTAAAATAAAAGTTCATTTTTATATCATCGTTTGTAATATAATGACATAAACATTATCTATTTCTGGAGAAGTAATTTTGTTCAGTCCCTTCCCTCCTTCAAGTGAAAACTAGAAATCAGGTTTAAATGTGATATTTTGTGAATAATGCACTCAGCTGTTTTTTTTTGTTGTTTGTTTGTTTGTTTTTGCAGTGCCAGAGGACACCTGATCCCCTGCTGCCTTTGTCTGAAAACCAAGAAGTTTGTTGTGCTGATTTAACTTCCTACAATCTTTGCTGATGCTATCATAAAAAAAAAAAAATGCTGATTCTGTCCTTTTTAACCCCTTTGTAACAGACTTTTAACATACTTGTGCATTCTTTGACCCTCCACAAAGATGTCTGAACCTGACTCTTCATCTGTATTTTCGGGTAACGTGGAAAATGGAACTTTCCTTGAGCTATTTCCCACATCCCTGTCCACGTCAGTGGACCCTTCCTCAGGTCACCTCTCAAATGTCTACATCTATGTGTCCATATTCCTCAGCCTTCTAGCATTTCTGCTTCTGCTTTTAATCATTGCCCTCCAGAGGCTCAAAAATATCATCTCCTCCAGCTCCTCCTACCCAGAGTATCCAAGCGATGCTGGAAGTTCTTTCACCAATTTGGAAGTCTGTAGTATTTCCTCTCAAAGGTCCACTTTCTCAAACCTTTCCTCATGAAGATGGAAGAATGCCTGAATGGTACAGCAGCCTAGGTTTTCCCTTGCAGGAAGTGTCACATGAACGAGTTGCTTCATGAAAGAAATAACCCCTTTCTTTTCCAACCAATTAGACCTGTTTCTCCTCCTTCACCCCTCATTTCTTGTTCCATTCATGATGCTTTTCATTTGTGAATGTAGGAGTTGACGCTGACTCAGAGAAAATGTGTGCAAACCTCGAGGGGCAGAATTTCACACAAACCACCTGACAAATCGGAGCAGACTTCTTCAAGGTGGATCAGTTCATTTCACTCTGCTGGACACCTGAGGCAGAACTCATCTGAGGTGGCCTCATAGTGGGTGCTGGATATGGACTCTTGCACTTCATTTGTCTTACAAAACCGTGAAACCAACTGAGCTAGAAGAAACTGGCAAAATTAAGTCTGAACTATTTAGAAGATATTCTCCATATTTAAAAGATAAAGTGGAAACACCAAATTAAAAAAAAAAAAAGTCAATTTAGATTTAATGTAGAACATTCCTAAAACCGGAGGCAAAATATGCTAAATGTTTTGTTTTCACTTTAACAAATGGGAATCACATTTATTGATGAATTAAGTCATCATGGAAAAGTACTGGAAGAATTTAACTTTTAATAGCAAGACAAATATGTGTTATGATGCAGTCTGTAATGTATTTTTGCCTCTTGGATTTTTTTTTTCTATTTATGTTATAGTCATAATACCCCTACTGTTGTAGAATTCTTTGTGATAATTGCTGCTACTAAGAAACATCCTAAGAGACAGCAAGAGGTTTTTATTTTATATCTATACTTTCTGTTAGTGGAAATTAGCATATGGAAAATATTCACTTAGTTCTGTTTTCGACAGTAATAACTCCTAGCAGTCATGTAAGCATGTTCCTTTATTCAGTTTCATAGTCTTATAATTTTAGCACAGAATTTTGTTAAGTCTCCCAGATGTCAGATGTTTGCTCACCCACATTAGGTTGCAAAACTTAAAGAGACTAAATTGCTAATATACATGTTATTATAGACTCCATGAATGTTACAGTTCTCTGAGAATTAGTTGTTCTATGTTAACATAATACTTTGCATTAGCATTCCAGGATGTGGGTTTTTATTAAAAACTGTGGACCTTCAAGTTATGTCACTGCTGGGAGATTAGTGGTCCTGGGAGTCATGATACTGTGGTCAGCCAAGCACTGAACCTGGGGTCTTTATCCAAGAAATGAGGCACACATGTGAGCATAGACTTGGAAAATGGAAAAAATCAAGCTTCCCCTAAAAACAAAACAGAGCAAACTACAACTTCTTCAGAGTAAGAATTGTCCTTTAATTTTAAAAACAAATGGCCCACAGCATAAACACAACTTCTTCAGCCTACAGAGACCACTGCATCAACATGCCCTGTCTTCCCATGGCAAATGGATCATTTCTTGTTCAAATATTTTCTAATCTTAAATAGTGGAGCTTCAATAGACGCTTTGGTTGACTGCGCAGGTGATACACTCTAGTAACCCGATTGGGATAAAAATCCACCATTTTTACAAGGTCTATCTTCGTCATTCTAAAATTCTAAGAGAGATAAGGACTGGTAATGAGCATCTGAAGGTTTCTTTTCTTTTCTAATCCATAAGCTTCACTTAAGTCAGACCACATTGACCTATTTATATCAAAAAGTCCCCAGACAGTCTAAGACCTACACAGAGTTGCTGTCCTAAAATGTGCAATTGGTGAAAAATTTGCCTCTGCTGCCATTTAAAGCATGGCAGTGTGTTGCAGTATTATTACATAGTGTAAATTTTGGACTAGAAGAACTCCACTATTTTAGATCATTATCAGCAGTCTCTCAATATGTGTGTGTATGTGTGTGTACTAATGTATATATATTTTCTCACATACTCCTAATTAAAAGTTGTGTGGAAGCTACAGGATTGTAGAGGTATCAGTATTATCAATATTGCTTTTTTATTAATTTTGTGCTACTATGGTTATTGAGGAAGAAAGTGATTTAAAAATAATAATAAAGGAACAAGTTTGCCATACAATAGAACAATCTGAGTATGATCTGTTCTAAGGGGTAACTTCATACTCTTTCTGAAAGTAAAACTGCTTTAAAAAAAAATCTGCAGGCCTATCCCTGCCCACACCCACTGCCACAATGGTTCTTGCTCTCCAGGTTAAGTAAAATAATTAGAAGCAACATTTACAAATGAAAATGAGGACTTGCCAGTTTTGCCAAGGTAACAGATTGCACAATTTGAGATGAATTTGTGTTGTCTAAGAAGTTCAGAAAGGTTAGAAGACTGGTTTATAAATAAAGAAGTAGAGCCCACTGAAAGCCTTGTTCTTCTCTTACTGTCTTCAGTAAGTTGGTACACAGTATTCTTTCCTAGGGAGGATTTTTCATCACTTTTTCTACACATCCTCTCTGAAGCAGGGTCAATAATGAGTGTCCCCAATGTCAGCCTTCCTCCACCCCTACAAAAGTCCCCTAGCCTTGAGGCAATGAATTCCACACTTCCCTAATCAGATTCACTTGGATGCTTGGAAAATATTCCACACCTCAGGAATGGAACCAGAAAATTGGCATTTGTAACAAGAACCCTGGGAGATGCTTATGATCAGTGGGACACAGGGGGCAAAGGAAGGGTCACATATATTGTTCTAGTGTATCTGTGGAGATGAGGTCTTATCTCTTGTCCACTGCCTAAGCAAATGCTTGTTCTCCAAGCTAAGTTCCCCTTCCATGTGCAGCTCACAGCAACCCCCCCACCACAAACCTACTCACTTTTCTGCAAGAATCTGAACTTCAGGCCCCCTCCTCAGTGGAAAACTTGCCATCATGCTGGGCTAGGTATAATAGAGAATTGAGGAAGATCACATCCTTTCTTCCTCACAGCACCACTTTCATAAGACCATGTGCATACACCAGATGACATTAGTAGAGGACTGGGGCATTAACTGAGGGATTTATAACATGAGAGAAAATATTTTACACTGTATTAGTAGACCAGACTATTCTCACAATCCAAAGGAAACAGTAGCATGACTAAAAAAATGGATCACTCTTGAGGTGCCTAGGTGGCTCAGTTGGTTAAGCCTCAGACTCTTGGCTTTAGCTCAGGTCATGAGATTGAGTTCAGTATTGGGCTCCATGCTCAGCATTGAGTCTGCTTGAGATTCTTTCCTCTCCTGCCTCTCCCCCCGCTTCTGCTCTCCCCCTGCTCACTCACACACACACACACTCTGTCTCTCTCTCTCTCTCTCAAATAAATAAATAAATAAAATCTTTAAAAAAGAAAGAAAGAAAGAAAGAGAAAGAAAGAGACATTTTCAGGGAGAAATGCCAGTTTCTAGAATTGGCTCTGCTTGAAGTCTGCCTTTTCCCGTTGGAAAGGCTGCCATTTCAAGTCAATGCCAGGTCTCACCCTGCTTTTGAAAGTCCCCTAGGTTCCATCCCAGTTGCTACAACATACAGACTCAAGCCTTTAGTACCACATTTCCCAGAACCTGAGTTACTCAAGATAGAATGCTCAAAGCGTGTGTGTGGAGGGGGTGAATGTGGGTGGGTATTGGAGGGAAGGCTGTGGGGGAAGCTCAGCGTCTCCTAGGACCAGTTCTCTTCAGAATCTCTCCATCTGTGAGAGAACAATTGTGCTTCTCTCTCTTCTGGTTATCCAGTGGGCAGCTCTTAAATCCCACATGTGTCTGTGTGCGTATATACAGACTTAGACACACAGAAACTCACACACATACACTTTCTTCCACAAACATACAGCCCTCCCATGAATAAACAACAGTGCTCAATGTTTAGAGACCATACCTCAATTTTCAAAGTCCATTTACCTCAATTTAACCCTGCCTTCAATGGTAAGCACAGTACAGTAGTTTCTGCATGCTCATCCTTCTACTTCAAAACTGTGCCTACACATCCACCTTTTTAAAGAGATAATTACAAGTAATACTCCTTTTTATTGCAACAGAGCTCACTGACCCCCCTAGTCACATCTGACTATATGAAGACCTCATCAAAGCATTGCAAATACTGAATGCTTTCCTTCATCTCAGATAAGATCCATTCTTAAGTAGTGTCTTTGTCACCTGGAACACTATAAGGAGGCCTGAGTCCCTTGTCACTAGACATAGCAAGCAGATATGGTTCCTATGCTCATGAAGCTTACAATCTAGTGAAAAAGACACAAAACAAATGAGCAAACAAGATGCATAATTACAATTACAATTAGCACTAAGAAGAGAATAAAATGGTGAAATGATAGACAACAAGGGAAAGTCACTTAAGATAGGGTGGTTGGGGAAGGCCTTTTTGATGAGATCATATTTAAATATTGAAATGTGTTGGGAAGAATATTCTCTCAAAAGAAGTAGCATGTACAATGGCCCTATAGCAGGAAAAGTCTCAGCTTATAAGAGTAGAGAAGTCAGTGTTGTAGTGCAGAGAATGGAGTTAGAGGTGTGCAGGGACAGATTATGCAGGGCTTGGCAGGTTTTAGTAGGAGTTTGGGTATTATTCTGAGTGCAGTGGGAATTCACAGAAGGACTTTAAGCAGAGCCATTAAATAATTGAATTTATGTTTAAGAAATATTACTCTAGCTCTTTTGTGGAAAATAAGCTAGAGATGGACAAAAAGCACTATTCAGATCCAACCTGGGTGGGGTATGGGAGTGGGTGGAGAGTTGTTCTCCCTGCTACAAATATCATATCTGTTCATCTTCTAGCCATGGAAACGGTCTTAGCTTAGAATTAGTGTTAGCATGCAACTCTCTTCCTCTCCTCCTCCACCACACACTCACTTCCCTTCCTCCCTCCTCCCTCCGTCTCTCTTTTACACACACACACACACACACACACACACACACATCTCCTATTCCCCTCCTCTCCTCTCCATACTTGTCCCCATTTGGCCCTTGATATACTCTTTCGATCATTTTCAGTCCATGGCAACTCTATCCCAGTATTTTCAACATGATGTCTGACTAATGTTCCAATACAACTCTAATATTGGAGTAAAGTTAAAGCATTAAAGCATTTAAAATTTTGCTCCTTTAAAAATTCCATTCCAAAAAAAGCTATCATTCGTTATGCACTATATGGCTTATTCCTTATGATTCTAGACTCTTGTGAATGGTTGACATTTTTTAATACTTTCTCCTCAGTTATCTGCCTGCCCCATTTAACTAAGTCTATGTGCCATAGAACACAGGGTGTGGATTCAGACAGAGCTTTGTTCAAATCCCTACCCCCTAAATATTACCTCTGTGACCAAAGACAGCCTGTCCAAGCCTCCAGATCTTAGTAACACTACATTGCTTACTATGTGGTATCTAATATTGTATATGAAAACATGAAGCAAACATCATTTACAACTTTTGGCCCCTGAAGTTTCAAAATTTCCCATTTTTTTTTCCTGCTTACCATCTACTCTCCTTGCCTTTGTGAATTTAATCCCTTTTCCATTCTTTATTCAACCTCTACTATTCTGCTTTCACCTACCCCCTATCTAAGTCTCCCCTATGACCTCAGTGAAGACACATGAAGGGAAGAACTCACACAGCTGTTTCCCTCAAAGGCAGTATTTACTTATCTCAGCCTATCCCCTTCGCAAAGACCGTGCATGTTAGGGACCCAGTAATGTGTCTTAACGAAAGCAATACGGTGGAAATAAAGATCAAGAACCAAGACTGCTGGTAAGCACCATCTGATTTATAAAGCAACCTGAATATGCTGGAGGGATTTGGAGTTCCAAATCAAATGAATGATTTAGGAAAGTCAGACTGGGACGTGTCAAGCAACACTGAGGCCTCTGTATATTTGCTCAAATCATCCAGTGTTGGCCCAGTTAGCCAGCACCTCTAGACTCCCAGTATGAGCTGCTCAGCTGCACAGCATATTGTTGGTTTCCTGTCCAACTGTCTTCATTTCCTTATATTTGGAGTAGTCTTTGTACTACTTATCCCTTGCATTCAATAATATAAACTTATTGAAGCATTTTTGTACACCACTACTTCTGGATTACTACATTTCACAAAAGTAGCTTCTAGTTTCTTTTTATAATAAAATCTACTCAACCCCAGAGCTATAGTAACCCTGATAATTCAGAAGATAATTCAAGATCTCCCAGTGACCCAGACATATCATTATAAACATCATTTTTGTGGTCCACATGCATAAATGCCAGTCCAGAGGGAATACTGGCTAATAAAATGCCAAATTCATTTACGATAATATCAGTTGCAATAACATTGAGTGTATCTACATGTTTACCACTAGTAATAAAAGTAAACTGGTTTAGCTCAAGATCATTATTCAAGCAGGAATAATAATAAATAGTATTAAATGCCAATATTTACAGTCACTGTGTGCAAGACAACCTTTTAATTGCTTTTTGTATTCCCTCATAGCACTCCACGAGGTAGGTAACATTATTATTCCCATTTTACAGATAAAGAAACTGAGAAAGGTCACAAAGTTAATGAGTGGCAGAATCAGAGCTTCAACTAAAAAGAAATCAGGCTTTAAGTTCTACAACCTCATTATTATGCTTTACTCCTCTCTTCCTTTCATTCAAAAATAGTCATTCTTATAGAAATATTTAGGAAAATGTTTACTCACTAATGCAGGTTGAGGAATAAATAAATAACCAAAGGTTTAAACTTTATAGTATACCCCAGACAAGTATAAACATGTATTTACTGAAAATGGAGAAAAGAGCACAAGGTATTGCTCTCTTACCTAACTATGGACCCAGGTTCTACAGAGCCCCCTTTGTCACTGACATGCCTGAGGCTGAACCTGTATATACTGAGCAAGGGTCTGCTTCTGGAGTGTGCACACAAAGATATTTTAGCCCCATGGACAGCCTGGGAGCATAGGGACACACATGCAAGATTCACAGGGAACCCCTTCTTGCAGCAGATTCATTTCTGATGAAAAGACAAGGTGTTCATTCATTAAGCAAGTATTTATTGAGCACCTATTATATATGTCAGGCATTGTTTTTTGCTCTTGGGATCCAAGAGTAAACAAAGCACAAAAATCTTTCAAGAAGTTTACATATTAGAGGAGGACAGATAATACCAAATAAATAAGTAAAATTGATAGTAGGTTTGATAATTTAAGTGAATAGGAGAAAAAATAAAGTAGGAAAAGGGGATAGAAAGAATTAAATGTGACTGAAAATTTAGATGGGGTAGAAAGGGAGATTTTTTCTAAGAAGATGCTATTTGAGTTGCAAGGAACATCTTTTTTGTGCCCTTCTTTCCCCAAATTAAATTATAACCCAAAGGATGATCATCTCAAGATTGCAGAGTAAAAATGGTTATTGAACCTCTATTATCTCAATCACTCAGAGTCAGCCAGCATAAATCTATAAACCAAAAAAGTTTTCACAGATTTTTGTTGGGGGCGGGGGGCAGAACAGAAAAAAAAAAAGATTACTTACACACTGAATTGAATTCTTGCTCTGTCTTCTATCTTCTGATGTGGTCTACATACTCTGCTTACTCACATAAAAGATATATGTGTGAAAACAACTGGTAGGCAAGCTAAAAATAATATTAACCATTTGCTTTTGCTATCTGATTCTAAATGTTTTGGTGATTATTTTCACTTAATAAAAATATATGCACACTTTGGTGTCATGACTCAGCTGTCATGCCCAGCCTCAGCTGAATGGCTAGAAGTGGGGAAAAACTGCTCTTGGAACTTACTAGCTGTAAAACTAGCTCTAATGGAAGTCAGAAGGAAGTCTGTTCCTAAGTGGAAGATACTTGAGCCGGCTGTTTGCTATAGGTATGGGTGATGAAGAAATCATTTCAGCCGCAGCACCAAGTCCAAAGTTATGGAGGTCTGAGAGGGCTTAGCAAGTTTGAGGAAACTGTATAGTGTTCCATGTCATTAGCACATAACACACAGGCAGGAAGAGGACCAAAGGACCACCTTTTGCAATGTCTCAGCCTTCCATTCCTGGTGTGACACCTGGTATCTGAACAGCACATCAGAGCCTGTAGCTAGACACCATCTGGAGCACTTTTACAGGGTGGAGAGGACAAAGAGTTTGTGTGAGGCCACTCCTCCTTTCCATCTTACCCCATATACCTCCATCTCTGAGGATCTGACTACAAGCCTCCTGCTGATGACCCTAAGACAACAAGATTACTAGTTATAGCTCTTCCAGGGACTGGTGGGAGATGGTTCCAGACAGCCAGGGCTTAAACCTAATGCCACATTAGGTTCATGCGTTATTGTATAGCGGGATTGCTGCTGAGCGCTCATAAGCCGGGGAATGACATGATCATATGCTTCACACATTTATTTTAAAGTTGGAATAATAATACATTTGAAAGTGCTTTGCAAACCTTAAAGTTTTATTTTTTCCCCCCAGTTCTTGGCACATAGGATGGTTTAGTAACATTTGTAGAATGAATGAGGGAGTGAAAGACAGACCAACCACGCAGAAACAAATTCCCTCTACTCCCAGAAGAAGAACAGCTTTAGAGCCCTTAAACCTGTGAGGAAAACTGATCCACAGTGGTTTTACAGGCACCATCTAAAACTAGATGGAAACTACCTGAATTGGAGGGCTTCTGAGGATTTTCCAAAGTTCTGTTTCATCATGGAAACTATATAACAAATATTCTCTTGCTTAGAAAAGTAAGCAGAAAGAAGTCAGACTGAAAGATATGTAACCACAGCTTGGATCACTGAGTTTTTGAATTGAGAAGTAGTTTGATAAAGCAAGGCATACCATATGCCATGAAAATGTTCACGAGGACATGAGGAATGTAGGAATAAGTCAGAGAACCCAATAAATTGTGGAACAGGAAAAAAGATCCTACCTGGTTTGATAAACAAGGCATTTGGGGGACTTGAAACTTTTCTTTCTGTCTGTATTACTGTGAGTCTCAATCAGTGGTTCCATATAAGCATCAAAGTATTTCAAGCTTATTTGTACTCTTTGCTTCAGGGACCATGCAGGCAATTTATCCTACACTGTTTACAAGGCTGAGTGAAATCCACAGTTCTGCCTGAATTCCTTTTCCCCTTTAGAGATTTTGCTGCCTCCTGGTTTGGGTTCCCTCCAACTTGTGAGAATAATGTGTTCCACCACATCCTCTCCCCTCCTTTCTTCTGATGCTATCTTTCATTAACTGCAAAGTTCCCTCTTCTCCACAGATTCCACAGGCTTCTTCAACCTTTCCCAGGGACAAACATCCATCTCACTTAGGGATTTGTCTACCTTGTGCTCAGAATCAGCAACATCTCCTAGCTTGTTGTCCTGGTCCCTGGGCTACTTACAACTGTCCTGATTTATAATCCCAGCAGAACCTAAGTCCAAGGGGACATTTATGCCCAATCTACAAAAGCCTTCTCCCTAGGATTTGACTTACAATTACACTGACATGAGAAAACACTGATGGAAGAAACTGATTTATGAAGTCAAATGCATGTTCCAATCATTTGTGACAGAGCTCACTATCTCAAGATAAAACAACATTTAGAATGATCAGATTTGCTTTGATGGTGGAATGGCTTTTTCTTACTCTTAGTATTACTTCTGTTCTAAAATATAACTAAAATATGATCTTAATAACACTCTTTCTTCTTACATTAATGCCACATTCAGGATCTCAGATTTGACACAATAGCTTAGCCAAAGAATGTCATCATATATGAAGAGTAGCATTTTCAAAAGTGCTTGTTTCCTTATAGTATACTGTTATTCTCTAGATGGGGCTCCCTCATCCTAATTTAACTTGGGAGGGAGAGAGCAATTAGGAAAAATGACAAGACCTTGGAAGCATAATTCAGGCAGTAGGGGGAGACCAAAGTTTCCATGAACAGGCAGAGCAGTTGTGGGGGGAAATTATCCAGTCCATAAAGGCTAGTACTTAGGAAGGCACTTGAGTTGAGTTAATGCAAATTGTCCAAGGCAGCAGTGGGGATCTCAGCTCTCAGGCTCTCTCTTCCTCTTGCCATCAAGACTTTATGATAAAGAGTTGCCTCCACTTTCTTGGCTTCATTCACTCTTCAATCTACCACAGTCTGGTTTTTGCATACACATACACCTTTGAGTGAAACTGTGCTCTTTGACAGTCACCAACATTTTTGTTGTTAAATCCAGCAAACATGTCTCAGTTGCTCCACTGTCTGAACTCCCTGCAGCATGTGACACAGTTAAACATCCCCACCTCAACACTCTCTCTTCCTCTTGCTTTATAACCCCATTTTCCCCAGGTATTCCTCTGACCCCCATTTTCCAATACCTTTCTAGGCATCTTTTTTCTTGACTCTTCTTTTAAATATCAGTGGCCCCCAGATATTTGCTGTTGGTCTTTTTTCTTTTCGTTACATAATGATACCCACTCACGTGGAATTCGTTTCCATTTTCTTGCTGATGACTCTCAGTCAACCTATAATCCAACTACCTCTGACCTGAACCCAGCAATCTAAAACTAAATTCCTCATCTTCCTGCCAATGCCCCCCCAAACTGTCCCATTTCTTGTCTCTACCATGGTGACTCTTCTTACTGCCTCACTGTCACTCAGTCACCAAATCCTGACCATCACAACTATAAGATCTAGAATTTAGCCACTTTCCCTTAATCCCACTCTTTCTTTCAGGCTGCTTTTCTCCACTGGGTCTTCCAACTTCCACTCTCATTCCCTTGCAATCCATTTTACAATCTGCTGCCAAGTATTCCTAAGAAAATGCAAATCTAATCCATCATTTACCCTTCTTTTTTTTTTTCCATTGAGATACATTTTTTAATTTATTTCTTTTCAGTGTAACAGAATTCATTGTTTATGCACCACACCCAATGCTCCACGCAATATGTGCCCTCCTTAATACCCACCACCTGGCTCCCCCAACCTCCTACCCCCCACCCCTTCAAAACCCTCAGATTGTTTTTCAGAGTCCATAGTCTCTCATGGTTCATCTCCCCTTCCAATTTCCCTCAACTCCCTTCTCTCCATCTCCCCATGTGCTCCATGTGATTTGTTATGCTCCACAAATAAGTGAAATCATATGATAATTGACTCTCTCTGTTGACTTATTTCACTCAGCATAATCTCTTCCAGTCCTATCCATGTTGATACAAAAGTTGGGTATTCATCCTTTCTGATGGAGGCATAATACTCCATAGTGTATATGGACCATATCTTCCTTATCCATCCATCCACTGAAGGGCATCTTGGTTCTTTCCACAGTTTGGCAACATGGCCATTGCTGCTATAAACACTGAGATACAGGTGGCCCTTCTTTTCACTACATCTCTATCTTTGGGGTAAATACCCAGTAGTGCAATTGCAGGGTCACAGGGAAGCTCTATTTTTAATTTCTTAAGGAATCTCCACACTGTTCTCCAAAGTGGCTGCACCAACTTGCATTCCCACCAACAGTGTAAGAGGATTCCCCTTTCTCCACATGCTCTCTAGCACACGTTGTTTCCTGTCTTGATAATTTTGGCCATTCTAACTGGTGTAAGGTGGTATCTCAATGTGGTTTTAATTTGAATCTCCTGATGGCTAGTGATGATAAACATATTTTCATGTGTCTGATAGCCATTTGTATGTCTTCATTGGAGAAGTGTCTGTTCATGTCTTCTGCCCATTTTTTGACATGACTATCTGTTTTGTGTGTGTTGAGTTTGAGAAGTTCTTTATAGATCCTGGATATCAACCTTTTGTCTGTACTGTCATTTGTGAATATCTTCTCCCATTCTGTGGGTTGCCTCTTTGTTTTCTTGACTGTTTCCTTTGCTGTGCAGAAGGGTTTGATTTTGATGAAGTCCCAAAAGTTCATTTTCGCTTTTGTTTCCTTTGCCTTTGGAGTCATATCTTGAAAGAAGTTACTGTGGTTGATATCGAAGAGGTTACCGCTTATGCTCTCCTCTAGGATTCTGATAGATTCCTGTCTCACGTTGAGGTCTTTTATCCATTTCGAGTTTATCTTTGTGTACGGTGTAAGAGAATGGTCGTTTCATTCTTCTACATATAGCTGTCCGTTTTCCCAGCACCATTTATTGAAGAGACTGTCTTTTTTCCACTGTATATTTTTTCCTGCTTTGTCAAAGATTATTTGACCATAGAGTTGAGGGTCCATATCTGGGCTCTCTACTCTGTTCCACCGGTCTATGTGTCTGTTTTTATGCCAGTAACATGCTCTTGATGATCACAGCTTTGTAGTTAAAGCTTGAAATGATGCCCCCAGTTTTGTTTTTCTTTTTCAACATTTCCTTAGCAACTCAGGGTCTCTTCTGATTCCATACAAACTTTAGGATTATTTGCTCCAGCTCTTTGAAAAATACTGGTGGAATTTTGATCGGAATGGCGTTAAAAGTATAGATTGCTCTAGGCAGTATAGACATTTTAACAATGTTTATTCTTCTGATCCAAGAGCATGGAATGGTCTTCTATCTTTTTGTGTCTTCTTCAATTTCTTTCATGAGTGTTCTGTAGTTCCTCGAGTACAGATCCTTTACCTCTTTGGATAGGTTTATTCCCAGGTATCTTATGGTTCTTGGTGCTACAGTAAATGTAATCGATTCTCTAATTTCCCTTCCTGTATTTTCATTGTTAGCGTATAAAAAAGCAACTGATCTCTGTACAATGACTTTGTATCCTGCCACATTACTGAATTGCTGTATGAGTTCTAGTAGTTTGGGGGTGGAGTCTTTTGGGTTTTCCATGTAAAGTATCATGTCATCTGCAAAGAAAGAAAGTTTGACTTCTTCATTGACAATTTGGATACCTTTTATTTCTCTTTGTTGTCTGATTGCTGTTGCTAGGACTTCTAATACTATATTGAACAAGAGTGGTGAGAGTGGGCATCCTTGTCATGTTCCTGATCTCAATGGGAAGGCTGTGAGCTTTTTCCCATTAAGGATGATATTTGCTGTGTGTTTTTCATAGATAGATTTTATGAAGTTCAGGAATGTTCCCTCTATCCCTATACTTGAAAGCATTTTAATCAGGAACGTTGCTGGATTTTGTCAAAAGCTTTTTCTGCATCAATTGAGAGGAACGTGTGGTTTTTCCCTCTTCTCTTATTGATTTGTTCTATCACATTGATTGATTTGTGAATGTTAAACCATCCTTGTAACCCAGGGATGAATCCCACCTGGTCATGATGGCTAATCTTTTTAATGTGATGTTGAATCCTATTTGCTAGGATCTTGTTGAGAATCTTAGCATCCATATTCATCAATGATATTGGTCTGAAATTCTCTTTTGTTAGGGTCTTTGCCTGGTCTGGGGATCAGAGTAACGCTGGCTTCATAAAGAGTCTGGAACTTTTCCTTCTGCTTCAATTTTTTGAAACAGCTTCAGGAGAATAGGTGTTATTTCTTCTTTGAAAGTCTGGTAGAATTCCCCAGGGAATCTGTCAGGTCCTGGGCTCTTGTTTTTTTGGGAGGTTTTTGATTGCTGCTTCAATCTTGTTACTAGATATAGGTCTATTCAGGTTGTCAATTTCTTCCTGGTTCAATTTTGGGAGTTTATAGTTTTCCAGGACTGCATCCATTTCATCGAGGCTGCTTAACTTATTGACATATAACTCTTTTTTTTTTTAAAGATTTTATTTATTTATTTGACAGAGATCACAAGTAGGCAGAGTCAGGCAGAGAGAGAGGAGGAAGCAGGCTCCCTGCTGAGCTGAGAGCCCCATGCGGGACTTGATCCCAGGATCCTGGGATCATGACCTGAGCCGAAGGCAGAGGCTTTAACCCACTGAGCCACCCAGGCGTCCCAGACATATAACTCTTGATAGTAACTTCTGATGATTGTTTCTACTTCTGTGGTGTTAGTTGTGATCTCTCCCTTTTTTCCCATAATTTTATTAATTTGAGCTTTCTCTCTTTCTTTTTGGATTAGTGTGGCCATGGTTTATCGATCTTATTGAGTTTTTCAAAAAACCAGCTTTCAGTTTCATTGATACGTTCTACTGTTATCTCTAGTTTCTATCTCATTGATCTCTGCTCTAATCTTGATTATTTCCCTTCTTGTGTGTGGAGTTGTTTTAATTTGTTGTTGATTCTCCAGTTCTTTAAGGTGCAGAGACAGCTGGTGTATTCTGGATTTTTCAATTTTTTTGAGGGAGGCTTGAATGGCTACGTATTTCCCCCTTAGGACTGCCTTTGCTGTATCCCGTAGATTTTGGACCAAAGTGTCTTCATTCTCATTGGTCTCCATGAATTGTTTAAGTTCTTCTTTGATCTCCTGGTTGATCCAAGCATTCTTAAGCAAGGTGGTCTAGAGCTTCCAGATGTTTGAGTTCCTTCCAAACTTTTCCTTGTGATTGAGCTCCAATTTCAAAGCACTGTGATCTGAGAATATGCAAGGAATAATCTCAGTCTTTTGGTATCGGTTGAGCCCTGATTTGTGACCCAGTATGTGATCTATTCTTGAGAAGGTTCCATGTGCACTTGAGAAGAATGAGTATTCTGTTATTTTAGGGTGGAATGTTCTATATATATCTATGAGGTCCATCTGGTCCAATGTGTCATTCAATGCTCTTGTTTCTTTATTGATTTTCTACTTGGATGATCTATTACTGAGAGAGGCATGTTAAGATCTCCTATACAATCTCCTATTGTATTCATATCAATATGACTCTTTACCTTGATTAACAGTTTTCTTATGTAATTGGCTGCTCCCATATTGGGGGCATAGATATTTACAATTGTTAGATCATCTTGGTGGATAGTCCCTTTAAGAATGATGTAGTGTCCTTCTGTATCTCTGACTACAGTCTTTAGTTTAAAATCTGATTTATCTGATATGAGAATCGCTACCGTGGCCTTCTTTTGAGGCCCATTGGCATGAAAGATGCTTCTCCATCCCTTCACTTTCAGTCTGGGTGTATCCTTAGGTTTGAAATGGGTCTCTTGTAGACAACATATGGACAGGTCCCGTCGTTCTATCCAATCTACAACCCTGTGTCATTTTATGGGCACATTTAGGCCATTCACATTGAGAGTGATTATTGAGAGATAAGTTTTTACTGACATCGTGTTACCTTTGAAGTCTTTCTTTCTGTAGATTGCCTCCATATTTCTGTTCAATTATATTCTTAGGATTTTTCCTCTTTTATAGAACCCCCCTTAATATTTCCTGCAGTGTCGGCTTGGTGGTCACATACTCTTTTAAGCCTTGCCGGTCTTGGAAACTCTTTATCTCTCCATCCATTTTGAATATCAGTCTTGCTGGTTAAAGTATTCTTGGCTTCATGTTCTTCTCATTTAGTGCCCTGAATATATCTTGCCAGCCCTTTCTGGCTTGCCAGGTTTCTGTGAACAGGTCTGACGTTATTCTGATGGGCTTTCCTCTGTACATAAGGAGCCTCTTTGTCCTAGCTGTCTTCAAGAGATTGTGTCTACAATTATACTTTCTAATTTTACTATCAGGTGCCTTGATATTTTTTTAGATTCTATAATCTTGGGGGGAGACTTATTCTGCCTCTAGTACATGAACACTGGTTCCATTCACAAGATTGGGAAAATTTTCATGGAGAATTTGTTCCACTCTATCTTCTAGACTTCTTTCTTTCTCCTCCCTTTCAAGGATTCCAATAATTCCGACATTGGAACGTTTCATGGCGTCATTTATTCCCCTAATTTTGTTTTCGTGGTTTCTAAGCTGTTTGTTCCAGGTTTCCTCCTGATCCTTTCTCTCTATCTGTTTGTCCTCCAGATCACTAATTCTATCTTCTGTCTCAGTTACCCTAGATTTTAGAGAATTTAGATTAGATTGGAACTCATTAAGAACATTGTGAACATCATCACGGGTGGCTTTCAGTTCTGTCCTAATCAATTCCATTTTATCATTCATGGCTTTCTCCAACCTAGCTATTGCCTGGATAATTGTTAGCCTGAATTCCCTTTCTGACATATTGTCTATGTTGATAGCCATTAGCTCTGTTGCAGAAGGCCCAGCCTCTGAATTTTTCTTCTGTTGGGTATTCCTCCTCCTAGTCATTTTGGTGAGAGGTGGCTGAATGGATGTAGCTGGATGTATTGACCATGGTACAGTTGAGGTGCACCCTGGAACGCTTCTGAGCAATCGAGAGTCCCCACGCAAACAAAAGAAAGACTGACAAAATTAGATGACAAGAGAAAAAAAATATATATATATATACACAAAAGCAAAATAAGAAAAGAACCTCGTCAAAAAGAGCCCCAAGTATAAGATTTATATACTACCAGGACAAATACACAGAAACACTGGCAGAAGAAAAAGATGGGAGTGTGGTTATAAATTCCCAGTCTGGGGGAGGAAGGTTATTTTGATTCTTCCTGGATGTATCTTGATATCTTTGTTAAGGGACTCAACTTTCCTAAGATAAAGGGGGATTAAAAATTGGTTTACCTATAGGGGTAGCATTGATTGGGGAAAGAGGACTACCTTGAGGTTTAACTCTATATGAACATTAAAAAATAAAAATAAAAAAAACTAAAATAAAATAAAATTTAAAAAATAGAAAAGCAAAAGAAAAACATGGGTATATGTATCAAAAAGTTCAGATTAAAAGGTTATTATGGAATTTGATGTACTGGACATCTCACTGTGATGGTAAATAGGTTAAAAAATTATCTATTAAAAAAAATGAACCAGAACAGTGGGAACGAATTAAAAATAAAAGTTGTATCTATGAAGTAGTGGTGGTGGTTTTCTTGTCTTCCCCCCCCCCCCCCCCCCGTTTGGCTTTCTGGGGGAGGAGCCTGCTGCATGGGTTTCAGGCAGTGTTTCCTGAGTTAAGTCCTCCCACACCCCTCAGGGGGGTGGGCTCTGAGGAGACCAGTTTTTCAGGCTTTTGTTCTCTGGAGGTTTTTTGTTTGTTTGTTTGTTTTCTCTTGCCTTGACAGCTTTTGAAGGTTTTTAGAGGTTTAGAGGAAAGCAAACTGCACCCAGACCTCCCTCTCAGAGAGAAGCCTAAGTCTGTTCCCCTCTGGGTGCTGCAGAGCACATAAATTCCCCCTTGGCCGCTGGCAGAGCACGGCCGTCGCAGTCCCTGGGGATGCAGGAACTCCTGCTTGTACCCAAAACCACGACAGCGGCAGCTGTCTGGGTAGCTCCAGACCACTAGAGAGGTTCCAAGCAGTGATGGCACACTGAGATTTTCCCCGGTGGCCTGGGCTGGGAGTGCTCAGACTTTCCAGGTCCGAGAGCGCTGGCGCCTGCACGCACCTCTCTCAGGGGACGGTGCTGGCGCAATTCAGACTCTGGTAGCGTGGTGCCACGCACGTGGGGATTGTAAAAAGGCTGTGGTTCTGCTGGCTGGTAAGGCTCCCAGCCCCTCACAGGAGACAGACCCTGCGCACTCTCAGGCATGCTGGCTACTCAGGGACCAAGACCTGGTTTCTTTGCCTCACTCTCTCTGGCTCAGTGCCAGGGGTGGCTGTCCTGGGTCCAGGGACTCAAGTCCCTGTCCCTAACTGCCCCGATTCCCACAATTTCCCCCCATGATCCTTTGCTCTTTTTGAGTGCTTTCAACCAGACTCCAAGTTAATGCTGGTCCCCAGTCGCAGGGCACTCTGGTATTGGGGTATTACTTTCCAATGGGTCACTTCTGGTGGCTCCCTCCCCCCTTTTGTTTATCTTCTGATATCAGTCCGACATCTGCTTTACTTGCCCACTGCCGTCTTCTGCCCCCATAGAGATCCAGACGTGTATAATTCTAATCTCAGGCTGATTTCATGGGTGATCAGAGTTCTTTGGTAGGTAATCAGCTCACTTTAGAGTACAGGTTGAAACAGCGCCTCCTCCTAGTTCTCCGCCATCTTGTCTTCCCCCCATCATTTACCATTCTTAAGTGACTTTCCATTAAACTCAGAATAAAGATACATTTGCTCTACTGGTTATAAGACCTTCAGGCATGGCCCTTCTGTTCGTTATCTCTTACTATCCTGGCCTTCTCTCTGGGTCCTCCCACTCAGTTTTGGCGACATGTTCCAGGGCCCTCAATATGGAAGGAAGGAAGGACCTGCAACTCAGTCAATCTCAATCAATCAATCTCTCTGTCTTCCTCTTCTCTCTCTTCCCCAGATTGTTGCAGATACTGCTCCTTTTCTCTGGAAACACCAATTCCTCTCCCTATCCCTGATGTGTGACCATATATCTATCCTTTACCTTTTCACTTAGATGTCAGTTCCTCCAGGGGTCTTCTGTAACTCTCCCAGAGGGGTCAGGCATGTCTTTCAGGTTTTATATCCGCCCCCTTGTTGGAATACACAGCATTCATCATTGTGTTGGTCCACGTGTCTCCCCTCACACATGATTTGCAGTGCTCCTTGCAGGAAAAGCTGCAGGTTATCTTCACAGCCCTGGCTGGGCCCAGCATATAAGATATCTTCAATCAAGGGTCCACAAATAAACAAGTGATAATCTAAGAAAAACAGAATTAAATTTTCCTCATGCACATTAATATTTCCATACTGAATTTAGAGTAACAAATCAAATACAATTTACATTTACATGTTTTTTATAAGCTACACAATCCTCACAAAACAAGTAAAAACAAGGAAAAAAAATCTAAGTTTAAATGACTTGTCCAAATCATTTAACTAAATAAAGCTCAGGGTAGCCTTTTTCAGTGTTTACACTTCTGACCTGTAAGCTACCCAAAGCTTTGGATCTATTCCTTTTAGCTTCTTTTGAGGCTAGAGAACTATTATACACTTCACTCCATGCCCTTGCTATTGACTGTGTGTGCCCCCAATTGTCACTAATTCTCTTTTGGACGTACTTTCTCTTTGTCAAAGGAAGCTCTATGACTCACTAGCTTAAGAACCTGCCTTCTTAAACGAGTAGACTTATTTGCTCAAAGCAGATGAACATAATTAACCACTACACACCACACAACAATTAAATTGGGAAAACACTGAATAGACAGATCTCGACAGAATCAGAAAATACCTGCTTAAAAGCTGCAGGGATTTAGAATCATTATTTTGTCTCAGCATGAGGTCACAATTCAGCCACACTTGTCCACACTGTCATAGTTAATGCTAAAATACAACAAATAATTGCTCATGAAGGAAGTATGCTCTTAGTGCTCAGTGCTCTCATGTTTTCCCCAACAGGACAATGATATTTTACCAAAAATAATTTATACCTTGGCATCTAAAGTAATGCAAACTGATGAAAATATAAGAATCCACTAAAATTAAGGGTAAGAAATCCTTTGGCTCGTACAATAGGCAGATTGAGAACTCTGGTGAATGTAAAAAATGTGGGCTATGCATTGTGTTCTGAATGCACTAATAGAGGCTATATAGGTGGCCTGTTCCCAATACATGTGAAAACACACGCTACATAAAACCCTTAATGAATATTTACTGCAATGACAGAATTTGTCCTAAATTTGTACTTCTTTGTACTTCTGACAGTAGAAATACAAAAGGTTTAAAGATTGGCAGCCTCAAAGGGTTTTGTTTTTTTTTTTTTTAAAGATTTCATTTAGTTTTGTGTGAGAGAGAGCACAAACAAGCATGAGTGGCAGGGGGCAGGGCAGAAGGAGAAGTAGATTCCCCACTGAGCAGGGAGCCTGATGTGGAACTTGGTCCCAGGACCATGGGATCATCTGCTTGACCAACTCAACCACTGAGGTGCCCCAGCCTCAAGGCTTTTTAAACACAGATTTATAGGGTCTGTTTTTTAGGTTCTTGTTTATAGGCTCTATGATTCACTAAATAATTACACAGGTGCAGAACATATCCTCAGGTTGCTCACAGTCTGATGGGAAAAGAAAAAGAAAAAAGCATACACTGAAGGTCTGCTATGAGTCAGGTACTATATAAAATGTTATATATAGTTTCATTTAATCTTCATCATAACTCCATGTGGTTGGGATTATTAGCTCTGTCTTTCACAGAAAGACAGTGAGATTTGCTTTCCAAGTTTATCTTGATGGAAACTTGCTGCAGGGCAATGTGATAAGAACTGTACAAGCTAGAGGAAGAGGCAGAACTATGGAACTGAGTGGATTATAAGAAATCAGAGCGTGGGGAAGGTGATTTGCAGGGTTAGACACTTAAGAATTTGGAGATCCCCATTTTATGTCTCTGTTCTGAGAACACAGCTAGAAATATGGGTCTGGAGTTCAGGGAAATTCAGAGCCAAAAGCATGAATGAGATCCTTAGGGATTAGGTACTAATCCAGCAGAGAAAAGGCTGAGGACTGAAGTTTGGGTTTAAAAACAAAACAAGGGACGCCTGGGTGGCTCAGTTGGTTAAGCAGCTGCCTTCAGCTCAGGTCATGATCCCGGTATCCTGGGATCAAGTCCCACGTCCGGCTTCTTGCTCGGCAGGGAGCCTGCTTCTCCCTCTGCCTCTGCCTGCCATTCTGTCTGCCTGTGCTCGCTCTCTCTCCCTCTCTCTTTAAAAAAAATAAATAAATAAAAAATAAAAACAAAACAAAACAAGAACAATAAAAACACTGCTAAAGAAAGAAGAAGAATTCACCAAAAAGGCTAAGATGGAATTGTCTGAAATGCAAAAAACAGGAACAGGAGATCACAGTGTCATGGAATAAGAACAGAAAAGGAGAAGTGGATGTCCAAGGATGGCTACATAGATGTTTATGTCTCATATGGGGTGGATGGCAGGGGCTGGGGTGGCGACTGACCTATGGGCTGAGGAGGAGTCTACTGAGATGGAAGGGCAGAAGATAGACTAGAAAGCAGGTAATTTGTTGGTTTGCAAACCGGCCCCCATACAAGGTGGTCAAGGAAAGACCAAAGAAAGGGACAGACCATTCCAGACTGGTAGGTAGCAGTTTTCATAAGCAGAAAAAAGTTAGTAAGGGAACATAGGATTCTTGCTGTGGAGGCTGCAAGTTAAGTAGATCTCCACACCTGCCTGCCAGAAGTTTATACAGAGACCTTAGCTGGATTCAGTCGTGTATATTGTCCCGACGGTCTCAGAAACACTTTACTATCTTAAGGCCTATATTCCTAAAACAGAATCTAGTGCAAAGAAGTGAGGTGGAATGCACACTCCAAGGACAGGTGAAGAGGTTAGGGTCCTCTGATTACCTGGGTCCAACTCTCAGGCAACCAAAGTTCACATCCTCCTCACAATGACCTCCTCCCCCACAGTTTTCTCCCACTGAGTAACATACTCCAGACCTAGCAGAGGGCTCAGAAATGTTTTTTTAATGACCAAATGAAGGATTTAGTTAATTAATCCTTGAAGGACCCCAGAAAAATGGGAGGAAATAAGATCCAGTGCAGATAACGGAGGTCAGCCCAATACATGAGGGATGTCACCTCTTTCTCTAAAGCTGGCATCACCAACAATAAGTATGTTGCTTGAATAGAGGAGATACTCAAATGTTTGTGGGGAAAAAAAGAAATTATATTAAGGGTTTATCAAAATATAGGTTATCAGTGTTCCTTAATTTCAGTTAGAAATTTTTATTTTAAAAAAGTCTATCCGGGATGACTGGGTGGCTCAGTCAGTTAAGTGTCTGCCTTTGGCTCAGGTCATGATCCCAGAGTCCTGGGATCAAGTCCCACATCAGGCTCCTTGCTTAGTGGGGAGCCTGCTTCTCCCTCTGCCTCTGGTGGCTGCTCCCCCTGCTTGTTCTTGCTCTCTTTATCTCCCATAAATAAATAGACTACCAATCAAAATTGAATTTTGGTAATCAATGACAATTTTGTAGTAGGCATGCTAAAATAGTGTTCTTTTGATTTTTCACCATGAATGACACAAGCCTTTCACTGTTGATAGTTTAATACTACGCTTAAAAAAAGAAATAGATTATTGAGCATTGTAGAAATTATTTTTAAATATGATGAAGATTCTCATGCAGCTATAATATAGGATATGTTCATGGATTTTAAAGAAGTGGTGCATAAAAATAGGAATGAAATGTGGATATTTGCTCTTCTAACTTGGTGTTTATCCAATAAGTAAGGACAGAGGTCATAGGAAGAAAAGATGTTAAGAACCTCTTTAAAAAATATAACCATACAATGGGCTTAAAGTCCTGTGGCTATGTCAAAAGAAATGTAAACCTGTAGAGAATTTAGATATTACTTAGCAGGGTTCATCTGTTCTATTCATGTCCTTCAAAAGCTATCTGAGACAGCACTGGGACCCCAGGCCCCCGTTAAGAGCAGGTTCTGTAAAACGTAGCCCTCTGTCACAGAAATGCCAGCTACCTCATTTCTCTCTGGATTTGAGTTTTCTTCTCTAATTTGGAAAGTGTGCATTCCACAGGCACGAGCTTCTATGCTCCCTAAGCTTCCACTGATAGGAATGCAAAGCCAGACATTTTTAAAAATGCAGGTTATGGAACACTGAAAATTGTGTTATCTTCCCAACTGTTCAGTGGATAAACTTGTTTAATTACTCTGAGATTCCTAATGAAACACCAATTTTCTCCAGTACCCCCCATCACCACTAGTGTTTTCAAGGAGTGATATTTGGATATGGGAGGTAATAAACTAATTTCCTTTTCTGAGAGGTAATAAACTAATTTCCTTTCCTCCTCATTCTTATTGTTACCACATGGTCAGCTAGAATCGAATAACTGCAATAATTTCAAAAACTGCTACAATCTGCATACTGCTTTCTTCTATGTCTCACTTATTTTCTACTATGCTGCCAGATCAAGCTTCCAAACACATGCATAATTTACCATGTTGAGGCCCTGTTGAAGAACCTACAATGGCTCCCATTGCTTACTACATTAAGTCTTAATTTCTTTGTGCAGCTTTTAAGACCTTCAGAATTTGGCTCCATTCCTATTTATATTAACACTACTTATACTCCTGCACTCCAAGGCACCCTCCTCTTGAACAGCGGTATCTCCTTTCTTTCTGTTCAGGGCCTTTCTCATCTTTGTCCCCATTTCTCTACATGTTAGAATGCCTTCCTTCCCCCCTCCAACCTGCTCCCAACTCCTCCTCCACCCCTCCAAGGCCAGGGTAAGCTCAACACCTTCCAGAGAGTTTTCCAACTCTTTCAGTTACAGTTGGGTACCCTTTCTGTGAGTGGCAAAGTAAAAACTAGGTAGTATTTGGGAAGGAGATGGTATATTTAAATGTTCTTTGTTGGGACTTCTTTGGAAATACATCTTTTTTTTTTTTAATTTTAATTTTTTTTTTTTCAGCATAACAGTATTCCTTGTTTTTGCACCACACCCAGTGCTCCATGCAATCCGTGCCCTCTCTGATACCCACCACCTGGTTCCCCCAACCTCCCACCCACCGCCGCTTCAAACCCCTCAGATTAATACATCTTAAATTTCTTTCTGTATTCCCTACATAATCTAGGAAAGGGCAAAGCAAGTAGGAGACCTAAATTCTTACTGAGGCCTTGACTGTAGAGTATGTACCTGTCCTTTAGCTCTGAGGCCACAATGATGTATCTCTGCCTAAATGTCAGCAGCTAGAGAACTAGTTACTAACATTCTTATTACAAACCCAGTTCTGACATTACATCTTCAGCAAATGGAAATCTATAACTGGTTCTGCTTTCAGAGAAGCTTTTAGGACTTCATTTAATGTTAACCAAATGAAACGTTTGCCTTTGGCTAGTTTTCACCACTTTCTCAGAAAGGTGCAGTTGGTTTGGAATTTATGCCCTATTTTAAGTGTGATAAGCAAAAGAGGAAAAAATGATGTGGGAGCTTAGGGCTGTGGATACTTTTAAGCTTTGGTCATCCCCAACTCTTTTAAGTCATCTGCCAGCCTGGGCTCAATTCATGTGGTTATGTCGCCTGTAAGAATTTCTATGACTTCAAATGGCACTATTTCAGGGCTACCGACATTTAGCCCTGACTAATCTAGGAAAGACATGGCTGATGTGGAATGAGATGGAACTTGGGATTCTTGGTTGAACTCTTAGCGTCCTGTTTGTCAGATACTTAAAGAAGACACAGGCCTTCCCTAGACTCTCCTTAATCTGCTTCTTCAGTCATTTTGAATATCAGGATTAGTTTGCCCCTGGATTTTTATTTTATTATTTTTTAAAAAGATTTTATTTTTTTGACAGAAAGAGACACAGTGAGAAAGGGAAACGCAAGCAGGGGGAGTGGGAGAGGGAGAAGCAGGCCTCCCGGCGAGCAGGAAGCCTGATGGACATGGGGCTTGATCCCAGGACGCTGGCATCACAACCCAAGCAGAAGGCAGACGCTTAACGATTGAGCCACCCAGGCGCCCCTGGATTTTTATTTTAAATGTTAATTATATATTAACAGAAGAACCAGAATAAATAGCATTTATATTTTTGGTTTTCTGTGATTATTTATGTCTCTGCCTTCAGAATGAAATCATTTCCTTCCTGACTAATCAGAAGGCTGAATTTAGGTAACAGAGTATAGTTGTGGACTGAAAATAGATTTCTAAAAAGAAAAATAATTTCATAGCTGACTATGCATGTCTTAATTGAATGCCATCCTACACTGCCTGGCAACCACATATTCATTCTTCAAGACCCAGTTCAAATGGCTTTCTCTCTGTGAAGCCTTCTCTAGCTTTCCCAAGCATAGTTTGGCATCTTTCCTTCATATTCTAACAGCCCATTTTTTTTATTCCTTGAAGTCACAAATATTTACTGAGCACCTACTTTCCATTAGTCAGTGTCTTACACCCTTGCCATAATACACTTCATGGAGTTTATCAGCTCGCCCATCTGTCTCCCCCTCCCACTCAATTTCAAGAGGGTGAGTACTATGTTTTACTCATTTTCCTATCCTTCTACACAATGCTTGCATACAGGACATGCTCAGTGGGATGATTTACACCATAAACTACAGGAGCCAGTGGTTCCTGAGCAGCTACATGAGTAACATCAGTGACAGAGAGACCAATTCATTAGGTTTGTGATTTTGAGGTGAAAGAGTTTGTCTGGGTTTCTAGCCTTGGGTACCTGAAGGAAAGGTTGGGAAGACAGAGTTTAGGCCTGAAATTTTGAGCTGTCAACAGAACTCATATAAATAGCTCCTGGATGTGCCTACTATTACCATTGCTCTGACTTCTTAAAATAATCCTCATTTCTTGCCTGACCTTTCTAATAATCTCTAAGTTCGTGTCCCTAACTCCATAGTATTCTTTTCCTCCCTAGTTTCTTGTAATCCATCTTGAACATAACAATTAGCCTGATCTTTCTTTCTTTTTTTTTTTTAAAGATTTTATTTATTTATTTGACAGAGAGAGAGATCACAAGTAGGCGGAGAGGCAGGCAGAGAGAGAGAGAGAAGGAAGCAGGCTTTCCACGGAGCAGAGAGCCTGATGCGGGGCTCGATCCCAGGACCCCGGGATCATGACCTGAGCCGAAGGCAGAGGCTTTAACCCACTGAGCCACCCAGGTGCCCCATGCCTGATCTTTCTAAAAACAAATACTTGTTTGCCTAAAATCCTTTCAACCTTTAAAATCTTTCAGTGATTACATATACACAGCCCTTCAGTTTGAAATCCAGATGCCTTGCTGTGATGTTTAACTCCATCCATGTTCCAGTCCTTCCTTCCTCATCACTGTTACTCCTCCACACATACCCTGCTCTCCAATTATACTAAGCTACTGGATGTTCCCTGAAAGTTCCAAACCATCACACCTTTATGTTTTGGTATATGATGCTTCTTCTTCCTATGAAATCTTTCTATGAAGATTTGCTATGAAATCTTTCATATCCTTTGTCTTACTCAACTCATTCTAACTCAACTTTCAGATGATAGCTAAGGTTGTATCTCATCTGAGATGCTTTCCTTAACCATTCCCCCACATTTCAACTGGGTTAGGTGCTGATACCTGAGCTCCTATACCAATTAGTGCATTCCCCTAATATAGAGCATCTCACAATGGGACAGCACTTGTCTGTCTTGTCCAGGACACTGAGCTTCTTGAAGACAGGCACAATTTCTTAGTTGCATCTGTCAATATCTCAGTGAGTTCTTCGCTGATCAACCCACTTAACACACACACAGCTTTCCTATTTGCATTTCCTACTTTATATTTCTCTCTGAAATACCACCTTCTAAAAAACTATATAATGTACTGACTTATTTTGTTTAGATCTATTTATGAACTAGAGGTAAATTGCCTGAGAGCAAGAATTTGAAAGTATGTATTTTGTAAAACTGAATTTCCCTGGTCTCATGAATGGCTTTTCCCTTATACTTTGCTTTATATAATGGTTATAAGAAATAACCACATGTTATTAAGAAATATGTTAATTTTTTTTCTGGATTCACATGATTTATTAATTTTTTATTTTTTATAAACATATATTTTTATCCCCAGGGGTACAGGTCTGTGAATCACCAGGTTTACACACTTCACAGCACTTACCCAAGCACATACCCTCCCCAATGTCCATAACCCCACCCCCTTCTCCCAAACCCCCTCCCCCCAGCAACCCTCAGTTTGTTTTGTGAGATTAAGAGTCACTTATGGTTTGTCTCCCTCCCAATCCCATCTTGTTTCATTGATTCTTCTCCTACCCACTTAAGCCCCCATGTTGCATCACCACTTCCTCATATCAGGGAGATCATATGATAGTTGTCTTTCTCTGCTTGACTTATTTCGCTAAGCATGATACGCTCTAGTTCCATCCATGTTGTCGCAAATGGCAAGATTTCATTTCTTTTGATGGCTGCATAGTATTCCATTGTGTGTATATACCACATCTTCTTGATCCATTCATCTGTTGATGGACATCTAGGTTCTTTCCATAGTTTGGTTATTGTGGACATTGCTACTATAAACATTCGGGTGCATGTGCCCCTTTGGATCACTACGTTTGTATCTTTAGGGTAAATACCCAATAGTGCAATTGCTGAGTCATAGGGCAGTTCTATTTTCAACATTTTGAGGAACCTCCATGCTGTTTTCCAGAGTGGCTGCACCAGCTTGCATTCCCTAATTCCTATTCTCCTGAAACTGTTCCAAAAAATAGAAATGGAAGGAAAACTTCCAAACTCATTTTATGAGGCCAGCATCACCTTGATCCCAAAACCAGACAAGGATCCCACCAAAAAAGAGAGCTATAGACCAATATCCTTGATGAACACAGATGCGAAAATACTCAACAAAATACTAGCCAATAGGATTCAACAGTACATTAAAAGGATTATTCACCACAACCAAGTGGGATTTATTCCAGGGCTGCAAGGTTGGTTCAACATCCGCAAATCAGTCAATGTGATACAACACATCAATAAAAGAAAGAACAAGAACCATATGATACTCTCAATAGATGCTGAAAAAGCATTTGACAAAGTACAGCATCCCTTCCTGATCAAAACTCTTCAAAGTGTAGGGATAGAGGGCACATACCTCAATATCATCAAAGCCATCTATGAAAAACCCACCGCAAATATCATTCTCAATGGAGAAAAACTGAAAGCTTTTCCGCTAAGGTCAGGAACACGGCAGGGATGTCCATTATCACCACTGCTATTCAACATAGTACTAGAGGTCCTAGCCTCAGCAATCAGACAACAAAAGGAAATTAAAGGCATCCAAATCGGCAAAGAAGAAGTCAAATTATCACTCTTCGCAGATGATATGATACTATATGTGGAAAACCCAAAAGACTCCACTCCAAAACTGCTAGAACTTGTACAGGAATTCAGTAAAGTGTCAGGATATAAAATCAATGCACAGAAATCAGTTGCATTTCTCTACACCAACAACAAGACAGAAGAAAGAGAAATTAAGGAGTCAATCCCATTTACAATTGCACCCAAAACCATAAGATACCTAGGAATAAACCTAACCAAAGAGACACAGAATCTATACTCAGAAAACTATAAAGTACTCATGAAAGAAATTGAGGAAGACACAAAGAAATGGAAAAATGTTCCATGCTCCTGGATTGGAAGAATAAATATTGTGAAAATGTCTATGCTACCTAAAGCAATCTACACATTTAATGCAATTCCTATCAAAGTACCATCCATCTTTTTCAAAGAAATGGAACAAATAATGCTAAAATTTATATGGAACCAGAAAAGACCTCGAATAGCCAAAGGGATATTGAAAAAGAAAGCCAACGTTGGTGGCATCACAATTCCGGACTTCAAGAAATATGTTATTTTAATAAGAAATAACCACTTACACTTTTCTGAGGTAAACTTCTGGAGTCCTTTTGTTCTTGCAAGTGCCCACAAATATCACCAATATCCTGTTTTGCTAACATTTGAATGCCAAGATGCTTGAAACTTTGCTCTGGTTTTTATTGTCAGAATTTCTGTTACCTGTTCACAGACTGACTTCTTCTAACAATATAAAATTCTGTTCCTGCTTCGTCACTTCAATGCAACTGCTTTAGAAGGCATCTCCCCTGCTGCCAGTCAAGTTAATAAAAAGAAACATTTGGGACGCCTGGGTGGCTCAGTGGGTTAAGCCGCATGATCTCAGGGTCCTAGGATGGAGCCCCGCATCAGACTCTCTGCTCAGCAGGGAGCCTGCTTCCTCCTCTCTCTCTCTCTCTGCCTGCCTCTCTGCCTGCTTGTGATCTCTCTCTGTCAAATAAATAAATAAAATCTTTAAAAAAAAATTATTCCTCCATTTTGTGTATTTGTTTCTTGCTTGTCTCAAAAGATTTTGTCAGTTTCTTTCATTGTTAGATTCTGAGAGTCTAGAACAGTGCTTGACCTAGAGCAGGTGCCCATGAAATAATTGTTAAATAAATGAATTTGTATCTTTCATGCTTGGTTTGACACCTGGCACATAACAGACCCTCAATACATGTTAACTGAATAAGCTAATGGAAGATTTTAAGAAACAGGAATGTAGAATCACATCAAGGACAAAGTGGATAAAAATGCCATTCTAGACTTCTTCCCCCCCATGTTTTGTATCTAATCAACTGCTACACTGTGATTTGCTTTAAAAAAATATCTATTTTATTTATTTATTTGACAGAAAGAGCACACAAACAAGGGTAGTAGCAGGCAGAGGGAGAGGGAAAAGTGGACTCCCTGCTGAGCAGAGTCCGATGTGGGGCTCTATCCCAGGACCCTGAGATCATGACCTAAGCCGAAGGCAGACATTTAACCAACTGAGCCACCCAGTCGCCTCATACTTCCTAATATTTTCTATTCTTTTCCTGCCACTTCCATTGTTTCATTCATGTCCCTGTCATCTCCACTATGGACTAGTACAGTATTCTTCTAGTTAGTTTCCATGCTTCAGTCTTGCTCTCCTCTAGTCAAGTCAATCCTACTCTAAGAGATGTTTCTAAAATGTGTGCAGGAGCATTATTCCCCTGACTGGTGAATCCCATTTTCTGAGGGATCACATTCAGATTGCTCTGTAAGAATGAGGCCCTTCATGACCTGGCTCTTTCCCATCCTTACCTTCTACACCAATCTACCCTATCCCACATGTGCCCTGCATGACTGCCTTTCCAAATGACTGCAATTATTTAAGCACTTCTTTCTCATTTCTGTGCTTTTATTCTCTTTGCTTGGGACAGCCCTCATCTACTTTGTACACCTGATAAACTTTATCTTCCAAAATTTACTTAATGTTGCTTCCTCTTTGAAGTCTCCTTGACCCCCAAGTAAAACTGTTGCTCCTTCCTGTGCTTCCTAAAGCACTCAACACCTGTCAACTGTCACAGCCCATTCATTATCACTCTTGGCTGTGACCTGAAGCCTTCTTGAGTTTTTCAGAACTCATAGGTCTTGAGAAAAAGCTCATGTTTGGATCCATCAAAGGCCTCCTTCTCTATGAGCAAAACCATCTAAGCGACCCATTTAAAGTTTTCAATATGAATTAGGAATTCTTTCTCAGAAGGCACACAGAAATCAAAAAGATTTCTTACCTGAGTGAACCTTACTGAAACTGGCAAGAGAAAATGATGCTCTGCTTTGAGATTGTGGAAGTTTCTTATTTAACTGCCCAGAGAAGTTATCAAAGGGTTTAAGAAACATGTCAAGCAGTCCAATGTAACATGGGTGACTGAGTGAGAACTCTGATTATAAAACTGGGCAGAATTTCTTTTCCTGAGCCACTCCAAGTATTTAAGTAATCTCTTCAAAGAATAAATTATAATGGAATAAATAAATTGTAACAACAGTAAGCATACAGTAGTAGTATTGTGGCACTTCATGGTGTGTTTGTTTGTTTTAATTGAACATTACCTATTCCTATAGATGGCCTTAGAAAATATAAATAAATATGGACTCTCTTTTCTAGCACAGTCACTGTCAGGGAGAACATATGGTGCACCTCCAAAAGCAATCTCAGTACTTTTCCTCACTTCTTTTTAAAACAATGCTGTTGTTAAAATTTGGTGAATAAAGAAAATATATCCTATCTGGTAACCATTCATAAACAATGCACTTTCTTTTCTTAAAACTGTTAAACAAAATCTATTTATATATCATCATTGGGCTTTCATACAATGAAGTAATTACTTTGGGCTTGGATTCTCAAGAAATTCCACTGCTGTGCTACATAGTGAGTGGTCAAGAGATGAAAGAGTGGGTTTTAAAAAAGTATCAGATCTCCTTATTCCCAGGGTTTAAAAAAATGACCAGAATAGAAAATTATATCCTGATTCCCAGATCAAGAAATGCCAGTGTAACCAACATCACTATGTTAAAGGCAAGTAAGAACCCACTACGAACAGAAAAGGCATGGTGGTAGGACAAAGAGATTTAAGGGATGGCAATTCCCTCAGGGCGTTTACAACTTCTTCCTACCCTATTACAACTTTTTAGTCAGCCTAGCTCTTTTCTGCCTCTAGACTTTTGTCCTGGCCATTTGTTTTACCTTCAATAGTTTTCCCAGACCTCTAACGTGGTAAACTCCAATTTGTCATTGATTGTCAGCTTAAAAACCATTCAGTCAGAGTAGGGGACCAGAGTAGGGGCTATTTCCTCTCTAAAAGGAGATCCTTCATATCTAGCCCTGTACATTCCTTCATTGCATCTATTACAATTGTTATTTTATACAGATTTATAAGACTTTTTTTAAACTGGTGTCATTTAAAGGTTATCCCTCCAGATAGACTGCAAAGCTCATCAAGATAAATGATCTTGCTCACCCTCTACCCTCAGCCCTAACACCACTGTGTGGCACATAGTGGAGTCTCAGGAAATACCTGAGAGTATTATTTGACACAGAGAGAGAGAGAGAGATCACAAGTAGGTAGAGTGAGTAGCTTTATTAAGGACATGAATACAGGGCGCCTGGGTGGCTCAGTGGGTTAAGCCGCTGCCTTCGGCTCAGGTCATGATCTCAGGGTCCTGGGATCGAGTCCCGCATCGGGCTCTCTGCTCAGCGGGGATCAAGTCCCGCATCGGGCTCTCTGCTCAGCGGGGAGCCTGCTTCCCTCTCTCTCTCTCTCTCTGCCTGCCTCTCCATCTACTTGTGATTTCTCTCTGTCAAATAAATAAATAAAATCTTAAAAAAAAAAAAAAAGGACATGAATACAAATTGCCAAAAAGCACTTAATGGTAGCATGGCTGAGGGCCAGATGATAGCTGGCTTGTGAGATTAAGGGAGGGAAATATCCAATCTGAAGCTGAAATGGTCACTATCAAGAGAAGAGCTGAGAGATGGATCTAGATGAAAGAATAAGATTTATTCCAGAGAAGATATGGGTTAAGCATCTCTGGCTGAAGGAATAGAATAGTGTGTATCGCAAATTGCAAGGAGGGAGACATGAAAACACTCATATGTTTGAATAGAAGGGTCTATGGGAAAGTGGTGGGATAAGAAGTTGATTAAATTTAGGCAAATCTAGGCAATGATGGTCCCATTAAAGGTTTTCAGCAAAGTGATTATTATATAAATGTAATATTTTGACATCTAAATTACAAAGCAGATAAAATAAAGGGTTTAATTTCCATTGGTTTTACTACAAGATTATGGAAGTATTATTTTAAACAACATCACTTTGGATAGATTAAAATACTTGTTTAAAACTAAAATAGAGAGTTGTGAGAGATTAATAATTAAAGAGCAGAGTGGCTAAGTGAGTAACCACTGCTAATTAAAGATCATTTAAAAATTAAGGTAAGGGGCATCTGGGTGGCTCAGTGGGTTAAAGCCTCTGCCTTCAGTTCAGGTCATGATCCCAGGGTCCTGGGACCAAGCCCCACAGAGGGCTCTCCGCTCAGCAAGGAGATTGCTTCCTCCTCTCTCTGTGCCTGCCTCTCTTCCTACTGTGATCTCTGTCAAATAAATAAATAAAATCTAAAATAAATAAATAAATAAGGTAACACTTCAATTCTAATCATGAAAATTGACATTTGTCATTTAAACAATATTTTATGTAAAACTTCAGAACTACATCTATTGCATTTGTTAAAGTATCTCTCAGATACTTGCTTACTCTCTTACCACTTGCTGAAGAAGCGTCCAGAATATTTTCTATTTGACTATTTTTAATAGTCAACTAGTTACTCTCCTAAATATAGAAAAATAGAAATGCAGCTCAGACGCCAGCTGAGGCACCTTGCCTTCAAATAAAATTGACAGAAAAATACCTGGCTTCTCAGCTTCCCTGGGGATGATGCGGGATAGCTTTTGCCTAGAGATTTCTCTCTTGAGTGTCTCTTATTGCTTCACAATAAGCTGTCCATTTTAAAGATACTACATTTCCCCAAATGTGGAACATGTGACACCAACTTTTTTAGGAACTGATGACTATAAAATAAATGAAACAATGTAAAGGAAATAAATGATTAATATCCACTCGAACTCTTGATTCTTAGACCAATGACCCTGAAGTATAGTTCCCCCTTCAAACTCCACAGAACATGTCCCCACCCACCACTGGAGAACAATAGCTTCATATGGTTCAACCTAATATTGTCCTTCCCTGATAAGCCATGCATTTGAAAAATGTCGATGTGGTCAGAGATTTCAGTAGAGAAAGTCAGAGACATATAACATGTCATATCTATGCTCAACTAAAGGTATAACTTCAGTGATTCCATAGCACATCCAAAACATCTGTCATTAAAATACATTCCATAAAATATACTTCTGAAATATAGTAACCTCTTCAAAAGGGATTTCAGTAGACTGAAAAATTTACAAAGCACAACTATTCTGTTATAGAACCTAAACACTTGGAAGTGGAGAGACAAAATGAAAACAATTTTCAAGCTGAGATGTTTACAAAGGTAATGTTTCACAAGTTGAGAACTACTTGAGCAGAAATGAATATACTTGACTAAAAGAAGCTTCAGTGTTGCCTGAATACACACTGTAAATTTAGACTAAGACTTTTCTTTTTCTTTTTTTTTAAGATTTTATTTATTTATTTACCAGAGAGAGAGATCACAAGTAGACAGTGAGGCAGGCAGAGAGAGAGGGGAAGCAGGCTTCCCACAGATCAGAGAGCCTGACATGGGGCTCGATCCTAGGACCCTGAGATCATGACTTGAGTTGAAGGCAGATGCTTAACCCACTGAGCCCCTCAGGCACCCCTAGACTAAGCATTTTCATTAATTTAGTACTCAACCACATCTGCTGTGGAAATCTCTAGGGTTGGTAGGCTTTTTCATCCCAGGCACTACCTTTCTAAGTATGAGCACGGGAGGCTGCCATATGGGAAAAAGTTGAATTGGAAGATGGTGATTCTCATTTACATATGTGGCAATTTGCCTGGAGATTTCTATTTAAAATGGCCTCCTAGAGTCTCTCCTAGGAAGAAGGAAAAGCAGTTAATTCATCACTCCTAGCCTTGACTGGAATATCGGATTGATGTGTTTGCTATGAATTTAATTTCAAGGAAGGAAAGCTTAATTTTGGAAATGTGAATATTTTAGAAGCATCATAAAAGATCCCTAAGGATGGTTTCTTTGCTGGGAGAAACATGTGACTTTCTATTATAATATCCTAGACCCAAGACTTCCACTGTCTCACAAAATGGCACCTGGCCTTTTAAGAGGTTGTGCTAGTCTTATGACAGAAGAATCTGTAGCACAAAAAGTCCAGTGCACTCTAAGAACACATATAAGACAATCTGGATCCTTCCCACTCACAAGTACTCTAAAACTGTGCCATGCAGTGTAGCAGCCACTAGCCATATGTGGCATCTGAAATGCAGGCACCTGAGCACCTGAAATGCACCTGTCTGAACTGGGACGTGCTGGAAATGTACAACACACACCAGATTTCTAGGCCTAGTATAAAACACAAATGTGTAAAGTATCTCAATATTTTACACTGGCTACATGTTAATATGATAATATCCTATCATGTGGTAATATTTTAGGTTACATTAAATATACTATGGAATTAGTTTCACCTTTCTAAAAATGTGGCTACCAGAAATTTTTAAATTATATATGTGTCATGCATTATATTTCTACTAGACAGTGTTCCTTGAAAACTGTGAAAACCCATTTTCTTCCTAACTACTAGGGCTGGATAGAACCCAGGAGGCATGCCAGCTTTGAAACTCTGAGCTGTAACTTTTGATGTTAGGTGATGTAGTGAAGGCTTGTGCAACATGCAATAGAATTTACCCTGGTAAGCAAGGTGATGGGCAAAGAAATGGTCTAATGACTATTTCCATGGCTGTTTCATAAGGGAAGCTGTGGTTCTTAAATTGTGGTCCTCAGACTAACAGCAGCATCAGCATCACCTTGGAACCTGATAGATATGCAATTCCTCAGGTCCATTCTTGACCTACTGAATCAGAAACTCTGGGGATAGGACCCAGTAATTTCTGTTTTAAGAAACCCTCCCAGGTCATTCTGATGCACTCTCAAATATAGAACCGATGTTATATCTCATTTAACACCCTACCTGCTTTGGCGGTTAGAATTAGTTACCTCCCACTTAATGAGTAAACTGTGTGCAAAGAAGTTAAGAAATGTACTCTAGTTACACAGCTATTAAGTGGCAAAATAAATAAATAAAATGAATATGTCTTTCAATTCCCATGTTTCCAACCCTAGAGTGGATGATCTTAATCAGATGTCAAATTGGGAGAGGGTTGGGGTGGAAGATGAGAAGAGATATAGGGAGTCTAGACCCATGGCAATTAAACTTTTTGAAGTAACTAACCTAAGAATCTGATTAAATGCTGTGGGTCTTCCACAAAAATGCACTTTTACACAACACTGATATAAATTCAGGGCTGACCCTTGAGGGCTCTGCCTGCATCTAATTTTATAACCCTTCATCTAGAGCCTCAAATTGGATGACGAGTCACTATTCATAGTAAACAAGTCTCCATTTATAGGAACAGTGTTCCTACTAAAGATACAGTGGAGGGAAAATTTGGTCTTAGATATTGAATGAGTAAGAATTGTGTTTCTTAACATATACAGTAATCTCCTGGACATCGGCCTTAGCAACGTATATACAAATATGTTTCCTTAGGTAAAAGAAAGAAAAGCAAAAATAAACTATTGGGGCTATACCAAATAAAAAGCTTCTGCACACCAAATGAAGCTATCAGCAAAGCAATAAGGCAACCTAGTGAATGAAAAAAAAAGATCTGCAAATGATATATAAGGAATTAATATCCAAAATATATAAAGAACTTATACAACTCAACACCACAAAACAATTCAATTTTTAAAATGGGCAGGTGACCTGCATAGCCATTTTTCCAAAGAAGACATATAGATGACCAACAGACACATGAAAAGATACTCAATATCACCCATCATCAGAGAAATGCAAATTAAAACCACAATGAAATATCACCTCACACCTGTCAGAATGGCTAAAATAAAACACAACAAACAAGTGTTGGGAACAATATAGAGAAAAGAGAATCCTCATGCACTATTGGTTAGGAACAGAAATTAGTGCAACCACTATGGAAAACAGTATGGTGGTTCCTCAAAAAATTAAAAAATAGAAATACCATATGACCCAGTAATTGCATCACTGGGTATTTACCAAAAGGAAACAAAAGCACTAATTTGAAAAAGATAATGTACTTATTTTTATTGTGGCATTATTTACAATAGCCAAGATATAGAAGCAACGCAAGTGTCCATTGATGAATGGAGAAATAAGAGGTCACACTCACACACATACATGCACATACAGAGAAATTATTACTCAGTCATAAACTGGAATGACATCTTTCCATCGGTAACAACATGGATGGACTTAGAAGGTATTATGTTAAGTGAAATACGTCAGACAGAGTAAGACAAATACCATATGACTTCACTTATATGTGGAATTAAAAAAAAAAAAACGAACGATTTATATACAGAGAACAAACTGGTGGTTGCCAGAGGGGAGATGGGTAGGAAGAATGGGCAAAACAGATGAAGGGGATTAAGAGGTATACACTTCTAGTCAGAAAATAAACAAATTATAGAGATGAAAAGTAGAGCATTGAAATATGCTCTGTCAGTAATATTACGATAACTATATAATGACAGATGATGACTACATTTATCATGGTAAGCAATGAGTAATGCAGAATTGTCAAATCACTCTGTCATACACCTGAGACTAATATAACTTAGTATGTCAATTGTACTTTAATAAAACAAACAGTGTTTCCTCTGCTGGCTCAACTAGGAACAAAACTTTCATTGGTGGTTTATAATCCCAACTGCTTTTTAGCGGAGGGAGTAGCAAGCACTGAACTGATCTTGAAATCTGAGAGGGGCAGGGTCTTGAGGAAGAAGGACAGTCATAGGCCTTGATCACATTTGGCTGTAAAGTGAGAGCACTGCTACAAAACAAGTAAAAATCCTTGCTAACAGTGTCTGTTTTTCCCACTTGAAGATAATGTCAATGACAGGAATTTCTACCTGTGTTGGCGTTTGGAACAAATTAGGCTGAAAAAATGGACATACAAATGAACATGTCTTTGTGTTTGTGATGCAGAAGGTATTTGCAGAGTCTGAAGCTCTTTGATAAGCACAGTATAGCTCATTTTTAACCTGACCTGGAGCTTTCATAATTTGTTTCCAGACAATGGTGATCAAGTGCTTGGAGATGGTAAAAAAGGGGAGGCTGGTCTCTTTTTATCAACCTGCAAAATTAAAGCTGAACATTTTATTCTTTCATAAAAAGGAAAAGTAGGTTATCTTGAACTATATTAGTAAATCCTTATTGTTTATTTAATAAGTAATTCTACATTTCAGAAGATAGAAAAATATTAGGGTGACTACATACCTCTGTTCATTTGGCATTTGTTTAGTGCCTTGAAGTAAAAGGCAATCACTGATTTAAATGAATTGAGTTCTGAAAGTTTGCACTAGAGAGATTTTCCATAAAAATTACAAATACTATTATAATTACATACACACACACACTATTATAATAATACATTATTATGATTATGTATAATTACATTAATAATGGCTTATATTTGTTTTCCTAACTACATCAAAAAATAGTTAAAATATATGCTTTTGGAATCAACCTGCAAAATCTAACCGTTATTTATGGCACTATTTCCATGGGGAAATACAATAAATGTTAGAAACCTATTTAAACCTACCATTGGCCAAAGAAGGGACTTTTAATACCTTCTGTGATTCTGGAAAACAGATCACCTATTTTTCTTTTGACTGGCTCTGGTGGAAACACTTTCTCCACTTTGGCTGCTAGTTTTGCAAAAGGAAAGGAATTCGCCCCCTGGTGGTGATCACATACATCATGAAATGTTCATAAACAGGGTTTATATATTACAAACCGCTCTGTGATCCCCCTGTATTAAAAAACAAAAACAGAAACTGAATTATCCTATCTGGACTACATAATTAGCATCTTCTTATATATTACCTTATCTCTAATTTTTTACCCACACAATCCAAAACTTTATTATGTCATGGTCAGATGTTTCTAAATTAGATTACAAGATCCTGGGTCGAAAACTTACTTACACCTGTACATTTTTTCATTCACTTCAAGATTATCACATTTGTTCATTCATTCATATAATCCATTCATTTGAATAATGAATATCTAGGACACATGAATGAGACACTTTCGATGATGTCACTGGGTTCACTGTGCCTAGTACAGGGCTAGTCTACATCATCTATGAGATGGAAAGCTTTTTGCTATAAAACAAACAAAAAAAGTAGATACAAAAAGATGTTTCCAAGTATTCTGATATAATGACCTTTTTTATGCCCCCACTTAACATAATCTTCTTACGTCTAGTTGAGCTCTTATTTTGTGTATCAGCCAAGAGATAGCAGTGGGGAAAAACATGGACCCTGAGGGGGAAAAAAAAAAAAAAACATCATATTAAGTTTTCTTAATATCAGAACTTAAAGTGATAATGTTAAATGCTAGGCAAAAATCTTTATTTCTTCATCAAATAAATGAGGAAGTACAATCTATTGGTTGCAACCTCATTATAAGTGATCTTTATTTTGTGAGAGAACCCCTGGACAGGCTGTCACCACTATCATTTACACTCTTTTAAATTCTCAAGATTGTCACTTGACTTGCCTAAATAATAATCAGGTTACTATTAAGAACTGTTCGCTCTCAGTTAACCAATGGTCAGGAAATATCAAGGCATATAGCTAAAATTCTAAGTGCATAAGACACAAGAGGGAGGCCGATGACCTCTTTGATATCAAGTGAGGCATTTTCACTGGGGATGGGCAGGTTTAGAGAGGAATGGGACCAGGGAGGAGAAAGGGTTACAAGGTGGTAGAATTGGAATGGTGATTTGGTTCTGGCTAGTTCTCAAAATTTCTATCAGCCTATCCTGATGTGTACTTGAGTTTCTTGTTAGGCCCTTGAACTATGCAAGAACACACAGAAGAAACTTAGCCAGCCAAATCTTCCCAAGTAATAACCTTGCACTCCTAAGCCTCAACCACAACCCCAACTCCATGCTTGCTCCTCTGACAAACTCTCCTCCTTATTCATCATATACCAATGAAGTCATCACTGTGAGTAACTTCATGGAGCACATTAATTATATCCTATGCATACAAAATGAAAAATTTCTATCAGGCCTCACCCCTACCAACGCAAAATGGGATGATGTTAGTATAAAGCCCCTTGGTATCTTTACTGTCTTTGAGAAGGCTGAGGTTCACTTGAAGGTGAAGCCATAAAAGTCCTCATCTTTGTCCCATCTGTTGATTCCCCCATGTGTGCAATGGGAACTCTCATGTACAATGAGATACAAAAGAACTCTCTCAAGATTGTCAGCAATGCCATCTGAACTATGAATCTCATGGCCCTCCTGCCCAAAGTCATCTATAAAACTTTCAAATAATGAAGGAACGCATAATCACATCCATGCCATCAGTGCCATCCAAAGACTGTGAGGGTCCCCTCTGTTGAACCATGATGTGATGGTTATAGTGCTACCCAGAGTATCATTCTTGTAATCAATGGCACTACCAAGAATCTGTCATGGATCTGACCTACCATTTAAAGAAAGCTGCATCAAGAATGAATATAAGTTCTACATCAAGAATGTGGCAGAGCAGATGATGGAGGGTTCCATAAAGAGAATCCTGGGGAACAATGAAGACTAGATTGTTTCCATGACTTGAACACCCATTCCTCCACCTTGACACAGGGTCTGCCATTGCCCTCAATGACCACCTGGGTAAGCTTATTTGTAGGTATGAATTTGACTACAGCAACCACGTGGTAGACCTGGTCCATGTGGTTCCAAACAGTGAAATTCCCCTGGACAACAATCCCAAAAGCCTTGAGGTAGAGAGCAACTCTTAGCTGCTGGGAAGTCCTTGCCTTACCTCTAGCCTCCAGTACACTAAGAAACTCCCAACCATTCATGGTTCCCATTCCAAGCATCTGAAGAACCCTACCTTGCCATGTACCATCAGTACAATGAATACCATACACTGTGCCCAGAGAAGGAAAATCTGTATGAGTTCCCCACTGAGAATCCCCAAGCTCTTTAGTATGGCCTTTTGCTTCCTTATTAAGCTCTCAGATTACTTTTCTGCACTCCCCTCTAACCATTAATCTAACCCAATATCCTATATTTCAACCATTCTGACCTTTTTGTTGCCTTTTATTAACTCTGTTTTAGTGAATACTGTTTCCTTTTCTTGAATGTTCTTTTTATGATCCTTGTCTACCAGACAAATGATAGATAATCTTGAGGCAATTGGTATAATAGTGTCAAAGAAAAGTCAGAAGGGGCTATGGAGAAAGGTTTTGATAATGAAGAGTTAGCAGCATGTTATTATTTATTGATGAAGCAAATCACTGATGACTGCAGGTTATGAAATAGCTAGACACATGATGCTACCAAAGAGGCATGACCCAAATCTCATCTCTTCTGCATTGCTTTCCCTAGCCCCACTCCCCACCTCCCAATAAAATACCTTTTTGATAAAATTATTTTCCCCTCTACCTTATTATTTTTTATTTTTTGGACTTTTAAAATCCTCTTTATTTGCTCTTTTTAAAAATCATATTCAACTAGCTGACATATAACATATCATTAGTTTTTGAGGTAGTGTTCAACAATAATTCATTAGTTGTATACCCAGTGCCCCTCACCACACGTGCCCTCCTTAAAACCCATCCCCTCTACTTTAATGAGAAAACCATTTATGAGTTCCTTCATGTCTAAGGTTCTAATGAAGAAATAAAGTTTCTTCATTTTTAAGGTTTACTTAGAAAAATCCCATTCCTGCCAGACTGTTCTCTGAGTCTTATTTGTAATATTATATTCATCTTTTCCCTCTTTATTTGGGTCTTCCAGTCTATCCACAAACATGCACAGATGCCTATACCCAAACCACTTGACTTTAGTGTTGATGACGACAATGACGTTGACCAAAAAAAAAAAAAAAAAAAAAAATCAAGATAGCAAATGCAGTGATTTATTTTCAGTGTCCATTCAACACAGGTGATCTAGCCTAGCTTTTGAAATGTTCCCCTCTTAGTCTTTCAGAACACCACAATGCCTTTGCTTTCCTCCTACCTTTATTTTTTTATTTTTTTTTTCAGTCAGTCAAGGGTTGTTTTGGTTTTTTGTTGTTGTTGTTGTTTTTAGTTAACATATAATGTATTATTTGTTTCAGAGATCTAAGTCTGTGAATCATCAGTCTTTCAAAATTCACAGCATTCACCATAGCACATAGCCTCCCCAATATCCATAACCCTGCCACCCTATCCCTCCCCACCAACCCCTCAGCAACCCCCAGTGTGTTTCCTGAGATTAAGAGTCTCTTATGGTTTGTCTCCCTCCCTGGTCCCATCTTGTTTCATTTCTTCTCTCCCTACCTACCCCATCCTCCTACCTTCCCTTAAGCATGACCTTTCAGACTCACATGGGTTTCCTCTCTTCCTCCTCCTTCACCTTGGATATGTCCTTGATTATCTTCTCATTCATCAGATATTTCACTTTCATAACCTTAACCACAATTCTTGCACGGACTAGTCCTATATACAAGTCTTGACCTCTCTGCCAACCTCTGGTTCTGATTTCTGTCTGCCTATGGACATATCCACCTACAGATACCCCCAACACCTGGGACAACATCCCTACAAACAATTTTCATCATCTCTTTCCCAAAGATACTTTTATGTCTATCTCTTACATTTCCCTTCCAGCAGAACCACATTAAAACTATAAACAAAAGATAAAAGGTCTCTTCTACTTTAAAGGGTTCCAGAAATTATAATTTCCTAAAACTTCCTTGGCAAACTAACTTTATAAACCAGGCTGCAGAGAGCTAAAAGGAAAATGATGTTTTTATACCTCAAGCTAGATACAGTTCTGCAATTTAAGGCTATAGATTAAAAAAGTCTCATTTTATAAAGAAAATCACTTCTAGGGAAGCACATAAAGAGGGTTAGATGAATTCTTAAAAGACTAGAGAGGCTTAGGAGTACTTACATTAGAGGAATCACTTGTTTAAGATATAAGACAAAAAGAGATCTTAGAAAAAATAAGATGCTGTATGAATGCAAAGATTGTTTCTATTCTAATTATGTTAATTTAATTCATTTACTCCATGGGGATTATGCCACTAAAGAGTTCAAGAGATTTAGTCATCTTCCTCTGTTACAGATTTACTTCAAATCTTTATTCTTTCAGCTGTCTACCTTTTGGTCTAGTAGCCTTTTGTACAAAATACTCTCATTAGAAGAAATATTTCTCACTAACCCTTTGAAATATGAACAAAATAGCATCTATTCTGGATTGCTAGCTGCTCTTTGAATAATAAGTCTTCCTACAGTTAAAAATGGATAATTAAGGCCTGTTTTAGAGACTTGATTTCAGAGAAAGGAAGCTCAGTAATTAAAGTGAAAATGAAAAAATGAAAATGGAAACTGATCAGGAGTGAATAACAATTTTCCATTTCCATTTAACAGAGTCTCTCAGGCACTACATTTTATTCAAATTACCCAGGAGGCTACTTAAACTATTTGCTTTCCAAATAACCTCAGATTTTGAGTAAAGAAAAATGTAAGCCATGTTATTTTGGTTCTAAAACAGAAATAGGAATGAAATGCAATTCAAAGTTCATGTTTGCAATGGAGGTTGAGAAAGATGAAAAAAAGAAAAAAAAGAGCAAAGATGTGTTGATCAGGAGTAACCGGCCAAGCCCCTCTGCTCCCTCCCCACAATAGCCTCTTCTTGGGAGAATGCCAGCCAGGAAAGGTCACCAACCCATTTTCAGGTTGCTGTGCCTTCAAAGCCCATCTGCCTTTCAACCTGCGCAGCTGGCAAGAACTGCTGACTATACTGAGGCCGCTATAGTTCGCCAGGACAGCCTCTTCTGACTGAGGGCTGCAGATATAACTAGCCTCAAAGATGCCCTTTATCTACTCTCATGGTGCAATGTCAAGTATCTTCAACATCACGATGCTTTCAGTTCAGTCTGAACAACAGATAAGAAGCACTGAACACCACAGGCCTGGGAGAGAAACCCGAAACACCTGAACCATGCTCACCAAGAAAATCTCAGAATTTCAGAGAAATGAACAGGAGAGGACTGCAAGATAAAAGTAAATCCCATATATTTTTTTCTAAGCTAATAATGTTTACATTTCTAATTATAATCCACAACATTCACACCAAACTAAAGTGATTAATTTATCTTAGTTGTCACCTTCATAAAATTTAAATATTTTTCTACCTAAGATGATGGGAGAACAGCTTCCAAAAATCAAACAAAAACCAAAAACACTAATTGCCAAGTATTATTTGAAGGAACTTCATTTTTCATATAATATTTATTCCCCAAATTTTGTTTAATGAAGAAACTAAAGTATTACAGACACCAATCCCTACAGGCTTCAGATCCTGTACAAAATCTAGAGATAACCAGAAAAGCCTATTATTAAACATCATGCATGGAAGAGATGGTGGGAGTGCAGATAGAGGCTACAAACAGCATTTGGTTACATGTCTATGCAAGCGTTCAATCTGTTTGCTGATCTTGCATGCTCTATGTTAACCATTATACTTTTATTAACCCCTTTTCCCCCAGATAACTTTGAGTGTTATAAAGAGGTATCTTTACAAATGATTTTCATATAATAGAAAAACTATACCCAAAACACTAGATGATTTATTTTTGTTCCACTGTTTTTCCACATATATGCACAAATGCAATTGGATTAACATATGTGAAACTTCTCATAATAGCAATTCATTTTTAAAGATATCTTAGTATTGTACATTACAGAACAGTATAGTGTGACAAGTAGAAGGCACAATCCCTGATATGAAAAAAGTTTTATTTGGATAAACAGCCAGTCTTGAGCAAAGAAAAAAAAAACTAGGAGATAACTACACAATTATGAAATATATAAGTCTTAACATAAGCAAGAATGTTATGACTTAATATGAACATTCTAAGGTCACTGTCATGGTTTGTTAGATTTATTTCTAATTCTTCATATTTTTTTGCTATTTTAAACGGCATGTATCATTTAGCCATTTGTCTTAAATATTTATTTCTCATATGGAATACAATTTATTTTTTATAGAATGTTTCTAGTGAACTTGCTGATGTGTCTTATTAAATTTTTTTCCCATTTTTTTAATAAAGCTTTATTGAAACCTGTATATCACAGTGACAGTAATTCAATGTCTGGTAAACAGTGACAAAAAATGGGTACCCCAGACCAGGGTTTACCTAATAAATACTGGAAACCAGGGAGCTCCTTCATCTCCCAGCAGGAACACAGGACACAGCAATAGCTTCTGCTGACTTGCTACACTAACGTGATGTCCCTTACTAATGATAATAATATGTCATTACTTTCTCTTTTTTAATCTAGACAATCATTACCTATGATTAACTCTAACTTTATTATTTCTTATCTTTATATCTTTGTAGCACTTTCCCTTTTTTTTAATGTATCAACTAGGACCTCCAATTCAATGTCAACTCGATGCTGTTGTAGCTGGCATCCTTGTCTCAGACTGAATTTAAAGGAGGTGATGTTTCTAATGATGGAACTCACCTATGATATTTGCTATAAGTTTTTGGTAGATACATTTTATTTTTAAGTTATTCATTATATATTTTTAGTCACTGTGGTAATTTTTAGTAACTTAATATTTATAGGCAGTTTAAAATCAAAGTTAATATGTCCACCATCCTCTAACAAAAAGATCTTAGAAAGCTTTACCTAAAATCACTCAACTCACCAGATAGTCTTACCCCATTTTTAATTCTCTCAACTTTGTTACATGCAAAGTTAAATATTTTTGTCATAGACACAACATTTTAGATTTATCCATATGTGAAATTTTGCTCATCATTCCTTCTTGCATTGCACTTTGTTTTTCTTTCTAAAGTCCTTTAGAAGCTCCTTTAAAGAGGGTTTATTGGTAATAAATTCTCAATATTTGTTTGTTGAAAATGTCTTTATTTTGCCCTTTATATTCATTTCTTGAGTGAAATTTTAAGTAGGTATGTATTTCCATGTAAACAATTCTTTCAGCATTTGGAAATAATTTTTTCTATCTTAGGACGTCTCCCCATTGTTGATATCATTGATACTGAGAAGTCATCCCTCTCACTAATAGTGCCACCCAAAAGTGTGCTCTATGAAGTTTGTTAAAAATGTAGATCTCAGGGCGCCTGGGTAGCTCAGTGGGTTAAAGCCTGAGGGTCCTGGGATCAAGTCCTGCATCGGGCTCTCTGCTCAGCAGGGAGCCTCCTTCTCCATCTCTCTCTGCCTGCCTCTCTGCCTACTTGTGATCTCTCTCTGTCAAATAAATAAATAAAACCTTTTAAAAAAATGTAGATCTCAGATCCCATCTTAGACCAATTGAATCAGAACCTAAAAATGGTGGGGACTCACCTACATGCTTATTTACTAACTTTGCAGGTGATTCCGGGGCTCATTAGAAGTTGAGAACCAGGAGTAATTCGTGTGTAGGCAAATTTATCTCTCCCTACTTTTAAGATCTTCAAGACATTATGATATGTCTAGATGTGGATTTATTTTATTTATTGTGCTTGGAGATTTTTATTATCCTTGTATCTGAAGATTCATGCCTTTCATTAATTCTAATCCCAGAGTTAGGAAAGAACTCTGCACTAAAACAGTATAGCATTTTATTATTACTGCAGTAGCTTAAAGCTTAACCAGAAGAGCATGACCAAAAAATGTACTGTAAAATGGAATAGCTAAGCCCCTCCTAGTGTATATTTGTGAAGTAAAATCTCTTAGAAGACATTCAAGACAAGTTTATATAATTTATATTTCCACATCTCAATGTGGTCTTTTACAAAAAGGTCCCTATGTACCATATCTTTGTTAAAATGCAGTAACTTATTCTTAAAATACTTCTGAGTGAAGAAACAGCCAAGCTGAAAAGAATCCAAGATACTTTTCTTTGACTTTAAAATTCATTTTGTTAATAGCTATAATTCATAGACTTCACAGAAAATCTGTTTTCTGATATTTCAGGGACCTTTCATCAAATTTGGTGATTCAATTATTTTCACAGAAAAGAATATCAGCAGTTTTAGAGTGCTGGAACAATAGCTTCATCTGAATCTCTGGGTGCTCCCCCTCTACTTAAAAATATAAGAAGGACAAAGAGCTTGAGTAGAAATAAAATCAGGAACCTAATGGGGAAGGGGGCATATTTTTCTTTAACATGCTGATGGATGAATGAGAGATTTAAAACTTAATTGTTTAAAAACCTAATGCTTTTGAGACTAATTATCTGTAATGACATGTCTGTGTGCTATGTAAATAAGAACCTACAATGAGACACATCTGTCATAATGGAATGTGACACAGGAGAGATCAGACTAAAGCTTTCCTTACAGTGAGTTTTTAGATAAATTTTCTCTCTGATTAATAAAATGCCCCATTGTTTGAGATGCTGGCAGTGAGACTAGGAAAAAAGTAGAATTGGATTGTTATAGGAATTTTTTATGGATGAGTTATGCAGATTCAACCTGATTATTTCATTTATGCTTAGCAGAGGCTATGATTGCTCCATCTGAATCTTCATTGCCATGTTCTTTGTAGACACACAGAGTCCTCTGGGAACTGAAGACTGGTACCTGACATTAATATATGAGCTTATTTACATCAAAAAGCTCATTCAGAAGAAATTCTTTTCTCTCTCTTCATTTAGAGACTGTCATAAAACAGAATAATAGAAACTATTACGATCTGAGCCTTACCTTGTCTCACTCTCTTCCCTCATCTGTAACTTCTAACTGTCCCTTTCTCCTGGCTCTTTCCCATTAGCCTAGAAATGTGCACATGTCTCAGTCATCTAAAAAAAATAATAAATTAACAGAAAACAAAGAAAGCCCTCTTTGAATTCTCCCTATCCACTTCACACACACGACTCACTGAAAGAACAGCACATTTCTCCATCTTTGCCTTTATATTTCCTTTTCATTTTCAAATTCCATCATCATCTGGCCTCTGCCTGGATTAGAAATCTTGTTAAGACCACTAATAGGAACAAGTGCCTATTTTTCAGTCCTCACCTTGTTTGACTGTTCCAGTGTACCCAACACTATTGATGACTCCTCTTTATGAAATTCTTTATACACTTGGCATCTAGGACTCCAGTTTTCTTGCTACATCTCGTTTTACTCTCTTCCCTGGTCTTCTCATCATCAGTCCTTCCACTAAACATTGATGAGGCCCAGACTTACATCATGAGACCCCTTCTCTTCACATTCTGCCTGGGCAATTTCATCCTTGCTCACAGGTTCTCCTTAAGGCTGAAAATTTCAAAATCTGTATCTGCTATTCAAACTCTCTCCTCAGCTCCTGAGCTCCAAACCTATACATCCCACAGCTCACACAGATGTTAAATAGATACCTCAACTCAATGTAACCAGAAAAGCTTAACTTTAAAAAAGAAAAGTCTTTTTTTCCTACTGTATTCTTCACCCTCTCGGTTCTTTGACCAGTAGCCAAAGAATCAGCTTTGTCTCTTTTCTTTCCCCCTTGACTGACCTCACTATCATTCAATCTTGTTGATTTTCCCTATCCCTTTCCTCCATTCTCAATGCCTTACCCTTATCTTCCTTTTCAAGGGCACTACTATAGGTTACACAGTCATTATCCCTTGCCTAGAATATTGTCTCCTAACCAGTTTCCCTGTCATTATATTTGCTCCTTTCCAGTCCATTCAATTCACTACCAAAGTGATCTGCCTAAAATTACAAATCTAATTCTGTTGTTGAAAACCCTCTACACTGGACATATCTTATGCACCCCCCTCAGATCTTTCAGCCTCCCTGTCTCCCAGGCCTCAGCCACTTGCTCTGCCTTAATTACTTTAACTACAGCTACTTTAAACATCTCAATGCATGCCTACAGATATCTTCTGCCTGAGGCCAAGGCCTGGAGCTCCTATCTCCCCTCTACCACTTCTTGCCTCAGATGAAGCACCATATGCCAGTCTAGGTTCTCTAAGAACCAAATACAAGATTCAATTAAACATGTGTTGCAGATCTGATCCTGATTGAAGGAGAGAAAGAAGGAACTCTGGATAGAAGCATCTTAGACTCCAGTGCAGTTCTAAGGAAATGCTGTCAGGGCACTGAGGAAGTCCCCAAGCTAAAATTTCCTGTTAGAGGAATCCCTGTCTTCTAGGAACAGACCTGCCTTACTATCTCTGTGATGACCAATCACTGGGGCAGACTGAGGAAGTGTGGCCTCTGTGCAACACAGCAAGCTCTCAGATCCACCAAATCAAACTGTTGGATAGACACAGCAGCAATCTACTGTATGATGGAAGAGGCACATTTGTGATGGGGCTGGAGCAGCTCCAAAATTATGAGTAAATTACTGTCAGCTGCTGGCCCAGACTCTCTGCCACCCACTTCTACTACAGCAATGGTTCTCCTTCAACCAATGAATTTCTAGGTTGACCAAGTTTCAGAGGAAGAAGACACTGGACTAGCTCATAGTGTGTCAGAGTGCTATATTGGTGTAGCTGAAAATGGACGGTTACCACATTATAGCCCCAAATGTGTGTGACTCTGAAAGAAGGTATAACAAGATGACCCTAAATAGTCTCCTTGACCAGCCCAGTGTTTGTGCAATAAGCCACAAACAGAGTAGACAGGATAGCAGGAATGAAGACTATGCATGGGACTAAAAAGAAGGTCTTCTTATCACCATGACTTATCTAGCTACTACCTCTTAGGAGTGGCCAATATGCCAGCATCAGAGACTAAAGATGTGCCCTCAACATCTCACCATCCTGTAGGTGTCATCCAACAACCTACCTAGTGGCAAGTCCATTTTTCTACGTTGAAGGGATAGTAATTATTAACCCATACCAAAACTGATACATACTGTAGATACAGAATTGCCTTTCCTACCTGCAGTGCCTCTATCAACATCACCATCAAAGCACTTACAGAACTTTATCTTTCAACATGTTTTCCACACAGTGTTAACTCCATTGTGGAATGTTTTTCTACAGCCAAAGGGTGTAAAAGTCACTTGTTACCAGGAGATTCTGGTACTCTTACCAGGAGATTCAAAGATAATACTATGTACCCTACCATCTAGAAGCAGCCAGACAAACAGAATGACAAACAGCCTGCTGAAGGCTCAACTGTGGATCCAATATCTTGTGGAGTTTGAGTGCTGTCTTCCAAGAAGTGATATACTGGCCAAATCAACAGCTGATATATAGTACTATATAACAATAAGAATATATGGATTCAGGAAGCAAGAGAAGTTCAAGTTGCCCCCTCATCTTCAAACACAGAGGTCCATTGATAGTATTTGTGCTTCTACTCCCTGAAATCTAAGGTCCTTCCCAATTAGAGGTCTTAGTTCCCAGAAAAGGGATACTTCTGCTACTGTATATAATAAGAGTCCCATTGAACTTTTTTGAGCTTTAATGCAATAGTCCAACAGGTAAGGAAATGATTTACTGTCTTACTGAGTTAATGGTGTTACTGCCACAGAATGGCTTCAAAGGGAATAATGTCTGAAAGCAACATAGACCAGCAAAACTGGCCCAGGAGGAGGAAAGTATAGAATGTGTGATAGAAGAGAGAGATGACAAATATCAACTAGAGCCTCAGAACCAGCCCCAGTACAGATATTATGGCTTATTTCACTAACCCAGTTGTCTTCTTTCTGGAAATCACAAGTTACCTCCCTGAGGGGAATTCTGTGACGGACTGATTTGTACCTCTTTTCTGTGGGGAAGCAGTAAGGGCAATCTATTCTCACAACAATGGAAGCCTAATATTATGTCAAAGAAGCCACATATAATGGAAGGTTGCAAGCATATCTGAGGAGCACAAGAGGTCTTCTGCACTGGGCACATCTTATGTACTACTTCAGATTCTCACAGCCTCACCTGTCAATCAGCCCCTTGGCTACTTGTTCTGTCTTAATCACTCCCACAGTGACCAATTCCTGACTCAGATGGTACGCCATACTGCAAGGCATATAATCTGGCTCTTTAGAAGGTCACAGTGATACATTCCATAAGTAGATGGTAGTTAATACCCCATGGGTTAGCTCTGTTCAATGGGAGACAAGAGGGGGGGAAGATGCTAGCAGATAAATTCTTTCCATACACTCTCTGATGGAATGCTCTGAGGCACAACTCTTCTGTAAAGCCTATTTGGAGCTGTTTCATGTGGCTAGAAACTGGCTCTGTTTGTGGAGCAGTGGCTGCTTCCTAATGAAGACCTTGTGTTACCTCCCATCCTTCCCTGACTTACTGTACTTTCCCTCAGTCTTGCTGCCCTCAGATTACCTCTCCAGGAAAGCATTAGCATTTAATCCTCACCTCAGGTTCTGTTTGATTTAAAAAAAATAAAATAAAATAAAAAAAAACCTGGGCTAAGTTTCATTTCATTGCACATTCCACCTAAAGTAAACCTCAGATCTGGCCCCCACTGTCATTTTCAATCTCATCACCTATGGTCCCCTTACACTCATTTTTGGTGATCAAGCAATTAGTTATTATTCATGGGTTTCCAAGCTTCCCACCTTTTTCACAGAATCATATATCTGCATCTGCTCCTTCCTCTGCTTGGAGAGTGCTTTCCCACACCACTCCCTCTGGTGAACTCCCCACAATGACGTGGGTGAAGTCAGACAACAGTTAAAACTTCACTACAATTAATGAAAATGTTTAGAAGCCTCTCTTGAGTCTCCTTCCCTAATATTGAAAGATTAAAAATTTTAAAAAGCCATGTGTGATTGGATAAATACTTATTCTTCCTATTATGGTAAAAAAAAAAAAAAAGACCTTGAAATACAAGAAAATCACTATGGAGACAAGCTGAAATGTATTCCTTTATCAGCAAATGTAATGGAAAGATTCTCAGCAAACACTGCTGAAGATGTAAAGAAATAAATATTAAAATAAGTTACATATGGGGCACCTGGGTGGCTCAGTGGGTTAAGCCGCTGCCTTCGGCTCAGGTCATGATCTCAGGGTCCTGGGATCGAGTCCCACATCGGGCGCTCTGCTCAGCAGGGAGCCTGCTTCCCTTCCTCTCTCTCTGCCTGCCTCTCCGTCTACTTGTGATTTCTCTCTGTCAAATAAATAAATAAAATCTTTAAAATAAGTTACATATTATTGGTTTTCTATATAGACAGAGTAAAGTAAAGATATTGCTAAGAAAGAAGCTTATGATATTATTTGTCTGGTTTAAAAAAGAAATACAAAGATAACTCATTTTCTCATGAAAAATTAAAGAAGATATATTCTCAATGGTAACTTCTTTTTTTTTTTTTTAAATCAGTAACCTAACCTTCCATCTTTTTTTTCTCTTTTAAGATTTTATTTATTTGACAGACAGAGATCACAAGTAGGCAGAGAGGCAGGCAGAGAGAAAGGAAGGGAAGCAGGCTCCCTGCCTAGCAGAGAGCCTGATGTGGGGCTCGATCCCAGGACCCTGGGATCATGACCTGAGCTGAAGGCAGAGGCTTTAACCCACTGAGCCACCCAGTCACCCCACAATGGTAACTTCTTTAATAGAAACAATGATTTATGAAAATTTTTGCTTAATGAAATGGCTACTTTAAGTGGAATAAAAGATATTCTGGGATGAATTCATAGAGACATTTTCACATATGAAATCCTGTACTAAATCATTTATAGTCAAAATGTTCCAGCAAAGAAGTTGAAGCCAGAAGTGCACCAAATGCTAGAGATGTCAAAAAAAAAAAAAAAAGGAAGTTAGCTTTCCATGAAGACAAGATTTTTTTTTTAATTTTTTATTTTTTTTAAACATATATTTTTATCCCCAGCGGTACAGGTCTGTGAATCGCCAGGTTTACACATGAAGACAAGATTTTAAAATAAGGACTCTTATACAAGATTTTGTAATGACATGAGAAATAACCACAGTAATCCTTTGAATGACAAAGAGGGTTTGCCCCCTATTTGTGACAAAATACATAAAAGATTTGTTAAATATAAAGGTATTACATGTCTTTTTTATATAAAACACCATGCTCCAAATTTGCCATCTTTTCCGGGATGATAGGTGGCTGCAAGGAAATGCTGTTTGGAAGATACTTTCAAATAAGTAAATACCCTTAATTGCTTCCTTCAAGGTAAAGCTGCCATTTTGACAATTTAGATTTTGATAATGAGTGAGAAAGTAACAGTTTCTTAAGAGAAACATACTCTGGAGAGAGTATTTTGAACAATGGAAGTTTGAAATTATTTCCGTTATTAAATGATCATATAACTGACAATAATGTATGTCACCTGTAACAATCCTCTCATGCGCTCACATTTTAAAAGTTGACAAAAAATTTTTCAAACCTGTTTCAAATTGCCCACATGTGGAAATTCAGTGAATCCACTTATAAAAATACATAAAATTCAGGACCTTTGGATGAGTTTACATAAACAACTGACTGATATCATGGAAGACAGACAACTGGTGGGTGATTATAACTAAAATCTTTGCATAATTGGTGAATGGAACTGAAAAACCAGCATTGTGATCAAGCAGGCATAACCAACAATGTACATCTTCAATTTGGATATATGTGTCTTTGTGAGGTGTTTTTCTCCTGTGACCACCATTAGAAACAACTAGGGAAAGAAACTGAGTTTGTTTGATTATTGAGAGAGAGAGGGAAAGAGATTGAGAGCATGAGCAGGGTGATGAGCAGAGGGAGAGGGCCAAGGAACCGCAGAGCCTGATGTGGGACTCAATCCCACAACCCCAAGATCATGACCTGAGCTGAAATCAAGAGTTTACTTACACACACACACACACACACACACACCCCAGAACATTATTCAGTCTTTAAAAGGAAGGAAATTCTGAACAAGCTACAATATAAATGACCTTAAACACACGTGATATGAAATAACCAGACATAGAAGGACAAATATATCATTCTACTTATTTGAAGTACTTAGAGTAGTCAAAGTCATAGAGATAGAAAGTATAATGGTGATTGCCAGGGACTGGGGAGAATGAAAAGCTGTTGCTGAAGGGATAGAGAGTTTCAGTTTGGGAAGATGAAAAGTTCTAGAGATGGCTGTACAACAATGTAGATGCACTTAGTGCCACTGAACTGTGCACCTTAAAGTGGTTAACTTTTATGTCTATTTTACCACAATAAAAATAATAACAAAATAATAAAAATGAGTATATGATTAAAATATCCATAAATCTGAATGTCAGATGGAATGGATAGATGATGGAGCATTCTTCGTCCTCTGCACTACTGCACATGTTCAATTAAATGCTTGTGAAAGGAGAAAGGAGGAGAGAAGGTAGTCTACATTAGAATTAAGACGTGAGGCATTATGTCCCATGTATCTCTTTGAAGGATACAAACACTGGGCATCCTGGGCAACCAGCAATATGTTCTCCTAGAACATGGAGACTTTTCTCAGCATCTAACCTTCCCTTCCCCATCCTCAAAAATTCTGTCCTTACAGTGTTTTCAAATTCACAACAGCTACCCAATTTGTAAATGTTAAATGGAACTTCTGATAACTGATAAGCCTGCCACAGTGAATATAGTGGGAAAATCCTTAACACCTTTCTTAAGCATGCAAAAAGAGTGGAATTCAAGCAAAAGTCTCTGTTGATCTCACGTAAGGAAGAAAAGGGAAGTCTATCCACATGCTTAACACCACCCACAGAAAGGCTCAATGTAATAAGTATCAAGTTTGCTGAACTATGATCTGGAGCCTAATTATGATGAATTAAAATAAGCAAACTTTGCTCATTTTTCTTCTCCCAAATTCTATGTTTGGGACCTTATTTTAATTGAAATCTTTGGAATTAAATATTATTAACATTGATACATACAATATGTGGTAACTGTTTTAAAAGACAATGAAGTTTAAAATCCTGCAATGCTCTCAACTTAAAGTATTATTCTATGCCCAGGGCAAACCTCAAAGACAACAGTCTCCTTTTATCAAAGATCACCTGGAAGATGGATAATATTTAATATGTGTGATGATAAATCAACAAAGAAAAAGAAATATCAAAAGGCTGCTGTTAGAATCTACAGTATCCCAGTGTTTAAACACTGAAAAGACCAATAAAATGTCATTTCACATTTAAAACAAGCATGCTAATCTCCAGATACAGAAGTTATAGGAATTCTTTCTTCCTTTAAAAGAAAAATGATATTCTGACACTAACTTCTTATATTAACATTAATGCATTTTCTTTACAAACGATGTCGGCAGCTCTGCTGGCTAGGAAACAAATTTTAAAAGCAAAGGAAGGGAATAAAATATGAATATGGGATGGAAGAACCCTTGCTTTGCCATTATTTTAAGATCTCCTCATTAGAAAGTGACTCTATGAGGACAGAAACCATATCATTTTGCTCATTTTTATATCGTCTCAATAATGCTAGCACATAGCTATTTTTATTTCATAAATATTTATTTCATAAATATTTAAATGGATAAGAAAAAGTACAAAGTTAGGCATCCATTAAATGTATTTCAAAGAAAAGGCTGCCGAAAATAGGCCAAAAATTTGGTTAGTTACAGAAATGAAACCTCATCTCACTAGGATGACATGCATGATTAGTTAGTGGCAGAATTTTAACTCAGACTGGTGTCTTCATTCCTTTCTCCTAAAATTTGTGCTACAGCTTACAGAGTGAAGTGAAGGAGCAGAGTGAAGACTCCCCCTCTATGCTGTACATCAAGCTCTTCTCTAGCTCTTCTCCAACAGCTGAGACAGGAAATGAGACAAGGAAGGATGCGTGTCCAACTTTCTTCAACCACTAAGAATAAAGGGAGAGAGCAAAATGTCAACAGGACCAGAATCAGATCTTGAAAGAACAAGAACATGGAGACTTGGAGACAAGAGGAAAGGAACAGAAAAAACCACCCTTATAAGATCAGAAGATTTAGTATCATCTCACAGCTCCCTTCATTTGGTCTGAATTAATGTTCTCTGGGGTCCTTTTCAACACTAGTCTTCAACATGAAAGAACTGACAACAGTGCTAAATGTTTTTTCCTACACCAAATGTGTACCATATTATTGAGCCTAAAGGAGATGTATCACTATACACCAGGCCAGAACTAATGCTTCCTATAATTAAGATTTTACTTTTCCGACTACATACGTTTTGGGTAATAGATGCAGTTACATTCCAAGGCTTACTAAAATGACTAAACAATTTCTACTTTACTGAGAAAAAAAAGTTTCCATTTTTATTAAATGTTGGGGGGCAAGAAAAACAGTGGTAAAACACCGACGATATTTAGATGCCAAAGAAAATAGGGATATTGCATTTGCTTTTAAATAAGTTATAAAAAGAGATGATCTAGTTAGAAAGCATTGGTCAGTGTACATGGCAGAAAACCAATATTTGTCCTCTGTCCTGTCATCTCTTCAGTTTTAGTGGAGCTAATGCTGAGATTTATCATCAGTCATTACCCAAACCCATCTGTAGAATTTCCTAATTCGGTCATGAATATAAGCACAGAGTTCAGGAAGCCCTCTCCCTCTATGTTGCAATTACTATTATTTTTTAAAAATATTTTATTTATTTGACAGAGAGAAAACACGGGTACAAGCAGGAGGAGTGGGAAAAGGAGAAGCAGGATCCCTGCTGAGTATGGAGCCTGATGCAGGACTCCATCCCAGGACCCTGGGATCATGACCTGAGCCGAAGGCAGAGGCTTATTAACCAACTGAGACACCCAGGCACCCCTATCACTATTATTATTAAAAAGTTTAAAAGACTTAAAATTAGAATGATTTGTATGCCACCAGCTTTTCATACTCCCTTAATATCCTAATGTGAAGAGAATCTCCCAAAAAAGGGACCTTAATACAATTTTCCAGACTTTTTGGCACCTTTTTTTTTTCCTCAAAGCACCTTGGAGAGAAAATGTCTTTCTCTCTTTACCTGTGTCAGAAAAGATACCTTAAGCCATTCTTAGCTTTAATTTCATAGTGGAAATCAATTCTCAGATTAAATCTGCCAGCAGTTTAAAATATTTCAGGTTAATTTAAGAATATAACATAAAATCCTAATTTGGGCTTGTAAATCTGAACCCTCACTGACTCTGCAGCTTTTTCCCTTAACTTCCCCCAGTTAAGCATCTAGAAGGTGCCCTGCTGTCTCTGCATACTGTCATTCCACTGCTTGCAAGAGTTCTTCCAGGGAATGGCAACTCCTGGTGCCCTGGCCAGTCAGGTCTCGGTTTCTCCAGCCTGTGTTTCCATACCTGTGCTTCCACCATGCTGCAGTTCTAGTAACTGTTCACTTCCGTCTTCACCTGCCTTCTGCATAATAGGTACTGTATAAATGTTTGTTGGAATGGATGGATGAATGAAGAGTCCTCGCCTAACACAAGTGATGGGGATGGAGGGAGGGATTTAATGCCAACAGACGGTTAAAGAACACTTTGCTACTAAACTCTTGGTTTTCCATGTGACATATTGTGTAGCCTATTTAAATCACTAAGGAACTGGCCAGAACTCTACCCATTTATGGTAAGGAAAAAATTGTGCTTTTATTTTTAACCATATTAGACATATAAACAACCTATAGCATAAAATCTACATGCATATATTCTTCCATCCACTGGTGAGTCATTCATCTATGATTCTACTTTTCTATTACTACTAGATTCCCTTTCTTGACATTTGAGGAAACCAGTTAGTAAGAAACTAAATTTTTTTTCAGTATTGTAAGAATGTTTTTTAAGGGAAAAGAAAAATATTGATTCTAAATAAATATCAGACCACAGTAGAGTGGTACATTTATGCCTTATAAAGCAGGACATACAGGTCTGAATGGGTTCGGGATGTAGAAACTGGGACATTGTCCTATGCAAATGAACTAACAGTGCCAAAAGTCCATGATTGCATGCTTGCATGAAGCGTCCAAACCCTAACGAGCTCCCTAGCTATAGCCAAGAGCTGCAATCTGACAGGGCTGCCAACAGCACTACTGAACTGCTAATGGATTTTCCTGCTTCTCTGCTCAAGTACAACAGAAAGGTTGTGTGCTAAAACTTTTAATTAGTAAGAGGGAAGAAAAAAGACCTGCAATAATTTTCTGAAATCATAAACTAGGGGATTTACTTTTTACTTCCTCATCCCATTGATTTTGTTTCCCTCTTCAGTTTAATACAGTCCTGAAGTCTAATTTATGACATGTCCTAACTTATTATTTATATGGATTATGGTAATTAGAATCAGGACTGCATTTATGCATGAAGGAACTAACCATCTATTCGGTGTGACCACCTATATGATGTGCTTCCCTTCTCAAAAATAACACCACTTCCATCTGTTCTGAAAGTCTGAAAAACTGAGAGCTAGAATATAAAATAATAAAGGCCTGTCTTCTTGGAGAAGTCTGTTGGGTTTGGACTTATGCAATATAATACTTTATATTAAGAGTTACCAGTTACACAGGTATGAAGGCAGTTGATACTTAAAGGGTCAAATTGTTTTGGGAAAATAGAACTATACCCTTAAAGATTTCACCTACTTCATAGTTTTCCTTAGTGAAAGAATTCACTAAAATTACACATGTACATAATTCATTTTTGTCTGTCCATTTAATCTATCACAGTGCTAAGCACTCTATAACTGTGTGGTGAATTGAATAAATGAATGTTTTGACAGACATGATTTTAAATTGTTTAAAAACAAAATGAAGCAAAATCAGAACATTTTTCTACAAAAATGTTAGAATTGATTAGTGTTAAATGTGTCAGAAATTTTGCTTCACTGTGACTTAGAAGGATGGCCCTTGGAGTTATGGGATAAGCATCTTGGTATAATGCAGATCCACTACACTGAAAGAAGCAGGTCTAGTTTGATTCTGCTCTGAACATACAGATAGTACCTGACTGGTTTGTCCAATACCATATCTCTGTGCTACCTCCTAAGCAGAACACTGAATTAGGTATGATCTTTGCTTTTTATACACTGATTTAGCACTAGTTCTCCCTTCCTATTTCACCAATCCTGAGGCCAACCTCAGGAAAATATTACTGATGACTCTTGAAAACACTTACTCCAAGACGTTGTGGTTGATTGAAAAATAACTTCCCAAAAGATGTCCATATCCTAGTCACTGGGACCTGTGAATTCTACTTTATTTGGGAAGCGGGTCTGTGCAGATTGAGATTAAGTTAAAGATCTTGAGGCAGGGAGGTTACGCTAGATTATCTCGGTGGGTACTAAATGCCATCACATGTAACCTTGTAAGAAAGGAATGAGAGGGGCAACTGGTTGGCTCAGTTGGTTAAGCGTTTGCCTTTGGCTCAGGTAATGTTATGGGGGTCCTGGGATCAAGACCTACTCTGGGCTCCCGGCTCAGTGGGGAGCCTGCTTCTCCCTCTTTCTCTGACAATCCCCCTCCTTGTGCTTTGTTACACTCTTTCTCTTAAATAAATAATCGGGGGGGGGGGGGAAGAAAGGGACAAGAGACAGATACACAGAGGAGAAAGTCATGTGAAAATGGAGCAGACCCTGGACTGATGCAGCCAGCAGCCAAGATTGCCCGTTGCCACCAGAAGTCAGGAGGATCAATGGAGGGTTCTTCCCTAGAGCTGTCAGAGGGAGTGTGGTCTTGCTAACACTTTGATTTCAGACTTCTAGCCTCCAGAACTGTGAGAGAATTTCACTGTTATTTTAAGTTATGCTGAGCCACCAACTTACCAGCAATTTGTTGCAGCAGGCACAGAAAATATGGTGCAATTTTCCCTCAAAGAAATTATAGACAAAGAAGTGCAATAATGCATGTTCATACATAACAACAGTATGAAGTAGCAAGTCACAAGTACAAAGGGTTATTCCTGCAAGTTTACTTTTGTAGAAATGTATAAGAAGGGGGGGTGGAAACCCTAACTGGTAATAGAAAGATCTCTTTGAAAAGGAATGAGTATTAATGATGTGATGAGCACTGGGTGTTACACATAACAAATGAGTAACTGAATACTACATCAATGTAGATGTACTATGTGGTGGCTAACTAAACACTAAAAAAAGTGCAGTTTTACTACAACATACTAGATGAGTGCCTAAAACTTACTGTGTTCAGTCTGAAACATACTAACTGTAAAATGTTGGCAAGACATACACATGACAATGAAATTTGGGAAGCAGGAAATGTGGGATGGCCCAAGAAAGAGGTTGGGGCTGGACATGTAGGTGGGAACATCATCCATAGATGTGATTGTTACAGCCAGTAGATTGGGTAAAATTTATGAGAGATAGGATACAGAATACTCATTCTTAAGTAGAGAGTGAAATATGGAGAATGTGTCTCTGGGAATGTAACAGAATTACCCTGGATTTTTCAAAGATATGCCATTGTGAATCAAAGTGTTACTGACACATCCCTCAGATATGCTAAGGAGGAACAAGGCTGAGAGGAAATGGTATAGACAGAGGTTCCCAACCAGCATGTCCATGACACTATGCCTTAAATGGGCTGCAGGTCTATGGCAAGAAATTAACCTCTACAAGCTTCAGTACAGCTAGTAGATTTTTTTTTCTAGTAGATTCTTGAGGGGTCAGAGGTCTCCAGTCTCTGTCAGTCATGAACAGCTTCACTGTGAAACTCCTTGCAGAGTGGCCAAAGCAGAGCAGGATCTGATGATGTACCCTGTGGAACCCTCATGGTTTCATAGTGGCCATCAAGAATTTGAAGAGAGGGGCGCCTGGGTGGCTCAGTGGGTTAAAGCCTCTGCCTTCGGCTCAGGTCATGATCTCAGGGTCCTGGGATCAAGTCCCGCATCAGGTTCTCTGCTCAGCAGAGAGCCTGCTTCCTCCTCTCACTCTCTCTGCCGGCCTCTCTGCCTACTTGTGATCTCTGTCAAATAAACAAATAAAATCTTTAAAAAAAAAAAAAAAAAAAAAGAATTTGAAGAGATCGTTGGGGCACCTGAGTGGCTCAGTGGGTTGAGGCTTCGGCTCAGGTCATGATCTCAGAGTCCTGGGATCAAGCCCCGTATCAGGCTCTCTGCTCAGTGGGGAGCTTGCTTCCCCCTCTCTCTCTGCCTGCTCTCTGGCTACTGGTGATCGCTCTCTCTGTCAAATAAATAAATAAAATCTTTTTAAAAAAATAATTTGAAGAGATCGTCATTTTAAAAGTCTTGCTTAGAGGAAGACAAACTATAAGAGGCTCTTAACTATAGGAAATAAACTGAGGTTTGCTGGAAGAGAAGTAGGTGGGGGGATGGGGTAACTGGGTAATAGGTATTAAGGAGGGCACGTGATGTAATGAGCACTGAGTGTTATATGTAACTGATGAATTACTGGACTCTACATATAAGACTAATGATACAATGTATGTTAACTGATTGAATTTAAATAAAATAAGTTATAAAAAAAGTCTTGGTGAGGAATTGCAAGCCATCCATGTTCATTCTATGAGGTCAGCATTAACCTGATACCAAAATCAGATAGAGACTCCACTAAAAAGAAAACTATAGGCCAACATTCCTGATGAACATGGATGCAAAAATTCTCAATAAAGTACTAGCAAACCAAATCCAACAGTACTTCAAAAGAATCAACAACCACAATCAAATGGGACTTATTCCTGGACTGCAAGGGTGGTTCAATATTCACAAATCAGTCAATGTGATACACAACATTAATAAAAGAACCCATATGATTTTTTTCAATTGATATAGAAAAGGTATTTGATAAAGTACAACCATCATTCTTGATATAAAACCAAGTATGGATAGAGGGAACATACCTCAATGTCATAAAGGCCATATTAAAAAACCCACAGCTGATATCATCCTCAGTGGGGAAAAACTGAGAGCTTTTCCTCTGTGGTCAGGAACAAGACAGTAGTATTTAACATACTACTGGAAGTTCTAGCCATAGCATTCAGACTGCACAAAGAAACAAAAGACATCCAAATTGGCAAGGAAAATGTCAGACTTTCACTATTTGCAGATGACATGATATTCTACATAAAAAACCCAAAAGACTCCACCCAAAACCTGTTAGAACTGATATGTGAATTCAATAAATCCACAGGATACAAAATCAATGTATAGGAATCTGTTGCATTTCTAAACACCAATAATGAAGCAGCAGTAAGAAAAACCAAGGAATAAATCCCATTTACATTTGGACCAAAAACCATAAGATACCTAGGAATAAACTTAATAAAAAAGGCAAAGGTAAAAAGATCTGTACTCTGAAAACTAGAGAACACTTATGAAAGAAATTGAAGATTACATCAAGAAATGAAAAAATATTTCATGCTCATGGTTAGAAGAACAAATATTGCTAAAATATCTATATTACCCAAGGCAATCTACATATTTAATACAGTCCCTGTCAAAATACCAATAGCATTTTTACAGAGCTAGAATAAACAATCCCCAAATCTGTATGGAACCACAAAAGACCCCAAATAGCCAAGGCAATTGTGAAAAAGAAAAGCAAAGCTGGAGGCATCACAATTCCAGACTTCAAGTTGTATAACAAAGCTGTAGTGATCAAGATAGTACGGGACTGGCATAAAAATGGACACACAGATCAATAGAACAGAACAGAAAATCTAGAAATGAACCCACAACTATATGGTCAATTAATCTTCGACAAATCAGGAAAGAATATTTAACAGAAAAAAAGACAGTGTCTTCAACAAATGGCATTGTGAAAACTGGGTAGGAACATGCAAAAGAATGAAACTGGACCACTGTCTTACACCATACACAAATTCAAAATGGATGAAACACCTAAGTGTGAGACAGGAAGCCATTAAAATCCTAGAGGAGAATACAGACAGTAAACTCTTTCACCTCGCTTATAGCAACTTCTTACTACATATGTCTCCTGAAGCTATAGAAACAAAATCAAAAATAAACTATTGGGAATACATCAAAATAATAAGCTTCTGCATAGCAAAGGAAAACAATACACACAACTAAAAGGCAGCCTATAGAATGGGAGAAGATATTTGCAAATGACATATATGATAAAGGGTTGGTATCCAAAATATTAAAAGAATTTATCAAATTCAACACCCCAAAAACAAATAATCCAATTTAAAAATGGGCAGATGACATGAACAGACATTTTTCCAAAGAAGATATACAGATGGCCAACAGACACATGAAAAGATGCTCAACATACTCATTATCAGGGAAATACAAATTAAAACTATGATGAGATATCACCTAACACCAATAAGAATGGCTAAAATTAACATGGGAAACAACAGGTGTTGGTGGTAGTGGTGAGGACGTGGAGAAAGGAAAATCCTCTTATATTACTGGTGGGCATGTGACCTGGTGTAGTCACTCTGGAAAACAGTATGGAAAACACTCAAAAAGTTAAAAATAGAACTCTCCTACAATCCAGCAATTACACTGTTTACTCAAAGGACACAAAAATATTAATGCAAGAGATACATGCACCCCAATACTCATAACAGCATTATCAACAATAGGCAAATTATGAAAACATCGCAGATGTACATCAACTGATGAATGGATAAAGAAGATGTAGTATATACACAGACACACATATACATGTACACAATGGAATATTACCTAGCCATAAAAAATGAAACCTTGCCATTTGCAGTGTTTTTGATGGAGCTAGAGACTATTATTCTAAGCAAAATAAGTCAGTCAGAGAAGATAAATACCATGTGATTTCACTCATATGTGGTATTTAAGAAATAAAACAAACATGGGGGAAAGGAGGAGGAAAACCAAGAAACAGACTCTTAATTACAGAGAGAAAAAAACTGATGGTTACCAGAGGGACAGCGAGGGAAATTAAGGAGGGCAATTGTAATGAACAGCACACATTGTCTGTAAGTGCTGAATCACTAAATTCTACATCTGAAACTAGTATTATACTGTATGTTTAACAAACTGGAATTTAAATAAAAACTTGGGAAGAAAAAGAATTGCAAGCCATTCAAGCATAAAACTATTGTAAAGAAGTTACAATCACAGATGCAGACTCAACAAAAAGTTTGAAAATGCTTTGGAAGGTTTTCATTCTATTTTTCTTATCATACATATGTAATATGAAGAAAATACAAGTTGTTTTCTGCTAAATCTCCCACACAGCCACCTCCAAATCCCCTCCTGTTTACCCTCAGTGTCCTATATTATTATTTAACTGTGTGGGCCATGATATAAAAAAGGTTGAGAGGCACTGATAGAAACAAGTGCTATAAAATCAAATCTTTCTGGAATATCTACATTATAAGAGAGGAGGCAGTGAAGAGTAGGTATCCAGCATTTGGGAGCCAAGCCCTGCCTCAAAAGGTATAAAATTCCCCAAAGGAAATGGATTTAGATGCTGGGCCATCAAAACAGATAAGACTTGTCCAAAATAGGTGAAAAGTAGAAACAAAGAAAAACATCTACTGGATTTGATAATTAGAAAGCACTACAAGGGGCGCCTGGGTGGCTCAGTGGGTTAAGCCGCTGCCTTCGGCTCAGGTCATGATCTCAGAGTCCTGGGATCGAGTCCCGCATCGGGCTCTCTGCTCATCGGAGAGCCTGCTTCCCTCTCTCTCTCTCTGCCTGCCTCTCCATCTACTTGTGATTTCTCTCTGTCAAATAAATAAATAAAATCTTAAAAAAAAAAAAAAAAGAAAGAAAGCACTACAAATATTAGCAAGGTCAGTGACAGGAAAGGTTAGAAAAGGCCACACATGATAGTTGTCTTTCTGATCTCCCTGATATGAGGAACTGGTGATGCAACATGGGGGCTTAAGTGGGTAGGAGAAGAATAAATGAAACAAGATGGGATTGGGAGGGAGACAAACCACAAGTGACTCTTAATCTCACAAAACAAACTGAGGGTTGCTGGGGGGAGGGGGTTTGGGAGAAGGGGGTGGGATTATGGACATTGGGGAGGGTATGTGCTTTGGTGAGTGCTGTGAAGTGTGTAAACCTGGTGATTCACAGACCTGTACCCCTGGGGATAAAAATATATGTTTATAAAAAATAAAAAATTAATTAAAAAAAAAAGAAAAGGCCACACAACAGGGAATTGGGGCACAGATGGGAGAAGGTGTAGACAGGAAGAATAAACTTCCCTTTTAAAAAGGTGATTGCTAGAAAAGTAGAGGAAGTGGAAGGGATCAAGATCAGGGGATGTCAGACTTGAGTATGTTTCTATCATAAAGGTAAATAGCCAGCCCAGAGGCAAATTTAAAGATGAGATCTTTGTAACTGCAGACAAAGGCATACACTTGATAGACAAAGTTCCTGAAGAAGCTGGAGGAAATGAAATTGAGCCCAGGTAAAAGAATATATCTTGGATAGATGTCCACTGGTGCAAGAGAAGGCAGACAAGGATGGTGCAAATAATTTTATCAATCGGAAATTAGGAAGTTAAGGTGGCTGTGCCTGGGTTATCTTTTTTCTCTGTTTTCCAGGGATATAGATAGAGACATATTAGAAATGGAAAAACTGGGTTTGGCAATTAGAAGGTCGTTCATGACCTCCGTAAAGGCAGTTTTAGTGCTTCATTGAGCAGCAGTGAATGGGGTGCTAGACTAGATGTCCTGAGATAGAAGTCCCTGATTTTAGATATAGCTTTTTACTGAATTAGTTCTTCGTGAGTGAAGATTAACTTTTTGGGACTTATTTTGGGACTTATTAACTTTGGGACTTATTTCCTCATAATGAAAGTGCTGGAAAAAATGATGACTTCAGGGGCGCCTGGGTGGCTCAGTGGGTTAAGCCGCTGCCTTCGGCTCAGGTCATGATCTCAGGGTCTTGGGATCGAGTCCCGCATCGGGCTTTCTGCTCAGCAGGGAGCCTGTTCCCTCTCTCTCTCTCTGCCTGCCTCTCCATCTACTTGTGATTTCTCTCTGTCAAATAAATGAATAAAATCTTTAAAAAAAAAATGATGACTTCAGCCATGTCCAACACTTACAATATTGTCTACTATATATAAGGCACAGGGTTGGCCAAGTATGAAATAAAAAGATATAATAAGAGGCAGGGATTGGGTCCTCAAGGGCACTGTCACCTCCAAAAGCAAATTAATACTAGTAATAAGTCATCTTATTCCAAGAAGTGTTTCTTCCTGGATCAAGGTCAGCTGTCACTTGAAAAGGCCTGAAATTTATATTTGAATGGAAAAAGAATGTGACCAACTTCTAGCATGATTTTTAGATGTCCTCATTGAACTGAAAATTTCAAGACCTTTGGCTACCTAATAAGGTTATTTCTCAATGTGAGAAATCTGAGAAAGAAATGAGTCACATATTTAGAGATCTAAAAAAGTGGGAAAACTTGGTATTAATTTGAATACCATGAGTATTTTCTGACTCTGTCCCTTGGATGTTTAGCACAACATGCTAAATGGAAAGTTGTGACTGCACATGTTATATTTTTTAAAAGATGAAATAGACTGTGCCAACTCCTGAGCTAAAGGAACAGAAAATAAAGACACACATAATAAAGACTGTCGAAATTTGGTATAAAAAAAAAGATGTATTATGTTATCTGATACATCTTCCCATCAACAGGTTCATTATAATGCATTCTTTTGTTCCATCCTATTCAGAATCTCTAGCTGTCTGTTTGTACATTGATCTTGCACTTCCCACCACAAATCTTAGAAACATTGACAAGCATCTTCCCATAGTCTAAAATGCTTCAGTATGAGGAGGAGGACATTTCTATTGCTTTCATCTTCATTTTAAAAAAAAAATGCTCACATGGCTAATTTGTTCAGTTATTAGTCTTTGGTATCTTGTCACTCCTTATGACTATAAGGATGTCTATGCTGAGTTCCTGTACCCAAAAAGGATCTTTAGTATAGCTCCGATTAGATTCAAAGTGCTACCAAGCTCTTTGTAGAAGAAAAAGTATGTTAGGAGTACAGATTATTCCAGAGGTGTGTCCACACCATTCTAATCCATTATTATCAAGATGTACGATCACCCACAATTGGTAATTAATTCTCTATTGTGGCAAGTTAGTTTGTGATCTTTTACTTCACCTCCTCCCAAAGTCCCTGCTTCTATGTCAAACACTTCTAAGACTCTCCCTAAGGGCATCCAGTTGCTTCCTTGTTTCATGTCCAACACATGACTGTGTTGAATGAGAGGCAGCTGGGCAGCCAACGGACTGCAGAATTGAGTTCAGAAGACCTGACTGTAAGCCCCTCTCCTGCCACTTATTTGCTGTGTAATGTTTATCAATTACTTAATCAGAAGCTCAAATAATTCCTCTATAAAAGAACAATTAATAAAACCCACCTGATCTATATCATGGCGCTGCTATGAAGAAGAAAACGAAACAGATGATACAGAACATTTTATAATCTGCTCTTACGACCTGACTTGCTATGGTGGGACAATAAAGGCAAGCAACCTAAGCACTGGTTTTCTTCCCAAAGTGGACCAGACCTTTCCTTCTGCCTGGACTGCTTCCTCTTTTAAGCAAGACCACCTGGGACTATCCCTTGAAGGTAAATGGATTCAGGCGACAACCCTGCTTCTTACACATCTATCCTTACATTCTGGTATCTCAGGGTGGGGCACTGGGGCTGGGATTTTTTCTGTTCTGGAGCCTTATTAAGTATGGAAGTTAGAACAGCAATTTTAAGCAGGTTTTTATTTTCTATATAAAAACACTGTTCAACAAGGAATTATTGGTGTTCACATCAAACAAAATTATGACATTTAAATTGATCAAAGCCTCCTGTTTCTGTTGAATGTACATATTAGTCAGTGCACAACTCCATCTCATTTCAGAATCTGATATGAGACCAAACCCAGCCCAAGAGTAGCAGAACATGACAGACTACTGGAATTTTTCCCAGCAAAAGTCACTGCTGTTACCTCTATATAATCTGATGAGCTTCAATTAAAACTCCTGAAATAAATTTTCAAATATTCTGAACCCACAGTTATTCCCTTAGTCAAATTAGAATTCCAGTGATAAATAAATTTCCTATGCTAGTCAAGATCAGTTTATGACTATGTATCTGTCCCTGGAGTAAAAATTGAACCATCACAACTTCAGAAAATAGCATCCAGTATCACCAGTATGAATTGCCCTATTAGTATATACCTGACTTCAAAGATAGAGCTATCTCCTCAAAAATCAATGTTTTTTAAAAACAGTTGCCCAATTAATCTTTTACAAATAATGAGACATTTTATGATATATTACAATACACAATTACTTCTTTTAGAAAGTATTTTTATTTTTTCGATTTCATTTTCACCACATGATTCAAAATAAATAGCATTCAATTACAAACAATGTTGTCAGATGTATTACCCAATTTTAACTTCAAATTACTGTCCCTATATCACAGATAAGGTCTCCAAGTCGTAGCATAATGCTGGTGCAAAAAAGATTTCTGAAGGAATCAATCAATCAATCAGTTTTAAGTGACCTGCCCAAACTTTAATAGCTAGGAAGGTCAGATTTGAGCCTATATAATTTTGGCCCACTATTCTTTACACTGCATCATACCCCCTCTGCTCTTGCTAACAAAAAAGTTTAAGCTAATTGTCACATACATATAGATTCACAAGCACTTGATTATGCTTCCTCTTGAGCACATATGGAAGTGTTGATTCCAGATTCTAAGAGAATATACTCAAATGTAGTTCATTATGATTAAGAACTAGAAATTCTCGGGGTGCCTGGGTGGCTCAGTGGGTTAAAGCCTCTGCCTTCGGCTCAGGTCATGATCCCAGGATCCTGGGATCGAGCCCCACATCGGGCTGTCTGCTCCGCGGAGAGCCTGCTTCCTCCTCTCTCTCTCTCTGCCTACTTGTGATCTCTGTCTGTCAAATAAATAAATAAAATCTTAAAAAAAAAATTAAAAAAAAAAAACCTAGAAATTCTTGGGGCACCTAGGTGGCTCAGTGGGTTGGGCTGCTGCCTTCGGCTCAGGTCATGATCTCAGGGTTCTGGAATCGAGTCCCGCATCGGGCTCTCTGCTCAGCAGGGAGACTGCTTCCTCCTCCCTCTCTCTCTGCCTACTTGTGATCTCTCTCTGTCAAATAAATAAATAAAATCTTAAAAAAAAAAAAAGAAAGAACTAGAAATTCTCTTGTCTTTATCTCTTCCCTAGATATGCTCCAAAGAAAGTGTAAATTTTACATTTCAAAACAGATTATTCCCTTATTCCAATACTAGAACTTTTACCATTGTTGGGAATCCTGTCAAATCACATGGAGCCATGCAGCTGCAGGCTCAGGAGTTAGGTGGGAAGGTAATTCATCAATAATTGCTTTAGAAATCAGCCAGATATTTTATATACCTTGTGCATTCCTTTCTCAGTAAAATATAGTGTAGGAAGGATATAGCAATCATGGAATAAAGAGACTTCACTATCCTTCCCACAGAGCAAAATTTCTTCCAAAATCTGAAGGCCATAATTGAAAGGACTCCTCTATCAGGCTATTGCTAGATGTGATATTATAATATCATCACACTAAAGAGAGAGAATAGAGTATAAAGCATGATGAGGAATACAATGACCACTAAGAAGGCCAGGAGTCCAGTTCTTAGCCCTCTTCATATTTTAAGTATAATCACAAAACAAACTGGGCAGACACCAAAGTGAAATAAAGTATACCCTGACATATCTTTATTATTACATATCTTTATGTACCACATATCTTCCACAAAATAATGACCTATTTTCTCTTGCACTAAGATCAGGAAAAGCCAAATAGCACCACATTACCTAATGAGATCACACCCTGAAGAATATAACTTCTAGCACACCCCATTTGTTGACTGGCACTGAAAAGCCGGTAAGATTTTACCTTACGAAAAAAAAAGATAATCAACAATTTGTATGTATTACATTCATTTTTTAAAGCAACAGAATGCTGAGATCAATTTTCACGTTTTTACTCACACATTCTTAGACTCAGAGTGAGGGTTAGGACTCACAACCAAATCTTGAAACATATGGGTCGAGTGGGGTATTAATGAAGCCCTAACTATGACATTGATAATCTTTATAATCAGTCACCAAACACATTGGATCCACTGCGATGTAGTTATTAAAGACATTCAAGAGTGGAAATGTATGATTTTTCATTTTGCCAGGGAACTTATAAGAAATGTATCCTCTATCCCACCGTCTCTGCCACTATAAAATGCAGAGAAACACTCCATATTTCTGTTGCTCACTTCCATGTGATGTTACCCTGAATACTGCAAAGCCTTAAGCTGTACATATATTTTCAGGGTTCCTCTAAGGGGTGGGCTGTGCTGGGAGAATGCCTGAGAATCACAGACTTATGTAGTTTTCAACTGAAAATTCCTTGCCAGTTTCCTGGACTGGGGATGTGTGCAGCCCTATAGTAAATGAGTGAAAGGGCTATGGCAAGTCTAAACTGGATCCTCACTTCCATACGGAGTCTCCTTTCCCTGGCCCCCTACACACAGAAAAAAAGGAACAGACGTCATACTTAATATTGGTTCATCCCTGATCTTTTAAAAACCGATGCTGATTGTCAAAATTGTAAAGATTTATTTTTAAAAGTCAAAATCAGAGATTAAGTTCATATACCTTTTACCAGGAACAAGGGTTTAATATGCTATGTCCTAACTGAGCAACTTAAAAATATTTATATACACTTAGGTGAAAGATAAATTACTTTGGTTATGATGTTTTCTAGCCAATTAAAGATTTAGCAGAAAACTTTGTTTAAATATTTGTTGTTTTACATAATTTTACACTCTATTAGTTTTTCCCTACCTTAAAACATATGGCATATTAAAACTGCTCTATGACAGGATTACATAGTTCACAGGAAGAGTAGGAGATGGTACTGTGATGAGTATTATACAAGGTGTTAAGAGAGTGTAGACAGAAGCAGAGGATGCCCATCAAATTCAAAGGGGTTAAAGGTGCAGGTAGAGAGTTTCTATATTTCTAAGACAGTGGTTCTTAATGTTCTGATGTCTGTGAATCCCTTCCCTGCCACACTGTATACACAGATGAAATTCTGCATATAATTCCATCTGAAGCTATCTATGGAAACTGGGTCATGTATTCTAAACTCTTAAAGTTCCTTTATTTATGAAATGTATAAAAACTAATTTACTTCCTATTTCCCATTTCTCCAAAGGGTGACATACAGGAAACAAAAACAACTTCCTATCTTCATTTCTAATTAATAAAGCATTAATTTTAGTCTTGCATTTGCTTAGTTATTTTTCTTCATAAAATATTTATTTAAAGATGCTTTTTAAATTCCTCTAAGATCCCAAAAAGCAGGTGGGGAAAGCAGTGTTAATTTATACTTCATAGGTCAGGCAACAGAGAGCATGGTAAGTTTCAGAGATAAAACTAGAAACTCTTTGCCCTCTGGCTTCGCTTTCTTTCTGCTAGGTCAGCTTTCAAACTGCCCTCTGAACACCCCTTTGGGAATCCATGGAGATGGAGAAACTCGGTGTTTGGATTTTACCTAGGATAGTTACTTGTTTCTTGGTTTTACATGTTGGGTTTCTGTTAGTACTTGGATAAAGAGCTAAAGTTATTTGGTTACATTAAACATTTCTTAAGTGGTGCACTTACTTCTTTATTCCATACAGTATTTATTATTTATTGTATAATGTAAAAAATGTAAACACTTGGGTAAAATATCAAACCTATGATATGAAAACTACCTAAAGTGTCATCATAAAACCCCAGATTAAAAGAAGTTAGGCCCCTTCCTTGGTAAGATTCCTGAACTTACAGGAATGAACAAGTTGAAATGAAACAAGGACTGGTCTCTGGGAGCAGCGTGTACTGAAATAATGGGTTAAGTCTCGAGTAAGAGCTCAGCTCTCTTTTCTGGATGGAACAGACCAAGCCTACAGAAGACAGCAACTGAACCAAAACTGAATAAAGGGTTATTAAGAAAAGAAGGAAAAGTTCAGGCAACACTTAAGCTGGTGTTGGGAGGATGGGGGAGTGTGGGAAAGCAGTGCAGAAAATTGTTGAAAAGGAAGAGAATTGAAGAAAAGAAAATATAGAAAAATATATAAGGAATTAAACAAGACAGATTTATGTCTCATTGTTCATGGGAGGGAGAAGAAAAGAGAAAGGAAAAGAACGATTTCCCCATTTTCAGTTCCACAGACTAAGTATATGCTGACAATTAAGACTGGAAATAGCAAGTGGAAGTGAGTTTAGGTCACAGAACATGCAACTAGACGTGCTGTTGGTATGTATACAAAAGATGATAGGTGATGAGGATGAGATGTGGAGGAACTTGACAGGAAGTAGGGATGGGACTGACTGGTCCTCAGCCTCCCAACACAGGTTGTTTCAGTATCCAAATGGACATGGCATCCCTCATGGCTACTGGACTCAGAGGGGCTGGGAGGGATGATGTGCCCCTTCTAGTTGCCTGACTGAATTTCCATGCTTCTGACCCTAAAAGAAAATGACTGGAAGGAGAAGTGAGATTTTGCAATAGGAAGTTTTGTCTCCAGGATGGCTAAGTAGAGAACAGTATAAATAGAAAACAAAGGTTCATCTCAGCATTTGCACATCCTTTCTATTCCCTTAGGTTACCTTTTTTCCTCCTTGAATCACTATCATGACAGTTTTTCATAAAACTGGTTTCCTTTGCCAACATGGCTTCTTTGAAGTCAATAGATGATATATCAAGTATCCATCCCATCCTGATTCCCAGAAGCCAAGGAACAGTAATTGACAGTGATGGAGAGGGAGAGCGGAAGGTCAGTTGATTCCCAAGGGGATGGTCTAGATGGGGAGATGTCATCAGTAGAGGTACAAAGTTTTTTCCTTCATTCCAAATTTTTCGTATTTTACTGCAACAGGGATCAAGAAAGAGTTCTTGCTACTCTTAAGAGTAGCTTTTCTCATCAAGCCTTTTCTTCCAGAGTCCTCAACAGTTGCCCACCAACCCCCCTCCTTCACGCATACCTCCATACTCACTGGGTATTTTTGCCTGAGTACAGCACTGAGCTCAATGCTAAAGGGAGCATATCACAATGTCCTTAGTGTAAAGGGGGGCAATGACAGCTGAGAGGAAGTGGGAAAATAAGAGCCCTGGAAATCAAGCAGGAAGGTGCTAGCCCTCCTATACCATTTAGTAACTTTATAGACTGGGACAAGATATCTACTGGATTACTTCAATTTTCTCATTTATCCAATGGAGATACTAATATGAATTTCAGAGGGATTTTATGATGATTTAATGCCATGTACTTTTGAAATTATAAAACCCCTACAATGGAATATGGTAGGTGGGGGAATAAAAGTCCAAACAGAATTGTTTGGATATTCATAGCAGATAGCACACTCCCCACCACATGTTACAGCTGATACTTTCCTTATGCTTTTACTATTTATAACAGATATACAAAGACCTAAATTCACAGTTCCATGTAAATAGTCTCAGAATTTCTTCTCAGGTAAAGTAGGCCAACAGTCTGCTCAGTAGTATTTTGTAAGCTAAAATTTTAAGTCACAAATATTAAGTCTTTTTTCTTAGTAAAGGGCTTAAATCGGGCAAGATTCAAATAAATAACTTCATTTATTGAATCATGGGATAGACCAAAAACTTCCCATAGAGATAGGAAACTCTTATATCCTTAGCCTCAAAAAACTTTTGATTGTAACCATATAAATGTCATTGTGAGAACTGAACTTCTTCATGTATTGCTATCCTAAAACCCCTTACATCACTGTAAAGTCCCTTCCAACTCTAAAAATCTGAATACATGAATAATTTTTTAATGCAGCAAGTTTTTACACTTGTGAAAAAAGCCAATCTCATTAAAGGATTGCAAAAGAATACTGATTCATTCCAAGAAAGGCATTTTATCTGAATTGTTTACAGCACTCCTTATTCATACTCGTGAATCATGGGTGTAAAAATATAGACCCCCCCCAAAAAACCCCAAAACCTGTCAAAAAATGTGAATGTCTTTAAAAACGCCTTTATGTGAAAAATCATTAATATAAGTTGGTGAGGCATGAAGTAAAAAAGAACTGCACAGATAAGGATAAATAGACATTATTCTTAAAGCAACTTATGTAGGATTTGCATTTATTTAAAATTCAATGATTGCTAACATGTATTGGCGATTTGCTTTATAGTAGGTGTAATAATAGCCACTATATCTTTTTTAATGGGCTAAATCCTCACAACAACCTTCTGGGTTTGACAAGCAACCAAGCTATTTTCCACAGTGGCCACATTTTTTTTTTTTAATTCCTTTTAAGGTATTCAGTTTGAACTCTGTAAATAATGCAAGATAGTACTTTGATATTACAGTATTAACATAGTGATTGGTTAAAGATTTCCAAATCTTTGTAGTAACATATTTTAAGTTGAAAAATTATCTCGGAAGATACATATGAAATTGCCAAACTCATAGAAGCAGAGAGTAGAATGCTTGTTGCTACAGGTTGGGAGCAGGGGTAAGATTTAGGGAAGTATTACTCAAAGTTCCAGTTATACGCAATGAATAAGTCCTAGAGATCTATCATACAATATAGTGCCTATAGTTAACAATACAATGTATTATATACTTAAAAATTTGCCAATAGGGTAGATTTTATGTAAAGTGTTCTTAGCATACACACATACAAAACAGTCTAATAGTAAATACCAACAGCAGGAGAAAATTTTTGGAAGTGACGTGTATGTTACGGCATAGATTAAGGTAATGGTTTCAAGGCTGTATGCTTACTCCAAACTCACCAAGCTCTATGAACTAAATGTATATAGCTTTTTGTATGTCAATCATACTCAATAAAATCATGGCTTTGCACTACAGGAAGCAAATAACCACAGTAATTTCAGGCATCTAGATGTTCCAAATATGAAAAATTTTTGTAAAAATCAGGAAGTTAAAAATATACAATCTTAATTTTTTTGAGGGGTAGAGATGCTTCTAGTTACCTGAAAATTCATTTTATCTCCTGTCTTGACTGCTGATATCTCCTGGTCCTTCCAAGAGAACACTTGTTAGAGGAGAAATAAAATGATTCTTTCAAGGCTCTGAGGGCCTCATTACAATCCAAGTCTGTTGTACATGACTACTATGAGGGTTTTGACAAAAATCCAAGATCTCAGCAAGGAAGTGTAGGTAAGGAGAATGTTGCCTGTTTCTTTCTCTTTCTGGCATTCCTGCTCTTTCACTGCTTCTATGAAATCCCAACATCCTTCCCATAAACTGTTTCCTATAATCTCAACCAGAGTAGGCTTCTGCTGTTGTCACCAGAGAAGTCACCATTCTCCTGGCCAACTCCAAAAATGTTCTTTCAGGCCTCAGCATAGATGCTGGAATTTTTATTCTGCCTTGTGCAGGAAGCAGAAATTCATCTACCTTTACTTCCATTCCTTTCTTCCCCTACTTCAAATGGTAATGAAAGGAATGAACCCATTTTACTTATATATAATTATTCATTCTCATAACCCTGAGTTTCCTTATTTTCAATAGTTTCATTTTATATGGAATTTTGTGATTATATTCATAGTAGTTATTTATGCCTCAAACCTGTACTTCATTGATTTTGGTTTTTCTACTCTTTAATTCTTCATTTTGAATCCCTCAGTCAGCAGGGCATCCACAAGCAGTTACTAGGTCTTAGTCTTTGCACATCATACTTTGGCTGAGAATGAAATTCTTAATTACATTTCCTCCTTTTAAAATATTACAAATTTTCCATTATCTTTAGGAACTCAGTATTGCAAGAAGTCTGAAGAAAATAACTTAATTTTGGTCTCTTTTAAAGGAAAGCTCTTTTCTTCCTCCCCATTGGATATTTGTAGGATATCATAAATATTTTTAAATATTTTTGATGAAATATGTCTACTTTGGATATTTAGAATTTAGACTTTTCTTTGACTATAATGAACCATTTTTCCAAACTGATTGCTTTTTTTTTTTTTAGCATATTAGAGTTATTATTTCTCCTGTCTCAGTCAGGATATAACCAAAGATGTAAAACCAGAGGGGATATTATTTATTACCGGGGCAGGGGAAGCTTTAGAGTCTCAGGAAAGTCTTTTCTTGAAAGAAGCAGCACTTCAGATGCATTATTTCTCTGTTTCTACTATGTTTTTTCACCTAAGTTGGCAAAGATAGCAAAGTTCCATGTGTTTCACAGACCAATGGCATAGGAGCTTCAAGCTTTAAATTGTTAACGTCAGGGTCAAGTAAGTATTACCAGATCTTACTTCCTAAATTCTATTCTACATTCAGGGCAAAGGAGGATACTTTAGAAAGATTAACCTTAAATTCATGAGGGTTGTCAACAGTCTTGAATCACCCCAACTATGCAAACTCAACTTGGCCCCAAATTTGTTAATTCCATGAGTTCAAACCCAGGTTTTGAATTTTAGGTTTCATCCTAAAATTATGAACTCAACCATAAAATGATGATAGATTTTATTAACAAAATAAAAAGAACAGATGAGCATTATTATTGAAAAATATGTCAACTTCTTAGATTACACTAGAGAAATAACTGGAAAAAATTATTGCTTATCCAAAGAAAAGTAAAATTCTGTTTTAGAATTTTGTCTCTAAGGAAAATGACTGCCTCAAGTACCACAGGAGAGCAGAAGAGAAATTAAAATAAAGAAAAGGAAGAAACAGGTTAAGATAGAGAGAAAATAGTTTCTTAGAGTAAGGTTGAATCTTCAGGAACATATTAAAGAAAAATTAAACTAAAAAGGAGATCGTAGTGGCCTTCAGATATAAAAGAGAAAGGAAAATGCAGTAAGTTCTGATATTAAAGAGGATCTCAGATATAGGGAAAATGTTTAGTTATTATTAGATCAGAAACAATGAGTCCAAAAGTTTCAAAATTACCCTAAAATCTGTTATGGACTGAAATGTGTCCTCCTAAAATTTATATGTTGAAGTCCTAACCTCCAATGTGACTATATTAAGAGAAAAGGTCTTTAAAGAGATAATTAAGGGTAAATGAGGTTATAAGACAGGGTCACTGATTCAACAGGACTAGTGTCCTCACAAGTAGAGGAAGAGATATCAGGGTTGCAGGCACAGAGAAAAGGCCATGTGAGGACAAAATAAGAGGAGATACCTGAGAACGCATGAGCTCTCACTCTCCCTATATATATGTGCACAAAGAATAGACTGTGTGAACACAAAGCAAGATGGAGCTACCTACAAGCCAAGAGAAAAGGCCTCAGAATGAAATCTACATTGCTGAATCTTGATCTTGGACTTCACAGCCTCCAAAACTTTAAAAAATAAATTTCTTTTGTAAAAGTCACCCAATCTGTGATATTTTTTTATAGTAGTTCTAGCAGACTAATACAAAGTCTGAGGGGGGGAAAAAGTACTCTAAAATAACACTCTTGAGAGACCTAGAGTCCAGAAAAATATTAAAAAGTAGATTCTTATAAACAATGAATCTTGCAACACTGAAAAAAAAAAGCAAATTCTTAAAATTGCTAATAGAAAATCTATGGTAAAATCAATGGATTTTTCTTGCATCCCCTTCGATACCTCTCTAATCCACACATTTCTAAGAATCTGATTGTGTCAGTCCCTTATCTAAACTCCACATGCACACACACAAAAGCCCAAACTAATTAGCTTGGAAGATAAGCCTTTTCAATACTGAATTGTTTCTTGATAGATCCCAACCCTGTACCCTGGTTTCTAGTTGTACCAAACTACATGCAGACCTCTGAGCATTATTAACGTTAGCATGTAGTCCTTCTGCCTAATAGGCCCTCTTATCCTATTCTGCATGGATCTTGGAAGACTCAATTTAAGTACCAATTTTATGAAGCTCTTCTTTACTCATCCAGATAGAATTATCCGTGCATTTGTACCACCTATAACATTTTATTTTTCTTAACTATTTCTCACATTACATTTTAAGCCAGTAGTTACCAAAAGAGGTAATACAGCCCTCTAGGAGGCATTTTAAAATACAAAGGGCACTTTTTTTATTTTTAAAAAATATTTATTTATTTATTTTTATTTATTCAATATTGTACTTAGTTAACACAGCACAATATTGGTTTTTGGAGTATAATTCAGTGATTCATCACATATATAACACCTAGTGCTCATCATAAAAAGTGCCCTCTTGAATACCCTTCACCCATCAATCCCATTCCCCCCCCATCAACCTTCAGTTTGTTCTTTATCGTTACAGTCTCTTATGGTTTATTTCTCTCTCTCCCATCACCCCCCCCCACTTTCCCATATGGTCATCTGTTTCCTTTCTGAAATTACACATATGAGTGAGATCAAATGATATTTGTCTTTCTCTGACTTATTTCACTTAGCATAATACATTCTAGGCTCCATCCATGTCATGGCAAATGGCAAGTTTTGATTTCTTTTTGATGGCTGAGTAATATTCCACAGCATGCATATGTACACACACACACACACACACACACACACACACACACACACCATTTTTATCCATTCATCAGTTGATGGACATTTGGGTTCTTTCCATATCTTGGTTACTGTTGGTAATGCTACTATAAACATAGAGGGGCATGTACCCTTTCAAATCTGTATTTTTGTACCCTTCAGGTAAATGCCTAGTAGTGCAAATGCTGGGTTGTAGGGTAGTTCTATTTTTATCTTTCTGAGAAACCTCCATACTGTTCTCTAAAGTGGCAGCACCAGTTTTCATTTCCACCAACAGTACAAGAAGGATTCTATAAGGGCCATTTTTGTTATCATAAGGGCCAATTTTGTTATCATAAGATTGGGGCTTGGAGGACCACTATAAACATAAAGTGGGATGTCTCAGGGATGCTAAACATCTTGCAATCTGCAGACAGTCCTTTATAAAAAAAAAAAGGGCATCATGTCCAACTTTTGAATATTCCTTTAGATTTCCATATAGGTGAAAAATTTATAACTGTCTGAGCTGAGATTCAAACTCTGGTTTATATATCACCAAAAATATCACTGGACAGGAATTAAACTACTACATAAATTGAGGAAAGAATCTACTTGGGTTTTGTTCAGAACTTTACAAAGTTGTTCCCATTTCAGAAAGTCAGGTCACTGACAGTACCACTGTGAGCGGTATTTGAATCACCAACACAACACAACTAGATCAGTCTGTATTTGTAGCCTTAGAATCATGGTGATTCTAAGTATATTTACAAATTTCCTTCTTTGGATCTTATTTCAAATGTCAAACATAACTTTAAAATGTAGCCAAATTTTCAGTTAAATATTTGAAATTAGGTACAGCTATTTGAACAAATAAACAGTCACCAATGTGCTTACTTTGCCAACTCATTTTCCTAATCAAGCTAATAAATCCATCAAGATTAAGTGAGTATTTTACAAAGGAACATGCTCATCAAATTGGAAAAGATACATATATATTTTATACATATATATATTGAAAAATACTGAAAACTGCAATACCATCACTGGAATGTTTGATAATGTTCTACACAAAAGAAGACAAGTCTCAATGTATTCTTCAGAGCAACATAAATGATCACAAAATATGGTATGCTACACAACATTCAAGAAAAATTAATCTTAACAGCTGTATAAAAGATGATAAAAATACATCATATTTAATGATTTCCTCTATTCCAGTGCATTGTTGCCTTAAGAAGTTTACAAAAGTTGAAACCAACTGAATAATAAATCTTTATTACAAGTAGATGAAAGCATCCTGACTCAGAGAGGCTTTACCACTTGCATATGTCAAGTTTGAAAGGACAGAAGTTGTAAAGTGTTATTTTCAAGATTACTGACATGAATAAAAAAGAATTGTCAATTTTGAAACCTTCAAAATTACTTAAAAGAAAAAAATACTTTTCGAACATCATTGCTTATATAACAGATAACAGAGCACGAGTAATGATCGTTTAGAACCAATTTAAAAAAGATGCACACATATATGCACAAAAACCTCATAGAAAAAAAGATCAGGATTGTGGTGACCCAAGGCAGGGGACAAGAGAAGGGGGAACTGGAGGAAGGAAGGTGGTCAAAAGGTACAAACTTCCAGTTATAAGATAAATACACATTAGGGATCTGAAAGCAAACACAGGCAGTAATCTCTTATACATGGGCCTTAGCAACATATTTATGGATATGTCTCCTCAGACAAAACAAACAAAAGCAAAAATAAACCATTGGGACTATACCAAAATAAGCAGCTTTTCCACAGTAAAGGAAACCATCAACAAAATGAAAAAACAACCTACTGAATGTGAGAAAATATCTGCAAATGATAGATCCAATAAGGGGTTAGCATCCAAAATAGATAAAGAACTTATACAACTCAACACCAAAAAACAAATAAAAACAAAACAAAACCCAACAATCAGATTTTAAAATGGGCAGGCACCTGAATAGACAGTTTTCTAAAGAAGATACACAGATGGCCAACAAACATATGAAATGATGCTCAATATTACTCATCATCAGGGAAATGCAAATCAAAATCACAATGAGATATCATCTTATACCTGTCAGAATGTCTGCTATCACAAGGACAAGAAATAACAAGTGATGGCATGGATGTGGAGAAAAGGGAACCTTCGTGCACTATTGGTGGGAATAAAAATTGATACAGCCATTATGAAAAATAGTATGGAGATTCCTTAAAAAATTAAAAATAGAAATACCATATGATCCATTAATTCCACTACCAGATATTTACTCAAAGAAAACAAAACTACTAATTTAAAAAGATACATGCACCCCTTTGTTTGATATGGCATTATTTACAATAGCCAAGATATGGAAGCAACTCAAGTAGCCATCAATAGATGAGCGGATAAAGAAGAGGCAGTGTATATATCTATATATTTTTATATAGAGAGATATATATCTATATCTATATACATGCAAACACAATGAATGTTACTAAGCCATTAAAAAATGAAATTTTGCCATTGGTGGAACATGGGTAGGCCTAGAGGATATTATGCTAAGTGAAATAAGTAAGACAGAGAAAGACAAATTTCATATGATTTCATTTATAGATAGAATCTAAAAAACAAAACAAACAAACTTAAATACAGAGAAGAAACTGGTGGTTGCCAGAGGGGAGGTTCATTGGGGGATGGGCAAAATCAGTGAAAGGGATTAAGAAATATAAACTTCCAGTTGTAAAATAAATTAAAGAGATGAAAATTATAGCATAGGAAGTATAGTCAATAAATAACACTATAATAACATTGTACAGTGACAGATGGTGACTACACTTATGGTGAGTAATGCACAGAATTGTTGAATTACTATGTTGTACGTCTGACATACAGCATACAATGTATATAACAATGAATGTCAACTGTACTTCAATAATAAAAAATAAGAAATATGGATGTAAGTACAACATGTGACTACAGCTAACACTGCTGTATGTATATAGGAAAGTCATTATGAGAATAAATCATGAAAGTTCTTATCACAAGGAGAAAATTTTTTTCCTTTGTTTTCTTCTTTCTTTCCCTTTTACTGTATTTTTATGAGAAGATGTTAGCTTAACCTCTTGTGGTAATCATTTCATAATATATGCAAAATAATCCATTATGCAGTATACTTTAAGCTTTATATAGTGATGGGCCTTAGCAAAGGCCCATCAGTATATAAAGTATACTGTATATAAAGTATATAAACTTTATACTGTATGTAAAGTATACAGTATATAAAGTATATAAACTTTATACTGTATGTAAAGTATACAGTATATAAAGTATATAAACTTCATATAGTGATCAATTATTCTCTCAATAAAACTGGAAAAAATATAAAGCACAGACACTCCTAAGTTTCCTTTTGCTTTTAAAACTTTATAATGCTGTTGGTTTTAAAATTGTGTGCATTTAGTTCATTAGAAAACAGTATGACTTTCCATCTCCACACATTTAACCCTTAACAAAAGGTACAATTATATTAAACCTGTATCTGTAGAAAAGATGAGTTCAGGAAATAAATTTAACAACAAAAAGCAGTGTGCTTTCTTTGGGAGTAAATAAAATGATATATGAAAAGGTACTCTGTTACTCTTACTTTCCTCAACACGGTTCTGAACTTTGCCTACCTGTCAGGAATACAACTGAAAATGATTTTAATATCTGAGATATTTCCTCATCTTCAGTCATTCTCATACACTCCCACAATGTATACCTTCCTGGGCTACCACCTGGAATTTTTTTTTTAATTCAACTCATGTTTAACTCAGCATTTATGTTAAATGGCAAGTCTTAAGATCATGAATTTGATGTACTAAACTTAAATTACTCAACAAAATAAAACTATTACTATTAAAGTAAAATAAAAAAAAATATGGGGTTTGGGAGAAGGGGGTGGGATTATGGACATTGGGGAGGGTATGTGCTTTGGTGAGTGCTGTGAAGTGTGTAAACCTGGTGATTCACAGACCTGTACCCCTGGGGATAAAAATATATGTTTATAAAAAATAAAAAATTAAAAAAAAAAACACACAATGGATTGAAGTGACAAATAAATGACATATATTATTTTGGGTAAAAATACAATTTTATAAGTTTATTCATTTTTCTAGTAAATTCACATTAAAATAAATTCTAATTTTGAATGCCATATCAGCATAATTAAAAAGTGAAACTATATATATTGAAATATAGTTCTCTACAAAACTAAACACAATTTTTCTTATAAATGTTCCTTACTTCTGCTCAGGTAACTATAGTAAAATTCTTAATTTAGTAGGGCAATTTATATGTCAGATTTTAAAATTATATATAATTGTATAATAAATATATAATATGCATCACAAATGTATATAGAAATAATTTGTTTCATACATATATTTCTACTTTGTAATATGTTCTGATCTGATTTACTATGTGACATTAGTATTTCCAATAAATATCATAGTTTGCAAATAATAACTGAGGTGCATCACATATACGTAATACTTAAATTGAAGAACTGATTTTTCACAAAATGTTCTAAATAGAAGAATAAAAGTATGCCTTTATATATACCTTATACTAAGTGATAACTATATTTGCAAATGTGAATATAAAAGGACATCAGAAAGAAAAAAGTACCAAATGTTTTTAAAAAGTCATTTTGTTATTCATCAGTAATACTTACTGAGAATTATTGAGATAAAGTCCACCGATCAACTAATGTTCAAAATACCTTCAATGACAGATTACCCACAATCTATCAAACGTCTCAAAGAATCTGAATGTCTTATCCAAATAAGATGGTTCTCCAATAAATTAAAAAAAAAAAAAAAGATTTGCGAGTGACTGGGTGGCTCAGACATTGGGTGTCTGCCTTCAGCTCAGGTCATGATCCCAGCGTACTGAGATGAAGCCCCACATCGGCTCCCTGCTCAGCAGGAAGCCTGCTTCTCCCACTCCCCAACTTGTGTTCCCTCTTCTCAATGTCTCTCTCTCTCTCTCTGTGTCAAATAAATAAATAAAATCTTGAAATAAATAAATAAATAAAAATTTAAAAATATTTGGCCTACATTATGGGGTTCTGTGGAATGTTTGATATAATCAATGAAAAAAATAAACATCAAATTTGAAATAACGCGAAAGAGTGAGGTATATCTTCCAAGCCATATTTGAAAAGGTCCTTCTCTTTATTTAATTTATAATTATTTTAACTTATATTTTATATTTTAATATGTATATTTTTAAATATGCAGAAAAGCTGAAAGACCAGGACAATAAACACCTATATCCCCACTACCTAGATTCAACAGTTATAAGAATTTTCCCATAATCAGTTCCTATGTTCATGTATGTATATTTTGCTAAAACATTTCAAAGGAATATACAGATATCATGCTACTTTATGCCTAAATTCTCAAGCATAGATCTCCTACATATAAGGATATTCTCTTACATGGCCATAACAGTATTATCACATCCACAACAATTTGGAATAATTATCTAATGTCATTTTCAAATGTCTCCAATTGTCCCCAAAATACCTTTTATAATTGTTTTTTGTTGTTTTCAATAGGGATCTAATCAAGGTTCACACTTTGTATTCGTTTGTTATACAACTCTTTCATTTCTTTAATCTAGAAAATTTCTTGAATCTATCTTTAAAAAAAAAATAAAGTGACCACTAGGCCACTTGCGTTTCACAATTCCACATTCTGGATGCTTCTGATTGTCTCCTTATGGTGTAGTTTAACTTATTGCTCCCTCTCTCCTGTAAACAGGAAATTCATTCTATGGGCTTAATTAGATTCATGTTAAAAATTTTTGGCAGAAAACATCATATAATGCTTATCCTTCATATTCACTCACATAGGAAGTAGAAAAGAGCAATTCTTATCCTATTAAACTAATGCTATCACGTGGATCAAGGGGAATCATCAGATCTCTCCATTGGAAAGGGACATTTAGAGCATCAATGACCTCCTTCTTAAACCTTAAGGAAAGGGGACCAATCTCATTAAAATTGAAGGGAATTTTCTTTTTTCAATAAATGAAATACTTAAAAATAACCTTGCTCACCGGGGACTTTTACAGTTTTCAGCCTTGCAGTATTATCTATCTAACATGAAGACAGATTAAAAATACTTGACTCAGAAATATATTGCTCTCATTTGGATGCAATAATAATTAGACTCAGTTAATAATCAGACAGTTAACTTTTACAATAGAAGATTCTGAACTTTTTAAAACAGTTTTAATGGTTTTAAACAGATGTGAAATATGTCAGCAAGCATTTCCAAAAGAAATTAATTGATCTTCAAAAGGACTTTTGGACAAACCATGATTTAACCAATCTATTTAAAAAGGTTTAGGATCTAGCTAAGACTTTCACACCCATCTATTTGAAAATGACCTAAATTATGGCAGCATTTCCTGCTATCTTTATAGCTGAGAGTTGTTTTAGTGTGCTCATTGTCATGTAAACCAACTGCAAAGATGTGACAGGACATTTTAAACTAACTTTAATAGACAATACAAAATATTAAAACAGATATCTCATTGAATTTCAATGAAAGATAGTTTTCAAATATTTCATACTTTCATATCAATTTTAAGTACTCTTATAAGACATACATGTTACAAACTTATGTTTTGAAACTATGTGTTAAGTTTTTGGTTACTTGTTTTGTTTCTGTTTAACTCTGATATTGAGGCCCCAGAGAGAGGCGTTATCTCTCCATAGCCTCTTGTATGACTACTTCTTTTACCAGTCTATTTTTATTCATTGTTGCTTATTAAAAAATAGTCTTTGACATATTTTTAATTTCTAGAAGCTGGATATATAACTTAATAAGTTATGGAATATTTTTTTAAAGATTTTATTTATTTATTTGACAGAGAGAAATCACAAGTAGACGGAGAGCCAGGCAGAGAGAGAGGAAGGGAAGCAGGCTCCCCGCTGAGCAGAGAGCCCGATGCGTGACTCGATCCCAGGACCCTGAGATCATGACCTGAGCCGAAGGCAGCGGCTTAACCCACTGAGCCACCCAGGCACCCCAATTATGGAATTTTTGATAGCGTAAAAGTTTTCTGAGATATCTTACTACTACTTCATGTCATAATATAGAAAATAATTTCCCCCTTCATTTAAAAATAATGCCCAGGAGCGCCTCGGTGGCTCAGTGGGTTAAAGCCTCTGCCTTCGGCTTGGGTCATGATCTCAGGGTCCTGGGATCGAGCCCCACATCGGGCTCTCTGCTTGGCGGGGAGCCTGTTTCCTTCTCTTTCTCTGCCTCCCTCTCTGCCTACTTGTGATCTCTCTGTCAAATAAATAAATAAAATATTAAAAAAATAAAAATAAAAATAATGCCCAACTCATTCTTCATCACCTTCTTCCTTTGACAGCCTGCAACTTCTCTTCACATGTTTTCCCTACTTCAGTTAAATGTTTCTCCCTCTTTCCTATCACATACAAACTAATTTGGTTTATTTTAGCTTATCCTAAACTATTCCTATTCTGGGGGCCACCATGTCTCTGCTCTTTTTTTGTTCTTTAACCCTTGTAAGGAAAGACTTCTAATCTTCTTATTCATTTTAGTAGATAAAAGCATCTAACTACATCATTATATTTTCCAAGCTAATTGTCCCTGAAAATTAAAATGTTAGATACATTATTTGCTTATATATTATTTTTCGTGTGTGTATCTCTTTTTTTTTATTTTTTCAATTTATTTATTTTCAGAAAAACAGTATTCATTATTTTTTCACCACACCCAGTGCTCCATGCAATCCATGCCCTCTATAATACCCACCACCTGGTACCCCAACCTCCCACACCCCCGCCACTTCAAACCCCTCAGATTGTTTTTCAGAGTCCATAGTCTCTCGTGATTCACCTCCCCTTCCAATTTCCCCCAACTCCCTTCTCCTCTCTAACACCCCTTGTCCTCCATGATATTTGTTAATGCTCCACAAATAAGTGAAATCATAATAATTGACTCTCTCTGCTTGTGTATCTCTTTTATATTGCATTTAGGATAAAGTTGATTCTTTTAAAATTGTGGTTGAATATATATGACATAAATTTTCCATCTTAACTACTTTAAATATATATTTTAATAGTGTTCACATTGTTGTCCAACCAATCTCCAGAATAATTTGGTCTTGCAAAACTGAAACTCTATACCCACTAAACATCTCCCCATTCCTCTCTGTCCCAGCCCCTGAGGACAATGTTGATTTTTAAATTGTGTATACAAGTAAATTATATTAAATGTTAATTAAACTAAATTAAAATTTCATTTTGAGGTAGAGAAGGAATTTTACAAACTATTTTTTAAAAGAAAGAAAGGTCGACCAACCTTGGGTCTAATAGAGTGTGATGATGAATTTTATGTATCAAGTTGACTAGGTTAAGGGATAACCCAGATAGGTGGTAAAACATTATTTCTAAGTGTGTCCATGAGGGTGTTTCTGGAAAAGATTAGCATTTGAATCAGTAAACTGGGTAAAGAATATTGCCCTCACCAATGTGGGTGGGCACTATCCAGTCCACTGAGGGCTAAACAGGAAAAAAAAAAAAAAAAGGCTGAGGAAAGGTGAATTTGCTCTGTTGAGCTGGGACATCCATATTCTCCTGCTCTAGGACACTGAGGATCCTCGTTCTCAAGTCTTAGAACCTAGAGGGAATTACACCACCAGCAAGCCTGGTTCTGGAGCTGGCAGCTGGGAATCATGGGACTTCTCATGTATAAGCCATTTCAATAACAAATCTCAAGAACTCTGACTAATACACATAGTCAAGGACCATTACTCTAAGCTACTTGAACGAAGAGTTTCTTATTTATCTTGGTATTTCCAAGGCTATTTATAGCACTGTGTAAATAACACAAGTTCAATAAAAGTCATTAAAAACAAAATCACACACCCCAAATGGCATCACTTAGATTAAGATAGACATCACAAGGTCCAAGTCAGTAAGCCAAAACTTAGTACCTAACTGGTTTCAACCCACCAGAAATACATGGGGATTTCCTGGTCAGCAACAGGAAATTTACAGACAGACCCCTTAGCAAGGTGACTTTGCCTAAAACCATGAGGTTAGGGGAAGGCTCCATAGCTCAGGGGTTAGGGCACTGGTCTTGTAAAACAATGAGGGATTTTTGCTAATAATTTCTTTTTTCCTGCTCCCTACCATTAAAAACTTTCCTTTTCTGTAGCTCCTTAAAGCTTCCCTCTACTTGCTAGATAGGAGGCTGCCCAATTCATGACTCCATTAATAAAGCCAATTAAGACTTTAAAATTAGGGGTGCCTGGGTGGCACAGTGGGTTAAAGCCTCTGCCTTCAGCTCAGGTCATGATCCCAGGGTCCTAGGATCAAGCCCTGCATACAGCTCTCTGCTCAGCAGGAAGCCTGTTTCCTCCTCTCTCTCTCTCTGCTTGCCTCTTTGCCTGCTTGTGATCTCTGTCAAATAAATAAATAAAATCTTTGAAAAAAGATTTTAAAATTACTCAGTTGAGTTTTTATTTAAAATTTTATTGGAAAAATTAATTACTGATATGCTGAGTGAAAGAAAACAGTCACAAAATACCACACTTTGTATGATGCCATGTAATGAAATGTCTAGAATATGAAAATCAATAGAAAAAAATAGATTAGTGGTTTCTTAGGCCTGGGAGAGGGAAGTGAAGAAAGCGACCTGCCAGTGAGAACTATAAACCACTGATGAAAGAAACAAAGAATGGAAAGATAGCCCCTGCTCATAAATTGCAAGAATACTGATAAAATGCCCATACTACTTGAGCAATCTATAGATTTAATGCAATCCCTATCAAAATACCAACAGCATTTACCATAGAACAAGAAAAAATAATCCTAAAGTTTGTATGGAACCAAAATGACCCTGAATAGCCAAAGCAACTTTGAAAAAGAACTAAACTAATATACCTCAATTCCAAGATATACTATAAAGTTGTAGTAATTTCAAGATATACTACAAAGCTATAGTAATCAAAACAGTATGATACTGGCACAGAAACAGACATATGGATCAACAGAACAGAAAGCTCAGAAATAAACCCACCCATATATGGTCAATTAATCTGCAACAAAGAGGCAAGAATATGCAATGAGAAAAAGACCATCTTTTCAACAAATGGTGTTGGGAAAACTGGATGGCTACATGCAAAAGAATGAAACTGGACCACCTTCTTATACCATATACAAAAACTCAAAATGGATGAAAACCCTAAATATAAGATCTGAAACCATAAAAACCCTAGAAGAGAGTACAGGTAGAAATGTCAATTTCTCTGACATTGGCCATAGAAACATTTTTCTAGATATGTTTCCTGAGGCAAGGGAAACAAAAGCAAAATAAACTATTAGGACTATATCAAAATGAAAAGCTTGTTCACAACAAAGGAAACAGTCAACAAAACTAAAACACAGCCTGCTGAATTGGAGAAGATATTTGCAAGTGACATATCTGGAAAAGATTAGTATCCAAAATATATAAAGAACTTATACAACTGGACACCAAAAAACAAATAATCCAATTAAAAAATGGGAAGAAGGCATGAACAGACATTTCTCCAAAGAAGACACACAGATGGCCAATAGACACATGAAAAGATGCTCAACATCATTCAGCATCAGGGGAAAACAAATCAAAACCACAGTGAGATATCACCTCATACCAGTCAGAAAGCTAAAATAAAAAACACAAGAAGTAACTGTTAACAAGGATGTGGAGAAAAAAAAAAAAAGAACCCTCTTACACTGTTAGTGGGAATGCAAACTGGGATAGCCACTGTAGAAAACAGAATGGAGGGTCCTCAAAAAATTAAAAACAGAAATACCATATAATCCAGTAATTCCCCTACTGGGTATTTACCTAAGAAATATGAAAACACTAATTTGAAAGGACATATGCCTCTTATGTTTATTGCAGCACTATTTACAATAGCCAAATTATGAAAGCAACCCAGATGTCCATCAACAGATGAACAGATAAAGAAGAGGTGGCATATATCTATACAATGGAATATTACTTAGCCGTAACAAGAATGGAATCTCACCATTTGCAACAACAAGGATGGATCTAAAGGGTATAATGCTAAGTGAAATAAGACAGAGAAAAACAAATATCATATGATTTCACTCATATGTGGAATTTAATAAACAGAATATGAATAAAATAAAAAAGAAACAAAACAAAAACAGACCCTTAAATATAAAGAACAACCTGATGGAAACTGGAGGGAAGGTGGAGAGATGGGTGAAATAAGGGGATTAAGAGTACACTTATTATGATAAGCACTGAATAATGTATAGAATTGTTGAATCAATATACTGTACTGCTGAAAGTAATACAACACTGTATATTATACTGCAATTAAAATTAAAAAAATAAAAATAAATATTCCCAAATTTAGACACTTACCAGCCATTCATCACCTAAAAACATACTAGTTCTCCCTACCTGTCTGTCTCTGTTACCTGTCCTTTTTCTCTCACAAGGAGGCTGTGACATTTGCTTAGCTTGAAGACTGACACCATAAAGTTTCAAAAGAAGGCAAGATTGGTTTTCAGTGTCTACTTTTCACAAAAAGTCCCCTAAAATTTTGAAGGCAGATGCTTTGATCCACAGGATAAAGGGATTTCCCTTACTTCGCAGGAGCACTCAAGTTGTATTTAGACTGAAACCAGGTCTGTGGGTGGTATGGAGTCAGTATTTTGGTTTGGGTGTCACAAGACCAATTCTATTTATGTGTTTGATGAATTTCAGAAAACTCTCCTCTTCAATTCACTCTCCAGAGAGACATTTCTGTCAGTGGGTTGATTCCACCCTGCTCTGTCTTTCAGAGTAAAAATTACATGTTTTGCACATCTTCTAAGTCACCATTTGTTCGTTCTCAGCTCCCTGAGAACAAATATTTCTGTAATTGACCTTTGATCACCTTCATCTATACAAGATTATTCTCTAGTGCTCAGACCTCCTGGGTGGCTTTAGAATATTGCATTTCAAACTTTTATCCTTGGTCACACTACTTCCTTAGGGAGTCCATTATTTTTAGTCAGAAGGTCCCTATCCCCAGTTTAATTTGTTAAATTGTGTCTCCAATCTAGCTTCATATTCTCAGCTTTTCTCTTGGAATCACTGTATTCAACGCCTACTGCTTTTGTGTCTTCTGAAAAGATAGTATCTTCCTCCTTAGAGATGAAGGTTCTTTTCCTAAACACCTCTAATATGTAACTAATTAAGAAATGAGTCCTTTTATGGTATGGTTTCTAGGCTCAGAAGGCAGGGACTCTCTGATGGCAATGAGGGGTCTAAAATAGTTTTATTATCTTTTAATTACCTTCAAATTCAGTATTATCTCAAACTATTACCTACCTATTTTAGTGCAATTCATACAAAGCTGTCTGCACAGATTTGATGATAATGATGATGGTAACGTAAATTGAAGGCACTGGCGATTGCTCAAGGTAATGGTACAAAAACTGGGTTGATGAAGGGATGACTTATAACCTTTCTGAATGAAAAATGGCAGGGATGAATGAGAAAATAACAGTAGACCATGAAAAAAATATATATGGACAATCTAAGTGGCACAAGTTACGACTTCCAAAATTACAACTACTTTCCTTCCTATTGTCTCACAGTTCTCAGTGAGCCCCCAAAGATGAAAATAATATATGGTAAGTGCCCGTACATAGGTTCCAGGACACCAGTGTGGCTCCAAACTGGTTCTATAACCTGAAACCCATTCCCCACTATCATCATCCCTTTACATATAAGAGAAGTTAAGAGTGTGACAAGAATGAGAAAGATTGAAGAGGACTTTTTTGAAGGGAGTTGCGGGTGAACTATGTGTTCCCTCATTGCATCTTTCAAGATGAATGTGCTGAGCTTAAAAAGAACATTTCAGAGAAACTGCACATATACCTTATAGAGTTCAGGGGGGTGACAGGGAATGTTAACAGACTCTTCCTTAAAAATGGATGAAGCTATCTTCATAACACAGTGAAAAGCTAGGAGCAACAGAAACCAGCCACTCTTCCAACCATTATGGGGCAAGGTAGCTGGCCTTGAGTTATTCTGAAAGGATGAGGTATATAGATCCCAGCAGAAAGATGCATGGAAATGGTATCACCAAAATCAGGAAAACAGAATTCATTGAAGTATCCGCCAGGAATAAAGCCAGCTTTAGGGCATCTGCTGCATGAAGGGTTATAACTGTGGACTACAAAAACACCTGCCACATAAGCTTTCGTTCTTCAAAAGTTCCCCTTATCCCTATGCCTGACTTAGAGGGTTCAGAAATAGCAATTGTAAATAGGGGAGAAAGTGGAGGGTGGGAGATAAAGAAACCAAGCCCACCACCACCCAGTCAGTTTCAAACTTGGTCAACCTTGAGTTATGGAGGAGGAGAGAAACTTTAAAGTAAATGGAGAGGGGCACCTGGGTGGCTCAGTGGGTTAAAGCCTCTACCTTTGGCTCAGGTCATAATCCCAGGGTCCTGGGATCAAGCCCTGCATACAGCTCTCTGCTCAGCAGGGAGTCTGCTTTCTCCTTTCTCTCTGTCTGCCTCTCTGCCTACTTGTGATCTCTGTCTGTCAAATAAATAAATAAAATCTTTTTTAAAAAAAAAGTAAATGGAGAAGAAAATGAAGTTTTGATATATTTCCCTGGGGTTGTTTAAATCTTAAAAAGAGTCTGTTTATTAGTAAACAGAAAAATAATGAGATATTCCCAAAAGATTGTCTGGGGGTGAGAAAGAGCAGATGCAACAGGTTTAAAGAGAACAAATAAATTCTTCCAAACCTTACCATTTCAGCTCCTTTAACAAACTGCTTATCCTGATGTTATCCTTAGTTGAGCACTTATTAACTGCCAGAATCTTATGTCCTATAATAAAGTAAATCTATGAGACAGGCCAGTTCTCACTGTCTCCTGGTAATTTAGGAATAATATTCTTTTGGAGCTTATTAGAAAGAAATTCTTAAGGGATTTCATAAAGAAAATGAAAAGATGAGCTCCAATGATTAGAAGCCAGCACAACTGCATTTTCAAATGCTTGGATAATAGGTAATCCTTTCCCTAAGATAATTCTAACCCCAATCCTCCTAAGTGGACCCTTAAACTCAAATAGAAGATTTCTTCTCTGAGAGGCAAAGTACTTATTGGACAAAGTACTAATGAACTGAGGTAGATTTACACACAAATGATGATGGTTAAGCTCCTTTCTTCCTGTCCAAGGCTGGGAGGGTGGCAGCAATGTATTGACACGGGCATGTGTTTTTGCAAAAGAAAGTAAGCGACTTAATCTTGAGACCCCTGTCTCTTTCTACTTGGACCTCCCTCCTGTCATATTTCTTCTTGTGCTTGGTGGTGTTGAAGAGAATCTAGACATGTGGAGACCTGACTGGGGGAGGATGAGTTGGGGTTGAGGATGAGTTAAGGATGAGTTAGTTTGGGTTTAGTGGGATATATTTATGTGGTTCATAGTAAAAGGATTGCTAACTCTCTCTCTCCCCCACTCTCCCATGTAGTCCAGGTTTTCAGGAATGTTCCTCCTGCCTATACTGTACTGACTTGCTGGGCATCGAGACAAGAAAAGTGTACAATCGGAGGTTGAATCACAATATGAATGTGACAAATGTGTCCTGTGGCTCTTAACATGAGACACTGGAGAAGAAAAGGGGTTTGAAAGGTATGGAGCCACAAACCAACTCGCGGAAAATTATCCTAGTCATCAAATGTGTAATATCATAAGCACAGATTTGGTTTCCATCAATAGCTACTCAAAAAGAAGTTCTATCCTATTATATGGCATATGAAATTATAAACATAATATGTTATTTCCCCCCCTTTTTTTTGATGGGGATTATGCAAGACAGAATTTACCAGAATACCAGGTTTTTAGGCATAAACCTAGCGGTACTACCAACAACAACTACATCAAAAGGCAAAATGCATGTTTTATGTACCATATGATTGTGACTCTTTCCTTGCTTCCCTATTATATGTGTCCTTTCAAATCATCTCAAATTCCCTTGATGAAACTATCATGCTAAGACTTATGTCAAAATAGAGCTTAAGGCCACCAGACTAAGGTGTCTCAGAGTGAACATTACTTCTAACATTGTGCTACCAGAGTTAGCCTCTTTAATCAGTCATTAGAATGTTGCTTTGTCTAAAAACTATCTACTAGAATGGACTTTTGATAAAGTAACCTACCCACACCTCTAAGATCTCTCATCTCTGGAAAAAGTAATGCTGCTATAAATTAATGGGATGTAATTCCTTATTTCAGTTAATCTTTAGAAAAAAATCCTAATTAGAAAAACAATTTAGTTGTATAATTTAAACTAAACCATGAAGCCTCCAGGAGATTTTAAGTCCTCCTCCCTATCTCCACACATAGCTCAAGAAGGATGAAAAGATAACCTGTTTCTCAATGAAACCCAGACGTTTACTGTCATAGCAAATGGGTCCAGATGCCAACTCTATGTTCATATAGATCAAGTCTTGCCTCTCATTGTTCTTCCAGTCACACTATTTCCATGAGAACAAACTTCTCTGACTTACTTAGAAATAGTTTGAAAAATGTTTCCCTGCTTGGGGTGCCTGGGTGGCTCAGTTGGTTAAGCAGCTGCCTTTGGCTCAGATCATGATCCCAGGGTCCTAGATGGAGCCCTGCATTGGGCTCCCTGCTCAGGGGAGACCCTGCTTCTCGCCCTGCCCCTCACTCTGCTTACTTGTGCACTCTCTCTCTCCATCAAATAAATAAATAAAATATTTATTTTTTAAAGTTCCTCGGCTTATGTTCAAATGAGAACTCAGTTTGGTAGTGTGAGCATCTAATAACATCACAAGTGTTATGAATACATATCACATGGGGATAGAGGAACTCCCTTGTTGTAAATGAACCAGCAGAGGTCATCTTATAAATATTTCACTGCTGTTCTATATTTTATTTATATTTAGGTAAGGCATTTTGTGACAATTAAGTTAGATTCAAGGATGACTGGGGTATGAAAGATCAAATACATAGGCATTTAACCTCTGACTAAAGTCAAAACATCACACACTAATGTCCAAGAATATTTCTTCCCATAGAAGTCCTCTACTCTTACACTGATAACATTATCATCAAAGTATTACATATCCAGCAACTCTTTGAAATCCTCTTTCAAAGGAAGTTATCTCCTGGCTTTCCTAAACAAAATGCAAAGAATGTATGTGGAAGTCTAAGCACAGTCTGCTTTTTGTTATAGTCATGCATTATCTATGGACTGATAGATGCAAGAAATACAAATACAAATACAAAAATACAAATACAAAAATAACTCTGTGTTCATTTCATTATCTTAATATGCCTTTTACCATTCTGGAAGCAAAGAATAAATAATTTTTAAAAAAATAATTGAATGGGTGTACCTGGGTGGCTCAGTGGGTTAAGCCTCTGCCTTCGGCTCAGGTCATGACCCCAGGATCCTGGGATCGAGCCCAGCATCAGGCTCTCTGCTCAGCGGGAAGCCTGCTTCCCTCTCTCTGCCTGCTTCTCTGCCTACTTGTGATGTCTGTCTGTCAAATAAATAAATAAAATCTTTAAAAAAAATAATTGAATGAAAAAAATAATATAAAATATAACATGCAATATAGATTATCATAAACAAATTTCTCATCTCATGATGATTCATATCATCAACAAAGTTCTCATTGGGAAGAAAGAAGATGCTAGGTGGAATGGGGGAAGGCAAGAAAGACTATTGAGGGTAGGATCTTAACAAATAATGATAAAAATCACAAGTCACTTTATTGTAAATTCCATACACCCACACGTCAGTGACTTGTTACTTGTAAAACACAGTCAGTTTTTATAATTATTTCACCAACAGCAGTAACAGCAGTGTCATGAATTCAAACTATAAATAAATGCTTGATTTTTATCCAAATCAGCAAAGAAGTTGCTCACATCACTGACAGAGTGTAGTTCAGACATGAATGTTGGCTGATATTTTTGTTTATATTTATGAGTAAGACAAAAGTGAAACAATGAAAATGTATGCTAGGACTTCACTTGTTCTTCATTGATGTAAGCAACTACTTTGCTGACATCACGGTAGTTTTCAAATACTGAAAGAATATTTATTTCCTCAATTTTGGGAAGCTATTGACAATGTGACAGCCACAGATCAAATGTTTTAAGTTGAATCTTTGTTAACATTTTTACAATCCCTTTAAGTCTGAAGACAATCGGACATTTAGTAAATCGAGCTCCGTTTTGTTTCATTTGGCAATTTCCATTGTGTAAATACTCTTACCATGGCTAGTTTCAAGCAACCACTGTGACATCAATGTATGCAGAGCTGAGAGGTGCAGTATCACATCACTCCATAGTATTTCCACATACAGATACAATAGACATAACTATTCTTATAAGCGTTGCTACAGTAAAACACTGTAACACAATTAGAAAGTGGTAAGTTTTGAGGCTTTTAACTTTTGTTTTGACCATAATTTAATTGTTGATGCAATTTAATTTTTAGAAATGAAGGTGTTTAGACTCCAGCTCATTAAACTCCTGATATTTTCACAACTGGGGTCTAGCACACCACTGACCGCGCCTCTGGCCACCGAGAAAGCCACAGCTCACACCGGCTCTCACTAACTCGGCCTGGTCACAACAGGACGGTGCCACCCAGGTCTGTCAAATTCCTAACTTTCTCCCATCTACCGTGCCTCTCTTTGAAATGTAGCTGGTGATCTACTCACACATGCACACCCAAACACCTTAATGTGAGTGGACTTATCATTGGTTGGAGAGCCCTGCTTTCTTTAGCAACAGGTGGAATGCAAAACCCGACTACGCAAGGAGGAAGGAATACTTGGAAAGAGCACAACTACTCGACGGCTTCGTACAAGACCTCGCAGGATCGGTCCCCCCGCGAGATCTGGCTAATTTAAGATTCAACAACCAGCATCTGTGCCACAACTGGTAAAAGGATAGATCGTCTATTGAGGGTTGGTTTTTTTTTTTTTTTTTCGTTTGTTATTCATTGCTGCTTTTCGCACATTTTCACTGAATTTAATGAAAACAGTATCAAAGGCTTACCTCAGCGGTCATAGCCAAGGATAAACATTAAAAATCAAATAAATACGTTTCCAGGAGAGAAAAACATATTTATCAAGAACAAATCGCTTAGCTCTCCACACAAATAGAACTTGGGCACCCGTCTGGCCCACTCCTTCACCACTGTATCATTTTCAAATCGGCCGCTCTGCCGTCCCTGACTGCTAACAAGCGGTCCCAGGGTGTGACATCACCACATCCCGGCTTCACCTCTCCCCCTTCAGGCAGCTGGGAACAAAATATTAGGACAACTAGCGTCCGAACGCCACAAGTCATAAATCGCTCGGGAACAACTTTAATTTACACTGTGGAGTTCCAGTTCACAAGTGTTTTGAAACTTTTTGAACAGTAGGTTTCAGCAAAAAAAAAAAAAAAAAAAAAAAAAAAAAAAAGCGCCGTCTTACCCAGCGCCCGGGACACTTCAACTTCACACAGAGCCTCCACAGCAGCGGCGGCGCCAGCGAAGCGAGGCGTCTCCCGCCAGCGCCAGAGCCGCACATGCGCAGCAGTTCCTTCACTGGCGGCTCAGCCCCGCCCCTCAGAAACGCCAAGTTCCCTGAAAGGCACCCGGCGTGGAAACGCTCACGCGCAGGCGCAGGCGCAGTCGGGCTGCTTTAGCGGAGCCGGAGATATTTTTTTTTCCTCTCGCGTGTCCTGGGTCTTTGGTTTGCGAAGTGCCGTTGGGCCCTACAGGTGCTGAAGGGCTGGGGTCGTGGACCCCCATAAGGTGTCAGCAGCACGGAGGTGCAGGGTGTTGTCGAGGGTGCGGGGCCGGGCGCTGCCAGCGGCGCGTTCCGCCCCGGGGCCCCGGCCCCTGCTCTGGGCCAGGCCCTGGCTCCGGCCCCCGTCCCGGCCCCAGCCTCGCAGTTTACTCTGCTGGTGATGCATCCCTGCGGAGGGCAGGACGACTCTGCGGCCGAGGGCGTCCTGAGGCAAGCTCCGGCCCTGGGGGACGGCGCCGGTGCAGGCAAGTCCATTAGGTACCTGTGCGAAGTGGCGGGGACTGGAGAGGAGGAGGCAGGGGAGGACGAAGCCGACCTGCTGGACACTTCCGACGCCCCAGGGGGAGGCGAAAGCACCGCTAGTTTGGAGGATCTGGAGGATGAGGAGACCCACTCTGGCGGCGAGGGTGGCAGCGGGGGAGCCCGGAGACGGAGCAGCGGCGGGGGCAGCATGAGCAAGACCTGCACCTTCGAGGGCTGCAGCGAGACCACGAGCCAGGTGGCCAAGCAGCGGAAGCCTTGGATGTGCAAGAAACACCGCAACAAGATGTATAAGGACAAATACAAAAAGAAGAAAAGTGACCAGGCCCTTAACTGCAGTGGGTCCGCCCAGCCTGGCAGCACGGGAAACGTCAGACTGGAGGTATCAGACCTTAGATGGGGTCTTGGGCAGTGGGAGGTGGTTAGAAAAAACTCTAACGCGAAGCGCATTTCCAGCACTACCCCCCGGCTCCCAGATGGGCCAGGTTGCTGGGTCTGGACTTGTGGTTGAGAATTAGTGAGCGCTTGTCCTAAATTAAAGTTTATACACACATGTGCAAATCCTTAACAGTTCTGTTGCATCCTTTGACAGATGAATAAATGTCAATGGAAATGATGTGATACATCAGCAGATCGGTCATTTCAAAGATCTGGGATATGGGCTGGAAGGACAGATAGTAGGTGATTGGTCTGGTTCATTGCTAAAGAAGCAGGCCAAGAGACTTAGGAACCTAGATGAGATTGTACTTTGGAGAAGGTGATCTCTTCCTGGCTTTATTACCCTCCCTATTCACAGCTTACTTTTATCAGTATGCCTATTCTTAGTAAGCCGCTCCTAGTACCCCTATGCTTAGTAGTACTCTGACCTTAGTGTCCTGTTCTCTATGTTAATCTTATTCTTTGAACTCTGTTCTCAGTAATTCTATTCTCAGTAGCCTTATACTTAATAGTCTCCTTACCAGCTGAGATACTCTGGAAAGGTTTTGCAGAGAAAATATAACTCAGTAGACACCAGAAAGTGTGGGTAATAGTTTAAGCTTAATCAGCTAAGTTTCTTATGTGCCAGGCATGGAGTCTCACACCCTTCAGCAGTGCTACACAGATGCTATATTTTACACACGTGGAAACTAAGGCACAGAGAGAGTAAGTAACTTAGCCTAGGTCATATAGCCAACAAGTACTCAAACCCAAGCAGTCTGATTCTAGAGCCTTCATTCTATCCCCACTCTATATTGCTTCCCTCAAATTTTGGTAGATAAAATAAAGAGAAACACATCTTAGTAAAGGAAGGGAAGTGTGAATACAGAAAACACTTTTGGGAAGAAGCAAGGGGACCATTCTAATGAAAGAATATTTATCTGGAAAATAAATTTGGAAAGAGAATTTGAAGCCAGTTTTTGTATGGTATTGAATGTCAGACTATGGGGTTTGGGTTTGGGGTCTTCAAATGAAGTTTCTAATTAGGAAGTAATAGAAACTCTAATGGGGTGGATTAAAGTTGAGGCCTAGAGATTTAGAGATTATTTAGGAGATCATTATAGTAGGACTGATGAGTGGTAATAGGGGGTCTTTTGTAGTAATCTAAAAGCAATTTAAGGTATTTAAAATCATTTACATAAATCAAGTTAAATAAGGAACAAATGTATATGACATTTAGTCATGCATCTAAAAATTATGCTATAGGAAAGAAACATAAAGGAACTAGGGATAAAAGAATAGACTATGGGAGTGATCATTACCCATAAATATCCTTAAAAGGGCATCATTTGGAAGAAGCAGTAGGTTTATTTTGGGTAGCTCTATGTAAGTAGGACATTAAGTAAAAATCACAAGAGATATGTATTTCAGCTCAGTCGAAATAAAAGTTTACCTAAATGTTGGACTTATTTAAAACTAAACGGGATGCCTCAAAAGTTGGTAAACTCCTTAGGACAAAAGGTGTTGAAAATTTTTGAAAAGGGAAAAGGTGTTGAAAATTTTTAAAAAGGGAACCTCAACATTGTAGAAGTTTGGACTAGCTGACTCAAGGTTATTTCTACTACGAGTTTTTGTGATTTTGTAACATTCACATTGTGAATCTGCGTAGTACTTTGTTTGGAGTTGTGAGAATATAGGGTACTCTGCCATCAAGTCAGTTTCATGATTCCACTTCTTGTGCATATAAAAATGAAATAGTGCCACACATAGTTAATCCTGTGGAAAGAGAAGAAGAAATTATTTTTGTTTTTTTGGGGTATGAGAATGCTCTTTTTATAGTTTTGTTTTTGTTTTTTTTTTTACATTTTGCGGCCTAAAATGTTTAGGGATTGAACATTTTTGTCACATCAGGTTGATAAACTTCCTATAATGAAAGATAGTGGCTATTCTAACAGAACTCAGAGGCCAGTAGAGGGAGGTCAAGAGAAGGAAACAGCTTCAGTAACCACCTGAAGAGCAAAGAGAGAAGAGTAAATTTACATATAGCATGGGTTTATGTAAAACATTTATAATTTTATATTTGCTTAGCCATCATTTTTGGATGTGATCAGTATTGTATCGTGGTTTTATAAGAGTCAGAATATATCTCAGTTAACTCCAGTATTTAGTTATGCCAGGAAAAATGTGAGTTTCTAAGATACTGTCAAGGAACTAGGGATACATATTTGGTAGCTAGGGCTGCTGAGTTTGTTTGGGTAAGGATATCTCAAAGTATGGTTTTCATTTTAGGATCTAGCTATTTTGTCTATACCAGTGGCAGGAGATTATTTATACCAGTGCTTTCCAGTTTTTTCAAAGCCAGTTTGTCATTTTTCTCCTAGTGACTTAACAAATTTTGAAAGCCTTGTCCATCAGTTGCTTCTTTAATATTTTACTGCCTCCCCCCATTTAATTGTTGTTGTTAACTGGATAAAAAACTATCAGTGTTTCTAGCAATAGGTAGATTGCCTTTGAGTATATATTCTACCCAAAGGAGGCGGACTGTTTTGGCCTGGATAGCTTTATCTGAAGAGAATATTCAATTTCCACTTGGCATTTTTTGTAATACTGAAAACAGCTCACAGGTAACTCTTTGCTCCTCCCACCTCTACCCCATTTTTGATTTTGAGACCTTCAAGAGACTGGAGATCTGAGGTTAAAGAAATTGTAGAGGGGTGGGAGTGAAGAGTGTTCTATAAAATTAACTGCCAACGTCTTATCTGTGACTTAATGAGGGCTTTTCCCAAAGTTTTACAGGAACTGGGCAAGAAGGAAGAGAAGCTGAGGACTCATTCATTACATCATTAAAAGCGTACAATCATGGATTATTATTTTATGTGAACTGTTAATCCTGTTTGCATTTTTATCGTTTATCCCAGGAAAGTACAGATAACATACTCTCCATTGTTAAACAAAGAACAGGAACCTTTGGGGATCGTCCTGCAAGACCTACTCTTTTAGAACAAGTGTTAAATCAAAAAAGACTGGTAAGTATCTGTAAAGTACTTACAAATTTATTATCAGAAGTTGTTAGAATTATTTAGATTTTTGAGATTTTAAAACTTGCTCAACTGGTCATCAGAATGAATTGTTCCTTTGCTAGTACACCCTGGAATCTCATAAAGCTTTCCCAAAACAAACCTTTAATCCTTTATCTTCATAGACTAAACCTTGAATATCTGAGCAAAATGGGGTTTTAAAGCAGACTCTGTACTGAATTCTGTGGTTTGTGGAAGAATGCATTAGTGGTATGGAAATAAAATGAGACCAACATTTAATAGGGGTTCCTATTATAAATTCGCTAAAAGACATCAGAAATCAATCAAAAAGCAGAGATTTTTCAATAAACATGGAAATAATTGGGTAATAATTTGAAGACAAAAAGAGAATTTAGCTCATCATATCACTATACATCAAACTAAATTCCTGATAAAGGAAAAAAAATACAATTGAGACTTAATCTTAAAAAATCTTTTTCTAGCTTAAAAGAAGTAGAAGTATGAGGTAATGAATGCTGTAGTCAAAAATGGCGATAAAAATGCAAACTTCAGGCAGCACCTGGGAGGCTCAGTCGTTTTGGGCGTATGCCTTCTGTTCCCAGGATGCTGGGATAGAGCCTCATAATGGGCTCCCTGCTCAGTAGGGAGCCTGCTTCTCCCACTACAGCTCCCCTGTGCATGTGTTCCCTCTGTTGCTCTCTCTCTGTCATAAATCAAATCTTTAAGAAAAAAATGCAAATTTCAAACTAGCATATTGGAAAAATATTTGCAGCACATATAAGACACTGTGGTTAAGATGGTTGACATTTTTAGTTTACAAAATATTCATAGAAATTGATGAGGAAAAAATGTTGGCTTCACTACATTGCAAAAGTATAAACAGGAATAAAAGCAGAAATGCTACCATGAAGTGATATGAAAAGGTATTAAGTATCAGTAAAAATCACAACAATACAACAAATGAAAACTATTTAAAAGACATCACAGTGATATTGGGGGTTTCATGAAATGGGCACGCTCATTCTATTGGTGGTATTATGTATGTATCAGACCTAGAAAGCAGTTGGGCAATGGTATCAGGAGTCTCAGCAGGAAATAAACCCTATATATGGGTAAAGTTAAGCATGAAGATGTTGCCAGAAATGTAATTATCACAAATAGTAAAATAGTAGTTAAAACAACCTAAATGTTCAATAGTTTGATAATAGTGGAGTAGATTATTGTGCATTTACTTAATAGGATATTGGTACATCTTTACAAACAATTTTTTATTGAAGTATAATAAATAAGTTTTAAAGAAATAATTAGAAAATGTACTGTGTTCTAATGTTAAGTTTTAAAATCAGTATTCAACGCTAGTATTTCCACCTTGCTCAGTTTATCTTTTTTAATTTGGGGGATCCAAAGTTTATTTCCCTCATCACTTTATAGAAGTATTTTATTTAAGTAAAAGCACACTAACTGTATTCATTATATGACTATATTTAAAAATGGTAGGTGTACAAAACTGTATTAGATCAGTCATATTCTGCCTTTTCTGAAATTTTTGTAATATGCTAATACTATTTTCATTAATACCTGTACACACACATGTTCTTTTTAATTTCTTCAGAAAGACTTAATAGGCTAGTGGAGAAATTGAATCCTTACATGGATTTCCAACCTGGCATCTAATTGCCATTTTCACACGTGGCCCCTTGTTTTTCTTACTGTGACCTTGGACCAGTGCTCTTCTTGGCTGTTTGCTCTTATGTTTCATAGATAGTATATATGCTGGCATAACATAAAGCATTTCACTTCCTTTGTGTACACAGTCACCGATAAGATTAGGCTTCACCCATTACTGTAGGTTTTAGTATTTTGATGTATGACATCGAATTTTATTATTCTAAGTTTGCAGTTTAATGCAGTGCATCAGGTGCAAGTGTGAATTCAGTTTGGGCATATTTTGTTTTGTAAGCATATTGTGCCTTGTGTAGAGACATCAGAGTAATTTTATAACATGAAGGCAATCTACTCCCATAAGAATAATGCTAATAAATATATTTTTTTCCTTTTTTTTCCAAGTCATTACTAAGAAGTCCAGAAGTGGTGCAGTTTTTACAGAAACAGCAACAACTATTAAATCAGCAAGTTTTGGAGCAAAGACAGCAGCAGTTTCCAGGAACATCAGTTTGAAGGAATTTACCAAGAAGATCCACATTTTTTTTTAATTTTGTTGTAGAAGATGGACATATTTTTATACTAAAGATAGATGGGATTAGATATGCCAGTAAAACATAAACAGTCATTTTCCTGTAAATATGTGTGTACATTTTGGGATAAATAAGTATTGCCCTTTGTGCATCTAATCCTTTCAGATTACCATGAATTTGAAGAAACAGTTTATCTTTCCAAAATAACATTAAATTACAATTTTTTTTAAAACAAAGTATTCCTCTTCAGTCATTGTTACTGAAGGTAATGAAGCAGTTACTTTCTGTGGAAGTCACAAAGCTAAGAGATACTAATTTTTGATCATTTAGTTCAGTGGTCTTATCAAGGGGCAGTCAGAAATGGATGGATATGTTTTTAATTGTCACAATGATCTTAAAAACTCCTGGTATTTAGTGAATGGGTCAGGAATCCTAAATGTTCTACAGTGTCTGGAAAGGACTTTCACAACTAATAATTATCTCACCCACAATGTCAGTAATCCTCCTCTTAAGAACACTGATAGTTGTGATACTACTTGTGATGATAAAATGTCATTGGAGCACCTAAAATTGGGTTCTTGAAATAACTTTTTCTTTACAGTTAAGACTGGAGCTGTCAAAGAGGTAAGCATATTTTAAATGTATAAGGAAAATGATCATTGTTAATTATCTATGAAATTAGGATATGCATTTCTTTTCAGAGATGTGCTGGTAAAACCTAGGAGGGGGTTAACTAAGTACACTGGAATGAAAGCATCTCCTAAAGTTGGCTTCTCATTTCATGTTACCTATTAGTGTTTTCTCTTTTAAAGCAGACTTGTGTGTTGAATTTGTAAACAGCATAGGTGTATCTCATTCTACCAATGTCAGGGCAAAAACAATTTTTTAATATTAATTTCCTTTTCAAAAAGAAATTCTGAAAGTAAGAATAACACTTCAGCATTTTGTCAATGTTTTTCAAAATTGAGCTAATTTAATATCGTGTTATTCCTGAAGTAATGTTCAAAGAATGATGATGGGTAATCTGGGTAGATACTTTTTTTCTTGTGTTGTCTCCTAGGAAAACTTAAAAGGCAAACCTACCGATAAGAATAACAAATCAAATGTCAAGAGAGTATTTCCAATGTTAGATAATAAATGTATGTCTCTTAGGTGTAACTGTGCAAAAATGTCTTCATTTCTTGGGTTTTAAATCCTGTAATGTATATCGAGTTAACCTTAGTCGCGGCTGTTCTAAGAAGTACTTAAGGAGAGAATCTTTTTATATTTTAGGTGTTTTGTACCTGTATATCTGTGCAAAAATGCAGATTTTACCAAAATTATTCATTAAAGCCCATTGTAGACCTTTCAGTTGTCTGATTCACTTATTCTGTTCTTTAGTTTTTTCATTCTGGATGCAGAGGAATTCATTTATACTTGTTATTAACTATTAGTTCTCTTACTCATGGTTTTGGAACCTTTATTGAATCCCTACAGTGTTAAGTTAAACTTTATAGTGGGGAAAAAAAAAAAAGTAAGGGGCACCTGTGTGACTCAGTCAGTCACACATCTGCCTTTGGTTCAGGTCGTGATCTCAGGGCCCTGGAATCAAGTCCCACATGGTGCTTCCTGCTCAGAGGGGAGTCTGTTTCTCTCTCTGTCCCTTTCCCTGCTTGGGCTCACTGGCTCTATCAAATAAATACACAAAACTTAAAGAAAAAAAAAAAAAGAAAGAAAAGAAATCAGCTTATCTTTCAAGTGGAATAAGAGGGATCGGAAAGGAGGGGCAAGTAATAGGCCAGAATGCTGAATTAAAATAAGAGGAATTGAATTTATGTATAAATAAACATCTATCTCAGTATATGCTTACAGACAGCTCATTAATGAAACAGTATGGTTTTTACTTATTTTGGGTAGATTTACTGCAGTGCGTCCCCACGTGTTTATCCCTTCAGGTACTGCAGACCTGTGCAATATAACTGACACTTCTCCCACCCAGAAGTTGACTTTATTCCTCTATCCCTTAAATCTGAAGGACTGGCCTTGTGACTTGTGTTAGCCAACAGAATGCAGAAGAAATAATATGTGCCAGCTTTGAGTAGATTTCCAAGACTTTGAACCCTTCTACTTGTTCTTTTAGAGACCTACTCCGCTGCTGTGGTGAACAGCCGGACATGTGAGTGAGGCTGTGCTCCACTAGCTCACCCCCAGCCACCCTGCCAGCTGACTGCAGATGCATTTGACCCCAGGCCAAATCAACCAGACCTAGCCCAGATTTGCAGAACCCCCCAACTGATCTGTAAACTTGTGAGCAATAATAGCTGTTTATGATTATAAGCCATAGAATTTGGGGGTCCTTTGTTACACAGCATTCTGGAGAGCAGGTAACTGATAGACCTAGCTATATAGTTATTGCTGCCTAACAAATGACCCCCAAATTTAGTAGTTTATTAATTTATTATTATCTCTCATAGTTCTGGATATGATTACTATAGTTTTAAATAGCTGTACAAATGCTATCAAGCTAGGTGCTTGCTTTTGAAGTTTATAGGAAGAAATATTTTTACTAATAAATCTTCATTTCCATATATTTAGCACTTACTTATAGTGCAGTTTCCCCCTGGAGTTTCCTGCCATCCATTCTGAGGCCCAAATGTAAACTTCCCTCACAGAGGTGCATGAAGAAAGTAGATTATAATCTAAAGACAGCATGACAGAATGATACCAATTTTCTAGCATTTTATAATTTTTTAAAACAATTCTGGTTACTTACTCTTCCAACAATCCCATGGTGTATGCACAACGGTTATTGTGTGGATGCAGAAGCAAGCTTGCAGAGGTTGTCACTTGCTCAAGATTGCACAACCAGCTGGATTCAAATCCAGGACTTTTAAGTTACTCACTGCACACTGTTGTACGTCGTGTGAGCCGTGTACGTAATCATGGGGAGGCCTGTGCAGTTTGAGCATGAACTTCACATTTGACCGTGGAAGTACTATCATAAATAAATAAAGCCTTTGTACACTAACCCTTGAGTTTTGGAATATGTTAAAAGACAAATATTACTTACACCCTAATTATATTACTTTAGAAAGTACTTTCATGTAATAATTCATTTGAACCTCAAGATATGGCAAGTATTATCCCTGTTTTTGGATGAGGGAAGAAAACTCAGAGAAGTGACTTGTAAAACAGGTCTAACTGTTGGATGTAGAGCCAAGACTTGAATTAAATCTTGTCTCCAGAAATGATGCTCTGCCCACAGTAGAGTGTTGTTGCTAAATTAGGAGCTAACACTTCCAAGTGCCTAGTTTCAAACACAGTAGGCACTTAAATATATGCTAAATTTTTTCAAGTCTCTGTATGCACACACATATAATTTTATATAAATACATCAATGTAATCCTAACGCATGTACTGAGGATTTCTGGTTTAGGTTCTCCCTTTTGTTTAATTTTTTGGTTCCCCACCATCAGTCTTCCATGCACTGCTCACCTTCTAGATAGCCCGTGTCAACAACCTAGCATGTATTCTTCCTTACTTTTACTGTTTTGTGAATCTTAAACACACATATATACACATATAGCAACTTGCAGTTACATAAAAATGTGGGCATATTATACACGTCAGCATATTACTTTTTTATGCTCCAGTACTCAGAAGTCCCCCCAAATCACTTCTGTGGCTCTGATTCATTCCTTTAGATGGCTGCAGAGCATCTCATGATAGGAATGTGTCATCACATTCAATCATTCCACTGTTGATGCCATTCACTTGGTGTCCAGTTGTCTGTCACTATGAACAATGCATCCTCCCTGTACTGTATCCTTACGTACTGGTGTGCACTGGCAGTTCAATGGCCTTGGAATAGATTTTCATAATTGGGATTGCTAGGTGGAGGGAAATATATAGATATGTGCTTTCTTCAGATACTACATTTCTTTTTCCCCCAAAGTCTCTATCACTGCAAATGTCTACTAGCAGCAAGGGAGAATTTCTTTTCCTATTTTTGCCAACAAGAATTACTGTTCTTTTTTTTTTTTAACTCTTCCTTGATAGATATGTACTGCTAATTATTACATTTATTAGCATTTCTCTGAATAGTGGAAAATTTGAGTACCTCTTTATATATGCTTGTTATTTAGATTTGCTCTTCTGTGAATCGCCTAGTCATATATTTAGGCTCCATTTTTCTACCCAATGTGCAAAAGTCTGGTGCATATAATAAAAATTAAGCCTGTATTTTTTTCAAAAGATTTTATTTATCTGAGAGAGAGAGAATGAGTGGGAGGCGGGGAGGAGCAGAGGGAAAAGCAGTCTCCCTTCTGAGCAGGGAGCCTAAGGCAAGGCTCGATCCCAGGACCCTGGGATCATTACCTGAGCCAAAGGCAGGAAGGAACTTAACCAACTGAGCCACCCATGCAGGTGCCCCAACTCTGTCATTTTTGTTCATATTTCCCCAAATCTAAAATTTGCCTATCTACTTCTTTTATGGTATTTTTGCCACACAAGGTTTTAGATTTTGTAGATTTCAACATATATGACATTTCTTTTGTGGCTTCCAGGTTTCCAGTGTTGGTTTAAAAAATCCAATTTGGGGGGCGCCTGGGTGGCTCAGTGGGTTAAGCCGCTACCTTCGGCTCGGGTCGTGATCTCAGGGTCCTGGGATCGAGTCCCACATCGGGCTCTCTGCTCAGCAAGGAGCCTCTTTCCCTTCCTCTCTCTCTGCCTGCCTCTCCGCTTACTTGTGATCTCTCTCTGTCAAATAAATGAATAAAATCTTTAAAAAAAAAATGCAACATATTTAAAAAATCCAATTTGGGAGCTTTCAAATGATTGTTGATTTATAATGTGCTGTTTCTTTGTCTAGAATTAGAAAACATAATTAGTGCAGGTATTGCCAAATGGTCCTAATTTCTTTTGTGTAACTAACTGACATGGAAAATTTTGTATTCTTTTTTTTAATCATTGTGACTCCTTCAGCTTCTCATTTTCTTTAGCTATGAAAATAAATATTATAATCATGACAACAGGTGCCGTTGAATGGCACATAACATTTATTTGTGTTCAGACAACTATTTTTTTAAAAAGGTAACAATTTTATTTTAAAATGGGCTGAACTGCCCCACTATAGAAAAAGGTCTGATTAAAATGATTTTATTGAGTTTAAAGTTAACAAATTTCTTTTAAAACTATTTTAGTGAAGATATTTGAACTGCTTAATAATTAGAGAAGTTGATCTCATCTCCTACTCAGGACATGGACTACTTTCCTCTATCCACCCAACATTTATTACTTGCCCTCCGAATAATCATTTGTAATGTTCAAAAGCATTAGAGACGAATGGTTTTTGTTATTGTATATTGCAGCAAAAGAAACAAATCTTCCATCTTCATAGCTTTACCCTAGTGATACAGAAATACATGCAAGCTTTCTTTTCTTTCTTTTTTTTTTTAAGACTATTTATTTATTTATTTATTTGACAGACAGAGATCACAAGCAGGCAGAGAGGCAGGCAGAGAGAGAGAGAGAGGAGGAAGCAGGCTCCCCGTGGAGCAGAGAGCCTGATGCAGGGCTGGATCCCAGGACCCTGGGATCATGACCCAAGCCAAAGGCAGAGGCTTCAACCCACTGAGCCACCCAGGCGCCCCACATGCAGGCTTTCTTAAGATTTGTAAAACAACCAGAAGTTATAACTAGTGAGATTTTGTTTTCCTCTCTTATGATTGTACTTTGTATCATTTACTGTCCTCAAATTGGAACCACAGTCAGCACTAATAAGATTTTATACCAGTTGCCTTTGAAAATCTAATAACAAACAGGATATATTAATAGTATTATATTAATATTAAGCATTTGCACAAAAATGTATTACTACTTATTATAATTATATAAAAATACACATAAATACCTGAATTTCCTCATCATGTTGAACAGACTCATCTATGAGGGAATTGTAACTGGGACAGCATTACTTCCTACAGAAAGTGAAGGAGTCTGAGTCTTGGAGAACTATCAGTATTTTTCAAAGAGCATCATCAAAAGTTGTCTGCTACTATGAAAACTCAGGTTTGCTTTCAGCAGGGTAGTACTCAGAGATCCTTTTTTCTAGGCTCCTATTATATTTACAAAGCTGATCTTTTCTTTCTAGAAGAGACTTTGGCGGGGGGCGGGATGTGCTGGGTGGCTCAGTCGCTTAAGCAACCTACTCTTGGTTTCCACTCAGGCCATGATCTCAGGGTTGTGAGGTGGAGCCGGGTGTCCAGCTCTGCAGCATGGAGTTGGCTTGAGTCTTCCCTCTCCTTCTCCCTCTCCCTCTGCTCCTCCCCTGCTTGCACTCACACTCTCTAAATAAATATATATATATATACTTTTTAAATAAAATAGACTTCATGGCATGAACACCTTGCCTTTTGTGTTAGTGAGTGGACCCTTGTGTCCAGGAATGTGCCTGAGAAAAACCAAACATTCCTCCCAATCCAAGCACTCTTTTCTCTTCCTTACAATGAGACAATATGTTACCAGGTTTCCCGTGTCTCTTCTATGTATCATTCATGCAGCAACAGTCAAAACTGTCCTTTACTCACTAGTCCCACACGTTTGCTGCCTGTAAATAGGGCATAAAGTCCATCCAGTATCTCATTTCTTGAACGCTTCTGGCTTTCTCTGCAGTTGGAAAATGACGATAGCCCCTGGCCAGAATGGGCATTGCCTATTCTAAACCAGTATGAGAACTTAAAACTGAGGCACGTGGAGCAACTCTCACATGCTCACTTTGGAGAGGAAGGCTGGGTGCTTTCTGACCAACAAGCACTTGGGCCTAAACTCCATTAGATGCAAGGTGAAGCCAACACAGCAACACAGGACCAGCAGTGTCCTCAGATACCAGTGCTACTTTTCTGTCTACACTGTACCCTCGCTGTGAAATGGAATAGCTCACCTCTGCTATTAATAATTGGAAGCAGGAACTGATCTATTTCTAGCATCCAAAATAGCAAGCCTTCCCACGTAGTCTAGGAGACAGACACAAGTATTTTGAACCGAGATCTCCTATGTAACTAATGAACAGGCATATCACCTTGAGTCTGAATACTCATCAAAATCAGAGTAGCAACCACACCGGAATACATGGGAAGTGCTTTCAGACAGGCATGTCCAAACTTGGTGAGAAGCAGCTACTCTCACCTCCTTTTCAGCTCCTTCTCACCTCACAGGCAAAGTTGGAACTGAGCAGTTGCAACTCCTGGTTGCCCCATCAGAATTCCTTATGCTTCTTTCTAATCTTTACTGCAATTCACATTTTGAAAATAAGTGCTAGGACTAAAAACAATGATAACTGTTTAACTGTCAAAGCTACCTTTCTTTGCTACCGCAGGCAACTGAGTTACTATTTCCAAACTAAATCATATGCATTCTTCTTACCCCACCAGTAGAGCAAGGTCACTGGACAGGCAATTGGAGGCTTGCAATTATTTTATTTCAAAGAGAAATGAGGGGAGCCTTGGTGGCCCAGTCAATTAAGCATCTGCCTTTGGCTTAGGTCATGATCCCAGGGTTCTGAGATGGAGCCCAATAACGTTGGGCTCCCTGCTCAGCGGGAAGTCCGGTTCTCCCTCTACCCTGTACTCCCTGCTCATGCTCGCTCTCTCTAGCCTGTGCTCTGCCTCTCAAACAAATAAATAAATAAATATAAATAAAATATTTTTTTTAAAAAGAGGAGAAATGAAATAATTGCTAATTTTTAAAAAGAGGAACTGGATACAAATATCATTTCTGCTTTTACAATGTGAATCCCAAATGCCTTTCTAAACAATAGCTGGAAAATGATGAACATGAATAGATACAGCCCTTGCCCTTCAAGAGCTCCCAGTCTGGTAGACAGTTGGACAAGTAAACGGTGTGGTGCAGGAAGTAATAACTGACCACTGAAGAGCACAAATATGATAGCAGCACAGAGAGCAGGCATCCAACCTGGTTTAGGAGGGTCTCGGGTTACTTGCTAAGGCAAATGATGGGGAGGAAGAAAGTTGGATTGGCCCAGAAGCCTTACCAGGTACCCACCCAGGGCCTGATGGAGATGTTGCTGTTTGTTCCCCCAGCAAGCTGCCACAACCAACAGTGCACTGACCTTGGCTGGCATACTCGTTCATCTTCCTCCACAAACTTGTAAATTCCTTTTAAAGGCAGAAACTGGGGACACCTGGGTGGCTCAGTTGGTTTGACGACTGCCTTTGGCTCAGGTCATGATCCTGGAGTCCAGGGATCGAGTCCCGCATCGGGCTCCCAGCTCCGTGGGGAGTCTGCTTCTCCCTCTGACCTTCTCCTCACTCATGCTCTCTCTCACTGTCTCTCTCTCAAATAAATAAATAAATAAATCTTTTTAAAAATAATAATAAATAAATAAAGGCAGAAACTGTTATCTGTCATTGCATCTACATTGGCTGACGTATATGAACCATCTGATAAAAGAATATGCACAGGTGGGATGCCTGGGTGGCTCAGTGGGTTGGGCCGCTGCCTTCGGCTCAGGTCATGATCTCAGGGTCCTGGGATCGAGTCCCGCGTCGGGCTCTCTGCTCTGCGGGGAGCCTGCTTCCTCCTCTCTCTCTCTGTCTGCCTCTCTGCCTACTTGTGATCTCTGTCAAATAAATAAATTAATTAATTAAAAAAAAAGAATATGCACAGGTTTCTAGGATGAAAATATCCCCTCTCAAAGATAAGTCAATGTTTAAAGATTGTCTTGTATTTCTATGCCATGATATATTAAAAACAATCTGTATAGTTAGTGTTTGAAATGCCAATACCAAATATTATAGGCAAGAACAGGGTCAGGAACCATGAAGATGCAAAAGCAGACAAGATGTAATCATGGTTCTCCATAAACTCACAGCTGAAATGGGAGGTCTCATAATCCCTGCCTACATCTGAACCACAACAACCTTTCATTCATTTACAGTTTTGAAGTCCATAAATACCTCATTGAATAAAGGGTGCATTTCTTAAAATGATTAAAAAAAAAAAAAAGGAAAACTTTGATCAAGTTTAATGAGAAGGCTAAGCTTTCTTGAAATATTGACACATTTTCCCCCCTCCATTTTAAGACTAGAAGAAAATGGAGGGAATTGAGAATTTCCTCCTGGATTTTATTTTATTTTTTCCTCATCAGTCATTTTTAGCACCTTTCCTGATACATAATATGTATGTACAATGAACAGATGTTTACAAGAATAAGATAGTTCCTTCCTTTATATCACAATATCACTTAATATTTACCACTAACCAGAAAAAAAGCTCCTATGGTATCCTCTCTAAAATGACCACAAAGTATCTCCAAGACTCTATGCTTAATGCTGGGGACACCAAGATGTTTAATTCAAAATCATTACTTAATTTCTCTATAGCATATTGGATTTTAAAAGCATCTCATTTTCAAAATAAGATGGTTTAAGATCACCTAAAATCCATAGGCAGTGACCTTTTTATGATGTTTATAGGGAAAAATGAGCCAGAAACATATAGGTACAGTATTGTTTATTATAAACAATCACATAACAGTATGAGTGTGCATTTGAAGGATAATTGAAGCCTAGATATGATCGACAAAAGCACTATTTAAACAGAAATAGTTTCTTGTTGGTTTGTGTTACATTAATTTAAACATATGTCAGAATCCTCCAGTCTTGTCATACGGTTCAACTGCTAAAATCATAACAGGGGAAGACAAATTTGGAATGCACGTTATAGTTTGCTTTAGTTGTTGAATACATATATCCAAATACTCAGGACATATTCAAAATTAAACAAGTGCTTAAAGTCTAGCAGGTGATGTTTATAAAATGCTTTTGTTGTCGCATTTAATCCCTTAGAAGAAAATGAAAAAGGGATTCTAAGTGCTAGTGCTATTTTGTTGTTCAACTTTTCCTGATTTATACTGAATGTTAAAAAAACATAAAAATAAAAAAGGTAACTGTTGAAAAATGACATCTTTACAGTTCTAAAACACTGGCAGATAGTAAAATATCATCTAAATAAAACAAACTTCTCATATCTCAATTTTTAAACAGGAAAAGAATAGAAAACAGGCTTGAACAACACAGAAAATGTTCTGGGTCTCAAGAGCAGGCTAAAACATTGTTCTCTACTGCACGACCCTTGTCCATGGCAACCTTAAAAATGTGTGGCGTTGTTGGTGCCTTTAAAATGGCTTAGCACATCCCCTTCGCTAGTTATCCTCTAAAAGAATGTTATCACATTTTTGGGGGGACTGTCCATCTCAAGGAATGAATGCTACATGAGCAAACTTGGAAGTCTGAAAAAAAAAAAAGGTACATTACAACTTTGGACAATTCCTGACAGCAAAAACGTTCAAAGGCTGATGAGAAGGTGACTAGTTACAGTGACCAAAGGGTTAACTTTTCTGAATTTCACTCCTATCCGAATATGGACTTTTGGAGAGACAGGACCAGTGATGATGCAAATGTACCACTTTAATCATTTGTTTTTCAAAGGATGAGCACAGGCTTCCTGGAATATTTTGTCCTGGTTTTACCAAACCTGCATGGCCAACCAGGTTACTTAATTTTTAAATGTAATTTATAAGCAACCAGTTATGATTAATTCTACAAAGGCATAAGGTTATCGCTACCAGGGGATGAGTTTGAGCATTTGTGAAGAGATCAAAAAAGCTATGTTCGCTCTCTTGAGAAAAATCATGTGTCCTTATGCTCTCACAGAGCTGTACTCATGTGAGGAAGACTCACTGTATTAATGCCTTTTCCAAGAAAAGAGGAAAAGGGAAAAACCTGGAAAACAGGGAAGTCAGGGGAGAAAACAAACAACTTTGGGGCACGGAAGAAAAGTAGCATTTCTCCAAGGAAGACTTCATCTCTTACCTGATTGCTCAAAAGAGAAGGGAACTAAGTTTCAAAACAGAAATAATTAAGAAAGGAGTTACATCTTTCTGAGCAAAGGAAAGATCATAGGTTTTGTTGTGTTTTAAAAGTTCTGAAACATGAAGATGTCTACACAGGTTTACTAACAGACTCTTAGCTCCAGAGCCTGGGGCTGCTTCTGGTTTGCATCTGATTCCACAGTTACCCAACACTGTACCCAGCCCATACAGGGGCACAATACATAGTTGTTGAACCAAGGAACTACGGGGTTCTCTAAACACTAAATGGACCACCTAGTTTTAACGTAGAATGTACTGTTTTCTATTGCATATATGAAAGTTTCTATTAGATAACACTAGTTCTTACAAGAGGTGACAGTAGCAGCTCACTCGCATATCTTTTTCACAGGATCATTTCTACCTTGAATACGATTTAATGAAAAGCAACTATTGTGTGCACTAAAGCTAAAAAGAGTTGACAGAATGCATAAATGAAGAAACCTCTTGGATTACTGAAGTACCGTCTGTTACAAGCATAATTACCTTCTTAAATTATACATTTTTAAGAGGGTGTGAAATATTTTTTGAAGCAATGCAGTGTTTAGTGGGTGGGAATTATATATATATATATATATATGTATATATATATATATATATAAAATATATATATATATATTTTATATGAAAGTACCTAGAAATGTGGGGAATTTTCCTCTCCTCTCTTTATCATCTGAGAGTAAATAAGAACAGGTTTTTAATGCCATATATATCTATTTTTTAAATGTTCCTTTCTTCAGTACCACTGTTCCCCAGAAATTACAGGGGTTATGAAATTATTATTCTATTGAGGAAGTTATTTCCATGTATGAGGCTTCAGCTTTGTAAGAGGTTAACAGCCATGACCAGCAGATCGAGACACCAAGTTACGTAACCCATAAATGTGACTCCAGCAATGTGTCCAGATTCTCTCAAAGGCTTCACCACCGTTTTAGTCATCTGTAAATAGTATGTGCCAACATGTAGGCAAAAGGAGTGCCCTCGCCATGAAGTCTTCTAATGGGAATGTGAGAAGGTGTGAGAAAACATCCAATGCTTTCGCCCAACCCTCTTCCTTTACTGCTCCTTCCCCACCTCGAATTTATACACAAAGTCCTCTAGCTCACTGGGCAGACTCAGATGTCTGCCAGACTGCTTGAGTGGAATAACCAGGAAAACAGGGGCCCGATTTCCAATGTGGAAAGCAAGAGTCTTCCTGGGTGATTCTTGGACTAAGTTCTGGTCTTACTTTGCAATTTGGAAATATAGCTCATTTCATGGCATTTTCATATGAATATTCCCATGTATTAGACTCATTATTTTCTTCTTAATTGTGGTGGATCATGAGGCAACATGACTCCCAGCTTCACAGTCTCTTTTCCAATCACAGTTTAAATTTGTTTCAAATGTACCATTAATATCAGCACCATAGTTCAGCTATAGGTATTTCAACTTGGGAAATAATTTACGTGACTTATCTTACATAACTAATTTTACAAGCTTGGTGTTTTTCTGTCCCCCTTCTTGCCAACAGCACTAAGAGTGAGATTGTTTAAATGCTATGGGTTTGACTGCTTTCTTTTGTCTGAAAGCGTTACTTGCTCTGGTGCTGCTCGTACCCCAATTTGTAAGATACAGTTTCGATATTTTTCTGATAGGCCACACAACATACCTTATAATGACATGGCTGACTAACGCTGCCCTTTCTTTCTGCCAACATTTTTCAAATTCTATCGACACGGTTGCTTTTCCTTTGTTTCCTCCCACAAAAGAAGCTGCTTCTTATTATAGCATTGGCATGAAAAACCTGCTTTCCTAATCACGTTGTGCGGGCATCAGGTTAACTAGAAATTCTAGTGCAAATTAACTGGTGATAAAAAAAAATGAAGAGTATATATTATATGTATTTACATTATGTACTTAGAAACTTCAGTTAGTTGCAAATCTGAAATGGTATCTAAGCCACTGCCTGCAATAGCATTTACTCTACAGAACTGTGGATTAAGACATGACCGGCTGTTAAGACACTGAAGAAATCGGGTTATGTGGAGAGCCCATCTGAGTCAGAACTTTGTCCAACCACTGCAGTGGTCCATGAAGATGAATCTCAATCCAGCAGGGGGTACTCGTGACATCCTGGCGATGATACTCCGCTCCCCAGCCCTGGAAAGCAAGAACAGAGCCCAGAGTGATGGCGGCAGACTTTCGGTCAGCCTCTAGAGGTGAGAGATAGACATCAGTACGTAGAGCCCACGCGCCAGAGCAGCTCCTGAGACCCTGGGAAAGCGTGCCCTCCATCTTCCTGTAAGCACAGGACAATTTGTGCATCAACCAGACACCCGAAGAGGAGTCCAAATCAAAGGATTCCCTCAGGGCTCACAGCTCAACACATGGACCTAGAGGGGTCTGGTCTCTAGGCACACCGGAAACACTGGCAAATCATTCTCTCTTCCACAAGGGAAGGGGCCTGACTTTATGTTCGACCCCTTCCTGCTGAAGACAATGTTTTGCACAAAATGGATGCTCACTACAGACCAGTGACTGGATCTCAAAGGTGTAAAGACAGAAGTGAGGGTGTTCTTGATTACTCTGGGTTGGTTTACAAAGCTTTTTTCTCCTCTCTCTCTTTTAGGCTCACTTTTGGCAATTTCCCATTTATTACCATTCACAGAAGAGACAGTAAAAATAAGTAAAAAATAAATTTGCCTATCTTTATTCTCTGTACATTATACATCAGGGACAAGTTATTTTAAAAATAAGAAACATCACACATCACTGTTATTGGGAACAGTGACTATCTGTAGTTCTTAAAAAATTAGATTTCAACACAACCATGCTGCCTGACCAACACTTCACATTCGTGAGCACAAGCCTCAAGTGCCCCTCTTGATGCCACCTGCAATGGAATGACTGTCCCCGAGTCACTGTGCTCTCCCACTCCTCCCCACACCCCAAATGTCTGCTCACTCCTGCTCCTTTTCCCCAAAAGCTCTAACACCTACTCCCCAGTCTGTTTGTGAATGATAACTTCTTTTTAAAAATTCTTTATTTAAATTCAATTTAGTTAACATACACTGTATTATTAGGTTCAGCGGTAGAATTCAGTGATTCATCAGTTACAACACCCAGTGCTCATTCCATCAAGTGCCCTCCTTCATGTCCAACACCCAGTTACCCCATCCCCCTACCCACCTCCCCTCTGCCAACCCTCAGTTTGTTCTTAAGAGTTCAGCATCACTTATGGCTTGCCTTCCTCTTAATTTTCATCTTATTTTAACAAGACGTAAAGCAATCAGAAGAGTTTCCACAGCACCTGTGCCAACACACTCACCCTTTTTACTTCTCAGCACAGATTAATTATCCGCACTTCCAAATAAGCCAGTCCATCCAGTTGTGCATAAGACTCAAATGCCTTCCCAAGGACATCATTCCCACAAATCTCCCCATTCTTCCCTACAAGATTTTGTTTTATGCTGAATCATTCCCATCTACATAGGAACATGCTGAAATTTCTCCCATCTTCAAAACACTTCTGCTGACCCTACCACTGCCACCACTTACTGCTCTATATCTTTGACTTCCTTTCTAGCGAAAATCCTCAAACAAATTGTCCATACTGGCTGTACCAATTCCTCTCCTCAGGGCTCTGTCCTAGAAGCTCTGATCTTTGTTGGTTTTTTTTTTTTTTTCCCCAAAAAGATTTTATTTATTTGACAGAGATCACAAGGCAGAGAGGCATGTAGAGAGAGAGAGGAGGAAGCGGGCTCCCTCCCGAGCAGAGAGCCCGATGCGGGGCTCGATCCCAGGACCCTGGGATCATGACCTGAGCTGAAGGCAAAGGCTTTAAACCCACTGTGCCACCCAGGCGCCCCTGATCTTCTCTGTTTAACTCAAACATTGGCAGTTCCATCCAGGCTCATGGATAAATACTGTGCAAACACTGACAATTCCTAAACTGACATCTCCAGCCCAGCCCTCTCTCCCTAAATCCAGACTGGTACCTCTGTCTCCTTCTGTGATGTCTGACCTCTGCTTTGACACGTGTCAGACATCACAGAGGTATTCTCACTAAAACTGAAGGTTTTACCTTCTATCTGCACCTGATCCACCTGTATCTTCTCCCTCCCGGGTGGGGGCAACTTTATCTCTTTAACTCCTCCTTTCACCTTCCCCCATGGAATCACCTGCACAACTCAGAATCCTTCCCCTTCTTACACCTTCTATGAGATTGCTCCCCCTAGTGGGCACAACCATCATCTCTCATCTGAATACTGCAATAGCCTCTTAGCTGGTCTCTACTTCCATGCTTGTCTGCATGACATCTGCAAATCACATAGCAGCGGCAGTGATCTTTTAAATGTTTAAGTCAGGGGCACCTGGGTGGCTCAGTGGGTTAAGCCTCTGCCTTCGGCTCAGGTCATGATCCCAGGGTCCTGGGATCAAGGCCCGCATCAGGCTCTAGGGAGCCTGCTTCCCACCCCCACCCCCACCCCGTCTCTGCCTACTTGTGATCTCTCTGCCAAAAAAAAAAAAAATCTTAAATATTTAAGTCAGATCATGAAATCCTAGGCTCAAATCCCTTCAGAGGCTTTCCATCTTTTTAAAATAAAAGCTGAAATCCTGGGGCACCTGGGTGGCTCAGTGGTTTAAAGCCTCTGGCTTTGGCTCAGGTCATGATCCCAGGGTCCTGGGATGGAGCCCCAAGTCGGGCTCTCTGCTCGACTGTGGGGAGCCTGCTTCCTCTCTCTCTGCAGTGGGGAGCCTGCTTCCTCTCTCTCTGCCTGCCTCTCTCCCTACTTGTGATCTGTCTGTCAAATAAATAAATAAATAATCTTTAAAAAAAAAAAAAAAGGCTGAAATCCTTGCGTTGGATCCCACCCCCAGCCCCACCCCCGATCCCTGACTCATGCTCCAGGCACCCAGGCCTCCTTGCTCCTACAAATGTCAGGGTAAGCTCTTGCTGTAGGGTTGGCCTTTCCTCTGTGCCTACTGCTTCCCCTCCAGATACCCTTACGACTTGACTCCCCCATCTCCTTTAAGTCCCCATGGAGGTCCACCCTGTCTATCTTTATAAAACTTGCAACTGACCCCTACCCCAGCACTCCAATTCCCCATACTCTGCTCTGTTTCTCTTTCCATTCACGTTCTTTATTATAGCTATTGTTTACTGCTTGTCTCTGCCTTCTGGAATATTGATTCCATGAAGGCAGTGATTTTGAGTAATCTCTGATATATCTCAATTCCTAGAATGATGCTTGGTGTGACCCAGAGTAGGTGCTCTGGGTCAATATCTTATTGACTGACTGACTGAGTCCTAGAATCAGTAAAAATCAAAGCTAAAAGATGCCTTATAGATGATCTAGTCCATCCCCTCTCAGTGGAAGCCACCAGTGTTTAGTCCTATAATTTCTTTTTTTAAATTTCAATAATGTGTTTTATTCAATTCAATCTATCTAAAATATTATCCTATCAACACATAATCGATATGAAATTACTAATGAGATATTTTACATTATTTTTATCTGTACTGTCTTCCCCCCCAGCCCCAGTTTTGTTGAGATGTAATTGATATATACTGTGTCAGTTTTAGGTGTACATGCAATGACTGGATATACATACATTGCAAGATGACCACAATACATTTAGTTAATATCTATCACCTCACATACTTACCCACTTTTTCCCCACGATGAGAAATTTTAAATTTCTTTAAACTGATTGTCTGTTGCAACATTATTAACTGTTTTCTGTGAACTGTATAGCTTTATGAAATAGATCTAGCTTATCTTAGGACAATCAGATGTCTATGCAAGCTTACGTGACAGTGAAATAATTACCTCTGATGTACTGGCATTTCATCCTAACTTTAAAAACACGGACCTGGAGAAAATAACTAGGAGTCAAATGGTTGTTTATTAATGGCAATTTAATGCCCTCTGCTGGTTCCAAAGCATCAGAACATTTAGAAAGATCTCCAGGTATTTGCTAATAGCTTTACAATATAAAAATGCTTTTAAAGCTTAGCAGTAAATTTGCTTTGTCATCATGAAAGAAAGGGTTTCAAAAAGCCATTTTTTAAATTGGAAACTATATTCTTATTTTTAAAATAAGTACTAAAATTATAAATACAATAAAAATAAGAGTATAGAAAAATAGGACAACTTTTTTTCATGGTAATCTTAAAAGATTAACAAATTTTACTGTGAAAAAAACCTGGAACAATCTATACCGATTTCCTGGGTGGATATGTGACAATGTGAAAACTGTCACATAGACCCAGAGAGTCTGATACACAAGCTAAGATTTTGAAATTTCAGAATTATTCACAACTGCTTTGCAAGAGATGAAACAGCCAAAGACTTCAGTGTGCAAATCCAGTGGGTTTTCCTTCCCACTAACTTCCTCAGTTCTCCGAAGCCTTCACATCAACGTTAGTAAAATCTAATTCAAGAAATTCAATAAATATTCATAAACAGAACAGCTACTACTCGCTCAGAATTAATCAAACCCAACATAATATCTATCCCAATTTGTTTATGCCTTTATGGGCATAAACTTATGTAAAACAGCTTGTATTAGAGCCACTACTGTCTGTTCTGTAGCTTTTTTATAAATATGATATCTTCTGTTGACCTGTATGCTTTCTAAGAGTAAGAGCAATGTTTTATTTAAATCAGATAAATTCAATATTAACTGACAGATAACAGTGCTCAGCACTTTGAGAGATGAGAAAAAAAAAAAAAAACTTTGTGGCATTAAATCCTATAAAATCATCATTGTCACTTTATCTTCCGCATGAAAAAAATCAGATAACCACCTTGTTTTTCCTTCAAAAGTAAAATCTTTTAGAATTTTCTTAGGGGCGCTAGGAGGCTCAGTTGGTTAAGTGGCTGCCTTCAGCTCAGGTCATGACCCAAAGTCCTGGAGCCCCGTGTTGGGCTCCCTGCTTGGGAGGAAGCCTGCTTCTCCCTCTCCTACTCCCCCTGCTTGTATTCCCTCTCTTGCTGTGTCTCTGTCAGATAAATAAATAAAATCTTAAAAGAAAAAAAAAATTTTTTTCTTGTAATTGCTGAACGAGAGTGGATACTCCTGGAGGAGCTCTTCCTAAAAATACCTGAACAGAGTTCCAAAAGAAACCCCCCAAAGCAACAACAACAACCCTGTTTCCTACTCGAATGGGCGGTATAGACGCCACACACCCAAGGGATGCTTTTTGGTTTGTCCTCTTCTATCTTACTATCTGAAAGCAAGCATCCTTACCTTAACAAAGCTCATGCGGATAGTGCACATCTTCGTTAACTCGTAGACGACTTCAAATCCATGGTGAACCGACTGCGCCAGCAGCTGAGCGAAGAGCTGGTTGTTGAAGATCTTGAGGCTGCAGCCGCTGGGGATCTTGCACACGGTGGCTGGGTGGAAGCCGTGCTGATAGTTGCAGTTCCGGCTCTGTACGAAGATGCTGCTGTCGCTCACACACTCGGCGTACACCTCGCCCCCAACATAGTATAAATGCACACCTACGAGGTAAAAACAGCGTCCCTCAAGCACCAGCATCATGTTTAGCTTCGGATTAACACCATTCCCTTCTCACTGCAACCTTGTGGTATGTGACTATCTCTCGTGAAATTAATTTTAATATCACCAGCCAGAGTAAAAGAGTGACCAAAATGCCCACTTGTTCTAATTAAACCCAGCAGTGGGTTTTTTTTTTCCCGAGTCCACTTAAAAGTGGATTGCACCCCATGTTTATAACGATTGCAAAGGCTGTCGTGCATTGCTCCTTCTGTCACTCTCGATCTCACGCTTATTCACTCTCATAATATTAGAAGCAAAATAAATACACAATGCAGAAAACATCCTTCAGGTCCATGTATCAATAAAAAAATAGAAACTGGGCACAGATAATATCAAGGAAATGTCACTTTCCCCTTTAATGCATACACTAAACCCTCTTCAGAGGAAACAATAAATGAAGTTTACTTTTTTTTAAGTTTACATTTTAACAATTATGAATCCATTTGTCTTAATACCTCCCTCAAAGAGATTTATTTCATTTTAGAGCTTGTCACTTACTATTATAGAAATAATGCCTGCATTTTACTTAAGAGCGAAATTCTTGTCACTTTTTCAGATATAAAGACTCTCAGTCAAAATGTTGCTTATTTTACTTTACATCACATTTTTGGACTTAAAAAGCAAAACACCATCCTGAGATTGGTGCTGCCCCAAATAATTTTCATTCCAGATTAAATCTGAGTTGACTCTCTCACTCCAGGTCTCTGGGTTTAAGACTTAACATATATTTATAGCAAGAGACTGGCATTAGATAAAACAAAGATCGCTCCAGTCTAGTGAACATTAAATACCAGCACAGTTTTCCTCCAGCCTTTCAGCAGAAACAAAATTCTCCAGAATTATACAATTATACAATTGTCATGGGGTCACAAAGGGTTCACAGAAATGATCCAGAATACACAGAGACTGATATATCTTGGATCTCCTCTCTTTTTTTTTCCCAGCTTTCCGCTCCCTTTTCTTTCTCATGTTCATTCTCTCCCTGAACAGCCTGGGGTTAGGCACCCTCGGCTCTGGGCCATGAGAAGCAGGCAAGAAGGTCCCCTTGGCTGGGATATGGTATCTGGCTGCACCAACGTGTTGGAGGTGAGGCTGGGGCATATACAGTTCCCAGTCCCCATGAGCTCCCCGGGAGGGCCGCCCCTGTGGTGGTTATGGTTGTTCAAAAAGAGAGAGAGCTGGTGGGGAAAGAGCCAGAGAATGAGATGGTCCAGTGTTCAGGATGTATTTGAATTGAATGACTTTCAAATTTATAATCCTCCCAGAACCTACTAAGTAGAATCGATAGGATTTTTGTTACCTGACTCTGGTCTTTATTTAGGGGATGATTTTCAATCCTGTGGAAGTACTATCCGCAACCACAGCACAGTTGGCAGAATAAGGAAAGCAGAGTAGAGGCTGGACAGACAGGCAGGAGTAGTGTCCCGAGCAAAAAGAGGGGGCAGAGCCAATGGAATGAGCACACAGAGGCCTGAGTTGGCTCTGAACAGTAGGACAAGGGTGGAATTCAACCCCACCATGAAGGAGCTTTGGCTAGAGACAGTGGCATCCAAAGAAAAGTCAAAGGTGTGTGGGTGGCTCAGTTGGTTAAGTGACTGCCTTTGGCTCAGGTCATAACACTGGAGTCCCAAGACTGAATCTGTAGGGCTCCCTGCTCAGCAGGGAGTCTGCTTCTCCCTGAGACCCTCCCACGCTTATGGTCTCTCGCAAATAAATAAATAAATAAAATCTTAAAAAAAAAAATAGTCAAGTAGGCAAATGATTTTATTTGCATCCACTTGACAAAACAAAACCATGGCTTTAAACAATGTGTATTTTAGATTCAAAATCTCCATAAAGAACAGTGAGCAATAGGATAATGCTCTTCCTGAGATGCCAAAGAGGAACCTGGCAGTGTGGGCCTCAGGTAAGCTCTTCCTACTTCTCTTGAGCTGTATCCCTCTATCCGGGCTTCCCATTTGTGTGTGACTGCCTCCCGCCTTCTAGGAGATGAGGGAGTGTGGAGTCCTGTGCTACGGTTACTTAGGGTCAGAGGCACCGTGGGCTTGAATTGGGTCTGCCAAGGCAGACTGCAAATCTGTTCCCTTTGGTTCCTCTTCCACAGTCTTGAACAACAGAGAAATGACAGGAAAGATAGGGAGGAAGGCGGGCTGCTTAGGTTGCTGAGGTGGTTCTTAGGCTCTAGACTCTACCAGAAGAAAGAGAAAGTTGAGTCCCAGAGTAGAAGCAATGCACAAATGCCAGTACAGAAAGTGAATCTCATTACCCTGTAGACCTGCTCAGAGACTCTGTTACTTTTTCATTCCCTTTAGAATAATCCCAAACTTCCTGGCTCGAACTCAACACCTTATCATGAGTTTGTAATCCATCTTTGCCTTGCCTTTGTTGCCCTGTCTTCCACACACCATTTTAAAATCATGGCTGAATATTAGGATCATTTAGAGCTTTAAGAAAGTGCCTACTTCTGGGTGTAATAATGGTACTTATATTTAGAAATCCATTATATAGATAGATAAATACTCAAATCTATCATGAAAGGATATGAAGCTGGAAATTTACTTTAAAATATTCTTGCAAAAATACTGTGAAGGGACAGCATTCACTGTGAATCATTACGGAAGCTGGAGAGGGTGATAAGAATATTCTTTACATGATTCTGTGCACTTCTGTATGTGTTTGACATTTTCCAAAATAAAAAATGTTTTAACACATGATGAGAAAAAATTTCCAAATCCACACCAGGGTGGTTCAGGGTGTTGTGCACTGCACAATTCTAGGGTGTGCTTCATAGCCTTCCAAGATTTATAGCATCATTATACAGCTTCTCCAGAAGATGGCAGTAACTTCTCTTGAGAAAGGGGCTTCTTAAAATTCACACAAAGCCATCACTGGCCTGGAGGCAAGGTCAGTTCCCCAAATCTGAATCTGAAAATTTTAAGTCTGTTTGGACAATATGATGAACAAACAGGGTGGGGCCCAAGTAGACTACAGAGAATGGCCCACCTCAGTACTCAGCCCTTCTGCTGGGCTGGGCTGCGCCCCCTGTGATGTTTCTCAGCACCACTGTAGCAAACCTGGCCTGCCCTGACAGGCCAAGCAAGTCCCACGGCCTCCATCCTCACATGAGCAAGAAAGCCCAGGAGGGACAATTTAGAGAATACAGGGATGCAGAGAATAAAACTCCTCCACAAGTGCACAGCCCAGAAATAATCAAAGCTAACATTTCTTATATACCTTTCAGTTTTCTCCTTCACATGTGTTTTTAAACCTTTCACCCTTGGGGGCCTGGGTGGCTCAGTCGTTAAGCCTCTACCTCCAGCTCAGGTCAGGGCCCCAGGGTCCTGGGATGAGCCCACATAGGGCTCCCGGCTCAGCCGTAAGCCTGCTTCTCCCTCCTCCACTCTCCCAGCTTGTGTTCCCTCTGGCTGTCTCCCTCTCTGTCAAATAAATAAATGAAATCTTAAAAACAAAATGTGTCTCTCTTCCCTCACTAACAATTTAATTTTACTGCAGTTGCCAGGGAATCCTTTTTTTTTGTTTTGTTTTGTTTTTTTTTTTTTAGATTTTATTTATTTGTCAGAGAGAGAGGGAGAGAGCCAGCACAGGCAGACGGAATGGCAGCAGAGGCAGAGGGAGAAGCAGGCTCCCTGCTGAGCAAGGAGCCCGATGTGGGACTCGATCCCAGGACGCTGGGATCATGACCTGAGCCGAAGGCAGCTGCTTAACCAACTGAGCCACCTAGGCGTCCCGCCAGGGAATCCTTTTAAAGTGAAAATTCAGATCTGTAAACTCCTGTGACCTGGTCCTCTCCCCTCCTCTTCTATAACTTCCCCATTTTTCTATCCATTTTATTCCACTCACTCTGACTTCCTTGCTGTTCTTACAATGTATATACCAGGCAGGCTTCAGGGCCTTTGCACCTGCTGCTCCCTCTGCTTTGAAAGCTCCCCCTCCATGTGACTAAACGCACTTTTCTTTATTTTTTTATTTTATTTTTTTAAAGATTTTATTTATTTATTTGACAGAGAGAGATCACAAGCAGGCAGAGAGTGAGGCAGAGAGAGAGAGGAGGAAGCAGGCTCCCCGCTGAGCAGAGAGTCCGATGCGGGACTCGATCCCAGGACCCTGAGATCATGACCTGAGCCGAAGGCAGCGGCTTAACCCCCTGAGCCACCCAGGCGCCCTAAACGCACTTTTCTTTCTGCTCAAATGTCACCTGGTTAGGAAAGCATTCCCTGGCTATCCCACTTGACTTCCTAACAAGTTCTCCCCAATCTCTTCCCCTCCTGTGTTTTCCTCTAGACAAATCCTTAGAGATATATAACATTATTCCTTTTCTGTCTTTCCTTGGTTATGTGTAACCAATGAAAGCCTGTTATTGTTTGTTTTTGTTTGTTATTTTTCTTTGTTTCTAACTGCTGTCCCTAATGGTGGGACAGTTTGGCTAAGAATAGATTCTCAACAAAGATTTGTGAGATGAATGCCTATGTCTGAAATCTAAGTGTCTCGATTAATTAACTCCAAAGAACAAGTTAACTTATTCACTAATGATTGGAGGCATTTTGCTGCAAATTTATTCAGGCTGGTGTTCCAGGAAGCCATGCTGCTCAAAACCAAACAATCCAAGGGAGCACCTAAGAAGCAGTCCTCTGACTTCATGAAAGACCAACAGCTCTTCCTTTAAAAATATTCGACGCTAATTTTTCCCCATGCTTTATATCTCCTCTAAAAAAAAAAATCATTTTCTCAGTAAAGCACTTCCAAACAGCTTTCTGAAAAAACTGACGTTGCCTTGGGGAACCACATGAGGGTAGAGGGCCCTTCCAGTCACTGAGCACTTAGGTGGACTTCCTGATTTTCATAAAAGGCTGTCATTTCTAGCTCTTGTTCCTATGGTTTCTTAACCTGGGGATTAGCTCTCAGGCAGGAATACATAGAACCTCAACTCCCATGTCTGCATCAGCAGCCCCCTCAAAGAGCTACTTGCAGAAAGATTCCCAGGAGGCATTCAACAGTCCTTTCATGTTTGAATTGTATCTTTGGACCAAGTGGCATCAGCAGAAGTCTCATATGCAGACCAGTCCAGAAAGCCCCTCAGCACACAGCCAGCCCCACAATATTATGTTGTAATAGTCTGCCTTTAAATTTCACCTGAAGGGGCACCTGGGTGGCTCAGTGGGTTAAGCCGCTGCCTTCAGCTCAGGTCATGATCTCAGGGTCCTGAGATTGAGTCCCGCATCGGGCCCCCTGCTGAGCGGGGAGCCTGCTTCCTCCTCTCTCTCTCTCTGCCTGCCTCTCTGCCTACTTGTGATCTCTCTCTGTCAAATAAATAAATAAAATCTTTAAAAAAAAAATGTAAAAAAATAAATTTCACCTGAAGATTCTTATAAAAACCATTTGAAAGTAAAGTTATAGTATCTGAGAAATGTATTTAAGAATTCAGTCAAAGGAAAAGTATTATTTCCTTTGAAGAATGGCCAGGTTTCTTCCTTTGGGATAAAAATTACATTATAGTTGTGTTTCCATTTTTTGACCTCCCTGTCAGAAAGCCTAGAGCACAATTTTAATCACAGCCACAATGCTAACCTTTAGTTCCTTCTCCTTCCTTGCTGCCCCCAACCCCCTCTTCCTGATTTTCTACTTTCCATTTATCATTTCACTGCAAAGTTTTCCTATAAGCCATCTCAAAGCCACTATGGGAAAAAACAAAAACAAAAACAAAAAAGCCACTATACAAATATATAGGATATAAATAAACAAATATCATCATTAGAACATCAATAAAGGGGCACCTGGGTGGCTCACTCAGTCATTACACATCTCCCTTCAACTCAGGTCATGAACCCAGCATCTTGGGATCCAGCCCCTCATCGGGCTCCCTGCTCAGTGGGGAATCTGCTTCTCCCTTGCCAGCTCCCTTGTGCTTGTGTTCCCTTTCTTGCTATCTCTCTGTCATAAATAAATAAAATCTTAAAAAAAAAAAAAAAGGACATCAATGAATAAATTCAACCTGTTTCTAACCAATAGCTTGTAGGTTTTCTATGACAGAGACATTAAGGAAGTATGCTAGGAAGAATATTAGAATGTATCACCAGGTACAATAATGAATCTCCCCTGGAAACTTGAAATAAAAGATTTGTGTCTACCTTCCTACGGTGGTCTGAGGGCTGGATGGAAAGAGGAAAGATAAAATGACTCTAAAGTTTCTGTACAACTATGATTCCACAGTAGTCTGACATAATAGTGGACAACCAGGTGTCAAACATTACCAGCTACTCTAATGTAAAGAAGATGATTTAAAGATACACAGTGAGGGCTCACATTCAGATGGGATTTTCTACCATTGATCACACCGATGAGAAAGGCTTCAAAGCTTCGTTGGCCAAACCTCAAGGAGGCCTGTGTCCATCTGGCTTCATAACAATCCTGAGCACAGGAGAACCCCAATCACTACCAAAGGTTTCCCTACATAAATAGTCATGATTTTCACTACCTAGCTTCTAAGTCTCCAAAGGTCACTTTACCTGGTAGAATATAATCCCCCCACCAGAATTCCTCCTCTGAAGTTTTCTTATTTAGCATCTTTAGGCAATTCGAAAATAATTCATGATACTTCTATTTAGTAATTTCATCCTGCTTTCACATTTATCCTCTTGTTTGTCTTACCACTTTGTCTTAATACTTATCCTAATCCACCCTCTGAAAGATGCTACACTGACCCTAGAAGTAGAGAGACCACGACCTTGCAACCTCAGGCCTCCTGCTGGCTCACCAGCCTGAGACCATCCTGCCAGGTTAGGTGGCCAACCCGTGGCTTGTTTCTCTCCCCACATTTTAGCTCCAAAGAACATATACATGAATGACATATTTGCTTTTACCCTTTCCTATGTGTCTCCTGGTGTTTTCTATTGTTGAGTTTCTGTTTACATTAGAAAGAAGTCCGAGACAGAATCTGTTCCTGTTATTTGAAGGGTCTGTGAATCCATCTATAAGTACGCTTCGGGAGGAGGCCTGGAACGTTTCCCCAACTCGGTTGTTGAGTTCATAGTAGGCAACTGAGCACCAATGCTGCGGCTCCTCGTAGCAAACTGGCCGGAAGTCTGGAAGGAAAAGAACCAGAGAGCACATCACTCCCATCATGTCTGGCTTCCCATCTCATGATCTCACCTGGACAACATTCATGCTCTTAACCAGGAGAGGTGCTGCAAGACAAAGATCTCTCCAAACCTGTCCCCTGATGGAAGATCTGTGTGGGGAGTTCATCTTGTCACCACACGTGTGACACAGAGGCCGCAATCCTTGTGACTCTCCCATGATTAGAGCATTTGCACTCATATGTATTAGTACTGAGGGGGTCTGACAAACAACAGTATGAACAGATTAATGTAAATTCCATCACCCGGAGAGGAGACAGCTCCAGGGAAGGGGACAGGTTGTCTCCTCTCTACATGTTAAAGATAACATATCACTGTTAATAAACTGAATAAAGTCCCAGTGACAAGAGTATCATTTTCCAAAATACTAAGGCTGAAAAAATAACAGTTTGGATATGATGAAGGCCAAATAAAAAATACTGGACAGGACTTAAAATTACTTAAGAAAAAAAGAAAAACAACATAGAGTCACATTCTCCATTGTATATATATATGGAGTACTTATATGGCATAAGGTATTTTTAAAGACAGCACATGTTTCATCAGGAAATCCATGAATGTTATGTTTTCACCTTAAAATTTTCAAAGTAATTAAGTTGCCAAACCAAAAGTTTTAAGTTGCCAACCAAAGTTCAGAGTTCTTTCTTTGCCACGCACACTCTGTCTTTTGACTGATTATATTCACTCTCTTTTCTTTGAATATCTTAGTAATTCTTGTACCTACAGTATGTTCCTATGTGCACTGAAACATAAATTTATGAAACATAAGTTAGGGGGTTATTATTTGATTTACAAAAGAACCTATACTTATAAAAGACTTCACCCCTACAGACTTCAAATCGTACGCTCTGTTAGACCCTCTCTACTCAGGTGTGGTTCCTGAATGGTAGACTCTGCATCACCTGGGAACATGTGAGGAATGTAGATTCTTGGCTCCCACCCCGGATCTAAGGAACCAAAATCTGCCTTTGTGTAAGATCCCCATGTGGCTTACACGAACATTAAAACTGAGTAACATTTATTTACCTAGCCTATTTTAAGAAACAGATAAAATTCTGTAAAAACCCTATTTACATATTTATGTATATTTACATATTCATGTACATTTACATATTTGTGTATATTTACATATTTATGTACAGCGCCCCGCTAAGCTAAACCAAAGACACCACTACAAAGCTATAGTATAAACACAATGGGGATAAAATTGTTAACTTAAACACCCATTTCTGTAATAAACATCAAAAACAACACGCGTCTAAATGTTAGGTTAGAATAAAAAATTAACTTACTCTAGTAACCAGGATGACAAACTAACATTCACTCTATGGTGATGAGGAATGCCAAAGTTAGAATGCAAAGCCCTGCTCTCTGCCTCTTCAAAGACATGTGAAATAGCAGGCTAGCATGTTTTGGTTGTTGTTGTTGTTTTTTTTTTTAATTTTCTTTTGTTTTGGAGTAATAGGAAATGCTCTTGGAAAACAGCTACATTGAGCTGTTCACCTACAAATTTACCTCCATTAGGCACTGACAGCACTAAATGACTATCAGCTGTGGCATCCACGGGTTGGCCATTCTGGGTCCCTGATAAAGTGGAGGTGGTGTGTCAACTCAAAGAAAGCAGTGAAACTGATACATGACACTAAGACAGCTCCAGCCTTTCTAGCTGTGAAACTCCTGGGCCCAGCGCATAGTGCTGCCGTTGCAGAGAGACCAGTCAGTCATCAGGCTATTCCGCAGGGACATTCTAAGGAATCTGTTGTCTTGACATCCTCACTGAATAGTCGATGAGTTTTCCCTCTGACTTGGGAGTTACCAAAAGAGTTGTAAGTTGCAACGACTTCATAAGATTTTCAAATCAAGGAGCTATTCTCCTAGCTTTCTCAATAGCACAGGGGTCTGTTGCCCAGCTTTCAAAACAGAAAGTTAAACCTTCTTTGAGCTTAGTTTTCCAAGTCCTCTGCTGCCAGGGATGGTACAATGACCGCAGGGAGGCATGGTCTCTGAGATAGTTCCAAATGTGCCTCCACAATGCACAACAGTGGAAACCTGATTATAACCTTGTGCCCAAGGCATGTGGAGCAGGGCTCCTCTCTCCAAGTATCAGTTCCTATAATCGGGCAGTGATCATGCTTAGGCAAAGGCTGTGCATTCGGTAGATAAGATCTTAGGAGAAAGTAATTCACAACACAGTAAAAATTCCTACAGCAGAGGAAAACCTCTTTAGTGAGAACCTCAGAATAACTGTTTCCTCCTGTATACATTCCTGATGTCACTTCGTAATTGCCTTGCTATGTTAGCAGTGGGTAGACTTCGGTGGCATAAAAAGTTGAATCAGTCTGCTTTTGTTGAAAACTGAATTTTGTGCATCCAAGCAGTTCCCACACTTAAGCATGCATCAAAGTCCCAGTGACACTTGTTAAAGATGCAGTTTCCTGGTCCCACCCTCAGAAATTGGAGTCTGGAGATCAATGGCTGGATGTGGCCCTGACATTCCCCAGGCACTGATGGCAATTTGAATGCAGACCACATCATGCAACCACGGGTAAGACGTTTTCCTGTGGGAAAATAAACTCTGAGCCTTGTGAAAAAGTTATAGAGCAAGGTGGCTCTTCTGCAGGTCCCAGAGTACGTCTATCTGTAAAACTCAGGGACTGCACACAGAGTTACCGTATCACCATATCTGCTCCTAGGCATATGCCCACAGGTGCTGAAAACAGAGACTCAAGCAGATGCTTGCCTGCTCGTGTTTGGAGCAGCATTATTCACACCAGCCAAAAGGTGCAAATAGCCCAAATATCCATCAGTCATGTGGTGTACCTTTATTTTGGAATATTATTGTTTAATCACAAAAATGAAGTAAACGACACAGACTAACAACATAGGTGAACTCTGAAGACACTATGCTAACTGAAATAAGCCAGACACAAAAAGACATATATTGTATGATTCCATTTCTTTGAGGTACCTAGAAAAAGCAAATTCACAGAGACAATAAGTGGACTGGAGATTGCCAGGGACAGGAGGAAAGGGCAGGGGGAAGAGCTGGGAGCTACTGCTAATGGGTACAGAGTTTCTGTTTAGATGGATGAAAAAATTTTGGAAATAGATGATGGGAATGGTTGCACAGAACGGTGAATGTGCTTAATGCCACTGGATTGTACACTTAAAATGGTTAAAATGTCCAACTTTATGAGATATGTATCTTCCCACAACTTTAAAAATTAAGAAGTGAAAACCACTACATTGCACACTTTAAGTGTGTGAACTGTATGATGTATGAATTATATCTCAATAAAGCGTAAAAAAAATAAGGTGCTGAACTATTAAATTTCAGAACCTCCTTTTAGTTTCACTTAGCTATGGGTCTGTTTTGCAGGTTGTATTTTGCTGTTAATCGTTCAGAAAATAATTATTTTCTTTGAAATTAAAAGAGCCATTCCCTCCATGAAAATGAACCAGCTTCTGCAGAGGTGCTGGGGTCCGTCCTTCATGGGTGGGAAGAGGGGAAAAAATATCAACCTTTGAGTTTCACCAGTGCAAGAAGACAAGGTCAGCACAGGCAATCTTTACAGCACAGATATGTTTCAAGTAAACAGGTGTTCTGTGACATAATTATCCTCCTGTCCCTTAACCTTGGCTCTGTCCTCAAATGACTTCTCTTCCTGTTGTATCCCTCTCTTGGTGAATCCAGCTCCGTGTAAGACAGCAACCATCTCCTCCCCACTGAGTGGATGACTCCTGAGCTCCCTCCCTGAGTCTCAGCCTTCACCCCCACATCAAGTTCTATTGAGTCTGTCTCCTCAAATTCATTGTTTTTTTCCCCTCCCCACATCCCTTTCTTAGTTCAGGTCCTTATCATTACTTGTCCGGACTGTGACAGCCTCATTGCTTACTTACATGATTGTTCTCAACAGCTACTGCCTCCTGAAGGTCAGAGACTCTTGTCAGACTTAGTCGTCATTGTACCTCTCGCAGTAGCACAGTGCCTGGCACTTAGTAGGTGCTCAGCCATTACTTACTGTCTCAGTAACGTCAAGAGCTATAACCCTAGGCTCTGGCCCAGTTCCAAATGCCTGTGTGGTGATTTGTTTACTCTGCAATCAACTGATGAGCAAACACTGTGTTTTAGGACCTGTGCTACATATATAAAAGAGAAGATGACTGGCAGTTGAATTGGGGGGGGGAATATATAGGGAGGAATTATATAACGTAGTGTGATAAATGCAATAGTAGATGTGTATGAAAATAGTAGCTGTATTGCTGAGGGAGCAAAAGGCAGAACTGAATAACTCAGAAAGGAAGGGGCACGTCCTTTTCTGTCTTCCCACATTTTATAAGTTCTGTGAGGACAGGGACATTTTTTACCCATCTTTGAATTCTCCTTCCAGCTCCCCAAGGCAATTCCTGTATATAATAAGTGTTCCATAAATATCCATTAAATAAAGGAATATATGAACACATGAATGAGGCAGATTGTAACATTTAGCGCCAGATGAGTTTAGGCTGGCCTCTAAGAATTTGTCGCTCAGGATATGACTCATCTCACACTCAAGAGGTGCATATAAATCTCTTCTTCATGATCTAACTTGGAGCCACTTTATAGAAGCAGCAGCATGTGCAACTGTGGCAATGTGCTTGATTCTCCCTTTTGCACAGGATGTCCCTTCCATTGGCTTTTTCAGTTCAGCAGATGTTTACTGACTAGCATTTTGAAGACTGACTAGCTCTGTCTTCAAAATGCTGTGCTGGCTTCACACAGCACAAAAGGAGAAGCACAGGCTAGGTGGGGCCCAACTCTGCCCTGGGGACGTTAAGCATTCATCTTTTGGAGGCTGGGACTCCCTGTGCTTACTGAAAGAGACAGCCAAAGCAAAGGCCAAGCATGGACCCCTCACGTTGCTTACCCTCAGGTCAAGTCTTTCTCCTTGGGTTAGAGAAGTATTTTATCATCTTATTTCTGCTACCTTAAAAAAAAAATCCCTGGAAATGCCCAGAGATGCTGTTCAAATCCATTTAGCATCTTCCAGGGGGTGAGAACCAGAAACCAGAGCAAAGGTATGTGTAGCTCCAGGATAACTGCTCCCAGCTGGCCCTGATCATAGAGGTGGGCAGGTCCAAAGGCCCACAGGACATGGCCATGTAAACGGCAAAGCTCCATATGAAAGGGAGTAACAGTGACTGTAATTAGGACGGTCCCACCATAACTGACTGTTGGGTCAAACTCCACGTGGAGGGACAGCGGCTTTCACTGACCTGAGTGTTGATAAGGGCTCTCTGGCTCCGAGGGACTCTCTGGGGAGTGAGGGTAGCCAGCGGTGCACGGGGACTGTGTGAACACGTGCCCAGGTCCCGGAGAGGGAGGGAAGGCCGAGCAGGGAGGCTGCTGGAAAGAGTCCGGATAGGTGGCGTTGTGCGGCATGAGAGGCTCACTGTGGAGGGAGGCACTGCGGAACTTGGCCAGAAGGCTGAGCTGGGGGTTATATTCACTGTGCCTTGGCACGAGGACGGGAGGCAGCACTAGGATAAGAAAGGAACGAGTGGATTAGAACTGAGCATTGGCTCCTCGGCACAAAATCCAGTGGACGCTTGCTGTTTGTGTCTGCCCATTTTCTTCATGATAAAACTCTGTTTTCTGGGAACTGCCCACCCACCATTCTTTGTGCTTATTGTGAAACTGTCAATTAAGGTTCCGTCGTTTCCCAGAAAGTGAGCTGGTGAAGCGAACTGAACACCAGTGTTTAGTACTTAAACACTCTCGCAAACTGAATATTAAACAGAGTATCACAGTAAAAAGTTTAGAGGAGAATCATTCTGAGGTCAGCACACTAAAGAGACTGCCTATTCATTCCTACCACAGAAATTACCAGAGCTGCCCTATTATCTGGCCTTCTGCAGGACTAATTGTTTGTGTCTTCCTTTGATTCTGCCAATGAAGTGGTTTGGTTTTTTTAAAAGGCAAAATTGGTTTCTAAGTGATGCCCAGAATATTTTTCTTTCAGAGACCATGTTGAATTATTCAGACGGGCAGCCTAGTGCTGCTAAAGTTAAAAAAAAGAAAAGAAAAAATCTACTTGTCTTTATCAGAAAGTTCTTAAAGGTACCTAAAAATGAATAAGAAAAAGATAAACAGTAATACAAAGCGAATCAGTAAAAGATAAACATCAATAAAAAAACTTATAAACAAAGCCCTATGTATGTTTTTTCTGGGTTCCACATTTAAAAAAAAAAAAAAGTGGTTTTGATCCTGATTCTATACAAAAAGTTAGGAATGCATGCAATTTTCAAGGGCAAGTATCATCCAGGCATTCCTAGTTCTTACTGACTTCTAAAGTGTCACAGTGCCTGGCGGAAAGAAGATAATCAATAAATGTGGTACAACCTGTGACCAAAGTAAGTTCCAGAAAGAGAAGCAGAGGAAGGAGGAAGTGGTCAAAGGAAATTGCAAAGCTCTTCTAAGGGAAAACATGGAAATCAATTGAAGAGCCAAAAATCAATCAATCAATAAATCGATAAACTACAATATAGATATCAGAGATTTAAAAAGAGGAAGAAAGAAGTTAATATAAATTAGCTAAATCCTCATCTTTTGTATTAGTGAATGAAATTACCTGAAGGTGAAAAGTTCAGAAACAGATATATAAGCATATTATATTAGGATTACCTCCATAATTTTCAGTAATTAATGTATAAACATTAATGTATATAATGCATAAATATATTATCTAGAGTTATCTCCATAATTTTTAGTAATAATGGAGGGAACAAGCAAAAGAACTAACCAAGAATGATTAAGAGAAGTTGTTTCTGGAGATGGATGGGGTAGCTCTTGTTTTTAATAATATTACTGATTTGTTACCACATGCAAGTATTGATAAAAAGTCAATGTTTTGGAATAAACAGATGACAACAATACTGATAAAATAACAGTAAGATGAATCACAAAGTCTACCACTTTTCTGCCATCATACATCTATCTCTTTCCTAACAAGCAAGTTAAAAAATAAACTCAAACAGGTAAATAAAGTTTTAAAACTAAACCACACCAGCTGAGGGTGGCAGAAAAACAAATGAATTCTTCCCCCTTAAAAAGCTGGTGTATGGGGTGCCTGGTTGGCTCAGTGGGTTGAACTGCTCCCTTCAGCTCGGGTCATGATCTCGGCGTCCTGGGATCGAGTCCCGCATCGGGCTCTCTGCTCGGCAGCGAGCCTGCTTCCTCCTCTCTCTCTCTCTGCCTACTTGTGATCTCTATCAAATAAATAAATAAAATCTTAAAAAAAAAAAAAAAGCTGGTTTATGTGTCTACGTGTATAATGTATGACATTACAGAACCCTCCACATCATCATCTAAAAATGAGCTGGATGATAAGCCATCATTTCCTTTTATGTGTTCCATGAGACCAAAAGATGGGAACAAAAAGATGACCTGCTTCATGAAAGCGGGGGGCTGACAGAGGCCATGGTATATGGCCCGAAAGGGGGGACCCAACAGAGTACATGGTATATGGCTTCTTCTGCAATGACATTTCATTACAATGCTAACAAGGCTCAAAACAAACACTCATTTTTCTTTTTTGGATGAAAAAGAATTGGAATAATCTCTGTAACTTCAGTTGTAGTGTAAAATATCTATACTGTATTCCTAACATTGTTAAATATAATGCCTCACACCATCCAGAGGCAGAAACTTCTATTTCCTCACGGGCCAAAGATCGGAGACACCAAAAAATAAAAAATAAAAAATAAATTTAAAAAAAGGTTTGTTTTCCTTTTTTGAAACAAATGTCTTGATAATGTATTTTTACCATTCACCTAAAACCAAAGGCAGTGATTTCCGTAAAGAAAACCAATGGTAATCATCCCAGCTGGCATTCAGCTTGACTGGCTAGTTTACCTTAGATATGCACTGGTCACATTTTTAAATATTTCCACTCAAAACATAGCTGTTTTAGTCCATCTGGACTGTTACAATAGAAATACCATACAGTGTGTGGCTTATAAACAATAGAAATATATTTCTCACAGTTTCCGAGGCCGGAAGTCCAAGATCAGGGTGCAGCATGGTCAGGTTCTGGGGAAAGCTCTCTTTGAGGCTACAGACTGGGACCTTTCGTGCCCTCACAGGGTGGAAAGGGAAGAGGGATCTCTCTGGGGCCTCTTTGATAATGACACTAACCCCATTTGTAAGGGTCTGTCTGCATGACTGAATCATTTCCCAAAGCGACTGCCCCCACCTCCTAGTACTATCACCTTAAGCATTAGGTTTTCAACATATGAAGGGAGGGGGTGCACAGAAATGTTCAATCCTTAGCTATAGCTATTCCTCATTACTAAATTCTATTTCTAGATCATAACTGCTGCTTACAAATATGACATAGTACGATTACAGACATTGGTTTCAATTTTATACCACCTTTTAAATACAAACCTGTCTTAACAACGAGGCACCACTTGGGGGAGAACAGTGGCAGGAGTTATTCCTGCCGCATACGGGGTGCAGAGCAGAGCTGAAAAAGATTTTGTATCTCTTTCAAAACTCGTGTGGTTTTTATATGTGGGTATTTTATGTAGAGAAGAAATTATACTCCTGAAATAAGCTCCAGTTGCATGGCGTAAAATCATCACACACTACAAAAACACTGTTTGCCCAGAAGCTACTAGACGCAAGCCGTGCAAAGTGAGATTTGGGGACTGGTAACACTTCACCAGCTGCTAGGTGCCAGTCAAGGAAAATACAGTATGGAGGTTGAGACTGAACTGTTTTGAAACTTATTAAAGTTAGCAATTTGACAGGGTAATTTTATATCTGTTGAAATGCAGATATAAAATATTTTATTATAGTAAAAAAAAAAAAGCAAACCTACGCTTGCCCTTTTATTTTTGTCTTCTTAAAATTTCATTTGCCACGTAATCTGTTTGCATTACCAAAGTACTGATATTTGAAGGATTGAAAATTTAAAAATTAAAATAGATCCTTCACTACAGATAGTTAGAAAGAACTTACATAAATGATATAAAAGGTTGTGTGAGTAATAAGAAAATCAGAGTGCAGCCTTCAGTGTTCCTAAAATGGGGGAAGGTTGTCAAAAAAAAATGAGATTTCAAATGCAAAAAAACTTAATTAAGCTTTATGATAACTAAGAACCCAGTAAACTTGCTGAATATTAGCACCCTCACTGTTCTCAAAATATTTACTTTAAACATGGCCAGAAAGTTAAGTACAAATTTGATTTTTCTAATAAGAAAACAAAAACAAAGTTAGGAATAAAAAAAATCCTGGATGGCTTAAATATTACCTTAAAATTAATACAATCTCCACCCATCTTTCATTTTGGAAACTAAAACCTAAAATATTATGATATGAAATCCATCTGCCACATGTAAATATATTCACATTACCATTTCTAAAAAGAACCTTACATAAACTAAAACTAAGCCTTTAAAATTAGGTGTTCTAGGGATGCTTGGGTGGCACAGCTGGTTAAGTGTCTGACTCTTGCTTTCAGTTCAAGTCATGATCTCAAGATCGTGATCTCAGGGTCCTGAGATCAAGCCCCACGTTGGACTCTGCACTCAGCTTGGGAGTCCGCTTAGGATTCTCTCTCTCACTGCCCCTCCCCTGCTCATTCTTATGCTCTCTCTCAAATAAATAAATCTTTTTTTAAAAGTTTAAAAATAAAATTAGGTTTTCTAGTATTCAAAAGGAAAGCCAGAGACATTTAACAAGATACTTCTTGCAATGTACATTTTACAACTACATTCCTCAGAAAGAGAGAAATGATTTCATAATGAACATTTTTTCATTGGGTATATTCTAAATGCTTAATATAACTCAAATCTTTGAAACAAAAAAGGTATCAAACCATTGTCTTAAAGTTGGACCTGGATGACTTTTTTTTTAAATATTTTATTTATTTATTTGACAGATAGAGATCACAAGTAGGCAGAGAGACAGGCAGAGAGAGAGGAAGGGAATCAGGCCCCCTCCTGAGCAAAGAGCCCTATTCGGGGCTTGATCCCAGGACCCTGGGACCATGAACCAAGCCGAAGGCAGAGGCTTTAACCTACTGAGCCACCCAGGTGCCCCAGATGACTTTTTTTAGTAGGTAGAGAATCCAGAGAGAAGCAGGAAAGAAAAGAAGAAGGCTAAGACCTATATGATCTAGTGGAAACCCATGAGATTCACCAGGACTTTCTCAACAGTCTCATACAGGGACTAATCCTGGGATGAAGTGACGACGAGAAGCGTCTATACGCAGGCAGTTTTACAATAGGATGGCAAGATCTGGAAGCCTGAAAGTCACCTCACAAAGACCACTGGCAGCTGAGCACAATTTCTCCACCATTGCTGTAAGGTAAACTGAATTTTGGAGCCAGGCGCAAGCTGGACCCCCACCACGGCCCACATGCCTAGACAGAACCATCTTTTAATGGACATGGGCCATTCCCAGAGCTCCTAGGCCAGCCCTCTGGTCCCCTGGGATGAGGCAAACAGCCAAACAGGGAGAGGAAACTTCTATTAAATCTGCATCCCAGCAGCCACAGAAACACCCAGTCCAAGAGGAATGGGCTCCAACTGTTCCAGTCACTGCGAAGGACAAAGGTAAACTCCAGACTTCAAAAATACACACAAAAATGTGTGTCCAACACACACACATGCGTGACGGGTTTCAGAATATCTTCTTATATTTAAAGCCACACTTAAGAACAATTGCCAGTCTCTCCCAGCCCCTGTTCCTTTCATTCCCTGAAAGGATTTCCAGCTCTTCTTTCACTGGCTGTTTGCAGACCCAAATAGGAGATACTTCCATGTATCTGAGCTTGCGGAGAGCGGCAGCAAAAACCTGCTTTAGGGGGCGCCTGCGTGGCTCAGTGGGTTAAGCCTCTGTCTTCTGCTTGTGTCGTGGTCTCAGAGTCCTGGGATGGAGCCACACAGGGCTCTCTGCTCAGCAGGGATCCTGCACCCCCACCCCCCACCCCCGCCTGCCTCTCTGCCTACTTTCGATCTCTGTGTCAAATAAATAAATAAAACCTTAAAAAACAAAAACAAAACAAAACAACAAAAAAACCTTCTTTAGCTTAGTTTGGTTTCACTGAGGGAGATAGAATGGGAAGAAGGGATTTTTTTTTACAGTTAATCATATCAAGGCCATATTAAGATCTTCAAATACCCCAAGAACTAGAAAAACCTGATGATGATAAACTCCAAAATACATCCAAACTTCATTTTTCATAATCACACAAAACTTAACATGTATACTAAAATTATCTTCTTTCTAGATTTTTCGGACTACAAAAACAAAAGTTTGGATTACTTCCTCAAAACTGAACCTTCCCCTCTTCCTTTCTTTCGGTGGTGTTGGGGGTGGGGTCTTCGTCTTGCTGACGCCCCATCACTCCTCATCAACTGGGACACAGTTCCTCAACTTTTAAAACAAGGGATGATGACATCAGGAAGAAAACTCACCTGGAGTCTCCACCCGGCGGTAGTGATAGGGGTTAATGCACACCTCTTTCTGCTTGGAGCCAAATGGAAACTCACAGCACTCCAGCGGCTTCAGCTCATGATGGGACTGGAGATCAGGCCAGCGCCACACGCGGCAGTAAATAACATGGGGCAAACCCTTGCGGTGGGACACCTGCAGCCGCCCATCCAGAGACCGGGGAATTGTCACACATTTACTGGGCTGCCCTGGACAGCTGAGGGCCCTCTCCAGCTCATCCATGGCTCCTTTCTTCTTCTTTAGTTTCTTCACTAAGGAGTCTACCGCCTTCTCTGCCCACTTTTCCTCTTCATCTCCTTGCTTCCAGCCTAGCAGTCTCTTCACTGCTGGGCTGGTGAAGGAGAAGAGGGAGCTGATGGGGGTGCTGGAGTGCATAAGAGGTGAACTGCAGGTGTCCAGGGCCAACGGAACTGGAGAGACGGCCCGTTATTGCCTGCAGGGCCTGAGGGAAGAATGTAGCAAGCAACTCTCCAGGGATGTCATAGGTACAAACTCTCCAGGGATGTCATAGGTCTTTCTTTTCTTCTGGAAGTAACTGACCGATTCAGCTTGGGAACTCGGATGACTTTCTCCCAGGCCCTACAAGGGCCTGGCCAACTCTGGAAAACAAAAACAAAAACAAAATAACAAGACAAAGTTCTAATTAGCTTCATCAGGGTAATTTTCAGAAAAAATTAAACATTGGATATAAGGAAGAAAATACACTTCAAATGTTTTAGACTTGGAAAGTCTTAGTCATCTCTGACTCTCCCTCTCTACTATCCCCTTACCCAAGTCTTGGTAATTCTGCCTTCAAAGTGCCTTCCAGATTTTGATATTTCTCCATTTCCACCAACATGTGAGGTCTCGCCCCCCTCACCACGCTCCTGGATTACTGCAACAACCTCTGAAGTAGCTTTTCTCTTCCAATTCTAATCCATTCACTCCCCAACACAATTTTTACCGAGTCATTTCCTATTTAAGAAATTACAGTGACTCCTTCATTTCCCAAGTATAAACTTCTCTCCCTGGATTTTGAGGGCCTCTATAATCTTTCTACAACATGCTTATTCTTCTTCCTTTCTCAATTACAGTTTGTGCAAGTAATTCATCTTCACTGTTGGAAAAATATATAAATGGAATAGAAAAAAAAATGAGGACACTAATAATCCCACCATTTATGTACAAACTACTTTATAGGACAGTGGTTTTCAAAGGACCAGAGTTCCCATGAGGGGGCTTCCAGGGTCCTCTCTTTTCCAATTACATTACTGTGTGTGCTAGATTTTCTTCATGTGTTTCAACTTAAAAAAATATATCACAAATGATGATATGCAAAAACAGATATGAGAATCCAAGTGTCTTCTCTTAACCAGGCATTAAAGAGATTTGCCGAGATATGAAACAGTAGCAGTCTTTTTAATAATTCTTTTTAAATATCATTTTTAAATAAAAATGTTTTTGTTAATATATAAGATATGATAAAGTTTATCATTCTTTTTAAATGAATCAATAAGGAGTGCCTGGGTGGCTCAGTGGGTTAAAGCCTCTGCCTTCAGCTCAGGTCATGATCCCAGGGTCCTGGGATCGAGCCCCACATCGGGCTCTCTGCTCGGCGGGGAGCCTGCTTCCTCCTCTCTCTCTGCCTGCTTCTCTGCCACTTGTGATCTCTGTCTGTCAAATAAATAAATAAAATTTAAAAAAAGAAAAACATGATTTTAAATGAATCAATAAATATGTTTAAGTTTCTCAGTCTTAATTCTGAAAATGGTAAAGGCTGATATATATGAGCCACACAAACAAAGGTTCTTTGGAATTCTCAATAATTCTTAAGAGTAGAAAGGCGTCATAAAACCAAAAAGTTTGAGAACTGGTTTTTTTTTTTTAGAAGTTATACATACTCATGGTACAAAAAATGGTACACAAAAGTACTGTTGTCCCATTTGTTATTCTGCCTGAAAATCAGTTGAATACTTCTTTACCCTGTCATCCAAAGGAGACATTCTTTCCTCATTATTCAACAGTCCCATTTAAATTTCCTGAGGTAGAACCACACTTCCTCTTCTGTGAAATAGTTGGCTCAAACAAAACCCTCTCCTTCTTCCAGATTCTGGAAACCAGCTACCTTATTAAAGTTTAAAGTGTCTGTTGGTAACATTTTGGAGCACGCAAACTCATTTCAGTATGTTAGAATCAATCTAGCTCAAAATCTCCAATGACTGCTTATTTGATATGCAGTAAGTATCATTTTCTCTTCCACTTCCCTGGAGGGAAAGTTGTACCTATCCGGGTACAATTATATAAACTTCTCCCAGCAAAGGTGCTACATAAACCCCTGCTGTCATGAGAGTTGTCAGCCCCCCCGCCAGGGGAGGAGGATGTCAGCCTGGTTACAAGCAAATTGATGAGTTTAATAAATATAAAGCAGCACCCGCATCACTTTGTTCTTCATATAGACTTTAGCATTGAACAGAGAGGTAAACTCTGAGGCAAAGGAGACTTGAGGACTTGATAGCTGGGTTTTCTCACTTGGCAGTTTGACTTATGCTCAGTTTTATTTGGAAAGGTTGATTTTGTGGCTTAACGATCGTGAATTTATAAAAAATAGTTAAGTCACCGTGTTCAAGGTCTGTTTATTTAATCAAGACAGGCTGCCTTAAAGCAATGGTTGAAGAGGATTGGGAGCATGAAAGAGAAGTAACACGGTGCAGAATGACCTGAACCCCCAAAGAGCTTTGAATTCTGCTTAATTTTACATGGGACTTCCATGAGTACATTGTGAAATAAAGTTTGAAGTTTAAGTCAGGGATACATAAAAGCTTTTTACAAAATATTCAGCAGAGTTAAACCAAATAACCCTTCAAAAAATGTTTGCTCCATGAGACAAATAATGGTTCTCTAAACTGGGCTTTGCTGCTGTTGTTTTAAACCACGGGTTCCTAACTATTAATGACACATGAAATCAATTTAGTCAAACAAAATAGCTTTTGTACAACAAAATAGACTAGACTGTAGTGCAGTTTACAAAGAAAGGGTATTATTTCATTAACACCTTCACTCACAGGCGTGTGCTCTGTGTGAGTGTGTACGAGTGTACACGCGCTTATGCTGAGGGTCACTGAGCAATTTGCAATGCACAACGCAATGCGGTTTGCTACTGTGGGTTACAATCCAGAAAGACTGAAAGGCACATCCCTTAAACCAGAGATCCTGAAACCATGTCCGTTCGAGGCTCACCTTGGTGAGTGACTTTCTGGGCCACCATCTCTCCTCATCTGTTGGGGACAACACCGAGACTGGTCAAGAACGTAAGGTCTGTGGAACCCGTCTCTGTGGTCTGATCTCGTGCCACATTCTGAATCTTTATGATAGCCTCATAGTGGCTCCAAAACTATGTTTTTATTGTTATAAGGCCCAGCACCTGTCCCATTATACAGCAGCCCTGGCATGGAGGGAGACCCCAATGAGTCAAATTCAGAATCTCAAATGTGTAATAAATGCCTCTGGGTAGGGAAGAAAGAGGATAGAAAATATCAGAAAGTTAAAATTTAGTAAAGCAATGGGTGGGCAGGCAGACGTTCAAACAATATTCTCTATACTTGCTCCTATGTTTGGTATATATTTTTGATAGAAAAAGTAAACTCAAAAAGGGAATCGGACTTGGATTCTCACTAACACTAAGACTTTAGTTCCTATTTGTCCAGGTTGCCACTTCAGGCTCATTAAGGCTGTTCCAATCTCACTCACACATAGTTTTTGCCACCAGTAGAACAAAGAGCCCCTTGTTTATTTCCAGCTGGCCATCACCCCGGCATCAACAGTGTAGCCACCCCGGCCCCTCCGCCCCATGCAAGCTTGTTTAGGAGTGTCAACCTGGCTCAGAACAGCTTTCCACTGTCAGATAATTTAAATGCCCATAGACTATCTGCTCAAATTACTGTGGCCTCCTGAAAACACCAGTGCCCAGGCTCACCCTGTAAGTAAAAGAAAAGACTCCCAGGGAAGTTATTAAAAAGTGGTTCCACAAATAGGAGTGGAGCTGTTAATATAGCATGTAGTTCCTCTATTCCTATAAAACTACAAAGAAGAATGAAACAAAACAGATTCTAAAGATGAATGTATGTGAAGGATTTAAAACAAAATCCTGACCAGATAATTTCTGCAACATCTAATGAGAGCTATGGAAGCGAGATGCCAGAGGTGGGTACACGAGGAAGAGTCCTTGGCCCAAGGCTGGGGGTTCTAGAAGGATTCTGGGGATGATAACTGAGTTGTACTTAGAGGATTTAGGTCACAGTTAAAAAATTAACTAACTTAAAGGGCGCCTGGGTGGCTCAGTGGATTAAAGACTCTGCCTTCGGCTCAGGTCATGATCTCAGGGCCCTGGGATCGAGCCCCACATCGGGCTCTCTGCTCAGTGGGGAGGCTGCTTCCTCCTCTCTCTCTCTCTGCCTGCCTCTCTGCTTACTTGTGATCTCTCTCTGTCAAATAAATAAAATCTTTAAAAATGAGTGAATGAATAAATAAATAAATAACATCTTAAAAAAATAACTAATTTGTCAGATTAGGATCATTTTCTACTAATTCTTTTTGTGGTTAAATTCTCACTTTCTGGGGAACCCTCCTACACTGTTGGTGGGAATGCAAGCTGGTGCAACCACTCTGGAAAACAGCATGGAGGTTCCTCAAAATGTTGAAAATAGAACTACCTATGACCCAGCAATTGCACTACTGGGCATTTACCCTAAAGATACAAACGTAGTGATCCGAAGGGGCATGTGCACCTGAATGTTTATAGCAGCAATGTCTACAATAGCCAAACTATGGAAAGAACCTAGATGTCTATTAACAGATGAATGGATAAAGAAGATGTGGTATATATACACAATGGAATACTATGCAGCCATCAAAAGAAATGAATTCTTGCCATTTGCAACGACGTGGATGGAACTAGAGGGTATCATGCTTAGCGAAATAAGTCAAGCGGAGAAAGACAACTATCATATGATCTCCCTGATATGAGGAAGTGGAGATGCAACATGGGGGGTTAAGGGGGTAGGAGAAGAATAAATGAAACAAGATGGGATTGGGAGGGAGATAAACCATAACTGACTCTTACTCTCACAAAACAAACTGAGGGTTGCTGGGGGGAGAGGGGTTGGGAGGGGGGGTGGGGTTATGGACATTGGTGAGGGTATGTGCTATGGTGAGTGCTGTGAAGTGTGTAAACCTGGCGATTCACAGACCTGTACCCCTGGGGATAAAAATACATTATATGTTTATAAAAAATAAAAAATAGAAAATAATTCTCACTTTCCTAAGAAAACTCTCTATCCCTTGCCACAAAACATCTATGTGGTCTCTCTGAGCCCCCTCATTTCCTCATCTGCAGATCAAGAGGTGGGATGCTCACCCTCCCTGTGAGGGTCTGTCTGAGCTATAGTTCCATGACTCCATGGCTGTTGGCTGTACCTGCCACATGGGACTGTGTGACTCATTTAGCTGCTCTTGACGCTACATTGCTACTCCCCCCACCCGACACCCAGAATAGTCCAGTCTGAGACTGAAACCTTTACTCGTGAAGCTATATTGCACAGAGTGGAGCAAAACAACATTCCCCCCTCCACAGTTGTCAAACTGACCCTTTCCACAGCAAATGTCATCTACCAACACCACATGATTTTCACTTGTCTTTCCAGATTTTTGTTTCTTTCTAGAATTGTTTTTATTACCACTAAGGAGTAAGAGTGAAAATGTATGCTTGGTATTACTGTGTTTGACATCACTTGCAGTGTCTTCCTTAAGGCCTTCATCACCCCAGATCTCCACAAATGTCATCTGTTGGCCACAAGAGCTTGCCTTCTGTGGACGGAAGGACAAAAGCACTATGCCCATCCCTCCTCCAGTTTACTCATGGTCTACTCCGTGCACCGCATGAAACAGGACTTTCTTTTTCGGGCATATGAGATTTATAATAGACCCCACTAAGGGAACAACAAAACTCCTCATTTCCAAGTTTTTAAACAGGACCACTTAAAAGAAGCACAGCACTGACCACATGCATATACCATGCTTTAACTGTACATAATTCTACACTAAAATCCAATTTGCCAAGCTGGAAAACAGTTGGGAGATATGAACCTTTCATTTGTAATCTGTCAGTCTAAATCAAACTCCTGTTAGCAGTTACTGAGATTATTTTTACTTACTGGCCTTCTTAGAAGATTCAATTGATTTTAATTCTGAAGAAAACAAAATTCAAAAAAATTACCATTTTAGATGAACATGTCGGCTATCTGTCCTGGAGCATGCCTAAGCACTACACACAAAGAACCTCTGAACAATCCTTCATGGGCACTGCTTCTTGGTCAGTGTGGCCAAGAAAAGTCCATATCACCTATCAGGCTGGTTGCCATCATCAGCCAAGGGGATCAGGAGGCATTGGTCCATTCTGCAAGGGCCCATTCCAGAAATACTCACCATGACAAAATGTTACTGTTTCATTATTTGCTTTGTTTTTTTTAATTTTTTAATCTTATCAATTTGACCCTATAATCCATGGTATCCCTTCTATAAAACAGTTTTATGAACCAAATTCAGAACTTGAACACACTTGCCAAAGGAACATTTAATCTCTTAAAGGAAAAGGCTGTTTCCTTGACTACTTTTATAATACTTTTTATATAGTAATATAATACTTGATTACTTTTTATAATACTATCCTACTTTTATAATACTATTTGTATACTAATAATTAATATGGTGATAACAAGTGTTTTTGAAGTATAAAAGCAGATCCAAAAAAAGTCTACCTAGAAAATAATTGGCTGTTATTATCCCTATTGTCATATATACATAATGTGTTATTACTCTATATACCTGAAGAGAAATCAGGCTTCACACACATACACACACACAAATGCACTGGACGTATATTTCATTAATTTGATTTTGTCCTCACTTAAGTTAGTCTGTCATCCCTATGTGTTTCAAAAGAGTGACAATTACAAGTTTGCATTGTAAACTATAAGTAACTACTCCATACATGCACCAGTTTAGTGTCATTGGATAAATATATCAATTGCGTAAACGTGGAAAATATATCATGATTTCATATTCTGGAAAAGAGGCTTTTCTAACTGTACTCAGAATTTTCCTACAAATCTGTGAGAGGGCAATTCCTGTTCATAGTCTGCTAGTTAACATCTTGTTGCAGGACAGAATATCTTCTGACCACAGTACCAAGGAAGATGACAGAGATGCTTCTTTATAATAGAGGCTCTATTCAAATGGGCCATGATAGGACTTCAGGTCATCTGCTGGACATCTGAATTGTCTGCTCATTTTGAATGATTGTACATATATGTTTTTCTAGGGAGACAGTTCATGGGTATTTTTCTGCAAATTCTGAAAAGAACCTATGACCTCTGAAAGGTTAAAAAAACAAACAAACAAAAAACAACAACAACAACAACACTGAATTAGAAGAAAGAAGAAGGTAAGAGAGAGAAGGGAACAGGCTGAAGGGACGTAAGACAATTGTGGACTATCCCAACTAAGATGGAGGAGAGCCTTAAAGACTAGAGTCGGAGGGTTTTGGAAAGATGGAGGAGTATGAAGCACCAGATATCTGTCTCCCCATCTAGGCGAAGATTATTATACTGGCAGGATAACTTAACTATTCTGGAACTCTAGAACCAGTTGAAAGATTACAGCTTCTAGGGGAAGATTTGGACGGCAAATGTGGCTAATATGGGTCAATTGCAGTTTCTTAGCTCAGTAGCTGTGACCAACCCCCTATCCCTGGCAGGCAACTGTGCATATGTTCCTGCAGCACCTTGTACTCACTCTGCAGGAGCCAGGGAAAGCAAAATGGATCCTGTCCTCCAAACATCAGGTATCTGTGGTCTGACCGATGACTGCTGTTTCTGATCACAGAATTGCAAATAGCCGCTAGATGTTTACGACCCCTCACTGTTGCAAGTCTCTCCTCCTCTGGCCACAGTTACTTCCAGGGCTTTTAAATAGGGCCAACACCCTTCCCCAAACCCCTATCTTTTTTCTTTTTCTTCTTTTAGGAGCCAGACAGACATTAAAGGCTAGGATCTGCAAAAGCCACTGCATATATGGGGAAAAGTAGAAAGTGACTCTGCATATCTAGGAAAGAAGCAGGCTCAGAGAAGACCTTGAATTTATACCCCAGGCTGATCCTTGGCACAGAAACTGCTTACAATATTAAAAAACAAAACAAAACCAAAAGCAATAACAAAAACCCACAAACCCTGGCAAAGGCAGAGAATCTGATTTCCAGATTCACCACATTATCAGATTCAGATGTTCAGGCTTTGACAACAACAAATCACAAGCATACAGAGAAATAAGAAAGTATGGCCCATTCAAATCAAACTGTTCCCAAGAAAGACCTGATGGCAGATCTACTAGACGAAGATGTCAACCCAACTAACTAAAAGATGCTCAAAAAACTAAAGGAAGATGTAGAGAAACTAAAAAAAAAAAAAAAAAAAAAAAAAAAAAAATTATGAATAAATGGAAGTATCAATAGAAATAGAAAACCTAAAAAGAAACCAAGAAGAAATTCTGGAACTGAAAATTACAATAACAGAAATGAAAAATTCACTAGAGGGATACAAATTAGGCCAGTAATATCAAAGTGCTCAAAGGAAAAAACTATAAACTGAGAATCCTGTATCAGGAAAAACTGTCCTTCAATGGTGAAGGAGAAATTAAGACAGTTGCAATAAACATAAGCTAAGGGAGTTCATTACCACTAGACCTATCCTGGAAGAAAAAGAAATGATCAAGGGAGTACTGCAAGGTGAAATGAAGGACATGAGACACTAACTTGAATCATATGAAGAAATAAAGATCTAAATAAAGATGAATGCATAGGCAATTGTAAAAGCTAGTATTACTGTAACAAAGGTTTATAACTTCACTAGTTTATTGTCTACATGATTTAAGAGACCAATATATATATTTTTTAAATATTGTCTAAAAGCTAGCACTACTGTAACTTTGTTTTGCAACTCTACATATTGCTTTCTGTGTAATTTAAGAGACTGATGCACTAAAATATTAGTTTATGTCTTGAGGCATACAATGTGTAAAGATGTAATTTTGTGAACAACTGAAAGGGATAGGCCTGGAGGACTGAAAAAGCCAAATTTTATATGTTATTAAAGTTAACCTGGCATGAATTCAAATTAGAGTATTATGACTTCAAGATGTTTAAAGCAATTCCAGTGGTAACCAAAAAGAAAATAGCTAAAGGGGCGCCTGGGTGGCTCAGTGGGTGAACCCTCTGCCTTCGGGTCAGGTCATAATCTCAGGGTCCTGGGATCAAGTCCCGCACTGGGCCCTCTGCTCAGTGGGGAGCTTCTTCTCTCCCTCTCTCTGTCTGCCTCTCTGCCTACTTGTAATCTCTCTCTTCTTGAAAAAAAAAAAGAAAAGAAAAATAAAATAGCTGAAGAGTATACACAAAAGGAAATGAGAAAGGAATTTAAATATTTCACTTAAAAAACCCCAACATAACACAAAAGAAGAGAGCAATGCAAGAAATAAGGAACTGAAAAAGCCATCAGGCATATATAAAACAAATAGCAAAATGGCAGAAGGAAGTCTCTCATTATCACTAATTATTTTAACTGTAAATGGGTTAAACTTTCCAACCAAAAGACAGAGATTGGCAGAAGAGTAGGAAAAAAAAATGATCCAAGGAGACTCACATTGGATACAAAGACACAAATGGATTGAAAATGAAATGTTGAGAAAAGATATTTTATGCAAACATCAATCAAAATAGAGTAGGGCTAGCTGTACTAATACCAGACTAAATAGACTTTAATCAAAAAAGTTTACAAGAGATAAAAACTTGATATAATTAATAAAAGACTGAGTGTGTCAGAAAGATAGAACAACTATAAACATTCATGAAAAAATGGCAGATCAGCAAAATTTATGAAGTAAAAACCAACAGAATTGAAGGGAGAACAAGACAGTGCTACAACAAGAGTTGGAGATATCAATACCCTACTCTCAATAATGGATAGAACAACCACACAGAGGTAAGTAGGGAAACAGAGAACTTAACACAATAAATCAACTGGATCTAACAGACATTAACAGAACAGCCTATCCAACATCAACACCATACCCACTCTTCTCAAGTGCACATGGGACATCTGCCAGGGTAGACCATATGTTAGGCCACATATTAAGTCTCAATAAATATAAAAAAACAGATTTCGTGCAAAGTATCTTCTCTGACCCCAACAGGATGAAGTTAGAAATCAACAACGGAAATAAAATTGGAAAATTCACAAATTTGTGGAAATCAAACAATACACCCAAACAAGCAACGATCAGATTGAAGAATCAGAGAAGAAATCTTAAGGAAATTAGAAAATATTTATAAATAAATGAAAAAGAAAATGCAAAACAACAAAATTTATGAGATGCAACAAACACAGTGTTAGCAGGGAAATTTATAGCTAAAAACACATTAAAAAATAAGAAAGATCTCAAATCAACAATCTAACTTTATGATTTAAAAAACGAGAAAATGAAAAACAAAGCTAATGAAAGGAAGGAAATAATAAAGATTCGATTAGAGATGAATAAAACAGAAACCAGGAAATCAACAAGGGGGAAAAAAATCAACAAAACTAAGAGCTGGTTCTCGGCAAAGAGCAATAAAATTGACAAGCCCTTAGCTAGATGGACTAAGAGAAAAGAGAAGACCCTACTAAAATCAGAAAAAAAGGTGCAGACATTACAACTGATTCTACAAAAATTTAAAAAAGAGTATAAAAGAATACTATGAAAATCTGTATGTAAACAAACTGGATAATCTAGATGAAATGGGACAAATTCTTAGGAACACAAAAGCTACTAACAAAGAAATAAAAAAAAATATGAACAGATCTATAACTAGTAAGGAGATTGAATTAATACTCAGAAATTTCCCAACAAAGAAGAGCCCAGGACCTGTTGGTTTCAATGAAGAATTCTACCAAACCTTTAAAGAAGAACTAATACCAATCCTTCTCAAACTTTTCCAAAAAAAAATTGATGAAAAGAGATTTCCTAACTCATTCTATAAAGCCAGCATTATCCTGAGACCAAAGACAAACAACACACTACAAGAAAACTATATTCTTTGTGAGCACTTATATAGAAATCCTCAACAAAATACTAACTAAATTCAGTGTATTAAAAGGATTATACACCATGACCAAGTGGGATTTATTCCTGCAATACAAATATGATTCAACAAAGAAAACTCACTCTAATATACCACATTAACAGAATGAAGCAGGGGGCGAGGAGGTGACATGATCATCTTAAGTGAAGCCAAAAAAGCATTTGACAACATTCAACACCTTTTCATGATTAAAAAAAAAAACAAATAATGAATGAACTAGGAATAGAAAACAACTATTTCAACAGAATAAAAACTGTATATGAAAAACCCAGAGCAAACGTTATACTCAACAGTGAAAGACTGAAAGCCTCCCTCTGAGATTAGGAACAAGGCAAGAATGTCCACTTTTGTCTCTTCTATTCAACATAATACCAAAAGTTCTAGCCAGAACAACCAGGCAGAAAGTGAAATAAAAGGCATCCAAATTGGGAAGGAAGAAGTAAAATTATCCATACTCACAGATGATTTGATCTTTTATTTGGAAAACTCGATTTCACATAAACATACCAACAAACAAATGAACCTGTTAGAATAACTAAATTCAGCAAAGTAGAAGGATAGAAAGTCAACACACAAAATTTCTAAACACTCAACAATGAACAATCAGAAAGAAACTTACCAAAAAATCCCATTTACAGTAGTACCAAAAAGAATAACATATTTAGAAAGGCCTCACCAGAAACCTGCTGCTCATATCTTATCTGCTGTGTTGCTTCCATTCTCCCAAGTACTTGGTTGTCTGCAGAATTTCCAAGAGTAAGATGATGACTTTCCTCTTCAAAATCACTAGGAAAGTATTCTTTCATTAGCCAGATGCTGTGCAGAGGGGAGGAAGTCCCAGAAACTGTCAAACATGCTACAAATAAGCAATAGTCTGTGAACACCTTTAAAGAGTTGGGCAAAGAGAAGGAGAAACTTTGTTATGTAACAGCAAGAAGACAAAGGAACAGAAGGACCCTCACTGCTGGGAGGAGATAGCCACAGTAGAACACCACCATGCTGTACATGGCCTCCCAAGTGCTTCTCCACCACAAAGATGTTGCTGACAAAGAACCAATTGAGATTATGTGTTTATAAATGTCCAGGAGGCCACTGCTCAAATGCTACTCAAGCCACCTGGCCCACTATGACACCAAAGGCCACAGGGGCATTGGTGAGCTGAATGAGGCTATGAATAAATTTGACAGTAAGATAATCCTGGACCCCATGATATTCAGTGGGGCCAGGTTTCAGCATTCGCTTGAGGAGAGGCTGGAGAGGATCATCAGTGCCTCTGGTGCTCAGAGCCCACTGGTCCCTCATATGGTAACAGGCATGAGGGGATCATGGCTGAGTATAACACCCTCCAACAGGCCCTCCAGGACCTGGCTCAGTGAGCACATGAATAATCACTGCAGAAAGCAGAGCTGTAAGCCTCTGAAGATCTCCGACAACATCATCACAGATCAAGATACGGATTCCTCATAAGAGAATGTGTATTCTTAAGAATTTCTTGTGTTCTCAACCCTGATCTAAATATCATTATTGTATAGACCCCCAAGGAATCTTTGATTTCACACATAGCATGACTGGAAAGAGATATTTACACGTGGGATTTAGAAGATTTTGAAGCCTGTGTATTAGTATGAGCTAAACAGCGTATGTTACTTTTGAACATGCAGGGAGGATCCTTGTTTTTGTAAAATGCTATCATATTAAATATTCTGTTTTGTTTTTTATTAAGACATGATCAGTTTTGAAATTCAAGGAAAAAAAAGAATAAAATACAGAGGAATTAACTAAGGAGGTAAAAACTTGTACAAATGAAAACTATAAAACATTGTTGAAAGAAATGATAGAATACATAAATAAATGGAGATACAGCCCATCTTCATGGATTAGAGGCTTAATATTGTCAAGATGTCAATACTCTGTAATCTACTGATTCATTGCAATCCTGACCAAAATCCCAAAGAAGTTTCTGAAACTTCTTTGAAAACAGAAATAGAAATAGAAAAACTCATCCTAGAATTCATATGGAATCTGAAGGGACCCTGAATAGTTAGAATAATCTTGAAAAACCAGAGGCCTCACACTTCCTAATTTCAAAACTTACTACAGAGCTACAGAAGTCAATCCGTGTGGTACTGGCATAAAGACACACACACTGATCAATGGGATGGAACAGAGTCTCCAGGAATAAATCACCACGTATGTGGTCAAATAATTTTGACAAATGTGCCTTGTCAAAGACTATTCAGTGGGAAAGGACAATCTTACAAACAAATGGTGCTGGGAAAACTAAATATCCACATGCAAAAGAATTAAATTGGATCTTTATTTCAGACCATACACAAAAATCAACAAAAAAAGGATCAACTATTTAATTATAAGACTTAAAACTATAACCAACTTTTAGAAGAAAGCATAGGGCAAAAAATTCATAACACTGGATATGGCAACAATTTCTTCAACATGACACGAAAGGCATAGGCAATAAAAGAAAAAACAGACAGCACTTCATGAAAATTGTAAAAATTTGTGCATCAGAATAAAAAGGCAACCCACAAAATGGGAGAAAATATTTAGAAATCATATGTCTAATAAACAATTAATATCCAGAAAAAAGAGTTTCTAAAACTTAACAACAAAAATCCAAACAACACAATTAAAAAAAACAAAGGACTTGAACAGACATTTCTCCAAAGGAGATAATACATGCCCAATAAGCACATAAAAAGATGTTTGGGGCACCTGGATGGCTCCGTCAGTTAAGTGTCTGCCTTTGGCTCAGGTCATGATCCCAGGGTCCTGGGACTGAGCCCCACATCATATTATCATAGTAAGTTTTCACATGCATTTCCTCACTAAACCACTGCAGCAAGTATGTGTGGTTATTATAACCCTACTTTCTATTTCAGAAAACTGAGGCACATTGAAATTAAGTAACTTCTCCAAGATTACAGAACTAGTAAGAAGTAGTGCCCAAATGAGACAGGAGGAAAGCAATAGTGGGTGTCTCCCTCCGCTGTGCTTAGACTGAGGGCAAGAGAGGAGACAGACCCAAAGCTGAGTCTGAATTCTGTACTAAACTGGAGGATGGTGACAGAAGGGGCATGTATGATAGGAAGACAGGAGAAAGCTGTTCAAGCTCCAAAATAATGTGACTCTAAAGGGACATGCAGTTCAAGTGAAGAACTGGCTTTCTGTTGTAAAAGGACCAGCTCTATATCTAAAGAATAAACCACATCCAAGCTTGTTTTGTTAGCCAGCATTTACTCATTTTGTATATTCCCAAAAAAAAAAAAAAAACAAAATTACCTGCCACCAATGCTTACTTTGTGCCAGGCACTGCCTAGTGGTAAATAACAGACATGGTCCTTGCCCTCACAGAGCTTAGAGTCATGTCAGAATATTAAACAAGCAAATATTAACAAGTCATAAAGTACTATATGGAAAGAAACATACTATTAGTGTTGGGATAGAGCAAAGCAGGGGTGAGAGCCCTTCTTGAACCCATTGGGAAGACTTCACTGAGGAAGTAAGAATTAAACTGAGAGGGAGAGGTAGTGTCAGAAGCTGTAGAGTGAGACTAGAAGCTGTAGAGTGAGACTTCCAGGCAAAAGCCCTAAAAGGATGGCACGGGTGTGGGTAGAACTCGGTGCCCTTGGGAAACTGCAGGGAAGCCCGAGTAGCCAGGGAGGAGTGGGCAAGGAGGTGCACAGCTGGAGGTGAGGCAGGACCTAAGGATTCAAAGTAGTTGTGCTGGACCTTGAAGACAATGTATGGAAAATAGGTTTTATTTTAACTGCAAAGGGGACCCTTGAATGGATTGCAAAAACAAATCAGTGATCTAATATCTTTTTTTAAAGATTAATTAATTAATTAATTAATTTGACAGGGAGCTCACAGGTAGGCAGAGAGGCAGGCAGAGAGAGAAAGCAGACTCCCTGCTGAGCAGAGAGCCCAAGGTGGGACTCAATCCCAGGACTCTGAGATCGTGACCTGAGCCGAAGGCAGAGGCCTAACCCACTGAGCCACCCAGGCGCCCCCCGATTCAACTTATTCTTAAATGATCACAATGGTGGCTCCTGTGAAGAACAAATGGGATGGGAGGGCAAGCAGGGAAACCAACTAGAAGATGCCATAAAGTTCGGGTGAGAGGCTGCGGAAGCTCTAACGGAGTGGCGGCTGAGGAGGAAGGCCAGAATCACAACAGTGTGGCTTTGTTTTGTTTTAAGATGGGGATTCTAAAGCGTACCTTACAGGTTAAGAAGAATTCATCAGTAAAAAGGAGACTTTCCGTGTTGCAGAAGAGAGAGAGGATGTGGGACCATGGATAGAAGAGACGAGAGAGGACAGCGCAGGTCTATCCATCTGGTCCCAGGAAGAATGGAGTATTCTGTCTGAAAGACTAATTAAGGCCTTGACAAAGTCTGAGTTAAGACTGGGAGGGGTGGGGGGGGCGCCAGGTGGCTCAGTGGGTTAAGCCGCTGCCTTTGGCTCAGGTCATGATCTCAGGGTCCTGGGATCGAGTCCCGCATCAGGCTCTCTGCTCAGCAGGGTGCCTGCTTTCTCCTCTCTCTCTGCCTGCCTCTCTGCCTACTTGTGATCTCTCTGTCAAATAAATAAATAAAATCTTTAAAAAAAAGAAAAAAAAGACTGGGAGGGGCAGGGCGAGAGACTGGAGGAGCAAGGAAAGGTGGGAAGTACCGAGAGAGTGGGAAGGCAGGAGTGTGTTCTGATTTACGGGACAGAAAACAAAAGGCAGACTCCTATAGAGGCCAGTCAGCCAGCATGACTGACAACAAGCCTTTCTAGGGTCCTACTCCAAATCACTTTAGGAAAAAAAGAGACCTACTCTTAGAAAATAAATATTGTTCATTGCTCAGACTGAAACCTGGTTCCTTTAACCACTGGGCTCTCTCCCCTTTTGATACAAGGAGGTGACAAGAACTGGATAAAGATGCAGGACAGCCAAGCGCATGCTTGGACATTTTACCTATAAGGGTCGCAAAAATATCACTACAATAAACTCTCAAAATATAAGTTGGTCATGTTCCTGCTCAAGTAGGCAGTGCCCTCAGGTGGGGAAAAAGTAACACCCACAGATTTTTTGTGTGTATGATGTACGTGCTACTCATCAGCCCTTGGCAGTGAGGAAGAAAGAAGAAATTCTGAAATGGTGATACACAGTATTTGTGTCCCTTACCAAAAGATGTGATTAACTCGGTTGTCTTTTGAACACTTTAATAGCTCAGCAGAAGGGGCTGGAGATAAATGCTTTCATTACTCGTGAAACGGACAGCAGTTGCTTTGGGGAAAGAACTACTGTGGCTGGAAGAAGAGTGAAAGACATGTTACTTCTGTACGTTTTTGTATTTGTGTCAACTGCAAAATACCTCCAGAGTCGTAAAGATTCCAACAGAAAACAGAAGTCAACTACAGAAAAGCGGAAAGTATTCTGCCCACTGTTATTGTAGCACTAAGTTTTCATACTTGAATTTCTTTCTGTATAAACTTTTTGTTAGTAAAGATTGATTTTTCCCACCCTTCCTCAACATATTTTTTAAAGGCTTTTTTTTTTTTTTAAAGATCGTATTTATTTATTTATTTATCTGTCTGAGAGAGAGAGAGCACAAGCAAACAGGCAGAGTGGCAGGCAGAGGCAGAGAAGCAGGCTCCCGCTGAGCAAGGAGCCAGATGTGGGACTGGAATCCAGTTCCAGGACCCTGGTATATGACCTGAGCCAAAGGCAGTGGCTTAACCGACTGAGCCACCTAGGCGTCCGTCCCCCTTCCTCAACCCATTTTGAAGCATATCATGAGTCTCTCTGTGGGAATCACATATTTTGGTTCTGCTCTTGTTAAAACTCCAGGAAAACTGGATTTCCCATATCTCTTCAGAAAGTGGTGTGCTATCACTCCAAGACGTGGTTCCCTGTTTCCTTCACTTCAAAATAAGTCTTGCATTCCCAGTTAGAGAGCAGGTAGCAACTATCTATCACAAAGAGAAATGATCCATTCATCAAGAGCTCTCGCTTGTCCTAAAACTTGAACCTCAGAGACAGAACTCAGCAGAGCCAGGATTATAAAAACAATGTAAACCTTTAACTCACTGTAGGACCCAAACAGACTGCAACATAGACTATGTGTTATTTAAAGCCTATTTTTAATTTATACCCAATTCTAACATGCTTTACCATTCGCATTAGAGTACTTTGATTAAAAATTCACTAGGCACAAATGTGTATTATCGCATTACTGACAGTGCAATTCTTTCTTCTCTCTATATTTGTAACTCTTAATGTGTTTATAAAACATTCCACAGCCTCAAGGAGAACAAGAATCAAAGCCAACTATTTCAGCATGAATGATTTATCAATTATGAATTGAAGATCTTTAGAAATCTATTTTTACTGAATTGTTTATATACTGGCGAACAACTGCTGTTCTAAAAAAAAAATCAAACTTTCTGTCCCTTAGCAACCTCAGAATAAATCAGATCTTATGCAATACAAGGCATCTTAGAGGTATATTACTCCAAGCAATCCTGACCCATGAAAATCTGGGTTTACCACAAATATAAATCTGAGAAAGACATTGGTCTGACAAAATGAATCATAATAAATGTAAAAGTATTAGTCAATTTAGAAAAATCTGATCCACATACAGTTTTTTCAGGGAAAAAAATGTCCTATTTCACACATATTTACCAAGTTCTTTAGGCTGCAGTTCCTAGAGTTAACTGCTAAACCTCACAAAGTTTACTTCTAAACAGATCTAATTTTTTAGTCAGAAAAATCTGGACTCTAGAACAGAATTAAGAGAACTCATTTTACCATCCTCCTTCTAAAATATATTTCTAATTTTAAAAACATGTTCTGTCCACCTTCTCTAAGTGTTTTTATTGGGCACTGGAGAATACTCTTGTATTCTTGTATTTGCTAATCTTGTTAGCAAAGTGTGGAACAGATCAGTGAAACTCTTTGCCCATCAAACACCAAACCTTAAAACTTTGAGTTTTGTAACTGTTCCAAGCTTTTTTGTAAACAATACAGTATTATTTTACAGATGTAGTCAATAACCCACTTTTTAAAAAATGTTCCCAGCATGTCCTTCCGAAAACAGATAAGCTATACTATTCTAAATATCAGATAATATCCACATAGATTAGCTTAGCTCGTCTGGAAAACGGGTACTCCCGATTTAAAAAAAAAAAAAAGATGATTTAAATTGGTTTTGTAGGAAATGAGGTATATTTCCACCTTTTTGTTGTTGTAAAGTCATCTCAGGACAGCTTGGATGTTATTTTTTAACCCTGAGGAGTGTTTGGGAACAACAAAAATGAGTTTCCCTTCAACAAATACAAACATTCATTCTCATCTACTCTTTCTCCCCCTCTTTCTACTTCCCTCCCCCTCCCCAACCATCTTCCTCCCTGTTTCTCTCAGAAAATGCAATTCAGGGGCGCCTGGATGGCTCAGTGGGTTAAGCCGCTGCTTTCCGCTCAGGTCATGATCTCAGGGTCCTGGGATCGAGCCCCACATCGAGCCCCACATCGAGCCCCACATCGAGCCCCACATCGAGCCCCACATCGGGCTCTTTGCTCGGCAGGGAGCCTGCTTCCTCCTCTCTCTCTGCCTGCCTCTCTGCCTGCTTGTGATCTCTGTCTGTCAAATAAATAAATAAAATCTTTAAAAAAAAAAAAAAAGAAAGAAAATGCAATTCAGCCCAAATATGGGGGAACGTGATCATGAGGCACAGCAGGAATAGTATATCACAACCACATTACACAGAGACACAGAAACACTTTTTTCCCCCTATTTCTCACATTTTAAAAATTCTATTTTTCATTCAGAGCCTCTCGTATATCAACACACAAGTAACGTATATGAGGCATACTAAAAAAATTTTCTTACTAACTTTCATAACTCTAATCTATAATTATTTTTAAATACAACAAATGACCTTTCACTTTCACTATTTCCCATTTAGGTCCTCTGAGAAATACCAATCTAGAGAAGAATGAATGACTTACCAAAAACATTTTACTACCCTCCCTTGTGCTTAGGCACACTACAAAAAGTAGGAATTACTTCTAAAAAAACTCTTAAAAATATCCTCTGGGAAGCGATCCTGAAGTAATTCTCAAAAGTTTTTAGATTTAGTCTTTACCATGCACTGGGGCTGTGTTGTGTGTGTACTAAAACCACACAGTGGCTTCTCAGATTAGAAATCTTCATTACCTAAGGAATTAAAAAAATTTAAGTCAGGATACAATGCCATTAAACTGCTTCAAAATATTTGGAGTCCTAAAAACATAATAAAGGATACTTGTGGGGCTATTTTAGGCTTTACTAAATGGTTTATGGGAGGGCACTGTTTTACTTTATCCTTATTTTAAACATAGGTGGCAACAGGGTGATTTCATCACAGAGGGTCTAAAACGCCAGCCCAGCGTGTTTTCTTCACTGTACAGGTCTAGTGAGACCCACAAGTGAAACTGATACCCGAAGGACCATTGCCCTATTTCCTAGACCAGCGCTGGATGGACTCTAGGGTATGAATTTGAGCAACTCCAACTTGTTGCATTTTCTCCAGGCAGAATGTTCTGCAAAGGCAGACATGGTATAACTGAACATGACACCAACTAGACTCCTAGTATTTCTGCAAGGAAATTCATCTACTCCTTCCACTCCACATCACATGTGTTAACTGCTACTTTCCCTCTGTGCAGGCCTTTACATGTACAGTATGGATTCTCACTGTTGAGAAAGGACTCCAGAAACTAAACACAAAACAAAAAACTGAATCTGCGCTGGAAAAGAGTAAGCTCATCCATGTAATGAGCTCTGTATATTCTCAAGCCAGAAAAACACACACCCAAAAGAATGACAGAGTGTAAGACAATGCTGCAAAAATTTTTGTTAACGATGATGACAATTTTGTTGAAATATATACAAAATGGCACTGTTGGGTGACTAAGCTTGATTGTACCACTAACTTGGAAGATTAAGCTGTAGGGAAGTTAGAGCCTAAGACAAGTGCCTTAGAACATTACAGTTGAGCACCCATCAACCAAGAGGATAGCCATGAATAATGAAGTTAGTCATTGTGCAGAGCAAAATTTCTCCCTATGTAGATTCAGTTACTGCCTCCAGACTAGTAAGTAGATTTTTACATGCTAAGGAATCATGAAACACAGAAAAAGCCAGGAGCGGAATGCACCAGGAGGGGAAGCACTATCTTAGCAAGTGCAAAGAAAATACCAGGAAAGATATCTTCTACCTTAAAATGACAGCAAGGCCTACAAACAAGCTAAATGAAGTTCTTACTAATGCAGTCTTAGATTTAAGGCTGGGACTATAATGCTGCATTTTGCCAAAAGTGAACCAAAATTTTTCATTGAACAGCCTATTTTATGTACATTTAACCAATCCTTTGAGCCTTAAAATTGATATCATCAACCATCCGTAAAAATTTCAGTCTTTTTAGAATGAAATGTGTCATACTACTCAAGGACAACATAGCTATTTTCTCAGTATGTTTAACATTTACTTCCCAGATAATTTCTCAGTAATGCTTAACTTTAAAATAATCAAGCACAGGCCACAACTGAGATAGATCAATAGTTGCATATTTAAGCAGCAGAGGGAAGAGAATAAAAAGGAAAATATATTTTTAAGCTAAGAAAATGTGAAGACATCCTTAGGCAAATGCTCAACAAATTGTAGGATGACTCAGTATTCTCTAGTCTTCTAGAAGTCTTGGCACTTTATTCAGCAAGAAATTTTTAGTTTTAAAATTAGAACATACAGGGGCGCCTGGGTGGCTCAGTGGGTTAAGCCGCTGTCTTCAGCTCAGGTCATGATCTCGGGGTCCCAGGATCGAGTCCCGCATTGGGCTCTCTGCTCAGCGGGGAGCCTGCTTCCTCCTCTCTCTCTCTCTGCCTCTCTGCCTACTTGTGATCTCTGTCAAATAAATAAATAAAATCTTTAAAAAAAAGTTAGAACATACATAAAAATAATTAATATATCCTCATTTGGTTTACTAAGTTAATAGACTTCTTGCTGAAAACCTAGTTTTGTCTGAAATGTCAAGGGTTGATAAGAATGTGATTAACCACAATTTGGAATAGGTGAAGTATTCATTTTGGTAGCAATTTGCCATCATTTTTTAAAGCTGAATTTTTTTTTAATATTTTATTTATTTATTTGACAGACAGAGATCACAAGTAGGCAGAGAGGCAGGCAGAGAGAGAGAGAGAGAAGGAAGCAGGCTCCCCGCTGAGCAGAAAGCCCATGTGGGGCTCCATCCCAGGACCCTGATATCATGACCTGAGCCGAAGGCAGAGGCTTTAACCCCTGAGCCACCCAGGTGCCCGTAAAGTTGAATTTTTAATATCATAGGATCTAGCAAATTTCACAGCCCAGTATATATACCCTAGACTGGTTTTCAGTCCTCAGAGAGAAATGATTACTGAAATTAGTTCATTTATTGAGTTTACTGGATCTGTATTAGTTTTTTTTTAAATAGGCTGGATTTTATCAGAGCGATTGGAGAAAATATATCTTAAAGCTTTAAAGTAATACATAGAGAGAGAGAGAGATTGACATGTATGTCCTGTTGGGTTATAGTTAAAAACAAAACCATTTGAAAGTCACTATCCTAATGACACTACTGGACAAAATATAATATTCATAGCAGTATCATTCAAAGTAGCTAAAATGCAGAAACAACCCAAACGTCCACCAACTAAAGTATGGATGTATGAAATCTCACAGTGGAGTATTATATAATAATAAAAATATATTAACTACATGCACAAGGATTAATCTTAGACACATTATGTTAAATTTTAAAAGAAAGCATAGCCTAGAAGACTACACAGAACATGGAATCATCTTTCTAAAGTTTAAAAATAAAAGATATCATAGATATATATATGTGAAGAAATTATAGTTAAACTATCAGAGAAGTGAAAACACAAAATTCAAGCTATTAATACTTGAGGCAAAGGAGCAGCACAACAGGTAGATATAGCATTATTAATGTTGAATCTTATTATACTATCATATATTATTAAAATGTTCATAATTTTTATACATGTATCACATATTCTTTTGAAAGTATCAGGGCGCCGGGTGGCTTAGTTGGTTAAGCAACTGCCTTCAGCTCTGGTCATGATCCTGGAGTCCCGGGATCAAGTTCCGTAGTGGGCTCCCGGCTCAATGAGGAGCCTGCTTCCCACTCTGACCCTCCCCCTTCTCATGCTCTCTCTCTTATTCTCTCTCTCTCAAAAAAAAAAAAAAAACCCTTAAAAAATGAAAGTATCAACTATTATATAATAAAATATTTAATAAATTTAAAACAAAATATCAGAGGACATGTATAACATGGTCCCTCTTGTTAATTAACATTATTCCTCAGCAGATCAAAATTTAAGAACCAAAGTCCAATCAAAGATTATGAAAAAGACCGTAATCTACAATCAGAAGAGCCTCAGAACAAGGAACAAAAAGGTTAAGAACGAGCCTCTCTTAAGCATCCACTAAACACAAGTTATAAACTTACAAGCCACCCATGGAACACTGAGTGAGCATCTAAGAATTAATTATGTTATGGATTACTAGCCCTTCCTGGCCCTCTGTCTTCATTCTCCCCTTTTGTACTTCCTGACCTCCATCTCCCCTCTTCAAAGTTCACTCCCACCCATAGATTCTTCCCGATTGCCTTTGTGAATGTGATCCCTACCATTGCTCATGATGCTACTCTGTACTTTCCATGTGCCCCTCACCCTGCATGGCCTCACGCTGATTCTGGTCCTGGCAGAGAACGTCACCTCCTCTGAGGTTGTTATCCCTTTCACCTCCCTGTGAAGTCTCCCTAGAAATCCTGAACCAACCCATTAAAAGAGGCATTGAGGGATGCCTGGGTGGCATTAAGTTGATTAAGTGTCCGAAATAAAAAGATGGCAGTAATCTAAGCCCTTGCTGATATATGTACCACCCCAAGAACACTCCTTGGCTGTGATGTATGATCAGTTTATTTACATCACTCTCTTTTTCACATTCTTTTCACATTCGTGGCAATGACGGCTGTCACCTTTCTCTGCCTGATCTGGTGGTGAGGGACTCTATAAATGGCCTAGCTGCCCCCCACCCCATCTCCTGCAGGCAGTTCCAGCCAGCACTAGTTGGCCTTAGGTCAGATTAATCAGCTAATCCCTCTATCACTCCATCAACCTTAAGCCCTCAAATCCATGTCTTTCTCAGTTTCCCAGGTCATCCTTTTTCTAATGAGTCCCGATGCTCTACATCCATATAGACTAACTATCCCTCTACTATAAACAACACTGTAATTATTTGGATCTATTCCTTACTAAGTTCCCCTGAGGGTCCTACACAGGTTTCTCATTCTCAGCACTACTGCATTTTCTCCCCTTGATTTTAATGATTTGGGGCTGTCCTGTCTGGCAGCAGCCCTGGTCTCTGTTCGCTATATGTGTCCGTAGTACCGCCCTCCACAAGCTGCGACAACTAAAAAGTTCTCCAGATATTGTCAGGTTTCCCTTGGGGGCAAAAATCACCCTCTGTGTCAAAAATCACCCCTGGTTTAACATAAATCATAATTCTGCTTTAAAATCTTTAAAAATTCAGGGGCGCCTGGGTGGCTCAGTGGGTTAAAGCCGCTGCCTTCAGCTCGGGTCATGATCCCAGGGTCCTTGGATCAAGCCCCGCATCGGGCTCTTTGCTCGGCAGGGAGCCTGCTTCCTCCTCTCTCTCTGCCTGCTTCTGCCTCTCTGCCTACTTGTGATCTCTGTCTGTCAAATAAATAAATAAAATCTAAAAAATAAAATAAAATAAAATAAAATCTTTAAAAATTCAGATTTAGATTAGTGTTAAATGAAAATGAAATGGAATTTCAGACAAAGATGTGTTTACCGTGGATTTAAATAATCAGAGGGAGAGAACTTGGTCTGCTAACAGCTGCACATTAAGTTTGGAAATCTGGGCATAGAAAATTTAGTGATTGATTGATTGATTGATTTTTTTTTTTTTAAGTTACCCAGGGTAGTTGTTTAGGCTGAAGATAACAGAAGGCTCTAGATCATGGTTTCTGTACTCAGATATTAACCCATTGGAAAGAAACAGCATTTTCCTGGGCAGCTTGAAACTCTGTGATTTAGTGTTATTTTGAACCACCTTGGCAAAAGCCAAAGGGCTTAGACATGAGTTTTTGTCACAGAAAGAAGAATCACAGTTCTACCTACACCAAAGAGTAACAGTTACAAAATAGATTTGAAATGACTTGGTTTTAAATTGACAAATATAAAAAAGAAAACTGACCTCTCCCTCAGTCTCTCATTCCAATCCTACCCACTCTCTTACCAGTCCTGTGGACTGTTTACTTTCTAAACATCTTTCAAAAACCATCTCTTCCTCTCCATCTCTCCCAAACTTTCTACAAATCACCAGGTTTCCAATACACACCTCTACCAACACTGTCTTTTTTTTTTTTTTTTTTTAAGATTTTATTCCTTTATTTGACCGAGAGAGAGACAGTCAAAAAGAGAACACAAGCATGGGGGAGAGGGAGAAGCAGGCTTCTCGCTGAGCACACAGCCTGATGTGGGGCTCGATCCAGGACCCCGAGATCATGACCTGACCCAAAGGCAGACACTTAACAACTGAGCCACCCAGGCGCCCCACTACTAACATTCTCATTTAAAAATGTACCAGAAATAAAAAATTATTAAAAAAACAAATGTACCAGAACTCTGTGTAGCATGTTTGTAAATGTTAAGAATTTCCTATCTTCTCTTACTTTCCCTGTCCTGTCTAGCCTTTCCTTCTTTTCTTTCTCACTTCCTTCTTTAATTGGGATAGAAAGGGAGTTTTTCCTCTCCTTGATTTAAAAAACAATTCATGGGACACCTGGGTGGCTCACTGAGTTAAGCGCTGCCTTCTGCTCAGGTCATGATCTCAGGGTCCTGGGATAGGCCTGCATCTGCCCAGCAGGGAGCCTGCTTCCTCTCTCTCTCTCTCTGCCTCTCTGCCTACTTGTGATCTCTCTCTGTCAAGTAAATAAATAAAATCTTTACAAAAAAATAAAAAATAAAAATAAATAAGTAAAAAGTAAAACACAATTCATGTTCATGAAAAAAAAAAAAACTGAAAATGAAAAAAAAAACCTCAAACAACCACTGTTCATCCACACAGAGAGAATAATCATTGTTAACATTTTTGTGAATTTTTAAATCTTTTTTATAAACAAAACATATTTTAAAAGAGCATTTGTTTATAGATATGTCTCACAGTCTGCCTATTTCAATGAATGATATATTGTAAGCATTTTTGTTATTAAATATTTTGTTTCTTAAAGGTTTTTGGTAGTCAGAGTAATATTTGACTTTTAATTTTAATTCTAAGTTGCATTTTTACTTCATTTGCAATACTTTCTTGTGCTGTAATTTGGAAAAACACAAAACAGATTTAGAGCACTCCCTATACAGAAAACTGGCTTTCTGGAGTTTCAGAGTAAATGCTAAAACAAAAACAAAAACAAAACCTAGATGCATTTTGTCTTTAGTCATATGTAAATCAGTCAAGTCACTTTACAGTTCTAACTACTTAAGTTTCATATCAAGCTACTATTCTTACAAAAATTAAAACATACACAAATGTTCTTTTAGTTAAATTTCATCTGATCAATCAAAATTCCCAAATTTTCATGTGCTTCTTGATATGACTATTACAAATTTGAACTTCTTCTTTGTTTTTTTAATATTTTATTTATTTATTTGACAGAGATCACAAGGAGTCAGAAAGGCAGGCAGAGAGAGAGGAGGAAGCAGACTCCCCACAGAGCAGAGAGCTGGATGTGGGACTCGATCCCAGGACCCTGGGATCATGACCTGAGCCAAAGGCAGAGGCTTTAAACCACTGAGCCACCCAGGCGCCCCTTTTCTTTCTTTTTTTTTAAAGGGATTTATTTATTTAAAGATTCCTTTTTTTTTTTTTTTTAAAGATTTTCTTTATTTATTTGACAGAGATCACAAGCAGGCAGAAAGGCAGGTGGCTGGGGGGGGGGCGGGAGGGGGTGCGGAGCAGACGCCCTGCTGAGCAGAGAGCCGGATGAAGGGCTCCATTCCAGAACCCTGAGATCATGACCTGAGCCGAAGGCAGAGTCTTAACCCACTGAGCCACCCAGGTGCCCCTCTCCAAATTATGTTAAAGTGAAGTTTACATTACATAAAATCATTCATTTTAAAGTGAACTATTCAGTGGCAGTTAGTACATTTACAATGTTGTACAACTACCTCTAATTCCAAATCAATCCCACCACCCCAAAGTAAAACCCTATAGCTATTATACAATTTCTCCTCATTTCCAGGTCCTACCCCTACCATCAGGCCCCTGACCCTGGTAATATTCTACTTGCGCTCTATTTCTATGGCTGAAACCTATTCTGCTTATTGCATATAAATGGAATCATGCAATACCTGGCCTTTGTATCTGGCTTCTTTCACTTAACATGTTTTCAGAGTTCATCCCCATGGTAGTAGATATCAGTATTTCATTCCTTTTTATGGCTAATATTTTTTCATTGAGTGTGTGTGTATGTGTGTATGCATATATAGAGAGCAATTTATTCATCAAGTCAACCATTAATTGACCTTTGAATTGTTTCTACTTTCAGACTATAATAAACAGTACTGCTATGAACATTTTTGTACTGGTATTTGTTTGAGCCCCTCTTCTCAATTCTTTTGGGTATAAACCTAGGAGAACTGCTGGATCACATGGTAATTTTATGCTTAACATTTTGAGAGACTGCCAAGCTATTTTCTACAGCAGATGAACCATTTTACATTCAATTTCCCTAATGGTTAATAGTGTTGAGCATGTTTTCACAAGCTTATTGGCCATTGGTATATCTTCTGAAATGTCGCTCAAGTCCCTTACGTCTTTTATCTATCTATTTATTTATTTATTTTTAGGGTGGGTTCCACAGCATAGAATGGAGCTCAACCAGGGCTAGAACTCACAACCCTGAGATCAAGATTCAGACGCTTAACTGACTAAGCCACCCAGGTCCCCCCCTTCCCCCATTTTTAAATTGTGTTTTTTTTTTTAATGTTGCTTTATAAGGTTTTTATTTTTTGAGGGTTTTTTTTTTTGAGTTTTTAAAAAATACATTCTGGATATATAAATACTGAGATATATGATTTGCAAATATTACCCTCTTTCTATATGTTGCCTTTTTGCTCTCATGATAATGCTCCCTGAAGTGCAAAAGTTTTTAATTTTGATATCAAATGTATTCACTTTTTCTTTTGTTGCTTATGCTTTTAGTATCATATGTAAGAATCCACTGCCAAATCCAAGGTCACAAAGATTAACCCCTCTGACTTCTTTAAAGAACTTTATAGTTTCAGCTCTTATATTTAGGTCATTCATCACTTTCAGTTAACTGGAAATAGTGTCAGGTAGGGGTCCAACTTCATTGCTTTGCATATCGCTATCCAGTTTTCCCAGTAACATTTGTTGGAGACTATTCTTTCACTACTGAATGGTTTTAACACCTTTGTCAAAAATCAGTTGGCCACAGATGCTTGGATTTCTGGACTTTAAATTCTATTCCATTGATCTCTATGCCTGTCCTTTGCCAATTCCACAGTTTTCATTACTGTACCTTTTTAAGATGTTTCAAACTAGGAAGTGTGAGCTTTCCAACTTTGTTCACCCTTTTTGAGACTGCTTTGCATTTTACTCATTTATATTGTTCATTGTCTCTTTTTCCTCCCCCTAACACAAACTCTATTAGGATGTGAATTTTTTGTCCACCTCTGCACCCCAGCACATAGAGTTAAAGCCTAGCATGTAGCAGGTGTTTAGTATTTGCTAAAGGAATGAATGGGCTCTTGAGAAGATAGAATCATTCACAGCTCCCAGAAAAGAGTGGGGGTGGGAGGAGGAGAGGTGAGGAGAGGAAGAGATAACCATGGTTGAGCAATTCTGGTCAAAGAAGAGTTGAAAGGGCAGGAAGGAGGGGCGACTTAAGGCCTCAGGCTCCAGTGCCAAGGGACCCTTTCAAAACCATACTGGCAGGAGGGCATGGGCAGCAGTAACCATTCTGGTGTATGAGTCAGTCGTCAGCAATTCAAATGTACTAAATCTAAAAATCATGTAGTTAATATCATGTTGAACATTTTATATTTTTTGAAGATAAGATGAAACAGAATGAATAACCATGAATTGTTTTCTGTGGACTGAAAGGACAAATAGCTTTTGCATCTTATCTCAAGAGTCTGTACAGCTTTTAGCATATGTAAATAAGTACTGTTGATAAGTTAATGTAATTTCACAATCATATCACACAACATTCCTTGAAATGTAAAAGTACCATACTGACCTTTAAAAAAAATTCTGAACAAAATCTTAAATAAATACATCTATCACATTTAGTCAAATGAAATAACTGGGTAGTGACATCAGCAAGTCTGAACACTATTGTTACTAATGGGACCCAAGCCAGTGAATAAAGAGCAGAGCTAGAGTACATGTAGAACAGCTCACGATAAATGCATTGGCAAATTTTCTTTGGTGTTTGTTACTTTTTTCAATTTGCAAAATTTTTAAAATGTAAATCATTAAGGAAGGATGAAGAGATCATTCCTCTTGAATATATATTATATAAACTGCCACTGAATAATTGCATTTTTCTTACATAATAGCAAATACTGCTGCCTTGAGATTAAACAATATATGCCACTCCACAAATAAAGCCATATGGTTCCATCTGTTTCTAGGTTCCATTACAGTACACCTACTGGTAAAAAAAAAAAAAAAAAAAAAAAAAAAAAAAAAAAAAACTGTTAACCACATGATGCAAATATGCCTCTTATTTAACCTGTTAAAAATCAACAAAGTGTTATCAATATAATTTGGCAGAGTTTGACTTATTAGGGGATTTAGATATGCATCTCCTTATCCTCTTGGCGCTGCTGATGATTTAACACAATATGTGAAATATATAAACTAGCACTAAAACTGCATATCTCTGGGATTTGCCAGGTGCTAATTGCTCTACTCATGCCTCAGGGAAAATGCACAATTGCCCCAGGCAATCATCCTAGGTTTAATTACCATCCGGGAGTTTTATTCCCTGGACAGCAGTGACAGCCTGGAGAGAGTTTTGCCTCAACTTGGTCTTCATCTTAGCAACTAAGACCATGGGGCAGTTCACCACCACCCCTACAAAATCCACTCCAGTAGGCGAAATTGCTATTTCTCCTTCAAATGCAGCTCCGGTCTTGTAGGCCTCTGTGACTTCCCCAGACAGAATGCTCCTCTCAGTCAGTACCTTACACACATGACGATTTTCACTTTGGATCATAACTTGTCTGTTCAGATATCTCTCTTCTATTAAATGGCAGAGTCTTTAAGAACTTGACTGTCTTGTTCACCTGTGTAGCACCAATGTTTTGCCTAAGATTGGCACTTAATAAATATTTATTACTAATTATGTTAAATGACCTTTATTATGTTATATCACCTAGTGCCGATGCCTGGGAAATAGTAGATATTTAATAAATTTTAACTACCAGAAAATTTCTTCCTCTCCTGTACTCAAAATTTCGCTTTCTCCCCCCCCCCCCCCTTTTCATCACCATTCTGCTGTTAGAACTCAGCTCTCAGGCTCTCATCACCCTAGACTACTGGTTCTCTCTGAGGGATGACTTCACTCCCTGTGAGTCTCTTGGCCATGTCTGGAGACATTTCTGGCTCCACAAGTTGGCTGGAAAGAGAGAGTCCCACTGGCATCCAGGGCATACAGGCCAGAGACGCTGCTAAACATCTCAGAGAACAGCTCCCATAACAAAGAATTGTCCTGCCCCCAGTGCCAGGAGAAACTGCTAGATTTTTATTTCTGGTCATTCCCCTCTAATCCTGTTCTTTCTCTCCTCTAATCTATTCTTCCTATAATCTCCATTGATTGAGATATAATTGACATAAAGCATTATATTCATTTCAGATGTACAACACAGTAATTCAATATTGTATATATTACAAACTGATCACAGTAAGCACAGTTGACATCTGTCACCAGTTTTTTCTTGTGATGTAACTTTTAAGATCTACTCTCTTAGCAACATTCAAATATAGAATACAGTATTAACTATCTCACCATTCCGTTCCATTCCATGATTTATTTTACAACAGGAAGTTTGTACCTTTTGGGCCCCTTCACCCATTTTGACCACATCACATCCCCAGCCTCCAGCAACCACATATCTATTCTATAAACCCGGTTTTTGGGGTTTTTTTTAAGATTCTATTTATAAGTGAGACTAAAAATATCTATCATCCTTTTCTTGTTCAAAAGGTCTTAAATTTTTTTTAATGTCCTTAGTTTTTGGTTTAGTTGTTTCTGGAGTTTCAACACTATCAATATATCAATATGTCAAAAGTGGAACTAGAACCAAGGCTTAAAAATTCCTATTTCTCATGTAGGTGTTTTACAACTCTCATGAACATTTTTTTTTTAAAGATTATTTATTTATTTATTTATTTGACAGAGAGAGATCACAAGTAGGCAGAGAGGCAGGCAGAGAGAGGAGAGGAGGAAGCAGGCTCCCTGCTGAGCAGAGAGCCCGATGCGGGACTGGATCCCAGGACCCTGAGATCATGACCTGAGCCGAAGGCAGCGGCTTAACCCACTGAGCCACCCAGGCGCCCTCTCATGAACATTTTTAAATAAGGAGGACACTGAGGGGAAAAAAACAGACTCTAAAAGATGACAGCTAATTTTTCTTCAGTGATCCAAATTTCTAAACCTACCAAGGCCAAACCTCCCTTCTAATTTCATTTGCAGTTTAAATGCTGTTTCACTGGAAGTTATACCACACACTGAATTGTGATCTCTTATCCTGGCTAGATATCCTCTAATCTAACCTTGATTTGTTCAAAATTAATGTGATCTAAGGCTGGTAGGCTTTAAAAGCAAAGAATTTTTAAAAAAAATATGTGATTCCCTCCATTTATATGACCACATGTTGTGAATTAATTCTTAAATGTAAAAAATCACATACAGAAGTAGGTGGAAAATATATTTACAAGATGTTTTAGAAATTTTCCATTCAAGGGCGCCTGGGTGGCTCAGTGGGTTAAGGCGCTGCCTTTGGCTCAGGTCATGATCTCAGGGTCCTGGGATCGAGTCCCGCATCGGGCTCTCTGCTCAGCAGGGAGCCTGTTTCCTCCTCTCTCTCTCTCTGCCTGCCTCTCTGCCTGCTTGTGATCTCTCTCTGTCAAATAAATAAATAAAATCTTTAAAAAAAAATAAAAAAGAAATTTTCCATTCAAAATAACATTCCATGTAACTCATATAGCTGATAAGGATTTACATCCTGAATATATAAAGAACTCTTTTAACTCAACAACCAAAAAACAAACAGTATAATTCAAAAGTGGACAAAGCACTAGGAATAGACTTTTCTCCAAAGAAGATATATAAATGGTCAACAATATGATTGCATGATAACATCAATAGTCATTAGGGAAACGCAAATCTAAACCACAATGAGATACTACTTCATAATCATTAGGATAGCTATGATCAACAAAACAGAAACTTATTATAAGTCTTGGCAAGGATATGGAAAATGACAATCTTTGTGTATTGTTAGTGAGAATAAGAAATGGCTCAGACACTGTGTCAAACAGTTTGGCAGCTCCTCAAAAATTAAATGTAGGATTACCAAATGACCCAGTAATTGCACTCCTAGATATATACACACAAAATAACTGAAAACAGGTATTCAGATGCTTGTACACCAGTATTCACAGTAGTATTACTCACGACAGCCAAAAGGAGGGAAACAACCTAAGTGTCCATGAACAGATGACCGGATAAACAAAATGTGGTAGATATGCACCAAGCAATAATATTCAGCTTTAAAAAGGAAGGAAATTCTGATACAGGCTACATAATGAATAAAATTTGAAGAAGTTATACTAATAAAATGAGCTAGACACAAAAAAGCAAATTTTGTTTGACTCCACTTATATTAGGTAACTAGGATAGGCAGGTTTATGAAGATCTAAAGTAGAACAGAGGTTACTAGGAACTCGGAGAAAGGGGAATGGGGAGTTCTGTTTAATGGAGACAGAGTTACAGCATGGGAGGGTGAAAAGGTTCTGTAGAAGGCTGGTAGTGATAGCTGCACAATAATGCTATGAATTTAATGCTACTGATTTGTATACTTAAATGGTAAAAATGGTAAATTTTATGTATTTCTACCACAATAAAGAAAAGCCTTACTCCAAATGTTATAATAATTTGCTTCATCACTACCTTCAAGGGATTTTACAAATAATGTCTCCCTCTACAAAAATCTGAGGGTATTTTTTTTTAAATCTAATTTCGAGATGGAAAATAATGTGCCATTGGTACAAGGAATCCTTGAAAGAAATTAAAATCCCCCATAACATAAAATGCTAGGAAATCACACACACCCCAGGCCCAATTATATAGGATAATCTCCTTCCAAAGCCCATACTCAGTGAAAGACAAGCACAGTTTTGTACACTCTCTGGCATTCTGCCTGCCTTTCAGATCCTTTCTTCCACTTAATGCTGATTCATGTAAACATATCAATTTTCTTTGATGGCCATAGCTTAGGAGAGAAAGGAAGTACTATTTTTAAAGTATCATTTGCTTCTACCCTAAGAAAAAAGGGAAAATACGAACAATGTCCAGAAAGCTTATTTTTAAAATGAAGTATATTTTTTATCCCAGAACCAGCCAATACCAATTTTGCATAGTATCAATCAACATTATTGAGCTTTATTTTCTTGGAATTTATATTATTTTTGTAATATAAACTATAAAATTCCTTGAAAACAAATAATTGCGTTCAACAAACATCCACAGATTCAACTGTGAGCATTCTGAAAGAAAGCAGAAATCTAAATCTTTCCATGCACCAATACATCTGATGTGTATTTATTAAAGATTTTTTTTTTTAAGATTTTATTTATCAGACAGAGAGAGAGGGAAAGAGAGCGAGCACAGGCAGACAGAGTGGCAGGCAGAGGCAGAGGGAGAAGCAGGCTCCCTGCTGAGCGAGGAGCCCGATGTGGGACTCGATTCCAGGACGCTGGGATCATGACCTGAGCCGAAGGCAGCTGCTTAACCAACTGAGCCACCCAGGCGTCCCTAAAGATTTTCTTTTTATGAAAGATTTATTTATTTGAAAAAGAGAGAGCCTGAGTGTGGGGCGGGAATGGAGAAGGAGGGGAGGAGGTGAGTAAGGAGGTAGGGGAAGGGGAGACAAGCAGTTCTGCACTAAGCAGGCAGCCTGAGGCTTGATCTCAAGACCCTGAGATCAAGACCTGAGCCAAAATCAGGAGTCCAATGCTTAACCAACTGAGCCAGGTACCCCACACCTGACATTTAAAGTTGTAATAAAATCAACTAATAGTCCAAAATCTATATGACTTCAAATCCATTAGGAAGTCCACAGATTTTGAAATTCACTCTTTCATAAAACTTTACGATCCCTCCTGGAATAGAAATGTAACAGAATCTACTGCAAGAAAATATTATTGGGTTAATAAATTTATCCTATAATACACAACTAAGTACAAGAATATCTGAAGCTAATTTTTATCCTCATTTCTGGATTTGGATTAACTGTGGCCCAGAGTCACTACGTAATGACTGCAAGGGTCACATTCAATAAAAGCCCACGAATATATCAAAAACCTCATAATGCCTAACGCACACACGCAATCTCATTTTATTTTATTTTTATTTTTTAAAGATTTTATTTATTTGACAGAGAGAGACACAGCGAGAGAGGGAACACAAGTAGGGGGAGTGGGAAAGGGAGAATGTGAGACTCGATCCCGGGACCCCTGGATTACAACGTGATCCGAAGGCAGATGCTTAATGACTGAGCCACCCATGCGCCCTATGCAATCTCATTTTAAAACAGAAGTCCAAAAAACACTTTTTATGTTAATACTGAATTTCACATAAAACAAAAGTCCCTGACTAAAAATGATGTGTTCTGACTAAACCCAGACAGGGTTACCGTGGTAGGCAGGCTTGTACTCATGACAGGAAGTCCTGAGGTAAACTGGTGTCACCGGCATTTATACTTAATAAGCCACTGGGAAAGTTTTGATTTACATTCACCTAAATCCCTGGGATACGGTTCTCTCAACCACTCCTCTAGTTTGATTTTTCAGCTAGAATGTCAATGCTGACTGGACATCATTTCTTAAGTTTCAGTGGAAATTTAGAATTATTTTTTAAAATAAAGACTGGGGCATCTGGATGGCTCAATGGGTTAAAGCCTCTGCCTTCGGCTCAGGTCATGATCCCAGGGTCCTGGGATCAAGCACCGCATCGGGCTCTCTGCTCAGCAGGGAGCCTGCTGTCTCCTCTGTCTCTCTGCCTGCCTCTCTGCCTACTTGTGATCTCTGTCTGTCAAATAAATAAATAAAATATTTTTAAAAATACATTTAAAAAATAAAAAATAGGGACGTCTGGGTGGCTCAGTTGGTTAAACAGCTGCCTTTGGCTTGGGTCATGATCCCAGCATCATGGGATCGAGTCCCACATGGGGCTCCTTGCTCCACAGGGAGCCTGCTTCTCCCTCTGACTCTGCCTGCCACTCTGCCTGTGCTCGCTCTCACTCTCGCTCTCTCTGACAAATAAATAAAATCTTTAAAAATAAATAAATAAAAAATAAATAAAGAGAATTTTTTTATTGTTGCAGAGTACCACTTCTTTTGGAGACAGAATTATGATTCTTTTGCCTGTTTGATATTTTATTTATGACAAATGTCGTGAAAGGAAAGAGGAATAGACATTAGAGCAGCAAACAGGGGATCTAACAAACATGCCTAATCATTTGGGCCGCTTTTAAAGTAGATTCAGAATGCTATAATTTTTTTTTAAAGTAGTATTCTCAATATTTAGAACATGATTAAGGGCACCTGGGTGGCTCAATCATTAAGTGTCATGATCCCAGTGTCCTGGGATCGAGGCCCGCACTGAGCTCCCTGCTTAACCAGAGGCCTACTTCTCCCTCTCCTGCTCCCTCTGCTTGTATTTCCTCTCTCGCTATGTCTCTCTCCATCAAATAAATAAATAAAAGCCTAAAAAAAAAAAAATTAAGGGTAAGTAACTCATAAGACTGTTGTAAGAGAACATCAACACTGTCTTGAAAAGGTTACTGTCTAAGTTTCTAGCATTCCACACTACGTTCTTCTCATTGTCAGCATATGTTTGGAGATAATATATACCACCCCACAAATGTGGTATTTTATTATTCAAGTTTAAAAGGGCCCACAAGGTAACTAGTGTCTCCAGGAACAGGATGCAACATGATATAATGAATATTTGGGCAAAGAAGACTTGAGTCTGAACGATAGCTCCATCACTAAGTGTGACCGTTAAGTAATTAACCACTTTGATCCTGTTTCCTCTGCTGCAAAACTGGAACAAAAATTATTACTTTTCGTACTGAAAGGAAGCATGCAAAAACAGTCTGAAAACTGTAAATTAATGTAATGATAACTATTTTTTATTATTAACAAGTAGTTCTACTTCTGCTTATTCCTCCTACATGCCTTATTATAGAAGTAAAAGGTGCCAAAAAAGAAGAAAGGAAGAAAGATAAAGTAAAACAACCTCAAAGAAAGATCAGAGGCAAAAAAGGAAAAAAAGAGGATCAATGTTCACATAAAAAGAAAAACAGTATCTCAACATACTAGCATTGCATTAGGAATCAAACTTATTATTATTTTTTTAATGGCATCATTTTCTGCCTACTCAGCATGAAATGCTACTATTCACCCAGCAGGGCTAGGGGACAGATATTTCTGAGGCCATAATTTATACTTTCTATATAGTTCCGAGGGAGAAGGCGAGAAGATAAATAGACCCTGAGAGACATGAGGTGATCACTGTATAAAATCTGTCTATCCAGCAGTTCCACCTGTGCAAAACCTAACTGAGAACAAGCGACAAGCAAATGTCTACGTGCCAAAAGAGGTCTTTACGGAGTCTGCACAGAAAAGCTCACACAGGACCTACTTGCAACTGCCTTTGGCTACATTTAAACAAGCATGTTTATATGATTTCCAAGTTTACAGCACATTAGAGCAGCACACTGGGAGAAGGATGAGGAGATGCTCCTGGGGGCACGTGACAGCAAAATGAAATCAAAGCTGGCAGCTGCACCCCAAGGGAAGGGACCAAAACAAGCCAAACCAAACCAAACTGACAAACAGAAGAACTACTGAAAAACAGACAGCAGGTCTCAGAAGTACAAGAGTTTGAGGTCACTGGATCTGGGAACGACCAGACCTTCCTTCCAGCTCCAGCCTTGCTTACCGAGCAATTTGTAAACGGTGTTCTTCAGAAATCTGGAGACCGCAGAGAGACTCGGTCAGACGCAGCAGCAAGACAGCAGGGCAGAGCTGGACTCCAGGGGGAGGGCAAAGCTCTCGACTCTGTCCCTCTGCAGATGCCACCATCCACCAAAGCAGCCCTCTTCATTCAGCTTTACTTAATGAGGCTTCTTTGATAAAAAGGCCCTGTTGACTTAAAAAAAAAAAATTTTTTTTTTAATTAAAATTTGACCACCACTGACTTCTACACTCCAGGATCCTTAAATGCAATACATTCCAATGTAGTAATGAACTCCATGCCAAGACCTGGGGAGGGGAGGGATGGACAGGCAGAGCAGAGAGGACTTGAAGGGTAGTAAAACCATTCTGTATAACACTACACTTGCCCGAGCAAGAAAAAGACTCAGAAAACTCCCAGGGAAATCTTATTTCTCTTCTTCCTCAAGGCCACATTCAATAGGTCATTAAATCCCCTGGATGGACCCTCCCATATATTTCGTAGCTACGCTCCATCCATCCTGGACATCCCTCATGAGTATGTCCTTCTGGGCCTCCCCACATCCACTCACCCCCAAGAAAGTACCCTCCCTGTTGGGCCACTATTGTCCTGTCTTTCCAAGTCCAGAGCAGATCCTGTCACACTTTTTAGTGACGTACCTTGCTGTGAGACCGAAGCAGAATGGGACGGAAACTATTTCTAGGGCTTGGGATTAAAAGTGTTGTATTTGTGCTTTAGAATGTTTGTCACATACATGTAGGGGCACCTGGGTGGCTCAGTGGGTTAAAGCCTCTGTCTTCAGCTCAGGTCATGCTCCCAGGGTCCTGGGATTGAGCCCCACACCAGGCTCTCTGCTCAGAAGGGAGCCTGCTTCCCCGTCTCTCTGCCTTACTCTCTGCCTGCTTGTGATCTGTCTGTCAAATAAATAAATAAAATCTTTAAAAATAAAATAAAATGTTTGTCACATACATGTATATATAGATTTGTCCAATTTCTTTTTTTTTCTGAAGATTTTATTTTAAGTAATCTCTATACCCAATGTGAGGCCCCAACTCACAGCCCCAAAATCAAGAGTTGCATGCTCCACTGACTAAACCAGCCAGGCACTCTGTCTCCAAATTTCTACTATGCGCATGCATTTATATATTTTACATGGAAACCACCCATCCCCCCACCTCCAAAAAAAAAAACAAAAACAAAAAAACAGTATCCTGGGTAAGAGTTAGTACTTTTAACATCACTTTCAAACCAGGCTCTTCAAAATCTTTCTCCTCAAACTACATTCTCTGTCTCATCAATCCTCATTCCTTCTGTCTTCACTGCCTCCCCTCTGCCCTGGGGCCTGTGCATAGTGACATCCTGGAAACCTCCCCAGGGCCCCAGGCAGCAGCGTTAATCAGCTATCCACAGCTCTCCTGGGCTTCCACAGCACCCGGCATATATATACCTTCTTGAAAGCACAGAGGACACTTGCTTCTTTATATTTGTTACTTGTTTTCCCCAGAGACACCCAGCTCCTAGGGAAAACCCCAGGCTATGCCACAGAACGGTTTGAATTGCCTAACTAGGTTTGGCATACAATAAATGCTGCACAAATGAAGGTAAAACCCAGTGTGATTATCAATAACAATATCTACTGTATTATTAAGGCCTATGTAATTAGGCTACCTTTCGACCTACAGCCCACTGCTTTGCTGATGTAAGATAACAAACTCCTGGGACAGGCAGAACCATATAATGCATTTCCTCCTTCCTGTGCATAGTCTTTCTACTTAAGGTGCTGTCATATTGCACACTGACCTGTATGGAAACACCTGCAAAGTGTGAAATGGCTATAAATAATATTTTAAATGTATTTTTTTAAATGGCGTGTGGGTAACTTTTAAAGTTTTATTGATGCATGTGTGTTGTGGGAGGTTGAGTTTCCTGACCAAGAGCTGCTTGAGTGGTGGAGATTATAAACAGAGGGAAAAGAATCACTGATAACTGTGTTCAAGATTGCTCTTTGGGAAAGTTCAGATTTTTAATTGCCAAAGACATTCATGCAGCAGTGCAGATGGTGTGTCAACCGCCATCTCACCAGCTCTGCTAGGTGTCCATGTGGCCATTTAGAAGCACCACGCCCCTTCCATTGGTCTCTAATCTCCTTCACACACAGATCTGATGATGTGATTCACCCGTTCAAACCCTTTGGGGATTTCTCTTTTGCCCACAGGTTAAAATTTAATAGTTTTCTCTTGCTTACAGAGTAAAATCCAAATGCCTAACCCTTCCTTCTGCCTTCTTCTATAGTATCTTAGGGAAGAGAGAGGACGGTGGTTGAAGGAAGAAATGAAATCAAGCAAGAATCAGCAATGAGCCAGACATCTATGCTAGATGCTGGCCCCTTCTCTTTCTGATAGTACAGTTGTAGAGACAGAAGTGGAGACAGAATCTAAACACATTAATGCCAGACAGGTGATAGATTACAACTGCTATTAAAAGGACCAGGGGTGACTTCCTGTAGGAGAGGCCATGCACGCTCACTCTTGAGCCAGTAGAGGTTAAGAGGGAAAACCAGAGAAGCAAAGGCTCTTGTCCCCACAGACACATTAGTACAATTCGAGGCCCAGGGATGTCTTCAGCATCCTTCACTTCTAAACAAGGACCTGGTGCAACAATCTCTATTCCCCTTACACTTTGTATTTCACTTTTATTTTGACTCCTAAAACCCCATATGGGACCACTATAATTATCCTTGTCATGGGTGATTCAAAATACACACACAGTAAAAATGGAATTCTAACCAGGAAAAATATACAGAAATCCAAATAGATTGCCCCCCTTTTTTTTGCATAAAGAAACTACTGGGTAAATATTTTGATATTTGCTTTCCTGATCTCTCTCTTTCTAATTAGGCTATGAAATCCTGATTTTTATTTTCCTTTGGTACTTTATTTTGTTATATGGTCCTTAGGGTTAGGGGCCTTCTAGGCAGTGCAATTACTCAAGGCACAGAGTAAACAATGATTGAATGAATAAACCTATATAAGCTGCTCAGATTTTATCTAACTTTCTAGTGTAATGACTACATCAACAAAATCACATTTTAAAACCCTAAGCATAATCCATACAATGTCTTGAAAAAAAATGTGTATTTGCAGTCAGCTTAAATTAATGACAACAGAAAGGAAGTGCCACTCCTTTGAAGTAACACCTAGGCACTGACTTGCCATTGTTTGCAAACATAGCCCACACCTAATGACTGCTTTGTGTCAACACAATTAACCAAGAAGCCCTAAGGGAAGCATTTCTGTACACAAAGGTTTCTCTTTGACAAACACCTGATCTAATTTTTGCTCCCAGAAATGAATTTCTACTACCACCACATAACAAGGAAAGAATAATATCAATGCATCAGCAAGTTAAGGAAAACCACAGGAGAACTAAAATCTCTTTAGCTTCAACACATTTTCTCATCTTCCACATTCACTGGCTTCTAATAGTCACTCATATCATTAATCAAACCATTAATCATAACTAACAATAATCCCATATCATTCTTCATAACCATTAATCACCAGCAGTGCCATTTTGTGAACATGTTGTGCCAATTTCTGGGGAGTCATTTGGAAACTGGAATTCATTTTTCCAGACAAACAATGTTCTGAGTGCTGATTAGATTCCCTGGCCAGCCCACTGAGACCCTCTGAACTCCTAATTAGCCTCTAATACTGCTGACACCAGCCTAAATAAGCAATGTCAGTCTTTGGCAGGAGTAAGCTTGTCCAAGCTAAGGTGTCTCGAATCCTTACAACTACCCCAATGCACAAGATTTTCAATGAACGCTTTTTCCTACGCAGTCAAACTCCAGTTCTCTCCTGTGTGATTCCCCGCAAAGAAAAAAAGGAATATGGATTAATGGATTTAGAGTGAAGTGTGAAGAGAAGTCAAACATTCTACCATGAGATGGAAAACTCTGATGGAATCTGTGAATCCTTCTTGGAGTTATTTTCTGAAATGTGTAGCTCCCAAGTCAGTTAAATTTAGATACAAGAATTCAGAAAGCAACTCCCAGCACTTCAGTTGAATTTCACCATCCATCAAACTCTCCATTAAAAAAAAAAAAAAATCTGCAAATCTGCTCCAGACCTTCCACAACCCACAAGTACTTAAGTTAAAAATCTTTCACGCCTTCTGATAAATGGTCCCAAACGACAGTTCCACATCAATCTCTTACCCTACCCATGTCACAATGTCTGCATTTCATCAAATCAAATCAAAACATACAGTTACATGCACACTAACTAAAGCAACTCAACATTTGACCAGCTTCCGAGCAATTTAACAGATTAAAAAAGAAAAATATTAGGCTACATGGAAAATGATTCCTTGGGATAAAGCAGAGTTGGGATCAAGCGAGCTCATGGCCCAGCCTAGCTGGGGAAGCACCCTCAGAAGCAGTGAATGTTAGCTGTTGCTACTCAGTGTTCACACTTCCACTACTCCCAAAGCCTCCCTCTAGATTGTTCCTGAAGCAATCTCTAATGTCAAGCCATCTGGGTGGCCCCCAGAGCACACGCTCACTTTACAGATTATTTGTGCAGTGGTTGAAAACTGGAGTTTTCTCCAGGTCATTAGAGTTCTGGGATGAATGGTCATCCTTAGTGATGTCAGTGTTTATAACAAGTCCAAGACTACTTTTCACTAAACCCATTTCATGACTGAGGAATACATGTTTTCCATGTATAGTCCTTCAAAATTAAATTTGAAAAAGGGGAAGGGGAAGTGATCAAATATTAAATTTCCCTATGCGGAAATTCATATACTAAAGCAATGCCACCAGTGATATCTGGTAATCAGAATAAAAAAGAGAGAAAAAATTTGACATTTAATACTACCCTCCCAAGAAAGAAATCAGAATTGTCTTTATAGGAAAAATCAGACTTTGTAGGACTCCTTTACATTTATTTTATGGGTTAAATTTTTATCTTTGAATTAAATAGGGTTAGAGAATGAAGGGGAAGAACCAAAATCTTTTCAATGTTTATGACTTCTAAAATGATACAGAACATACACATTTATACTTTGTTTCTTACTGTTTCTGTATTTCATCTTAAGTTATGAATTTAAATTTTATGTCAGAGTCTCTTTGAATCTCAGAAAATTGGTTTTGAGTTGATTAGACTTCCCAACTAAAACTGTAAAATTGAATGTATTATAGGGGCATGATATTTATACACAAATTATATTTTTATATTACACTATCTCTATTAATTCTGAGTCACTTAACAGAATATGACGTATTTTAAGAAATGATTTAGTATCGTTTATTAACACAATGAGCACGGAACAGAAAGGAGAGTCAGTTCTCTAACAAGGCTGATTGATAAGACTCTTTATACAACCAACCTGACCTAAACAGAAATTCATCTCAGTAGCGGTCTGCTTTTTCTTTTGTGACCATAGTTTGAAACATATACATTAAAAATGGTATCAGTTTTGGGGCGCCTGGGTGGCTCAGTGGATTAAGCCGCTGCCTTTGGCTCAGGTCATGATCTCAGGGTCTTGGGATCGAGTCCCGTATCGGGCTCTCTGCTCAGTGGGGAGCCTGCTTCCTCCTCTCTCTCTGCCTGCCTCTCTGCCTACTTGTTTTTTTTTTTTTTATTTGACAGAGAGAAATTACAAGTACACTGAGAGGCAGGCAGAGAGAGAGAGGAGGAAGCAGGCTCCCTGCTGAGCAGAGAGCCCGATGCGGGACTGGATCCCAGGACCCTGAGATCATGACCTGAGCCGAAGGCAGCGGCTTAACCCACTGAGCCACCCAGGTGCCCCATCTGCCTACTTGTGACCTCTCTCTCTGTCAAATAAATAAATAAAATCTTTAAAAAAAAATAATAAAATAAAATAAAAAAATAAAAATGGTATCAATTTTTATGTGGCTATGGGGTTGAGGAGAGGGGTTAGCATATCCTGTTCACGATTTTCTGTGGAATTACATTAGAGTTTCATTGTGGTAGTCATATCACATCAAAATCTGGGGTTTTTGTTGTTGTTGTTGGTTTTTTTTTCCTAAATGGTTTCCATTGTGTCTTTAGTGAATCTGATATGGAAAATTGCTAATGCAATAAGAGTATCACATAAGCTTTCCTGACTGTAATGCTCAGCCACAATATTCAGAAGAGGCTTGACTGAACTGGAGGCTTTTCAGGGCCAGCTCTCCACAGCCTCTGAACAAAGTCCTCAGCTCAAGTTCAACACTGGTTTCTTGAAAGATGCACCGCTAAGACGTACTGTATGGGGGAAACTCTTTTACAGATTTTATTTCAGAAGAAAAAACAAACAAACATGGGTTCAGTGAAAGATGTGTCACTTAATTACTATTTATTGACTGAGCACTATGCTAGGCACTGTGGGCGGCATTAAGGGAAAGGAAAAGATGAAGCATGGTCCCTTCCTTCACAGATCTTGAGAGCACTGACTGACTAGCAGAAATAAATTAGCACATGAGTAACTTCATATAAGACGAGACGGAGCAAGAGTGGAAAATGCAAAGAGGCATAGCAGCTCCAAGGAGGAGACATCTGAGACCGGGACCATAAAAAAGTTCGTGCAGGCTGCACCTGGACAGAACCAAGAACATGAGGAAGATGCAGCCATCCCTTAGGATCTGAGGCTACGCTGGGAAGCAGGGGATGGCATTTTAGGCCTTAGCATGAGTACAGATGCAGAGAAGAAAAAAGACAGGGCATGACGGGAAGTTATAATATTATAATTCATTATTATAATGAATTATAATAATTTAATGACAGCTTGAAATCTAGAAGGAGGGGTAAGAGCAACCTGGAAAAGTGGTCTGGGGCAGCTGGAGGCTGCCATCAAAGGAGAGTAGTACAGGGTGTTCAGGATGGTTTGGGGTGCAAGTGTCAGGATGCATTTCTTTGGGAAGATTAACACCCAGCTTGCACCGGTATAATGGCTTCTAATACTAACAGATATTGTGAAATCTTAACAACATTAGTTAGCACATGTTCCTTGAGACACAATTTACAGGAATATTTATTTTAAAAGGTTAGTTTATTGCTAAGGGATAACTGTTTATTTTTTGTTATGTGACCACTCACAACATGGACATTCATGAGCTTAACAGAAAAAAAAAATCTATAAAGCATACTCAAACTGTTATAACTACTCATGAATTCATTGTTTGCCTGTTTTGTTTTGTTTTGTTTGCATTAGAATAACTTTTCAACTCACTAGCAACAGTAACCAAGGAAATAAAAATCCAACAACCTAAAATTACAACTGTTTGAAGAGATTCATGCTTTCAATGTACTGCTATATTTATTCTTTTATTCTGGACACTTCCTTGTTTCTGAATTCCTCTCCAAATGTTAGAAACAATAACAAAATCTGCACTAAGGTTTGATAGAAGCTTAAAATGTAATTAGTATGTTTTGCAAATTTTAAGTCTTCATTTTCTGTAACATTTACCTTCCCTTAAAGCAAAATACATTCTTTGAATATGTATTATTTCTGACATAATAAAGCAGTAGATGATGAAATTGCTGTTTCCTTTATTGCAAAGGGAATGTTAGATATAAACTAGTTAGTTGCCTACATGCTATAGTGACCACTCCTGAGACATGAGCTCTCCAATTTGGCAAAGGAAATCGCACTCTCATTAATCAGAATTAAACTGTTTGTAACCCTGAAAGTGAATATTTTAATCTTTATGAAACAATTTCTTGACAGATTTTTTTTCTCCTCCAGCTGACCACATGGACAGAAAAGATAAATAATTTTGCCCGTTGTTTATTACTTATAGATATCTTTGGCAAGGTTTCATTTAAAAAAACAAAACAAAACAAGAAAACCTCTTCTTTCTCATTCCATGTCTTGGGCAATCAGGGATGCAGTAGTTGATATCTGTAAACATTCTCTGATTAGCCATTAACTGAAGATATAGAAGTAAAAGAAAAATATTTTAGAGGGAGAAAAGTCTAATAGTTCATGTTGACTCTAAGACACTGATGACAAAGGTGTGGGAATTACAAAGTACTTAGGGGTTTAACCTAAAATTTGTTTATACCCTTGATCTTCAGTAAACACTGTACTGATAAAAATGAGTTTGTTCAGGTCAAGAATATGTTGACATTCTCTTAAACATAACTTAAAACCACAGAGCTGAAGCATAAAACAACTCAGACAAAGATAGCCAGTCAAGCATAAAAATGGGAGTTGGTTGTGTCAGAAGAGATTAAGAGGCTCAAGGCTGTCTGCTGAAGACAGTTGTCCTGCCATCAATGAAGACAATTATTATCACTACAAGTTCCTTTTCTGATATATTTTAAACTTTTGTCATATTATATTTAAAATGCTCCTTATTTATAAACTATTACATCATTTTCTTATCTGCAGTGTCCTTCTTGGACAACCACAAATTTTGAAAACAGTCCAAAATCTTGTTCATGATTTCCTACAAGCATAGAAAGACTCACTTGCTGAATGTGGAGTTTGGAGAATGTGTTTGGGCTTTACTTTTACTTCCTTTTTAAATATAGATCGCTATTTTAAAAATATAAACATCCAATGGCATTCTCTCACACCGGCAGGACTCCTAAGACAGAAGATCTGTTTGTAGCATGAACATTTCACTCCCTCAGAAGGATGCCCTCAAAGCTGTGCTCAGTTACGGCCAAGGAGATAGCATTATTAAATGCCGTATGACTTGACAGTTATCCTCTATTATTCCTGCTAAACCACACTTCCAAAAGATCATCCGAGAAATCTGGCAAATCACTGTAATGACACTTGTAAATTGGATCCATTAAAAGCAATCCACAGTGTCCTGTGGGTGTGCATCCGACTGTTAATTACTGGGTAAATAATGTACATGCAATTTTATTCCGAAACTAGATATACATTATTCGTAGGCTATTTCTCAGAAGTACCAGTTCCAACCCAGAAACAAGTCAACGGAGGATTTCTAAATTATCCTTTGAAATTTCCACTGTCAAGGGTGGGGAGGAGGAAGGAATAGTAACGGGAAGAATTGTCAGCGATTAGCCATCCATAAAAATGTTTTCCCCGCGCTCCTCCTTCCGATCACAATGCTGGCGTCAGTTAGTCTCCTGTATCTGTTCCCCACCTCGCCCCCCTCCCCTCTGCGGAGAGCTGGCACCGAATGGCAGGCGAAGGAAAAGACAAACATCCCAGCTCCCAACACAATCCAAGCGCTAGCCCGGAGACACTTGAACATTCCTAACTTTTTTTTTTTCTTCCCACTTCGCGTGCCTCAAAGGTAAGCAGAGTGAAAAAGCCTACGAAACAGAAGGCCAGGGAGGCCAGCTGAGTCACAATTACTACCCCCACCCCGATTTCTCCACTGCCCCCCCCCCACTTTCGGCCACAACAAACGGTTACTCAGCTCTGAGTCTGGGTCTCCGCGGCGCCTGTCCTCGGTGCTCGACCCCCGCGCGGTGCCCAGTCCGGGCGCCGGAGAGCTAGCGCGCATCCCTGCCCACGCCCTGGGCCACAGCACCGCTCGGCCGGCGCCCCCGCCGCGGGACCAGCATCCTCCTACAGGTCCCAGGTGCCCGCTGCCCGGGCGGCTGCGGCGGCGGGGAGGGCGCGCGGCCAACTCTCCGGTGCTGTCCCCTCCGGCCCCACCCCACCCCAAACAGGCTTCGCCAAGAAATGCGGGGATGGAGAGTACAAAGAACCCAAGCCACACACCAAAGGGCCTCGGAGACTTCCCTCGGGGAAGAACAACTTAGCCGCACAAGCACACACACACGCGCGCGCGCGCACTCGTCCAGCGCGCGCTGGGGAGGGCATCTCTTACCTGTCCCCACGATGCCACTCATCCCTCCCCCCACCCCAGGTCCGGCTCCCCACCCCACCCCCCGCCGTGGGTCCCCAGCCGCCCGCTCCAAGCGCCGCGCACTCACTGCGTGGCTGCGCGCGCTCAGCGGCTGCAGGGCCCGGCGGCGGCGGGGACCGAGACAGCGGCTGCGGCGGCGGCGGCGGCGGCGGCGGCGGCCCCAGCCGGCGTCAGTCAGACTGGAGCCGCGAAGCCTCATCGCCCGTATTAGTGCGCCGACCTGGAAAGCGGCCAGGAGCCCTGCGCACGGGTCCGCCCCCGCCCGCCGCCGCGCGCCCTGGCCGCTCCGGGAGCCCGCGAGACGGGGGGAGCGCGGCCACGTGCGCGGAAACTTGCGGCGGGGGCGCTTCGGCGCGGCCCTGCGCTGCCTCCCGGTCCTCCTGCGGGACCCCACGCCAGCTTCTGTGGGTGACTAAGCCCCGCTGGAGGGCCGCGGTGGGGAGGCTCCAGCCAGCCGGGTCACCTCGCGTCTCTCGCTCTTCTGCCACTCCTGAGATTTCTTGTGTCTGCCTGGAGCCTGAGGCCAAGGAGTGCTGTTACCAGAGCAAGAGATACAAGATCAACAAATCGGTTTGAACCGGCCCCCCGCCCCAGACTTATTTCTGACACGTTTCTGGGCCCTGATGGTTACTGTTACTTGCCATTTATTGCTTACTAGCTTTTCAGGCCAAAGGGATCCTTACATCCTTACACCAGTTGCGTTTGCACTGGCTTGGGCGGAAGAAAATCTACTCACTGTGAGTGGTGAGTGGTGGTAAAAACTAGTCATGTAATTATGTGGATTGTCACTTCTTTTTGTGTATTTATTTGCTTAACAGACTAGCATATAATACCTAGTATTATCTAATCTAATAAAGATAGAATCCTATGGGTGCTGAACAACGTTAGTGTACAAACTTCTTGCCTCAGATCCTGGCTACCCCCTAGATAACCTGCTTTTTTAGGTCACTGTGGACTCCTAGAACTCACTCAGAATACATTTAGGCAGTGCCACAAACATACTGATGGCCTTTGATTCCCCATCACCTAGTTCCTCTTCATGGAAAACGCATTTAACAGCAGAGGCAAAGGTAACATTAAGCGACAAGAAGACAGTATTCCCTTTGCTCCTGTGTATAGGAAAATTGGTCCTCCATGTAATGTAAATGCAAGGCTTTGAATTGAACTGCTTGTTTCTAGTTCTCAAAGCACTGCACTTTCTTCCCCCAGCAGATACTATTTTTGCATTACCATACTGTTGCGGTTGAGCAATGACCTTGTTTAAAACAGCGTTTGTGGTTGAACCTTAAACTGGAGTTTAAGTCCTCATTCTACACCTGGCCCATTTACCTTTACCTCTGCTCCAGGTTGGGTGTTAAGTTTGAAAATGCTGAGGGTGTGCAACACCAGGAGACATTTGGACAGCTTAAAAACTACAGGTTACACTTGATGTGCACTTTACGGCAAGTAAACTAATTAGATCTCGGGACTAGTGACCTTGTGGCTCACATTTTTTGTTTTGTTTTCAATGTTACTGAGAAAAGAAATGGCCCAGTCACTATTTCAGTTTCTGTATGTGCATTAAACAATGCAGAGGACACAATGCAGAGCAAGAAATTATAACCTCCGCAATGCTAGCTCATGCTTCTGGCATGGAGTCTTTTTAAGTTCACAGAATTCTCTTGGCTCTTGGCAGAACTTGGATTTGCAGATTCTTTGAGTGTGTGTAGTCTGCTTTTTCTGTACATTTTCATTTACATACCAAGAAATTTTGGCCCTTAAAAGTTAGCCTGTCACTTATACAATTCCTATCATTTATTTCTGAAACCTAATATAGAAAGTTAATCTATAGGGCGCCCGGGTGGCTCAGTGGGTTGAGCCTCTGCCTTCAGCTGTGGTTGTGATCTCGGGGTCCTGGGGTTGAGCCCCGCATCGGGCTCTCTGCTCAGCGGGGAACCTGCTTCCCCCCTCCCCCCGCCTACTTGTGATCTCTCTCTGTCAAATAAATAAATAAATAAATAAAAAGAAAGTTAATCTATTATATACAAGAATAGTAAGATCTGGTGAGTTCCAAGGATAAAAGGCCCACTCCAGGAAAGAAGGCTCAGTGTTGGACACTCCATTTTTCAGAAGCTGACTATCCATGTAATTGAAAATCCAGACTCTGCTAGATTTTTTTCTTCTTCGTTTCTTGATTAGCTGCAATCTTAGGCTGACTAGAACTTACACCAGAAAACTATGTGATGGGAATCATAGGACGGGTGAGACTCAGTCACAGGTTGTGATTTAGTGGAATTTCCAGTAAAATATTGGTTCAAGACCTGAAAACCATGGTGAAACTAAGCTCCCCGCTTTCTGAACTGCAAGGACTTGATGCAACCTGAGCTCCCGCCACAGCCTCATTTCATGTGTTAAGATGCTCAGCGTAGGATGTGATTGTGACAAAGGTTGTAGTAATCCATGGATACAAAGATTCCACTTTGCTCATCTGCTGTACCTGATGTTTGATCTAGCACTGTGGTCCTACTCAGAGCCATAACTAGGAATTGTTGCCTACACACCCCTCCCACTTCTAGTTTCTTTTATACATTTCATTTGTAATTCTGTCTTAACCCTGCACTTTTTTGACTCCACTTTGAACTTTTTTTCAAGCCATTATTCAGTCCATAGCCAGTTTTTTTTTTTTTTTAAGATTTTATTTATTTATTTGACAGAGATCACAAGTAGACATAGAGGCAGGCAGAGAGAGAGAGGAGGAGGAAGCAGGCTCCCCGCTGAGCAGAGAGCCCGATGCGGGACTCGATCCCAGGACCCTGAGATCATTACCTGAGCCGAAGGCAGCGGCTTAGCCCACTGAGCCACCCAGGCGCCCAGTCCATAGCCAGTTTTAAACACTTTCCTGAGCACAGGTGCCTGGACTAATCACATGAACGCAGAGCGCTGGTCCTAAGGAAACTAGGTCTCACTAGGAAAGACACACATATCAATGATTATCATACAGTAACCCTGTGTGTCATTTAGGGGTGAAGGCACAAGGGAGGTGTCAGGGAGTCTCCACAGAAATGAAATTTCAGCTACATCTGGAGAAGTGAATATGATTGACCACTAGCTCATAGTCAAAGAGCCCCCTATATGCATAGTCTGGGGGGATTCAGCTCTGTAGATGCTTTCTTTGCAGCAGAGTGCAGCTGCATTGGAAAGGCAGCCCAGAATGCCTACTATGTGCAGAATAGTAGGTCTACATATGAAAACCTCAGTGTTCCTAAGAGAATGGTCAAACTTGTTGGATAAATAGGAAAAACAATGTTAGTAGATCAGATGAGTTCAGGCAAGTCAAGGTGGTATGGCCGTAGACAGAATAATATTGTTAGGAATATCACCAAATAAGTATTTTGGGATACTTATTTGGGACAAGGGAGTCCTAAAGCATCTTAATTTGGTGGTGAAGAGTGAAAGCTATCTCCTGTTGTGATCTTCTCCCTGCAAGGACCAGGTTAGTCTTTATGCATGTCACCTTGTTTCCCCCTCATAACATCTCAGGATGAGAATTATTATCCCATTTTGCGGTTGAGGAAACTGAGGCATAACCAAATGTCCCCAAGTGTCTGACTCAGAATTCACGCTCCAGTCTGCCTGACTCCAAAGTCCACACATTTAACCACTACACCTCATGTCTTCCTGGTACTTGAAGTTGAATTGAAAAGTGATCTAATTCATCCATTCATTCAAGTTGTTGCTTAGTAACATGTTCTTTAGGGACTAGAAGAGACTGAATTTTTTTTTTCTTTAAATCTTCTTAACCATTTTAAGAATACAGTTTAGTAGAGTTAAGTATATTCACACTGTTGTGCAACAGATCTTTAGAACTCTTCATTTTGCAAAATTGATCATTCATAACCATTAAGTACTATTTCCTCTCTTCAGCTTCCCCACCCAGCCCTTGGCAACCACTTTTCTACCTCCTATTTCTATAATTTTGACTATTTCAGATACTTCATAGAAGTGGTATTATATTGTGTTTGTCTTTCTGTGACTGGCTTATTCACTTAGCATAAGGTCCTCGAGGTTTATCCATGTTGTAGGACAGGTTTTCCTTCTGTAGGTCTCCATAATATTCCACTGTATAGATATACCACATCTTCTTTACCTGGTTTATCAGTCAGTGGCTTCCACCTCCTGGTTAATGTGAATAATGCTGCAGTGAACATGGGTGTGCAAATACCTCTTTTAAATCCCGTTTTGAGCTTTGCGCAGTGGCAGTATCGTAGCCAATGAGGTTTATCCGAGGCGCGATTATTGCTAATTAAATCCCGTTTTGAATTCTTTGGATTCTTTTGGGTATATACCCAGACATGGGACTGCTGGATCATATGATAATTCTGTTTTTAATTTTTGAGGACCCTCCATATTGTTTTCCATTTGTCTGCACCATTTTACATTACCACCAACAATACACAAGAGTTTCAATTTCTCTGCATCCTTGCCAACACTTGTTACTTTCTTTTCTTTTAATAGTGGCAATCTTGGGATGCCTGGGTGGTTCAGTCGGCTAAGCGGCTGCTTTCAGCTCCAGTCATGATTCCAGCGTCCTGGGATCGAGTCCCAGCATGGGCTCCTTGCTTGACAGGGAGCCTGCTTCTCCTTCTGCTTCTGCCTGCCTGTGCGTGCTCTCTCTCTCTCTCTCTCTGACAAATAAATAAATTTTTATTTATTTGACAGACAGAGATCACAAGTAGGCAGAGAGGCAGACAGTGAGAAAGGAAGGGAAGCAGGCTCCCCACTGAGCAGAGAGCCCCGATGTGAGCTCCATCCCAGGACCCTGGGATCATGACCTGAGCCGAAGGCAGACGCTTTAACACCCTGAGCCACCCAGGTGCCCCAATAAATAAAATCTTAAAAAAAAAAAAATGACCATCTTAATGAGTATGATGTGATATCTTACTGGGATTTTGATTTGTCTTGCTCTTAATTTTAGTAATGTTCAGTATCTTTTCGTATGCTTGTTGGCCATTTGTGTATCTTCTTTGGAGAATCATTTATTCTTTTTTTTTTTTTTTAAGATTGTATTTATTTATCAGAGAGAGAGAGGGAGCGAGCACAGGCAGACAGAATGGCAGGCAGAAGCAGAGGGAGAAACAGGCTCCCCGCTGAGCAAGGAGCCCAATGTGGGACTCGATCCCAGGACGCTGGGATCATGACCCGAGCCGAAGGCAGCTGCCCAACCAATTGAGCCACCCAGGCGTCCCAGAATCATTTATTGTTTTGACCATTTTTTAAAAGCGCTATTTTTTTCCCCAATGGGTTGTGGGAGTTTCTTATATAATTTGCAAATATTTTCTCCCCTTCTGTAGTTTGACCTTGCACTCCTTTGATGAACAGAAATTTTTAAGTTTGATGATGTCACATTTTGCTTTTGTTGTCTGTATTTTCAGTGTCCATATGTTAGTCTCCACTGCTAGTATATATAAGTAAATTGATATTGATAATGATATGTTTATCTTATATCCTGTGACCTTGCTGAACTCACTTGTTAGTTCTGGGATTTTTTTTTCTTTTTTTTTAAGATTCCTTGGGATTTTTTCATGTAAACAATGACTCATGTCATCTACAAATATGGACAGTTTTATTTTATTTAAACAATGACTCATGTCATCTACAAATATGGACAGTTTTATTTCCTACTTTCTCACCTATATCCTTTTCCCCTTTTTCTTGCCTTATTGCGTTGATTAGAACTTTCAGAACTATACTTAATAACAGTGATGAAAGTGGGCAGCCTTGCTTTTTCCTGACTTTAGAACAAAGCATTATTATTATTTTTTTGCTATTACATTTTATTTTTTAGATTTTACTTATTTGAGAGAAAGAGAGAGAGAGAGGGCAGAAGGGAGAGGGTCAGAGGGAGAAGCAGACTCCCTGCAAGGAGTCTGATACAGACTCGGTCCCGGGACTCCATACTGAAACTCCAGGATCATAACCTGAGCCTAAGGCAGTCGCTTAACAAACTGAGCCACCCAGGCGTCCCCACTATTACATTTAATGTTATCTGTAGATGTCAATTCACTTTATCAAATTGAGGAAGTTCCCTTCTAGTCCTGGTTTTCTGAGGGCTTTTATCATGAATGGATGTTGAACTTTACATTTTTTTTCTGAAATAATTGATAAATAATTTTTCTTTTTCATGTATTATGATGTATTATAATTTTATTATACACAATGTATTACATTGATTGATTTTCAAATATTGATCCACTCTTGCATCCCTGTAATAAGCCACACTTGATCATGGTGTATAATTTTTTTTACATACAGAAGAATTTTATTAGGTAATATCTTACTAAGGATTTTTGTGTCTATATTCATAAAAGATATTGTTTTGTAGTTTTTTTTTGTACTTTCTTTGTCTGGTTTTGATATCAAGGAAATATTTCATGAAATGAATTGGGAAGTGTTTTCCTCTTCTTTATTTTCTAGAACAGAGTATGTAGAATTGGTGTTAATTATTTAAATGTTTGGTAGAAGTTTCCAGTGAAATTATCTAAGCTGAATATTTCTTTTTTAAATTTCTTATTCAATTTCTTTAATAACGTGGGGCTATAGCTATTCAAATTATCTGTCTCCTAGGCGCACTGTACAATGTGTTTTTCCAGGGAAGTAGTCTATTTAATCTAAGTTGCCAAATTTATGTGTATGTACTTGTAGTATTCCCTTATTATCTTTTTAATGTCTGTTGGATCTGTAGTGATACCTTCTCTTTCACTCATGTTACTGATGACTGTGTCTTCTCTCTTCTCTGCATTGAGTGCTATAAATTAACCTCTCAGTTCTTCTTTGGCTATGTCTCACAAATATTTTATATTCTATTTTCATTTTCATTCATATATATATATATTCAGTCAAATATCCATCCGTCCCTTGGGACTTCCTCTTTGACCCTTGCATTATTTAGAATGGTGCTGTTTAGTTTCCAAGTGTTTAGGTGGAGATTTTCCTGTTCTGTTTCTGCTGTTAACTTTTAGTTTCATCTGTTGTATTGGAGAGTACACTCTGTGTGATTTTGGTTCTTTCATTTGTTGAAGTTTGTTTTACGGTAAAATATATGATCTATTTTGATATATGTTCCATCAGCATTTGAAGAGAATATATATTCTGCAGCTGCTGGGTGAAACTTTCTATAAATGTCTATTAGATCCTGTTAGTTGTTGGTGGTGTTTTCTATATTATTGCTGATTTTATGTGCAGTTTTTTTTTTAATCATCTGTTGAGAGAAGAGTACTGAAGCCTCCTATTATAATTTGTCTATTTTCCCCTTTTAGTTCTATCAATTTTGGCTTCACATATGTTGTGACTCTGTTTTTTGGAGCATACACATTTAAGATTTCTATGCGTTCTTGGTGCATTGAATCTTTTTATGATTATTATATAATGTTCCTTTGTGTTTCTTGTAATTTTTTTCAAGCTAAAGACACTTTATCTGATACGATAGCCACTCCTGCTTTCGTCCTTGATTCAGGTTTATATGATATATATTTTTCTATTGTTTTAGTTTAGATATGTCTATGTTGTTATATTTGTAGTGAGTATCTTGTAGATACACTATATAGTTGTGTCATGTTTTTAAATCCTCTCTGCCAATCTTGTGTCTTATATTTGTTGAATTTAGACCATCTCATTTAATGTAACATATTATTCATTTGTTGGAGCTTATCTGCTATTATATTTTTTGTTGTATGGTTGTTCTGTTTTTTTTTTTTTTTTGTACCCCCCCCCCCTGTTTTTTGTTTCTCTGTTTTCTTTTTCTGCTGTTCTGTGGGTTACTTGGACAATTTTTAGAATTCCGTTTTGATTTATTTGTAGTCTCTTTGAATATATGTTTGATATAGCTTTTTAAGTGATTGATTTAGGTATCACATTATGTATACATAATTTATCACAGCCTACTGTTATTTTACCAGTTAGAAGGAAATAAAGAAACATAAGCTCTGTTCTTAGTCCTCTACTCTCTCTTATTTATAATTATATAATTGCGTTATATATTCCTCTACATACACTTACAACATCAGACAGTTATAATATTTGCTTTCACCTTCAAACATAATTTTAGAAGTCTAGGGGAATAGGAGAGTCTTTGTATTTACCAATATTTTGCTTATCATAAGCTTTCTTCCTTCTTAATGTTCCAAGGTTCTTTTAATGTTTTCTTTCCACTTAGAGAACTTTGTTTAGTTAATGCTTTGGTAAGGTCTGTGGGTGCTAAGTTCTTTAAGCTTTCTTTTGTCTTCATCTCAGATTGCCTTGATTTTCTCTTTCATACTTGAAGGATTTTTTTCCCCTAAGTGTAAAGATCTGTATTGAAAGTTCCTTTTTATTAGCATTCAAAAAATACTGTGCCACATCCTTCTGACCTCCATGGTGAATGATGGTAAATTCTGTAATTCTCATTGTTTTCTCACTACAGGTAACATGCTATTTTTTTTTCTGATGGCTTTCAAGATTTCAAGAGTTTCTGTCTATAGTTTTCAGAAGTTTAATTATGATGTGTCTTTGGGGAACTTATCCTATAAGGAATCTGAATCTGTAGGTTTATGTTTCTTGTAAGGTTTGCGTTTTTGGCCATTATTTCCTCAAGTACTTTTTTAGCCCTTGCAGGAACTTTGATGACACAAATGTTAGATCTTTCTATAGTTTCAAAGGTTCCTGAGGCTTTTTTCTTCCTTACTTTCTTTCTTTCTTCTTCTTCTTCTTCTTCTTTTTTTTTTTTTTAGACCAGATTGAAAATTTCTATTTATCTTTCCGGTTTCTGACTCTTTCCTTCATCAGCTTCATTCTACTGTTGAGCCATCCACGAGATTTTTATTTTAGTTACTATGTTTTTCAACTCTGAAATTTCCATTTAGTTTTTGAGATCTTCTTTTTCTTTATTGAGATTTTCTTTTGTTTTCTTTTCTTTCTTCTCTTTCTTTATTTTTTTCCCCCTAAGGCTTTTTGTTTTTTTCATTCATTTCAAGCATGCTTATAATTGCATTGTAGCATTTTTAGGATGGCTGCTTTAAAATCATTGTCAGATAATTCTCATATTTCTGTATTCTCAGTGTTGGTGTCTACTGATTGTTTTATTCAAGTTGAGATTCTTTTGGTTCTTGTTTTGACGTTTGATTCTATCTTGAAACCTGGACTTTTTTTTTTTTTTAATTTTTTCTTAGACTCTGGATCTCATTTAACATTTAAACCTTTCATATTAAATAGCTTTTTCTGACACTACTCCAGCAAGGGAAGAGGGAGCATGTCTTTCTTATTATATTCTCAGGAGGAGGTGTAACTACAGATTCTGCACTTGGCCGTTATGGATACCAAAAGGAAAGGGAGGCTACTTATTACTGTTAGAAGGATGGGAGTTTTGGCTACATGGTCTTCATTGTGACTGTGGTAAAGGTGGCTTTGTTACTGGTAGGCTACCAGAGGAAATGAGGTCTCCTTTGACACCATCTCATTGTGGTGGTGGTGGTGGGAAGGTGAAACAACTTCTTACCCAGTAAGGAAGGGATGGGAGTGAAAGAGAGGATCCCGTGGTGTCTCCACTAATGTCCAGAAGCAGAGGACACATCACTGGCTGGTGGGAATGTAAGTCCTGCTCCCTACTTGGCCTTCTCTGACTCATCCTGCTAAGGGTGTTCAGGTGCCTTATTACAGCATCATGAAGGTACCAGTCTCAGCTCCCCGTTCAGCCTTTGCTATTGTCAGCAAGGGTGGGGCCACTATTTTTTTCTGTGGTGTTTGATTGGAATGGAGCTGTTACTGTCTAAAGGTTTTTTGTTTTGCTGATCTTGCTCCTTACATGAGAGAGATGCATTTTAGGGACTTTTTCTTTTTTTGTGCCCATCAGCATTTTTAGGTGACTGCTTCACCTACAAGTCTGGGATATATGAGACAGAAAGAAAAGCCAAAGAAGTCACCACCATGTCCTTCCATATGTCTCAAGGTCTCTAGACAGTCTACCTTCTTTTTGTGCCTTTCAGAGTTTACTTATGTTTCTCTATATAGTCCAAGGGTATTATCTGTACTTAGCAAGAGAGATAGATAAAGTAATTTACTCCACCTTTCCAGAAGTGGGAGTATTTATTTTAATTTTTTTTTGTCATGGAATAATTATCCTGATTTAAGTGGCTCTTCCACTAAAATTTTCAAAAAAATATTTCTTTAGATCTCAAGGAATACAGCAAAAATTGTGAGTAGGACTGCTATTGTAAGTTTATTTCAGAAGAATGACAAAGAGCAAAAGGAACTGAGAGGACATAAACTATCTTCCCAGGTGGAGGTATTTTTACTTCTGTCAAAGTTGTACATCGTGCATAGAAAGTCCCATAGAAATATAATAACTTAGGGAAAATTGTAGTTTTGAATGGCAAGGATTTAAGTTTTCCACGGAACATATCTGGCTCCTTGATTTTGCATTATTTGAATTGCTATTAAATGCTTCATATTTTCTTTCCAAGTTGACTATTTGAGGGTAGACAAATCTTAAATGTGGTACTGCAATTGATTTTCTCCTAATTGTATAATAAATCTGTCCAACACTTCTTAAAAGCAAGGCATTCAATATGTACGTCCTTACTGAGCAAATGATAGAATGAACAAGTGATTTATAAAAGATATATATATATATGTATATATATATATATATATATATTTTAAGATTTATGTCATTATTTGAGAGCGAGCACAGTGGGAGGGGCAGAGAGGAGAGGAGAGAATCCCACTCAGGCTCCCCACTGGTCCCAGGACCCTGAGATCATTACCCGAGCCAAAACCAAGAGCTAGATGCTCAACCAGCTGCGCCCCCTAGGCACCTCCAAAGTTCCTTTTTTCTGAAAACGTGACAGTTGTAAATATTGTTACTTTAAGGACTTGTACTTTCTCTTCATTTTTATTTTGGAGATTCAAATTTAAATTCATGCCACTGTTTGGTTGGGGCATGTTTGTGGGCACTATGTGTTTTTGGGCCTAGTTTTACTGTCCCTGTTCTCAGAGTGGAATGAGTTACGCTGACAATCACTTGCCCTCTACTTTCATCAGAGACACACACACACAGACACACACACGCACACGCAGGAACACATTATCTTGTTAGTGTCAACATTCATGGGTCAGAGAGGTAGTGTACATAACTTCATTTCCCAGGAGTATTTCTGAGGTGTATTGTGATACTTTTCAGATAAAGATCACTGCTGTCACTCTTGGTCCTTTCTCTGCCCTCTGTCCTTTATGGAGGACTGTCTACCTTATGATGTCATACTGTAAGCAGGCTTCTGCTGATTACCATGGGAGCCCTTGCTCATCAGACCCCCATCAGACCCTTGTAGGTGGGGGAAGTTGCCCACAGCCTCTGCAGAAGCTGCAGTGAGGTTTAAACCCGCTGCTGGGTGCCTGACTTTTCATTGTGATTCCTAGAGGCCGTGGGTCAAGATAATTCCCTGGCATTCCCACTTGGAAAATGAATAGTTTCTCCAAAGAAATGGCATTGCAAATCATGGTCAGGTATTACTACAGACTAGTACAGGGTAGTTCAGGTGTATTATAGACTTACATGTGCTTCAGTCCTGCTGTAAGGACTTAACCATACTTTTCTGATATGATTTTCATGGGAAACACCTATGGGTTCGAAACAACTGACTTTTAAGCTGGCTTGATTTTATGAGTTGAAGAAAGGGGAATGCTTTCAGGCATGGGGTTCTACAGGTCGGATTTGCAGGCATCATGCCCTTAAAATGCAAAGTCCTCAGAAGGCAAGGATAGGATCAGTTTTTCCTTGCAAGTATAGAACACTTGATCACTGTATCATTTGATACAGTTAAGAAAAACCCACCTATATATAAAATTTTTAAAAATTGAGTTAAACCCCTATATATCTATAATATCTATATCTATGTTTATATTATATAAAGAAAGAACGCTTAGATGGGATCAAATCTGTAAAGATACTGCTTTTTTGTGACCATCAAAATACTACCTAGAGTGGTTTTTTTTTTTAAGATTTTATTTATTTATTTGACAGAGAGAGATCACAAGTAAACAGAGCAGCAGGCAGAGAGAGAGGGGGAAGCAGTCTCCCTGTTGAGCAGAAAGCCCGATGAGGGGCTCGATCCCTGATATCATGACCTTAGCTGAAGGCAGAAGCTTAACACACTGAGCCACCCAGGTGCCCCACTACCTAGAGTTTTATTCAAAATCAGTGAATTACAAATGTATCACTTCATAGAGTCCTTTATTGGGTTAACATAATGAAATCATAAATTTGTAGATTTGATGGATTTCGAGATTGCACAAGAACAAAGCAGCCTACTAGGTGGCTACTTCAGGGGGTTTAGCTGACAATAAAGTGGATAAACTCATTTTTGTAATTTTTTTTTTTGACAAGTGAATCGAAATGGTGGCATTATCTAACCATTTCAGGAAACTTTATTGAACAATCACAATTTAGGATGATCTGTGACGCACACATAAAAGAAAAGGCAAGGTTTCTGCTCTTAAGGAAATTATAACTGAATAAAGAAGATGGAAAATAGAAGTGAAGAATCAACCATGAATGGTGGAAGTACATAACAATGGAGAGACATAGAATTACTGGTTAAACAGTTCTAACTTCATGTCAAACTCCATATTAAACATTCTGTAAGAACAAGTCAGAAGGTAAAAAATAAATGGTTAAGTTGTCTGATTGTAATGAGCTTATCCTCTCAAGTTTTAATCATGATCATGTCCCATGATCCTTTATATTTTCTGTTTTTTATTTAGAAGTACAACTATTGGCTACTTGTGGGACCTTGGGCCCAGTCTATTTATTAATTTCTGAAATGTGGGTAATTATTCCTATAAGATAGATTTGTTTGATGAGACTAAGCTGATGCATGTAGAAAGTAGTTGATATTTTCACTTTTGCTATGGCTACCTGTTATTTTGTTAGCAGGCTCAAATCTACAAATTTATGATGTATGATGTCAACAAAAACTACATTTTCTCTTACAGAGTGCCTCAGAGTCTACACTATGCTGTTAACCTAGGTGAATATGGGCTTAGAAAGGTAAATTGGCATCAAGGATATCAGAACCCTTTCCTAATAGTGTTCGTGAATGAACTACCTAAGAGTATTGATGCTTCCCTCTCAAAATTTCTATGTGCTTTAAACACGCATTTTTATCACTAGCTTGCAAAAAGCAACACAAGCATATCTCAGCTATATCATGGATTTGGTTCCAAACCACTGCAATAAAGCAAATACTGCAATAAAAGGAGTCAAATGAATTTTATTGTTTCCTATTGTAATAGTTATGTTTACCTTATTCTGTAGTCTAAGTTTGTAACAGCATTATATCTAAAAAAAATACACACCTTAATTAAAAATTATTTCATTGTTAAGAAATGATAACCATCATCTGAGCTTTCAGTGAGTAATAATCCCTGATTACAGATCACCGAAACAAATAATGACAAATTTTGAAATATTATAATTACCAAAATGTGACAGGCATGGATTGAACAAATGCTGTTGAAAAAACGGCACTGAGACTTGCTCAACACAGAGTGACCAAAGCTTTCACTTGTAAAGAAAAAGCAAGGTATGCCTATAAATTATTTTATTTTTATTATAGTTTCATGAAAGATCTTATTTTTGGTTTAGGTTTGTACTTTAAACTCTTCTAAATGCTCATATCATTCTTCTCCTATTGGTTTTCTATCATTTCTACTTACATAAGGCTTGCTTTGTTCTTTTCATTTAGGGAGTTTAATGCTCTTAAAATCTGGTAGTAAGTGGAGTTTGTTTATCCACTTAATCAGCAGTCAGTGTCTTCTGTAGGCTAAGCACTGTGCTGGGGATACTAAGGTAAGAACTGGTTTCTGTTTTCAAGGAACTTAATGTCTCCTGCAGATGTGATCATAGCACTGTTGTTGAAACTTCTGGAGAGGAGACATTTTTCAGCTTATTTACTTTTTTACTCAACTCTTGTCTTTATTTATTTTTTTTTTTAAAAGATTTATTTATTTGACAGAGATCACAAGTAGGCAGAGAGGCAGGCAGAGAGAAAGGGAAGCAGGCTCCCCGCTGAGCAGAGAGCCTGATACGGGGCTGGATCCCAGGACCCTGGGACCATGACCTGAGCCGAAGGCAGAGGCTTTAACTCACTGAGCCACCCAGGCACCCCTACTTTAAAAGATTTTGTTTATTTGAGAGAGAATGAATGAGAGAGAGAGAGAGAGAGAGAGAGAAGAGAGAGAGCACAAGCTGTGGGAGACTGAGGGAGAGAGCCTGATGCGGGGCTCAATCCCAGGACCCTGGTATTATGACCTAAACCAAAGGCAGATACTTAAATCGACTGAGCCACCCAGGCGCCCCTAAGTCTTGTCTTTAAAATGTTTTATTTAGTGTACTTCTGAAACTTTCTACTCCGATATCTCCAATTTTCAGTTTCAGAAACTGAAGTAACATAATCATTAGAGTGTAGGCTTGGGACCCAGACTACAGGAGCTAGAATCATGACTCCACTTTATTAGCTATGTGACCTTGGTAAGTAACCACTTTATGTCTGTTTCTTCTTCCATTATGAAAGTGAGTGAAGGGATGGACGCCTGGGTGGCTTAGTTGGTTAAGTGCCTGCCTTCAGCTCCAGTCATGATCCCAGGGTCCTAGGATCAAGTCTCATACTGGTCTCCTTGCTCAACAGGGAGCCTCCTTCTCCCTCTGCCTGCTGCTTCCCCTTCCTGTGCTTTCTCTCTCTCACTCTGACAAAAATTAGATAAAATCTTTAGCAAAAAATTAAAGTGAATCATTATATACCAAGTGCTTAGAACAGTAGCAGGCATATAGTAAGCATTCAATAAGTGCTAGATATTCAATAAATGCTAGATATTATTATTAGTTTCTCTGAAATATCAGAAAGTCTAATTCTGAATTTTAGGGGTAAATTACAATTGCTATTCATTAATCTTTGTAGTAACTCAAAAACACAGGCTTCTGATATTAAGTGTAAATATTTATTAATATTACAAAACTTTCTTTCTCTTAAGTAAGCTGTACACCAAGTATGGGGCTCAAACTCACAACCCCAAGATCAAGAATCATATGCTCTACTAATTGAACCAGTGAGGCACCTCCAAAACTTTCTCTTCTTAATAAAGAATTTCCAGTTTCTAATAACATGAACTCAAGAGCAAGGCACTGCCCAGAGGTAAGAGAATAAGTGCATCGGTCAGTAAAACTGGGAAGGAGAGAAATAAGACTATGTAAGGAAGTGGATGCTTTTGTGACAAAACCTGTATCCTTTCCTTAACATGTAATTTCCTAGAATTGAAGAAGTTGAAATATGGATTTAATACTGATAAATTCATATATATTTAAACATATGCTAATTTGATTTTTAAACCTCTGAGCACAGATACATGATTGTGGTTTATATTTACTTAAGTTCATGAGAATTATGCAGGTACTTCAGAGTAGGAATAACTGATTCTCTCTTCTGTTTAAAAGTTGCATTTCTCAGAATTATAACAATAATTGATCTGAATAAACAAAATTGCCAAAGCAAAAAGAAAATCTGACTTCGTTACAAATACCTTTAATTTTTTTGGTCCAAAAGGGGTATAAGCATTTTTAGTTGTGGCAGTTAATTCTTTAAAATTACCAAAAGGCAGACAATGGCATACGTTTATTCCAGATTTATTTAAAATTTTAATTTCAAATGAAATGTGTTGACACTGATACATAAGAATACAAAGATGGGAAATAACCTAATTCATCTTCTTGGTTTGTTCAAGCCTCCAGGCACCAGTTAGATATCGAAGTCGTATAAAAAGTAGGTCCTTGCCCATTTGTAGCCAGCTCCAAAATGGAACTAATTTAGAACCTATGATTTAAAAATAATTAAAAATGAATTAACTTAAGTAAACTCTGGAGAAAATATATCACTTTAAAATTATATTTTAGAAGTGTGTCTACATGACATTTGTGACCTTCTAGTCACCTGATTTTTAAAATTATGTATGCATATATATTTACTTTCATTGGTATATTAAAAAATGATTTTTTAGGACAAATTTTCATGTTTTACATGCTACTTTTCAGTCTCATGTACTGCAGAGAAGCAGGTACATTTCCACATGTAATATAAATTAATAATCTGGGAAATCCTAGATAAAAACCCAGTTTTTATTCTAATTCTACCAAAGACTCTCAATCAGCTAAAACAAATACCATCTTAGCTAGGACATCTTCTTGTCCAGTGGTGGCCTAATGGCAGAGTGACACGTGCAGCTGACTACAGGAGATCTGCCTCCTGGAGCATGTTTTAAAAGCTTACATGCCTTGATTTTATCCCATGGAACTGCTTTTTATATTAAGTCAAGAGGAGAGACTGCAGGTCACGGGAACTGGGGTGCTAGATGGTAGAGTCATGGCCAGTATCAAAATACTAATCACTGACAGTTTTCTAGATTTAAGCCCAAATACTCTAGCTTCTTCCTCTTCTTCTCCGCCCCCCAACTTTCTTGAGATATAATTGACAAATAAAATTGAAATATATTTAAAGTGCAGAATGTATGTATTTGATATATATATATACATATACATGTATAATGAATATGTATTTGTAAAATGATTACCATTGTCAAGTTAATTAACACATCTACCTTAATTTTATTTCAATCATTTACAAAAGAATTAAACATCTTCAAAGCTGAATTTAGTGGTTTCTCTAATAACAACAAAAACAAAACATCTTGGCAGTTAAATGAAACTGGAAAGGATCTAAATTGTGGAGATTTCAGATGGCTCACTTATAGGGACTGAGGGTATATGGCCAAGGATTCTGGGAATGACTAACATGGAACTACTTACTGAATGCCGGTTAATGAAAAGTAATACGCAACTATCTCTGAAATGCACATGAGCAAATGTTGTAAATATGAAACACATTTTTTACTTTTTCCTGCTTCAACTTACCACAGAGTCTATGCTGAGCATAGATCAACATAGTAGATTCTTAAAAATCTGAGCAATCTTTTACTGGCTTTTTAATCACCTTTGATCCAGGCTGCTACTATGGAAGAGTAGTTAAATTTTTTAAGTTAACTTTGATTCAGCAAGACTCCAAGAGGTCTGAATTTGTTCTAGACTATATAGTTTGAATGATCTGTAGACCTTCTCCTAAACATCCATGCTTACAGAACAATAATGGCATATCAACAAGGACTTTCTACGGGGGCCATGCCCAGCAAGGGAGGGGTGACTATGAAAGTCTCCAGGTGATTGTTAACTGCTTCCACACTGTGAATTAATTTTGGAGCATTCTAAGGTAAGCGAAGGAGAAAACTAGAATATATTTTAAGCTCTACAAATTATAAGCAGTCTAACCTTCTTCAAACAGGAATTATTAAGAATTATGATAGATTTCTCATTATGAGAGATCTTAGAGATTTTCACATTTTTTGGATATATGTACAGGTACCAGTTAAAGACTGGCTCTGAATGGGTTGTGGACATTTCGAGTAAAAACAACTATAATTCCTTATCTAGCTCTGCATGGTGGCTTGTTGGTACTCAGTATCGACTGAGCAATGAAATAAGATAATATTAAATAAAAGGGGATGCAAACAAAATTTATCTTAAAGACTTCTCAACCTTGCTTCTAGCCTCAATTGCCATGATCCTGTCTGCTGTAGAAGTTTTACTGAATTTCCTGGGCTGGGTAGTAGGCCTACGGAAGACCCCAGGAAGAGACTGCAGGGAGAGAGAAGGCAGTAAGCCATTTGGAGGATGGAGGGGATTAGGAGAAGAATTTTCTATGGAACTGCCCCTTTCAGGTCAGCTGAGTAGGCCCTGTTGGGGGCAGCCAGCTAACTTTGCTGCACAACTGTATTGTTGCCTACCCCCCCCCCCCCCACTTAAGATCAGTGGTAACACCAACAACATACCTTCAATTTCAGTCCAGTTGACAGCAATTTCTGCTATTGGAATTTTAAAGAACTGTGCTATGTAAAGTAATTCTACATCAAATGCCCTGAAACAGAAAATATATTGATTTTTATTTTTAAAAAGACAAAGAGAGTGTAATTAAATCTCTACCTTGGCATGTTTTACAGAAATTTATAAGGCAGATATATAGCTTATAGAGTAAAACTGAAAGTTGGACTCATAGGTCATATAAAAGGTTAAGTAGTTCAGGAGCTTCAAGGTAAATAATTTAGTGTGTCACTGTATAACATCTAAATGAGAAATATGGTGTCTCTATCATAACTCAGAAACTCCTAGAGATAAAATTGGTCTGTTGGGCTCTAAGAGAAAATTTAATCATGCAAATTTTCAAGATTGATGGTTTTCAATCCCAGGCTTAACTAGCTCAAGGTACAGAATTGATAGCATTTTCAACTGATTCAGAGAGCTAATAAAACAGAACTCTGAGGATCTCTTGGAGAAAATGTTGTCAGCCACTTTAGAGTTGCTTGATTATATTTCTCTACCACCAAGGATCAAGGTTTATTTATTTGTTTGTTTATTTTAAAAAGATTTTTATTTACTTATTTGAGAGGGGGAGAGAGAACATGGAGAGGTAGAAGCCGACTCCCCTGCTGTGCAGGGAGCTAATGTGGGATTTGACCCAGGACTCCACCATCATGACCTGAGCCAAAGGCAGATGCTTAATCAACTGAGCCACCCAGGTGCCCCAAAGTTTCTTTTTGAAATACAGGGTTGCCTAGGGACTTGCCTTCTCCTTTTCCTTTCCCCGTGCCATTCTGGGCAAGATAGTACTGCCAGCTATTGCAATGAAAAGGCACTTTAGATTAGTCTGAAATACTCTTTGGTTTAAGGACATACATACACGGGAATTACATAGATTATCTTATTTTAACTTACATTGTTAAAAATCATCTCTAGTCTGAATTACCAGTTCATCCTTCCTTCTCCCTATGAAAGGCTCTGAAAGCTCCTCCTCAGTTACCTCTTGGTTTAGGTGAAATCTGCTTACCCTAGAGTTTCTGAATCCTGATTAGAAGTTTTCCTGGATTCTGCTTACAGATTCTCTGAAACCAGTTTCTTCTTCTCACTGGCAGTGAGCTCAGGAAGAAGCACCACTGCCTGTGAAACCTTCTTCATGCTCTTGTAACCCAAAGTGCTGGAGGCCTTTACTGTTTGGCTTTCATCTTGTTCTGTTAAGCAAGCCCTTGCCCCGACTTTCTAGACTGCATGGAACACACTTCAGACTTCAGGGATTGGTTTTAAAAAATTAGCACAAACAGGAAAATACCTAAAACCCACTTCTGTTTGCTTTCCTGATCCCAGACAACTAGAATTTTGGAGCTTTGTCTTCTTGGCCACAAAACTACTACTGTCCATTCTGTGACTAGTTTAATCCCAAGTATTTGGATAATTCAATATGAAAACTATTTTTTTTAAAAAAACACTTAATGCTTTTTCTTATCCTAATAAAATATTTACTTAAGATGATAAAACCATCTACAAAAGCGTTCTTTGTGTTAAGAAGACTGTGTAAAACTTCTGTTAACTAGCCTGGGACACTCAAGAAAGGAGGAAATTATTTGAATATTAAGCCTTGTTAACCCTTAATTCTCTCCTTTACCACAACACCAAAAAAATACCTAAAATGCTGAATTAGTTCCAATGATATTCAATAATCTGAATAAGATTATTAATTGTTCTAAGGATATCAGCATATAGTAATTTATCAAAGACATAAAACAACATAATGATGAGTAGAAAGGAGTGGAGAAAAAAGCACTGATTAATTGAATTTATATTTAAAAAATTGAAAGGGCTAGTCATCTTCTACTATTACTTTTACTCTATCCTTCTCTTTTTTTACCATTTTAAGAAATGAAGATGTTTACTTAAAAATATAGTTAAAAAAAAGTATAGTTCACATCACCATATTATAAGAGACCAATCTGTTACCAAAGAAAACATAACTAAAATACCAAGTATTTCTAGATAGAGCCTTATGCTATTGTACAGAAACAGTATAAGGGTTAGTTTCCAACTCAGATGCCTTCATGTGTTTTTGCAGATGTAGGGAGGGCAGAGCCACTGTTTTCTTTTGTTACTCAGTTCCTGGTATTGCTGTGAGCTCAGAGATATTTTCATGAAGAACAAAGAGCGTGTCGATAGTCTGTTAAACACTGCAGACACACACATACCCTACTGCTCCCTCCTGAAATCCCACTAAAATGAAAACAACAATCATGGAATAAACACAGAAGAGATGAAAGTAATAAAAAAATACTGGAAACTTGGAAAGTTGCTGGTAAACCGCTAAGTAGGAAACACAGATTGTGATTTGTCCTAGAACGGATGAGTGGCTACCGCAGAGCCCCCAAAGGATCAGGCATCATTGGCCTCGTTGCAGGTGATGTCTGTAAGTGGCGGTTGTGGCGGCGGGGTGGGGGGGGTGTTCAAAAGGGAAGGCTCACAGAAAATCTCTAGGAGGTTCTCTTTTCCTCAAGTTCGTGCTGTGAATGCTGGCAGCCAGGCTTCTATATCGCAGGCAGGAAATCAAGAAACAAGAAACGTGAAAACAACCAGCCCAAAAGATAGTGACAGCTGGGAGTTTCCCACACCAAGTGGCTCTGTTACTTAGTCTGTAGTGACATCAACCAGTTGATCAGAGTTCTCTGCCAATGCACACAGCTTCTGATGAGCTTTTCAGGACCATACTAGAAAATGTGAGGACAGAGGTTCCACATCTGTTTTACAGGTGGGAAGAGAAAAAGGGTACAGGTTTGTAGAGCTGGAGCAGCTACCGCATGCTCAACAAGACACATGAAAAAGAGCCACATTAAGTCCTGGAAATCATGGTCTTTCAAAACACTGGAGAAAAAGCTTCCAAAAGGAGATGGGAACAACATGCATAGACAAAGAACTGAGATTCAGATTACTGTCAGAAGTGGACCTCTCCACAGAAACACTGGATGCCAAAGACAATAAAGCAATGCTTTCAAAATCCGGAGGAAAAATGATTTCCAACCTAGAATGCTTTCTCCAGCTATTAGGCAAATGTGAGGGGAGCCTAAAGGCAGGATCACATGCAGGGTCTCAAGGTTTCTTTCTCTTATGTTTAGGAAGTTTAACAGGATGTGCTCTACTGCAATCGTGGTGTGAAACAAGGAAAAGGAAGAACAGGAACTGTGCAGCAGGCCAGAGAACAGCTAGACAGGTGAGAGCCGACAGGATGTCTCCAAGAGAAAGGTGAAACTGATGCGTGACCTGCTGCAACGGGATCATATGGACATACTTCCTACTCCACGTGGAGTGTGAGCCTAAGTGACAGGTCCACAGTAAAGAGGCTGACAGAAACTCCAGATGTTTATTATCTTTAGGAAAACAGAAAGTACTACAGGACAGGTAATAAAATCATATCACACTTTGGCTCAAATACGAATTACCTTTACACAGCTATACCAACCAGTAGTGATCTAACCACAAATTATGTAGAAACTGCATTAGGAGGATACATGTGGAGGGTGTACGGGGGTTTAAGAGAACTACGTACATATCTGTTGATTTATTTTGGGAAGTAATATCTAAAAGTGAAAAATGGAGACAGAACTATGCAAACCCATTATTTTGAATAAAGCAAATACCACAAAGAAACAGCAGAGTTGAGAGTGAAATAGGGAGTAGGAATTGGAGACAGAGGGAGATCGGGTAAGGGAGAATGATTTTTTAGTATAAGCCTTATGAAATGGACTTTAAGTTATTAACATGCATAACATTGATTTAAAAAAGAAGTATTCCTCAGAAGAAAGTACATTGCAAGGAATCCATTTTATTACTATCCACTAAAACACCTTTATTTAAATGAAGGGTTTTTTTTTTTTTAAAGATTTTTATTTATTTATTTGACAGACAGAGATCATAAGCAGGTAGAGAGAGGAGGGGAAGCAGGCTCCCTGTTGAGCAGAGAGCCCAATGCAGGGCTCGATCCCAGGACCCTGAGATCATGACCTGAGCCGAAGGCAGAGGCTTTAACCCACTGAGCCACCCAGGTGCCCCAAGATTTTATTTATTTATGAGAGAGAGAGAGAGCACGCCTGGTGAGGGGGAGAGGCAGAGGCAGAGAGAATCTCAAGCCGACTCCCCGCTGAGCAGGGAGCCTGACATGCGGCTCAGTCCCAGGACCCTGAGATCATGACCTAAGCTGAAGAGGGCAGATGCTTAACTGAATGAGCCACCAAGGCGCCCCACAGGTCTGTAATTTTGAATCAGAGATGCCTGCCCAGTCTATTTTTTTTTTCTTTTAAAGATTTTATTTATTTGTTTTTGAGAGAGAGAGCACGAGTGGTGGGGAGGGACAGAGGGAGAAGCACACTCCCCACTGAGCAGGGAGCTCCATGCGGGGTTGGATCTCAGGACTCCAGGATCATGACCTGAGCTGAAGGCAGACAATCAACTGAGCCACCCAGGCACCTGCATGCCTAGCCTTATAAGTATACCTTGATGATCTGGTGTGGAGAGTGAGTGTTGGTTGTCCTAAGGAAGAACTGACGAAGAAGTTGAGAAAGGAAGGGTCCCCATGGGGAGACAGATTATTCTGTACCTCTTAAGCCCACAGGAAGGCACTGAGAAGCCACTGAGGATTTTAAGCAAAAGAGGTGGATCTGATCACTTTTAAATTTGAAAGGACTCCTTGGGTTACAGTAACGGCAATAATGGCATTCTGCATGGTGGTAGAGAAGATGAAGAGAAGCAAAGGAGCATAAAAGCTAAAATCAACAGGCCGGGGCCATGGACTGGATATATGGAGGGGCTGTGGGCAATATCCGAGCAGACTGCAAGGCTTCAAGCTCCTGTGTATCCGTGTCATTCACTAAGCAGGCGGAGAGCTGAGGCGAGGTCTGGGATAACGACAAGCCGGATAACCAGGTTGTCAAGAGAGAGCATTGAGAAGTACAGACCACTGCTGATGGGTTAATTAAGACACTACGTGGTCATATCAAACTTGACCACTGGATTTCATGACCGGAGGTCCCTAGATGCTGAGATGGAGGGATGGGAAAATCCGTACTGAGGTGGGATGAGGCATTAGTGGGAAGAGAGAAAACAGAAGCCACAGAGCACGCTTTCAAGAAAAGGCTGGCTGTGAAAGAGGGCTGGAGCTGGGGGGTGGTGTCAATGGAGAGTTTTTGTTTTTTGTGTTTTTAAGATTTTATTTATCTATTTGACAGACAGAGATCACAAGCAGGTAGAGAGGCAGGCAGAGAGAGAGGAGGAAGCAGGATCCCTTTGGAGCAGAGAGCCCGATGTGGGGCTCGATCCCAGGACTCTGGGATCATGACCTGAGCCAAAGGCAGAGACCTTAACCCACTGAGCCACCCAGGCGCCCCGAGAGTTTTTTTTTTTTTTTTTTTAATAGCAAGATAAATTTAAACTTGTTTAGAAACTGATGGGAAAGATGCTGTTGACAGGAAAAGACAAGACAAATAAGCGAACAGGATGAAGTTCTTAAGAAGGTAGAGGGGATGCAGAGGTCGAAAGACTGGTTGGTCACAGGCAGGAGAGGGAACTTACTACTGAAAAGGAAAGAAGGAAATGAAAAAGGAGGGGCTCTCTTCCATTCTGGTACTTCTGAGCTTTCTTTCTCTTCAAAGGAAAATACGGAAGCCTAAAGAAACAGGATGTTTTCAGGACTTTTGATTTGTACTGTCCACAACTAAGGTGAATAAATTAACTTTATGCCATATGTGTAGTTTGAAATTTTGAAAATAAGATCTAACTCAGTAACAGAATAAAGATATGGATTAATTTTACACATACAGGTGTCAGTTCTGTTTAAAGCTCAGTGTTCATTCTCAGAATACAGGGCTGCTTCTCATGATGTGGAGGAGCTGCTATGTGAGACATGCCCTGTACATCTGGTCAGGAACTTACCATCGTTCAATGTGTAGAGACGAAAACGTCCGTGAAGCTGCTTCTCGAGTAAATAATTTGAATCCACACTGTGTGTCTCTGATTCCTTTGACACATAGGAACCACACCAGAAAGTGGAACCCATACATGAGCAGAGTACGGAAGTAAGAACGCTGAAACAAAGAGAAAATATAAAGGACTTTTCCATTAATTTATAAAGGACCATTGAAAACACCTGGTTATAGACAACTGTATTTTAATATTTAATTGGCTGGGTAGATCTTACTTAAGAACACCATTGTTTCATTAGCTTCACTGGTGAAGTACATTACAGAAACTTTGAGGGTGCCTACTGCTTAGAGCAGGGCAGAGGTACCAGGGAAATGGTTACTCCTTTCTCACAGGTTCAAGAAGAATCAGACAAGAATCACAGTACCTGTGAGAGGTCAGGGCTTTAATCTACCAGGAGCATACTATAACTGTTTTGGGCTGCTAGGAGCAAGGAGAGCATCTCATTCATCTATACATTTTATGCCTCTTTGCCCCAGATATATTTCAGTTTCAAAAAGGTGACAGATGGGGCGCCTGGGTGGCTCCATCAGTTAAGTGGCTGCCTTCAACTCAGGTCATGATCTTTGGGTCCTGGGGTCGAGCCAGGGGTTGGGCTCCCTACTCAGCGAGGAGTCTGCTTCTCCCTCTCCCTCTGCACCCTGCCCTCTGGCTTATACTCACTTGCTCTCTCAAATAAATAAAATATTTTTTAAAAAGGTGACAGTTATTGGGATATCTTGGAGATATAAAACACTATGATTTAAACCTAAAGTTCTATGCCTAGTTAATGAGAATTGATCAAAGAAGTATAGCAGAGTGTCACAAAAGTCACAGCTTAAGAAGGAATCTAAGGTGACAGTTATTGGAATATCTTGGAGATATAAAACACTATGATTTAAACCTAAAGTTCTATGCCTAGTTAATGAGAATTGATCAAAGAAGTATAGCAGAGTGTCACAAAAGTCACAGCCTAAGAAGGAATAGTCTCTCCGGTTAGGTATGACACATATCTGATAAATAGATTTCAATGATTACGTTTCTTAATACTTTGGATATTCAACTTAAGTAGTCTTTAATCCTGAATATTCACATTATTAGTAATTAATTTTATTAGTAGTATGTAACATAATATTCCATTATTTATTAAGTACTGCAAACTTTAAAACATAAAAATAACAGATCATTAATTATCATTATATTCAAGACTCTTATATTTAGGATTAAAATAAAGGAGCTCTTAAAATTTTCTACAGCATAATAAATCCATGGAATGATAGCACTATATATGCACATTGGCAACCTACTGAGAGTCTATGTAGAACATTTACTATTTCAAACTATTTAATATTTCTCTTCCTCCTTTTGGTTTTTGCTTTTTAGAACTGCAATCTTTAGTATCATTCTTCATTTACTGGCTTTTTCTATCATCATCAAACAGAAACATGACTAAGTGATATCAGGACAAAGCAGAGAAAGCCACTGACCTGAGCAGATCTGTATTTGAACCATGGCTGCATTAATAATTAGGAGGGTGACCTTGAGCAAGTTACTTCAACTCTCTCCATCCCACTTTCCTCATCTATCAGATGGGAAAGAAAATGCCCACTTCACAAAGTAATTGTAAAGATTAAATGAGATAGGGGTGCCTGGGTGGCTTAGTTGTTAAGCATCTGCCTTCCGCTCAGGTCATGATCCCAGAGTACGGGGACTGAGCCCCACATCAGGTTCCTCACTCTGCGGGAAGCCTATTCTCTCTCTCCCACTCCCTCTGCTTGTATTCCCTCTCTTGCCGTTGCCTCACTCTCAAAAAATATATAAATAAAATCTTAAAAAAAAAAAGATTAAGTGAGATAACAGTCAAGCCTTTAGCCAATCGTTTGGAACAGACATTAACAGGAACTCAATAAATGTTTTTAATAAAGGAAGAAAGCTTGAGAGCTCACTTTTAACCTCTTGACCACAACTTCATTTGTGTATTACATAGGGCAGGTATGTGAAACAAATTTCTTTTTAAGTGTGTGTGTGTGTGTGTGTGTGTGTGTATACTTGTATGTGTTTTTATTATGTTTCATGTCAAAAAGGAAAAAGTCAAATAACACAGTGAAACAAAATATCTGCAGTACATGTAATTAAAAATGATTAGCATCCATTCTTTCTACATTAGAAAGCTAACATTTTAGAACTCTTTAGTAATAAAAAATAAAAAGTACAGTCATAAAGCAAATTGGACACAGTCTAAGAGCAGCTCACAGAAAAGGACCCAAAAGAGACTTGTAGACATATAAAACAATGGTCATTCTCATTAGTGACCAATAAGACCAAATTTTAACTACAGAATGATGCCATGTTACACCAGTCAAACTGGCAAAAGCTAAAAAGAATCAAAGCATTAAATCTTTTGTTAGGATATGGAGCAAAGGGAGTACTCCACTAGTGGGAATATAGATTGGTTACCAGTTTGGAAGAGCAATTAGACAAAATGTTTGTAAACTGTAAAATAAACTTTGTGAAAGGATCTAGCACTTCCCATTTATTACCTGGAATCGTTAGTTATGTTCTGATGTAAATAAGTCTTACCTCTCTAAGCAGATAGGGCAGAAACCTCATCTTAAAATACTTTGGTAATCTCACAACAGCTTGCTCAGTGCCTTCCATATAAAATATTTCCAATAAATACTTGTTGACTGATTAAACCACCAAAAGGGCACTTATGCTTAGGAAAGGAACAAATAGAAATTGAAAGATAGAAAAATTAAAATTAAAAGGTAGAAAAAATAATGCCTATAAACTATTCTCCTTGAATGATTTTTAATGTGATTTAGGTGAGCTTACTGGTTACCAAATGAAAATATCCCATGACTACTTTTGCTTGGATCTTAATAGATTTTTGTTTGCTTAAAGATAATGGGTTATTTTTTAAAAAACAGAAACACGTGGGGTTCACATGAAGACCTTATTTGACTTCTAACATATTTAAAACATAACAAGGTAAACTACAAACAAGAGCATCTCCCTTTAATTTTTCTAACCTTGTAAAATATCTTACAAGACTTCTAAAAATATATTATGGAACAGAGTTAGTTCAATGAAACTAACAGTTGTAGAGTAACATTATAAAAACTTCTGAAGTAGACATTTAAAATATGAAGAGAAAGACACTCACTACTTTAATATTAACAATAATCTCTCTAATGTTAATGTCATGTAAACAAGGAATTCAGATGAAATTTAAAGCTGAATGATACTTAAATTATCTTAAATTAAAAGAAGTCCCAAGATTTAAGCCAAGACTCTTCAAAGAAAATTTAAAGATATCAAATAAACACTAACAGAGTCTATTTTGAATCCTTTAAAAACGATAAATCCAAGAATGCCAAGACAATGTAAACATCCCTGTTCTAACTATTATACAGAACACATGGGCATGTGGATACACTGAAGATGGTACAGACTCCAGTGGTGCTGTGTCATGTTTGTCTTCCAAGAGAGCAGCAGACAGATGGTAGGATTAACAGAGGATATGTCTAAAAGTATTCAGGAAAGAGAGATCTGAAAACTATACAATTAAGCTATTGAAGTTGCTGTTCACTATCTTGATTAATTCTTTTGTAATCTTCTGTCGACAGACTGATCACCATATGCAAGGGTTCAGACTGTGTATAGCATCTTTAGAGAAAACTGGAGTGGCCCGGGAAGGGAAGGCCATACTGCACTTTCTCGCACGTGCGGCAGGTGGAAATGAACTTGTGTAAGGCAGGTAGGGTTCTACAATATACAGGATCTGAACTACAAGCCTACTGAGCAGCAGTGATGCATAACATCTGCAGTAGACTACTGCAGGTTTCTCGCCAGTGGATCAGTTTGTCCTTCTTTTCTACAGAGAAGCAGCTGATTCTGTGGGCTTCAAAGGTACGACATCAACCACTAGGTTTTAGAGATGGAGGAACAGATGAATGGATGACAAAATAAATGATAAATACATAGATCCTGGGATAGATCCCTTGAGGTCTGACTAAAAGCAGTACTAGATACAAAGGAGATTTAGACAATACCACAGTCGTATTTAAATATTATTGCCAGGAAAAATTCAGTTTTCAACTAATGGAAGTTCTAAATGAAAAGAATTTACACCATTAAAAACAAAACCAAAAACTTGGTTCCTTTCTCCTGCCACGAACAATAAATACAGGTCCCAGCTATCTCTTGCCTAGAGATTATTTCACTAGCTTCCTAATTGTTACTCTCTTGCTTCCTATTTTGCCGTATCTTTTTTAGCTTCACCAAAGGGATTATCCTTCTTTTCTCCTACATTTTTTAAAAAGGAAAAAATTATACATTAAAACCATTAAATTAATAGTAGCATAGTCTTAAGTATTTTTGTTTGCACAGATATTGTTACATAAGTAATTATGCTGTATTTACAATACTATAATCTTTTTTTTAATACAATCTAGTATTTTGGATATTTTCCTGTGTTATTATGTAGTGTCCACTATCATGTCTTATGTGCTGCATGATATTCCATCCAGGAGAAATATCTGTAATATTTTCTATTGTTGGGATTTAGTATTTTGTAGTTTCTATTGTATAATTATAAAACAATGTAAACATCTTGGACATGTACTTTTCCTTTTCTTCTCCCTTGTGTATCAGTAAAGTGATGAAGCTGCACTAGCTAACCACTAACCATTCTTTCAATTTTAACTTCTAGTAGTAGGATACTCTTTATGGTTAACAGATTACCTTTTCCAAATACTATAGAGAGTCCATACAGACACAGAACATTGGATCAGATACTGAAGATACTAATTTATTTCTTAAGGAAAGAAGAATCTTGAGCATAATCCTTAAGAGGTTCTATGACGCTGCCATCAGTATATCCTGAAAAAAAATTATTATTTCTTTGTATCTTACTGCAGAATTGTTGAGGGAAAAATTTAGCCTTTTATTCCACTGGTTCTCAAACTCTGGTATGGATTAAGTTGACCTGGGAAAATGTTAAAAAATGCAGGTCCCTGGTCTATCCCTCTAGTCTGATTCAGTGTGTCTGGGATTGGCTCAGAAATATGCATGTTTAAAACAAAACAAAACAAACCTTCCCAGGCAATTCTGATCTTGCATTGAAAGATATTGTTTTATTCTTGATTTATTTGGGCACTCTAGTAGATGAAACATTAAGACTATAACAGACAGGGGCACCTGGGTGGCTCAGTGGGTTGAGCCTCTGCCTTCAGCTTGGGTCATGGTCTCGGGGTCCTGGGGTCGAGCCCCGCATTGGCCTCTCTGTTTGGCGGGGAGCCTGCTTCCCCCTCCTTCTCTGCCTACTGTGATCTCTCTCTCTCTGTCGAATAAATAAATAAAATCTTAAAAAAAAATTGCACAGAATAATTCTTTAATATATTTCCCCTCCCAAGTTACTCCAGCTTTTCTAGCCTAATATACAAATTACAAAATGAAGAATTTAATGTCTTCATTGAAGGCAGTCACAACTTGTTAAATTTTAAGGTGCAGAAATTTTCTAAGAGGAATAAAGTTAAAAAAAAAAAAACAAAAAACTTTAAATGAAACCCAAAATACAGTACTTAAAGTGTGCCAATATGAGAAAAACTAAAGGCAAGTTGAAAGGTTTAAAATGCATCATTTAGAAGTTTGCCTTATATTAGAACTGAATGGAAAATCTTGTATTGTAAAATAAAAAATAAAAAAGAGCTGCTTGCATCCTAAGTCAAAGTGACGTCCACATCCTTTTTGTACACTCATTAAAAAATAGTAACACAAAAATTTGATTCCTAAATGTGCTTTCACAAACCTTCTAATTATTAAAAATGTTTCTTCCTTTGAAAGCAAACTTATTTTTATGAGATTAAACATGAAAGCTTATTTTTTTGCTAAGGAATATGAAAAAAGAGAAAAGAAACTTGCTGATCATGGCTGTCAGTGAAAGCCTCACCTGAGCAATTGATTCTTTTTCCAAATGTGCTCGAGATCCACATGCAATAGCCATTTGTTCCTGAGGAAAAAGCAATAAAATGATTTTTCAGTAATTAAATATCATTACTAAAAATATTTATTTTCAATGAGATTATCTCATTTTAAGATACTGATTTTTTTTAAAAAGTAACATTAAATATCTTTTTTTTTTCTTACATTTAATATCTTTAAAGGTTTACTTAGGTGTTCAGAATATATACAGCTTCAATAAGCCTAGTTATACTTACTAAGAGGACAACAGGGTAGATATTAGGGGCATGTATGACTTGAAAATTCTTATTTTTAAGTGATTCTTCTAATTAAAAATACTGTATTAACATAGTTAGAAGGAAAAATAGTGGTATTAGAAAAAAAGGTATCTGTAAATGCTATGATTATACATAATCATTATACTCTGGGAAATCCAAGATTATCAACTGAAAAACTACTACACATATTAAGGGAATTTAAGAAGATGAGTGGGCACAGATCAAGATATATATATAATACTTTAGTCTGCATATGTACAATCAGAAAATAGAACAGAAGATGGTATTTGTAACATCAATAAGAAAGCAAACTCTGGAAATAAACTTTACAAAAAATGTGGCAATACCTAAATAAAGAACACATGTATAAGCTACCAAGGGAAATAAAAGAACCCAACACATAGAAAGGTATACCATAATCATGGATGAGCAGATGTGATAACAGTATCAAAAATCAATCCTCCTTAAAATTAATCTTTATTTTTTTTTAAAGATTTTATTTATTTATTTGACAGAGAGAAATCACAAGCAGATGGAGAGGCAGGCAGAGAGAGAGAGAGAGGGAAGCAGGCTCCCTGCCGAGCAGAGAGCCCGATGTGGGACTCGATCCCAGGACCCTGAGATCATGACCTGAGCTGAAGGCAGCGGCTTAACCCACTGAGCCACCCAGGTGCCCTTAATCTTTATTTTTTAAAATTAATCTTTAAATTTAAGGTCATACCAATAGAAATATCAAAATAATTTCTCACTAAACTTGATAAGCTATTTTTATAGTTAATATTGTAAAATAAAGAACCAGAAGAGCCAGGAAAATTCTAATAACGAGGATTTAATATATATTATAAAGCTATAGTAATTAAAACAAAGGTATTAGAATGTGAACAGATAAATCCATGGACCAGAATGGAAAGGCCAGACACACACACACACACACACACACACACACACACACAATATGGATACTTAGAATATGATAAAGATGACATTTTCAATCAGTAGGGAAAAGATGAACTGATAAATGCTGTGGGACATCTAGGTAGCTACTTGGAAACCAAATTAAGCTGAACCTGAGCCTCATACTAAATAGTAGGATATATTTCAGATACATGAAAGATTTAAGTGTAAAATATCAGGAATAATTTTTTAAATGATCTCAAGGAAAGCATAAGTACACAAAATCTAGAAGAAAAATCAATTTGAGGAATGCCTGGGTGGCTCAGTTGGTTAAGCGGCTGCCTTCGGCTCAGGTCATGATCCCAGCGTCCTGGGATTGAATCCCACATTAAGATCCTTGCTTGGCAGGGAGCTTCCTTCTCCCCCTGCCTTTGCCTGCCACTCTGCCTGCACTCTCTCTCTCTGACAAATAAAAAATATATATATTTAAAAAAGAAAGAAAGAAAGAAAGACAAAGCAATTTGACAATGAATTTTTAAAAAAATTGTACGGTAAAACAAAAATCCAAGCATATTCAAAATTAAAAGACACATAGGGGTGCCTGGGTGGCTCAGTTAGTTAAGCATCTGCCTTTGGCTCAGGTCTTGATCCCAGAGTCCTAGGATCAAGTCCCGTGTTGGGTTCCCTGCTCACCCGGAAGTCTGCTTCTCTGCCCCTCCCCTAGCTGGTGCTTTATTTCTCTGTCTCTGTCTCTCTCTCACTTGCTTATTCTCTCTGTCTCTCCCTCTCAAATAAATTAAATCTTTAAAACAATTAAAAGACACATAAATTGGGGGTAAATATTGGTAATTTATATTATAGACAAAAGGATCATTTCCAAAATGCTAAAGTGCCCCTATGAATTATTATAAAAGTAGCCTGATAACTCAGCTGGAAAAGAGGCAAAGGTTATGAATACAGTGTTCATAAAAGAGGAAGTGAAAATAGCTCTTAAACAACTGAAAACATCCTCAATCACATGTATCCCAAGAGCAATGCAAATACAACCTATCCGTGTTTACCATATGGTGTCTACACGCCCAACAGACAGGAATATGAAAATTATCAAGACTACAAATACACATATAATCTGATCCAGCAATTCCACAACTAAGAATTCTTCCTTTAAATAAACTTCTTATGTATGAAAGGACTTTCAAGTAGGGTTAATCATTTCAGTGTTGTTTGAAGCAGCAAACTTGCATGTCTATCCAAAGGCATTAGTTATGACACCGTAAAAGAATGAGGAAGGACTTAGCTGTATAAATATGGCTCAATCCCCAGGATACATTGTTAAGTGGAACAAGAGAACACTGAATAGTGTAACAGTTCACATTTTTAAATAAAGAAAACATATACATCTTCCAGACGGATATACAAGAAATTAACACGGGTTACTTCTTAGAGTAACTGAGTGGCTGGGAAATGAAGGACAGGCCTCCCTTCACTGTGTATCTTCTTGTGCCATTTGACTTTTGAACTATTCATCAAAATAAACAAAACTGAAATTGCATATTGTAGGGGGAAAAAAGGCAAGCATATAAATTTACCTATAATAAAACTTTATTATAAAGAGAAAATGTCATGTCTAATCTCACTACCTAAAAGCAGTCGTTTATAGTACTTTATTTATTTCCTAGTGTTTTCTCCCCCTCTGCATTTAAAACCATAGCTGAAATTTACCTACATATCAGTTTTATCATTCAAAATAACCTAAAAATTTCTTACATTCAACTCATTATTTTTCAATTTTTTATTATAAGTATTTTCAAACAATACACACAAGCAGAAAGACTAGGAAAATGAAGCCCCCATGTGCCCATAATCTGGCTAAACAATTATTAATACATGAAAAAAAAATACCAATGCATGGCCAATCTTGCTTCCTCTAAAGCTCCTCATCACTATCCCATCCAATTATAATGGCATCCCATTATAAATTGCTGTATATTTCAAACACAAATAGCACTATCCCAACTAAAACATTAATAATTCTTTAATACCACCAGGTACAGTTTTCAGATTTGTCGACTTATCTCATAAATATTTTCAGTTTATCTGAATCAAAAGCCAAATAAAATTTATACAAATTAGTTGATGTTTCTTTTACCCGTGTGTTCCCCCCACTTCGGTTTAATTTTCTTCTTATACTCTATTTGTTGAAGAAACTATGCAATTTGTAGAATTTCCCAGATGTTGGATTTTGTGGACTGTACTCACATTGCTGACATTTATTATGTTCCTCTGTCTCCTATATTTCCTGTAAACTGGTTGTTAGAAGCTTGATAAAATTCAAGTTTACTTTTCAAGAACTTTAGCAGAATTGCATGTCTGTCTTTCTTTTTTGTGTCAATGGTGAGGGCAATATTATATTTCACCATAATGATTCACCATATTTCCACTGTTGCCTATATGTTGACTATTTCTAATTTGCTTTTAGAAAGGTGACCAAAAGAACATCTTTGAATATAAAACTCAATTTGTATTTTGGATCTCCTCCTTTGGAAAAAGTGTCATAGTAGCAGAATACTACACTGAACATATGAACATTTAAAAAATGAATGTTTTGGATCTCCTACTTTGGAAAAAGTAATAGAAGCAGAATACTAAACTGAACATATGAATACTAAACTGAACATTAAATGTTTATGTGCCAAATTATTCTTTAAAAGGCTCTCTATATTACCACTAAATGGGTATGATATTGACTACTTCATCAAATCCTTGCCAGTTCTAAGTATTCTTATTTTAAATTTGTTAATTCTATAAGGGGAAAATATAACCACATGTGATCTAATTTTCTTTTCTTTATAATAAAAAGGTAAACTTGGGTGAAATTTTAGTGGCTATTGTATTTTTTATTGTATTGTATTGTAAAGTATGGTTACATACTTTGCCTACTAGTTAGTAGTAGGAATACTTTCTTCCCTTTTTCTGGCAGAGGTACTTTGCCAGGAAGGGAGAGAATGCTTTTCTTTCTTTCTTTCTTTCTTTCTCCCTCTCTCTTTCTCTCCTTTTTTTTTTTTTTTTTTTTTTTAAGATTGTGTTCATTTATTTGACAGAGAGACAGCACAAGCAGGCAGAGCAGCAGGCAGTGGGAGAGGGAGAAGCAGGCTCTCTGCTGAGCAGGGAGCCGGACACAGGGCTCTACCCAAGGCCCTGGAATCACGACCCGAGCTGAAGGCAGTGGCTTAACTGGCTGAGCCACCCAGGTAGGTGCCCCAGAGAATGCTTTTCTTAAGGAAGACAGTATATCGCAAATAAGCTTCAAAGTAAAATCCAAGAAGAGCAGCAATGTTACCGAGTATTAGATGGGGGAGGGGACGGGAAAGGACATCTTCCTACCTTTCAGAGACTGAGTAGAATTAAAATGTCATTTAATTTAAAAAAATGCCATTTAATTAAACTAAAAACAAATTAAAACAACAAAGGTTTTCATTCAAAAGTTTTTCTCTCAGTGTAAGTCTCTAAAAGCTTTTAGGAGAAGTTTGTATATCTGCGGTTCTGATGTAAGAACTGAATCCCTGGTACTGACCTCTTCATCATAAGGAATTCATCTAAACAGCTTTAGAACAGTTAGCTGTTCTTCAGGAAAAGATAGTCTTGCTTTTAAAACTGCTCATATTAGAAAATGTATGTAAACATGAAGTCTCTTTTAAGCCTCTTTCAGAGTATTGCTAATTTTTTTGTGGGTGTTGAAATGAATACTTCAGTTACTATGCCAGGTAGCTTTTAAAAGTGGTAAAAAGTGGTACCATATTGTCTTCTAGAAAGAAATGCTCCATCAGAATCTCTTACCTAGTACTTCTCCATTTAAGTATTTCCTCACAATTCACTGGAGAGAAGAAATAGACTAGAAGAACTAAATAGTGTTAATTTATATCAATGATTATCAGTAGTAACATTAGAATTAGCTCTGAAAAATCAAGCACAAAGACTATGTTAATAATTAGAGGTAATGGCTATTAAGTGCTCAACATATGCTAAACAATTAACCATAAATTTTTTAAAATTTTAATCATTACCTCAGGATTATGAACTTAGGGCTATTGTCCATTTGTTAGTGATAAGGAAATGAGGTAGGTGGATTAACTGGCCCAAAGTTATATGCAGTCTGAACCTAGGAGTATTTGAGCTCCACACCCACAATTAAGAAACATAAGAAGTGGGGGCGCCTGGGTGGCTCAGTGGGTTAAGCCTCTGCCTTCAGCTCAGGTCATGGTCTCAGGGTCCTCAGGTCAAGTCCCACATCAGGCTCTCTGCTCAGCAGGGAGCCTGCTTCCCCCTCTCTCTCTGCCTGCTTGTGATCTCTGTCTGTCAAATAAATAAATAAAATCTTAAAAAAAAAAAGAAAGAAAGAAAGAAAGAAACATATGAAGTAGAAATGGGAATTGGCATAAGTACTCCAAAAGTAAATGTAACTCCAAATGAGGTGGATATACAGAAATAAAGTTGTGACAATTTAGAAATTAGTAAAAGAAAAGTCAGATAGTAAAATTAATCATATTCATCCAAGGTGGGCAGAAATGGAAAACTTAGCATATAAAGTGAAGTACTGAGTTAAGAAAAAGTTTTATTTATTAAAAAACTATGTTTTGATAAAAAAAATCCTATCCCTCTTTTTTCTCAAAAGCAGTAAATGTTCATTATTAAAAACAAAAAATAAGGGTGTCTGGCTGGGTTAATTGGAAAGAGCATGCAACTCTTGGTCTCGGAGTTGTGAATTTGAGCTCCATGTTGGGTACAGAAGTAACTTAAAATCAATCTGAAGAAAAATAAAACTTTGAAAAGATATCTCCACTCCCACTATCCAAAGACAACTGATATTAATACATTATTTATTAGATAGATAACTAGATAGGGCTACAGCTATCTCTATAGATACCAGATATTTAAAACTTATTTTTTCACTTAATAATATATGCTGAATAGCATTCTATATGACAATGAATTTAACTGTGTAAATGAATATTTAACACTTTAAATCATTTCTAATGTTTCCTCTAAGAAATTATATTAAATATATTTTTAAAATGAGGAAAAAAATCCTTGGAAATTTATTTTATACACATTCTTAATTATTTCCTTAAGGTAAACTTCTCAAAGCTGAGTCAAGGGATATGTATTATTGAATCAATGGATGTGAATTATTTAAACCTTTTGGTTCTTATTTTGAACTTGTTCTATAAAAATATTACATTAATCTGCACAGACTCACCTGATAAATTTGGCAACTTTATTCTTTTTTTTTTTTTTTTTAAGATTTTATTTATTTATTTGACAGAGACAGATCACAAGTAGGCAGAGAGGCAGGCAGAGAGAGAGAGAGGAGGAAGCAGGCTCCCTGCTGAGCAGAGAGCCCGACGCAGAACTCCATCCCAGGACCCTGACATCATGACCTGAGCCGAAGGCAGCGGCTTAACCCACTGAGCCACCCAGGCGCCCTGGCAACTTTATTCTTGTTTTCTTTTTATTTGATGAAAGGTGCCTAATTATTTCCCTGAGTTTTTTTTTTTTTTTTAAAGATTTTATTTATTTATTTGACAGACAGAGATCACAAGCAGGCAAAGAGGCAGGCAGAGAGAGAGAAAGGAGGAAGCAGGCTCCCCGCCAAGCAGAAAGCCCGATGCGGGGCTCGATCCCAGGACCTTGGGATCATGACCTGAGCCGAAGGCAGAGGCTTTAACCCACTGAGCCACCCAGGTGCCCCATTTCCCTGAGTTTTTAATTTATTTTTATTTTTAAAAGATTTATTTATTTATTTTGGGGGGGTGGGCAAGCAGGGGGAGGGCAGAGGGAGAGGAAAACAATCCTCAAGCAGGGAGCCTGGTGCGAGGCTGGATCCCACGACCCTGAGATCACAACCCCAGATGAAATTAAGAATCAGATGCTCAACCGACTGACCACCCAGCTGTCCTTTCCTGCCTTTTAAATTAAGAGAATTTTCTCTTGACAATCATGAGGATATTAAATTTATGAAAATCTTTGTGGTCAGCAAAAATTTTGGTTAACGTTAAGGTTTCAGTCTTCTGGAACAAGGTTGGTAACCTATGGCCTCTGGGCCAAAGCCGGCCTACTGCCTGCTTTTGCATGATCTATGAGCAAGAATGGTTTTTCAAGTGTTGTTAAAAAAAAAGAGTATTGCAACAGAGACCATATGTGATCTACAAAGCCTAAAATATTTACCCTCTAGCCCTTTAGAGAAAAAGTTTGCTTTCCCTGTTCTTAAGAGATACCCACTTTCAAACCAGGTTTGTTGGCATTATATACCTGCTTTGGTAGGAAGCTCGTGTCCTTCACTGTGTGATCTGCTGAGACAGACTGTCCTGAAAGTTCCACCGAGCAAAATCTACCTCTTCTTACATTTTCAAGACTATCTTTCTTAATTTTTGTGTTCTGCCTTGTTGGATTTTCACAACGATCTCAGCAAAATGCTTGTGTAACTGCCAGGTCTATAAAACAAATGATTTGGAAAGTTAAGGGATTTTTTTGGATGCTTGGCCATCTGAGAAGGTGACACAGATATACTTGGCTCTTAGACTTGCCCACGGTCCACAAAAAAAGAGGAGAAACAGTAATTGTCATATTCTCGTTTAAGGAAAAACCAAACCATGCATATATGTATGAAGTGTTAGGGTCCCCAAACCAAACTTAACCCAGGACTACTATATTAAAGACAAAGGAACATTTAGGGACATTAGTTAGCAATCACTCCAGACTGAGAGGTATGTGTGTTGAAGGTGGGATGGTTAGTATCTTTTTCCTGTAGTTTTTCTCAGTGCAGTTTTACTCCTTATCTGTTATCTTTCGTCATTTGTGGACTTCAAAACTTAAAAACTAAGTTTACTGGAACTATAACTAAATGGAAATCCAAGATCCAAGTCACAGCCTAAGGAATTACTCTATGGTTACGGAGTGCCCATTTCTTGTCATCTATTTTGCCTATCTAGGGAGTTTTAATTCTATTTTTATAGTTAAGCCACTAAACAAATGATCATCATATATTTTGCTTAGAAAAATTACTGTAAAACGAAGCACATTTTATTAAAAGAGGTAGCATAACTACTGGTTAAGAAATTGAAAAGCTGGGAGAAAAGCTTTGTACGTAAAGAAAAAAGGTAACAGATAAAATATTTGGAACCAAATCGAAATCCCTATTTTATTTGTGTATTATACAAAGCTCTATTTAAATTACAGGTTTAGTTTAAAACCTTAAAAGATCTTCTTTGGAGAAGAAATTGTAAGTAACTTTTCTAAATACATTAAGGATAATCTATCCAGCACTGTAAGTGGAAATACAAGCACAAAGTAGTAACAAATTTCTTTTTCTTGCAATTAAAAATAGTATCAGCTGAGAAAACATTAGAAGCCATTACATCTGGAGAGTCAACACACTAACACAGAAGATACTGAAGCTAACTACTGCCATCTAGTGAGTTAGTTATGTAGCCATTATAGGATTTGACTACTTTGGAACCCACGTTCTGGTTTCATTATTTCCAGAACTGTTCTAGTCAATTACTAGGTCTTAAGGGAACATATACGATTCATGCTTATCAAATTTGTGACTTAAATGAATTGAGAACAGAATGGGAATTACATTAAAGATAGGGAAAAAGTCCTACAGCCTGACAAATGCAAATTGAACATTTTTGATGCTAATGTTTAATGCAGTCACACTTCCTCAATTCCTAAATAAAACAAGGCAAAACAAATACAACTTGAGGATACGTTTGTGCCAGTTTGAGGATGGGGAGACAAGGTGCAATGGCAATGCATACAGAAGAGTTGGCCATGTGAGGTGACTATGTAAATGTGGTAACCAGATCCACACGTGCTGAAGCAGCCTCAGTGGGTAATGATCAGGATGATGACAGAAAGAAATATGCTGTTTTAAAACCTGAAAGAACTACTGACAGCCTAAAATAGAGAAGACCACACAGAAAACAGCTTTCTCTTTAAAGGGCTGTCACAAAGAAGTACAGGACACTAGTTTGTGTCACTCTGAAAAACAGAACCAACCAAAGGGGGTGATTAAAAGGAGGCATATTTGCATTTAATGTAAAGAGGAACTTTGTAACTCAGTTGAGACTGACGGGCTGCTTGGGCATCACTATAACTATGCAAGCAGAGACTGAAAGATCACTTGGTAGCTATAAAAAGTTTCCAATGTTGGATAAATGATTGAAGTAGACCAAGGGTTTGTAATGTATAGCCCGTGGCCCAAACCTGGCCTGCTGCTTGGTTTTGTGAATAAACTTTTCTTGGAACACGAACATGGTCATTCAGTTATGTATTATCTAGGTCTGCTTTTGTGCTACCGCCAGATTTGAGTAGTTGCAACAGAGACTATATGGCTTTAAAGCTGAAAATATTTACTCTATAGCCCTTTACAGAAAAAGTGTGCCAGGGGCGCCTGGGTGGCTCAGTGGGTTAAAGCCTCTGCCTTCGGCTCAGGTCACCATCCCAGGGTCCTGGGATAGAGCCCTGCAATGCGCTCTCTGCTCACCCAGGAGCCTGCTTCCCTTCCCCTCTCTCCGCCTGCCTCTCTGCCTACTTGTGAGCTCTGTCTGTCAAATAAATAAATAAAATCTAATAAATAAATAAATAAATAAAAATTTAAAAAGTGTGCCAACAACTGAATTAGATAATTAAGAAGATTCCTTCTAATTCCTCTATGAGTGTTAGCTTCAGAGTGCAAGTCTTCTGAGAGCAATGACTGGCTATTTATAAGCTTTATCAGAAGCATGAGTACACAGGGATCCCAATTAAAAAATAATTATTTTTTTTTAGAAAATTTTATTTATTTATTTGACAGACAGAGATCACAAGCAGGCAGAGAGGCAGGCAGAGAAAGAGAGAAGGAAGCAGGCTCCCTGCAGAGCAGAGAGCCCGATGCGGGGCTCGATCCCAGGACCCTGGGGTCATGACCTGAGCCGAAGGCAGAGACTTTAACCCAGTGAGCCATCCAGGCACCCCTCAAAAATAATTATTATTGAGTTGATCTACATACTTTGAAACCTTTCTTTTCCTTTTCAGAGTTGTAGAAAGGAAACTGGATTCACAGAAGGGCCAGATTTTTCTCATTCACTCTGTAACTTTGGCTACATCATTTAATTTTTCTTTGCGTTACTGTAGAATGACATAAAGTCATCTGCAAACAATTTGAAACCATCCAGCCTCCTTCCTACTCATGGCCCCCCCAAGCTGAAGTCATAATGCAGAAGAAACATTTACCAAATCTTTGTGGGTTCTCTAGGGAGAACCAGGAAATCAAACCTAACAACTGTACTAGTTGGATATTCTTTTAGCTTATCATGATTCACTAAGAGGTGAAAGAAGAAATACTTTTTAAATAATAGTGAACATATAACATATCCAATAATAATTTCATATCATATGGCATAAAGCAGTAACGTGAAATAAAACTTCTGTGATGATGGAAACGCTCAAGATCTGTGTTAGCCAATAGCCACAAGTATATGAAATGTAGCCAGTGAGAACTAGAATTCAAAATTTAGTGAGGAACTATAATTTTATTTAATTAATTTAAATTTAAATAGCCACATGTAGCAGGTACCTACTCTTTTGAACAGCACAGATGAAAGGGATATTTTCAGAAATAATTTTTATGAATTGTATTAGTTAATGCATTTAATATCTTTTATTTTTTATTTTTATTTTTTAAAAGATTTTATTTATTTGTTTGACAGAGATCACAAGTAGGTAGAAAGCAGGCAGAGAGAGAGAGGGAAGCAGGCTCCCTGCTCTGGGGCTCGATCCCAGGGCCCTGAGATCATGACCTGAGCCAAAGGCAGAGGCTTTAACCCACTAAGCCACCCAGGTGCCCCTCATTTAATATCTTTAAAGAAAAACTACTAGATAGAAAAGGGAAGTCAGTGATGGTGAAAGGAAATGCAATACTTGTGAAAAGCCATAAAATTAAATAAACATACTTATTTCTAGGAAGGATATGAGATTTTTAAACTATTAAATGTTCTGCTTTTGGGGTTTTACTTTTCTTATTGTTCAGTTTTTGTTATAATGAACAGGGATTATTTTAACAAATATATAATAATAATAATAAATTCTAAATTAGGTCTATTTCATTCATGGATAGTTCTATTTATTGACCTTAGTTCAGCCCTCTATTTGTTTCTTTACTTTTTGTAATTTATCTAATACCATTCTGTTGTTTTGCCATCTCTCCTTCCAATACCTAAGTTGCTGAATTCTTATTTTCATTATTTCTCCAGCAAAAATACTTTCATGCAATTTTATCCCTTTTCTTGGATTATACTGGCTTTCATTTGGAGTTTATCTTTCTATTGTATGAAACTTCAGTTCTTTTTCTATAGTAATATGTTGGTGCAGGTGACATTTCTTTCACTTTGTCATGACTAACAAGGGTAGCTCTTGGACAGTATAAGGGAACTATACCTGATAGACAGGTATCCCCTGGTTTTAAAAGCTCATGTCAGGTCATGGGGCTTTTATGAAAGACCAACATTAGTACCTGTTCTTGCTAACTGAAAGAAATATGAAGAGGCTTTTCACTATTACAGAAAAAAAGCAAAAAGCATAGTGTTTAGCATTTGTTTTGCGGCAAACTGAGCAGTTAGAGGGGCCCCGCCCAGCTCCTTCCCCAGCATCTCAGCATCCAGCCTCCATAGCTTTGAACCTTGTCTGTGAACATCTCTGCTTTACCCTGATTTATTTTGTGTGTCTGTTAGCAAGATGTGTTTTAGGGTGTCAGAAAAGCCCAAGAGAGGTTATTCTTCGGTCTGGGAACATTAAAAACAATTGCTGTATAAATTCATGTTAATTCCTTCTTTGCTTTATGCCATTTGGCTTACGAATGAAAATTCTCTCCTTCTGGATAGCAGGGGTAACTTGTACTTTTTGGAGCACCTGTTTGTCCCCTCTGAACTAGAGCTTCAAGGCCTGAATATTGTATGCGTGGGAGGGAGGGAGCACCCCTAAAGCCCAATATAGCTTTGTTGGGTTATTTGGGTTCCTTTGTGTTGTGAGATTTTTTTTTTATGTCCTATATAAGGATACACTCCACTGAGGAACGGATTTAGTCACATGGATCTATGCCCTAAACTTAGCTTGAAGTCCTGAAAAGAGCAAGCCCTAGCAATTTTTCTTGCTTCTGTTGAAATTCTGAGATATTGTGTGATGGTAGGTAGGTGTGCTGTTTAATGTTGTCCAATGGTGCTTACTCATTGTCTCAGTCTGATTCTCTCCAGATTGAGATTATTTGGTAAAAAGCTTAGAATTTGGTAAATTCATTTCTTCTAAATGGCCTTTTAAAGGTGGAGATGGCATCAGAATTTTTCTTTCCTCAACTTCCACTTTTTTTTTTTAAACAAAATGTTGGTACTGCCTTATTCATAATTACCAAATGCTAGAGACAATGCAAACGTCCTTCAGCAGCTGAATGGATAAACAAACTGCCATAGTCCTATATAATGGAATATCGCTTAGCAATTAAAAGGAAAAATTATTGATAAAGATCAGTAATATGGATGGATCTCAAATGCATTATGCTGGTGAAAGTCGATCTCCACTTTTTGAAATATGGCAATGTAGTTGCACACAATCTTTTCTGAGTGGTTGCTCCTTGGGTTTGTTTTGTTTCATCAGGAATAAGAATTCTGTGATCCAGGGCGCCTGGGTGGCTCAGTGGGTTAAGCCGCTGCCTTCAGCTCAGGTCATGATCCCAGGGTCCTGGGATCGAGTCCCGCATCAGGCTCTCTGCTCAGCAGGGAGCCTGCTTCCACCTCTCTCTCTCTCTGCCTGTCTCTATGCCTACTTGTGTTGTGATCTCTCTCTGTCAAATAAATAATAAATAAAAAATCTTTAAAAAAAAAAAAGAATTCTGTGATCCAGGTTTGTTTCACATCTTTACTTGGGAGACTCAGCCTATGCTTTTAAATAAAAAGCTTGGCTGAATATGTATAATAAATATTAAAACTTTGGTAGCAGTGATTGAAAATTGACAGAGATGGCTAATTTATTAAATAAGTAATTGTCAAGTAATCTCAGCCATCAGTAATGTTTACAATAAAATGAGTAGCTTTTCTGTGAAGTTGTATATAGGAATTTCACACCAAAAGAAGCACAATTTTTTAACTTATATGTACATTCCACTTTAATGTTACTTTAGACTACCCGTTTTCTTGATTAAAGATCATTTAAATTATGTTCTTATACTCACAGGCCAAGGCTGTAGGTCATTCAGTCCTTTTTCCAATTTCTCAACATCTGGAAACTTTGTGGCTCCATCTGCATCTGCCATGAGAATTTTTTCTCCTCGAGAACTGAATATACCCTGCATATATAAACATTTCGATTAAAAGAACGTCGCTTAAAATTAAGGTTAAACTCAATGACATATCGGTCTGTTTTGCTTTACTTAAAATCACTAATATTGGATAGTCTAATATCTAATATTGGGTGTGAAAATGGCAGGAGGCCAAAGTTCCCTGAAAACATTCCATGGGTAAGATCCATCTAAATGTATCTAATGCTATTTAATGATTTTAAAAACTCTGTGAGATCATACCATTAATACCTTATAAAACATGGTAAGAAAATAGATTTGGACAAGTAAAAGATAACCTACATCAATAAAAACAAAAAAGTAAAATAGCTATCATATACATTATATATGTATTGTGTATGTATCTGGTCTACTTCAGGGCAGCATCTGAATAAAGTATTTACGGGTGTGTTGAACAAATGTAATATATACAAACTTGCTGTGAAACATATCCTAAGACAATAGATCTTTTGTATTCTTCATTATGGAATCTAAAGTGTTTTTTTTTTTTTAAAGATTTTATTTATTTGTGAGAGAGAGGGAGAGAGAGAGACAGAGAAGAGATCACAAGCAGGGGTAGTAGCAGAGGCAGAGGTAGTAGTAGTAGAGAAGCAGATTCCCTGCTGATCAGCGAGCCTGGCATAGGGCTCAATGCCAAGACCGGAAGATTATAACCTGAGCTGAAGGGAGATGCTTAACCGACCTTATTACAGGTTCCCCTGGAATCTAAATTAGTTTAAATTAATTACTGAATAAAGAAATATGGAATACCATTAAAATTTAGGAAATGTGGATATATGCAAACACTAGTTTATGTTATTTGAGGGGTCTGAGACTTAGCAAAATTATGCCTCTCAATATTGAATTGATTGTGGTGTTTTGTGTAAAATATGGCTCTATGGGTGTTTATTTCACATGGAAATAAATTATACATCAATTCTTAACTCATGGTCTACTTGACTGAATTTATTATTTGTGATACCACAACAGTTTAAGTAAGATAAATAAAAACGTAGACAAAATTTTAGTCATTTATTCTACAGGATAAACCCACTAATTAGTTTCTGTAATTTTTAAAAGATCATATCCATTAGGATATAGGTGAAAAAGTGGAATAAAAATGTTTTGTTTAACATCTAGACAAAAAAAGACAAAAAACCCCCACAAAAACCAAAAATCTCTCAAAGAACCAAAGGCTTATTTCAAAGATATACATTAAAGGTGAACTGGTGGTAATAATTTAGCATTATAGAAAAATGTCTTTGGCTTTCAATCTTGTCTAAGCCATTTTATTATTTTTAAAGGAGGGTTTTTTTTTTTTTTTTTAAAGATTTAATTTGACAGAGAGACAGCGAGAGAGGTAACACAAGCAGGGGAAGTGGGAGAAACAGGCTTCCTGCTGAGCAGGGGAGCCCCCAATGCAGGGGTGGATCCTAGGACCCTGGAATCATGACCTGAGCCGAAGGCAGACACTTAACAACTAGAGTCACCCAGGCACCCCTAAAGAGGGTTCTTTAATGACTGCTACTCCCCACTGTACCAACGATGGCTTTCACTTCACTGCCAAACTTGTTGAAAAAAGCAGTCTATGTTGTGCCTCGCATTCTTACCCATTCAATCCCACCCTATCTCCTCCCACGGCTCAGAGGCCTCAACATTACGTGCTTCATTTCCCCAAGGCTTGGTTTCTGGTTGTCCTTTTTCCTCGCCAACTTAATGGGTTCAACTATCATCTGATGCATGTGAATTACTCACTTACACTCTACCAGGCTATTCTGGATACCACTACTTGGTATCTCAAACTCCATGGCTCAAACTCAATTAAAGATACTGTCTTTTGGGGCACCTGGGTGGCTCAGTGGGTTAAAGCCTCTGCCTTCGGATCAGGTCGTGATCCCAGGACCCTGGGATCAAGCCCAGCATGGGGATCTCTGCTGCACGGAGAGCCTGCTTCCTCCTCTTCTCTCTGCTTGCCTCTCTACCTACTTGTATCTCTGTCAAATAAATAAATAAGGTCGTAAAAAAAAAAAAATTAAAAAAAAAAAAAGATACTGTCTTTTAAACCAGCTCCTCCTTTGGTGTTTCATTCCTTCTATAAATGACATTCTCTTCCTCTGTCACCCAAGGCCACAGTTAAATTATTCCTTTCCCTGATCACATTATACAATTTTACCACCACACCCTCACAACATTTGTCTTCTCCTCTTCTGCTGCTATGTCATCATCATGATACAAATAACGATTCTTTGTACCTCACTTACACTGCTGCGCTGGCTGCTGTCACTCTGTCAAAGGTGACAGCTTAAAGTCCCTAATCTAAAAGTTCAGGATCTGAACCCATCTGTCTCTCAGACCTTATCTGTATAAAGCCAACCCACATGTACTACTAGCGGCTCCTTATTGTGGCACTTTCTTTCATACCTTTGGTCATGTTGCTCCTCTGCAAGTCCCCTGCACCACCTTCTGCCTGGATAACTCCTAGTCCTTCTTAAAGATTCCATGCGGAAGTGACCTTGTATGGCAAGTCTTTGCTGCTGCTCCTTCCAGATGGAAGGTGGTGCCAACATTTGGTATACATTTCTACTACATTGTTTCTACTACTAAACTATGATATCCTTAAAAATACGATGGTTGTCTTTTTATTTTTTTTTTTTTATTTTAGAGAGAGAGAGAACATGCACACTCAAGTGGGGATAGGGTCAGAGACAGTGGTAATCTTCAAGCAGACTTCTCACTGTGTGCAGAGCTCCCATGCAGGGCTTGACATGGGTCTCAATCCCAGACTCATGAGATCACAACCTGAGCCAAAATCAAGAGTCGAACACTCAACCGACTGAGCCACCTAGGTGCCTCTGGTTGTCCTTCGTCTCAGTATCTCTACTAAAGCAGTAGACATGTAGTAGCACTCCAGTGTTGGCTGAATAAATAAGTGAATGGATAGATTTAAAGGCCCCTATGATATTGCATCCTCCTACTTTCTTTTTCTCCTTTTTGCATGTCCCATGGCCCAGTCAGAGCAAACTCACTGCTCCCAGTGTACATTTTAAGAGTCTGGTCTTCTGTCTTTTCTTACTTTGCTGACTGGCATGCTCTTCTCTCAACTCTTCCCACACACTATCAGAGAGGTTAGGTTAAGAGCATGTACTCTGGGGTACCTAATCTAAACCTTTATTCTACCTATTAATAACTATCTGACCCTGAGTAAGTTTCTTTACTTACTTATGTGTCACATCCCACATCTCCATAATTGAAATAATAGGACCTAACTCATGAGACAACATGAGGAGGATTAAATGTGATAATTATGCTAAAGTGGTTAATTTACTCAAAATAACCAATCAAGTGGAATAACGAAGTGGAATCTAGTGTTCACCACTGTTGGGAGACTTGGTTTTGGTGATATCTCCTTTGTCAAGTCTGCTTGACACATGTCCGAGACTGCCAGTTACCTACTCAATATCTATTTTTTCCTTCTTTTTAACTAGTAGATCTCTGATTAGGTCAGTAGAGAAAATGTTAGAAACACTGCTCAGCTTTCCTTGGAAATACGGGTGGCCTTGTGACACTGTTCTCGCCAATGAGAATTAAGTAAGTCATTGGGTGGAGCTTCTAGGAAAGCTCCCTAAAAGAGGGCAAACCAGCCAGTATGTATCTTCTGCCTTTGCCCTTCTCCGTCCTGTCTGGAATGTGGCTGTAATGGCTAGCCCTCCAGGAGTCACGGTGTGTGCACGAGGAAGAGGGAATGAAAAGTTAGGAGGCAGGGTTTCTGAGACACCATAATGAACAAGGCCTGGACTGCCTATACTTAAACTTCTCTTTATGGGGGAGCAGAAATAAAATAAACCTTCTAAATCATTTGAGGCACTCTTTATATTTTCTTTCACATATCTATCTTCACTTGTGGTCTTTCTTCAGAGTATCCTGACTCTGAAAGCAACTTATTCCTTTTGAAATTCCTATAGTACTTTATGTGTACCTCCCATAAGTACAGCAGACTGCAAATTTCATCAGGATAGACCCAAATAGGATTTTATAAACTGCAAAAAAAAGTCATTTAAAACTTATCATCCAGTAACTATATCAAAGACGCACAGAGGCACACGGCAACATTTTAAACTTTGATTAAGCTAAGCATATTCTCCTGAATTACCTAGTATGCTATAGATACGGCATGATTTTTAAGATTTGATCACATATATATACAAAATTATATGAAGTTCTTATTAAAACTAATTTGCCACTATCTTAGGAATGATGGTATTCAACTAGCTAGCTGTAGAATACAAATGTACTATAGTGCACAAAAGAAGTCATTAAAAACAGGTTTATATTTTAGATAAAAAATGTTGAAACGATGTATTACCATCCTAATAGCTCCGCCTTTCCCGCGATTCTTCACCAGTGTTATCACTCGTACCTTGTCACTTCCATATTTCTGGCAATATTTAAAAGCTACCTGTCAAATTATATAAAAGTCAGAATAATATTAACTTGGATTCTAAGACAGTAACATAAACTGCATTTATGAGTTTGGTTTAAATACTGCTCTTCCAGGTGCCTTCTTCTTGTGACTAGATTATACTCACTGTACGTTTTAGTGGCCCAGAATTCCTGATGCCAAGAACCAATAATGACCCACTAGACTGAAGTCACAATTCACTTTCCTGCAGAGGTACTACCAGAACAGGAAGCAACTCTCTCTTATTCTGACTCCTTTATTTACACTAATGAGCTGCTAGAGAAAATAAAATCCATGCACTGATTAACTGTTACACACTTGAGATTGCCATCCCCCCGCCCTTACTGGTTAACAACTCACTTGTCAGCAACTGATCTTACTCCCCAGAGAAGTTGCTCATATCCTGAACCATGTCCCCCCAGATCTTTTTACTTAATTAGAAACAATTCTTTTTTAAGATTTTATTTATTTGACAGAGAGAGATCACAAGTAGGCAGAGAGGCAGATGGGGGAGGGGGGGAAGCAGGCTTGATCCCAGGGCCTTGAGGTCATGACCTGAGCTGAAGGCAGAGGCTTAACCCACTGAGCCACCCAGGCACCTCCCCCCCTTTCTAAGATTATTTATTTTGAGAGAGAGGGAGTGTGTGCGAGTGGGGGGAAGGGGCAAATGGAAAGAGGTCACACACTCCCCACTGAGTGTGTACCCCTCTGTGGGGCTTGATGTCGTAACCCTGAGATTATGACCTGAGATGAAACCAAGAGCTGAAAGCTTAACCCACAGAGCCACCCAGGTGTTCCTGCCATTACTTTCTGATTTATAATCGAAGCTATAAACAGTGATCTGTATTCGCTGTGCACATCTCTTCATCACTCAGTCATCAATCCACTATAGTATGGTCCATACCCTTTGCTTTTTCACATGGTTTTTCTATTTTATCTCTCTTTATCAATAGCACCCTCTCTCTTTATTTTATTTTATTTTTTAAGTAGGCTCCATGCCCAGTGTGGAGCCCAATGTGGGGCTTGAACTCACGTTCCAAGACTGAGACCTGAGCTGAGATCAAGAGTTAGACACTTAACCAACTGAGCCACCCAGGTGGCAACCCCTTTCCTTTTTATAGGTAGGGTCCACACCCACCATGCGTCTTAAACTCACAATTCCAAGATCAAGGGTTGCATGCTCTGACTGAGCCAGCCAGGTACCCCAATGCCCTCTCCCTTTGACCCTCATTTCTATGGGGAGTGTGAAGTTATTCTCACTCCTGGCAGACTAGCTTTTATTGTTTCTAGCAGCTCAGTAGCTATAGGTCTAAGAATGCGGGAATGTGAGGGGACAATACTCTAAGACACTTGTTACCTCCCATGGGTAAATCTGGATGGAAGTATGCCAAAGGACATAGCTGATACCCAGAGCCAGATGTGAATACATCTTTTTATTTGTATGACTGCTTTAGAAATTGTAAGGCAAAGTGGAGCATAAAGAAAAAAAAAACTGTGCTTAGGAAAAAGGAACCATGTATCAGCCGGCAAAGAAGGCTCCCAGTGGCCATGATGAATTGTACATGTTTCCTCCCAACTTGGTGATCTTCAAAGCTTCCCTGGTCTATGGAGTGGTGGAATAGCAGGTTTATTTTCCAGCTTTCCATAGATGAAACCTCTCTGCCTTTCTGAGAACCCACACTGTTAACAATAGAGAGTGCTGGCTCAGTGTCCACGTTCTCTGATGAGTGGAAAAACTTTACATCTGCTAAATTATTCTATTTTTTCTACCTACTGGCAATTCTAAAAGCAAGTTTACTAACCTTTGAAGTCTGGTCTTTGCTGCCATCATCAACTACTATCACCTCATAAGTGAATGTAGGATCTTGCTTCTGTAAGAAACAAAAGTAAAATACCACAATTTGGCATAAATGCCATGAAGAGTTCTGATAAAATTGCAAGGAGTTTAAATAACAATTGTTTTAGTGTGATATGTATAAAAATGAATATAAATTAAGTGTACAAAAACCACATAAAATAAAAAAGCCAAGAACCAAAAAGGAGGAAAGATACTGGACAGGAACAGAAGGCAAACACTGACTGAACATCTGTGAGCCTGTCTCCCTCCTCCCCTGCAACCCACCCCACACCAAATCGGTGTGCAACCTGGTGCTTGTGGGGCTGAGCACTTCTGAGAGACGCTACAATCATGTATGAGAAAAAAGTCCGTGAGGTTAAAGGTTAGTGTAATTCTAACCTGGCTACACTTTTCTTACCCTTATGAACTTCTGACCTGTTTTCTCATTTAAAAAATTCCCAGGGGCACCTGGGTGGCTCAGTCATTAAGCGTCTGCTTTCAGCTCATGTTATGATCCCAGGGTCCTGGGATGGAGCCCTGCATCAGGATCCACGCTCAGCAGGAAGGCTGCTTCTCCCTCTCCCATTCCCTCTATGTCTCTTTCTGTCAAATAAATAAATAAATACAAACAAAATATTAGAAAAACCAAAAAACCCAACCCCTCCACCAAAAAAATTCCTTGTGGCTCCTGTGGTTCTTGTGAATACACATAACAGAAGCATCAGGAGCCTCATATATAATAATAAAGGCTCCATTCCTTCCCTCTTTTATTTTTTCTTTTTAAAAGATTTTATTTTTAAGTAATCTTTACACCCAACATGGGCCTTCGACTCATAATCCCAAGAGTTTCATGCTCCACGTACTAAGCCAGCCAGGTGCCCCTTTCTTTAAATGAATCTTCTATCTTCCTTTTACATGTAAAACCTAAAACCAAAGTAAATCAAAACAATGAATTTTCAAAAAAAAAAAAAAAAAAAAAAAGCCACAAAGCTCATTTGTTTCCTTAAACTCTCCAAGGAGAGTCCAACAGCAACTGATGATACGAAACAAGGACACATATTACTTTTCTTCTCTTTATGTGAGAAAAGAAGAGAAAATAAATGAGGGAAACGCCTCTGACTAATAAAGAAAAACAAGAGCCATTTCACTTTCATTATAAGTCTTTTTTAAATAAATGTCTTTTTAAAAAGTCACAGAAGTAAAAACAGTATCATGGGGCCACACAAAGTCTGTAGACGTACTCAATTTTAAATGTATCATCAGGCAAGAAGATAAAAAGTGGGTGGGAGGGTACATTAGAAATTTCAGCATTCTGTTTGTTCTGGGTTCATCCACCTGCTTCTGGAGGCAGGGAGTCACGTGTTGGGTTTGCTTGCTAACACCTGGGGGTAGGCAGCAAGCTGAACACGGGAGGCCTGGTGACCTTGATGGCCCGGCCATGGCAGGCACTGCCTCTCATAGCAGATCTGGCCTACGATCTTCAAGTTGGTGATCTAGTTTTATTTTTATTTTTTTAATTTTTTTTTTTATTATTTATTTGACGGGGAGATCACCAGTAGGCAGAGAGGCAGGCAGAGAGAGAGGGAAGCAGGCTCCCTGCCAAGCAGAGAGCCTGATGCGGGGCTTGATCCCAGAAGCCGGAGATCATGACTCCAGCCGAAGGCAGAGGCCCAACCCACTGAGCCACCCAGTTGCCCCAATCTAGTCTAGTTTTAAATAGAGACATCATATTGAAAGGAAAAACACAATACCTGTCTCTCCTCTAGATAGCCCAGAGCTTCATCCATCATTACAGGCACTTAAAAAAAAAAGTATGAAAAATTAGTTTTGAAAACGATTTTCCACACCCCCAAACACGCAGTTTACATTTGGAAAAAATCTGAATAGTCTAACAAGCTTCTCCCCCAATAGCTTTTCCCATCTGGAAGGACCGTTTTCCGTTCACATCTGGCTTATGGCTTCTCTAAAATATTTCAGTCCTATGACTTCATGATGTAGACCCAATCCTTTACAGCTACTCTTTGTTTCCCCTCTTATGAACTACAACTAACAACAATGCACTCACTACAGCCCACATCTATTAATGTTCTGGCAAAGAGTAAAGTCCATACTCTCAGTTTCCTTTTCTTCCCAATAAACTGTTACCCATTAAATGAAATCGGGCTTACACCGTTTTTCTTCATTGTATGAAGGCACAACAACAGAGAGCCGTTTTGTAGGTGAGTCCCATATGCTAGGCAATGCTTCCTTCTGTCCTCTGGCATTTAAGAAGAACTTCTCGTCTTCATGTTGATGGAGGTGTGGCATTTTTGTAGCAGTTATAAATGCAACAAAGGAAATCTAAAAGCAGGTATGTTAAATAAGAAATCATGCTATGCTGACTTTTTTTTAGACTTCTTATGTAAGAATACATCATTTACATGATTTTTTTTTCTTTTTTTTTGGTGGAATATTTGCTTTTTGCTTTTAGTCCATTAACTGGACTGGAGGTGACAACAAAATTCAAATCCCTTATTTATGAACTGTCCTTTCTTCCACTGGTAAGGAACTAATGACTTAGGAGACTCCCAATCTGTTCCTACCTGTCATCCCTAGGCTTCTATCATCTCAGATCTAATAGGGAAGTCACGATAGAAATGTAATCTATTTTAAGATGCCCTGAACCTCCAATCCCTGGCAAACACACAGTGAGGTCCCATTCCTACTTGGAGCCTATGTGTGCCAGAGGATTAAGTTCACAGTGCAGGTGGAATGTATGGATGAGGGAAGACCTCCCATGGAGGACTAGACTGACCTAGAATATATAGGGAAGACCCCTCTATCCCCTTAGTAGGGACCAGCAATGCTTAAGAACATATTCTTGACACTTATCCCAGATTTGAATTCAGAATACATTACTTTTTGAAGTATCAAACTTGTAGGCTCTGGCACCATACACTACTGACATTAGGTAGCTCCCTTCCATATTTATTTGTGAACTAGTGTTGGAAATAACCACTCTTTGGAACACTGTCTCTACTGGTACACTTTCTCCTTTTAAAACAGTCATACATTTTTGGAATGCTACTCATTTTTAATGTGGTGACCATTTTTAATATTCCATTGGGTACATACTGAAATTGAATTTGCTCTGATTAGTAGGAACATGGAGGCGGTATCCTGACTAGTGATTATGAGTTCCTTTTCTGCACCCCAGTGTTCAGATTGTGATTTCTAAATTTGGTTTCCTAGTAAAAGGAATCAGTGCTCTTTGTAAGATGCCAGATAATTATGTCATTATTTTGAAAACTTGCCTTTTATCTTACCTTTTATATATGAAAGATATTTCAGAGTAATTGAATAGCTGAGAATGAAACTTTTTTCATTATGGAATTTCAGATAATACATAAAAAAGGAATGATACAATTACAATATTGCAATTTGCAACTCCCAGAGAAATAATGGATTTAGGTTGACAAACTATAGAATTGGTGAGTCAGGCTAACAAAACTCCTGAACCCCTGGATCCGTCTTAACACCGGAGAAAATCATATATTATGAGCCTTCTGATATGATACGAGACAAAGTATTCAGCATCAGTCACATACTTTTTTTTATTAAAAAACTCAAACATGCATTCGTTAAGTCTCTAAATGTTACTATCAGTTTATAGGAAATTCAGGAGACAGACTAAGATGTTCAAAGTCACCAATGGGATGAAATCAATAAAACCCAGATTCTGAGAAATTCTACAGGACAAATGACCACTTATTAAAGACAAGAGGAAAAAAAAAAAAGAAAAACAAAGTGTTACAGATTAAGAAACTTGAGACATCAACAGAGTGCTAAGTGTATGTAAATGCTTAATCGAAAAAAATGACTATACTAAAACATACATGAGGTATCTGAACTGACAGGACACTTAAAATCACTGAATAATGGTTAAAAATTTTTAAGACTCCATTATAACTTTATTATGGTTATATTTAAAAAGGGGGGGTCTTTAGAGATGAATGCTGTGGGTTTACAGATAGAATGTTTTGTCTTGGATTTGCTTCAGAATAATTCAGAAAGGAAGCGGGGTGAGGAAGACTATGTATGGAAAGTGTGGATATATATGAAACAGTTTTTGTTGTTTTTTTTTTTTTTAAAGATTTCACTTATTTATTTGACAGACAGAGATCACAAGTAGGCAGAGAGGCAGGCAGAGAGAGAGATAGAAAGAGGGAAGCAGGCTTCCTGCGGAGCAGAGAGCCCGATGCGGGGCTCGATCCCAGGACCCTGAGATCACGACCCGAGCCGAAGGCTGCAGCCCAAACCACTGAGCCACCCAGGCGCCCCTGTTGTTGTTTTTTTATAATGATTTCCTGCTGCAGCTTTTTAAATAAATGAAGTTCCACTAGCTGTCTGACATTTTCACACATAAGCTCTTCTCTCCAATCAGTCTCATCAAAAGAAGCTAATGATGATAACATTTATGAGAGCATTGCTTTAAAGATCACATGAGATAACCCCCTGTTAAACACTGAATACAACCCCCAGCATATTATAAATTCTTTGTAAATGGTAGCCCTTATAATCACTTCAAGCTAGTGGGATCAAATACTTGCAGTACACCCTCATAATGCACCCATTTAACTCCGTGCAACAGATAAGATTCAACAAGCAGATTCAATCCAGGCGTCTATCAAAATTCTGCCCCATCCAAAAAAAAAAAAAAGGTGACTTGCTCAAAAACCTGAATACCCCTGAAATCTTCATATACCGCTAAGGGAGAGAGAGGACTCCTTTCTCACCCAGGCACAAACAGGACACATTGCTTTTTCTCTATTAAATTGTTTCTACTCACTGAGTTTGCAAACCTGGCAAGATGGAAGAATGGCCTTCCTTAGCAGTGCTATCTGGGGACGAACTTGAGTGTCTAAGAAGCTGAAACCTCTCCATGTAGGAACTGGATGGCAGGCTCATTCCAAATTACATGGAATGTAATTTCTCGTAAGTGAGAAAGCTCACTCGGCAAACTGTTACTTATGTACGAGCAAGTGTTTACAACGTTTCTATTTCCAGAGTAATGGCAAAGAAAATAAGTCTGAATTCTCCTTTAGAGGCAGCGAATATAGGATGTTTAATTTTGGGTCATAACGACTCCCAGACATATGGTAACACTAGGCCTGTGTGTCTTGGTCTTACTGTGTCCCCTGTCCCCTGGTTGGTCTTCTTGATCCATTGATTTATTCCGATCTGTAACAGATGGCTCTCGTCAATGCTCTGTCACCACCTTCTATCTGCTTAACCACATCAGGAAAAGGTTGAGTCCAGGGAGCACGCACATCCCGGGAGCTCAAAACCTTCCCGGGTGGAACCAGAGCTGCATAGGCTGCAGATCCGGGAGAAGTCTTGGAGAGGTCGGGACTGACAGGGCGGGTGGACCGAGGTCCGGGGACCGAGGGACGAGTAGAGACTGGGTGAGCACGTCCCATAGTGAACAAAAGTACAAGGTTCTGGGCACAGAGGGAGGTAAAGCTCCAAAATAAAAATAAAGAAGGGAAGAAAGGGGGTGTGAAATTCTAGGAGAGGAAATCCCGGGGTCAAGGCTTGGGAGAAGCGTGGTGAGAAGGGACACATCGAAGAGTGAGTGGGCTGTGCGGCGGAGAGGATGCGTTGCGGCCGAGTCTCCAAGACAGCAGGGAGCCTAGGCCCGCGTCGGTCCCCCATCCCTCTCCTCACCAGTATCAGGGCTGCGGCCGCCAGCGCCACGCCGAGCACCGCCAGCTGCAGCAGGAGCGAACTCATCCTCCATGCCCAGGTCGCCGCCCTACCCTACCCAGCACCTACACACACGCGGAAGCGCGGCCGCTCCGCCCCGCCTTCCGCCGGCAGAGGGTCCTCTCCGGCCCGGCGCCCGCCGCCCACAGCGCCCCTCGCGGCAAGGAGACAAACACGCAGCTCTTCGGAGCGAGGCTCTGCGGTGGAAAGGCAGGCGCCGCGTTCCACTGCAGGGTTGGCACAATCGGCAAGTAAAAATACAGAATGTCCACTTAATTTGAATTTTAGGTAAGCAATGGACAGTTTTTTGACAGCCTTGTTAAAATACAATTTACAAACCATACAACCCATTCATTGAAAAGGTTTTGGTATATTACACGAGTTTTTAAAAAGTGTGATACAACAATAAATTTGCCAATTTAACCTAAATGTGCAATACAGAGTGGTACTAATTACATTCACAATTTTCTGCATCCATCACCATTATCTATTTCTAAAACATTCTTCACTGTTCCCAACCCCTGGTAATAACTAATTACATGTACTATTTGGCATATACTCATAGAAAAAAAATTCTTTTATTTGACATTCAAATTTAATTGTCTGTGTTGTACTGTGGCAACCCTACCTAGGAGGGAGGTGGAGGCTCTGAGCCACAGCACAGCCTACAATACAAGGCGCTCCTTTGGAGCCCGCTCCGGGGACCTGGCAAAGTGTAACTTGGTGCGGATAATGAGCGCACAGAAAGTTTACATAATTCTTCAGTAACTTGGAAGGAGAGGCCCAGGGCCCAGGCCAAGACGGAGGCGGGAAAGGGACGCAGAAACTTTGAAATAATGCTCCCACACTCAATACTAAAATCTAGGAAATAAGGTCAGTTTTCTCTTAAACCCTTGAACTACCAGAGTGTTTCTAAAGAGCCACACTCGTCTCTTTCATAAGAGCAGATTCGTCACAAACGCATCCAAAGCAAAGAAGCCTGGAGGTGTGCGGAGCTAGAAACCACGGGAGCAAAGGTGGGCCGGAAACCACCTTCCCCACGCCCAGCCCCCTGCGTCTGCGGCAAGCCGGCAAAGAGCGCAGGCGTCCCTGCCGAAAGTTTGGGGGCGGTGTAGACCCGCGGCCCCGAGGCCCCGAGTCGCCCGGCGCAGGCGCACGCGCGCGGGCGGGAAGATGGCGGCCGGGTTCAAGTGAGTGTTGGCGGCCCGCGGGCGCGTGTTTGTGCTTTGGCGGTTGGAGGTTTCCTTTAACCCTTCGCTGGGATATTTTTCACCTGGAGGCCACCCTGCTAGATTCCCATTTCTTTCCCCCACGGAAGTAGGCGACGGGCGGAAGGACCTGGAGGTGGTCGTTGTGAAAGGAAAGGGGGCTTTTTCTCTGCAGTGAGACGGGAGATGGAAGGGACTGTGTACAGAGTTCAGTACCCGCGACAAGCGCTTGTGGCTTGGTGTAGTGGATGTGCGGCCCCAGGGAACCCGCTGTAATCTTTTAAAATATGTTCTATCAGAACCACATGCCACCCTGTGCTTTGTTTCCTCCGTGGTTTATTTCTAAAAGGATTGTGCCTTGTTCCGAAGGTTTTACTTAAGCCTTTTTTTGTGCCACGCTGGTGAAGCCTGTAGATTTTTGTCCTCAGAGTTAAGTTTTTAAATGGATAAAATACATAAGATTCCAAAGGAAAACTATTGTATTGACGCAGCTATCTTCTATTTGTATAAATTCCTAGTTCTTGATATAGTGATATATACGTGCTCTTTTTAAAAATGCACATTCTTAAACAAGTTCTGCTGGGGAGTCTAGTAACATCTGGAATTCCAAAGTTTGCACATAAGCTTCGACAACTATAAAGTAAAAACGAAAACATTTAATCTCTGTGGTTGTTAAATTTGCAGGTACTAATGTATTACACAAAGGCTTATTACCTGCAGTCAAAATTGGAGGATATGCTAAATTTCAGTTACAGGATAGTGAAAATAAAGATGTAATTTTTAAATGTTAAGAATCCCTGCTTCAGAGCGAAAGTGACATTATTTTAACAATTGGATTAATTCTTTTAAAGATGCCCAAAGACTCTGGGCTCCAACCTGTAACTTTAAGATTAGAGTTAAGGACAGCAGTTGAGTGTGATTACTACTGCAAGAGTACCTCTTTTTAATAGTTACATGTGGCAACAAAACATCAGAATTCGTGAAAGAAACTTCGTAACAAATTGGGAAGATTTATGCTGCATCATCACACTCCTAAAATCTTTGCCATTTTCTGGATTTATGTTAAGATCCATTAACTTACCTCAGATATAATTTTTAACATGTTTCAGAACTGTGGAACCTCTGGAGTATTACAGGAGATTTTTGGTAAGTAAAGATGGTTATGTACAGGTTGTACCTTTTGATAACAGTATCCTATGCTTCTTTTCAAATTATGTAAATTAATGAGGTTTATTGTGTTTTTCCTGGTGTGTATAAAATACATAGACGTAATTTACTTTATGTAAATTTATTTATTTAGAAAGAGAACTGCCGTCCTGATGGAAGAGAACTTGGTGAATTCAGAACCACAACTGTCAACATAGGTGAGGATATTTTGAATTCTAAAATAGAATGAAATTGCTACAGACTTTTTTAAATGTATTTTTACTTGTGATGTTTTTTAAACTATTGTTTCAATTGTTACATTCTCTTTAAATTTTGAAGTGACTGTAAAGTGTTTCCTCCCCTTTCTTCCTTCAAAACCTCCAAGACATCGTTTTCTTGTATCTTACACTTAACTTTCTGTTGTGAACACGGAATTTTCTAGTTTAACCTGTATGACATTCTTGAGTTTTAGACTGACCATTTAAACAATATTTGAGCCAAATTCTACCATATATAAGGGAACCCAGTGATTCTGTGTTGAGGTCTTTATCTGCAGAACAGTTCTATGACCGAATGAAAATGATTCGCTCAAATTCAAGAACAGGTGAATAATTTCTAAAACACTAGTACTTTAAAATAGTCACATCATTTACAAAAGACTTGAGCTAGGAATAAATTTACACAAGCAACTGAGATATATAGCAAGATAAAATTATATGTAGAAAATGAACACTTTCCATGGACTTTTTCATTTTATTATCTTTTCAGGTTCAATTAGTACTGCAGATGGTTCTGCTTTAGTGAAGCTGGGAAATACTACAGTAATTTGTGGAATTAAGGCGGTAGGTTTAATATGTCTTACTGGGATATGAATTACCAAATTAGCTTCAAGTTATTAGATTGTAATTTTTACACCTGTATTTCTGTTGACTCGGCAGTTTTTTAGTATGTTTCATTTCTTAAGAGCTTTCATCTTTAAGTAGATTAATACTCAAAATGGATTAAAAATAACCCAAGTCCAGGGACTTAATTTATGAACGTGCATCAAATAGGCTGAAATGAAACCATTTCAAAAATCCTCACTACCTTTAATTCTTTAAGAATTTAATTGTTATTGAGGAGATTTTTGGTGACATCCCTTTATCCAGTGATAGCATTTAATCTGTGCAAATGATGTAGAAAATTGGGCCTACTCCAAAGAAAGCTTGAGGGAGTAACTGTTTACTGAATACCTTTTATGTACCAGGTACCTTAAATTAGGTGCATTAATACAGAATTACCAGTTTAATCATGAGAACAGTCATTTGAAGTATAATTTGTCTTCTGTTTTACATGAGGTTCAGTAACTTATCCAGGAACAGAACTAGAACTGTAACTTTGACTCCAAAGGTTGTGCTTTTTTTACTGTGTTGCACTATGAATTACTTAACCTTCAGATTTTTCCTCAGGGTGCTAAAGCTGGGGTGGTATCTAACAGTATGATCTGAGCACTTAATTGTTGCCAGCTTTTATGCTGGGGACATAACATTATCTCATTTGACCCTCACTGAGAATCTCTAAAAGTAGGTCATCATTAACTTCTCATTTTGCATATGAGAAAGTTGAATGGTAAGAGGTTATACAATTTGACTAAAATCTCTCAGCCAAAAAGTATGGGTCTGACATTTGAACCAGGCTGAGTTGCAGACTTTTGCTCTTAATCACTTTATCACTTCCTATATTTGGCTTTGTAAGGGATCACTTTGGGTTTAAATTTAGATTCTTTGCTACTAAATGAAAGAAAACAAATTAACGAATTTTTTTTTTTGAAAGAGCCCCATTTAATTTTGGTTTGTAGCACTAGAATCTAGAGAGCTAAGCTATGCTGCCTTTTTAATCTTGCAGACCTAATAGGATTTGTAACAATGTCCATATAGCCTGATAGGACTCCCTGATAAGCATAGTAGATGGTCTTGATGTAGTTAACTAGCTAAGATGATGGTCTTTGCTAAAGGTTTTTATAACTGATTGCTGTCTTCACAATTATTAAGTAGCTTCTTTCATAGGAAGTTATTTGCTTCTTTAGGAATTTGCAGCACCACCAACAGATGCCCCTGATAAAGGATATGTTGGTAAGTTAAATGGTTTTGTAATTTTAATACAAAAACTTTTAACACATTTAATGGTAATATTATAGGTCAGTCCTAGTAGCTGAGTTGAAGATAATATAGAAGATTCAGAAATACATAGGAATGGGGCAGACAGTCCTGAAAAGTTTAATTAGAAGATAGCCTAATAGCAAGATACAGAATTTTTGTAAAATTTTCAGCTTTGCATACATTCAGATATCAACCAAGAAAGTAGAATCTCTTAGGAAAGGGTCATAATTGCAAACTTTTATGTTCCCTTAAGTATTCGTCATTTATACCACTATGCAACTTTCTTCTTGCCTTGGACCATCTCTTCTTTATGGTAGGTACCAGCATTTTAAAAATGCAGGCACTTGGGTAGGAGTGTAGAGGCTATCTGCTGTTACAGAATGAGGTATTTTGGAAGAAATCTTATTTTTCGGAAGGATTTAGGATTGAAGCCTTCCTTAACATCCTTTTATATTTTTGGTATTTGTCTTGGGGCAAAAAAAAAGTTGGAAGTAGATTTTATCTAAGCCTGAGAGTATTAAAAAGATCAAAAAGAAATAACTGATGTGTTATGCTTTCCACTTGGCAAATTTATCTATGGCTATAGTCCCATTTGCAGTGGATTGAGAATACCTTTAACACTTCCATAAACCAGAGGTAAAGTTTAGTTCATAGCTCCAGAGTGTTTCTTTCAGTTCCTAATGTGGATCTACCACCTCTGTGTTCATCGAGATTTCGGTCTGGACCTCCTGGAGAAGAGGCCCAAGTGGCTAGCCAGTTCATTGCAGATGTCATTGAAAAGTAAGATTATTCTGAACATTTGACTGTCATTCATTTTCAGATGTTTTTTGACCTTTCATTTATTGTGCTTATTATTAAATCCAAGTTCACAGATAATTCAGAAAGAAGACTTGTGCATTTCTCCAGGAAAGGTAAGATGAATAAAAAAGCTATAAGGTTTTATTAATTCTGAATTGTTTTTAGAGAAAGAGCAGGGAAATTAAAATAATAAGCCAGTGGCCTTAAATATGAATGTCCTAAGATGGAATTTGGTTAGCTTACTCTGTAACTATCTAAATAAACCATGTAGTTCTTAAAGAAAAAAAAAAAAAAGTTTTGAGTAATTTATTACCTAACTGGGAGCTACTTTTTAAGCTGAGGTAACTTTTTTTCCCTTTTGCAACAAATAATTCAGTCACTTGTTTATTCCATATAGATTAGTATCTGATCAGCTGATGTGTTTAGAGTAAATCTGCACTATACATTTCAAGTCTAAGACTTAGAACAAAATCGACTATAACTTAGAGGCTTTTCCTCTTCAATTATATACAGATTTATTAGCATTGTAAAGCCTAGCCATTTCATATGTTAAGGTTTCTAGGGGAAAGTATGTTTTGGACTTCATTTAGGACTTCCAAAAGCATTTCTTTTATCTGGTAACTTAGCAGCAAAAATAGAAATTCTTCCTACATCTGTAGCTTTCAGTGGAAATCTAGATGTTACTTGTCAGTTCGGTAGTTAAAAGCCAGTTTTGTTTTGTGTTTTTTTTTTTTTTTAAACCAAACCGGTCTACTTTGTTGGTAATATACTTTGTAGAGTTTGTTTGTTTTTAAGTTTTTGAGCCTTAAAGGTTATCATGCTTGTCTAATCAAGGATTCTGTGGTTTGTAACTTAAAACAAATACCATGTTCTACCCCCACTTCGTATAAATTCTGTTTTAGCTTTCTTGGGTTCTGTACTGTGATATCATTTGCCTCGACTATGATGGGAACATCTTGGATGCCTGTACATTTGCTTTGTTAGCAGCCTTAAAAAATGGTAAGCAACCTTAATAAAAGACACAATTCCTTCTTGGTGTCAGAATATTATTTTGTTAAACTTATCAGTAAACTTTTTAAAGTTTTTGTTAATGTTTAGTGATTGATCATTCACGAGAAACCATGTTTATATCCACTAAATTTGCCTTAATTATCCTAATTAAAAAAATACTTCTGGGGCACCTGGGTGGCTCAGTGGGTTAAGCTGCTGCCTTCGGCTCAGGTCATGATCTCAGGGTCCTGGGATCGAGTCCCGCATTGGGCTCTCTGCTCGGCAGGGAGCCTGCTTCCCTCTCTCTCTCTCTGCCTGCCTCTCCATCTACTTGTGATTTCTTTCTGTCAAATAAATAAATAAAATCTTTAAAAAAAAAATACTTCTAAGTTTTTAAGGAGGGAAGAATAACTAAAGCATAGAAACCTGTATTTCTTAGAGTGAGAGACTTACTTCATGTATTTGCCTTTTTCTAGTACAGCTGCCAGAAGTTACTATAAATGAAGAAACTGGTTTAGCAGAAGTTAATTTAAAGAAAAAAAGTTATTTGAATATTAGAACTCATCCAGTTGCAACTTCCTTTGCTGTATTTGATGAGTAAGTTAATCAGATGTATAAAATATTATGTAATTAAGGTAATGGATTGTTACTCAGCATTCTTTTTAGGAAATAACCTAAGGTGACCATACATTCTAGTTTGCCCTGAACATCTAGGTTTATAACTGTTGTCCCTGCAGAATTATTATTAGCTTTGCCTTATACTTTGAAAACCATTCTGATTTGAATTTTGTGTTCTGTTTCTTGGTTTTCTTATTCCTGTGTAATATTAATCTTCTTAATTCTTTCACAGAAGATTTACCTTAGACTACCTTCTGTATTTGTGAAGGACTTTATTAGTATATTTATAAATTGAAACAAAGATTCTTACATGTAGTATAATGTTAGGTTGCTATTAACATTTCTGGTTTCCCACCAGGTCTATTTCAGTGCTTAAATCAGGTATCAGTTCCTAAGCTAAAAGGCTGGAAGTTCATTTTATTCTTTGTATATAAAATTTGTTCTATGGATCAGTAATTTATATTTTTCTTGTATTATAAATAGCACTCTGCTCATAGTTGACCCTACTGGAGAGGAGGAACATCTGGCAACTGGAACCTTAACAGTAGTAATGGATGAGGAAGGCAAGCTATGTTGTCTTCACAAACCAGGCATGTTCCTTCCATTTCAAACCTAAACATGTAAAATAAAAAGTCAGTGTGAGCTTCTCTGTATTAGGGGGCACCAAATGGAATATGAGAGGTTTTATTGTTTACTGCAGTTTCTTTGTTATCTCAAATTCCTTAATCTATTTTTGTCTGTCAGTGGTTCTTAAAACTTATGGTATGCATCAGAATCACTTGCAAGTCTTGTTAAAACACAATCTGCAAATCTTGGAATAGTCTCACTGGCTTACATTATTGAATTTTTTGTCTTGATACTTGATGTTGATTTTTTTTTTACACAAAAGTATCAACATCAAATGATGCATGTGATGTAAAATGATAGACACTGAAAGTGTTGTTACAATAATTTTTCAGGTGGAAGTGGGCTGACTGGAGCTAAACTTCAGGACTGTATGAGTCGAGCAGTTACCAGACACAAAGAAGTAAAAAAACTGATGGATGAAGTAATTAAGAGTATGAAACCCAAATAAACAACCACCACATTTCCAAAACAGATTTGTAAAAACTGTATTTGTTACACTGTGCACAAACCTTTTATACTAAATAAATATCAAACTACATTCTTCAGAAAGATGTTTCTAGTATTTCTTAGGTCACTTCCGTATGTAGTATGTACAGTGAAACCATTTTTAAAAAGCAATGACTTAGGCAAACCAACCCTAATGGTTCGTTAAACCATTCCCATTTTTAATTAAAAGTCATAGGGTTGTGCTTCTGTATAAAGTTTGTACATCTAGCAGTGTAAAATACTGACACATTTGAATAAACAAAACAAAAAATGGAAGTAGAAACTCAGAATCTTTTGATTCAATGCTCTTATGGTTTTAAAAAAGAGAGAAAGAAAAGCGAGACTCAGAATTTTGGAGTGGTTGGTGTGCCTCTCTTCATTTTACTTTTTGACTGGCTGCCTGTATGCCGATGACGATGTAGCTGAGCTGTTTGTGCTGCTGCTGCTGCCATAGCCATTTGATGCTGTAAGAATCGCAACTGCTGCAAAAGGGAGGGGAAAAAAAAGTCAAGTTATGTTAAATGCAGGCAGGTATGGAAAGGTGCTTTTCATGAGAGATGAAAACAAAACTGAAAGGGAGAAAGCACCAAGATAACAAAAAGGGACTATACCACACTGAGACAATGCACAGTCAAACAGCACCAGTGGCACAGAAGCCTGCTGAGGGCTTTAAAAATGGGTTCTTGGTAAACTTCAAAAATATTTCTGTTACTTTGCCCTGTCAGTCTGTATTGTAGTAACTCAGCAACTTCAGTTACTATTTTGTTGTATGATAGTTTATAGCAATATAAAACCACCCTGCATTATCAGAGATAGTCAACTATAATATGCGAACTTCCTACAATCATGGAGTAACATTTTTCTAAAACAGGTATGACATTTACTAATAGGAACACTGGTATACTTGCCTTTTTCTGCAGTACAATATAAAAAAGTTAACCATTGGCACTTACAAATGTCTCTGTTTCAAAAAATACTGCAAACTACAAGATGTATGTTGATGTGCCACCAGCACTTCATGAAAGATTTTAAATCAGGAAGAGTATGGCTTAAATGTACAAGATATGTTCAGTGCTCCAAGTTGACTGGCTAAAATGTCAGACTTTTAAGTAAAATTTGCTAAATTATTTACCTACTACTGTATAGTCTTAAAAGACAGTAAAATAAAACTAGAGTAAGGTATGTTGAAGTACTTTTGGAGCAGAGTATCTTTAAAATGTAATCAGAGTGAAGTTGCTGGATTACTTGTATCTGTTGCTGCTGCTGTTGAAAGGCAGAGGAGAGCTGGAATCTCTGCTGAGGAAGGCTTTGCTCAGGTCTGTTCTCGGCAGAGCCAAGCTGAGACAACACTACAGAGAGGAGAAGGGGAAAGCAGGCCAGTCAAAAAGTTTGAAGGCTACCAGGGTTAGAAAAGGACAACACAGAAAATGAAATTATAGAAAAGTTATCAGTATGATTAATCTTAAGTATCAAATCACAGACATTTGAGAATAAATTTAGTATAGTCTCCTGTTAGTTGAGGGTACCACTGATTTTAGAATCTCCTGGATATGAAAGGGAAGGGAGTGCCAAAGCACTATATCCCTTTCCCTGCATCACAATGAAATTTGATACTAGTGCTATTTTGTTGAGAAGGCTTTCTTGCAAAAACATAAAATACAGTATGTTGTTTTAAAATCTAATCAATGAGGTAGGAAAGGAGTGAGAGAAGTCCAATCTACCATAATGATAAAACTGGTGGATAAAAGCTTTAAACAAAAGATGCTGCAATCAGTTTCAGACTACATTACTAGCCAACAACGGTACTGAACTGAGACTGCAATATTTTCTTTCTTTTCAAGTTGAGGGGTAGTGTGGGCAGAGTATTCAGTTTAACCCCCTCAATGTACAGATGAAAAAACCCCAGGTCAAGATGGTCTAAGTGACTCACTCAAAAGTAATTACTGACAGGTCTAGTGCTAGAAACGTTCTCATGATTTTTCAGCCTAGAATTCTTTCCACTAAAATATACAACAGCCATTTTAGGAAATTTATAACTTGGGTGCTAAAGGTTTATGATCACAAATTTCCATCTGGAAATTCACAAGCTCAAAATAGGGCATTATGTAAGATCCTGCTTATTCTAAATTCAGACACTGGGAGTTGTAGAGATAGGACAGTTATGCCCAGTGATCATTCAAAATGTTGACATGTTTGTTCACTCAATCCTCAAACTCTATCATAGCTTACTTATACATATGGCTTAGTAACTTAAATGTAAAAGTTATAATTACTGTCATTAAGTGACAAGGTATCTTCATTAAAGGTAAATCTTTGGTTCACCATTTACTGCTGGAAGTGGTGAACAGTCATTTTAGTATAATCTCATTTTTTTAAACAAATGATAAAAGTGGCTTATAAAACTTATGCTGACCATTAAGTCTTGATTCACGTAATTGGCAAGCTACCAGAATGAAACCAAAGATTATGCAATCAAGAAAAATGCAGTCTCAATAACCCAGGAGAACTGAAGATTTAACAGTTTTGGTAGCTTCCTAGTAAGTTGGATAATTGGATAAAATTTTACCAACTGTAATGTGAAGAAACTCCAACTGCTATTAATGTATGTAGGTAAAAACACTTTTAATCAACTGTCATATTAACAAAAAAACTGAGAGCACCATCAATCAACTTAACAGTTCATGCATTAAATAGAACCGTATTTTTTCTGTCATTACTGCTTGTAAGAGAAGGAAAAGAAATAATTAAAATATTCAGATCCCTATGTGATCAGTTATTTTTAGTAAATTCAACATATAAAGGTATAACGATACCAACCAGCTGCCTGTGACTGCATGAAACTTCCTACTCCAGCAAGGTTAATAACAGCAGCATGCTGAGCAGATAAGGCCTGTTCTTGACTAGTTGAACCTTGTTCAGAACCCTGAATAAAAAAATAATACGTGATTGTACAAAAAGAAAAACAATTTTGAGTTGGTAAATTTTTTTTTCCCCCGATATGGTGAAAAATACCAACATTAGGTCTTGTAAAAAGAGTACCAAAGTGTTCACAGACTGGCAATTCACATAGTAAAGATGGTACAGTCACTTTCAAACTGACCTACATGTTCAACTCAATTCCTTTAAAAATCCCAACATGTGCTTTTTTTCTCTGTATCTAGACAAGATAATACTAAAATTTAGATTGGAAAAAAAAAAGATCTAGAAAAGCAGTTTTGAAAAATAAAATGGGAGGAACCACACTGCCTGATTTTAAGACTTACTATATAGTCTATACTAATCAAGACAGTGTGGTACCAACACAGAGATAGATACATAGATAGATGGAAGAGAATAGAGAACACAGAGAGCCTTGAAATTATTATCTTAACACAAAGATGCAAAGGTAATTCAACTAAGGATAGCTTTTTCAACAACAATAGCAATTGGACAATGATCCCTTTCACCCTCTAACCTAAATCTTACACCTTAAATAAAAATTAACTGGAATAGATCACAGATGTAAATGCAAAGTCATAGAACTGTTAGAAAACAACAAAGAGAAAATCTCTGGGCCACAGGGCTAGGTGAGGCATTCCTAAAACATAAGGCATGATAAACTGGTAACTCAGACTTCATCAAAACTAAAAACTTTTGCTCTGAAAAAGACAACCTTTGCTACAACCTACAACTGTGACTGAAATATCATTTTAGTAAATAACATTAAGTCAAACATTTAAAAAGTTATAAGACCTTTATCTGGAGAGGATTTACTTGGATATTGATTTAAAAAGGAGCAAAAGGACCTTAGCAGACATTTCTCCAAATAAGATATATGAACAACCAGCAAGTATATGAAAAGATGTTAAAAGACATTAATCATTAGGAAAACACAAATCACAATGAGCTATTACCTTACATTTATTAGGATGGTTAGTTACTATTAAAAAAAAGCCCCCGGAAAATAACAAGTGTCAAAACTTGTGAGGATATGGAGAAACAGAAACCCTTGTGCACTGTTGGGGAGAATGTAAAACAGTATAGTCATATGGAACAGTATGCAGGTCCCTCAAAAAATAAAAAAATCCCACCTCTGGGTATTATCCAAAAGAACTGAAAAGCAGGGACTTAAAGAAAAAAATAAAATAAAAAAAAATAAAAAAGGCAGGGACTTAGCTCTTTGTACACCCATTTTCACAGCAGCATCATTCACCACAGCCAAAAGATGGAAGCAATCTAAATGTCTATTGAAAAATGAATGAATAAACAAAACGTGGTATATATATATACAATGGAGTATTATTCAGCCTTTAAAAGTAAAGAAATTCTGACACACATCTACAATATGGAATAACTTTGGGCACATTATGCTAAGTGAAGTAAACCAGTCACAGAAAGACAAATACTATCTAGAGTAGTCAAATGCAGAGAAAACAGAAAGGAGAATGACAGCTGTCAGGGCTAGTAGGAGAGGGAAATAGGAAATTATTATTTAATGGGTACAGAGTTTCAATTTTGCAAGAGGAAAATGCTGTAGAGATTGGTTGCCTAACAATATGAATATACTTAACATGCATATTTAAAATGATGAAAATGGCAAATTATATATTACGTGTATTTTACTGAAGATGGCAAATTATTACATGTATTTTACGATAATTTTAAAAAGTACAAATCAATTTTATATCCAGCCAAGTAATCCTTCATGTGTTGAAGAATAATGAAAAATTGTTTTGAATGTACCCTTCCTGAGAATCTACTAGAGGATGAGCTTAACCCAGCCAAGACTTAACTGGGAAATCTTTGTGAACTAAGAGAGACTCTGGGGGTGATGGAACCCAAGAATCAGTACTTTTAGTTCCCTGATGATTCCAAAGTGTAGTGAGGGTTCACAAAAACTTGTAGTTCCTTCTCCTTTAATTTACTGCAGTTCTTACTCAATTTCGTTCTGTTTAACAATATACAAATATTTATTTAAGTCTATCTTTCCTTTGCCCTAAGCTTCATGATAATATGGACATTTCTATTCCAACAGAGACAAAACAGTGCAAACAGAAGTATGATTACTGGGCAAAAAATGTATGGGCTACAGGGGCAGAAAAAGAATTTGAAATAGGTACCCAATAACTGACCACTGCTACTGATAATAAAAGCAGAACAAGAATTGTCTGTCTGAACTAAAACCATGTCAAATATGGTTGGAATTAAAAAAAAAAAAGTTACAATTCTGTAATACAAAGAAATAAAGGGCTGGAAAGCACATACCTGCTCCCCTGGCTGTTGAGGACTAGAAGTTGTAGGTTGCTGAGGCTGCTGTGGTGTAAACTGAGAGAGCTGCTGTTGCTGCTGCTGCAGAGTGTTAAAAATGAGTGAACCACCTGGAAGCTTTAAAGAAGAACCAATTAGCTCATTTCACATTTTTTTTTTAAGGTTTTTTTTTTTGTGTGTGTGAAATTTTTAAATTTCACAGAGAGAGACTGTGAGAGAGGGAATACAAGCAGGGTAGTGGGAGAAGGAGAAGCAGGCCTCCTGTGGAACAGGAAGCCTGATGTGGAGCTTGATCCCAGGACTCTGGGATCATGACCTGAGCTGAAGGCAGACGCTGAATCGACTGAGCCACCCAGGCACCCAAAACTTTATTTCATAAACACTTTCAGAAGATTCACTATGTATCAGGCATTCTTCTGTGGATTGAGGAAACAGATGAACAAAAACCAAACCAAACCAATACTCCTGCCCTTTAAAAAAATGTATTTAAAAGCAATTTTTAATCACTATTACTTTAGACTCTCACACAGGTAAGTAATCTCAAACACCTATGATTTTGCTTAATAATTAGCTATCCAAATATACATACTGCTTTTACTCTTCTTACACATCAATATAAAACAGCATTAAATGCATTACAAAGTATAAACAAGAAACTAGTGATATGTATATGTATATTAATGTATATATGTGTATATGTATATTAATATATGTATATGTATAAAGAAAACTTCTCTAGTTTGTTCTAGCTTAACCAAAACCCACATATGCATTAATTTTTATATAACACAGTAAGGAATTCTAAAGCTGTAATGGAAGTACATTAGATAGCCATATTTTTAGTTTAGAGGTATTAACTTGCTGTTTTGTCATTCTGTACCTAAACTGCTACCAAAAAAACCCCAAACAAAAAACCCAAATACTTTTTTAAAGCATCCAGAAAACTCCATGTTAAATATTAAAACTATGGTTTTCAAATGTGTTAGGAAGTAAATGGTCTTCCCTTTATTCTGTACAGGTTTAAGGGAAGACCATTTACTTCCTAATGCATTTAAGCTATAGTAATCTCCCTTCATGCATGGTTTTGCTTTCCCTGGTTTCAGTTACTACAGTCAAACGAAGTCCAGAAGCAGGATGATCTTCCTGACATGGTCAGGTCAAGAGGAGCCTAACACTACATCACAACACCTATGTCATTCACCTCACTTCATATCAACTAGGAATTTTATCATCTCACAGTACAAGAAGGGTAAGGATAGTACCCTGTACTTGAGAAACCGTAGTTACAAAACTTCTATTACAGTATACTTATTATCACTGTTCTATTTTATTATTGTTAATCTCTTACTATGTCTAATTCACAAATAAACTTCACTGAAGGTATTGTGAAAAACAGAAATGACTGATTAGAGTCAGGAAGCTCAATATCAATTATACGAAAACTGTCAATTACAGATCCTAACAAAAGAATCCTCAACAGGAGAAAAAATCTTAAGTGACAGGCCCCGGCAGGGAAAGAGGTACACTGCATTTCCAATAAGAAATCAGCCATCCCTATGAGAAGCTGTCATCAGCTTCTCATCACCTGAACTCTTGCTTTTCTCCAAAGCACTTCATTCAAAATAACCTTCTCCACTTCCTCCTCCATCATAAAATAACATTCCCCTCTTTCGTTTGTTGAACTTCCCTATGGTTTTGCTACAGCTTATTTGGCCCAAAAAGCAATTCTCTGTTATTCCCAAATAAAACCATTTTGCTGGTAAAATAACTTGAGTTTTATTTTTAAGGTTAACAGTATGTATGTAGAGGAAAAAACAGTATATACAGGGTTTTGGTTCTATCCATGTTTTAGGCATCTGGGGGGTCTTGAAAATGCATCTTCCTGGGATAATAGGGGACTACTGTAGAAGCACTTTGAAGTCATTAAGAAGTCCAAGCAAATAAAAATAAATACCCAACTACAGAACTCTTAGATCTGCATAGCCAAAAAAAAAAAAAGGGTGTCCTCAAGTCACTATCTCTAAACCTCATTGTAGGAAAATTTGGATTTAGAATAGGTCAACTGTTCCTTCCTCAATCAGTTAAGATAATAAATAAATGCAGCAAAATGTAAGTAACTTAAATGTAGCCTTACTCATTATAATTAGTGCTATTAAAGAGCAATATGCAAAGAAGTTGGCTAAATAAACCAGTATGATCTGTGGTCTGCTGATACTACAAGTAGACTGTGCTGTGATTACATTCCATAAATACAGACACTATTTGCATTTTGTGTAAGAAATTTTTTTTTTTTTTTTAAGTTTTGGCTTGAAATATACTTCCTGATTTGTTATTCCTAAAAACCAGGTTGAGTTGATTTGTCTGGTACTGTTCCTTTTTTAAATTTTACTTATTTGACAGAGAGAGAGAGCATGCACACAAGCAGGGGGAGCAGTAGGCAGAGGGGAAGGGAAAAGCAGGTTCCCTGCTGAGCAGGTCTGAAATGGAGCTAGATCTCTGGACGCTGGAATCATAGCCTGGGCCTAAAACAGATGCTTAACGGACTGAGCTACCCAGGTGCTCCTGTCTGATACTGTTATATCCTAATAATCCAAAGCTCTGCCATTTTGTGTCCAGACATTCATGTCTACCTTTTCTAAAAGTTCTCTGTAGACAAACCCATCCATTTTCCAATGTGGTAGCTTTATACTGGAACTCATCCTTAAATTAAAGGACCTAGCATAACACCCAGAATATTTTAAGTTCACAACGTGTACTAAATTCTCCATTTTCAATCTCTTTTTATATTCTGACACTGCTAACATGTAAGTATGCCTCATCATTAGACACAGACTGTAATCTGACAAACATTGTATGAGTGACTGTTAGGTGCTTGGAATAGTGCTATGAAATCATATTCTGCTTTGGAAAAGAACACTTAACTATTTTTAAAATCTTTCTATAATCAACAGTAATACGTATAATACATACATAAAATGTCTACTGAAAGAGGAATTATTTTCTAAGTATATCTCTTATTTCTATTGTAGGCAAGTGTAGTCCTTGGTAGTTGTTAATTCTCCCCACTGAACAGCTAGTGCTTGATTAGGCAGGGTGCTAGAGCCAGTGAGTGTGATATGCAGGATACAGATTCTTTCTCTTTTGTCCACTTTCCTCGTGATCACACAAAGCAATAATTAACCACACCCTTAGAAGATTTCAAACAGACTTCAACATTTCAAATGCTTATATGATCAGATATACACCATTAAAAAAAGATATCAAGCATAAAAACTTCAATCATATTTACCTGGAGTAGATTTAAGGGCCTGAGATTTGAAGTATTTTTTAAACCAAATGGAACACCTGTTAAATAAAACTCATGGTTACAAGTGAGAATTAAAATGTTATTACACTTCAAAATATTTTATACTTTAGTATCTATAAATATGTTTTAAGTACTTTCTACACAGATGCAGTTATTTTTTCTATACTTTTAGAAAAAAACAAAAAAAAATCATCAATACCTATTAACACTAAGATCTTATTCAAAGATAAGGAGCACCAGATACACATTTTATAAGCATAACTCAAAGATACTGCGGGTACCATTCCAGACCACCGCAATAAAGTGAGTACTGCAAAAAAGCAAGTCAAATGAATTCTGACTTCCCAGAGAATATGTTTATACTATACTGCAGTGTATTAAATGTGCAATAGCATTATGTCTGAAAACACAATGTACAAACCTTAATTAAAATATTTTGTTAAAAAATACATGAACTGAATTTTCAATGTGTCACAATCACTGATCACAGAGGACTATGAAAAATGAATATGAAAAAATCGGAAATAGTTCAAGAATTACCAAAATGTGATACAGAGATAATGAAAGGAGGAAAAGCTACTGCAAAAATGTCAACCAAGAGCCTTGCTTGATGCAGGATTGCTACAAACCTTCAATTTGTAGAAGAACATGCACTATCTTCGAAGTGCAATAAAGCCTGTATTATATTATTTCAGAAATGATTATCTCTTTTACCGCTATTTTGACTGTGGCTAGAGAAAGTAATCAGGAAGTATGCAGACACCATGAATATAATAAAACTGACACTCTTGCGCAAATGCATTTCAGGTATGGACATCTATTTAAATTTCTCAGTGCTAAGTAGTATATACAATAATCCCATCTCTGAGAACCCATGTGCTGTTTGCTATTTTTTCAAGTACTAATAGTAATAATAATAATGTTAACACTGAATTTTGTCAGAACCGATTAGGAAACAATGCTGTTATTTCTGAACTTAATCCCCCAAATCTGTGATGCAACACAGAGCACATAAAGCATGGACTGGCCTTGTGGGCCACACATGGCCTCTGTGGCATGTTCTTCCTCTCCACTGTTTTTTAAACAAATTTATTATTTTATTTTTTTAAAAGATTTTATTTATTTGACAGAGAGAGATCACAAGTAGGCAGAGAGGCAGGCAGGGGAGGGGGGGGGAAGCAGGCTCCCTGTTGAGCAGAGAGCCCGATGCGATGATGCGATGCGAGGCAAGGCTCCATCCCAGGACCCTGGGATCATGACCGGAGCTGCAGGAAACCTTTAAACATATAACCATTCACGTAGTTTGCGGACCATGGTTTCAAAATATGTGCATATTTTGCCAACAAAATATACCAATTTGAGCACTAATTAAAATGTATTTAGTCCTCTCAGCAGGTCATTGCATTATAAAAAGATAAAAGGCAGAACATTCACAGGTTACATATCAAAGCCTTATAATAAGAAACTGAAGAAGCATAATCACATTAAAATATTATAGTATTGATATATCCCCATCAGGAAAAATTCTCATGAAAAGATATGACATTACTTCCTTTACTCATTTATTTATTTTTAAAGACTTTATTTGACAGAGAGACAGAGAGAGAGAACAAGGTGGGGGAGGGGGAGAGGGAGAGGCAGATTCCCCACTGAGCAGGGAGGATCCCAGGACCCTCAGATCATGGCCTGAGCAGAAGGCAGACACTTAACCAACTGAGCCACCCAGGCACCCCCAAAATTCTTTTAAAAATTAATGTCATCTATCAAATGCTTATTGCTTATCAAAGGCACTTTCAAATCACTTCACTAACATCTCCTAAGTGCCATCTGAAATTAGATATTTTTATTCCCATTTTAGAACAAATGAAACTGAGGTCAAGGGAGAAATATTATGTGACTTCTTTTAGGCCCCACAGTGACCATCTGTAGCCACATGTAACTAATTGGTAGAAGTAAATATAAGCATCCTAAATTCAACACATGATTCCATTTTGAGAGTTTCTGCCACTAACATTTATGAACATTAAAATGAGATCACAGCAATATGTTACTTGTTTAAATTATACTCTTTGGGTTTGACTTCTTATAACTCAGAAATTTTTTGATAAATATTTCTTACTTTGTCAAGTTTGCTTTTCCCTATGTTTTTTTCTCAGCAATCTAAGAAATTGGATTATTCCAAGATATTAAAAAAACATTATTTTAAACAGCATTAAAAAATAGCACACATTGTTAGAACTGTTTTCCAGTACATGTAACAGTAATTCCTATTGCACTAAAACTATTATTGTTTATGATGAGGACAGTAAATTTTTTTGAATGCTTATTACATCTCAGGCAGTTTAAAGTACATGATCTGTATTTACTCATTCAACCTTCACAGCTATGAGGCAAAGCATTATTCTCCCTCATTTTATTAACAAAGAAAGTGAGGTGACTTTCCTGTGATTATTCAGTAGTTGTACAACTACGATTCAAACTTAGGCAATCCGGTTCCAGAGCCCAGGCTTTTTACTGCCATTCTATGTTGCCTTTCTCACACAACCTATGTTTCCAAAATGTATTTCTTTTACCTGGAATTGGAGGACTACACTGACAGCAAGGCTATCAAAATTATTATTTTGGAAGGCAGATATAAGTTGCAGAAACTTACCAAGTTTCTTCATAAAATTGCTAAATGGTTTTTAAGTACCAGAACTTCAAGGGCTTTTTAAATGAAATACCTAGGACATAATGCTTTAAGAAATAAGAATGTTAAATGTACATAATATGCTTAAAATGACATTTTTATATTAGCATGTACTTTAATTTTTTAGAGATTATTATTTCCAATATTCTGACCTGCTTGAGAAGCTGCCTGCATTGCACTGGGCAATGCATTTGGTAGCAGACCGCCTGAGGGGAGAAGGCCACTCAGGTTTATTCCTGCAGGAGTTATGGCACCAGTGTTACAGCCCAGCATAGGATTTGAACCACTCATCAAAGCCTGAGCTCCACTGTGGGAGAATAAGACAAAGCATTAATACTTGCACTACGAGAGAAAATTTCAGTCACATATTAATTCCCTGGACTAAAAAACAAACAGAAATATTAATTCCCTGGACTAACCATACATAATTAAGTATTTCAGTCTTAAATCAGTTTTGGGGGCTCTGTTTCATTTTTATGCTAGACAGTAAGATTACCTAAAATTAATTACTGTATATTTATCAATGTTTAAAATATAATTTGAAAAAGAGTAAAAGCATTAATGAAGGGATTAAAAGATGGTAACACTGAGGATAAATAAGAAAATCTATACTGCTGTCAATGTGAAATAGTATCAGGTTAGTGCATATAATACATATAGTACCTAAAATTAAAACATAAATTAAAAGATATTTGAGATAGTTTCTATCCATATCTGAACTATTTTTCAGTTTCAGAAATATGCAATTCATTAATTTCACAAGTAAAAATTTATTTGAGAATATCTTAAAACACACACATACAGACCGCCCCCCCAAAAAAACAAAACAAAAAAAACCACCAAAATCAGGGCATCAATGCAAACTTACCAAACAGAGCCCACAACATTGATGAAGTTAAGTCCAGCAGAGTTTGCCATGACCTGGGTGGCCGTGGTTCCTGTAGTTATGGATGTTACCATGGTGGAAAGAGGAATGGTCGTTACAGGCATTGCCTGGCTCAGAGACCTTTGCTGCTGAGCAAATTGAGTTAACAAAGTGGGCTGAGGGGTGAAGCCTGAATCTTGGGGAGTAGGGGTGGCTGAAGGGGTAATAGGAGTTGAGCTCTGAGCATCAGGAGGGTGTGGGGTCGATGAAGGGGTTGGTGTAGGAGTAGATGGCTTAGGAGTTCCAGATCCTGCTCATTGAGAAAAATAAAAATTGCTAGTTTGTTATAAATGGCCAGTCCTTTTTAAAATAAGGTTAATGGAATCTTACTTAGCACTGACAATTTGTTCCAGTTTTTTTTTAAGCAGTTAACTGCAAGTGTTAATTTCTACACATGATACATGAGTGTTGCTACACTCAATTACAATTAAGGATGCAGTATATCACCTAAAAATTCCATCAGATATGCTATTACAGTAACAGTAAAAATATACATTTGTATACTACCACAATACCCATTTAAAAGTTAATTTCCTACATGCTACCTTTGGCCTAAAAAGTTTAAGAGGAATTCAAATTAATTTTCGTTATTTACGATTTCACTAATTTAGAACTTCATTTAAAAATATTGCTTATTTTCTCTAACAGTCTGAGATAAACTCTGAACATAGTTAATAAATTACATATGGTTAACAATCATATTTGGCACCTAAATGTACATGTTTAATTCCTAACACATCAAGTTTATCCTGACAAACAAATTTACAAAACACAATAATAAAGCAAATATTTGATAGATAATACTGCATCTTTAACAGTAACTGTGTACTTCTGTTTAAATGTAAGAATGTATAGAAAATCTGTTGTGAATGAAGTATGCACAGTTTATCAACTTTTTAAAAAAAAAAACAAAAACAAAAAACAAAAAAATAAAACCAAAAGCTCTTGAGGTGTTTTCTTTTTTAGCTTTCATGTCCTGCAGAAAGAAAGGAAAGAAATGTGAATGTCCAGAAGCTGTCACTCAACCCTTACTTAAAGTAACAACTGTGTGCAGTAGATTAACATAATCCATACCCACAACATAAGAAGTGTGAATAAGACTTCCAGGAAATTTATAAATTTTTCTTTGTGCAAAACAAGAAGGCAGAAAAATTACACCTTTTGAGCTATCAAGATGAAGATGTTTATATCTAAGGCAAAGACCACCCTATCACTGTGCAGTGTACTAAAACTTTCAGCACACTTTAGTTATCTATAAAAAAATCTAAAAAACTGGAATGCTTTTTTGCAAATTGATACCTAAATATCTCAGAAAACTCTAATTTGAAGAAATTCTTCCAAATGAATGCTAGAGTTCTTGCATAAGTTTTCTTGATGTTAAAAAAAATATTCAGTAGTAAAAATTACATTTTAATATTTTCAGAATAATGCCTTATGATTATTACCACATTTTAGTAACTGGTTACAATTTTTAAGAGTGTAGGAGTGTTTTTGAAAGATCGGCTTTCAGTTTATTTTATCACCACCTTGGAATTAGTTGGTTTCTTACATATATACAAAGATAGGACTGCAGCAACAACTCTTATATGACATTTTTTTTCTTATCAGCTACATAGTTTACATAAAATGGAACATGATCCCTAGTGAACACTGGAATAAAAAATATTTTGGAATCTTATTGCCATATTTAACAAGATTATTAAGGAGATGTGTAGGTTGTAAATCTACAAGGTATACACACAGTGCATACATAGATACAGAAAAACAAATACAATTACAATAAACACATAATACATACAATTAACAAGAGATTCCCCTGAAGCTTCTCAAAAGTTATACATTTTGGGTACATAGTACATTCAGATTTCAGTATTTCACTGGTCAAAAGAAAATAGCTGTTTTAAGAAACACTAATGCAAAAAGCTAATGAAAAGCTAATGAAGAATTTAAGTTATAACTCACTTTGTGATGAGCTGGCAGGTGACAGGGCAGCTGGAGAAAGCATGCTAACTTGATTGAGATCCACAGATGACTTCCGAGAAAGACTTGGCGGCTTGGAAGCAGGTGGAGGAGTTGGAGATTTAAGAAAGCTGCTAGCCTGCTGTGGTGTAAAATAGTTACCTAGAAGAATATAAAAAAGTTATTTCCTACACTTATAATTCCAAATTCTGTGAATTAAGTAAGCCATAATATTTGTATAGTTTTAAAAATAGCTTATGACTGTACCATGTATTTTACTCCAAATGACAGAAACCAAAGTGTACCTGAAGAACTATTTCCTGAGCTTGAGGGAAGTTTGATGGGTGGAGGTCGATGTTTTACTCCCTTTCCCAATACTGAAGACTGAACTGACACAGTCTCCGGTTGCTAAGAAACAGGGACATTAAACATGCTTATTAAAATTAAGCTCAAATTAAAAACTCATAAATTAGTACCACTATAGCATCTAGATGAGAACATGGGACTTTAAAACTCTGAAAAGTACTCTTAGTGTGATAGGCTGGGTGTTACAGATGTTCAAAAAATATGTAATTTCACCTAAGAAGATTCATGACATTATAGTATATATAAAGCATGAAGGAAAGATTTCTAAGTAACAGGGTGGGGAGAAAGTTTGACAGAAAAGAGCAAAAAGGTAAACTGAAGGCAAAGCTTCTACTCTTAAATCTTTCCAGGGAAAAGAATAAACTGTTGAAGCCAGGTGATTAGTATACACAGGTGTTCATTATACTTTACTTTCTACCTTTGTGTAGAGAGAAACTTGAAAATTTCCATTACAGAAAGTTAAATATTAAACAATACCCCCATCCCTCAAAAAAACAATCTTTAACATTTCTTAGATTCCTTAAGAAACAATTAGGCAAAAAAAAGTAATCAAACACACTTCTGTTTCTTTTCCTGGAGAAAGCTGACTCAAGCTGGCTGAGCCACTGGAGCTGTGTGACATTTTGACTGGACATTTGGCTTCATTCTGGACCAATTCCTGGTACTGATTGACTACCCTAGAATATTAGGAGTAAGTGAGTAAGGATTAGGTAACAGTTCTAAACATAAATTTATAGAAAATAAATAATAACAGTTAATAAAAGAATTTCCATCAAAATTAACACAAAAATTCAAACTAAATAATTTAGGTTCATGCCAATTCTTCTAATCTTTTCAATGACAAACTAATGCTCAAAACATTTTGCTAATAAACAATCTAAAGATAAACATAAAGTATCCTCCCTTTAATACAGAAATTACAGGGATTATTTAACCAAGAAGCAGCCGAAGAAATTACCCACTGACTTTCACTTACATTCTGATTAAAGTACTACTTAGAGATTGTCTTCCTTAGCTACCATAGATGTATGTATGCTTTCTTATTTAAAATACACTGTATTTTAAACCATTATTCTTGTGTTATATTCTCAATTCTATAAAAAACACTAGTAATATTTAAAGTATAACTAAAATCAAAGTTGTGACTCTTAGTGGAGTACTCTCTATCCTATAAAAGTGAAGTTTTACATATTCATCCCGATTAAAGATAAGACACAAGTATTTTTACCTCTCAGCATCAGTCTTTGATCCAATAATAAACCTGAAATGTTTAAAAGAGAGAAAAGTATTATGTTAAGAGTTATCTTAAGGAGTGCTGGGATTACTTTTGAAGGTTTCCATATTTTAGTGACTGCAGTTTTATAAAATAAGTCAAACTACAAAGATATTGTAAAAAAAACTTTTAAAAATACATTTAAACTTATGAAGCAGTGACCAAGTTTTGCATGCATTATAAAATATCCTGTGAATAATTTGGCTGATTTAATTTAAGGGAGATGTATTTTGGCATAAAACTTATGTATCAAAACAAAATCTGGGCTCAGAATTACCAAGTACTATACATCCTTACAAGTGTCTGCCCTACAGCAAAACTCACTGAACTACTGTGTGCAAGGCCTTTGGCCTTCCTCTCACTTTAATCTTTGATTTTTGAAGTCATTAATAATGTCTACAGAGTAGATCTTAGAATATATTTTAGACAAGGAAGGTAGTTTATTGCCAATTCAATAAAATGGCTTTACCAAGTCTTTTTAAAGAATTTGACATTTATATGATTTCTTAACAGATTAAAATAGTGAATTTGTTTATTTTTTAATTACCAATTTGAATGATCATCTGTGGAGGAGCTGAAATATAAAATGTAAAAAAAGAAAAAACTTGGTTAATGCAGCTCAAACTTTAACTTCAAAGTTATTAACTCAAGTAATTTATGAATATGGAAGAATGACTGGAAGTAACAAAACATGCAGCATTTTTGCAGCAAGTCCCTGATGTAAAGGCAAAAAATTCAATTCTCTTGTTAGATCTTATCAGTTGGCTTTTGAACTGTTTTTTTTTTTTTTTTTTTTAATGAGAAAAAAAAACCCATATATTATCTTATGTTTGAGAAAGGTTCATAATTTAAAATAACCAACATATGTCTTAAGGGGAAGATTTTTAAAGACACAGGTAATCAAAACATCTCATCTATGTAGTATTCAACAATAGAAACTCCTAATGTAAAAAAATTACCTAATGATTCTTTGACTGAAACTATTTCTTCCCATTGACTTTTACTTAGATATTGGTGAGGCTGGTCTTTAAAAATCCATTTCTACTATTGCTTCACTTAGTATCGTGTTAAGGAAAGACTTTATAAAAAATTTAACACAGTCCTGGCTCCTGCTTTTTTTGTTGAGCTCCTCTTTGTAGTTTCTTCTTTTTGAAACACCATCAACTTGATTGAAGAACAAAACAAATAATCAAACAATAAAAACAAAACTAAATACTGTTACCTTGTAGTAACTTATAGTCTGTAAGTTTTAGAAGATCAAATATGTGTGTATGTGTATTTTCTTTTAGAGCCAGTAATTATATTATGCACTGAGTCTTTATTCTTAAATGCAGTGCTGTAATACCAAGCACCTTTAACAGTTTCATTTATAGTAAACTTGCTATCTCAGAAACACTTCAAGTTCCTGCTCACAGGTTGAAGTCAAAAGTGTCAACACATAAATATAACAAGAAGGATATATCCTTCAAAATAGGTATGAAAATAATTATACCTTAGGTTTTTAAAAAGATTATTTTAACTCCTGGACAACATGGTAACTGTAATTTACTTTTGTCTGCTGACAAATCTAATTAGAGTCCTTAAATAACAAATGAATCCCAAAAGGGAAATTTTTATTTACTAATGGTTCATCAGTAGCTGCTAGATAAATTCGGATGCCTAATTTTCTCAATTACATGTGTTTAACAGAACTCACTGGGATGGAGACATCTGGCTGTCATTTTCTTCATCTTCTTTACATGGCTGTATTTTACCATAGTATAGTGGATCACCAAGTGACTGCAAAATGGTGAGCTTTGTTTTCTGATACTGATTACCAGCTTCACATTCAAATACATAATCATCTTTTACATCCTATAAAAGAACATCCAGATAAATATCTTTTTCAGTAAATAATCAAAGTTAACAAACAACACACTAACTTGCTTCTGGCAACAGAAGACACATTACATTTTGACTACAGACCTGTTTAAAACCATCAAAGAGAATAAAGCCCAGGATTCTCTTTTATATAGCAGTATAAGAATGAGGGTCCAATGAGGTAGTTAACCAAGCCCAAGTGAAATGTGGCCCAATATTTCACAATTTGTGGCCAAACTGGATATACTGGACATATGAATATAAATACTAAATATTAAAGGGGTAAAACTTTTGAAGACAGATCTACTTCTATTTATCACATACAAGAAATATTACTGCACTTAGAGAAAACATATATAACATTTCAAATCATCTTTAGAATAACTTACTAATTAGAAACAGAAAACCAATCAGAACCACCAATATGCAACTGAAACAGAAGTAAAAATTCAGTTACATATTACGAATGCCCTAAACCATACTTTATGAAAAATAAAACTAAACAACTGTTTTTTAATTCACTAAACCCCCAGGATATCCTTTAAATTAAAAAAAAAAATCCTAAAAGTAAAGTCACTTTATGTTTAATAAATTCAGAAACAGTCTCATCAGAAAGAAGACTGCAAGGATGGACTTACATGGGCTGGCCAGACTGTTGGTTGTGAGTCATCAGATTTGATGGATTTTTCCACTTTAGCATATTTCTCTACCTAAGCAATCAAATCAAGAGACAGCAGATGTAATGGAATCAATACTGTGACCAAAGAGAAAAGCCCAAGTAACTCAACAATACAATATAGCTTCAAGCACAAAAATTATTGAATTGCTAAAATCACCAACTATGCTTAATATAAAAGTCTCCTGATACAATCATCTGACCAATTGGCTTTAAAAACAAAATTAGGGGCGCCTGGGTGGCTCAGTGGGTTAAGCCGCTGCCTTTGGCTCAGGTCATGATCTCGGGGTCCTGGGATCAAGTCCCGCATTGGGCTCTCTGCTCAGCAGGGAGCCTGCTTCCTCCTCTCTCTCTCTGCCTGCCTCTCTGCCTACTTGTAATCTCTCTGTCAAATAAATAAAAAAAAAATCTTAAAAAAAAAAAAAACAAAATAAAAACAAAATTAGAATCCCTTTTGTCATTAAAAAAGTTAATAAACAGCTGTTTTTGTTGTTGTTGTTTAAACAGCTGTTTTTTTTTTTTTGACAGTGCCTCTTCTTTTTGTCCCATAAGTTGATACTACATTTGTCCTTTGGGAAAGTTTGAATGTCACAGACATCATCAGGACCAAAATCTTCTCCTTTGGCTGGGTTTTTAAACCACTTATTTATTTGCTTATTTGAGAGAGAGAGAGGAAGAAGAGGGAGAAGCAGGCTCCCCACAGAGCTGGGATCCTGTTGTGGAGCTCAATCCCAAAATCCCAGGATCATGACTGGAGCTGAAGGCAGATGCTTCACCAACCGAGCCACCCTGACGCTCCCTATGGCTGGGTTTCAGTGGAACAAAAGTTCTCTTGTGATAGGTGGGACAAAACTGGTACTGGGGTCCACAGCCTACATTTGAGAAGCAAAATACTAATACAAAGTTTCTCAGTCTGAGTTGATCAGAAGAAGAATCTAGAATGCCAAGTAAATGTAGAGAAAATTGGAAAAAGACTAGGTAAGTTATATTAAAGTTGACAAAATTTTTATGAACTTTTTCCATTTTCTAATCAGACATGGATTATATATTTTGTATTATCTCTTACCAGCCTGTGTGAATCAAGTATTCTCATCTTCCTGGTAACCATGACCTTAAGATAAATCACGCTCACCTGGGAACTGGGTAAAAATTCAGATTACCATGTCTTTTCCCTGGAGAGCTGACTAAATTAGAAGGTCTGAAGTGGGACGTGAAATCTACATTTACCTGGTATTCTAGATTCTTCTGATCTACTCAGACTGAGAAACTTTATATCAGCATTTTGCTACTCAAATGTAGGCTATGGACCCCAGAACCATGCAACCTGAGAACCTGGAAAAATTATAGCATCTCAGGTTCTAGCTCAGACTTGCTGAATTAGAACTTCTGCAAACCAAAGTAATTAGGATATACATTAAAGTTTGAGAAGCACTGCTTTAGATACCCAGTCACCATCCAAAGCTAAATCCCACCCTTTGATATTTACACTAACATCTCTTCTCAAGCTGCATTCCTCTGGAAACATGTAAGTTATCAAAAAATAATGTGGCTTATACTCCTTTTAAGTCATATATATAGTGTACTTCTGAAGGCTTTGGTTTTGTGCTTTTCAGAAACTTTTAATCTCAGGAAATAAGAATAGTACATGTGCTAGCCTAGTACATGTGCTAGCCCATGTGCTAGCTATCCAAGGATGCAGAAGAAAAGCAAACATCTGTTAAAATAACTAACCAATTATAAAAACTTGAGTGAAAAACAGAAAGGAACACAGGAGAAATAGGAAAGTAAAAGAAATATGGGACAAGTCATCAAAGTATCTCTTTTATTTATTTATTTAAAAGATTTTTACTTATTTATTTGACAGACAGAGATCACTAGTAGGCAGAGAGGCAGGCAGGGGGTGGGGGGGGATGCAGGCTCCCTGCTGAGCAGAGAGCCCGATGCGATGCAGGGGCTCAATCCCAGGACCCTGGGATCATGCCCTGAGCTGAAGGCAGAGGCTTTAACCCACTGAGCCACCCAGGTGTCCCCTCTTTTATGTTTCTGATTGTTTATATCTCATGAATATTATGGATGAGCAGAAAACAAAATCTGAAGTTCTTAATCCTGGCCACTGCTCCACTATTGTGAATTTTTACATTTAACTAATTTCAGAAAAGAATTACCAGGAAGTTATAATGATATATTATGAAAAAAAGAACACATTCTATACATATTATGTAATAATGTACCATCTTTTTCCATTTCAAAATTCTTTTATTGTTCCTAAACACAGACCTTTTATAGCAATATACAGAGGTATTAAAGTGTTGTAATTTTATACAAGTTAATGTGAAAGAATGTTTTAAAATATTTTAAAAATAAGCAATTGATTTAAAAAAAAAACTGTTTTTAAAACAAGTGAGTCTTTGTTTTCCCTGAATATAAGCTGTTATTAGTTAAATTTAGGAACTTTGTACGAAAATAAAAGTTCATGCAATTCATGAACTGACTTACATCCACTTCAGAAGGTATGGCCAAGTTACAGGGACTTCGCTTCCACATATCTACACACTGAAAATTAAAATCAGTATTAATATGCTGAAAATTCAAAATGAGCCAAGTTTTTGGCATAATAATAAGCTTCATTTAAAAAACACATACTTACATTTCCTGCTTTAGATATCTTGAGGTCATAATGTTGACCTGCTTTTCTTTCCTTCCTTTTTTGTAAGAAATCAAGTAATTTTAGCTGTGGAGGAGGTGGACAGTGAGAAAGATCCTGTTGCCGATTCAGAGAGGACCTGGAATACCTCTTGAAACATCTGAAATATTAAGAGAGTGAACTAAACAAAAGAAACTCAGAATAAATCTTGATTCAGTCAGTAAACATTATGTATGTCAATCACAAATATCTGTAGAACACCACCGCTTGCCAAGCAAAGTCCAATGGACTGAAAAAACAAAAATGAACAAGACAAACAAAATTCCTATTACTTGGAGCTGATAGTCAAGAAGGGAAAACAGGCATTCACAAGTAAACAGGTAAGATCATTTCAAAGAGCACTGATTAGTAGGAGAAAAAACAAAACAAAACAAAACAGGGTACTGTGGTGAGTCAGTGATAGGGCAGAATTAGGTAAAAGGAAGGAAGGACTGGACTCTGAAGAAATGCTGTGTGAGCTGAGCAATGAACGGCATGAAAGAAGTGGCTATGAGATCAGGGAGGGTGCCTGGGTGCTCCAGTGGTTGGGCATCTGCTTTTGGCTTGGGTCATGATCTCAGGGTCGTAGGATCAAGCCCCAAGTTGGGCTTCCTACTTGGTGAGGAATCTGCTTTTTCCTCCCCCTTTGCCCCCTACCCCTCATGCTCTCTCTCAAATAAATAAATAAAATCTTTAAAAAAAAAAAAAGAGAGAGAGAGAAAAGAAAAGAAAGATCAGGGAATGAATATTTGAAGCACAGAGAAGAATTTAAAATTAAGAATTAAAAACTTAAAATTTGTTTTTAGAAACAGAAAATAGGTGTGATTAGAGCACAAGGGTCCACATAATAGATGAGGTCAGAGAGTAAGAAAGGAGCTTTACAGATTAATGGTAATGTGTTCAGATTTAATGTAAAATAGGGGGAAGCCTTAGGGAAATTTAAGCAAGTAGTGGCATAGTCCCTTTGACATTTTTAAAAGATTTTTCCAGTTTGCTTATGTAGCAAATAGATCAAAAGGGAGCAAACACAGCAGCAGGAAGATCAAACAGGAATTTACAAAAGAAGTCAAGATGAAGATGATGATGACTTTAACAATGATTTAGCAGTGGGCATGGAGATGTGGAGAGATACAAAGAGATTTTATAGGGCTGCTGACAGATCTTATATGAACTTACTTCACTATTTCCGAAACTGTGCCTTTTCCTCAGCATATATTGTTTACATAGTAAATTGAGGAATTTAGAAAAATGGATAGGTTTTTGAACTCCTCCAAACTTGACAATTATCCAAAGTGGGCCATTAAAACAATTATGTCAAAAGTACTTAATGATGAACCAACTATAACTGTAGTCCAAGTTAATATGAAGCAAAAGAGAGAGCAAAAACATTTAAAGACGACTTCCCATGTTATAAAAGGCATCTGGTTATAAACTGACTTGTCAGACTGTGATACTTTATTAGATTTCAAAAATAAACTATAAATTGTTTCTTTAAAAGCAGTATTAACAAAACAAACAGGTTATTGGTTATTAGTAATTAATCAGGATTATTCTTTTTGTTTATTCTTGTCTCTTCTCAGACTCTTTTTAGTAAACAGACTCTAAACTTTAGGAAGTTTCTTCTTTCACAAAATGCAGAGAATGCACCACTTCAATATAAAGCACAGTATTAAAAATCCATAATACACAAATAAAGTAATATAAGGCCATTTAAATCCTTTTTTTTTCCAGATTATTTATTTATTTGACAAGAGATCACAAGTAGTCAAAGAGGCAGACAGAGAGAGAAGGGGGAAGCAGGCTCCCTGCGGAGCAGAGAGTCTGATGTGGGGCTTGATCCCAGGACCTTGGGATCATGACCTGAGCCGAAGACAGAGGCTTAACCCGCTGAGTCACTCAGGTGCCCCTAAAATCCTGTTTTTATTTTATTTTATTTTTTTTTAAAGATTTTATTTATTTATTTGACAGACAGATCACAAGTAGGCAGAGAGGCAGGCAGAGAGAGAGAGAGGAGGAAGCAGGCTCCCTGCTGAGCAGAGAGCCCGATGATGCGGGGCTCCATCCCAGGACCCTGAGACCATGACCTGAGCCGAAAGCAGAGGCCTTAACCCTTAACCCACTGAGCCACCCAGGCGCCCCTAAAATCCTGTTTTTAAAAAGTCAGAGCACTTTTATACTTTGGAAGGGAAAGATACCACAAATAGCAAAATTTAAAACTACTTGCCTAGGAACATCTTTTGGTTTACCTATCTACAAAGGCAATTACCGTTTCATTGGGCGTGTGTTCATCTTTTGCTTGTTATAAAGGAGTCTGTTTGCAGTGCAGGTTACTGCTATAGAAGGATCAAGACACAGTGGTTCAGCTGTAGCTAGGATCAGTTGGCTCTCAAGCAGAAGTTTATCTTCCTGAAATGTATAAGAGCACATGTCCGTAACGATTTAAGTTTTTCAAATCACACGTATCTTAATCTAGAAATATTCCTTGGAACTGTTACATACTAACATAAAACACAGTATTTCAAGTTCCAACCTTTTTGTAAACGTCAAAAACTTGACAGCATAATGAAAATATTAATGGAAATTCAGTTATCTAACAGTGTTCAAATGGTCAAGATGTAAGAGTGCCTATTCATTAATCCATTCATTAATTCAACAAATATTTGCCAAGCACTGTTCTTAGGCCCTGTTCTAAGAGCTGAGGATTAAGTAGTGAACAAAACAGATAAAATCATCTGCTTCCACAAAGCTTACAAATAAATGTTGGATCATAGCACTTTCAATAACACAGAGATTAACAGTCCCATTCTATACTCAGCTTAACTTCATTACAAGACTAAAAATGATCACACAAATACTGTGTAAGCTCTATATACCCAATTCCAAAATATACACAGGTGTTTTTTACTGATATTACATAAGGAATACTGCATTCCTTTATTTTTTTTTTGAAATACTGAAATATTTTAATAGCAACAATTAAATTTTTTTAAAGTCAAATGAGTCAATACTATTGCTGAGTAAGATTTTTTGCAAACAAACACTGCTTCTTTCAATACTTCAACTTTTTATTATGGGCATTTTCAAACATAAAAGCAGAAGCGTAGTGACCCCATGTACCAATACTTAATTTCATTCAATAAAATCTCCCTCTGTAACTTATGTTTTTGTTTTGCTAGAGTATTTTAAAGTAATCTATTACAGCATGCATTGCTAACTGATAAGGAGTTCTAACATCCAGTCTGGCTTTAAATTTCCCATTATCTCAAGAGTGTAGTTTTAGTTGGTTTGTTTGAATTTGAACTCAAACAAGGCCTATGGTATCTGGTTTGTATCTGTTTCAAACTCCTTTTTTTAAATTCTGTTATGTGATCACCTTCTTCTCCCAACTTTTTTTTCCCTTTTCTCAAGCAATTAATTGGTTTGTTGGATTTGAGCAACTACTTCCTTGTGGACTTTAACTGGATATGACTAGTTGCTTCCTCACTGTGTCGTTTAATAATCTTGTTTATGTCCTGAATTTCTTGTAAACTGTTACATCTAGAAGCTTAATTTAATTCTGGTTCTGTTTTTTTAGATGAGAATTCTTTATTGGTACTATTGCATACTGCGTACTTTCTCTTGCATCACATCAGGAGGAACACTATGTTGGAGTGTTCCATTTTTACATCAGTGGGGTTAGTCAGATCTCTGCATTATAAATATTCCTATGGACGTATGATCTAATGGTTTTTATATCTAAGAATTACAGTTGTCTAGATGAATTCATTAAGACTTCCAAAATTGTGGGGCGCCTGGGTGGCTCAGTGGGTTAAAGCCTCTGCCTTCGGCTCAGGTCATGATCCCAGGGTCCTGGGATCGAGCCCCGCATCAGGCTCTCTGCTCAGCAGGGAGCCTGCTTCCTCCCCTCTCTCTGCCTGCCTCTCTGCCTACTTGTGACCTCTGTCAAATAAATAAATAAAATCTTTAAAAAAAAAAGACTTCCAAAATTGATGTTTCAAAAAAATCCATCATTTCTTTTGTACCTATTAGCTGGAATTATTCCTATATATGTGCTAAATAGTTGGAAGCGCACCTTTCAATTCTGTTAAGATTACCCATCAGGCAGGAATGCTATGGAGCCTACATCAACATTTAATGGTATAAAATTTAATGGTATAACATTAAATGGTATAAAATTTAAAGGAAATTAAGTTGAGATGCTATTAGTATATGTAATACGTGAAATTACAACTAAAAATTTCTGCTATTTGGAATCATTACTTACAAAAGCACCATTTATATGCACCTCACCCAAAGGAATTCAAATTCTCACTAATATCAGAAATGTTAAATGGTTTTCTACACGCTAAATTGTCTTCTACAAATTCTAAACTGTCTAAATGCCTAAATGTCTTTCTATACTTCCTGATTCTTACAGGAACCTTCTTAAATAAATTACTGAAAACAACTGAAACAATTATTGAAACATCTGAATGTGTTATACTCTGAAAAAGTTAACTCTAAGTCCCATGATTTTATGAAAGAAAATTAAGAAAATAAACTGCTGTATAAAGATACAGGTGGCAATTTTCAAAAAATGCAGGTATTTTTCAAAGATAGAAACTACACATCTGCTTATAAGAAATATCCTCTACCAACAATTACTTTGTACCAGGATAATTGTTTTTTTCTTCCTCTTTTCTACTGAGGTATAACTGACATATTAATTTAAAGGTACACAAGTGATTTGATATTTGTACACACTGCAAAATGGCTATCACAGTAAGTCCAGTTACCCACAGCAACAAAAATTTTTTTTCTTGTCATGAGAACTTTTAAGATCTAATTTTTCTGAATATTCCCCTACTTACTATTTGGCTATCTATCATACAGTTCACACAGAAAAAGCAGAATAAAATGTTACGATCTCTCCCTTTATTCATCAACATTCAGAATAAGAAACTGACACCCTAATAACCTCTTAGGGCGACCAATGAGGTTTTTTTTTTTTTTTTGGTTTTAAATATTCTTTCAACAGCTTTTAACCTTGCAGGCAAAAAGATTATAGCCCAAACTGAAACCCAACATTTGACAGTTACTGATGATGGCATCTTATTCATAACTACATCTTGCAGATAATTTTCATTATCAGTATTTTCTTTAGTTTAGTTACTGTTCCTCTCTACAGTAGCAGAGAAGTCCAACCACCCTCTTGTAAGTGGGCACCAAATACATATTGAGCCAGCACCAGAGAGTTAACTGGCTAGTCTCAAGGTTCAAGTCTACAACTGGGGTGAATGGCAATAGGACAGGCTAGATGTGCTTTAGAATCCTAGATTATAGAAAACCAGTTATCTATTTGTATCGATGGTATAAAAACAAATAATTTTTCTTCTATTTGAGAGGAAATTAAAAAACGAAGTTTCACACATTGGACAGATCAGGTCAGCCTGACCCTGTTTCACCATGGTCCTAAAGCAAATGGGATGGAACTGCTTAGTTCTTTGAGTGATTACTGCATGGATAAAGAGACCCCTGATTTCTAAAGCTCATAAAGGAATTGCAAAATTTACATTTTAATAAAACTACAAATAAAATATCTTTTGCTTAACTTAATGTTAAGTATTGTTCCTTTATTTTGTCTCTTTCGGATTTAAAAACAAACTAACCTGGGTCCATTTATGATTATCGCTTGTTATTGAATGTACATCACAGACCAAAGTCTACAAAAAATAAAAACAAAAAAAAAAAAACCATTAATATAAAGACATGCTAACATATGAAGATATTTCATGAATAAAACTCTAAATAAAACCCAACATTCTTTTATTTTTTAAGATTTTATTTTTAAGTAATCTCTACTTCCAACCTGAACTTTTAATTTTGAGATCAAGAGATACCCACTCCACCAACTGAACCAGTCAGGAGCCCCTAAAATATTTAAACATTCCTTACCTGCATCGTTGGCCGTAAGAGAATATGCCTACTTTGGTAACCAGGAGATTTCATATTACTGGACTGCCTGTAGTCACGAATTTCTGCTATGACACATCCACAATGAAAAATATTAACCTGTTTTGAGTGAAAATATTTAAGTAAATGTCATTTTTAAAAACTCTACATAAGTGTGCTTACATTCAATGTTTCAGGTTCTTTACATGCTTATGCAATACTTCCGGTCACTCACAGTATCTTAAGTGGCCTTCCTTACTGGTGGATTTACCACTATATAAACTTTTCTAAGCAATTATTTTATGTTCATCATTATGACTCAAGAAGTTTAAAATCATTTACTGAATTCTAATTATAGATTGAGTTTTGACATTTATATACTTCAGTGTTACAAATCACTGGAGATGCTGTCTTGATGCTCACTGGCTCACAGCTATACTTTGCTAACTTCATCATTTTTCTAAAGTCCATCTATGTTCTAAATTGTCAATCATCTCTGCCAGAGTTTCAGTTTCTGGAAATAACTACTATGTGCTCTGCGAAGACTTCCAGAAATATGACTGTCTTTATTAATAAAAGGAAGAAAGCTAACTATGAATTCAAATAATAATTTTTGGCTAAACATACTGTTTTCTAGTCCAAAAGTAAGAACCTTTATCACTCAAGTCTTGCTAATCACAACCTGACATAGGTACTTTTACCCTTTCAGAATTTTTACTGGGGACTTTCTTTGCTATGAGTTCTTACTATGCTCATTCTTTCCAGCAAGTATTTATTGAGCCATGACAATGTGAACTATATGCCAGGCACTATCCAAGAAGCTTCACAGATACAGCAGTGGTGGGACAATTATTTACTCTTAGTGTGGGAAGACAGGCAAAAAACATGTACAGCAATAAACAAGACAATCTTAGGTAGTGAGGAATGCTAGAAAGGAGATAAAATAGGGAGAAGCGAATTTAGATTGTGTGTTCAGATAAAAACCTCTCTGAGGAAGTGACTTTTCAGGTGAGGCCTGACTCACAAAAGGGCCAGACATATGCACAGATCATTCCACACACAAGAAAGAACAGATGAAATGTCTTAAGATAGGAATAAGGTTGGTGTGTTTTAGTATGTAAAACACAATGAATGGCTGCAGTGTAGTGAGGGGGGATGAGAATCAGGAGATGAAGCCAAGGAGGCAGGGGTTTTGGACAGTGAGAGGACACTGAAAATTTTAAGCTGGGAACTTCCCCCCCGCCTTTTTTTTTTTTTTTTTTTTTTGATTTTGTAAGCTTAATTTAGCTGTCTGTGGAGAACTGATTTCTGGGGTTTTAGAATGAAAGCAGAAAGTTCAGGAAGGTAACTATAGCAGGTCATGACCACATATATTTTGAAAGTACAGGTGACATTTGCTGATGGACTGATTGTGAAAGGGGAAAGCAGGGTCACGGATTACGAAAACTAAAACTGGTCTGAGAGGTAGAAAAAAAAGTACTGTTCCCGTCATGTGAAGTTTGAGGAACCTATTACATATCCTAGTAAATGTAAGTTTGGAGCTTAATGGACTAGTCATGGAGAGATAAGCAAGGGATTAAACGTCATTTTAAAACTCATGACACTGGTTGAGATCATCGAGCAACAGACTGTTACTAAAGAATAGAAGTCATAGGATTGAATCTTGAAACCATCACACATTTATGAAGGGAAAAAAGATGACAGTTAAGAAGACAGAAGGAATAGAGAGAAAAGGAAAACCAGAATGCAATGTTTCAGAAGCCAAAAGAAGAGCGTGCCAAGGAGGAAGCAGTCATTTGCACCCAATTTTGTTGAGAACAATTAAGATGAGAACAGAAGGGATGCCTGGGTGCCTCAGTCAGTTAAGTGGCTGCTTTCGGCTCAGGTTATGATCTCAGGGGTTCTGGGATCAAGTCCTACACCGGGCTCCCTGCTCAGTAGGGAGTCTGCCTTTCCCTCTGACTACTGCTCCCCCTGCTTGTGTGCTCGCTCTCTGACAAATAAATAAAATCTTAAAAAAAAAAAAAAAGAAAAAGAAAAAGATGAGAACAGAAAGTGACCAGTTGATTCAGTGCCTTGGAGATCACTGGTGACCTTGACAAAGCTGCTTCTATAGAATGGTGATGTTAAATATTGAAAAAGATAGGCAGAGAAAAGAATGAGATGTGAGAAAAAAGACAAAATGATTACATACAATTTTGTGAATAGCTTTGCTGTCAAGAAAAGCAGAATTATAGAACAGTACCTCGAGAAGGACATGGGTTCAAGGGAGGATTTTTTTTTGAAAAAGCTGAGATATAGTACAACATACTTGTGCTCTTTATGTAGTAGAAAGGGGGAAAACAGATGATATAAGAGAGGGGTTAAAGCTGCAAATTCCTGAGAAGGAACAGTATCCAGAATACCAGTAGAGAAGATTTCTTAGAACAGAATACTTCATCCATTTTAACAGAAAGGCAGGCAGAAAGTGTGAAAAGAGATGTGGATGCTAGTTAACTAAGACTAGGAGAAAACAGAAATTCCAATTAGATAGCTTCTTTATCCTAAGTACATAGTATTGCTGGAGTGCAACCAAGGAGTAAATAGTTTCTCCCATACTCTTTTTTTTTTATTTTTTTTAATTTTTTTTAAAGGTTTTTTTTTTTTTTTTAAGATTTTTATTTATTCTTCAGAGAGAGAGGGAGAGAGAGCGAGCACAGGCAGACAGAATGGCAGGCAGAGGCTGAGGGAGAAGCAGGCTCCCTGCTGAGCAAGGAGCCCGATGTGGGACTCGATCCCAGGACACTGGGATCATGACCTGAGCTGAAGGCAGCTGCTTAACCAACTGAGCCACCCAGGCATCCCTCTCCCATACTCTTGATTGTAGGTATAGGGAGATTTCCAACAAACGAACTAAATGTTAGAGCAATTTTAGAAAGATCAACTAAATCTACACATTTCATTACAGCCTAAAGGGTGAGTATCCCACAATAAAATGTGTTGCCATATAACTGTATCTAATGTCTCACTTCATGTTCTCAGCACCATCCAGAACACAATTAAATATCATTTATAACAAATGCCACAGAATTGACAAATCTAATGACATTTTTTAATTTATTTTTTTAATAAGATTTTATTTATTTGACAGAGAGCTAGAACACGAGAGAGGAGGGGCAGGGGGTGGTGCAGTAGAGGGATAGGGAGAAGCAGACTCCCTGTGCAGGGCTCCATCCCAGGATCCTGAGATTGTGACCTGAGCCGAAGGCAGACACTTAACCAAATGAATCACTCAGGAGCCTCTCTAATGACATTTTAAAAAGAAAAATTTCGTACCTGAGATTTTTCTAGGAGATCAACCAAAATAGGAGGTAATTCTTCTGCATCCAAGTATTCAAGCAATTCTCCTTCTTCGTAAGGCAGTCGAATGGTCTCAGAATCTTAATATTAAAATATAAAGTTTCTGAAAAATGTTCAGGCTCACTGCAAAACTTAGGTATATAATTTAAATGAGTTTCCAAAAAAAAAAAAGAATAAATCCCAAAGGCTTTCCTAAAGTCCTTCTTTATTTAAGTCTTATAAATCACTTACTACTAAAAGACTTGGTAAATTGTATATAATTTTAGGCCAGAAAGGAGAAAACTCCCAACACACCGCAAAAACAATCTGCCTAATGACACAATGCAAACCATAGCCAGCAATACAATAATCAGAATGTGAGAAAATTCCCACACTGGTAACTGAAAGTCCCTTGAAGACTACTTATCTCTAATCTGAAAATCAGCATGATAACTTGGTACCTCATATGAAAAATGGTCACTTATATACAGAACAAAATTCTGTAACATTTTATAATTATCAACAAAAGAAAAAAAAAAATCCTTAACTGGATGATTTCCTTGTAGAACCCATATCATCATCACTGTATCAAATTTCCAGATGTCTCTTTAGTGAAATCTAATAGTGCTTATATTTCAAAACTCTATTTTCAGGATATAAATAGAAATAAATGTTACTAAATAAGAAAATTATTCAAAAGGCAGAGAGTCTGCTTTATTTTAAAGGTTTCAGACTCAGTATTCTCAAAATACAGAAGAAAAACATAGAACACCTTACGCTACCTTAAAATGTAAATAGCAAAAAAAAGAAAACTGTGACAATTATATAAAGGTTAGGTCTTACATAACTTAACTTCAAAGACCTACCTCAATTAGAATTCTTATTCATGAAGGCAATCATATTACACATACTTTTTAACAAAACATTGTAAAAAGGAAAATTTGGGCTCATGCCTTCTTTTATCAAGTCATCACTGATCTGAGGGACAGACCACTTAACAGATTAAAAAACTACTACCAAAAGAGCACATCCCGCCTTGCAGAGGGATTTTTGTGGGTGCAGCTCTCCGAAGGTTCTTACCTGATCCATTTTTGCCCCTGAGCATCAGAGAGTATCCCTCATTTCCTGGGTATAGGTTGACCACTAAACAGGACAATGTCTCTTGCATAACAAGCTTCTCTAACAAATTCACATTTCTTCTTAATTTCTGCTTTAAAAAGAGGCAGAGCTCATGAAAATAATCTGGCATAACCTTAGTGAAAATACTCTGATTTTTTTTAAGCTTTTATTTATTTGACAGAGAGAGACCACAAGTTGGCAGAGAGGCAGGAAGAGAGAGAGAGAGAGAGAAGTGGGGAAGCAGGCTTCCGCTTAGCAGAGAGCCCGATGTGGGGCTTGATCCTAGGACCCTGAGATCATGACCTGAGCCGAAGGCAGAGGCTTAACCCACTGAGCCACCCAGGTGCCCCCAAAATACTATGATTCATTCAGACTTGAATGAAACTTTCAGTGTTCCTTCCACATTATGATCCTGAATATAGGGGAAGATTCACAAACAATACAGTCACCAAATACAAGACACAACTATGTAAATTCAATTTTGGTCTCCTACTATGTTTTACACAAATTTCTGGCATAAATTAGATATAAACAAATTCAAAAACTCTACTTAGTTGTAATGTTAGGCTCAAAGATACCTAGCTGGTAAGAAATGAGGAATTAAGCAATTTCCTATAAATTCAATATAAAAGCTCTTTAGAAACTTTCTTTTTAAAGATTTTATTTATATATTTGAGAAAGGGTATGAGGAAGAAGGCATCAGCAGGGGGAAGAGCAGAGAAAGAAGGAAAAGCAGCCTCCCCTCTGAGCCAGGTGCCTGAGAGGCTCAGTCCCAGGACTCTGGAATCATGTCCTAAGCCAAAGGCAGATGCTTAACTAACTGAGCCACCCAGACACCCTAGAAACTATTCTGTGGAGGAAAAAAAAAAAAAGTCATTAGGAAATATAGTACACATACCTAAAAATCCATTACTTTATTTTACTTTTTAAATTTTTATTTATTTATTTGACAGACAGAGATCACAAGTAGGCAGAGAGGCAGGCAGAGAGAGAGGAAGGGAAGCAGGCTCCCTGCTGAGCAGACAGCCTGATACGGGGACTTGATCCCAGGACCCTGAGATCATAACCTGAGTTGAAGGCAGAGGCTTTAACTCACTGAGTTACGCAGGTGCCCCCAAATCCATTATTTTAGAAAGGAGTATGTTTTAAAATGAAGCCCACATATATAGATATTAGAATTCATTTAATCTAATTTTATTTACAAAAAAACCGAGTTAATAGAATAGTTCTACAGGATCTCAAAAAACAAACCCAAGTATTTTGTGTTAAACATGTATATCTGCAGTTATATGCAAGGACAAATGATAAATTGATTTACTCTAACTGTGGAATAAAAACCCTCAGCATCTTGAGAATTTGAAAAAAATGAACAAATCAACAGTTGAACTATTTAATGAAGAATCAGTAGAGGGGCACACCTACGTGGTGCAGTTGGTTAAGCATCTGACTCAGTTTTGGCTCAGGTCACGATCTCAGGGTTTTGAGATCGAGCCCCATATCAGGCTCCACACTCAGTGCAGAGTCTGCTTCAGAGTCTTTCTCCCTCTTCCTTTACACTTTCCCACTGCATGCTCTCTTTCTCCCACCAGGGGGGGAAAAAAAGATTAGTAGAGAGAGACTAAATTTTTTTTTTTTTTTAAAGATTTTATTTATTTATCAGAGAGAGAGGGTAAGAGAGCAAGCACAGGCAGACAGAATGGCAGGCAGAGGCAGGGGGAGAAGCAGGCTCCCCGCGGAGCAAGGAGCCCGATGCGGGACTCGATCCCAGGACGCCGGGATCATGACCTGAGCCGAAGGCAGGCGCCCAACCAACTGAGCCACCCAGGCGTCCCGAGACTAAATTTTAAAGTAGTTTCAAGGGTAGAGAAAACCTTCGAATTTGACATAAGACAGATAAATTCAAACAGTATTGAATATCTCTTCAAGACAAGTTGGTTTCTACTTCTGGTGTGAGCAAAAAATCAGAGGTCAGAAAATTTCTTTCTTAAAGGGCTAGATAGTATTTTAGGCTTGTAGGCTATGTATGGTCTGTGTTGCAAATACTTAACTCTGCTGTTATACCTTGAACTCAGCCACAGACAAGACATAAATGAATGGCTGCAGCTGGATTCCAACAAAACATCATTTACAAAAACATGCAGTGGGCTAGATTCATCTGGCAGATAATGGTTGCCAACCCCAATTTAGAATCTTTATTTATGTATCCTATCTTAGTTCTGTCCCTGAGGTGATGGATATATTTGCTATATTTATTGACTGTGGCCATAGTTTAATGGATGTACATTATGTCAAAACTTACAAAATATATACCTTAAACATGCACAATTTATTGTACATCATTTATATCTCAACAAACTTATTTAGAAACATACCATAAGATTTATTCAATACTTATTGTTTTCCCTATGTTAAGATCTTAAAGGCTAGATACTATTAGCATTCCACTAATTTTTTGCCTAACAGGTAATAAGGTATTTTTCTTTTTAAGAGAGAGAGCATAAGGGGCAGAGGGAGAATCTTAAGCAGGCTCTATGCCCGGCTCGAACTCACAACTGAGATCCCCTGAGTGGAAACCAAGAGTCCAAAGCTTATGACTGAGCCACCCAAGCACCCCAAATGGTATTCACTATTAGCATATGTGCTGCCACAGTGAGCACAATGGTATTCATCTTTAAAGAAGCTCATAGAGCTTTTTAAGGCTCTTATAACCCAACAATCCAAAAGTTTGTTACATTTTTATTGCCCATATTTTTATACTAAATAAAAATGAGTTAACATGGCTCTGAACTAATTTTTGTGGCCAAACTAATCTTTTATTATCACACCTGAATTTCCTACACATCCTTACAATAGCTTTAACTTTCCAATACAAATGACCATGAGGAAATAGTGACCTTTTACCTCCTGTCTTTGGTCTACAAATCACTTTTCAAGGGGTAAAGAAGCAAAAGATAGTATTTATGATGACTTCTTTGGGTACTCAAGGAAATATTTTCTGTTATTCAGCAAACACTGTTCACCTCTCTTACTTAAGCAGGTGAACTCTACCCAGTGCCAGATTAGCCAAGGTTATGAGTCAACTGCAGAATTGGCTAGTCTGGCTGGAAAAGATGTTAGTTAACTGACAAAAATATAAATCATTACTGCTTCAAATTTAACTGCTTCGAATGTCCCTCTTCCTCTACATTTCAAAAGCAATAATAACATAAAAAAATTACACTTACCTTAACCTCAGGCTCTTTTTCACATTCTTCAATATATAAGTCATAAAGTTTTTGAAATACAGATTTTCTAAAATTTAATGAAACAAAATAATGTGACTATAATATTATAATTATCATGAAGTGAATGCTACTCTGAAATTTTCCCTAACTTTTTCCTCAATTTCCCCCACACTGTGGGTGAAGTGGGGTTGAATACAATAGTTAATATCAACTTTAAAGTACCTCTAACATTTCTAGTACAGTGCTAGAAGGAATGCAATAAATGGTAGCAATCATTATTTCCAATAATCAAAGATATCAATCAATTAAATATGCATACCTTCCACTAGACAGGTATTTCCTTTTGGGAGGTCTCTGTCGGGCACTTTCAATGACATACTAAAAAAGAAAAGTTTATGAAAACAAGCTTGCCTTTTGCTTAGTGCACAAACAGCTCTATTTTATGAATACTTAAAACACGTGTTAAGATCAAAAAGACTAGTCACTCAAGTCCCGATCCATATTAAATTATAGTTTGTAGGAAAAACTACTTAACTTCTAAATTTATATTATAAACAAGTGAAATTTAAACTGCACTAAAATTTAGCACAATATTTCACTATGATATAAGCAAAATCATATAGTTTCAGAAGTGAGAATTATCCTCAAAATGTTTTATCGTTGTTCAGAATATGCACAGCATACCCAACTGCAAGAACTCGATATATTTTTGAACTATCTTCCCTTCTAACTGAGCAATTACACAACTTATCAAAACAGGAAAACATAATTTTAGAAATTCTTTGTTCAATAATTTTTATTCTACAACATTATCTAAGAATTCCAAATAAAAGATGAGCCAAACCTCATTCCAAAGCATTTTTATTTATGGCAAAATTATATGCATCCTTATCCTAAAATTACGTTAATATGCTTCTTTGAGAACCACATACAGAAATCTCTTAAAACTGAGTTTTGTTAATTAAGAGAACACTATTTCAATATGTAACTTAGTCACACCTCACCTCAGCACGATCCAAAGCTAGTTCTAAAGCTTGTTGCTGTAAAAAGTAAACGGTGTTTTTGGTATTAGTTATTTTCACAAAAAATAATTTAACACTTCTAAGTTAAATGTTTATAAATGTTTTTTCTAAAATATGTCTAAGATATTTTCCTTTATTTTATATCCACCCACCCCACTATATGTTCAAGATATATTACAAAGAAAAATCATGTCAGTTTTGGGTACCTGATTATGACAATAAATTATATAAGAAATGCTAAAATTATTTTCTCTGGCTAGTGTTTATAGAGGCTGATACAGAGCCAAGAGTTAGATATAGAAACTACTGCCATTTTATAAACCTCAAGTTCAACATTCTAAGAGCACTCTTCAGGAAAACATAGCCATCAAGTATGCAATTAAAGTGAAGGAAAGATTAACTCTCCTAATCTGGTAGGGACCCTGGAAATTGGGGGTGTTGTTATATTGGTACCTAACACCAATTCAGAAAATCCTCATATCTTGGGGCACCTAGGTGGCTCAGTCATTAAGTGTCTGTCTTCAGCTCAGGTCATGATCCCAGGTCCTGGGATTGAGCCCCACAGCAGGCTCCCTGCTTGCAGAAGCCTGCTTCTCCCTCTACCACTCCCCACTCCCCCTGTTGGTGTTCCCTCTCTCGCTGTGCTGTCAAAGAAATAAAATCTTAAAAAAAAAAAAAGATAATCTTGATATTTTAATGCAGAGAATCTATAATATAAGGTTCCTAGGTCAGTGCCCAGTAGAAATGCAATAAATGATAGCTATCATTACCATATTTCAATGACTTTAAGATACCACTAACTGTAAGTATGCATCAGTATCCTAGGTTATATTAAGAAACAACTGCAGCCAATTGTAAGTGCAAGATGTCCTTAACTGCAGACTCAATTAATTCAGTAATATTAAAATGTAAAAAAAAAAAAAGCATCTAAAATTAATGTAATAATAGTTTTACTACTGCAGGTAGGGCTTGAGAATATATAATAGATTCCCACTCTTCATCCATTTTGAGACCCTTCTATCAAGACAAGAGAAGGAAAGTAAAGCTCTGTCTTCCTCACTTGTAAAACTGTCTTCTATAATGACATCTAAGAATAAGTACTAGGTTTTATTTTTTTATTTTTTGAAGATTTTATTTATTTGACAGAGAGAGATCACAAGTAGGCAGAGAAGCAGGCAGAGCGAGGCAGGGCAGGGGGGGGCAGCTTGATGGGGGGCTTGACCCTGAGATCATGACCCCAGTGAAAGGCAGAGGCTTAACTTACTGAGTCACCCAGGCGCCCCAGGACTAGGTTTTAGAAAATCTTTTTTTTTTTTTTTTAAAGATTTTATTTATTTATTTGACAGAGAGAAATCACAAGTAGATGGAGAGGCAGGCAGAGAGAGAGAGAGAGGGAAGCAGGCTCCCTGCTGAGCAGAGAGCCCGATGCGGGACTCGATCCCAGGACCCTGAGATCATGACCTGAGCCGAAGGCAGCGGCTTAACCCACTGAGCCACCCAGGCGCCCAGGACTAGGTTTTATATAAGCACATTTAACACCAATGACATTTCTTTCTAATTTTGTGGTTTGGGTATTATACAGTGTTACAGTATTTTTCATTCACAATGATAATCATCTTTAATTTTTAATTCTGTTGAGAGGCAGAGAACTTTCATTTTTTACTAGTAAGGGTCTAAATTTTTCTGTTTTATTTTGTGGAGTCCAGTAATTCTACCTACTAAACTCCATGTGTTAAAAATTAGCACCCACCAAAATCGCAAGAAGGCAGGGTGGGGGAAAAATATTGCCAGACTTTGGAAACCATGGAAAGGTTTAAGTGACCCTGCCACCCTAGTTCTAGGGATGGAGAATTCATATGATGACAAAAACAGCTGGTTTTTTTAGACAGCAATTAAAAAAACAAAAAAACAAAAAACGACCCACTGACTTTACCAAACATCTAAAATGTAAAAGTGAAAGGGTGAAATATGCCATCATTTCAAAAAGTTCAGTTAAAATAAATTTATACCAATTTAATTTATGAAAATAATCTTACAAGCAGCAGATTCCTAATAAAATTGGTTTCCAGGATTCAAGATGAGACTCTTGAATATGAACCATTTTCCAGCACAAGACTGTAACTCTAGATATACCCTTTTAACAAATATATAAGGTTCTTTTCATTATTTTGGTCATAAAAATCTTCAAGTTTTTATAAAAAAATCATAATAAACATAATCAAACGTGTACTCTAAGACATTTGGTTGTCAGTCATCTCAAATAAATGCTGTATCTTCTGAAATCAAAACTTCAAAAGCTCTAGTGAGATGTAACTGTTTACGTTTATAAGCATCATTTATTCACAACCTCCTAACACTTGAGAGGGAAGTGATAGCTAATATGGATGCAAAATATAAGTCAAGATCATCAGTGTGACAGCTCTACTTTTCTCTAACAGAGCAGTGGTGGGTAGGCAAGATCAAAAGAGAGGATAAATGTTTTCAAAGATTTCTTCAGCACTAAAGATGTTTAGTTTTTCATTGTTAAATGCTGCTGCTTCTCAAACACAATTAAGTGACTTTTTTCCCTTTCTCTTTAAAATTTTTCATGGCAAAAGGTAAATGCCCAGTCCCAAATATGCTTAATGACTATAAGTCAGTGAACAGAAATGTGACATTAGAAGGCTAACATTGATGCTGCTTTAAACGTTATTTGTGGTAAGCAGGTTACATTTGTTTTTAAACTTAAAAAAAAAATCTAAATTAAAAGGAACTTTAAAATATAAGAAACCTGTGCCCACCCCCCCACCCGAAGTCATTCATATTTATACACATCCTCCTTGCCAGTGATTTGTGGCAGGAGAAGTAAACATTTTTTAATGCTTCACAAACATTAGGACAGACCCACTGTTTTTCTCAGTTAGACATAATTGTACAACTCAATTGAGAGATAAAAACCACATTCTCAACTGACAGAAAACAGTATTCTCCATGTGAAACTGTTTTTGTTGAACCCAAAGCTTAGGTTTTGCCAGTTTGGGTTTAAGCAACAAACAAAACCAAAAAATGACAGGCACCATCCAAGTTCCAGCAAATTTTGATCTATTTCATTAAAAAAAAATTTTTTTTAAAAGACTTTATTTATTTGAGGGATAGAGAACACAAGTAGGCAGAGCAGCAAGCAGAGGGAGAGGGAGAAGCAGGCTCCATGCTGAGCAGGGAGCCCAATGTGGGACTCCATCCCAGGACTCCGGGATCATGACCTGAGGCGAAGGCAGCTGCTTAACCGACTGAGCTACTCAGGTGTCCGAGTCCCCTATTTTCTAGAAAAGATTTTGCAGATGACTGCTAAATAATTTCCCAGGTAGTGTAACTTAGGCATACATAAGTATTTTTGTACCTGCAATACAGATATTTTTATAGAGATAAAGGAAGAGAACACTCTAAAAACAAGTAAGAACATAATGAGCTCTAGCTTACCATTGTGATGTAAAATGGGTCCAAAAAGAAGAGATAACTTATGTACACTGATGAAGAGGGTTGAAAACCATGTCTTTAATATCAATCTTACAGTGCTGAAAAAAACAACAAACCCCCCACATTAACATAAAGCTATTAAGAGAAATCAGATGATTTTGTTACTAAGGAAAATTACTTGAGAAACAAATTTTTGAACACATTTTTGAATAATCAGCAACAATAAAAATCACGTATCATAGTCCTTCCATTTATTAAAAAGTACAGTCTGAATTTAAAGTACAGTTTTAACTAGATGGGGTAAATTAAATTTACAAATTAAATTTGCAAATTAAATCATTACTTGCTTTCTTCAGGATATTTAACATTGGAAGAGAAAAGAATAAATGTCTCCAAATTTCTCCTCCTCATCACCACTGCTGCTACTGTTATTGTTCCTATGGATTATTCTAATAATCTACCCACTGCCCTTTGTCACTGTACAGTTCACTTTACAAATCATACACTTCATCACACCTGCTGATAAAAGTCCTCTAAAGATTCCCCAAATATCCCAAGCTACATTTTGCAGATATAGCTCCAGTCCTTCTAACCTTTCCCCTCCTTCAAGCAAAATGGATACACTGCTGAAGAATCTCATTCCTCTAACACATGGGTTTCTCATCCTGGCTGCTCAACAGAATAACCTGGGGACCTTAAAAAGTGGTATACTCACGCCCTCCCTTTCAGTCATTCTGATTGACTGGTGTGGAGTAGGGCCTAGGGATCAGCATTTTTTTTTTTTTTTAATCTCCAGGGGATGCAAAGGCTAATTTTACCTAATTCCCTCTAAGTTGTGTGTCTACATACCACTAAGCTATAAAAACCACATTCTCAACTGACAGAAAACAGTATTCTCCATGTGAAATTGTTTCTGTTGAACCCAAAGCTTAGGTTTTGCCAGTTTGGGTTTAAGCAACAAACAAAACCAAAAAATGACAGGCACCATCCAAGTTCCAGCAACAATAATTTAAAAAGGAAGACACTAATCCTACCTTCCAACAGCTCATGGATTTAGTAAGTTCAAGTTAGGGTGAAAATTTCTAACCACTGAATCTAAAGATGAAGATACACCAGGTACAGGCAAACTGTGATGATTTTAAAATTAGATCTCCTGTCACTGAACTGGGGGGAGGGGTAGGAAGAGGAAAGCGTCCCAACTTTAAATTTTTTAATACCATTAACTACGTTTACAATTTACAAACCAAGCCCTAGGACCGCATATAAGATTTACCAGAACCCTGTGAAAAGACCATTGCCATTATCGTCTGGTTTTACAAAATAAGGCACCAAAGCGAAAAATTTTCCCCAAATCACACAACAGACTGGAATTCAGACTCTCTCAATTTTTAATCTTAGATTCTTTCTACTAAAGCTTACAACCTTCAGGCCATTCAATCCAGCACCCGTTTTTAGATTTTAAAAAGCAGTGCACTTAAAGATCGAATTCTGCTCAGACTAATACTGTACATCTTTTTTTCTTAATTTTGATCTAACTTCATATCATGGTTCTCAACCTTCGTACACTCTACTCAATCTAACTCCGAAAATCTTGCTAATCACTATTCTCCTACCGGGGACTTCAGGAAAACGCAGCCCCTGCTGATGCGATGGTTGTAGGCGACGGCTTCCAGGAACAGATAGCTCTTAATTCGGAACTCCCGGTAACCACAGCGAGGGCCAATAAATTAATCCAACTGTAAAACTCGTAACTGATTCCACGGCTTTTCCTGATCGACCTGACGCTTTAGCTGTTCGAATTTTTGTTTTGTTTTGTTTTTGAAACAATTTAGGCTTTACCAACATAACGCCACAACTCAGCAGCAACGGCAACAGCCTTTATTCAATATGGATACCCTCTCCCAAAGAAGCGCTACGTGAAATTCTTAGGAATTTCCGGAAACACCCGTACCTGGAATCCAAAAGTCAAAACTACAACCAAAACCGTTGCTTGGAAACACGGCGAGAGGCAACTGAGGCGAGTACCTGGGGTGCGGAGACTCAGCCCAACCAGCTCCCGCCTCTGGGAACACTTTCCTCCTGAGGGATCCCCGCTCTGTGGAAAGCGGCGAAAAGCCACGCGGGAAGCCGCTCGCTCACCTCTGACCCCGGCCAAGATCTCGCGCGCCTAACCGTCCGCAGCGGGCCCGCCACTCTCACCCACCTACCCGCCACCGGTCACCGGTCACCGGCCACCGGCCACCGCCCACCTGTGCGGAAAGACGCCACGCTAGACGTCATGACGGCGCCTCTGGCTGGGCTGGAATGCTACGTGCGGGCAAGGGCCCCGCCCCGCGGGTTGCAGGTTCGCTTCGTGCGTCCCCTCGCGGGAGTGGCGCAATTCAGCCCGGGCCTGTTCCGGCGTCCGCACTTCCGACTGGTGCGCTGGGCGGGGCGAGCTGGGGACCGCGGGCGGAAGAGGTGGAGTTGGGAGGGCCGCGCGGCACTTGGGAGGCTTGCGCGCGAAGGGGTGGTGTTGCGGAGGCTGTCTCCGCAAAGCCTTGGGGTCTCAGGCCCAACTAGAGGGGTGAGGTGGGGGGTGAGGGGTGGGGATGGAAGCTCCTCCCCAGGTCAGGCATTCGGCTCGGTAAAATGCCGGTAGGATGTGGCTATTTGGTGGGTAGGTGCCCTTCTGAATTTCCAGAGTGAAAAACTTGGAACGAGCTTTATTGCTCAGCGCATCCCAGTGGAAAGGGAATGTCACCATTTCCATGCCATTCAGCTATCCATAGTATATATCAAATGCTAATGAATTTAATGTTTAAAAAATTCCAAAAAACAAACAGAAGCAACCTCACTGAAGAGTTCTAACAATTCAGAAAGGGAGTAATCAGCATACATGACAATGTCTAATTGCATACATGACAATGTCTAATTTCAGTTCTGCACCTTTAACAACTTTGTTTTGTTGGGTATAAACTTTATTCTCATTGAGGTGAAATTCACAGAACGTAAAATGAAACATTTTAAGAGTATAATTCAGTAGAATTTAGTACATTCATGATGTGCAACCATCAACTCTAATTCCAAAACATTTTCATCACCCTCATTAAGTATTTACTTTCCATTTTTCCCTCTCTTAGACCTTAGCAGACACCAATTGCTTTTAGAGTCTTTAGATTTATCTAATCTGATATTTCACAAAAATGGAACGTGTTTTTTCTTTCGTGTTTGTCTTCTTTCCCTTAGCAAGTTTTCCGGGTCCATCCACCTTGTAGCAAGTATCAATACTTAATCCCTTATTATGGCTTATATTCTGTTCCATTGTATGTATATACCACAGTTTTATGCATTGGTCCATTGATGGCCATTTGGGTTATTTACGCCTTTCAACTATTGTGTATAGTGCTGCTGTAATATTTGTGTAGTAATATTTGAGTCCTTTTTGTAAATTTTTTTCCGGCGAGATAAATACAACACCAGGCAAAGTGGGTGCAAGGCAAGATTTATTAAAAACACTCTCTAGCCAAGTTTCAGGGCTCAGGAGAAGGGGAGCCAGGAAAGTTGTGCCGGGAGGAGGTGGGCACCCTTGGGCAAGGTTCCGTGAGTCTGGAAAGCAGAGTGGCAGAAGTCGCGCCCAAGGCAGGGAGGAGGGGGCTTTTAAGGGGTCTCGAGGGGAGCTCAGGGGTCTTTTGGCAAGTTTCCCTTATTTGGATATTTCGCCTGCTCGTCAGGGTCCCATTGGTTCACGGGAGCCTGGGGCGGGAGGGTTTTCAGATTCCTGCTTGGGCCTTTGTTCTCCTGTCCGAGTTCAGCTTTTGTGGCGGGAACTTTCTCCATCTTAAGTAGCCCTTTCTGGCAGCCCAACACTTTTTTCAATTTTGGTGGGGTGTAATATACCCTAAAAGAAAACCAGAGCCTGACATAGTTCAAGTGTGAAAACAGATTTTATTCAGGAACTGTTGCAAAGGAGGGAAAGAGACCTCAGTCTAGAACTGGGCTCAATTCCAAATATACAGTGTGAACAAGTAGTGGTTTATAGCTAAGGAGCAGAGTTGGAGGGCATTGGATGGAAGTTTCTTAATAGGAAATAGGGGTCAGGAGGCATTCTGGCTAAACTGACTTTTTGGGGTTCTGACTGAAGGCAAATCAGGGTGATCAGACACCAAGGGTGGGGACTAAGAGTTTGATCAGATATTGAAGGTGATCAGATATCCAGGTGGATCCAGATATACAGTTCTCTGTAAACTGACTTAGGATTCTTGCTACAACTGGTTGGTACATGCCCCACAAATCAGCCTAGAGCCATGGAGATAGCTTGTCAAATACCTAGGAATGGAATTGCTGGGTCATATGGTAATTCTATTCTTAAATATTTGAGAACTTGATAAAATTGTTTTCCACAGTGGCTAAGACATTTTACAACAGAAATCAATATGTGGTGGTTCCAATTTCTTCACATCCTCACCAAATTTCTTTTAAAAAAATTATAGTCATCCTAGTAGGTATGAAATAGTATCTTATTGTGGTTTTGATTTGTGTTTTCCTAAGGCTAGTGATGTTGCACATCTTTTTATGTCTGTGTTGGCCATTTGTGTATCTTTGGAGAAATGTCTATTCAAGTCCTTTGCCCATTTTTTAATTAGGTTGTCTTTTGTTGTTTAAGTTATGAGTTCTTTCTTTATTCTGGATATTAGATCCTTATCAGATATATGATTTGCAAATATTTTCTTCCATTCTGTACGTTGTCTTTTCACTTTCTTGCTTTGATTACCAACTTAAATTTTTGATGAAGCCTAGTTTATTTTTTCTCTTATGGTGTGCTTTTGGTGTCATACTTAAAAACCCATTGCCAAATCCAAATTCATAAGGATTGCCAAAAACCTCACTCTGCACACTGAGTAAAATAAGACAGAAAGATGAGTTTCTTTGAACTGTAAACCGGGAAACTCAACACTAAGAGAGCAATGAGTTTAAAGTTAAAAGGTGTTTATGGGGTAAACATGGAAGTTACTTGGCTTTTTCATTTGATTAGTTGATTGGTCTTTGTATTTGTGTCAGGGTAGCTGAATTGGAGAAAAAAGAAAGTCCAAAGATGACATGAACAGACATGGCATTTTGGGGCATCCCTGTCCTGGGCTGATTTCTGAGAGGAGTCATAAGTTATTGCAATTTGTCAGGTAAGGCTAAGTTTTGTTTTGCTTTAATGTGCCCTCACTGGCCAATACCATTTTGTCCCCATCATAAGTGACTCCATTTAAATTTTGATTCTATAGGATTTGCTCCTAGGGTTTTGTAAGAATTTTATGATTTTAGCTCTTATGTTTAAGTCATTGATTCACTTTCAGTTAGTTTTTGTATATGCTGTATAATAGGGATTCCATTTCATTCGTTTGCGTGTTGTCCCAGAATTATGTGTTGAAGAGTTTATTGTTACTCCCAGTGAATGGTCTTGACCTCCACATCAAAAATCAATTTGCCATACACATATGGGTTTGTTTATAGACTGTTAATTTTACTCCATTGGTCTATATGTCTATCTTGTGTCAGTGTAGGTATCCCTTGCTTTTCAAAAATTTGTGTTATGCCATTTTGCTTTTACAAAAAACCTACATGGGTACCTGTTTTTATTAACTGAAAGAAATCTTAAAAGGTTTGTTGCTTTTATGACAAAAGATTAAAAGGGAGAAAAAAAACATTCAGCATTTGTTTTGTAATAAGCCTTTATCGAGACAGCATGCACCCTGAGCAGCAAGACTGACACAACCAAACTCTTTCCTTGGGAACTACATCTCAGTATCAAGCCACTGTAACTTTGTACTATGTCTTTGAGCATCTGTGCTTAATCTTGGTTTATGCTGTGCATCCATTAGCAAGATGTGTCCTAAAGTATCTGAAAAGCCTGACAGAGATTGTTTTTTCAGTCTGGAAATATTTTAAAAAATCCATATAAATTAATGTTAATTGCTTTTTCACTCTATGCCATTTCAGTTTGTAAAAGTTTTCATAGGAACTCTTGTTTTTTGATAGCAGGAAGAAATCTGTACCATACTGTTTTGATTCCTATAGCTTTGTAGTATGTTTTAAAATGGGAAAGTGTAAGTTCTCCAGTTTTGTTGTTCTTTTCTTTTCTTTTTTTTAAGTATTTTATTTATTTATTTGACACAGAGAGAGATCACAAGTAGGTAGAGAGGCAGGGAGAGAGAGAGGGGGAAGCAGGGTCCCTGCTGAGCAGATGTGGGGCACGATTCCAGGACCTTGAGATCATGACCTGAGCTGAAGGCAGAGGCTTAACCTAATGAGTCACCCAGGGGCCCCTTGTTCTTCTTTTCTAATATTGTTTTGGCTCCCTTGTAACTTTATATGAATTTGAGGATCAGCTTTTCCATTTTTGCAAAAAGGCCAGTAGGGATTGTATTGAATCAGTAGATCGCTTTGACAAGTATTGGTGTGTTGAATATTCAGTCTTCCAATTCATGAGCATGATGTCTTTCCATTTATTTAGGTTTTCTTTAATTTCTTTCAACAATGTTTTATGGTTTTCAGTGCACAAACTTTTCATCCCCTTAAATTTATTCCTAGGTATTTCATCTTTTTGAATGCTATCTTAGTCTGCTTAGGTTGCTATGACAAAATACTACATACTGGATGTCTTAAACAACAGAAATTTCTTTCTTACAGTTCTGGAGACTGGGAATCCAAGATCAAGGCCAATTTGGATTCTGGTGAGAGTTTTCTTCTTGGCTTATAGATAACTGCCTTCTCACTTTGTCATTCCATAATGGGTAGGGAGAGAAAGAAAAGGGAGACAAAATCTACTCATGTCTAATCTATCAGATCAGGGTTCTACCCTTATGACCTCATTTAACCTTAAATTATCTTCTTATAGGCCTTATCTCAAAAACAATCACATTGGAGATTATGGGTTCAACATATGGATTCTGGAGGGACACAATTCAGTCCATAGCAGTTAGTATTATAAGTGGAATTATCACGTAATTTCCTTTTTAGGTTATTCATTGTTGGTGTATTAAAAAAACACATATTTTTTTTTTCAGTTTTGGTCTTGTACTCTGCAAATTTACCAAATTTATTACCTCTAATAATTGTGTGTGTGTGTGTGTGTGTGTGTGTGTGTACACATGTGTATGTTCTTTAGGGTTTCTATATATAGGATCATAGCATCTGTTAATTGAGATAGTTTTATTTCTTCCTTACAATTTGGTTATTTCTTTCCCTTGTCTAATTGCTTTCACTAGGGTCATTCTTTCATTTTAAGGAATTGGCTCATGCAGTTGTTATAGCTGGCCAGTCTGAAATTTGTAGGGCAGGGTGGTAGGCTGAAAACTCAGGCAGGAGTTGATGTTGCAGTCTTGAGACAGAATTTCTTTTCCAAGAAACCTCAGTTTTTGCTGTAAAGGCCTTTATGTATTACCAATGTTGACTGAAAAAGGCCTACCCATATCATCAAGAGTAATCTTCATTTAGAATCAATCAAGTGTAGATGAAAAACACATCTACAGAATTCTTTTCACAGTAACACCTGGATTAGAGTTTGATTAAATAGGTGGGTAGCAAAGTTGACGCATAAAACCAACCATCACACCCAGTGTGGTAGATAGTTTTATTCACAATTTTTTAAATAAAAACATTTCACTTTTCTCATGGCTTTAGTTTGGGTATAATATATTTCCCCCACCCTAGTGACTTTCCATTTTGCCATATGACTTGCTTTGGCCAATGGAATGTAAGTGGATGTAACATATGCCCTCTAGTTGTGAAACTAGATGCAGTCTTGGAGAGAAGGGGAAGGCATGTATGTTCTGAATTCTTTGACTTTGCCTGTATGTGTGTGTATTTTTATGTATGTATTTCTGCAGGTAATATTATATTGTCCAGCTTGAAATGACTCCTACTGGCAAAAGAAGAAATACTTGGCTCACCAAAGACAATTAAACTAATTAAGTATGTTAAAAACACATGAATTCTTAATATTGCTTAAAAAAAAAAACCCTCACTAGTCACATTGAAGATTGCTAGGATATCAATTCATTATTCTGAAAATGGTAAATAATGGTTAAAAAGATAAAACAATTGACCTGCTTTTTCTACATAAACTGAAATTCAGAGTAACCAAATTGTTGATGAAGAAAAACATTTTTTGGAAAAAAATCCAATGAATAAATAAGGAAGGAATGATATATCACCATTTTGGAACCCATAAGAAAATAATGTTTCTAAGAAATAGTGAGTCCAGTTCCACATGTAAAGAGCTCAGAAGTTGCTACTCCATCATAACAATAAGTAAAAAGATGAAAAAACTGAAAGATCAATAACTCTTTAGATCTTCAAGAGAAGTGAGGTCACAAGGCACATACTGCCCACCATGTGAATATAGAATCACAATTTATTGGAGCAGCAACCTCCATGGGAACCAGTACCAGGGAAGGGAGACCTGAATTACAATTGATGAATTGCTGGGGGCTCAGTCTGGACTATTCTGACACCCAGACTCAGGGACTGAGTCATGAGGCACACTTATATAAGAATTCTTCTGTAAGGGGAGACAAACCATAAGTGACTCAATCTCACAAAACAAACTGAGGGTTGCCGGGTGGAGGGGGGTTGGGAGAAGGGGGGTGGGGTTATGGACATTGGGGAGGGTATGTGCTTTGGTGAGTGCTGTGAAGTGTGTAAACCTGGCGATTCACAGACCTGTACCCCCCGGGATAAAAATATATGTTTACAAAAAATAAAAAATTAAAAAAAAAAAAAAGAATTCTTCTGTAAGAACTCCCCAGAACTCTACCAGGTTCTCACAGTAAATATTAAGAGAAAAATCTGTGCCCAGATAGGAGGAGAGGAAAAGGAGCCATCTGAAAATAAACCAGAGAACTCTGTTCTTAGTAAGGCATGCCCTCAGAGGAAACTAGAGCCTAAGATGTTGTGGTTTTATCAGAGCCTGGACCTGGGGGACCCGGGGGACCTGAGGGAAAAGAAATACTCAACTCTAGCCCACTCTAGCCATCCTGTCCCACATATGAGAGGAAGGGGAAGGAAACTGAGAAGCACTCATGAAGTTCAAGGTTCAGAGGCATAGGCTCACTGAATGACTGAGGCCTACTTATGAGACTGTAGAATGCTTCACTTCACCTAAATCTCACTACTACATTACGAAAGCCCTGTTTACAACAGTTCCCTTTTCCCTGTCCAGCTATCAAGAAAAAAATACAAGACTTTCCAAAAGACAAAAAACATAGATTTATGAGACAAAGCAAGCATCAGAACCAGATATTGGAATTACCAGATTGGGGCTTTAAAACTGTGATTAAATGCTGAGGACTCTAAGGGACAAAGTGGACAGCATGCAAGAATAGATGGACAATGTAAGCATAGAGATGAAAGTTATAACAAGGAACCAAAAGTAAATGTTAGAGACTAAAAGATGTATGAAAGAAATGAATACCTTTGATGGGCCTGTTAGAAGACTGGACATGGCTGAGGAAGTAATAACTAATGTTTGCCAAATAACCATTAGGTAGAAGGTTGAAAGGGGGCTTTATAAAAATGGATCAGGCTGACGACACTTGATCAACCTCAATAGTACTGCAAGTGAGATGATCCAGTATCGTGTACCTCCTAATGTGATACATCTCATATTGTTACTATGTATGAAATACTTTCACAAAACCAGAAATTGAATCTAAATCTAGTGAAACCTCTAGATTTAACTCCTAGTTTACTTGGAAAAGGAGGCACAGAATAACATGTTAAGTAACATCATGATGATGTTACTCAGAATCCACCAGTATATAATGTGGTAACCACTGTAGGAAAATGGAATGTAAACTGGCTGTGTTAACTGTCATGGACTGAATTTTGTCCCCGGAAAATTCTGTGCTGAAGCTTGAATACCTAGGACCTCAGAATGTGACTGTATTTGTAAATAGAGTTTTTAAAGGGGTGATTAACTTAAATGAAGTTGTTAAATGGGCCCTAATCCAATATGATGGGTACCCTTGGAAAAAGGAAGTTATGGCACATGAAGAGACATGAGCAATAAGAGCACCCCAAATCCGTGATATTTTGTTATGGCAGCCAGCCCTAGTAAACTAGTATAATAACAGTAGGTGGAATAATGATTTTTTGGTTATAAGAATAACAAAAATGGACTTTATCTATTAGAGATATAAAATTTAGTATTTACAGGTGAAATTATGAATTTGGGGATCTGGCTTAAAATACTTAAAAAATATATAGTAGATGAAATAAGAATGCAAATTTTTGGTAATTATTGAAACTGAGCAAGAGGTATTAGAAGAGCATTGTTGCTCCAGTTTTGTATATGTTTGAAGATGTCCAAAATAAACAGTTAAACATGTATGCACATTCACACACATACTCATACATGCAATATGCCAATATATATATCATATGTAAATAGAGTTTTTGTCAGAATTTTGGCTCAGGGTCATCCACTCTGATGGGTTTGGCTACTGGCATGTGCTAGAGACTCTCAAGTCTACAGTTTTACCCATTTCTGGTAATTCAGCCTTTTCACTTGCTGTACCAGAGGCCTTTCGCATGTAAAGTGTCCAAAATGAAATCATCTTTTCCTTCAGATTTTCCATGTTTTCCCCGCTTTTGGTCTTCTCCTCCACATAGATAAGAGTCTGGCTTAGAGATCTCTCTTAGGTCCCATATGTCACCAGTCCTTAAGTTACTGGGGTTCTATTTCTAAATACCTATTGGGTCTGTTCTTTCTTTTCTTATGGTATCACTTCCATGGTTCTCATTCTGGTTCACTGTACTCTTACCTGGATGGCTGTAGGTAACTCTTAAAGTTCCTTGCTTCCTTTCTCATTCTGGGTCTCCTTCTGCTGGCTTTGTTCATGTTGTTGCTAAAGTTGTCATTTTTTCTCATAATTTTTTAAAGAAAGTTGGACAGAAAATATACAAACGTGAAACAGTGCAAAAGGGTATAACAATAGAAAAGTGAGTCTATCATCGTGGTACAATTTATGGTAGTACAGATCTAGAAGGAACCAAATTTCCCTCAAACGGTAACCTGAGTAAACCAGGATAGGGCCATATAATGGAGTAATCTGTGACCCTAAAAAGGAATGAAGAATATATCTGTCTATAGCATATATTGTGTGAAGAAAGTCCTACACCTTTAATGAGACCTGGTTCCTTTTAGTGGGAAGGTGGAGCACAACCTGGCCCTAGTAGTGTTTGTGGCTTCCAGATTAGTTATTGTTTCCAGGTATTTCACCAGACAATGGTAGGAAATAAATGTAAGTATAAATAAAATTAAAAAATATATATATATTAACATATATCATGAAATTTATGGACATTCCAATTTAAATTCAGTATTTTTGGCATTTTTATTTAACCTCTTTATCTTATTTGTGTATAGCCTTTCTCACATAGTGAAAATGCTGGTCCACAAAGTGTACCTAAATAATGATTTGTTGCTTTGTCCTACATTACATTTGCAACTGTCTCAGAATAACATCAAAACTACAATTAACAATATGATCACTGTAACATTTAAGGATTTTTTTTTAAAGATTATTTGTCCTTAGAGTATATACTATAAAAAATACATTATATAAATTCTGTTTTATTTAAAGACATTTGAAATAATTTCTTTCAGTTTGGTTATGTTTTGCTTTTGTTTTTAGGAATTTATTTTTTTTAATAATTTACTTTTATAAGAATGTGAATTAAATATATGATTATATATTAAATCTATAAAATTAGGTTAAGCTCAGAAACTCTAGCTTCTATTCCAGTTCCTTTTTCTCTTCCATCTTCCCTATATTGTTAAGCATATATTTTAGTTTAATGTAGTTACTATATGAATGTATGTGACACATGTGTGTAGTTATCATTTGTGTGTGTGTGTGTGTGTATGTCTTTTATTACTAAATAAAGAGAGAGGATTAATCATTTATTCTGTTTTTGTAATTTTCTCTACCTTAAGGAATTCAATTAATTTATGAGTAAAAGTTTCCTTTTAAAGAATAAAAGCTAATAGAATTTCTGGGGAGGATGGTGGAATAGGATGACACTTAGCTCACCTCCTCCCACAGATACACCCAGATGACACCCATCTCAGTGTAAATAACTCAGAAAATGAACCACACAGGTAAAGGAGCCATAAAGGTGACTGGACTAAAGGCAAATGTGGCTTAGTCACAATATTAGTGTGCACCCAGTATACATTGGAAAAAAAACATTTCTGAAGTGCCAGGGACATGGTACTGTAGGGCCCTATAGAAGCTCTTCTTCATAAAGTCACTATTAAAGAATAGGAGACAAAGCTTTCTTAATATAGAAACAGATACAGAGAGTAAGATAAAATGAGGAGACAGAAGGATATGTCCCAAATGAGAGAACAGGACAAATCACAGCAAGGGAGCTAAATGAAACAGAAATAAGTAGTATGACTGGTAGAGAATTTAAAGTAATGGTCAAAAAAATATTCACTGGACTTGAGAAAAGAGTGGAAGATGTTAGTGAAACCCTCAACAAAGAGATAGAAAAACATAAAAACAAATCAGAGATGAAGAACTCAATATCTAAAATTTAAAAACACATTAGAAGGAATTAGTATTAAAGTAGAGGAAGTGGAAGAATGGATCAATGACCTGGAGGACAGTAATGAAAAGCAATAAAGCTGAAAAGGAGAAAGAGAAAAGAATAATAAAAAAATGAGAAGAGATTAAGGGAAATCAGCAATACCATCAGGTGTTAACACCGATTGTATTATAGGGATTCCTTTAGGAGAAGAGAAGGAAAAGGGGGTGGAAAATTTCTTTGAAGAAATAAGAGCTGAAAACTTCACTGAGCTGGGGAATGAAACAAATCCAGATCCTGGAGGTGTAGAGATCCCCAATAAAATCAGTCCAAGGAGGTCCACACCAACACACATAGTAATTAAAATGGCAGAAAGTCATGATAGAGAGTTCTAAAAGTAGCAAGAGGAAAGAAAGCAGTTACATACAAGGGAAACCCCATAAGGCTATCAGTGGACTTTATAGCAGAAACTTTACAGGCCAGAAGGGATTAGCATGATATATTCAGAATGCTGAGAGGAAAAAATTTGCAGCCAAAAATACTCTGTCCAGCAAGGCTATTATTCAGAATAGAAGGAGGGATAAAGAATTTCCCAGACAAAAGTTAAAAGAATTCATCTCTGAGTCAGGCCCTGTAAGAAATGTTAAAGGGGACTTTTTGAGTGGGAAGGAAAGACAATAAGTAAGAGTAAGAAAAGTGAGAAGCAGAAAAACAGCAAAAATTAGGTATATCTATAAAAATCAGTTAAGGGATTCACAAAAGAATGTAAAATATGACACCATATGCCTAAAACATGGGATGAGGAGAGGAGTAAATATTTAGTGGTTTTAGAATGGCTTCAAGCTTAATCAACCATCAAATTAATACAGACTGCTCTATGCATAAGATGTTATATATAAACCTAATGGTAATCACAAATAAAAAAAACTCTTAAATATATGCAGAGAGAGAAAAGGAGAGAGAGATAGAAAGTAATCCAAGTATATCACTAAATAAAGCCAGCAAATATAGAGAGAAGAGAGCAAGAGAAGAAAGGAACAGAGAAGAACTACAAAACAACTGTTAAACAGCTAATAAAATGGCAATAAGTATATACCTAGTGATAACTACTTTGAGTGTAAATGGACTAAAAATTCCAGTCAAAAGAGATTAGGTGATGGAAAGGATAAAAAAAACAAGTCCCATTTATATGTTGCCTACAAATGACTCATTTTGACCTGACACATGCAGATTGAAAATGAAGGGGTAGGAAAAACACTTATATAAATGGAAGTGAAAAGAAATACAGGGTAGCAATAGACAAATAGGCTTTAAAACAAAGATTGTAACAAGAGACAAAGAAGGACACTACATAATCATAAAGGGACCAATTCAACAAGAAGATAATAACAATTGAAAATATTTATACACCCAACATGGGAGCACCCAAATACATCAAGCAGTGATTAACAAACATAGAGGAAATAATTGATAATAACGTAATGATAATAGGGGCTTTTAATGCCCCATTACATCAATGAATAGATCATCTAAACAAAATCAACAAGGAAACAGTGGCTACAAGTGGCACACTGGATCAGCAGAATGCACATTCTTTACAAGCACACACAGAATAGATCATGTTAGGCCACAAGACAAGTCTCAACAAATTCAAAAAGATTTTAGTTACATTATGCATCTTTTCTGACCACAATGCTCGAAATTAGAAAATCAACCCCAAGAAAAAATCTGGAAAGAACACAGATACATGGAGGTTAAATAACATGCTACTCAACAATGGTTGAGTCAATCAAGAAATCAAAGAAATAAAAAATTACAAGTGAAAATGAAAACACAATGATCCAAAATGTTCAGGATGCAACGAAAGCAATTCTAAGAGGGAAGTTTACAGCAATATAGGCCTACCTCAAGAAGCAGGAAAAATGTCAAATAAACAACCTAACTTTATACCTAAAGGAGATAAAAAAAGAACAACAAAGCTCCAAACCAGCAGAAAGAAGGAAATAATAGATTAGAGCAAAAATAAATGATATAGAAATTTTTAAAAAAAGTGGAACAGATACACCAGGAACTGCTTATTTGAAAAGATCAGCAAAACTGACAAACCTCTAGCCAGACTCATTAAAAAAATAATAAAAAGTGTGTGGGAGGGGAGAAAACCCAAACAAAAATCACAAATGAGAGAAGAAAAAAATACCCAACACCACAGAAATGCAAACAATTGTAAGAAAAATTATGAAAAATTATATGCTAACAAATTGGATAACCTAGAAGAAATGGATAAATTCCTAGAAACATATAACTTAACAAAACTGAAGCAGAAAGAAGTAGAAAGTTTGGACAGAGTGATTACAGCAATGAAATAGAATCCATAATCAAAGAACTCCCTACAAACAAAAGTTCAGGACCAGACAGCTTCACAGACAAATTCTACCGAACATTTATTTATTTATTTATTTTGAGAGTTTATTTATTCGTTTGACAGAGATCGCACATAGGCAGAAAGGCGGGGGGCGGGGAGAGCAGGCTCCCTGCTGAGCAGAGAACCTGATGTGGGGCTGGATCCCAGGACCCTGGGATCATGACCTGAGCCGAAGGCAGAGGCTTTAACCCACTCAGGTGCCCCTCTACCTAACGTTTAAAGAGTTGATACCTATTCTTCTCAAACTATTCCAAAAAGTACAAGAGGAAGGAAAACTTCCAAATTCATTCTATGAATCCAATAGTACCTTGATACCAAAACCACCTATCACCAAAAAAGTGAGCTATAGGCCAGTATGTCTCATGATCATAGAAGCAAAAAAAATCCTCAAAAAAATCCAGGGCACTTTGGTGGCTCAGTCAGTTATGCATCCAACTCCTGATTTTAGCTCAGGTCAGGATCTCAGGGTTCTGGGATCAAGCCCTGAGTCCAGCTCTATACTAAGCAGGGAGTCTGCTTTTCTCCCTCTCCATCTGCCCCTTCTCCCACTTGTGTACTTGCTCTCTCTTTCTCTAAAGTAAATAAATAAGTCTTTAAAAAAGAAAATGCTCAACAAAATCCTAGGAAGCCAAATCCAGCAATATTCATCACAACCACGTGGGATTTATTCCTGGATGCAAGGGTGGTTCAGTATTCACAGTTCATTCAACATGATATATCACATTAATAAGAGAAAGGATAAAAACCATATGATCATTTCAAAAGATGCAGAAAAAGCATTTGACAAGATAAAATATCCATTCATGATAAAAACTCTCAACAAAGCAGGTCTTGAGGGAACATCCCTCAAAATAATAAAGGCCATACATGAAAAACCCACAATAAATATACTCAATGGGGGAAAACTGAGAACTTTTCCTCTAAGGTTGAGATTATAAGACAAGGATGTCCATTCTCAACACTTTTATTTAATATAGTACTGGAATTCCTAACCATACCAGACAACAAAAAGCAATGAAAGACACCCAAATTGGCAAGGAAGAGGTAAAACTTGCACTATTTGCAGATGACATAATACTATATGTCGAAAACCGGAACACTCCACCAAAAAACTGCTAGAACTGATAAGTGAAATCATTAGTGTTTGTCACTACTTTCACTACTTTTGTGCAGGACACAAAATAAATGTATAAAGAGAAATTAACCATCCCATTTATAATTGTACAAGAATAATAAGATACCTAGGAATGAACCCAACCAAAAAGATAAAAGACATACTCTGAAAACTACAGCACACTGATGAAGACAATTAAAGATGACACAAAGAAATGGAAAGACATTCCATGCTCATGTGTTGGAAGAGCAAATAATGTCAGAATGTCAATACTGCCCAAAGCAATCTACACATTTAATGCAATCCCTATCAAAATACCAAGAGTGTTTTTCACAGAACTAGAACAAACAGTCCTAAAATTTGTTTGGAGCCACAAAAAACCTTGTATAGCCAAAGCAATCTTGAAAAAGAACAGAACTCGAGGTATCACAATTCTGAACTTTAAGTTATATTACAAAGCTGTAGTTCTCAAAACAGTATGGTGCTGGCATAAAAAATAGACACATGTAGATCAATAGAACAGAATAGAAAACCTAGAAATGAACCCACTACTACACGGTCAATTAATATTCGACAAAGAGGGAAAAAATATCCAATGGGGGAAAAAGACAGTTTCTTCAAGAAATGATGCGGGGAAATCTGGACAGCTACATGCAAAAGAATGAAACTGGATCACTTGTAACACCATACACAAAAATGAACTCAAAATGGATTAAAGTCCTAGATAGAGACCAGAAACAATAAAAATCCTTGGAAAGAACATAGCAGTAACATCTTTGACATTGGCCATAGCAATACTTTTTCTAGATATGTCTCCTCAGGGAAAATAAAAGCAAAAATAAACTACTTGAGAATGAAAAGCTTTCGCACAGTGAAAGAAACAATCAATAAAACTGAAAGGCAACCTATGGATTGGGAGAAAATATTTGTAAATGATATACCTGATAAAGGTTTGGTATCCAAACTATATAAAGAATTTACACAATCAACACCCAAAAATCAAATAACCAAATTAGAAAATGGGTAGAAATGAACAGACATTTATCCAATCACATCCAGATGGCCAACAGACACATGAAAAGATGCTCAACATCACTGATCACCAGAGAAATACAGATCAAAGCTACCATGAAGTATCACCTCACACCAGTCAGAAGGGCAATAATAAAAGATACAAGAAACAACAAATGCTAGCAAGAAAGCAGAGAAAAAGGAACCCTTGTGCCCTGTTGGTGCGAAGGCAAACTTATGTAGTCACTTTGGAAAATATTATGGAGATTCCTCAAAAAGTTTACAATAGTACTATCCTATGATCCAATAATCACACTGACTGGGTATTTACTCCAAAAATGCAATACTAATTCAAAGGGAGACTTATGTACCTATGTTTATTGCAGCATTATTTATAATAGCCAAATTATGAAAGTAGCCCAAATACCCATTGATAGGTGAAGGGATATAGAAGTGGTACATAAGTACAATGAAATATCATTCAGCCATTAAAAGGAATGAAATCTTGTCATTTACAACAACATGGAAAGAACTAGAAAGTATAATGTTAAGTAAAATAAGTCAGTCAGAGAAAGACAAATACCATTTGATTTCACTCATATGTGGAATTTAAGAAAACGAAACAAAAAACAAAGGGAAAAAAAAAGAGAAACCAAGAAATGGATTCTTAACTATAGAGAACAAACTGATGGTTACCAGAGGGGAGATGGATGGGGGAATGGACAACGGAGATAAAGACTACACTATCCTGGTGGGAAAAGATTTCACTTAAATAAGAAAATAGAAAATAGCAAGTATTGTCAAGGATGTGGAGAAATCGGCATCCTTATACATCGCTGGTGGATATGTGAAATAGTGCAGCTACTATGGAAAACAGTATGGTGGTTCCTTAAAAAGCTCAATGGAATTACTATGTGATCCAGCAATTTTACTTCTAAGTATATTCCTAAAAGAATTAAAAACAGAGACTTTAACAGATGTTTGCACACTGTTTTTCATAGCAACATTATTCACTATAGCCAAAAGGGGAAACAACTAGGCTATCCATCAAAAGATAAAGAAACAAAATGTGTTGTTTGCACACAGTGGAGTATTTTTAGCTTTAAAAAGTGATGAAATTCACACTTGGCATCAGGGAAATACAAATCAAAACCACAATGAGATACCACCTCACACCAGTCAGAATGGCTAAAATTAAAGTCAGGAAATGACAGATGCTGGCAATGATGCAGAGAAAGGGGAACCCTCGTACTGTTGGTGGGAATGCAAGCTGGTGCAACCACTCTGGAAAACAGCATGGAGGTTCCTCAAAATGTTGAAAATAGAACTGCCCTATGACCCAGCAATTGCACTACTGGGTATTTACCCTAAAGATACAAACGTAGTGATCCGAAGGGGCACGTGCACCCGAATGTTTATAGCAGCAATGTCCACAATAGCCAAACTATGGAAAGAACCTAGATGTCCATCAACCAATGAATGGATAAAGAAGATGTGGTATATATACACAATGGAATACTATGCAGCTATCAAAAGAAATGAAATCTTGCCATTTGCGACAACATGGATGGAACTAGAACGTATCATGCTTACCGAAATAAGTCAAGCGGAGAAAGACAACTATCATATGATCTCTCTGATATGAGGAAGTGGAGATGCAACATGGAGGTTAAGGGGGTAGGAGAAGAATAAATGAAACAAGATGGGATTGGGAGGGAGACAAACCATAAGTGACTCTTAATCTCACAAAACAAACTGAGGGTTGTTGGGGGGAGGGGGGTTGGGAGAAGGGGGGTGGGGTTATGGACATTGGGGAGGGTATGTGCTATGGTGAGTGCTGTGAAGTGTGTAAACCTGGCGACTCACAGACCTGTACCCCGGGGGATAAAAATATATGTTTATAAAAAAATAAAAAATTTTAAAAAAGTGATGAAATTCTGATACATGCCATGTTAACATAGACGAATCTTGAGCTTTATGCTAAGCAAAATAACCTGATCACAAAAGGACAACTATCACATGATTCCACTTAATGAGGTACTTAGAATAGTTAAATGCATAGAGACAGAAAATAGAACAGTTAACTAGGGGCTGTGAGGAGAGTGGAATGGGTAATTGTAGCTCAATGGATATAGAGTTTCAATTTTGTAAGGTGAAAACTTCTAGATATAGAGAATACTGATGGTTAAACAACATTTGTGAATGTTGTTAATGTCACTGAATTGTTCATTTAAAATAGGTAAACATGGTATATTTTATCTTATGTATGTTTTACCATAATAAGAAAATACTAAAAACACCTCCAAAACAACTCTCCCATTCTTTGTTCCAGAGGATTTGAGTTCATACTGTGTTCTGATCTCTTTTACCTATTTCAATAGCTTTCGGTAGTCTTCCTTACCTTTTTAACTTTGGGGCAATTTTTGCTTTGACAATTCATATTTCTGGCATCGCATTGTATGTATTATATTGCATGTGTTATATTTAGTTACATATCTGTTTTTCAGTGATATTTGAAGCCCTTTGAGGTTGGGACCCATGTTAGGGCTTCAAAAAATGTTGGGACACCTGGGTGGCTCAGTTGGCTAAGTGTCTGCCATCGCTTGGGTCATGATCCTGGAGTCCTGGGATGGAATCCAACATCAGACTCCTGGCTCAGCAGCAGAGGGGCCTGCTTATCCCTCTGCCTGCTTCTCCCTTTGCCAACAGCTCCATTTGCTTGTGCTCTCTCTCTCCATGACAAAGAAATAAGTAAAGTCTTAAAAAAAAAAAAAGTTTGCTATAGGGTGCCTGGATAGCTTAATTTGTTGTGTTTGCCTTTGGCTCAGGTTATGAGCCAAATTCCAGAGTTGCGGGATCGATCCGCGTGTTGGGCTCCCTTTGGTGGGGAGTCTGTTCTCCCTCTTCTTCTCTTCCTACCCCTGCTCTCTCTCCCTTATGGTCTTTTTCTCAAATTAATAAAATCTTTTTTAAAAAATTTAAAAAAATGTTTACTGGGAAGAATTAAAATTATTTCTATTATACATGGAGAGTTTTCTTGTATATAAGTGACACCTTGTGGCACCAACTGGAATAGTCAGTACTATATTGGTATTTTCTTTGAACAGATTGTTCTCTTTTTGAAAATCCAGATGTTATATATCTTCTTTAAAGTTTACCTGAAATAAGCATGATTGCAATCAGAGGATAATAAACTAATGGTGATGCTAAAGGATGCTTTTGTATACATGGGTGGGGCCTACCTGGGACAATTCCTAAACACCTAGATCACTACAACCCCTTCCAGGTATGGAAACTCACCAACTTTTAAGAGATTCCCTAAACCAGAATTACTAATTGTTTAAACAATCGGCCTAAAGATGATAGTTGAAACCAAAGAAGATGAGAAGTATGCATGTTGGCTGTTGTAAGCCAAAAGGATTTGCAAAGAACCCTGACAAATGTCAGTTGGATTGTGAATTTTCTTGAGGGAAGATTTGGGGCTTGAAAAAAATATTTATAGTTGCCAATGTTTAGTGAATTTTCAGTATATTAAAATTCTAAACTAGTAAATTTAGACCTTTTAAGCCTTTAAGTTCAATGTACTAATTTTATTATAAAGTTAATAAATTTTGTTTCAATTAAGAACAGTTTCAGGGTGTCTGGGTGCCTCAGTGGGTTAAGCCTCTGTCTTTGGCTTGGGTCATGATCTCAGGGTCCTGGGATCGAGCTCTGCATTGGGCTTTCTGTTCGGGGGAGGCTGCTCCCCCTACCCTCTCTGCAGGCCTCTCTGCCTACTTGTGATATCTGTCAAATAAATAAATAAATAATCCTAAAAAAAAAAAAAACACACAGTTTATTTAACTCCTCAGGGGATTCTTAAGTGCTCTGAAGTTTGAGAATCGTAAGTAAGATTTCTAAATTACAATGAATTTATCTCTAATTTTTGAATTATTGTCTCAGCAAGGCCATCAAGAGGAAGTTTTATAGATTTGGCATGAGATTCCATAGCATGTCCAATTCTCATTGGCAGTCTAAACTCAAGTTTCCTTTAGCCATCACTCGTTTCAGAAGAATGTGTCTGACTTGGTAAAGAAAGAAAACAAAGAAACCAAAAATAAAGCAGGAATGGGAAGCAGAATATCCTCCATCTCCCCCGCACAGAATTTGACTTACTGTCTGTGCCTGTTTCATTTTTTCCCCAGGTGAACTTACTGAATCCGTATTGGAAAAACTGAGCCACTACTCTGAACATCTCAGGGACTTACTCTGATTCACATTTGCATCTCTACTGTTTGCTGAAATCTGAGTGCTTAATGTTCATTCACTTACTTAGCAATTATTTATTGAGAACCTATAATATACCAGGCATGAATCTAACTGCTAAGGATGTTAGCAGTGACTAGACAAAAATTCCTTCCAGTGGGAAAGACAGATGTTAAACAAATAAACAAGAAGAACACATAGTATGTTAGATGTGTCAGTGTCCTTCAGGCAAAGACCAGCAGGAACACACTTGTAGTTGAATAACTTGGGCTTATTGCAGTGAGGGAGAGCTATCACGTTGAGCAACTGTGGGGAGGCCCAGTAATAGTGTTAGAAAGAACCTATTATAGAATTTAGACTGGGTAGTTTTGGAAAGGGTCTAATGAAGTGGAGATTTGCTGTGGATTGGATGTTATCAGGAAGCAGGGACAAAAATAGATAGACTTATTAAGGAAAAAGGAGAGATGATTCAATTACATAAAATTAGAGATGAAAGAGGATATATTAACACTCATGCCACAGAAATACAAAGGATTGTAAGAGATTAATATGAGCAATTATACACCCACAAATTGGACAACTTAGAAGAAATGGGTAAATTCATATGACATGTAATTCTCCAAAACTGAATTGTGAAGAAGTAGAAAATCTGAACAGACCAATTGCTAGTAAGTTTATGGACTCAGTAATCATAAACCTACCAACAAACAAAAATCTAAGACCAGATAGCTTCACAGGTAAATTCTAATTATTTGAAGAAATATTAATATCAATCCTTCTCAAACTCTTCCAAAAAATAGAAGAGGAGGGAATATTCCCAAAGTGTTTTGGGATTTATTCTAAAAATGCAAGGGTGGTTAAACATCTGCAAATCAATCAGTGTCATAGACTATAATAACAAAATAAAAGATAAAAAGCCTTTGATCATCTCAATAGATGCAGAAAATCATTTGATAAAATTCAACAGCTGTCATGATGAAAACTCTCATCCAAATGTTTATAGAGGGAACATACCTCAGCATCATAAAGGCCATATAGGACAGGCCCTCTGCTAGCATTATACTTAGTTATGAGTATAAAAGCTTTTCCTCCAAGATCAGGAACAACACAAAGATGTTCATGTTACTTTTATTAAGTATAATGCTGGGTCCTACTAGAGGAAAAAGAAATAGGAAAAGAAGTAGAAGACATTCAAATTATGGAGGAAGTCTTTTTTTGCAGATGACATGATATTATATTAGAAAACCCTAAAGATGCCACCCAAAAACTGTTAGAACAAAAAAGTCAAATTCAATAAATTTATAAGACTCACAATTTGCAAAAATCAATGTGTTTCCATACAGCAATAATGAACTATCTGAAATTAAGAGTATAGTCCCATTTACAATTGGATCAAAATTGAGAATAAATTTAATCAAGCCAATGGATAGAGCTGTGCACTGAAATCTGTAAGACATCAATGAAAGAAATTGAAGACATAATTACATGGAAGGATATTCTGTGTTTGTGGATTATAATAATATTGTTCAAAAGTCTGTACTACCCAAAGCAAGATATAGATTCTTTGCAATCCCTGTCAAATTTTCAATGTCATTTTTCAAAGAAATAGTAAAAATTATCTTAGACTATAGACCCAAAAAAGACCCCAGATAGTCAAAGTAATCTTGAGAAAGAACAAAGTTGGAGGCGTCCCTCTTTCTAATTTCAAACTATATTACAAAGCATTAGTAATCAAAACAGTATGGCATTGGCATGAATATGGACACATATCTCAATGAACAGAATAGCGAGCCCAGAAATAAACCCATGCATATATAGTCAATTAATTTACAACAAAGGAGCCAAGAATATACAATGGAGAAAAGGATGTCTCTTCAATAAATGATGTTGGGAAAACTGGACAGCCATGTGGAAAAGAATGAAACCAGAACTCTGTCTTATGCAATATGCAAAAATCACCTAAAATTGATTGAATTTCAGGACATACCTAAACCATAAAACTAGAAGAAAACATGGGAACATGAGGCTAAGCTCTTTGACAGCAGTTTTGGCAGTGTTTTTTGGAAATGACGCCAAAAGCCACAGCAACAAAAGCAAAAATAAACAAGTGGGACTACATCAAACTAAGAAACTTCTTCACAGCAAAGGAAACCATCAAAAAACTAAAAGGAAACCTATCAAATAGGAGAACATATTTGCGAATCACATATCTGATAAAGGGTTGATATCCAAAAAATATAAAGAAATCCTATAACTTAGCAAAGAAACTCCACAAACAGTATGATTTAAAAATGAGGAACTGGGGCTTTTGGGTGGCTCAGTCAGTTAAGTGTCTGACTCTTGATCTCAGCTCAGATCCTGATCTCACGGTCATGAGTACAAGTCCCACATTGGGCTCCATGATGGATGTGGAACCTATTTAAGAAAAATTAGACATTTTCCCAAAGATGACATACAAATGACCAATAGATACATGAAAAGGTGCTCAGCAAACCAAAACCACAATGAGGTATCACTTCATACCTGTTAGAGTTACCATCATCAAAACGACAACAGATACACGTGTTGGTGAAGGTATAGAAGAAAGAGGCCCCTTGTGCACTGTTGGTGGGCATGTTAATTGGGGCACCCATATGTAAAATAGTATGGAATTTCCTAAAAAAAAAAAAAGAAGAAGAAAATAGAAGTATTTTATGATCTAGCAGTTCTACTCTATCATATATCTGTCAAAATCAGTAGTTTGAAAATATATCTTCCCCCAGTATTCATTGTAGCATTATTTACAATAGCCAAGACATGGAAACAAACCTATATATCCATCAGTGGATGAAAAAAAAATTGTGATATATATTCACAATAGAATATTATATCACCATGAAAAAGAAGGAAATTGTGCCATTCACAACAACATGGTTAGACCTTAAGGACATTAAAGTAAGTGAAATAAATTCTATAGAGAAATACAAATACTGTGTGACCCCACTTATAAATGGAATTTAAAAAACAAACAACTGAACCCATAGAAACAGAACAGATTGGTGGTTGCTGGAGGGAGTGCAGGGGGTAAGTGAAATGAGTGAAGGTAGTCAAAGGAGGTCAAAAGGTATAAATTTCCCCTTATAAGTTCTGGAGATATAATATACAGCATGGTGGCTATGGTTAATATACAGTACTTGAAAGTTGCTAAGAGAGTAAGTCTTATAAGTTCTCATCTCAAAAAAATTATAGTTATGTGAGATGATGAATATGAACTAGACTAATTATGATCATTTCAAAACACATATACATATCAAATTTATTCTATACCTTAAGCTAATACAATATTATATATAAGCTAATATAATATTATTATTATATTATATATTGTGTATATATACACATAAATATGTGTATACACATATGTATATATATGTATATATGTGTGTGTGTGTATCTCAATAAAACTAGGGGAAAAAATGATGATAAAACTGAACTTCAAATTCCCCACCAAGTCCTCTCCTATCATCTTTCCCTTTCCCAGATGACATTTCCATATATATGTGTGTGACACACACACACATATATGTATACATATGTATGTACACACACATATAAACACATATACATATACATATACATGTATATATGTGTACACACATATGTATACATATATATATATTGTGTGTGTGTATCTTGATAAAACTAGGGGAAAAGATGATAAAACTGAATTTCAAATTCCCCACCAAGTCCTCTCCTATCATTTTTCCCTTTCCCAGATAACATCTCTATATTTCCAATAGATCAGGCTAGAAAACTGTGGGCATCTTTGATGCCTCTCTTTTTCTCACACTTACATTTAGTCATCACATTTACTCACATTTAGTAAATCCTGTCAGCTCTGCTTGTGCAATAGAACAGAGTATGACCGCTTCTCACTGTCTAAGCCACCATTTATTATCCTATATGATGGCAACAACTTCCTAACTGGTTGTGTTGTGCTCACCATTGCCTATCGATAACGTGCTTTCCATGCAGAATGACCTTTTAAATTTCTAAATCTGATTATATTACTACTCTCCTAAAAATAGGGAAAGTCATTAAAAAGCCTACAAAACCCTATATTATCCCACACTCCCATGACCTTTTTTGAACTCACCTTCTGAAACACATTTCTGCCTTCTGTTTTCTTTGCATCTATTTGTTTGCATCTTTGTTTTCTTTGCATCTGTTGTTTTCTTTACTTATAATTATCTGATATTTTAAAATTTTAATTGTAAATAATTCACTCTATATCTAAGAGACCATTTAAAAAGTAAACATAATATCAATATTGCACCTTGAAATTAAACTATAATTCCATAATGTCGTCTGATATGCAGAGTTTGTATTTCCCTTGTTTTCACAGTTTAAAAGGACATTTGTTCAGATTAGGGTCCAAACAAGTTTCACACATTGCATATGTCTCTATTTAGTATATTTATGATGATATATATATATTTTTTTCAGTGTTCCAAGATTCATTGTTTATGCACCAAACTCAGTGCTCCATGCAAATACATGCCTTCCTTAATACCCACCACCAGTTTCACCCAACTCCCCACCCTTCACCTCCCCTCCAAAACCCTCAGTTTGTTTCTCAGAGTCCACAGTCTTTAATGGTTTGTTTCCCCCAACTCTCTTTTCTCCAACTCCCAGCTCCCAATGTCCTCCATGTTATTCCTTATGCTCCACAAGTAAGTGAAACCATATGATAATTGACTCTCTCTGCTTGACTTATTTCACTCAGCATAATCTCCCCCAATCCCATCCATGTTGATAAAAAAGTTGGGTATTCATCCTTTCTGATGGAGGCATAATATTCTATTGTATATAGGGACCATATATTCTTTATTCATTCATCTGTTGAAGGGCATCTGGGCTCTTTCCAACATTTGGCGACTGTGGCCATTACTTCTTATGGACACTGGGGTACAGATGACCCTTATTTTCACTACATCTGTATCTTTGGGGTAAATACCCAGTAGTGCAATTGCAGGGTCATAGGGAAGCTCTATTTTTAATTTCTTAAGGAATTTCCACACTGTTTTTCAGAGTGGCTGCACCAACTTCCATTCCCACCAACAGAAGACCTTGCAAGAGCAATCAGACAACAAAGAGAAATAAAAGGTATTCAAATTGGCAAAGAAATAACTCTCTCTCTCTTTGCAGATGATATGATACTTTATATGGAAAACCCAAAAGACGCCACCCCCAAACTACTAGAACTCATACAGCAATTCAGTAATGTGGCAGGATGCAAAATCAATGTATAGAAATCAGTTTCTTTCTTATACACTAACAATGAAAATACAGAAGGGAAATTAGAGAATTGATTCCATTTACTATAGCACCAAGAACCATAAGATATCTGGGAGTAAACCTAACCAAAGAGGTGAAGGATCTGTACTTGAGGAACTACAGAACACTCATGAAAGAAATTGAAGAAGAAGAAGACACAAAAAGATGGAAATGCACTCCCTGCTTATGGATTGGAAGAATAAACATTGTTAAAATGTCTATCCTGCCTAGAGCAATTTATACTTTCAATGCCATCCTAATTTAAATTTAACCAGTATTTTCCAAAGAGCTGAACAAACAATCCTAAAATTTGTATGGAATCAGAAGAGACCCCAAATTGCTAAGGAAATGTTGAAAAAGAAAAACAAAACTGATTTCAAACTTGCTTGATTTCAAGCTTTACTACAAAGCTGTGATCACCAAGCAGCATGGTACTTGCACAAACCACGCATAGACCAGTCAAACAGAGTAGAGAACCCAGATATGGGCACTCAACTCTATGGTCAACTATTCTTCAACAAAGCAGGAAAAAGAATACAGTGGAAAAAAGACAGTCTCTTCAATAAATGGTGCTGGGAAAATTGGACAGCTACGTGTAGAAGAATGAAATTCAACCATTCTCTTATACCATACACAAAGATAAACTCAAAATGGATAAAAGACCTCTGCATGAGGCAAGAATCTATCAAAATCCTAGAGGAGAACATAGACAGTATCCTCTTTGACATCAGCCACAGCAACTTCTTTCAAGACACGCCTCCAAAGCGAAGGAAACAAAAGTGAAAATGAACTTTTGGGACTTCATCAAGAGCAAAAGCTTCTGCACAGCAAAGGAAACCGTCAGGAAAACAAAGAGGCAATCCACAGAATGGGAGAAGATATTCGCAAATATATTTTGCGAGAAAATACAAAGGGCTGATATCCAAGATCTATAAAGATCTGTAAAGATCTCCTCAAACTCAACACACAAAACAGATAATCATGTCAAAAAATGGGCAGAAGGCATGACCAGACGTTTCTCCAAAGAAGACATAGAAATGCCTAACAGACACATGAAAAAATGTTCATTTCATTAGCCATCAGGGAGATTCAAATCAAAACCACACTTAGATACCACCTTACAGAAGTTAGAATGGCCAAAATTAAGACAGTAAACAACAAGAGTTGGAGAGGATGTGGAGAAAGGGGAACCCTCTTACACTGTTGGCGATATATATATATATATATATATATATATATATATATATATATATATATATATATATTTAATTTGAGTATGACTTACAATGTTACATTAGTTTCAAATATATAGCATAGTGATTCTACTTGTCTATTCCTTATGCTATGTTCACATGGTTATGACAGATGCTTACCATATGACACCATACAATGCTATTACAATGTCATTGACTATATTCCCCATGCTGTGCCTTTAATTCTCTTGACTTATTCATTCCATAACTGGAAGCCTATTTCTCCCACTCCTTTTCACCCATTTTGCCCAACCCTCTACCCCTCTTCCCTCTGGCAACCATCAGAGTGTTCTCTCTTTATAGTTCTGATCCTACTTTTTGTTTGTTTTATTCATTTGTTTTGTTTTTAAGATGCCACATAGTATCCTCTTAAGACACTTTTAATCCATAAGAGTTTTCTCTCCCATCACTTTTTTTCTTTCTTTCTTCTTTTCTTTTCTTTTCCTTTCTTTTACTTCTTTTCTTTCTGGAATGGATCTTAAATGGGATAGAATTTCCCATGTTCTAGATTGGTGTTTACCTTTTTAATCTAGCTTTTTATTTTTGCTAACCTGGTTGTTGTATTAGACCTAGAGGCTAGATCAGATTGAAATCTTATTTTTCTTCTTTTTACGAGTATTTCATAGATGGAATTGTACGTTGCCTACTATATTCATTAGGGAGCTTTTAATACATGTCTCTTGGAGCACCTGGGTGGCTCTGTGGGTTAAAGGCTTTGCCTTTGGCTCAGGTCATGATCTCAGGGTTCTGGGATGGAGCCCCACGTCGGGCTCTCTGCTCTGCGGGGAGCCTGCTTCCTCCTCTGTCTCTCTCTGCCTGCTTCTCTGCCTACTTCTGATCTCTCTGTCAAATAAATAAATAAAATATTAAAAAAAAAAGACTTGTCTCTTTTTTGATGTGAAGATTGTTCAGTATAGGGGTGCCTGGGTGGCTCAGTAGGTTAAAGCCTCTGCTTCGGCTCAGGTCCTGGTCCCAGGGTCCTGGGATTGAGCCCGTGTTGGGTTCTCTACTCAACAGGGAGACTGCTCCCCTCCCCCCCACCCCCCCACCTATACCCCCAACTGCCTGCCTCTCTGCCTCTTGTGATCTCTGTCAAGTAAATAAATAAAATCTTAAAAAAAAAAAAACAAAAAAGATTGTTCAGTATATTCAATTATTAATTCAACTTAGCCACTAGAGGTCAGGACTTTATTTTAAAAATAAGTACTGTACTGGACCTCGTGAAGGATCTAGACTTAAGTTTTATAAAGAGTAGAAAAGTCTTTGTTAATGAGTTGTCATTATTAAGAATTTCTGGGTAAACATTTTTTTTTTAAGATTTTATTTATTTATTTAACAGAAATCACAAGTAGGCAGAGAGGCTGGCAGAGAGAGAGAGAGAGAGAGGGAAGCAGGCTCCCTGCTAAGCAGAAAGCCCGATGTGGGTCTTGATCCCTGGGATCATGACCTGAGCCGAAGGCAGAGGCTTTAACACACTGAGCCACTCAGGCACCCTCTGGGTAAACATTTTTGTCTCAAGTATAAAATGTTTGTTGTCTTTGAAGTTTAAATATAGTTTTACAATATAATTTTTCCATTTTAGACCATTATCACTATATTAAAATTATGATTCCTAGATTTAAACACTTGCTAGAACTACCCTAGAAGTTTAAATCAGTTTATATGCTGCTTTAACTGTATGCAATACTCTGGTTAAAATGGTAAAACAGGAAATATAGGAGATTAGGAAAAATACTGGTGAACCAAGCATGGAAAAAGGGAATGAGCAGTAAAGGAGAGGAGGAAATAAAGCTTGTCCATGGCTTTTGTGGGAATCTGTAGCTGTGCCTTCTCCCTGGGATTGTCCTCAGGCCTGTTTCCTAGTACTATTTCCAGAACTTTCTTTGAAATGTGCCTTTCTATTGACTGGGTAGCCTTGTGGATCCAAAGATGCTTTTCAATTTAATCATACTAAGAATTTTTATTAGAGGTAGAAATGTGTTATTTGTCTTTTTCACAAGTGGGAAAAATTGAACTCCAGTAGTGCAACTGTTATGGTAAATTACTGCCCCAAAACCTAATGTCAAGACAATAGTGAGTATGATAATAGCAATAATTTACACATTTTGAGAATCACATCTTTACTTCAATTATCATCTTACAGGGGTGGAAAAACATGGACTAAACCCAGATAATCTAGGGTTTAGAATCTGGCAGTATTTTATTATGGCATCTTATAACACATCTTTCCCCTTTAATTTTCCCTCACAGAATATGTTAATATGAATGTGGAAACTTAACCTGGACGTTATAAAATCCTCCATGTTGAATTTTGTAAGGAAAGGGGCATTCATGAGTAAAAAAGAACTTTGTAAAAGTAAAGGCTATTGAATGCTGTAATAGGTTACCAAAAGATTATAGAATTTTCTTATTGTAAGAGCCTTAAACTCATAGATCCATTTAGATAACATTTTAGAATAACTTCTGGCTTTGTGTACGTGGTCATACCAATGTACTTTTTTGAGCAAACTCAATCACTATCCCCAAGAAGACTTTCTCTTTATTTATCCACACAGATTTAACTGTTTCTTCCTTTGTATCCTCTTGTCACACTATCACAGCACCTATAAAACTTTAGGACAGTTCTTTATGTATCATTCTCCTTTCACTAGATTATAGTTCTCTGAGGACAGAGCTATGTTTCAAGTTTCCAGTTGAATGCTGAAAAAAATAGCCTGTATTAAATAAATCCCCCATGTCTCATTCTAGCTAAGTCTATCATTTCATTGTTCCATGAGCTGGCCATGAACATTCCAATTTCTAGTGTTTATGCCATTTGCCTTATTTTGGTGTACGCTTTCCTCTTTACTGTCTGTATGAGTCTTATGTGTTCTTCCTGGTCTAGCACAAGTCTCATTTCCTTCATAGAGACCCCAGGAGATTCAAGGCTTGAGTGAACATTCATTCCTTGGAAATCCTAAAACATTTATTTACAGATTTGGTAAATATAAAAGCATGTGAGTTCTCAATTAAATTGTAAGCATCTAAAACACAGGGATCTCTACTGTCCCTAATGACTAGCACAGTGCTTTGTTTTTTTCTCTCTTCGTTTTTTAAATTTTTCAAATTTAAATTCATTAGCCAAGTTATAGTACAGTTAGCCAAATTATAGTACAGTGCTTTATTTCAGAGTAGCTGGGGTAATGAAGGAGGTATGAAAATGGCTAATCTGATCACTTAAGGAAATTTCTGTTGACATTAATATTTCTAAAATCTGTACACAATGGAGAAAGGGGACTAAATTTTCAATACTGTAAAATAATGATACAGGTCCCTATTCCTCATCCAGAACCCCTGGGGGCCAGATTGTTTTGGAATTTAGAATATTTTCTTCTTCACTGGGTAGTACTTTCCATTAATAATTCATAATAAATGAGTAAATAAGGACAATAAAGACTATAAATATACTCATGTCAGTTCAGATCAAGTTTTACTTAATAAAGTGAAACTTCATAATTTGAATTGCATAGACCATGAAGTCCAATTATTTGTCTGATGATTAATTTGTAAGTTATACTGTTGGCCTTGTAAATTGGTCATAGTCTGAAATATAGTCTTTGCAGTTCATTTGTTATTTTTTTTTTCTTAGTTTCAGTGGAGAGTTGCCATGTTAATATAAATGTCATGAGAAGACTATAAATCAGGACTTCAATATTCCACAAACAATAATTCTTGAAGTTTGGCTGACTCATACATATAGAGTAATATATACATATATTTTAGCTATTTTCTGATGAAAATTCTAACAAGAGTTTTTAAGGCTCCTTATTCAAAAGATAGCGTGAGCTTGAAAGCTAATAAACTTCTAAAGTGGTAAAAACTTTAATTAACTATCAGGAGCACACTGCTGCTTTTCTATTTTTAAGTGTTTAAAGAAGATTTAGAAATTAACTGCATTTCTATTTGACTGAATTGTATACAACATTTTTAACTTTCAGCCTCTACTCTTCTTGGCTTGAGTATAATTATATTTTCTAATCCAACATTTATGGATTTAGTTGAGCAGTCTCTCTTGGCATTTATTTAGGTCAGTTTGTTCACTCACAAAAATGAAGTCACGGTCATATGGAAACATTTAGTGTATTTTTTAACTAACAAATTGGAACAATGGTCCCTAGAAAGCATTTTTATCAAGTTAAAATATCTAACCACAAATTTTTCTCCTTCTCACTTTTATCATAAATTGCTCCTAGGAATTGTGCTGTAGTATAAAATTTGCTTTTTTAAACATGAAGATTTTATTTTTAAAAATTAAAAAAACTCAAACTTTGATAGGGAACACCCACACAAAGCAGTGACTTAACTGGACTTATTAAAAAACTTCAACAAGAGAATCAACTGAGAGAATGGGAGAGAGAGATTAGAAGTGGTAGGTAAGGAGGAAGGGGAAATACTGAGTCTCAGTGAGGAGACTGGGGGGAGCCTGGATTGAATACAGTGGCAGTGGATTTGGGAATATATTTTTACACATTGTTAGGATCCACGTGATAAAGAGTGACCGAGGACTGTTTTAACCAGACCTATGAATGGTGTGACTTTTGAAAACAAAGCATCAGACCCAAGAGGCCATGTAAACAAAAGAAGCAATCCATTATGACAGTGGATTAAAACAAGTTGGTAAAGGGGAAAGGAAAAGTTCGATAGAAATGGGAAAATCGGGAAGGAATGATCATTGTTTGTGATAAGTGATATGTCTTAGTGTAAGTTTCAGGCTGCTGACAGTAATACATGGTAGTTTTATGTATATTTAATGGCCTAACCGTGAAAGAATAAGATGGACAAGTTGACAAACACAAGATGGCTTTACTTCTGTATTTAGGCAAGGTCAGTCACTCCGCACATCCTTGTGGCCACACCTCTCCACAAATTACTTGAAGGCAGCATAGTGTTTAAAAATGTTGGCCAATTGGGAACATTATCACAGTTATATAACTAGTTGAGGTTAAAAAAAAAAAAAGGCAGAAAAGAGAAAAGAAAGAACATAATTTCTGTGACACTAAAATATATAACAGTGGAAAAATATTTTCCCTTACCTAAAAATGACTATGGAGTTATTACAGAATAATGGAGGTAAATTGGTCAGGGTTCTTCTCCTTACAGCGACAGAAAACTAACTTGAACAGGTTAGGCAATCAAAGAAAATTTATCCATTCACATAACTGAAAAATACAGAAATTTACTGCTTCAGGCATGGCTGTCTCTCGGTGCTTAAATGATATTGCCAGACATCTCTTTCTTTTTCCATCACCTGGCTCTATTTTCTCCCCGCACTATATTCTTTCTCCCCCACAACCATTTTTTCTTTTTAAAATTTTTATAATAATTTTTATTGAGGTAAAACTAGTATATAACATTGTATTTGTTTTAGGTATATAACATAATACTTTGTAATTTTATGTACTACAGAGTGATCACCACAGTAAGTTTAGTTATCATCTGCCACTATACAGTGACCCCTTTTAATCCTTTTTCCCACTTCCTAACCCTCTTTCACTCTGAAAAATACAAATCTGTTTTCTCTATGAGTTTTGGCTTTACTTTTTTAATTCCACATGTAAGTGAAATGATAATGGTATTTGTCTTTTTCTGTCTGGCTTATTTTACTTAGCATAATACCCCCAAGATTCATCTTGCCACAAATGGCAAGACCTCTTCTATTTTTGTGGCTGAGTAATATTCCATTGTGCATATACACCATAACTTCTTTATCCATTTATCTGTTGATGAACACCTAGGTTTTTACCATATCTTGGCTATTGTAAATAATGCTGCAATAAACATAGAAGTGTGTGTGTGTGTATATACACACACACACATATATATATATACATATATATATATATATATATATATATATATATATATATATATTAGTGTTTTTGTTTTCTTCAGATAAATATCTAGAGGTGGAATAGCTCTATTTTTAATTTTTTGAAGAACCTTTATCCTGTTTCCCGTAGTGGGTGCATCAATGTATATTCCTGCTAATAATGTATGAGGGTTCTCTTTTCTCCACATTCTTGCCAACACTTGTTTCTTGTGTTTTCTATTTTAGCCATTCTCACAGGTGGGGGGTGATATCTCATTATGGTTTTTATTGCATTTTCTTGATGATTAGTGATACTGAGTATCTTTTCATATGCCTGTTGTCCAACTGTATTTTTTTTTTTTTTTTGGGTAAATTCTCTGCTGATTCAATCCTCTGTCCATTTTTTTCTTTTTAACTTTTTAAAATAATTTTTAAATTTTAAAATAAATATATAATGTATTATTAGCCCTAGGGGTATAGGTCTGTGAATCACCAGGTTTACATACTTCACAGCACTCACCATAACACATACCCTCCCCAATGTCCATAACTCCACCATCCTCTCCCTACCTCCCGCCCCCCGGCCATCCTCAGTTTGTTTTATGAGATTAAGAGTCTCTTATGGTTTGTCTCCCTCCCAATCCCATTTTGTTTCATTTTTTCCTTCCCTACCCTCCACAGCCCCCTGCCCTGCCTTTCAAATTCCTCATATCAGAGAGATCATATGATAATTGTCTTTCTCTGATTGACCTATTTTGCTCAGCATAGTGCCCTCTAGTTCTATCCACGTTGTTGCAATATTTCATTTCTTTTGATGGCTGCATGGTATTCCAATATATATATATATATATATATATATATATATATATATATATACCACCTCTTCTTTATCCATTCATTTGTTGATGGACATCTAGGTTCTTTCCATAGTTTGGCTATTGTGGACATTGCTGCTATAAACATTCGGGTGCACGTGTCCCTTCAGATCACTATGTTTGTATCTTTAAGTTAAATACCCAGTAGTGCGGGGCACCTGGGTGGCTCAGTGGATTAAGCCGCTGCCTTCGGCTCAGGTCATGATCTCAGGGTCCTGGGATCGAGTCCCGCATCGGGCTCTCTGCTCAGCAGGGAGCTTGCTACTCTCTCTCTCTCTCTCTCTGGCTGCCTCTCTGTCTACTTGTGATTTCTCTCTGTCAAAATAAATAAATCTTTAAAAAAAAAAAAAAAGCCACTTTAAAAAAAAAAAAAAAAATACCCAGTAGTGCAATTGCTGGGTTGTAAGATAGCTCTATTTTCAACTTTTTGAAGAACCCCCATGCTGTTTTCCAGAGTGGTTGCACCAGCTTGCATTCCACCAACAGTGTATTCTTTTTTACTTTAAAGCAGTCTCCACATATACTATTGGTTCAAACTCAGGACTCCAAGATTAACAGTTACATGCTCTACCAACTGAGCCAGCCAGGTGTTCCTGCACATTTTGTTTGTTTGTTTGTTTTTTGTTTTGTTTTGTTTTTATTTTAATCACCATATATTCATCACAACAAATGCACTCCTTCATCCACATCATCTGTTTCACTCATTCCCCCTCTTGCCTCTGGTAACCCTCAGTTCTCTATGGTTAAGAGTCATTTCTTGGCTTTTCTCTTTTTCCCTTTGCTCAATTGTTTTGATTCTTAAATTCCATATAGGAGTGAAATCATATGGTAGTTATCTTTCCTTTCTTATCTCACTTAATATTATACTTTCTCCTATTTAGAGGACTGGCTGAGCTGTGCATGTAGCACTATGCCTGACACAAAGGGGTTCATAACAGTATCTTTATTATGTAGATTGTAGACTGTGTAATGTTTGGTGGCTTGAACAATTTCTCTTTCTTGAAACATTTTTTCCAGTTTTAATTTATTATCTTATTCAAGTTCCTGATATACCAGGGTTATTGCTCCTCCTATATTTCTGGATACCCTTTACCTTTGCTGGTTTTTCTTTCCCCACCTGCTTCTTTATCATTTGTTTTCTCCAGTATTCCATCATTGTCTCCCTTTCTCATTTGTCATACTCTTCCTGAGCAATATTATCTCTAGGTGAAACATTCTTTCCTATCCTCAAGTTCACTCTGGTCATAAATAAGAACTCCCATTAATACTTTGATCCCTTTAGAAGCACGCTTTGGGAGCAAGCTGTCTTTGTTCTCTATACCTCTAAACTACCCTTCTGCCCAGGAGTGGGAGTGACTACTTTTTGGTGAGATTGAGAAAAGGGGCTAGTGTATAACACTAGCTTCTTGTTTACTAAAGTTCTTTTCCTACCTTCTCTCTCCTTCATATCCCTTCCTTTTCCTTTTGACCTTATGTCCCCAGATCTTTTGTGGTCTTTTCTTCATGAAGGGAAGCCTATAAAGCAAGTTGGAATTGCATAAATTGCACAGGTAAGTTAAACCATGTTTAAAATTAAAGAAATACAGAGTACTCATGAAAGAAATTGAGGAAGACACAAAGAAATGGAAAAATGTTCCATGCTCCTGGATTGGAAGAATAAATATTGTGAAAATGTCTATGCTACCTAAAGCAATCTACACATTTAATGCAATTCCTATCAAAGTACCATCCATCTTTTTCAAAGAAATGGAGCAAATAATTCTAAAATTTATATGGAACCAGAAAAGACCTCGAATAGCCAAAGGGATATTGAAAAAGAAAGCCAACGTTGGTGGCATCACAATTCCGGACTTCAAGCTCTATTACAAAGCTGTCATCATCAAGACAGCATGGTACTGGCACAAAAACAGACCCATAGATCAATGGAACAGAATAGAGAGCCCAGAAATAGACCCTCAACTCTATGGTCAACTAATCTTCGACAAAGCAGGAAAGAATGTCCAATGGAAAAAAGACAGCCTCTTCAATAAGTGGTGCTGGGAAAATTGGACAGCCACATGCAGAAAAATGAAATTGGACCATTTCCTTACACCACACACGAAAATAGACTCAAAATGGATGAAGGACCTCAATGTGCGAAAGGAATCCATCAAAATCCTTGAGGAGAACACAGGCGGCAACCTCTTCGACCTCAGCCACAGCAACATCTTCCTAGGAACAACGCCAAAGGCAAGGGAAGCAAGGGCAAAAATGAACTATTGGGATTTCATCAAGATCAAAAGCTTTTGCACAGCAAAGGAAACAGTTAACAAAATCAAAAGACAACTGACAGAATGGGAGAAGATATTTGCCAACGACATATCAGATAAAGGACTAGTGTCCAGAATCTATAAAGAACTTAGCAAACTCAACACCCAAAGAACAAATAATCCAATCAAGAAATGGGCAGAGGACATGAACAGACATTTCTGCAAAGAAGACATCCAGATGGCCAACAGACACATGAAAAAGTGCTCCATATCACTCGGCATCAGGGAAATACAAATCAAAACCACAATGCGATATCACCTCACACCAGTCAGAATGGCTAAAATCAACAAGTCAGGAAATGACAGATGCTGGAGAGGATGCGGAGAAAGGGGAACCCTCCTACACTGTTGGTGGGAATGCAAGCTGGTGCAACCTCTCTGGAAAACAGCATGGAGGTTCCTCAAAATGTTGAAAGTAGAACTGCCCTATGACCCAGCAATTGCACTATTGGGTATTAACCCTAAAGATACAAACGTAGTGACCCAAAGGGGCACGTGCACCCGAATGTTTATAGCAGCAATGTCCACAATAGCCAAACTATGGAAAGAACCTAGATGTCCATCAACAGATGAATGGATCAAGAAGATGTGGTATATATACACAATGGAATACTATGCACCCATCAAAAGAAATGAAATCTTGCCATTTGCGACAACATGGATGGAACTAGAGCGTATCATGCTTAGCGAAATAAGTCAAGCGGAGAAAGACAACTATCGTATGATCTCTCTGATATGAGGAAGTGGTGATGCAACATAGGGGCTTAAGTGGGTACGAGAAGAATAAATGAAAGAAGATGGGATTGGGAGGGAGACTAACCATAAGTGACTCTTAATCTCACAAAACAAACTGAGGGTTGCTGGGGGGAGGGGGTTTGGGAGAAGGGGGTGGTATTATGGACATTGGGGAGGGTATGTGCTTTGGTGAGTGCTGTGAAGTGTGTAAACCTGGTGATTCACAGACCTGTACCCCTGGGGATAAAAATATATGTTTATAAAAAATAAAAAATTATTTAAAAAAAAAAGAAATACATAGAGTAAATATTGTTGACACAAGTACTTTAAGATTTCAAACTATAAGACGGTGGCATTTGCCATTCATTTCAGATAAGAAAGATTAAAGAAAGACTGAGTTTTTATTTTTAATCTCCTGAGAATATTAAGATTGTGTTGACCTCAAGACTAAGTCAAATGTTTATTGTAGGAAATTGTGTTGGCTTACTAAAGTTATAAGCTGTTATTTGTACTAGGAAATTGAATTTGCTCACCACCTTGAGATAATTAGCTCACTATGACCTCATTGATATTGCTAAAATCTTACCCATATTTAACTCTGTAAATTCTCTTCAGATAAGAAACTATCTCAGATTCTGTCTAGATTTTTATTTTTCCTACTTGTATAGTTAAAAAAAATGCCAAATCCCATTTCTATGCAATTTCAAATGAGGTTTTAATATAGTTTTTCTAATAATAAAGGCTATATTTCAATTCCTACCTTACATTTTTTCATATTATCTTGACCAATTCTGCATCTGGAGAGCAAGATTATGATAAATTGGTCTTTCTGAATCCTGACATAAGTTAAGTAAACTGGGGACTTGTTTTCATTGTAACATGCCATGGAAGTTTGGGGAAGAGGGCATGAATAACTCCACCATATTATATGGTGGATACAAACATTTCCATGAAGAATCTGCAGGACATCACCAAGATGGCAATATAGGCTTCTGAATTTCCCTCCTCCCACAGATACACCACATATGCAACTACACATGGATCAATAGCCTGTGAGAGAAATCCAGAAATTTGTTGAATGAATCCCACACATTGGGTGGTTGAGGAAATACCCACATTGAAGTGGGTAGGAAGCACTGGGACATACTCTGATCATGAATCCACCCTTGGAGAAGTGTCTTACAATTGGGAGGGAACCCTCAATATCCAACTTTCACAGAGGAGATAAGGGTATGGACCACATATGTAACAACCCAACTTTTAAGACTACATTTAAGAACAGACTCCCAAATCACCTAGTTCTAAGAGCCAATGGGGCTTGCATTCATGAGTGGCACAGGATTATTACAAACAAAAGAATAATTAGCAGGCATATAAGCACTCCCCATGGCTGTGTTCCTGGATATGGTTCAGAGAGAGCAGACAAAATTGCCCACTTCTCAGTTTTTCCATGAAAGGGGTTTGACTTCATACTTTACCAGCTGCTGTCTGAGGGTCCAACTTCTATTTAAACCACATGTAGATGCTGATTGCGTACCTTTCTGGAGCCTGAAAGAGCTGGAGAGCACTTTCCTTGCCTTCTTCCATTGGCTTGTTCCATCAGTAAAACCAAGTTACCAGCTTCTCCCTGGGAGGAGCTTTCCCACACAAATAGCACCCCCACTGTATGGTTACCACCGAGGGGACTGTTTCCCAAATGACCCCTGCCTAGGAACTTACAGAACTTGGCATTCATGAATCACTCAGGACCACATAAACAAAGAATCTGTTCTAGTTGGACATGAGCACTTCCAGTAACTTTTTCCTCTGGCTTAGCACAGAGTGTATATGCAAAAACATTCATTCTTGATTTATCCCTAATAGGGATTAGACTACATACCCAATCTCCTAATTTATCCAGCTGCTGCCTGAAGGTTGAGCTTCCAATTTGCCTCCACTGGGGAGCTAAAAGAGTAAGCAATTAATAGTTCTCTGGAAGCCTGGACAGGCATATTGATATTTCCCACACTTTGGGACACTTACAGTCTTGTTATACCCACAATTACTAGGAACTGCTAGAACAAAGATGGCAGCTTGAACAATCACAAATGTTTGAGGAACCAGGAGCTTGAACTGGGCTGATTGGTGAAGTGCATCTTCTGCATGAGCCCAGACTATCAAGACTGGGAGAGGTGTCTTCTATATCTAATGCTTAGAAATTAACAGAGAGTAAAGCAAGATTAAGAAATTGAGGACTATATCCCAAACAAAAGAACAAGGCACATTTACAGAAATTGACCTTAATGAAGTGGAGATAAATGACGTACCAATAGAGAGTTCAAAACAATGTTCATAAAGACAGTCATGTGATCAGGAAAGGAATGCATGATCAAAGTTAGAATTTAAACAAGGAGACAGAAATATAAGAAAATACCAAAGAGAAATCAGAACTGAAGAATACAGTAACTGAACTGAAAAACTCAGTAGAGGGTTTCAGTAGCCCAGTAGATCAAGTGAAAGAAAGGATCAGTGAACCTGAAGACAGGGCAGTGAAATCTACCAAATCAGAGAAGCAAAAATGAAAAAAGAATGAAGATAGCTTAAGGCACTTATGAGAAACTGTTAGACATACTTGTATACATTATAGCAGTACCAGAGAGAGGAGCGAGAAAGGGACAGAAAGCTTATTCAGAGATATAATGGCTGAAAACTTCCCTAACCTGGGAAAAGAAGCTTATATTTAGATCTGGGAAGACTGGAGAGTTCCAAAAAAGATTAATCCAAAGAGACCCTCTCTGAGACACATTATAATAAATTGTCAAAAGTTAAAGGGAAAGAAAGAATCTTAAAAGCAGCAAAAGAAACTTTTTACATACAAGAGAACAGCACCCTCAGCAACCCCCTCTTAAGATTATAAGATGATTTATCAGCTGAATCCTTTGAAATCAGAGATGAGTATGATGATATATTCAAGTGCTGAAAAAGAAAATCCACCAAACAAGAATACTCTATTTGGCATGGTTGTTCTTCAGAATTGAAGGATCCTTACAAGAAATATTAGATTGATTTCTTTCTTTCTTTCTTTCTTTTTTAAGATTTTATTTATTTATTTGACACACAGAGAGAGATCACAAGTAGGCAGAGAGGCAGGCAGAGAAATAGGGGGAAGCAGGCTCCCCACTGAGCAGAGAGCCTGACACAGGGCTTGATCCCAGGACCCCCAGACCATGACCCTAGCCAAAGGCAGAGGCTTTAATCCACCGAGCCAGCCAGGACCCCCAGGAAATTTTAGATTTCTTTAAGCTGAAATTAAAAGATATAAGTGGTGACATTAAAAGTGTGAAAATATAAAACTTACTGATAAAACAGTTAGATTCATAATACTCTAATACTCTAATGTTGTAATGGTGGTAGGCAAATAACTTATAACTCTGATATAAAGTTTGAGACAAAAGTATTAAAATTCCTGTAACTAGAATAATTTGATGAATTGATACATAAGATAAAAAGGATAAAATTGTGACTTTAAAAACAAAAATATGGGGTAGGGGAGGAGTGTAAAAATATAGAGCTTTTGTATGTGTTCAGATTTAAGTTGTTATTAGTTTAGAATATACTGTTATAACTTTAAGGTGTTTTATGTAAGCCTCATGGTAACTACAAAATAAAAATCTATAGTAGGCATACAAAAGATAAAGAAGTCAAAGCACACCACTACAGAGTATCATTAAATCATGAAGAGAGATTGCAAGAAGAAAGAAACAAAGGAAATACAAAACAGTAAACAACAACAACAACAAAAAACCAAAAACCCACAAAAAACAAAACAAAACAAAACAAAACAACAACAACAACAACAAAAAAACACCAAGCAATAATTTAACAAAATCTCAAAAGTAGGTATATACATACCAGTAAATAGTTTATGTGTTTATGGGCAGAATTATCCAATGAAAAGACAGAATGGCTGAATGAATTAAAAAAACAGGACCCAACTATATTCTCCCTACAAGAAACTCACCTTAGCTTTAAGGATACATACAGAGTGAAAGTGAAGAGATGGGAAAAGATATTCCATGCAAGTAGAAACCAAAAGAAAGCAGAGCTATCTATACTTATATGACAGAGAAAACAGAAAACAGTAATGAAAGAACAGAGAAGGCCAGTATATAATGATAAAGAGGTCAATTCATAAGGAGGATATAATAATCATAAAGAAATACACCTATTATTGGAATGCCTAAATATATAAAGCAAATATTAACAGATGTGAAGGGAGAAGTAGGCAGCAACCAAATAACAGTAGGGGACTTAAATACCCCACTTTCGACAATGGATAAATAAGACAGAATATCAACAAGAAAACCTTGGACTTAAACTACATGTTAGGCCAGGTACAACCAGAACATCCCATCCAATCTATACAGAACATCCCATCCAATAGAAGCAGAATACACATTCTTCTCAAGTGCACATTGAGCATTCTCCAGACCACAAAAGAGTCTTAACAAACCTAAGAAGATTGAAATCATATCAAGCATCTTTTTTGATCATAATGGTATGACACTATATATCAATTACAAGAGGAAAGCTGGAAAATTCACAATTATGTGGAGATTAAACATGCTCCTGAATAATTAACACATCGGAGAAAAAAATCAAATGAAAAATTAAAAAAAATATATCTGGAGACAAATGAAAATGGAAATATAACATATAAACCATGTGATACAGCACAGCAGTCCTAAGAGGAAATTTTACAGCAGTAAACACAAACTTTAAGAAAAAAGAGAGATCTCAAATAAACAACATAACTTTACAAATCAAGGAACTAGAATAAGAGAAACAATCAAAACCCAAAGTTGGTAGATGGAAGAAAATAAATATTAGGGTATGAATACCTGAGAAAGAGATTAGAAAGTCAATAGAAAAATTCAATGTAACCAACAACTGAATTTTTTGAAAAGATAAGCAAAATTGACAAACCTTTAGCTACTCTAAGAAAAAAGAGTAGACTCAGATAAAATTAGAAATGACAGAGGGACATTACAACTGATAATACAGAAATGCTAAGGATCATTAAGAAGCTACAATGAACAATTATACCAGCAAATCAGATGACCTAGAAGACATGAATAAAGTTCTGTAAACACACAGCCTACCAAGACTGAATCATAAAGATATAGAAAGTCTGAACAATCACTTGTAAAGAGATTGAATCAGTAAAACTTACCAACAAAGAAAAGTCTAGGACAAGGTGGATTAGTTGTTGAATTTTACCAAACATTTAAAGAAGAATTAATACCAACCTTCTCAACCTCTTCTAAAAATAGAAGAGGAGACAACACTTCCAAACTCATTTTACCAGGCCATCATTACCTATTATTGGAATGCCTAAATATATAAAGCAAATATTAACAGATGTGAAGGGAGACACTACAGAAGACACTGCAAGACACTAGTTTCAAAGCTACAGAAGACACTACAAGAAAAGATTACAGGTCAATATCACTGAGAGAGGCAAAAATCTTCAACAAAATATTAGCAAACTAAATTCAACAGTACACTGAAAGGATCATACACCATGATCAAGTGGTATTTATTACTGGGATGCCAGCAAGGGTGGTTCAACATCTAGAAATCAATAAATGTGATATACCATACTAAGAAATATGATGGATAAAAATTATATGATCACCTCAATAGGTGCAGAAAAGCCATTTCACAAAATTAAACATCTTTTAATAATAAAAGCTCTCAACAAATTAGGAATATATGGACTATACTTCAACATAATAAAGGCCATATATGACAAGCCCTCAGATAATATCATACTCGGTGGTGAAGAGCTAAAACCTTTTCTTGTAAGATCAGGAACAAACCAAGGATGCCCATTTTTACCACTTTTATTTAACACATTATTGGAAGGCCTAGAGAGCAATGTTTGCAGATGCTGCATTGTATATGGTAAACCCTAAAGACTCTGCAAAAACAAAACAAAACAAAACTTTCAGAATGAAAAGTTTCGGGGCGCCTGGGTGGCTCAGTGGGTTAAAGCCTCTGCCTTCAGCTCAGGTCGTGATCCCAGGGTCCTGGGATCGAGCCCCACATCGGGCTCTCTGCTCAGCAGGGAGCCTGCCTCCCCCTCTCTCTCTGCCTGCCTCTCTGCCTACTTGTGATCTCTGTCTGTCAAATAAATAAATAAAATCTTTAAAAAAAAAAAAAAAGAATGAAAAGTTTCCTAAAGTTGCAGTATAAAAAAATCAGCATCCAAAAGTCATTTGTGTTTTTATGCATTAGCAGTGAAGAATTTGAAAGAAAAATTAAAAAAATAATCCCATTTGTTATTGTATCAAAAAGAATAAAATACCTAGGAATAAGCTTAATCAAGGTGGTGAAAGATCAATGTACCAAAAACTATATAACATTGATGAAATAAATTAAAGAAGATAAAAATAAATGGAAGGCATTTAGTGTTCATAGAGTATAAGAATAATATTATTAAAATGTCCTAAATCAATTTACAGATTTGGTGCAATGCCTATCAGAATTCCCACAGAAATAGAAAAACATAATTCTAAAATTCTGTGGAATCATAAATGATCCTGAACAGTCAAAGCAATCTTAAGAAAGAACATTGTTGGGGGAATCAATTCCTGATTTCAAACTATATTTCAAAGCTATAATAAACAAAATGGTTGACATGAAAACACACAGAGATAAGTGAACAGAATAGAAAGCCCAGAAATAAACTCATGTATATATGGCCCGTTTATTTTCAACAAGACACCGACAATATATAATGGAAAAAGGATAGTCTCTTCAAAAAATTGTGCTGGGAAAACCAAATATCCACATGCAAAACAATGAAACTGGACCACTGTCTTTCACCATACACAAAAGTCAACTCAAATGGATGAAACATCAGCTGCGAAACTACAAAACTCCTAGAAGAAAACATAGAAGATAAGCCCACTGACATGGGTCTTTCTGAATTCAACACTAAAGTCAAAGGCAACAAAAGAGAAAAATAAACAAGTGGGACCATATCAAACTAAAAAGCTTCTGCACAGTAAAGGGAACCATCAACAAAATGACCATCCTAGGTCATGAAGAAGCAAGAGATAGAGAGCAGTGTAGCAAAAGCCTATTGGTTGTAAGGTAATTGGGATGGCAGTTACTAACTTTTCATGGGCTTTGAATGGTGATTTATTTTATTTTATTTTAAAATTTTTAATAAATATATAGTGTATTATATATATTATGTATTATATATATATTATGTAGCCCCAGGGGTACAGGTCTGTGAATCGCCAGATTTACACACTTCACAGCTTGAGTGCTTATTTTAAAAGGTGCCCTGGGAATAGTTTGAAGAGAATAGATATTAACTCTTCTTCAAATGTTTGGTAAGGAAGGTTTCAAGATAAATTCTGTGAAGCTAGCCAGAATACCTGATACCAAACCAGACAAAGACACCACAAAAAAACAAAAACAAAAACAAAAGGCCAATATGCCTGATGAACATAGATGCACAAAATCTTTCACAAAATATTAGCAAACCATATTTAACACAACATTAAAAATATCATTTACCTGGCCAATAGACACATGAAAAAGTGCTCAATATCACTGGGCATCAGGGAAATACAAATCAAAACCACAATGCGATATCACCTCACACCAGTCAGAGTGGCTAAAATTGACAAGTCAGGAAATGACAGATGTTAGCGAGGTTGTGGAGAAAGAGGCCCCCCCCTACACTGTTGTTGGGAATGCAAGCCTGCAGCCACTCTGGAACAATATGGACATCCCTCAAAAAGTTGAAAATAGAGCTACCCTATGACCCAGCAATTGCACTACTGGGTATTTACCCTAAAGATACAAATGTAGTGATCTGAAGGGGCATGTGCACCCCAATGTTTATAGCAGCAATGTCCACAATAGCCGATCTATGGAAAGAACCTAGATGTCCATCAACAGATGAATGGATAAAGAAGAGGTGGTATATATATACAATGGAATAGTATGCATCAAAAGAAATGAAATATTGCCATTTGCAACAATGTGGATGGAACTAGAGGGTATTATGCAGAGCGAAATAAGTCAATCAAAGAAAGACAATTATATGATCTCCCTGATATGAGGAATTTAGAGGCAATGTGGGGGGCTTGGGGGGTAGGAAAGGAATAAATGAAAGAAGATGGGATTGGGAGGGAGACAAACCATAAGAGCCTCTTAATTTCACAAAACAGAGGGTTGTTGGGGAGTGGGGGGGTGGGAGGTAGGGATGGGGTGGTTGGGTTATGGACATTGGGGAAGGTATGTGCTATGATGAGTGCTGTGAAATGTGTAAGCCTGATGATTCACAGACCTGTACCCCTGGAGCAAATAATACATTATATGTTAATTAAAATTATTTTATAATTTTTTTTTAAGATTTTATTTATTTATTTGACAGACAGAGGTCACAAGTAGGCAGAGAGGCAGGCAGAGAGAGAGGAGGAAGCAGGCTCCCCGCTGAGCAGAGAGCCCGATGAGGGACTCGATCCCAGGACCCTGAGATCATGACCTGAGCCGAAGGCAGCGGCTTAGCCCACTGAGCCACCCAGGCGCCCCTAATTAAAATTATTTTAAAAAAAGATCATTTACCAATCATATTGGGATGGGATTTTTTCTTGGTATTCAAGGATAGTTTGGTGGTCACAAATCAACATGATATGCCTTATCAACAAAACAAAGGATAAAAATTATATTATCATCTCAGTAGATTCAGAGAAAACATTTGACAAAGTACGACATCCATTCATCATAAAATCTGCCAGTAAAGTAAACTTAAAGGGAACATACTTGAACATAATAAAACTCATATATGAAAACCGACATCTAATGTTCTCAATGGTGAAAAACTGAGTGTTTCCTCTAAGATTATAACAAGACAAGTATGTCCCTCTCACCACTTTTATTCAACATAGTATTAGAAGTCCTACGGTTAGCAACCAGATAAGAAAAATAAATAAGAGGCAACTCTATTGGTAAAGAAAAAGTTAAGCTATTACTATTTGAAGAGGATGTGATACTGTAGAAAACTCTAAAGATGCCACCAAAAAATTACCAAAAGTAATAAATGAGTTCAGTAAAGTTATGGAATACAAATTCACCCAGAAATTGGTAGCATTTTTATACACTCATAACAAAGTAGCAGAAAGAGAAATTGAAAAAACAACTCCACTTATGATTGCACCAAAGAGAAAAAAATACCGGGGAATAAATTTAACTGAAGAGGTAAAAGATCTGAACTCTAAAAAGTATAAAATACTGGTAAAAGAAATTGAAGATGACACAAAAAAATGGAAAGGTACTCCATGCTCATGGATTGGAATAATTAATATTATTAAAATGTCCATATTATTTAAAGCAGTCTACAGATTCAGTGCAATCCCTAGCAAAGTACCTACAGCATTTTTCTCAAAATTAGAACAAATAATACTAAAATTTGTGTGGAACCACAAAAGACCCCAAATAGCCAAAACAATCTTGAGAAAGCAGAACAAAGCTGGAGGTATCACGATTCCAGATTTCAAGATACACTACAAAGCTTATAGTAATCAAAACAGTATGGAACTGACACAAAAATGGACACATAGATCAACAGAACAGAATAAAGCCCAGAAATAAGCCCATGACTACATGGTGAATTATTCTGAGACAAAGGAGGCGAGAGTGCTCAATGGGGAAAATACAGCCTCTTCAAAAAATGGTGCTGGGAAAACTGGACGGCTGCATTTAAAACAATGAAACTAGACTACTTTGCAACACCATACACAAAAATAAGATGGATTAAAGACCTAGATGTGAGACCTGAAATCATAAAAATCCTAGAAGGGAGCACAGGCTGTAATTTCTCTGACATTAGCTGTGGGAACATTTTTCTAGATATGTCTCCAGAAAGGTGCCCAGGGAAAAGTGAAGTGGGAACTTCGGTTGGGAAACATAAGCTCAGGTCCTTATCTAAATCTCCAGGTACGAGCAGGGTTTCATACTATAAAATGCCTATGCAGCAACTCAAAACTGCTGTTTTCTCATCATATAGTGCAAGAGACTTCGTATATATATTCCTCTCCAGGCTCTATAAGTACAAAGGTTAGGTCTTTTTATCGAGCATTTATTATTTGCCAGTCACAATGCTTAGTGTCATTTATTATTTGATCCATACAGTAGTCAATTGGTGGGTCCTATTGCTGACCTCAGTTTACAGACAATGGGAACTGGGACATAAAGAGGTTAGGTAGGTTTGTCAAAGGTGCTCCTGCTCAGAAAAGGCAGTGCCAGGCCTGGAATGGAGCTCTGGCCTTAAGAGATTGGACTTTTAGCCACTGCACCCTACGATAGGGCTATTAGAATGGCAATTATGATATTCATTCATTTTGAAGGGAATAAAATATACACTCATTACTCACAAACAGTGAAGTTGTCTGGAGATAATAGTTTCTCTGAGAACTGCAACAAATTATTCAGACTCCAATGTTTGCCATTTCAGAGATGAGACTAATTATAAAAACTGCTTGCATTATCCTGTAATCAGTTATGCCCTAAGTAGTATAACTGCACATTGGGAAGAATAGAAGTCTCCCTCAGATAGAAGTTTCCTCAAATAGAAGAGCAAAGGAGTCAAGTATCTACTTAAAACCTGAAAAGAAATTGCTCTGTATCATTTATTAAGGAGTGTAAAAGGGGTGAGGAAGTTAGCCTTTTGCTTCTCTTGATATGTAATGACAGTGCTTGAGAATTCCATCAACTTATACATATTTTTTTTTTACTCTTCATATTTAAAATATGTACTACTGCAGGCAGGATCCACACTTTGTGTCTTTAAGTATGGAATATTAGAACAAATTTTTACCCAGACAGATGCTAGAATTGTCAAATAATTTAAAACAGAATGTTCTTCTGCTCCTTGTTGGACCTTCGCCCTGGTGGAAACTTCACAGACTTATAGGCAAGGCTAATTTAGTGGCTTGCATCTTTGCTCATATTTGCTCGTTCTTAATAAGATCAGTTTTTAATTTGGGGAATGACATCTTTTTTGGCTCTTTACATGAGCATGAATGTCCCAAGCTCCTGATGATTTGTAAACCACAAGATACAGCAGCTGAAATGCATTAGTTTAGTAATAAATACAGGAATTAGTTTGATCTTATAAAGTATGCATTATGCAAATATTTCACACTGAATAGTGGTCTTAATAGTGACGGTGTTTCAGCCAAAGCTGATTTTCCAGAGTACTTCAAGAGAGTTTTTGCATGTGATTTTCAAACTCCAAGTTATTTCCAGGATAACTTAGTCTGTAAGATTTTTCTGTTTACCCCTTACCATGTTTTAGCTTTCACAGTGTTGCTGAATGGCTACCTAAGCAAATCATGGAAGGAATCTTGAATCACAGAATCAGCAATGGAAGTATCTGTGATATCTCTATCTCCTAAAAATGGGGAAAGGGGAAAGTATTTAGGGTGAACTGAAGGGCAAAGGAGACCATCAAAGGACTTCTTGGAGGTAGATAAAACCAAATAATTATAGAGGAGTCCATTGAATTTGACTATCTTTTAGGCCTCCCCATAAGCATTTCATTTTAGATATCTGCATCTTTTATGCATCTCAGACTTAACACATACAAAACCAAACTCTTTTTCTTTTTAAAAAATATTTTGTTTATTTATTTGACAGACAAAGATCACAAGTAGGCAGAGAGGCAGGCAGAGAGAGAGAAAGGAGGAAGCAGGTCCCTGCTGAGCAGAGAGCCTGAAGTGGGGCTCGATTCCAGAACCCTGGGATCATGACCTGAGTCAAAGGCGGAGGCTTTAGCCTGCTGAGCCATCTAGGTGCCCCCAAAACCAAAGTCTCAATCTGACTTGCCCCAAATAGGCCTTGTCAAGGTCTTCCACATTTCATTTTATGTTAACTTTTCCTAGTTGTTCAGCCCAAACATTAAGAGGTCATTTTTGATTTGCCTTCCCTTTCTCTCTCTCTCTCTCTCTCTCTCTCTCTCTCTGCTCTTGCTAGCTCTACCTTACATTCATGTGTTATTTTTCATCACAATAATTATCATCTTCTAAATAATTTAATTTATTTGCCTCTACTACAGTATAGATTCCATGATAGTAGGAGTTTTTTATTTTTTTTTTTAATCTATTTGTTCACTGATATGACCTCAGGAAACAAAAACATTATTTGGAATGTAGTAGGTGTAGGTGCTTAATAAGTAAATGTTGAATGAATGAATGAATGAATGAAGATATGAATGAACTGTGTTGAAATGTGACTGTGGCCTAATCCCTCCACTAATTTTGGCATGATAGCCCCCAGGCAAGAAGTAATAACAGCCAATTCCAATTGGGTGTTTGTGTATCAGAGCATGCCTAAGGTTAAATGTTAGTAGGGGTAGAAGAAAATTGGTTTGTATGATTTGATAATTTTTCCTGTGTTGTATGACTCCTCTCTTTTTATAATAGGGATGACAGATTGACTATAGGATTTTAGAGGTAAAGATGAAATTTATAGGTAAAAATTATTTTTATCTAGAGTTTTTGACTCAAATCTCAAACCAAGAATCAGCAGATAAGTTCAAAGAAATGCAGTGGGAATACTTCAGAACTTTTTAAAATCAAGATCCATATGAACAAGTCTGTATGTATGCAAGGGTTGTGGGTACTGATGCTGGTACTGCTAGACTGGGGTGAAAAATGTATGTTTCTGAACTTCTGTGATTCATCTCTGACTGGAAAAGTAGCACCATACTTGCGTGCTCAATCCCCTAGTAGGTCTCATAATGGACCAAGGGAAACCTTGGTGTAGAAAATGCCGAAAGAAGAGAAAGAGGTGAAGGACTTTGGAGGTTCTACTCTACTATGCATTAAAGAGGAGCTATCCTTCCTTTTCCCCGCCCCCATAGTTTATAAAGGTCTCCCTTCCATTTTTCAAATTTCTTTTTGTTTTTTTCATTTCTTTATAACAATTTATGACTTGTCTGGATTTTCTATTAATATTTTACGTGTTGAGGGACACAGTGTTTTAAGTCCTGTGATTCTCCTGTGCCTAAACTAAGTTTCTATATTATATCATACATGGAAACTGTAGCCAGGAGTTAAAAATCTGGCAGTTAAAAACTTGGATTCAGTACAGGTTTTCTAATGTTCCTTGGAATCTCTCAGTATGACCTCTTGATGGGTAAGTGTCTTGCTCTCTCTTTTGTAATTCCTAGGGGTTTCAAAGTTGGAAGTCAAAGAAATACAGAGCTGATGATGCAACTTTATTTGGAAAAGGTGTCATTTTATTTCTACATATTTCAGATGTGTGTGTATGTGTTTTATGACCAATTAAACCTGTAAATATATTTTTTTAATTTTATTTATTTTTTTTAATATAATTTTTTATTTTTTATAAACATATATTTTTATCCCCAGGGGTACAGGTCTGTGAATCACCAGGTTTACACACTTCACAGCACTCACCAAAGCACATACCCTCCCCAATGTCCATAATACCACCCCCTTCTCCCAAACCCCCTCCCCCCAACAACCCTCAGTTTGTTTTGTGAGATTAAGAGTCACTTGGGAGATAAACCTGTAAATATATTAAAAGAAAAAACTACATATAAATCTGTGCATATTTAAAAAAAACTTCTTAGCTTGAAAGCATAAAATGCCTTCTGTCTTTATATGTTAGATTTCAGCTTCTTTTATTACTCTACAGGAGATTCCCAACCTGGGAACAAAAACACTTGCACATGGGTTGCTAAAGTTTGGTTCAGAGAAAGGAAAAAAGAGGAGTTAATGGCAAAGAGCTAAGAGAGAGTTTTTTGAGAGGCTATCATTGTTCAAGCACTATGTTAGGTGCTCCACTCACCTTATTCCCTTTAATACCACAATCCTATGAGGTAGCTGTTTATTCCCCCTAACTGGGTAAGGGAAAATAACTGTTTTTTCCCTTTACTGAATAAGGAAAGTATATATGAAATTATGTAGCTGGTCTAAGGTTCTGTAGAGATTGTAGCTATATAGGGTCAAAACTGCCTAGGCTGGTATAACTTGGAAACACATACTCTTTCAACTTTTTTTAAAAAATGATTTTATTTATTTATTTTTTTGACACACAGAGACATCACAAGTAGTCAGAGAGGCAGGCAGAGAGAGAGAGGGGGAAGCAGGTTCCCTGCTGAGCAGAAAGCCTGATGCGGGATTAGATCCCAGGACCCTGAGACCATGACCTGAGCTGAAGTCAGAGGTTTAACCTACTGAGTTGCCCAGGCGCCCCACAAACATTAATTATTTTTCTTTCTTCTTGAGGTTTACATTCCTCCGAAGGCAGAGGCTTAACCAGCTGAGCCACTCAGGCACCCCATAGTCTTTCAACTTTATCATGCAAAAATGGGAGTCCCCAGGATTTAAATAATAAAAATATTCTTGTTTTCTGGCCCAAGCACTGGCTCATGTGCTTCCCTTGACATTATCTCTACATGGTTTGTTGTGAATCATGGTACCATCTCGTAGGCTTTTTCTCTGCCATCTCCATAGTCATTTCTTTATTGAGTTTTTTTTTTTTTGAGTTTTATCAAGGTTTTTTGTTTTTGTTTTTCTGTTAGTTAAACTGAAAAAAAATTTTTTTTTAAGCTATCCTTTTTCAGTTCCCGCTCCTCCTCCCCGCCATGGAATCCTTTAAGTATAAACAGGATTCCACACAGAAGCTCTGGTAAAACTCTGGCTAAACAAAGATTTAAGTAAGATTTAGTGAGAATACAGAGGGAAACCAGACCTAAGTGGTTCTGAGTACTTTCTTAGAAGAATTGGGATAGGCACTAGCATGAGGAACTGTATCATTTTAAGGATATATCCTCCTTTAATATTCTCATGGGAATTCATATCACAAATAACAAAGAACCCAAGACTATTCCATTTTATGAGGTATGGTATGGTGGTGGGATAGGAACTGAGCACTTTGCAAGTTAATGTTCCTAAATTTTCTAATCTCCATCAACCTAGGTAAGAGAAGGAGTTAGTATAAGGTATGGGTGGACATAGACGGTTATACAGTGTTTTAAAATATATTATTTTATTCAATATTTATAACAAATGTGTGAAGTGGATAGTGCAGTATATTAATTGGCTTTGCAACAGTAGGAACCCCCAATTCTCAGCAGCTTGCAACAATAAAGTTTATTCATTATTTACATTTTATGGAGGACATAGAACAGTACATCTCTGATTTTTGTGTCCTCTTCATTCTGGAATCCAGGCTGAAAAGGTAGCCTCCTTATGGGGGTGTCATTCTCATGGCAAAAGTTGGAACCAATGTCACATTGTGTTGGACAAAACATGCCATATGTCCAAGCCCCAAGACAGTGTGTGTGAAAATGTATACTCCTCCCACGGACAGATAGTAACATAATATACCACAGGCAAATTTTATTATTGTGATTATCCTTATTTTACAGAAGTAGAAACTAAGGCATAGAGAAATTAGATGAATTGCCCAAGCTCACAGTACTGACAAGTGGTCAAGCCAATTCAAAATTCAAGTCTGACCCAACAGCATTACTTTTTGTATTACACCAACAAGAATAGTATTTCTTTCATTTATCCACTTAACTTTGTTGATGACATTTGCCTTGAGAACAGTTTTCTTCCCAATGACCTACTAGAAAATTATTGTAGCTAACTCAATGTCCATTATGCTTCCTTCTCTTTCAATCTTCCAATGAATGGCTTTAACATAAGCCTTGAAATTCAAATGATTTCTGTGTGAGGGAAGTCAGTATTTTAAAAAGTTACAGATAGTCCAGTTTTGGAGAAAGTATAAATTAAAAAAAAATCCCTTTTCAAATCTGGAACTGAAATAATTATAGTTTAATAAAAAATTTTATCCTAAATTCTATATTTCTTTGTATCAGTTAAAGACATTGTCTATGAAAGAAAGCCAAATGTAATTTATAATGGTGGTTGTGTGGACTTTCACTGATAAGGAATTTTATAAGCATGTTCAGAATAAGGAACATTATTAACTGAAGTGGTGATGTGACCCTGGTTTGTTTTCAGCCCAGTCTCTCCTGAATTTTCCAAACCTCAAGCTAACAGGGCTGCTAACTTCCCAGAATACTTAGATCTCTCCACTTTCTTATCTCTGGGTCGTGGCTTAGTGTATTTTCCCTCAGCCTGAAATGCTTCCAGCCTGCTCCACCTTCCCAACCAGGTCTGATCCTAACAATCTATCAAGACTTCATTCTTAAATGCTTTGTGCTCCAGGAAGTCTTTCCCCATCTCATCAAATGCAAATAGAAATCTTCAAAAAATGTTTTGCATGAACTCTAATATTCTTTCTTCCCCCTCTGCCCAATACCTTTCCCCCAACAGATATCTGTGCAACAAATCATTCTTTTTTTTTTTTTCCCCCTAAAGATTTTATTTATGTATTTGACAGACAGAGATCACAAGCAGGCAGGGAGGCAGGCAGAGAGATGAAGGGAAACAGGCTCCCTGCTGAGCAGAGAGCCTGATGCGGGGATGTGGGGCTGGATCCCAGGACCCTGGGATCATGACCCGAGCCAAAGGCAGAGGCTTTAACCCATTGAGCCACCCAGGTGCCCCTCTTTTTTTTTTTTAATGGAAGTAAACTGAACTATTATATTTGCTAAATTGAAGTTTTCATGTGGAGTTGATGCATGCATCTATTTATTCAACAAATAGTTATCAAATACCTACATTTATAAAGCACAATTAACTTGTTAAAGCTGACTTAGCTATAGAGTGATGAATTCAGGATTCAAATCAAGAATTTCCTGACACCATAGCCAGTACTCTTAACCACTCATAGATATCAAAAACTAGAGATTCTCGTATGCTAGATAGCTTCACTGTTGGGCAGATATTAATCTTCTTTCTTTCCCTTAAAAACTGTATAAAGTATTTTTACCAATGCCTTTTTAAGCTCCTGATTAATCTTGTTTCTAAAACTGCCATTAAAATTTTTTTCCTATTAATATAAGTTGTTCCCATTAAAAGTAAAATAACATTTTTTGTGTGGACTGTTTTGAGTAAATTATACTACCCAGAAGCAGGTTTTGTGGATTGTAAGCTGACACTTTTTTTTTTTCTGGCCCTCTTTAAGAAAAAAAGAAGAAAAAACTACAAACATTTAAAAAAATGACATTTAGGGTGCCTGGGTGGCTCAGTGGGTTAAGCCTCTGCCTTCGGCTCAGGTCATGATCTCAGCGTCCTGGGATCGAATCCCGCATCAGGCTCTCTGCTTGGCAGGGAGCCTGCTTCCTCCTCTCTCTCTCTGCCTACCTCTCTGCCTACTTTTGATTTCTATCTGTCAAATAAATAAATAAAATCTTAAAAAATGACATTTAACATAGGAAAAGAAATCATGACAATTTACTTGAACTTGGAGGTTCAGATCCCTTTTTTTCTAAGTCATCTTGAGACAATTTACCAGAAATGCTTACATTAAAAAGCTTCCTTATTGACACCTAGCTTCTCCTTTTCACCTGGAATACTTCAAGCTCCTGGCTACTCCCAGCACTCCAGAAACTCTGCATGTGAGGTTTTATTCATTTTCTGGCAAGTCTACCCCTGGTCTCAACAGTTTAAAAATCATGGTTAAATTGCATTGGTTTTAGTCTCAGATGAGTTTTTGAGTTATTTTCTGGACTCCTTGTTACTTTTTTCCCAGAAAATAGAGATGTTTATTAGGAATGGCCTTTGACACACAAGTTTCTTTCTAATTAAAAAAATTTTTGGGGGGCGCCTGGGTGGCTCAGTTGGTTGGACGACTGCCTTCAGCTCAGGTCATGATCCTGGAGTCCCGGGATGGAGTCCCGCATCTGGCTCCCAGCTGCATGGGGAGTCTGCTTCTCCCTCTGACCTTCTCCTCGCTCATGTTCTCTCTCACTGTCTCTCTCTCAAATAAATAAAATCTTAAAAAATTTTTTTTCCCCATAGTGTTGGATGAACTATTGTCATTTTAGAAACCATTTGGTATGAATATAGTCTCCTTTTGGAAATACTTACATAGAACATAAAATAATGAAAATCAGTTCTTAAATGAATAATGCTGTCACTAAGGGATTTAACTGAAGTTCATATGGCTCAGACATTGTGTTCAGAATAACAGTACCCAGAATCAGTCACTTAAATTTTAAAAAATCTTGTAAATGACTACACTTCGCTGAAGGATTTAAGTAATTTTTTTCCTTAAAGCTTTGTTGAAGTATGTTGGTCCTGCTAAGACCACTAGAAATTAGTCTTCTTTGGTGTAGTATTAAAAATTGGCAGCAGAGGGCCTCATTGCAATGCGCTAGATTTTTTTTTTCTTCAAGAAAGAACATTTTCTTTCCATTGCTTACTTTGAAACTTGTAATACATTATTTGAAAACAGATCATTTAAATACCAATTTTACAATATTAGAATGGAGGGTGCAATTTAAGCCTAAAAACTCTTAACCTTTTTTTCTTGGTTCCGCTGAAGATGTTGAAATTTTAAGGTTCTTTGTTCATTTCCTTCCACAACAGTAAGGAATTATATACTCTCTTTTGACTTTTCCATGAAGGCTGTTACTTTCTTTCTTAAGCTCATCCATTTTGTTGGCAAATTATTATGAGAACACATTCATGTGAATTATGATACTTAATTCAAAGGATCAGAAAAATTACATGGCAACAGTTTATAACATATTCTCATACATTTTACATCTTCCAGTAGCCTTTCAGCTAATTGTGCTCAAGTTCTCACAAAATTATTTTTCATAATTAAAAAAAAGCTCTAGGTTAAAACTCTGTAGTATTGAACCTCATTCAAAATGAATGAGGTTGAGTATATGTGATCCATTAAGTAAAAATGCCTTACTTATTTTGTGGGGTCATCTTGTGATTGCTTTGACTGTGATCAGGACAGATAATGGCACAGAAAATAAATGGATTATCTGAGGTGCAAGTTAGTGCCCCCTGAATGTGTGGACACAGGTTTATACTTAATCCCAAATGAGTTCCTTTATAACACTATGGTCTAGCAGACCATAAATATTTTTGGTAAATCTGGGTTCTATGGTTGAATACACTTATTTTTACAGTCTCAACCTGGTTTCTTATAATTATGTTCATAGAGATATTTTTTTTTCTCCAGCCATCATTCATTCTCACTAAAAGTACAGTTCTAGAATCCTGCTTTTTAGAAAAAATCTAATAATCAAAAAGGACTTGTTTTGAGATAAAAGAGTTTCAGTATAATGAATTATTGTTTATTACAGATTACAGAATCCTTGTGTCTTAAGGAACTTGAATAATTTACCTGTTAGAGAATATGAACATTGTATAAAAAGAACCAATATTTTATTGAAGTTAAATGAATATGTAACATTATATAGAAACACGTAAAATTGTGTAGAAACACGTAAAGTAAACATATAAACATTACATAGAAATATTATATAGAAATGTTATGTAGAAAAGGGCCTCCATATAAATTTTAGATAGGAAACATTTAAACATTATATAGAAAAGGGCAATATTTATTGAGATTAGGTGAGCTTTTATTTTGTATATATTTGTTGTGATCCACAAAACAAAATGCTAATAATAATGGCTACCAGTTAGACATTTAGACTATGCCCTACTATTAACTTTCTGTGATAAAGTATCATATACTCTGATTATGCTTTCTGATAAAGCATTCTATAACAACAAAACTGGACAAACTGTTGAAAACAATAACTTCAGGGCTTTGAATTGACCAAAGACATATGACAAGTTGAGAAGCAATTTTTTTGGGGGGGGGAGTATTTTATTTATTTTATTTTTATTTTTATTTTTTTATAAACATATAATGTATTATTAGGCCCAGGGGTACAGGTCTGTGAATTGCCAGGTGTACACAGTTCACAGCACTTACCATAGCACATACCTTCCCCAATATACATAATCCCACTACCCTCTCCCTACCTCGCTCCCCCCCAGCCACCCTCAGTTTGTTTTGTGACATTTAGAGTCTCTTATGGTTTGTCTCCCTCCCAATCCCATCTTGTTTCATTTATTCTTTTCCTACCCCCCAAACCCCCCACATTGCATCTCCACTTCCTTATATCAGGGAGATCACATGATAGTTGTCTTTCTCTGATTGACTTATTTTGCTAAGCATAATACCCTCTAGTTCGATCCATGTTGTCGCAAATGGCAAGATTTCATTTCTTTTGATGGCTGCATAGTATTCCATTGTATTTATATACCATCTCTTCTTTTTCCATTCATCTGTTGATGGACATCTAGGTTCTTTCCATTGTTTGGCTATTGTGGACATTGCTGCTATAAACATTTAGGTGCGTGTGCCCTTTTGGAGCACTACGTTTGTATCTTTAGGGTAAATACCCAGTAGTGCAATTGCTGGGTCGTAGGGTAGCTCTATTTTCCTTTTTGAGGAACCTCCATGCTGTTTTCCAGAGTGGTTGCACAGCTTGCATTCCCACCAACAATGTAGAAGGGTTCCCCTTTCTCTGCATCCTCGCCAGCATCTGTCATTTCCTGACTTGTTAATTTTAGCCATTCTGACTGGTGTGAAGTGTTATCTCATTGTGGTTTTCATTTGTATTTCCCTGATGTCGAGTGATGTGGAGCACTTTTTCATGTGTCTGTTGGCCATCTGGATGTCTTATTTTATTTATTTATTTATTTATTTATTTATTTATTTATTTATTTTCATCTGGATGTCTTCTTTGCAGAAATGTCTGTTCATGTCCTCTGCCCATTTCTTGATTGGACTATTTATTCTTTGGGTGTTGAGTTTTATAAGCTTTTTATAGATTTTGGATACTAGCCCTTTATCTGTTAATGTCATTTGCAAATATCTTCTCCCATTCTGTCAGTTGTCTTTTGGTTTTGTTAACTGTTTCCTTTGCTGTGCAAAAGCTTTTTATCTTGATGAAGTCCCAATAGCAATTTTTGCCCTTGCTTCTGTTGCCTTTGGCGATGTTCCTAGGAAGAAGTTGCTGCGGCTGAGGTCGAAGAGATTGCTGCCTATGTTCTCCTCAAGGATTTTGATGGGTTCCTTTATCACATTTTATCCTTCATACATTTTGAGTCTATTTTCATGTATGGTGTAAGGAAATGGTCCAGTTTCATTTTTCTGCATGTGGCTGTCCAATTTTCCCAACACCATTTATTGAAGAAACTATTTTTTTTCCACTGGACACTCTTTCCTGCTTTGTCAAAGATTAGTTGACCATAGAGTTGAGGGTCTATTTCTGGGCTCTCTATTCTGTTCCATTGATCTGTGTGTCTGTTTTTGTGCCAGTATCATACTGTTTTGATGATGACAGCTTTGTAATAGAGCTTGAAGTCTGGAATTGTGATGCCACCAATTTTGACTTTCTTTTTCAATATACCTTTGGCTATTCGAGGTCTTTTCTGGTTCCATATAAATTTTAGGATTATTTGTTCCATTTCTTTGAAAAAAATGGATGGGATTTTGATAGGGATTGCATTAAATGTGTAGATTGCTTTAGGTAGCATAGACATCTTCATAATATTTGTTCTTCCAATCCAGGAGCATGGAATATTTTTCCATTTCTTTGTGTCTTCCTCAATTTCTTTCATGAGTACTTTATAGTTTTCTGAGTATAGATAGATTCTTAGACTCTTTGGTTAGGTTTATTCCTAGATATCTTATGGTTTTGGGTGTAATAATAAATGGGATTGACTCCTTAATTTCTCTTTCTTCAGTCTTGTTGGTGTGAAGAAATGCAACTAATTTCTGTGCATTGATTTTATATCCTGATACTTTACTGAATTTCTGTACAAGTTCTAGTGGATTTGGAGTGGAGTCTTTTGGGTTTTCCACATATAGTATCATATCATCTGCAAAGAGTGACAATTTGACTTCAAGAAGCAATTTTTTATGAAAAAAATACTGAATGTCAAATAAGAAGAGTGGGAGTCTGGCATTTTTGCCTGAGGCTTCTCGCATCCACACCCACCCCCAAGCTGGATCTGAATAGATATGTACAGAGCACTGCAAAACAAGGAAGCCAGCAGCCTCTTTGCCAGAGAGGATTCACTCAGTTTGGAGCAGAGAGTGGAAAGGCTTCTCATTCAACAATATTGTCAGTAAAAGTACCAATTTTTGTGGCAAATGAAGAAGGAAAACCAAAGTTTCAGGTAGCATGAGGCTGCAGTAAACAGTGGACTAACAGACTAGCCTGACATTTATCAGGGAGATGAGGGATGTGAGACAGCCACAGAGGGCAACAGTAAGCTCTCTACAAATCCACTCAGGAGAGACTGGAGAACCCCCAAATCCCCATATTCCTGGCTAAGCACGAGACTGTATGCCTGCACAGAGCTGATGCCAGAGGACCTGGTGGGAAGTAAAATCCAGGGCAGTATTGAAAACTGGTTGATTAATCCAATGTTAAAACTTTCTTTAGGTTAAAAAAACCTTTTTTTTTTAGGTCTAAAATGCCATGGTAGGATTATAGAATTCCTTCTGTTTTTGTAAATTCTTTGTGATTTCTAAATATTTAACTTAGAAATACATAGAATAGGGAATAGTTTCTTGAACTCCAAATTGTGATTCTTTGAAATCTCTCCTCAACTACAGAATAAAACTCTTAATTACCCTTCCTGCTTCTTTTAAGGTTAGAGCACTATCAATAGAGAACTTCAGAATGTCATAATGGCTAATATTTATTGAGCACCTATTATTAGACCAATGCTATGCTGACTTTATGTCATTTAATTCTGTAATGTCCTTATGGTAAAATTAGTCCCATTACCTGGCGGGAGATTGGAGCTTAAGTAGAATAAATAACTTTTCCAAGGTTACAACAGCTAAGAAGTGTAATAGGTGGAATGCAGCTTGAGACGATATGATTTCCAAATTCTTATTCTTAAATACTATGCTATATTTTCAGATGATGGTGATATAGAATATAAAATATTTTTATTTATGTATAAAAATGTATTTTTCTATTTTCCTTTGAGTGTAATAACATAATCTCATAGTAATCAAGTTAACTTATGTAAAGTTATTGGTACATTAAGTAGGCATATACTTTATCCTTTAAGAAAACCTTTATATTAAGGAGAATTTCAAACAGATATGGAAGTAGATAGTATAATAATCCTTCATATATGTATCCATCACACAGCTTTGAGCTTCTTCACCAAATGCTAATATTACGGCTTGCTATGCTAATCTTCATTACAAAAGGGAACTAATTATAAACTAATTTTTGTAGGTTAAATACTAGTCCAAATTTAAATTTGGAATTAAAAATTCCAATAATTGATTTTACTAGAATATTTCCTTCTGGATTGGACACACATAGTATTTTTTCAAAAGTAGACAACTCAGTGAAAATAGCATATGGAGGGGCGCCTGGGTGGCTCAGTGGGTTAAAGCCTCTGCCTTCGTCTCAGGTCATGATCCCAGTGTCCTGGGATTGAGCCCCACAAGGGGCTCTCTGCTCGGCGGGGAGTCTGCTTCCTCCTCTCTCTCTGCCTGCCTCTCTGCCTACTTGTGATCTCTGTCTGTCAAATAAATAAATAAAATCTTAAAAAAAAAAGAAAATAGCATATGGAGTAAGAGGAGTAGGCAGGTGGAAATATTCAGTGAATATTTTGGCATAATGAAGTAAATAACCAGAAGGTAGCTGAATGAAGCCGCAGAATCTGGTTGCTTTAAGACATTGTCTCTGGACTATTGGCCCATCCATCACCCACAGTCTAGTTTTGTTTTTATTTTCTTTTTAAGACTAATTTTTAGGGCAGTTTAAGTTCACAACAAAAAAGTTGAGCAGAGTACAAACAATTCCCAAATATCCTCTATCCTCACATGCATAGCCTCCCATACTGTGGACATTCCCTACCAGAGTAGTTCATTTGTTACAATCAATGAACCTACATTGACATGTTATTACCCAAAGTCCATAGTTTACATAAGGGTTCACTCTTGGTATTGTACATTCTTTGTGTTTTGACAAATATGTAAAAACATGTATACAATGTAATTATGTCATACAAAGTAGTTTCACTGTTCTGAAATCTGGATTAGCCTTTTGTTTATAACATTCTCTCTTATACACATCAGGACTGTTCTTTCTTATTTTTCTAATAATCATGTCAGCCTTTCAGCGACTTTTGGGGTGGGTAGATAACTGACGACCAGTTTAAATTATTGCAACTTCTGTGCAATGGTATGCAATAGAGGTGTGGTAGCTTGTGGAACTGGAAGGAATTAGTAGTATGATCAAACCTCATTCTTTTAGACCACCTACAAAAGTATTTTGTGTTGCACAGAGCATTTAACTTCTTTCTTTCAAACTTTAGGACCCTTGAATAGAATGTGATATTTTAAGCCATATGTTTCTGTAATAGTCTTTAAATTTCAAATGTCAAATCACTTTACAATAACTCTTGCTTATGACAGAAACCATTTTGTAGTTCTGCCTCTTCTTTGGCCTTATACTCTGTCCCACATTTCAGTAGTGAATGTCATTGGTAAAGCTTTGATTTATTTCTGGGAAAGTCTTCCTGGCTTTTTCTGCCTTGTTTCCTCAAGAGATTGGAAGCTACCCATATCCAGACTGTTTTCATTTTATTTGACAAATTGTTTGCATTAAAAGAATTTAGAATAATTTCAATTACTAATATCTGACTTGCTTCTCTCCTAGGCATCGGACTCTGGTTTGCCTGGAAGCTTAGAAACTACATTTTGATTATATCCATAACTTCTTTACTTGGCTATTTAAAATTCTTCTTTTGCTTTTCAGGAAAACTAAAAATCATGTTACTTAGGCTACTGACTTTGTAGATCTGGAGTGGGTGAGGACACTGTTCATCAGAGTATAGTTTCAGATAATATCTCTTTTCTACTCTAAAGCACATGTTGCCATGTATTCAATAGAGTTGTAAGGATTCTCAAAATTTTGTTCTGCTAGAGTTATTGCTTCCAGATTGGGGTGGATTTTGCTCAGTTTTAACATAAATTGCAGACTCCTTTTTGTGTAATTATGGAATTTTCAAATGAATTCAAATGGAATGTTCTTCATTGTTTTCAATACTTTATTTATTTGAGAGAGAGAGAGAGAGTGAATGAGCAGGGAAGGAGCAAAGTGGGAGGGAAAAGGAGGGGGAAAGAATCTCCAGCAGATTCCATGCTGCACATGGAACCCAATGTGGGGCTTAATCCCATGTCCCTGAGACAATTACTGGAGCTGAAGCCAAGAGTTGGATGATTAACCAACTGAGCCACCCAGGTGCCCCTAGAAAATTTTTCATTTTAAACGTCTTAGAAAAAGCAGTATGAACACCAGTGAAGAGTTCAGATTCTGTATTGTGAAAAACTACATGCCAACAAATTGGACAATCAAGAAGAAATGAATAAACTCCTAGAAACATACAAATTACCAAAATTGAAACAAGGAGAAAACAGAAAATTTCAGCAGAATGATAACCAGTGAAGAAATTGAATCAGTAATCAAAAAACTCTCAACAAACAAAAGTCCAAGACCAGATGGCTTCAAAAGCAAGTTCTGCCAAATATTTAAAAAAGAGTTAATACTCATTCTTCTCAAAATATTCCAAAAGATAGAAAAAAGAAGGTAAACTTTCAAATTCATTCTGGGGCCAGCATTACCCTGATACCAAAACCAGATAAAAACAGCACAAAGTAAGAACTACAGACCAATATCTCTGATGAGCATAGATGAAGAAATCATCAATAAGATACTAGCAAACTGAATTCAACAATACAATTAAAAAATCAGTCATTGGGGTCAAGTGGGATTTATTCCTGGGATGCAAGGATGATTTAGTATTTGCAAATCAATCAATGTGATGCATCACATCAACAAGAGAAAGGATGGAAGGATGGATACCATAGGATCATTTCAATGGATGTGGAATGATCTGCATTAAATGATTATTTAACAGAGTACAACATAACATTCACTATAAAAACCCTCAAGAAGGTAGTTTAGAGGGAAAATACCTCAACGTAATAAAGGGCACCTATGAAAATGCACAGTTAATATCATCCTCAATGAGGAAAAATGGAGAGCTTTTCCTCTATGGTCAGGAACAGACAAGACTGTCTACTCTCACCATTTTTAACCAACATAATACTGGAAGTCCTAACCACAGTAGTAAGAACAAAAAGAAATGAAAGTCATCTAGGTCAGCAAGGAAGAAGTGAAACTTTTACATTTGCAGAAGACATAATACTATATATAAAAACCCAAAAGTAGTGAGAGTGGACATCCATGTCTTGTGGATTTTTTGAGAGTTTTCATCAAACCCGTTGCATATTTTCAAATGCTCTTTATCTATTGAGATGACCGTATGATTTTTATCCTTCATTTTGTTAATGTGTGTCACATTGATTGATGTGTGGATGTTGAACCATCCTTGAGCACAGAGTGACTGCCTGAAATCTGACCTATGGGTTTTGTCATTGCATTGTTATTTGTCATTACACCATCACCACCATCATCACCATAATCCCATTATTTTTTCCATGTTATTCTTCCAGACCAGTACCAACGGACAGGAATACAAAAATATCAAAAGGTAAGGTTCTTTCCTGGAAGGACTTAAAATCATTATGGGCAAAGTCTAGCAAAAACAAAACATAAAGCAAACAATTTAAAGTAGCAATGTTAAGTGTTGAACAAGAGATACACACTATAACTGTGGGTAGTATTTATTTATGAATGAAAAGCACAGGCATTGCAACTATCTAGTCTTATTTTACATTTATTTGCTATGTGATCTTGGTCAAAATATTTAATTTTTATTCTCTGTTACTGAATTTTAAAAATAAGCTTTTCTTTCCTTGGGAGCCGCAAAAACGGAAATGCACAGAATGTGTTGGGGGCGCCTCGGTGGCTCAGTCAGTTAAGTGTCCGACTCTTGGTTTCAGTTCAGGTCATGATCTCAGGGTCCTGAGATGGAGCCCCATGCCTGGCTCCACACTCATTGTGAAGTCTGCTCAAGATTCTTGCTCCCTCTCCCTCCCCTCTGCACCTACCCCTACTTGCTTGGGCTCTCTCTCCCTCCCTCTCTCCCTCTCTCTCTCTCATGTGTGCATGCCCACATACAAATAAATAAATAAACAAACAAAATCTTTTAAAAATGCATAGAATGTGTTAAAGATAGTATCTGGCACATAGAAATGAATCAATAAATTGTTAACAGTCCTGTAGAGAAGAAGGTCACCTATGGGGGTTGGAGATTTCATAGAAGCAGAAAAAGAAAAAAACAACATAGTAAGGGCAGGATTAAAAATGGCTTCCTTACGCATTACCTCAATTTTCTGGAATCCTTTTGCAAATAACACAGGATAAGGTGGTATAGAGTAGGGAGGAATATGTGGTGTGTTACTGAATATCGGGTACAGAATTATATTCTCACTCATAGAAATTTTTGGTGAATGTTCCTTAAATAAAATATAACGTAATTTTTATCTATCAACCTTCTGAGGCCACAGTTGAAATTCATATGCTTCATGGTCAAAGAGGTAATTGATATAATCAATGAGAATCTGTAAAGTGGAACAGTATGTGAGATATTGCTGCAGTCAAGGCTCTTCTCTTCTGTGGTTGCTATAATATACCCCGGGAAAGCAACAGTATCTTGATGATACTTTCCAAAGTATTATTTGTAGCTAAAAGAAAAGGAAAGATTCATTTTTAATGCTTTGTTTGTTGGACTCGGTAATTCCTACACATATTAAACAATTTACAGAGTAACAAATAGTCTATAGTAAAAATTTTCTTAGTTACTGTTTTCCCCTTCTCAGAAGGAATCCCTGATCTCACTGGAATGAAGATATTTCCCTGTTTTTAAAAGCACAAAAAATCCATAGTGTGCCTATGCTTTCATTTTCACTTAACTTTTCTTATACATTTTATATTTATTCTTAAGGCTCTACATCCTGAAACATACCATTTAAAAATAGAGTTACCCTAGTGAGACACTATAATGGTAATAGCTAGAATTTGTTGAATACTTAATGTGTTCCATGAAATTTACATAGATTATCTCACTTATTTCTCATAATGTGACTGGGTGCCATTATTGTGCCCATTTTAGTAGATGTGAAAAATGAGATCTAGAAATATTAAATGTTTTGCCTATGATCACAGAGCTAATATGTTGTGGAGTTGACTCACATAAGGTAGTCTGATTCCAAAGCTCACACATTAAATACTCTGTTTCCTCTAAGATTTCAAACTCTTCATTTTCAAGCAGACAATTAACTCTATATGTTATTGTATAAAAAATAGAAGATAGTAAGAAGAATAGAAAATAGAATAACAATGGTGGTGACGGAAATGGCTAATCCCTTTTTCAGTGCTGAAAGGATATCTAAGAAGACCAGAAGCTCTTGGTAGACAAGGCATCTCTGAGGACTGAGCAGGGCAGATGAAGCTGCAGTAGGTGCCCAGGCTGTTGCAGTGGTGTCAGGGGCAACAGCAGCTATGGAGCTCAAGAGTCAAAAGATGCTACAAAGTCTGAGGAAGTTGTGATGGACGCTGGCACATAATAATTCATAATAGCTGGCATATAATAGTATTCTTGTGAAGATGGTATGATCAGTCACAAGTTCCAGATGAAAAACTGAAGCTCAGATAAGTTGCCCTGTGTCTCACAGAGCTGGAAGGTGACCAGACCGACTCCAATACTTCCTAGAGGGAGTTGTCCTGCTTGCAGCACCTGGTGGGCACATCAGCCTTGAAACCATAGCTTTGTGTCAATTATTGGAATGGTTTGAAACTTTTTATCTTTAAATTTTTGTAACATGTTTTAAGTGAAAGTTTGTAAGAAAACCCTATTTGAGATTGAAGTAGGAGTCGGTATATCCCTGTCATCCTCTTATACTGTCCACCAAGAACTTCCTGCCTTCATAGATATCCTTCCCTTCCTTTAGGATCCCCAAGTGTGTTCCATATAATCAAATTTGAAACTATAATTTCTACTTCTGGGATGAAAATTATTTCTGACAACAAAACATGTTAGGACTGTTCTTCATTAATTAATAGGCTGATATGGTCTGGTCAGATTTCATGAAAACTTCTGTCCTTGGTTTTACTTTTGTAATGTTAATTTGGGTTATATTATTGTTTCAAAGAACATAATCTGGAGCTAGAGAAAGATGCTATTGTTTCTCAGACTGTAGTTAAGTGCTTTAACCATTCTGAGAATCTAACATAACCCTTAAGATAATAACCGTATTTGGCAGGTTTGTTTCAGTTATTTTTCTATCATATGCTTTCAAATTCCAACAACCCAAAGGGCTAGTCTTTGCTTTGTTTAGAATGGTGAATGCTAGAATAATGATAACATGCTAACTTAATTTCAGAGATATTTTATACAAAGCTTCTGTCGTCTGCTCTTGTAATGTTCTTATGAACATGCAAAATTTTACCCAAGGACCTCTGGCTTTGGTCATTGCAGTCTGGAAGCTATGAGAGGTGTGCTGCCAGGTGTATTACATGGTATGCCTACACGACTGAGCAGAAAGACAGACTCTCATGTGGAAGCAAGTAAAATAATAAAGGACTTCTGTAAGTCTCCATAAGTCTTAAAGAAACCATCAAAATTATTGTATGGAATTACTTACACCAGGCAAAGGGAAACACACCTGCATTTTAAATGATATTAGGAAGTGCCCTTGGCATATCCCCTGAGGAAGAGGGGAAGGAGGCAGGATTGGGCAGAGCCAAGAAGTTGAGCTGTCATGCAGTCTCATTGAAAGCTCCTGTTGAATCCACAGTGAGCTCAGGGTTGCAGTGGCCCATTGGAGTTGTCATAAGTTGGGCTGAAGTGCTGGGCCTTTATGCCCCCATTATGACCAGTCATTGGATTTTGGACAAGGCAGTTTTGTTCAACTGAAGCAATACTTCGCAGAAGAGAAAAAGCACTGAAGATCATCTTCTATAATTAGTGTAACAATTTTTCTTCCTCAAGGGGGACCTGGGCATCACAGTATGAACTAGATCATCCTGCAGACAAGCCCCTTTGCTTTTATTGAGTGAAAATCTTATAATGACTCTCATATGAGCCACTCTCATTTAAGTCAATTCCAAGTCTCATCAGTGTTTTTCTAATAGATAATTCTTCAGTATATTCTGAAAGCAGTAGTGCTACAGTACTGATACACACATATATATGTATATATTTCACAGATATAAAGTGATATAAAATTATATACACAAACATACCATACACACAAAGCTCAAATTTATATTTATACACATATTCACATACATATATACCATATTATGAAGAAATATACTTTGAGTACTCTGAGAATATGTTAATAATTGTGTGAATGATGCTCAACTATACTCAACACCTAGTTTTTAGTAGCCATAATGATATCATTCATTGTAGACAATAAAATGAATCTTCTCTCCTAGGAGAACTAGGTTGGAAGATCATAAATTCTGCCTTGGACATGTTGAGTGTGAAGCCCTCTCAAGATATCCAAAGGAAAATGTTGGGTAGGCAGTTGAACATATGTATCTGGAGTTAAAAAAGAAGTCTACACTAGAGATAAATAAGTGAGAGATGATGTTTATACAGTAATTACAGCTAGGGGCAGCATTTCTGTTGCATTACTGCATGTCAGTAATGAACTGGAGTTCGGTTTCCACTGTAGATGTATATTTTCCCTTCACTGGAGAGCTTTTTCTGGTCTGATTCATTATATTACGTTACCTGCCTAGCTTCTGAGGCATCTCAGTGTGCACTCACTGGTACAGGGTAGGCAGAGAAGAGGACCCATGACTGAGACTTGAGAAAATCCAACATTTAAAGGTTGGTAGATGAAGAGGGGTCTGGACTTGAGCTATAAAAGGAGTGGCCAGAGAAGTAAAAGGGTGAAATAATAGAAGCAAGGAAAGAAAAGAAGTAGTCAGCAGTGTAAATTGTTTCAGAGAAATGAAGATGAAGATAGTTAATGTCCTTAGGGAAGGTGGTTTTGGTGAGAATGGAAGCCAGATTGAAGTGGGTCGAAGAGCAAATGAAGGGTGAGGAAATGAAGAAAAAGCATGTACACAGTGCTTTTGAGCAGTGTAGTTTCTTAAAGTGAGGACAGAGATAGGGATTAGCTGGAGGCAGGTAAGGGTGTATTGAAATGGATCTAAATAGGTGGGCCTGGGAAGGGTAAAGTGAAGAAGACAAATAGAAATATCCCCATACATCAGTGCTTTAAATCTCCTCTTTTACTTTTAAGTGATTTGAACTATTTGAACTATTAAGTGATATTGAACTATATTCTAAAACATTAGAGAAATGAAAGATTAAAGAGGCTTTATTAAAAACAAACAATAAAAAAAAACAAACCAAAAATCAAAGTACAGGGGTTGTGGACAATTTATTTTAGATTGTATAGCTCAAATTAAAATGGAGAATAAATATAAGATAAAGGATTTTCTCTCTGAATTATTCCGTCCAGTGCTTCACATGGTCATTTTGCTAAGAAAATTTTGTCTAGCATGTTATTTAATTTATTTACATTTAAAAAGAAGTCTTTTAATTCAAGTCTTATTTATTGTCCTGGTCCTTAGAACTTTAAGATGTTTGTTGTTCATAAGCTACCTATTTTATGGTATTTTGTTATAGCAGCATGAATGGGCTAAGATTCTTTCTTTCTCTATTTCTTTCTCTTTGTCTCCCTTCCTTCCTTTCTTCTTTCTTATCTATATAAAACAGTAATTTACATAATATGCATTTATTATCCATTTACATTATATTTATTTATTTATATTTATTGAACACCTGCTATGTGCTAATACTGAGGATACAACGGTGAGCTTAGTAAACCTGGTCCTGGGCTTCAGGGGAAAGAAGTCATTAATCAAATTTTATACAAATATATAATTATATACTGTGATAAAAGCCACAAAAGATTATGTGAGATTGTTTAAGAACTTTGTGTCCAAGAGCTTTAAATCTGGGATAGTAAGATCAGGAAAGACTTTACTAAGAAAATAACCTTAAGCTAAAAACTGAACAGTGAGGGCGCCTGGGTGGCTCAGTGGGTTAAGCCGCTGCCTTCGGCTCAGGTCATGATCTCAGGGTCCTGGGATCGAGTCCCGCATCGGGCTCTCTGCTCAGCAGAGAGCCTGCTTCCTTCTCTCTCTCTCTCTGCCTGCCTCTCAGTGTACCTGTAATTTCTCTCTGTCAAATAAATAAATAAAATCTTAAAATAAATAAATAAATACTTAAATAAAAAAAAAAAACTGAACAGTGAATAGATGTGCTAAGGCTATTAAAGGTGGGCATGTATTTTTAACCATTTCCTTAAATGAATCATTTCCTATTAGGAGTGAAATTTCTGGGCCAAAGTTACTTACTTAAATGTTTTCTTATAATTTTTCTCTATTTTTAAATTTTTACAATTTATTTAAAATTTTTATACAGTTCACACTTTCATAGCAGTTGCAAATACAGTACAGAAACCTTTTCTACCCCTGAACCATTTAAAGCAAGTGTCCAATATGATGCCCCAGCACTCCAGAATACTTTATGTACATTTCCTTCAAGTAAGGGTGTTCTTTTATATAAGCACAAAATGTTAATTCTAGGAATTAACATTTACTTCTTCATACCCTTTAATCCTTAGACTCCATTCATTTTCCCCATAGGGTTTTTTTGTTTTTGGTTTTTTTTTTTTAGTTCGTACTTTTTAAATTTCTTTTAATTTTTAATTTTTTATAACATATATTTTTATCCCCAGGGGTACAGGTCTGTGAATCACCAGGTTTACACACTTCACAGCACTCACCAAAGCACATACCCTCCCCAATGTCCATAATCCCACCCCCTTCTCCCAAACCCCCTCCCCCCAGCAACCCTCAGTTTGTTTTGTGAGATTAAGAGTCACTTATGGTTAGTCTCCCTCCCAATCCCATCTTCTTTCATTTATTCTTCTCGTACCCACTTAAGCCCCCATGTTGCATCACCACTTCCTCATATCAGAGAGATCATACCATAGTTGTCTTTCTCCGCTTGACTTATTTCGCTAAGCATGATACGCTCTAGTTCCATCCATGTTTTCGCAAATGGCAAGATTTCATTTCTTTTGATGGCTGCATAGTATTCCATTGTGTATATATACCACATCTTCTTGATCCATTCATCTGTTGATGGACATCTAGGTTCTTTCCATAGTTTGGCTATTGTGGACATTGCTGCTATAAACATTCGGGTGCACGTGCCCCTTTGGATCACTACGTTTGTATCTTTAGGGTAAATACCCAGTAGTGCAATTGCTGGGTCATAGGGTAGTTCTATTTTCAACATTTTGAGGAACCTCCATGCTGTTTTCCAGAGTGGCTGCACCAGCTTGCATTCCCACCAACAGTGTAGGAGGGTTCCCCTTTTTCTGCATCCTCGCCAGCATCTGTCATTTCCTGACTTGTTGATTTTAGCCATTCTGACTGGTGTGAAGTGATATCTCATTGTGGTTTTGATTTGTATTTCCCTGATGCCGAGTGATATGGAGCACTTTTTCATGTGTCTGTTGGCCATCTGGATGTCTTCTTTGCAGAAATGTCTGTTCATGTCCTCTGCCCATTTCTTGATTGGATTATTTGTTCTTTGGGTGTTGAGTTTGCTAAGTTCTTTATAGATTCTGGACACTAGTCCTTTATCTGATATGTCGTTTGCAAATATCTTCTCCCATTCTGACAGTTGTCTTTTGATTTTGTTAACTGTTTCCTTTGCTGTGCAAAAGCTTTTGATCTTGATGAAATCCCAATAGTTCATTTTTTCCCTTGCTTCCCTTGCCTTTGGCGTTGTTCCTAGGAAGATGTTGCTGCGGCAGAGGTCGAAGAGGTTGCTGGCTGTGTTCTCCTCAAGGATTTTGATGGATTCCTTTCGCACATTGAGGTCCTTCATCCATTTTGAGTCTATTTTTGTGTGTGGTGTAAGGAAATGGTCCAATTTCATTTTTCTGCATGTGGCTGTCCAATTTTCCCAGCACCATTTATTGAAGAGGCTGTCTTTTTTCCATTGGGCATTCTTTCCTGCTTTTTCGAAGATTAGTAGACCATAGAGTTGAGGGTCTATTTCTGGGCTCCCTATTCTGTTCCATTGATCTATGTGTCTGTTTTTGTGCCAGTACCATGCTGTCTTGATGATGACAGCTTTGTAGTAGAGCTTGAAGTCCGGAATTGTGATGCCACCAACGTTGGCTTTCTTTTTCAATATCCCTTTGGCTATTCGAGGTCTTTTCTTGCTCCATATAAATTTTAGAATTATTTGTTCCATTTCTTTGAAAAAGATGGATGGTACTTTGATAGGAATTGCATTAAATGTGTAGATTGCTTTAGGTAGCATAGACATTTTCACAATATTTATTCTTCCAATCCAGGAGCATGGAACATTTTTCCATTTCTTTGTGTCTTCCTCAATTTCTTTCATGAGTACTTTATAGTTTTCTGAGTATAGATTCTGTGTCTCTTTGGTTAGGTTTATTCCTAGGTATCTTATGGTTTTGGATGCAATTGTAAATGGAATTGACTCCTTAATTTCTCTTTCTTCTGTCTTGCTGTTGGTGTAGAGAAATGCAACTGATTTCTGTGCATTGATTTTATATCCTGACACTTTACTGAATTCCTGTATAAGTTCTAGCAGTTTTGGAGTGGAGTCTTTTGGGTTTTCCACATATAGTATCATATCATCTGCGAAGAGTGATAATTTGACTTCATCTTTGCCGATTTGGATGCCTTTAATTTCCTTTTTTCTGATTGCTGAGGCTAGGACCTCTAGTACTATGTTGAATAGCAGTGGTGATAATGGACATCCCTGCCGTGTTCCTCACCTTAGTGGAAAAGCTTTCAATTTTTCTCCATTGAGAATGATATTTGCGGTGGGTTTTTCATAGATGGCTTTGATGATATTGAGGTATGTGCCCTCTATCCCTACACTTTGAAGAGTTTTGATCAGGAAGGGATGCTGTACTTTGTCAAATGCTTTTTCAGCATCTATGGATAGTATCATATGGTTCTTGTTCTTTGTTTTATTTATGTGTTGTATCACATTGACTGATTTGCGGATGTTGAACCAACCTTGCAGCCCTGGAATAAATCCCACTTGGTCGTGGTGAATAATCCTTTTAATGTACTGTTGAATCCTATTGGCTAGTATTTTGTTGAGTATTTTCACATCTGTGTTCATCAAGGATATTGGTCTATAGCTCTCTTTTTTGGTGGGATCCTTGTCTGGTTTTGGGATCAAGGTGATGCTGGCCTCATAAAATGAGTTTGGAAGTTTTCCTTCCATTTCTATTTTTTGGAACAGTTTCAGGAGAATAGGAATTAGTTCTTCTTTAAATGTTTGGTAGAATTCCCCCGGGAAGCTGTCTAGCCCTGGGCTTTTGTTTGTTTGGAGATTTTTAATGACTGTTTCAATCCCCTTACTGGTTATGGGTCTGTTCAGGCTTTCTATTTCTTCCTGGTTCAGTTGTGGTAGTTTATATGTTTCTAGGAATGCATCCATTTCTTTCAGATTGTCAAATTTATTGGCGTAGAGTTGCTCATAGTATGTTTTTATAATAGTTTGTATTTCTTTGGTGTTAGTTGTGATTTCTCCTCTTTCATTCATGATTTTATTTATTTGGGTCCTTTCTCTTTTCTTTTTGATAAGTCGGGCCAGGGGTTTATCAATTTTATTAATTCTTTCAAAGAACCAGCTCCTAGTTTCATTGATTTGCTCTATTCTTTTTTTGGTTTCTATTTCATTGATTTCTGCTCTGATCTTTATGATTTCTCTTCTCCTGCTGGGCTTAGGGTTTCTTTCTTGTTCTTTCTCCAGCTCCTTTAGGTGTAGGGTTAGGTTGTGTACCTGAGACCTTTCTTGTTTCTTGAGAAAGGCTTGTACCGCTATATATTTTCCTCTCAGGACTGCCTTTGTTGGGTCCCACAGATTTTGAACCGTTGTATTTTCATTATCATTTGTTTCCATGATTTTTTTCAATTCTTCTTTAATTTCCCGGTTGACCCATTCATTCTTTAGAAGGATGCTGTTTAGTCTCCATGTATTTGGGTTCTTTCCAAACTTCCTTTTGTGGTTGAGTTCTAGCTTTAGAGCATTGTGGTCTGATAATATGCAGGGAATGATCCCAATCTTTTGATACCGGTTGAGTCCTGATTTAGGACCGAGGATGTGATCTATTCTGGAGAATGTTCCATGTGCACTAGAGAAGAATGTGTATTCTGTTGCTTTGGGATGAAATGTTCTGAATATATCTGTGATGTCCATCTGGTCCAGTGTGTCGTTTAAGGCCTTTATTTCCTTGCTGATCTTTTTTTGCTTGGATGATCTGTCCATTTCAGTGAGGGGAGTGTTAAAGTCCCCTACTATTATTGTATTATTGTTGATGTGTTTCTTTGATTTTGTTATTAATTGGTTTATATAGTTGGCTGTTCCCACGTTGGGGGCATAGATATTTAAAATTGTTAAATCTTCTTGTTGGACAGACCCTTTGAGTATGATATAGTGTCCTTCCTCATCTCTTATTATAGTCTTTGGCTTAAAATCTAATTGATCTGATATAAGGATTGCCACTCCTGCTTTCTTCTGATGTCCATTAGCATGGTAAATTCTTTTCCACCCCCTCACTTTAAGTCTGGAGGTGTCTTCGGGCTTAAAATGAGTTTCTTGGAGGCAACATATAGATGGGTTTTGTTTTTTTATCCATTCTGATACCCTGTGTCTTTTGACAGGGGCATTTAGCCCATTAACATTCAGGGTAACTATTGAGAGATATGAATTTAGTGCCATTGTATTGCCTGTAAGGTGACTGTTACTGTATATGGTCTCTGTTCCTTTCTGATCTACCACTTGTAGGCTCTCTCTTTGCTTAGAGGACCCCTTTCAATATTTCCTGTAGAGCTGGTTTGGTATTTGCAAATTCTTTCAGTTTTTGTTTGTCGTGGAAGCTTTTAATCTCTCCTTCTATTTTCAATGATAGCCTAGCTGGATATAGTATTCTTGGCTGCATGTTTTTCTCATTTAGTGCTCTGAAAATATCATGCCAGCTCTTTCTGTCCTGCCAGGTCTCTGTGGGTAAGTCAGCTGCCAATCTAATATTCTTACCATTGTATGTTACAGATTTCTTTTCCCGGGCTGCTTTCAGGATTTTCTCTTTGTCACTGAGACTTGTAAATTTTACTATTAGGTGACGGGGTGTGGGCCTATTCTTATTGATTTTGAGGGGCGTTGTCTGAACCTCCTGAATTTTGATGCTTGTTCCCTTTGCTATATTGGGGAAATTCTCCCCAATAATTCTCTCCAGTATACCTTCTGCTCCCCTCTCTCTTTCTTCTTCTTCTGGAATCCCAATTATTCTAATGTTGTTTCGTCTTATGGTGTCACTTATCTCTCGAATTCTCCCCTCGTGGTCCAGTAGCTGTTTGTCCCTCTTTTGCTCAGCTTCTTTATTCTCTGTCATTTGGTCTTCTATATCACTAATTCTTTCTTCTGCCTCATTTATCCTAGCAGTGAGAGCCTCCATTTTTAATTGCACCTCATTAATAGCTTTTTTGATTTCAACTTGGTTAGATTTTAGTTCTTTTATTTCTCCAGAAAGGGCTTTTATATCTCTCGAGAGGGTTTCTCTAATATCTTCCATGCCTTTTTTGAGCCCGGCTAGAACCTTGAGAATTGTCATTCTGAACTCTAGATCTGACATATTACCAATGTCTGTATTGATTAGGTCCCTAGCCTTCGGTACTGCCTCTTGTTCTTTTTTTTGTGTTGAATTTTTCCGTCTTGTCATTTTTTCCAGAGAAGAGTATATGAAGGGGCAAGTAAAATACTAAAAGGGTGGCAACAACCCCAGGAAAATATGCTTTAACCAAATTAGAAGAGATCCCAAATCGTGAGGGGGGAGAAAGGGGATAAAAAGAGGTTCAAAAAGGAAGAAGGAAAAAAAAAAAGAAAAAAGAAAAAAAAGAAAGAAAAGAAAAGAAATAAAAAAAAAGAAAACACCTAAGAAAAATATAAAAAAGAAAAAATATATATATTAGATAAACTAGTAAAAAATCGTTAAAAAAGAAAAAGGTAACAGTTAAAAAAAAAATTTTACCTGAAGGCGAGAAAAAACAAAAACAAAAACTGGAAAAGAAAAAAATTAAATTAACTGCAAGACTAAAAAAAATTACAGGGAAAAAGCCATGAGTTCCGTGATTGGCGTTCTCCTCCTCTGGAATTCTGCTGCTCTCCTTGGTATTGAAACCGCACTGCTTGGTAGGTGAACTTGGTATGGGCTGGATTTCTTGTTGATCTTCTGGGGGAGGGGCCTGTTGTAGTGATTCTCAAGTGTCTTTGCCCCAGGCGGAATTACACCGCCCTTACCCGGGGCCGGGGTGAGTAATCCGCTTGGGTTTGCTTTCAGGAGCTTTTGTTCCCTGAGTGCTTTCCGTAGAGTTCCGGAGGACGGGAATACAAATGGCGGCCTCCTGTTCTCCCGCCTGGAGGAGCCGAGAGCCCAGGGCCGCACTCCTCAGTGCGCCCTCAGAGAACAGCGCCCAGTTACTCCCGTCTGCCTGACCTCCGGCCGCGCTCCGAGCTCACTGAGCCTGCGACTGGTTCAAGGTAATACTGAGTTGCGAGCTTACTGTCTGCTCTGTCTCTGTAGCCGGCTTTCCTGTTCCAATACCCGCAAGCTCTGTGACACTCAGACACCCCCAATCCTTCTGTGACCCTGCGGGACCTGAGGTCACGCTGACCCCGCGTGGGCTTCGCCCCAGTATAGCCTCTGGAGCGATGTCCCTCAGCGGAACAGACTTTTAAAAGTCCTGATTTTGCTCCGCCGCTTGCCGGGAGGCGGCCCCTCCCCTTGGGGTCTATCTTCGCTTTGGATTCACTTCTCCGCTGGTCCCACCTTTCAGAAAGTGGTTGTTTTTCTGTTTCCAGAATTGCTGTTCTTCTTCTCTTCCATCTGCCGATGGATTTTCAGGTGTTTGCAATCTTTAGATAAGCTATCTAGCTGATCTCTGGCTAGCTGAAGTAGTCTCAGCCTGCTACTTCTCCGCCATCTTGACTCCTCCCCCCCCATAGGGTTTTTAATAACAAAGAATACTGTCCAGAATCACATGTTGCATCTAATAGTCAGATCTTTTTAGTCATCTTGTTGAGAATATTTCCTCACACTTTCCTTGTTTTTCATGACTTTGACTCTTGAAGAGTACTTCTGTCTGGTTATTTTGTACAATGTCCCTCCAGTTGGATTTGTATGATGATTTGTCATGATCAGGTTCAGGTTATGCATCTCTGACAGGAATATCATAAAATTGATATCACACACACATACATGCACACACACATATTTCTGTATTTGTTTTTTTGAAACCTTGATTTCACATAATATCCCCAAATCTAACAACATGGAGTTTGTTCTAGTTTTCTCTCCTTCCTTGTTAGTACTTCCTTTCTCTGACAGTGAGAAATTTGGCTTTCATTAACTTAACATGTTTACCTGGAGGCTGCATGTAACCAATATCCAATTGCCACTGCTGTCCCTCCCATTATGGATGCTGTCCTCAACCAACTCAGGCACTGACACCCTAAACTAAGCTACAACATGGATAGCCTCTGTACCCTGCTTGGGATCTAACATATTGGAGCAGTTACCTGTCTTTTGTGTATGCCTTCTCCTTACTTGCTCATGCTCTGACACTCAATGCTTAGCTTCCTCTCCCCATCTCATCCTACATATACCCTCATCTTCCTGCTTAGGCTCCAATATTCTACTCTGAGCTGCCTTCCATGTAGATGTCCTCCTCATTCCACTTGGGTTTTGACATTCCATACAGGAGAGCCTTTCTGCATTTATGGTTCTTCAGCCTGTGTAGACTCTGGTGTCCTGCTTCATGCTACTCTTCTGAGTGGATGCACTGCTTACCCTGTTTGACACCTCTCACCAAGCCACATTTTATGTGTAGACAGCTTTTTCGTTTTGCATGAACTTTGACACCTAATGCTAGTGTCACATCATGCATGGACACCCTCTGGACCCTAATTAGGCTCTGATACCTTGTTCTCTGTGTAGCTTAGAGCTCCCTCCCATACATGGATCTTCCATCTTTTGCCATTATCATATTTCCTTTTTGTTACATTTCCTTCTAGTCTTTATGCATTTTTATATATTGCTGATAATGAACTATAGTTCTATTTTTGGTCTTGTTTATACAGCACAAATTTTCTCATATCATTAAGAATATTTCATAAATGTACTTTAAATAACATTACATGGATAGCACATTATTTGTTCACAACTACAAGTTAATGCTTAGCTTAGACTCCTAGAAGAAGAGTTACTAGGTCAAAAGTCCCACATTTTTAAAAAAGATTTTACTTATTTATTTGAGAGAGAAAGACAGAACATGAGCAGGGGGAGGGGCAGAAGGATAGGGAGAAGCAGACTCCCTACTCAGCAGGGAGTGTGACTTGGGACTCAGTTTCAAGACCCTGAGCTCATGACCCGAGCCAAAATCAGATGCTTAACCGACTGAGCCACCCAGGTGCCCCAAAGTACAAACATTGTTAAGGTTATTTTTAGAAGGTATTTATTTAAATTCTAGCTAGTTAGCATATAGTGTAATATTAGTTCTAGGTGTACAATTTAGTAATTCAACACTTACATACAACATCCAGTACTCACCACAACGAGAGCATCCCTTTAGCTCTATTACCCATTTAACCCAGCCCCCAACCCCCTCCCCTCTGGTAACCATCAGTTTTTTTTTTTTTCTTTTTAAGATTTTATTTGTTTATTTGACAGACAGAGATCACAAGTAGGCAGAGAGGCAGGCAGAGTGGGGGGGGGAAGCAGGCTCCCTGCTGAGCAGAGAGCCCAACGCAGGACTCGATCCCAGGACCCTGAGATCATGACCTGAGCCGGAGGCAGAGGCTCAACACACTGAGCCACCCAGGCGCCCCCATCAGTTTTTGTATTGTTAAGAATCTGTTTCTTGGTTTGCCTATCTCTGTCTTTTTTCCCCCTGTGATTGTTCGTTTTGTTTCTTAAATTCACATATTAGTGAAATCATCAGTTTCCTGATACACATTTTTAAACAACCATTTCAGAAATGTTATTCATTCAACTATTTTTTATTCAATTATTTATAAATTAACTTACAAATGTAATGCTGTGCCAATAAAAAATATTGCCAGATTTTTAAAAAAAGTCAAATACGTTGATTATAAAGTTTGTTTAGTAGACTAAACAATAAATGGCCAGAAAAGACAGTGGGTGGGTATGGGAGGATTACCCTTATCAGCTTTTCTAAGTAAAAAAGCCTGCCTACTACTCTGCCTACTTGTACTTGCTTGCTTTCTCTCTCTGTCAAATAAATAAAATCTTAAAAAAAAAATTTACCATACCAAAAGAATATCATAAGCAATAAAGATGAATGACAACTGAGAAAAAGTATATGACCCTCATTTCAAAGACAAAAGGCTAACAAATCTAATATATATATTTATATGCATATTTTGTATTATATGTATTATAAATTATTGTATATTGTATATTATATATTATATATAATAATATATTTTATATAAATATATAATGTACTATTTATATAATAGATATATAAAAGGACCAAAATCTTAATAGAAAAATTGGCAAAAGAGAAAAAAAATGCATTACTATGCATTACACATACACATATATAATATTGCATATATATGAATATATCTTGGGCTACCTCTTTAGAAATAGAAATTTTCAGTATATTTGAAATTCTCCTCTCATCTAGCACTTTAATGTTGACTCTTTTTTTTGTTTTTATTTCACATACAGTGATGCAATTAATTCTTTGAATTATTCCTTCAGGGCTCTTTTTTTTTTTAAACTGTGTTATGTTAGTACCATACAATACATCATTAGTTTTTGATGTAGTGTTCCAAGATTCATTGTTCATATAACACCCAGTACTCCATGCAATATGTGCCCTCCTTAATATCAATCACCAGATAGCACAAAGTTGTAGTAGAAATTGGAAGCAATCAAAAAAAAAAAAAAAGAAATTGGAAGCAGTGTGTTTCAATGTCTGTTTTTCAGAATTATCTATGATTAACAAATGGGAAAAGCCATGATCTATAGAAGGAAAAATATGTGATTATATTTCCTCCATGTGTTTCCATTAGACCTCTAACTAAAATTTAAAAATGCTTTGCTACAGTGAGTGAAAATTTGGAGAGAATCAGTCTGCATAATCAGTCTTCATAATATTACATAAGGGGCAATAATAAACTGAATTACATACAATGCCAGACTTCATGCTTCACGAAACAAAACACAAGATAGTTATTGTAAGTGGAACTTCTGTTCAAAACTTCTATATAACATAAAGGTATCATGGAAGAAAGATTCTTAGAAATTTTTAGTAAGTTTTAAAAAAATATCTTTCTGAAGGATGGTTTATCATGGCTTAGGGGAGATTTAAGGAATGAAAACATTTAAAGAAATACAGTAGATATTAGCAATTACTATAAAAAGGAAAATAGTTCATAGCACAGATAACTTGGAAGGTTGTGCAGATGTAGGAAAGAGAGTGATCAAGATTCATGTGAGGCCTTGAACAATATAGAATGATAAAAGAAAAGCAGGCAAGAGCATTGTAAAAATATAAATTCTGAAAGCTAAAGTGGAGTCTGTTGACCTTTTGGCAAAGACCTTAATAACATGAACTTCTCCTATTTTCCTTGTAGCATCAATGTGTACTTGTACATATGTGTATGCATGTTTGATTCTTTCATTCCTTTAGAGAACTGAGAAAATTTAAATACTTTGCATTTCAGTATTTACATGTCTTGGATGCTCTATGTATATAAATATATATTCCCTGTCTGTGTATGTATAATCTACCACATATCTTTGCTCTATGTAGTGTGTATGCTTTTTCTTCAGTACACAGAATTTTTAGGATATATTTCTCTTTTCCATTTAGTCATCTTTCTTGTAACTGTTTTTCATTATCAATGCATTAAGCCCTAATAGAAAGACTCTTTTATTTTCTTATTTGTGGAAATTTCTCGCTGTCATATTCTGGCATTCTTCCACACAATAAGCAGTTGTATACTGTTGGCAAATGTCCATGAATTTAGTTCGAAAAAAAATATGTGGCCTTCACTATGTATCTCCCATTTCCTTTTAACCTGACCTCTCTCTTTGACCTGACTTGATTTATCTAAGTATGCTGTGGTGCCAAGTTCCTCTGCTTTTTCCCAACACACACACACACACACACACACACGCACAAATCCCTTGGGAAAGTTATCATGTTGGCTTTTTAGGAGGATGGTTATAAAAGTAGAATGAGGAAGTTGAAGAGAATTGTTGGAATTCAGCAGATATTACAGGACAAATTGATCGATTCAAATGATGAGTTACTCTCATATTTTGAGTAGGCGACAAGGTATATTCACTTCTTTCCTTTTCACGTGGGTACTTTTCATGTGGGTACTTTCAAGTGGGTACTAATGTACACAGGGGAGAATTGTCCATGTCTGCTCTGTTTCCTGTCCTGTGATTCAAGCTACATTATATTGCCAAAACCCAGAAGTGGATGGAGTCATTGTTTGCTGACATAGTCCACAGAGTTCGGTTGGGAATAGGGGCAGCCAAATGCTTCCAGAGATAGAGACGTCGCTACCAGCTCACCAATGTCAACCTACCTTAAAAATTTACTTATCTACTCAGGACTGCAGTTGATTACGGAGCCCTCTCCAATTTCTGTCAACATTGCCATCTCCAAAAAACAAAGTTTCTTTAGTGATCCAGCACAGTATTAATTTTCTTTTTTGCCTGGAAGAACACTTTTCCAGTCTTCTGTGAGGTTTTTTTTTTTCTTTCCAATCAGTCCATAGATTCCTTTACCTATAGTGTTGCTTGGGATATTACTGACTTATGGCGAATTTACTTTTAGCCATCACATCACCTACCTACCAACCTTCTTTTCTTCTCCCCTACCCCCCCTTCTTCTTTTCCTCCCTCCCTTCCTCCCTTCCATTCTTACTTCCTGACTTTTTAAAGATTCAATACATATTTAAGGCCTATCAGATTAATTCCATGCTAAGCACCAATAACATAGCGATGAAAACATAACAACAGGAAGCTACAGTGTAGAAGGGAAGAAAGATAATTTAAAAATGAGTGAATTATAGTTTTAATATGTATTACAGAGAGGTAGTACAAGATAATATAAACATGTACAATAGGATAAAGTAACCTGCCTATCGACGTGACTTTTAAGGGACACCTCAATGGCTCAGTTGGTTAAGCATCTGCCTTTGGCTCAGGTCAATGATCCCGTGGGCCTGGGATCAAGCCCACACTGGGCTCTCTGCTCAGTGCGAAGTCTGCATCTCTCTCTCCTCCCTGCTCATGCTCTCTTCTCACTATCTCTGTTGCTATCTCTCAAATAAGTAAAATCTTAAAAAAAGAGAAGTGACATTTTTTTTTTTGACATTTAAAAGGAGACTTGGAAATTGAGTAGAAATTACTGGACAAAGGGTATAAAGTTAGGGTTGGAGGCCATGGGAATTTTTTTAGGCAAAGGGAATAGAATATGCAAAGGCCCTAAGACTTAAAGGAAAAGGATTGACTCAAGATTATGAAAAAGCTAATAAGGCCTGAATTCAGAGTGAAGTGAGTCTGGGATGTTACACAGAGGTCATAAGAACCAGATTAAGGGTCATAGGTTAAAGCTTAAGATTCATTCTACTGTAATAGGGTGAGATTTAGGGTTGTTTCTATTTATGGTAGGGTATCTGTGAGATGGCACTAAAGAAAAAGACACAAGTCACACAGATACTTAAGAGGGATAAGCTCTTGTTCTAGTTGTTCTAATTGTTGCAGCAATTTTATTTCTATGGTAAAACCATCAACTGATCTTCTTGTTTTGGGAAGAACTATTTTAATGCCTCAATCATGATTGTTTAAAATAAGTTGGAAAATACTCTTCCATGGCAGTATAAAGGGAGATAGTTTGAGGAATGAAGAATCACCTCATTCCTTCTCTATAGGGACTCATAGTGCTTCTCTCTAGTGACCTCAGTCTTGTGGATTTAAAGACAGGAGGATGAAGAATTGACCCACTTTCATAGGAATTACTGGACTTTCTGGGAAGAAGAGTTTGAAGTTATTATACCCTATATAAAAGATTAGGGTAGTCACCACTGAGTCCATTTAATAGGAAAAAATAGAGTTATTCCTCCCCCCTTTCCCTCAAAGGATGTATAGGTGATGTTTCATCTGGGTTTGGTCAGAACACGGAAAGCATGTGTACATTGTGAATGTGAAGGGTCTCAGTACAGGGAAGTGGAGACTTATATAAATGCTGAAAGCCCTTCAGGAGAAAAAGCAGGAACATTGCACAGATGATCTCATTCTACAGCAGTGATTTCAGTGATTCTCAAAGAAGCTTAAGTTACTTGGATCCCCATGTTGGCTAGCGTTGTCTATCTGCAACTACCTAATAGGGCAACAGCCTCTTCTCTTCTTCCGCCTTTTAGAGTTTATGCAAGTGCCTCTCACTGGAAGATTTTAACCTGTAACCACACAAAGAAGAGAATTCTGGAAATGTGGTTCCAGCTTTCTCTTCCGTGATGCATAGGACACCTTTGATGAGGTGGCTGTGATGTCAAGTTAACAATGAGACCATCTAGCACGGGTGGTAACTCTGGCTCAATAGCAAAGGTTTGGCTGTTGTGAGGGAGAAAGTGTTCCCAGTGTAAAAGGCTGCCATTCTGCAAGTGTAACTGTGCCTTGATACTTCCTATATTAGGCTTCCCTGGAGAAACAGACCCAAAGGGTTTGTGTGTGTCTATGAGTGTGTGTGTGTGTATGCACACAGGCACGCGGGAGGTGGGAGGGGAGAGCGAGAGAGAAATTGAGAGTGATTTTTAAGGAATTGGCTCCTGTGATTATAGAGCCTGGCAAATCCAATATCTGGAGGGTGGGCTGTCATGCTGGAGACCCAAGGAAGAGTTGATGTTGCAGTTCAAGTCTGAAGGCTGTCTTCTAGTAGAATTCTCTTGTGCAGGGAATGTCAGTCTTTTGTTCTATTAAAGTCTTCAGTTGATTGAGGAGGCCCACCCACATGGTGAGGGACAATCTGCTTTACTCCAAAGCCAGTGTAAATGTTGATCTCATCCAAAAACATCATGTTTGACCAAGTATCTGGATACTGTGGCCTAGCCAAATGGACACATAAAATGAATCATCACGTTTCCCCTTCCTCATTCACAGCTGAGAAGCTACACCACTGGTAGACGCTGCTTTGGAATAAACTGAGTGTCATATCAGTATGCCCCAAATGAAAAATTCATGATCTTTTTATGTTTATGTGGTTCAGTTCAGTCCTTTTAAAACAGAGCGGGATGATAATTATTTTGCCCCTTTCTTGTAGATTTAGGAGAGTAGAAACACCTCTTTATGCAATGTCCTCTCAATATTCATTCCTTCATTCATTCATACATTCATTCAGCTTTCCAACAAGTGTTATTAAAGATATAGGCACAAAGAAAAATGCAGTAATATAGATAAAATATCAGGTCTAGAAAATAAGATGTCAATGATGTAATTTGTGAAAACAAATAAAGGAAAATGCAAGAGTGAAAGATATTAGATTAGATTTACAAGCCTGTAAGAGCTGATCCAAAAAAGTTTATGAAGAGGGAAATTTTATAAGCAAATTGTACAAATTAAAATGTATAAGTCTTAGTAATTCTTGAAGACTGTAGGCCTATTTCCTGAATAAGTGAAGATGAATAAGGGTGATTGTTTATTCAATTTAATGTCAACTAATATAGTTTCTTTAGGAAGCAAATTCCTTGGTAAAGAATACACAGATCCTAAATGTATTTAATGACTTTTCATTGCTCGCCCAATCTTCTTTTTCTGTAAGATCTTACCAAGTGTTGTCTTGCCAAACACTGTGCTTTTCAGGAGGATGACAGCCATGGTCAGGGGAGGAGTTCTATGTTGAGAAGCTGCTGAGAGAGTAGTTAGTTACCTGCCATATCAAAGTGCACATTTCATGGCATCATGACCAACCTTATAGTGTGAACAAAATTAAAACACAATTGGCAGGTAGATTGCTAAGATAACTTCCAATGACTCTTGCCCTTATATAATCCTCTCCCCTTGGGGTGTGGGTAGAATTTGTGAATGTGATTAGGAAACCATTTCTGTGATGATGTTACACTTTATGGCAAAACAAAGATTTTCTTTAGTGGGCCTAACCTAATCAGTTATGTCCTTTAAGAACAGAGAGTTTTCTCCAGTCAGTTCCAGAAGGGGATGTCAGAGTTTCAAAGAGCAGATTCATATCCCAGCTGGCCTCAAAGAAGCAAATGCTGTCATGGAAAAGTCCCCTTGGCAGGGAGCAGTGGGAGGCCTCCAGGAGCTGAGAATGCCCTCTTTGCAGCCAACAAGAAAACAGGGACCTCATTCGCAAAATCTCCAGGAACTAAATTCTGCCAACAATTAAAGTGAGTTTGGAAGTAGATTTTTTTTTTTCCTCAGAGGCTCTAGAATGAAACTCAGCTCAGCTGACACCTTGATTTCTACCTTGTAATAGCATGAGTAGAGGATCCAGTCCCATCATGCTGGACCTCTGAACTACAGAATTGTGAGCAAATTAATAGGTATTGTTTAAATAGCCAAATTTGTGGTAGGTTGTTGTGTGGCAAAAGAAGACTAAGGCGAAAACAAAACAAAACTTTTTTTTTTAAAATTATGTTCAGTTAGCCAACACTTTTATCTACTTTGCTATCTTTTGGATGTGATATTGCGCTGAGATTGGTTTTGAGGTGCTGCTATTCTATTTAGGTCATGTACAATAAAGTGTGATTTCAGTGGTGAGATGACCTAGCTGGGAGTAGGATAATCATGGTGGAAATGTGGTTTCTTTGGGAAAGGTTCACTTCAAACCTTGAAAAATCTAGGAACAAGTTAAAGAAAGGATTTTTTTCCCATAAACATTCTGAATGTCTTTGGGTATATTTGGGTTCACTGTTTTTATCATTAACATTTCTATGAACTTGGGGTTTAGAATAGTCAGCTAATTCATTAGTCACTTTAAGACTTGATAATAGTTCATGTTTGACCTCAGCAAACTCAAGTATGTAACTCAGATAACCACTTTATAGGGTTTACTTTAGACTAAATACTAATTTTAGTGTTTATAAAATTAGCAATTTAATAAATTATTATTTTTTTTTAGTATTCTGAGGGCTAATTAATTATTTTGGCAAAATGTTTTGTGTTGTTATGTCTTTAGCTGTAAGTAAATTTCAGAGCCTTTTAATAAGTTCAATATAACAGCTTGAAAACTCAGAATTATATTTATTTCAAGAGAGGTAGCAGAATAAAGACTCCAAATGTGTAATATTAAAGACTTCCTGAGAAAAAGTTTAATTTTATACCTTATACCATATTTTATCCCCTATTATAAAATGTTTAAATATTTAGTTTTTAAAATTTTAACCCTGATCTCTGTGTAAGTTCTTTCAACTCTGCTGTCATGCATTTTATTTTTGGGAGTAATTGCATATTGTATTAAGACAAAGTAGATCAATGATTTCTTTGTTTTTAAATTGAAGTGTAGATGGAGTGGGTGGGTGTTGGACATTGGGAAGGGTATGTGCGATGGTGAGAAAAATAAATTGAAGTATAGTCGAAAAAGAATATTATATTAATTTTTAGATGTACAAGGTAGTGATTCGACATATACATTATGTAATGCTCATCATGGTAAGTGTAGTGACTGTCTCTCACCATGGAAAAGATAAATGATTTCTTTAGTAACTTATTACCTGGAAGATGAAAGTTACACCTGTGGTTCCTCTTGTCATTTTTCTTTTCTCTGTGACTCAGACTTCTCATCTCAAAAACCTTTTTTTTACACCCCTTATCCGGGTGCTTCTTTTCATGTCCAATCCTCCTGTTTCTTTTAATTCTTATCCTTGACTTTCCCTAATCTTAATTTTCTATGAGAACTTCTCTTACTCTTTTAAAACCATTATTTTATCTACCTTTTAAATATCTTCTCTCCTGGATAATTTCTTAACACCACTACCACCCTGTCCTGCTTAAGAAATTAATGAATTTCTTTCTTCTTCTTGTTTTTCCTTTTCCTTTTCCTTGGTTTCCCTTCCTAGAAATTTATAAATCCCACAGAGAGATTGAGCCAGGATGTAAGTGATTTATACAAATTCAAACCTCTTTCCTTATTTTCCTCTTATTAAGAACCTTCTCGCATCCCCAACATAATTGATAAATATATTCTGTTTATCAGCTTATCTTTATCTTTTCTCCCAACTTCTACCTCCTATTTCATCACTATAAATTGCTGATGATCTGGGTGTAACCCTCAACTAAGTTATGCAGAAGTTGGAATATGTAGAATATTACTTAGTAATTTCACCTGCATTTTCTGGATTCCTATCAGAGATTTGCTGAAAAACGTTGGAGGAACATAGGGTTTTGCTGGTCCAGATAATGCTATTTTGTCCATGGGCACAAGCAACCATGTGATGTGGGTGCAAAGCTGGTGAGGAAGAGATTTCCATGCTTTTTAGAATAAATGTGCCCCTTCCTCTGGAAAGACGTGGTCTTATATCAAGTATTATGGCTTGTTAGAGGGCACACAGGCTGCCCTTAGCCTCAGCTCATCCCCTTTGCTGGGCCCTTTTGTACAGTGAACAATTTTCACAATCCTATGTGGCTGCACTTGGAATATGCAGCTTGAGTAAATGTAAAACAAGCAGAAGATGAAGGGCAAGGTTTATGTTATGAAAGCTAACAACTCATATGTCCTTGGACAGAATTAAAGTCTAATAAAAAATCTTTTTCAAGCCAATTACTAAAAACTTACCAAATGTTCATCATGCTTATAGTAAATAAGATGTTAGAAATATGTATTTCAATAGGAAATGAGAGTAAAATTATCAGAGTAAGTAAAGGTAGATGGAGTATAGTACAATGCTGGGCAAACTTTTTGTTAAAGTGCCAGGTAACAAATAGTTTAGGCTTTGTGGACCAGACAGCATCTTTTGTGACTTTATTTTTAACTTTCTTTTAATTAATTTTTTAAAAGATTTATCTATTTATTTGAGAGAGAGAGCATGCATGGTGGGGAGGAGCAGAGAGAGGGAGTCTTGAGCAGACTCTTTGCTGAGCACAGAGCCCGACATGGTCTCGATCTCATGACCCTGAGATCACAACCTGAGCTGAAACCAAGAGTCTGACCAACTGTGCCACCCAGGTGCTCCAATTAATCTTTTTTTTAACTGAAGGATAGCTGACACACTTATTACATTAGTTCTGTTGCAGCTATTAAATTCTACTCAAAAGCGGTGATAGAAAATATGTAAATGGGCATGGCTGTATTCCAATAAAAACTTATTTACGAAAATAGGCATGGGGGAATGGATGATGGTATAATTTGCAAAGTTTTGGTAGAGAGTATTAAGAAAAATGTTCATTGAGGTATTTTTTTTGGTGTGAATCTGATATTGATACAGAAAGAGCTTTAAATCTGATTAATAAGTAAATCATCAGATACATTCTATGCAGGATAGAAATAGCCTTTGAAAACCAATTTTAGTTTATAGATCTACAAACACCAAAATTGGAAATTTTATTTGTCTGGCACTTATTTCTCTGTTAAGTGTCTGTGATATATACATTTGAAATATTAAAAGCTGGTCTAGTAGCCTGTATATTTCACATAAAATATTATGTAAATGTAATATGGATCTTTACAGTTTTTTTAAATAAAGAGTTTATTTATTTATTTGACAGACTGAGATCACAAGTAGGCAGAGAGGCAGACAGAGAATGAGAGAGAGAGAGGAGGAAGCAGGCTTCCCCGCAGAGCAGAGAGCCTGATGTGGGGCTCGATCCCAGGACCCTGGGATCATGACCTGAGCCAAAGGCAGAGGCTTTAACCCACTGAGCCACCCAGGCACCCTGGATCCTTACACTTTAATGTTATACTTTTAAATCTTCTTTTGCAGTGTTCAACTTAATAGGTATGTTATATTAATTTCTGGATCAAGGTGAATTTAATTCCTTTTCTTTCGTAGCAGCTAGCTGATATCAGGACTGATCTTTGTTGAGGCTGGACAGAATTCAGCTGGTTTGCTCAGATAAGTAATTTTTTTGAGGGGGGCACTCATTGTAAACAAAATACTTGAAAAGATATGAGAAAGAGCAATAATTAGGCCATAAAAAACAAACTTTATCTTTTTCTATGGAAAAAAATTTCAGGGTCCTACCATTTTACTTTTGTCTTAAGCATCTGACTATGTGAAACCCTCGACTCTTGAAAAGGAGTGGGTTAAGCCGCTGCCTTCGGCTCAGGTCATGATCTCAGGGTCCTGGGATCGAGTTCTGCATCGGGCTCTCTGCTCGGCGGGGAGCCTGCTTCCCTCTCTCTCTCTCTCTCTCTCTCTGCCTGCCTCTCAGTCTACTTGTGATTTCTCTCTGTCAAATAAATAAATAAAATCTTTTTTTAAAAAAGATCCATATATTCTTTTTTGTCATGTCTGCTCTCAAGGCGAGTATAGACTGTTCCAGTAAAGGTTTTATAAAAAGTATGTAGAATAAGTGAGAGCTGATGGTTTGCTGGGCAACTGAACATCTGGGCCTTAATGTTTCGTGCAGGGAGCAGAATTTCTTTGGCTACACCAGCCCTCTAGCATTGTTTATTGTAGTCTGTAACCTCCCCTTTCACCAAAGCAGGCAAATTTATGGAGGAGTTCACACAGCTGTTCTGGGTTCTGAAGGCAGCTAAGGCCAGCTGGAAATCACTTTATTCATTGTAATACACTTTATTTTGTAAGATTTTTTTATTCCAGTGAAAACTAGGAGTTAAGAGGCCTCAGGGTTTAGATCTGGATTGTCGTTTACCATGGCTAGAAGGCTATTAAACAAGTAGGATCTAGTAGGATCAGACCTCAATGAAAATAAACTTCTCACCTCCATATCACATTGATAAAAAGAAAACTCAGTTACAAGTATTTTTTTTGTTTTAAATTCCACTGGCTCTTCTTTGCTAGTTAGTAACATGACTTATTTAAGAATGCATCAAGTACTTTGATATTTGCTTTAACTTACTAATTTTATTTTATTTTTTTAAAGATTTTATTCATTTATTTGACACAGAGAGAGAGATCACAAGCAGGCAGAGAGGCAGGCAGAGAGAGAAGGTGAAGCAGGTTCCCCGCTGAGCAGAGAGCCCGACGTGGGGCTCAATCCCAGGACCCTGAGATCATGACCTGAGCTGAATGAAGGCAGAGGCTTTACCCACCAAGCCACCCAGGCGCCCCTTTAACTTACTAATTTTAATACCACTCTAATATCCCATGGCATCTTTTAGTTCTAAACTTGCTGCTGACAAATGCACAAACTGTGGACAGGATTAATCTTGTTTATTTATAAAACAAAGTTTCATTTATATCATGTATATCATGTATATCATTTATATCATGTATTTGGAATTTGTTCCAAATTTGTAGGAAGAAAATAGTACCTTCTTTCTAAGGGCATTTTGAAATTTTATTTAAAAAATACTTTGTGATAAAAAAAATTGATTTGAAGAACGCAGTGGGTGAACTGATTCTGAATCATACTCTGTGTGGAGCTATGTGGATTTTCTGGTGCTGGTTTTGGGGGTGGAGATGGTATATATCTGTGGGGTGGAGCCTAACAATTGCTCTCCTATACTTTTTCTGTCTATGTGTGTGCTCTCTGGAACAAGTGACCTAAAGAGAGTGTGCTATTGAAAAGTTTGGCAGGGATGGACCTAATGAATATTCAGCAACTTGGCTCTACTTATATCCTCACTTTGTTTCAGATGTGATAAGAGAAAAGGGTGAATTTGATGGGTAGTGGGAAAGCTATAATTTTCATTCCTTACTTGAAAGACATTATTCCCAGCAACATAGAGATTTGTCAGCTACAACACAGAGCATGGGTTCAGGCCTGTGCTATTATACTCTTCCTTGTTGAAGAATCATCCTAATGGTTTCTGGACCTAGAGCTCTGCTGCTTCAAGTAAATCACTGATTTACATCAGATCTTTAGATTTACAGACTATCAGAACAAGATGCTCCACATGCTATGCAGAATGAGAGGCTATGCATAGAGGTTTGGGTTATTTACTTCATAGTAGAAATATTCAGTGTTTCATGGATTCATGTTTGTTAAGATTTGGGAAAACTTCTGTTAAGATTTCTTCAGCATATTGCTGCTATCCGTTTTTTTTCCCCCTTTTGGTTCACCGAAGGTAAATTCCTTTAGGCCCTGTGACTAACTTCCCTAGATCCAGAGATTATCTAATGAATTCTTTAGAAAATTGTGGAACAAAATTAATTCAAGACTTACTGAGTGACTAATGTAATCATATCTCTGGGGAAGTAAGCTGGCTCCTAATTTACTGGTTAGTTGCAAAAAGTTTTGGCAATGAACTGAAACAAGGATAAACATTTATTATTAAGAAAAAAAAAATCAAGGGCCCTTGATGTCCATATAAGACATAGACAACCTCAGTTTTAAATTTTCTTCCAAAAACATACATTTCTTCCTTGGCCATCAACATTTAACTGTTGGTAAAATTCATCATGTGTATTTATGAAAGTCTGATTTATAGAAGTGTAAAGGCTTTTAATGGATTCTTTTTGGAGGAGTAACTGGAAGGAATGTTTGCTTAGAGCACAAGTTGGGAAAGCATATGTAACCATGAAGAGTATCATTGGAAGAAAAGAAAAAGGAACTTCACCTGGTTCATTTCAAACTTTGGTAGACCAGATTCGATCTGTGCTCCAGAAGGTATTTTAAATTGTCATAGGGTATTTTCCATCAGACATTTTTGTATTTAGATAAAGCTTCAAATGTTTTAAAAGAGCAGAGAGATGGTGTGGGAAAAAAATGAGAAACATCTTCACTCTGTTTCTACCTCCTAAATGATCAAAACTCATAGTTCTGGGCAGAATTTTGTTCTGTTTTGTTTTTGTTTTTAATTGATGGATAATTCTGACACATAGCCACGTTAGTTTCAGGTGTAAAACATAGTGATAAGACAAGTTTATAGGTTATGCTGTGCTCAAAAATGTAGCTACCATCTGTTACCATCCAATGTTATTACAATACCAGTGACTATGTTGCCTGTACTGAGCCTTTTCTCCTCTTGGCTTATTCATTTCATAACTGGAAGCTGGTCTCTCCCACTCCTATTCATCCATACTGCTTATCCTTCCATCCTTTTCCCTCTGGAAATTGTCTATTTCTGTTTTTGGTGTATTTGTTTGTTTATTCATTTTGTTTATAGATTCAACATATAAGTGAAATTATATAACATTTGTCTTTCTCCTTTTGACCTATTTCACTTAGCATAATACCATCTAGATCGATCCATGTTTTTGGAAATGTTGAGATCTCATCCTTTTTTATGGCTGAGTAATACACTGTTGTCTACATATATCACTTTTTTTTTTAAAGATTTTTATTTATTCGATAGACAGATCACAAGTAGGCAGAGAGGCAGGCAGAGAGAGAGGGGGAAGCAGGCTCCCTGCTGAGCAGAGAACCCGATGTGGGGCTCGATCCCAGGACCCTGAGATCATGACCTGAGCCGAAGGCAGCGGCTTAACCCACTGAGCCACCCAGGCGCCCCTTTTTAAAAGATTTTATTTATTTCTTTGACAGACAGAGATCGCAAGTAGGTAGAGAGGCAGGCAGAGAGAGAGGGAAGCAGTTTCCCCACCGAGCTGAAAGCCTAATTAATGTAGGGCTCCATCCCAGGACAGTGGAATCAAGACCTGAGCCAAAGGCAGAGGCTTTAACCCACTGAGCCACCCAGGCGCCCCATATACCACTTCTTTATCCATTAATCTATCAATGGACACTTGAGTTGCTTCCATGTCTTGGTTATTTTAAATAATGCTGCAGTACATATAGGGGTACATATATTTTTTGATTTAGTGTTACCCAGTTTCTTTGGGTAAATACCCATTAATGATATTGCTGGCTCATATGATATTTCTATTTTTAATTTTTTGAGGAATCTCTGTACTGTTTTCCACAGAGGCTACATCAATTTATATAACATTCCTAACAAGGCATGAGGGTTCCTTTTTCTCCACGTTCTTTCCAATACTTTTTATTTCTTATCTTTTTGATTCTAACCATTCTGATTGATGTGAGTTTATAGATATCTCATTGTGGTTTTGATTTGCATTTCTCTGACGATTCGTGATGTTGAGCATGTATTCATGTGTTGGCCGTCTGTACGTCTTCTTTGGCAAAGTGTCTATTAAGGATCTCTGCCCATTAAAAAAAATCAGATTACTTGCTTTTTTTTTCTTTCTGTTGAGTTATAGTTCTTTATATACTAGTATACTAACCCTTTGTTGGATATATCATTTGCAAACATCTTCTTTAATTTAGTAGGTTGCCTTTTTGTTTTGTTACTGGTTTCCTTAACTCTGTGAAAGCTTTTGACTTTGGTGTAGACCCATTTGTGTCTTCAGACTTTTTCCATACTATTTTATACTTTTCAGTGTATACATCTTTCACCTTCTTTGTTAAATTTATTTTACAAAGATATTTTATTATTTTTTGATGCAGCTGTAAGTGGGATTGTTTTCTTAGTTTGTCCTTCTGATAGTTATTAGTATATAGAAACACAACTGATTTTTGTATGCTGATTTTATATCCCGAATCTTCATTGAATTCAACTCTTAGTTTTAACAATTCTTTGGTTGAGTCTTTAGAGTTTTCATTGTATCATCATGTCATATGCAAATAGTGACAATTTTACAGTTCCTTTATGTTTTGAATTTCTTGCTACTTTTTTTTCCTTGACTGATTTCTCTGGTTAGGACTTCCAGCCAATTTTGTTCTTCATTTTACTAATTTGACTCATCTCAAGTGCTCATTTCTTTTTGAGCTTTTGTTTGGAACATATTCCCTTGTTTTTTCATTTTTCTTGCCTGTGTGTGTTGACTTTTATGTATTAGATAAAGCAGCCACCTTTCCCATTCTTGAAGGAGTGGCCTCCTGTAGGAGATGAATCTTATCATTTAACCTTGCCCTGCCTTTTTGTTGTCTCTCAAATCTTTGTGATTATCTAAGTAGCCTACTTTGTTCTTAGTTGCTCCCAGTAGTTGAGGGTGTGCCAACTGTTCCAAAGATGGAAGATCTCAATCGGCACCTAGTTGTGGGCTGATTGGAAGCTAGACGCTCAGGTGGTAGCTTTTAAAGTGCAAATATACCTGTTTCAGGGAGGATTGGAAGATGGCCATTTCTGTCTGCTCCCTCTGCACTGAGCTCTTACATGATAGCCAGTTAGAACTGTTTTCTGTTTGCTACCATCCCTTCAAACCCCAAAACACAAGCTTTGCTGGGCATCAGAGCCAAGTTGTCAAGGGATGTTTCCTCTTGGTGGCAGCCAAAAAAGCTGGGATACCAGACGTGTGCACTAGTGTCTGCATTTTAATGCAAATATATGCCTAGGAAGATTATAAAATTTCTTCTTTATCCTCTCCCTATTCTCTTCCTGTTACTACTATTTACATGTTAGTGTGTATCCTTTTTAGTCCTTAACACAAAGAAACATTAAACAAAAATAAATGTGCTTTGTCTTCCAATTCCACTCTTTTCATTTCACTAATATTAGTCACTTCTTTTTTTCCAAAAACAATAATTACCATCTTTTTAAGATAAACATATTGGTCTAATAACTAGGGTAAATATAGCGCTTGGTATACAGAAATTGATTTTGAGATTCAAATGTCTCAACTTGCTAGACTATTCATGTAAAACTCTCACTACACTTCCTGTTATGGGGTCTTGTAAAATACTGTACTGAGTTGAATGGTGTTCTCCAAAAGAGTGTCCATGTCCTAAGTCCTGGAACTTGTGAATGTTATCTTTTTTTTTTTTCTTAAGGGTCTTTATAGGTATAAATAATTTAAGGATCTTGAGATGAGGAGATCATCCTGGAATAACTGGGTGAGGTCTAAATTAAATGACAAAAGGTTTTTTTTTTGTTTGTTTGTTTTTTTAAACAGACACCAGAGGAGGAGGAACACACAGAGGACAAGGCAATGTGAAGGCAGAGGTAGAGAATGAAGTAGTGTGGCCATAAGCCAAGGAAGACAAGGGATGCTGGGCACCATCCAAAGGTGCAAGAGGAAAGGAACTATTCTTCCTTAGAGCCTCTAGAGGGAGTGCAGTTCTGCTGACATTTTGATTCTGGATTCCTGGCTTCCAGAACTGTAAGAGTAAATTTCTTGTTTTAGCCCACCTTGTTTATAGTAATTTGTAACAGCAGCTGCCAACTGATATAATAACCAAGATAATATACTCCCATTATCTAGAAATAGAAGAAAATAAAACAATTGACTCATAATGTCACTCTCAACTAAACAACTTTTATTGTTATAAAACAATATCTCCCAAATTATAATTCTGATAAGCTTCTATTTGGAGTTTTATAATTGCTTGACTATAATACTGAAACTAAAAGATGTATTTATATATTAATAAGAAAGACTTGTTAAATAGCAATAGCAAAATATCAAATTAACATTAAGACTTAAAAATAGACATTTGGAATTGAATTCCACTTAAACTCATAAAATGGAAGCAATTTATTAATGAGATTTATATTTTTAAATGTACATTTATAAAATACTACCTTTAGAATTACAAATCTATCAACTTCTATTTAAACTATTATATAATTTCCTTAACTAAGGGCAGGAAAATAAAAAAAATTCAAAATTATTTTAAAGAACAAAAAATTATTGCTGTATGTTTGAATTATTTTATTGGACTTGTTAAAATCAGCAAATTTACTGTACACTATTTACAATATAATATAATGGAAATGACTTATAAGATTCATATTACAATATCACTATAGTAAGAATTATAGTTCTATCAGATTTCCATTTAAGCCATTGTATATTTGCTTAGCAAATAATGATAAAACTAAAAGAAAAAAATAAACATTACTGCATATGAGTCACAACAGAACACCTTTTGGTGATCCTGGATCTTTAGAAGTAGGCTTATTAGAAGGCTAGATCAACTCACTTCTATTTTCAGGTTCTAAGACAAAAGACAAAATACAGTACTGGGGGAGAGACATTTTTTGTTGCCAGTGTGGGGTGTGCTGGGATAGGGAAATCATTTGTTGGGGAGGATTCTTGGGAAGGTCCATACTAGCTTTCCAGAGGAGAATAAGGAACATGAGGTCCTCTTCTCAGGAATTGTCCCCTGACATCTTCTGCAGCATCTTATCTCTGACTGAAGGTTGCACTAGAGGAAAAGAATCTGGGCCAGCTATGTCCTATTCAGGTAGGAGCAGTGAATCAGGCATATTTAAATGACCAGGACTACCTGTGGTGTCATTTCTACTGGATTTCATTTCTGAGGATGGGCCTCTATGTTATCAAATGAAGGTATAGTAAAACTTAGAAGTTCTGATGGTTCTGAGAGTAGGGAACACCAGGAAAAGTTCTGCGTTGCACACGTAGAGGAATTGATTGATCCAAGATAGAGTTGGCCTGATGGAAAGATTCTTTTCCTGTGGTTCTGCTCCCATGGAGATAATGTCCCTGCATCACTGAACCATCCCAGTCATATGAGTTTGTTATGGTTGCCTAAACAAAGTACTCCCATTGGGTGGTTTAAACAATACAAATGTATTTTTCTCATAGTTCTTGAGGCTAGAAGTCCAAGATCAAGGTATTATCTGGTTTAGATTCTTTTGAGACTCCCTTCTTGGCTTGAGTATGACTGCCTTCACATTGTATTTCTCATTGTTTTCCTTCTCTACATGTGTGCCCCTTGGTGTCTCCTTGTGTGTGGGTTTCTTATAAGGACATAGGTCAGATTGGATTGATGGCTTTATTTAACTTAATCACCTCTATAAAGGCCCTACTTCCAATATAGTCATGTTCTAAGGGACTGGGGTTTAGGACTTCAACATGTAATTTGGGAGCAATATAATTCAGGACATAATATCCACTAATGGTACTCCTTCTTCAATGATCTGGTAATCCAGGGAGTCATATGAATCCTGATTCATGGTGACACTATTTTTCAATTTTACTCAGCAGCAAGATTCAAGATAAGCAATTTTGTTCTGGGGATCAGAGCTGGCCAGTACAGCAGATGCTATATTGCGTTGCTTCAATTCTGGAGGCCTTCAGTACTGTGCTTTCCGCAGACTTCGACTGCCAATACTAGATGAGGGGTCTCCATGCTACAGAAAGCTTTTTCCTTGTAAGTATGGCAGGTTGGACATGCCGAAGAATTACTAACTCCTAGGAGCTGCTTTCAACCAATGACAGAGAAATAGCTATGTAAATATTACAGCTTCTTTGGCCTTAAAGTGGAATAATTCTGATGCATGTATTTTTATCATTTTCCAAATATTCCCCAAATGATTAAACTCCATTTACTCACTGTGATATTTAGTTTGATAACGTGCCCTTCATTGACTGTCTTATTTTCCCTATCTCAAAGTCTCCTCCACCCCTTGTTTACTGCAACTCCTGAATAAATATTTTCCTTGGGTCTGCTTGTGGATGGTGGAGAGTCCCCAAATAAGGAAATTTATACCAGAAATTGTTCTTCAAGGCAGATGTTCAAGATGGGTTGTGGAATAAGATGTCTTAACATTGAGATTATATTAAAGACTCCATTGCTAGTTTTAGGTAGGGTAGACTTAAACTCTGGCATGTTGTAGCATTACAATCACTAAGACTTTTATTGTAGAGACTTGGGATGGAATGAGGTGCAGGGTGATGCACTCACTGTCTTATGCAGTACCTTTGGAATCTGAGAGATGGCAAGATGGTAATTATTAAGACTATGGATTTTAGTTACTTGCTGTTAAATAGGCATTGATATGCTGAAAAAAACAAAAAACAACAACAAAAAACCCACCCACACATTAGCTGGTCATGAACCATGGGTATTGTGTGAAAGTTAGAAAATCTCTTTGACACTATGTAAGAAAGCTCTCATTTTCTAAAGCTAGAGGATAGACTGTATTGAAAATTAGGCCCAGGATTCTGATTCTCCTATATTAGAATTACAAAGAAGGCTGAATAACAGCTCTGGAAAGTCTCTTTCTAAAATTAGGAACCCAAAAAGAGTGGGACCATGATATCTAGAATAGACTGACTTGAGAATATTGAACTTCTTTAAGATCTTCATAAATTTTTGGGCTTGAAGAAATAGCTTAGTGATTTTCTCTTTAAGATATCCTTGAACTCCTGGGCCTGCAGAAGTTACTTACTCTTTTTAGAAGAGGAGAGCTGTCACTTCCACTCCCAATTCTGCCTTGCCTAGACATCATGCAGAGTCCTTACTTGGGGTAGATGTTTCACAAGATAATATGCTTGTAAATGTATTTACCTCAAGATTTGCTCGGAGTGCCCCTAAAGTATATAAGTTAATAACTAGTCTCAACCTCAGCATGACCCAACTGGGGAAGGACTATTGACTGAGAAGGTATTTACCGGATGAGTCTGGCTAAAAATATATTATCAGAAATATGTTCCTAGAAATTAGTCTTTAGAATGCTGCACCAGGATTTAAAATATATGCATGGATAAGGGAGAGTTTACTGATATGAATGTTCTCACATGGCTCAGGATTTAGCATCCTGGCAAGGACACCAGGAATCAGTTATAATCTTCCATTTGGATAACAGAGATTCTGGAACTGCTTTGGCAAAGTACTGAAGGAAAAGTCAAGACTTAAAGAGGTGGGCATGTTAGAATGGATTTACAGTATTTGCTTTACATTGTTCTGATATGTATGAGTTTCAGTTACCATAGTTCTGTTAAATACCAGTGCTCCAACCACAGAGTTCAAATTTCAGTTATCAAGATATAGAAACTGTGAGTAATTGCATAAAGTACACACTTTTCTGCTAGTTCTTCAGTGCATAGAGTACTTTGTAAATTATAGTTGCACGTCATGATCAAGGACTGTGTCTTTTTTTTTTCAAAATTTGTACATAATTGGTCACTGAACATCTGTTATTCAGTTTACATACAGATGGCAAATGTATATAGTTGTGTTATCTCTTTATGTCCCAGTGAGAAAGTCATGTAACATTTTATAAAAATGGATAATTTAAAGAGGGAATTGGCCCCCACAAAGTACAGAAAAGAAACTAAATGATAAAGCAAGAAGTGAAATTCTAATTGAATGTAAGTGGGGTTATAGAAGAAATAACTGACTATGGGAATATTGACACTGCTGCTATTTAAGATTTCAGACTTGTCATGATAAATGCTGAATATTGTACAGAATTGATAAGACAATTTATATTGTACACCTGAAACAAATATAACACTGTATCTTAACTACACTGGATTTAAATAAAAAAACAATTAGAGAGATTCTGGTTGTGCAAACAGAGGAACTTAGTGAAGGCAAACTCACTGACATAAATGAGAAAAGTGGTCATGACAAAAAAGATGAAAATATCTACGAGAAAGTGATGCTAATGGAAATCTTTATTGTTATGGAATTCTTAGGGACACTCCACTGTGTTAAGAGTGGAAAGGATAAGATGCTGGAAGCTGATTCAAATTTAAGAAGTAGTATGACAATTTGCCAAAGCATAAAAAGATACTTGATCCATATCATTAGCTATAGGGTAGAAAAAGCAACCACTATTCAAACTACTCTTGATAGTTTTTATTTTATTTCTACAAAGAAGTAAAACACTTTAATTTTCAATGTTTTTAGTAGGGGCAAGATAGAGGGGCACCCATAAGGTTATTGTTGTACCTCTTTATGTAAAGATCAGGAGCAGGTGTTCCAAATGTTCATGTCAACTGCCAACAACAACAGACAGACAAACAAACAAACAAATTATGATCCCTTATCCAGTTTCCAGATCTGAAGCTGTTCTTGCACTCAGCATTGATTGAATGGATTGATGAGTTGTCTTAATAAAGAATTTGTAGTGCCTCAATAAACATGGACCTTAATAATTTCCCAAATCTTTTCCTAAAGAGATCGATGGCCATTTACTGGGGCAATTATATACTAGTAAAAGGAAAATATCCATATATTCCAAGGCTGGTGGATGCAGTGTCTGGGGTGACACTGATACCTTTAAAGAAGGATGTATGGAATTCAGGTCTGTTCCAGGTTGAATTATGTCCTCCAAAGAAGACATGTTGGAGTCCTAACCCTCTGTACTTTAGAATGTGACCTTATTTGGTGACAGGGCCTTTGCAGAATTGACTAGTGTCTTTATGAAAAGGGTATTTGGATGCAGAGTCAGACAGGGGGAAGATGGCTGCAAGCCAAGGAGAAAGGTTTGGAACAGATCTTTTCTTCATAGCCCTCAGAAGAAACCAAGTCTGCCGACACCATGATCATGAATTTCTAGTCTCCAGAACTATGAGACAATACATTTATGTAGTTTAAGTCACCCAGATTGTGGTACTTTGCTATGACAACTCTAGCAAACTAATGCAAACTAATGAAGTTATAAATGGAGTCCTGATCTGAGTCTACCTCACAGTGAGTACAAAGGCTTTTGTGGTCATTTCCTAGTCCTTTGATTCATACTCAAGATGAACCTATTTAGTAGCTCCTAGAACCCTTGCATTGGTTACCTGATCCGTAGAATGAAAGCAGCCATGGTAGGAAAGGCCAAGTGGAAGCCGTTGAACTTTCTTCACTTTCCTCCCAACCGAGATAGAAAATCAGAAGAAATACTGAATTCCAGATGGAATATCAGAGCTAAAAAAAAAAAAACCACCCTCAAGGAATGTTTCAAGTTGCCATCATCACTAGTCTTGTTTCTGCAAGAAAAGCAACAGATGGATCAGAGCAGACAATGTAGACCTCTGAAAGCTTAACCAAGTAACACTCAATTCCAGCTCAGCACTGGATGTATATCTTCACCAAAACATATCAACACAGTCTTTTACCTTTGGTGTGTAGCAAATGATCTGGATAATATATTCATTCCATTCCCTGCCAGAAAAATGGGTCAGAGGCTGTTCACATTAGTTTGGAGGATATTAAAAGCATGCATTCGTGGACCTATTCAAAGTTATGTTAGCTCTCCTACTCTCACTAACAACATAGTGTAAAGGGGACTTGATTATCTGAACATTTTGCAGAAACTCATGTTGGTCTACCATTTTGTGACTCTAGATGCCTTGGTAAGACACATTCTGGAGTAGGGGGAAAATTTTACACAAATTTGAGGGTCTGTCACATTGGTGAAAGTTTTAGAGATTTTGTGATCTGCATATAGCAGGACATACCCACCAAGGTAAAAAAAGCTATCATACTTTCCATTTCCTAACAGTGAGGAAAATGCCCAGTACTTGATAGGCTGGATGGTTAGGGATCTGGGAGGAGTGAGATTGGAAGATCAGTTAAAAAGAGATTTGACAAAGAGAAATGCAGATTGATGAATAGGAATGGGCACAAAGTATATGGATTTTTTTTTTTAAATCTCACAGCAGTACTTACCAGAAGACATTCACATCAGAGAAGACAATAGAAAATAATGATTTTTCCAGGAGAAGTTAGCAAGCCTCTCCTCTTGGCCATTCCAACATGACCATTCCAGCATTCCATCCTGGCCAGCCCAGGAATGGAGTAGTCTTGTGGTAGGAATGCAGATTGCATATGGGCCCAACAACAAAGGCTCTCTTTTACTAAGGGTAATCTGGCTATCACTGTTGTGGAATGTTCAAAGTGTCAGCTGTAGAAACTGATGTGGACCATAGGTATGGTCCTATACTTTGAAGACACCAAAGCTAGAGGAGGCAGCCATTTATTTTTACTGGAATGATACATATTCCAGTTATTAGTATACTTTCTCTGTCCCAGTGCCTTAGCACCATCATCTGAGGGGGTCAAAGTGTCTGACTTATGGTATGTCATAATTTTTTTTTTTTAAACAAAGGGACTAATTTATGGTAAAGAGTAAGTACTTATGTGTGGGATCTACTGTTCCTACTTTCTATCACCAAGAAGCTCCCAGCCTGAATGTTGAAAAGGCCACTTGGAGGTACGTGTTGTGATGAACACTGGGTGTTATACACAACTAATGAATCATTTAACACCACATCAAAAATTAATGATGTACTAAATGTTGGCTAACTGAACATAATAAAAAAAAATTGAAACAAACAGAAAACACCACAGTTCCTACTGTAAAAAAAAAAAAAAAAGGTAAAACAAAGGCATCCTCTTGGAGTTGTTGGATGCGATCTTTAAAGATATGTTCCTTGAACCGGTATATATTGCTATATATCTCCTTTAGATTGAATACATGGATCCAAGGCATGGAAGCAGAAGCTGCCCTTATGCCATTACTTCAAGTAATCCACTTGGGAGAAAGTATGCTTTCTATTCCTACAACTTTAAGATTTGTAAGATTTGAGGGCTGGGTTCCCAGGAACAAAGTAATATTCCACTAATCTTCAAGTTAGAGCAGCTGCTTGGTCATTTTGGGTTCCTCATATGAAAAGACTAGAAAGAAAAAGGATTAGTATGTTGACAGGAGTGAATGACCTTGATTATTATGAGAAGGTAGGATTGCTGCTACATAATGGGGAGAGTGAGAAGCACTCTCCTGGAACTAGGAGATTTACTTGGGGTTGCCTCCAAACCCAAGGATTATTGTAAATAGGAAATTATAGGAACAGTATCCTGACAAAGTCTGGTAACCAGAAGAGCACATTTCTTAGGTGTGAAGGTATGAGATACCCCACTGAGCAGCCAACTTGGAAGAGCAGAAATGCTATTCAAGAGTGAGAAAAATCTAGAATGTGTTTTAGAAAAGGATGACAATGAATATTGGCTGTGGCCTTGGGGCCAACTCCAATAGCCAGCCAAAGCAGTAGCTTATACCAATATTAAGCTGTAAATTTTTTTTTAAGATTTTATATATTTATTTGACATAGAGAGAGAGACATCACAAGTAGGCAGAGAGAGAGTTGGAGGGAAGCAGGCTCCCTGCTGAGCAGAGAGCCCAATGCGGGGCTCAATCCCAGGACGCTGAGATCATGACCTGAGCCAAAGGCAGAGGCTTAACCCACTGAGCCACCCAGGTTCCCATTTTTGTTTTTGTTTTTGTTTTTAAATCAGAATTATGACTAGGTGCCACTTTGAAGAAACAGTAACTAGACAAAGTGAAATTCACAGGAGGATAGAGTACTTCTGATTAGTGCAAGGGAGGGGCTAGAGTAGATAGAGTCAGTTCCACATTCATATATTTGGGAAATCCTGTTCATTTACAACTGCTAGCATCTGCATCTATGATTAAGGCTCTTTTTTTTCTGCAACTGTGGTGAGCTGCCTGTACACTTGACGGACTAGAAATGGCAATGAATGAACAATTTCTAGAGGGTAGCCCTCAATTAATAGACTCTCATAAGTAGGCATATTCAAACCTGAGATCCCTCTTCCCTAGAGCTGGACAATTCTGAGGTGTATTTTTTGCATGCATTCTCAGAGTTTTTTTGTGGGATTAAGCTTTAACTACTCAGTGTGGTAACTTGGTGTCATAATAGCGCAGCCTTTATGGGATGCTTTCCTTTCCCAGTATTATTTTTTCATTCTTTACAGTGTTGCTTCTGCTTTCCAACTAAACTACTATCATTTGAATTCCTATCTCAGGGCCTGCTTCTGGGAGAATCCTAAATAAGACCATTCCTAAAACCATAATATATTTACTAGTTGCTTTATCATTCATGGAGTTGTTACAAATTATACCAGTATTTCTAACAATAAACCCAATGAGGCCAGTTTAAGATTTCTTTGCATTATAGTTGTCCTTAGACAATACTACACTTCTGATGTAAAATCAGAATATTATGTTAGAAAAGATACATGTGGTTTGAATTAAAACACATTAACTCAGTATTTCTAGTCAGAATTGATGGTGGGAGGGAGACTTTATTTGTTTAGTCAACCATTTTGCCGGGAAGTTGAATGACATGACATTTCAATTATCTACAGTATTGTTTTCTACTCAAAGGAGACTGCCAGAAGTCAAATGAGGAAAGAACAGGAGGTGGAGATATAAGAAGGGGGAGGCAGGGAAGCATGGATCACAACACCCAGAGTTGGGACGCAGCAACAGTCCTGTGAGTCACATCAATCTTTTAACATCAAAAATTTAGGGCTACCGAAATAGCATTTGGTTAGTTAAAAACCCAAGTTAAAACCTCACTACCACTTTTTTTTTTTTTTTTTTTTTTTGCTAAATGGCTGACCACATTTAAAGATGAATGAAAATATACAAGAGAACCAGCATAATGGCTATCATAAAAATGGAAAAAAACAAAAAATGAAGATGGAGAATATATCTTAAAAGAGGTCTTTTCCAGGATAACAGAATAAGAATTTACTCAGAAATAAGAATTCTCTTCAACTTACAAAAATCAATATTCTCTTTCTAAACTAGCAAAATCCAACAAAATTGGACAGGATATAATAAGTCCAATTGGATATAATAAGTCATTTGCAAAAGGAAAACAACAACTCTGTATTATATAGGAAATAATCTAATAAAGAATAAAAAGAGAAAAATCTTAAAACTTGATTGAAAGACATAGAAAATAAATAGATGAAGATATATGCCTGTTGGTATCTATCTATCATTATATTTCTATCATCTATTTATCTATCTATCTATCATCTGTCTATCCATCCTTTCATCTATTCTGTCATTTGTCTATCCACACAAACATACTTAAAAGTAAACACATCAACTTTTTCCAAATTCATCTATAAGTTCAGCATTTCCAACAAATTGCTTCATCATGGGCCCTACTGAAAGCACAAGTTTTAGGGGGCCATGTGTACTGTATCACTCCCAGTGCCTGCAACACTCTCTATCCTAAAGCTACCATTAGAATAATTCCTCAGATCAAAGAGAATGTAAACGTCAACCAATAAATATCGAAGGGTGTGGTGTTTGTAGTTAAGAATAAATCCTCACAGAGACAAAACTTCCATAACCCCTACAGTGTTGATTCAGTGCTCTCATTTTCAGGAATATTGTCTCCAGTGTTAAAAATGATATGGCTGGAGTTGAAGTAGAAAATGTGAGGCATGAGGTAGTAGTGGGAAGGATACATGTAGAAAAGCTAAGAAGTAGTCATATACACATGAAAAAAAAATGCAGAGTTTACACAATGATCTATCATGTCAAAACTAAAGTGAGGATGAAAAAAAGCTGAAACTATGAAGTAGTAAACAGAATACAAAATGGAGGAATGGGTACACCAATAGCATAGCAGGAGATAAATCAGAAAATTGGGCTTTAAATCTTATTCTACGTTTTTTTCATTCAGTATTATTATTTTTTAAATTACAACTAACATTTATTGAACTAAATACATCAAAATATGTCACCTATAATACCATATATAATTCCTTCCACAGTTCAGTATTATGTTTTAAAGATCTATTCATATTGTTGTATGTATATGTATCTTGTTGTTTCTAATCTCTACATATTATTTCTTTGTCTATATTTACCACACTTATCCATTTACATGAAGTGTTAGAACAGTGATTTGATGAACTCCCTGTCTGTGCTCCTGTACTAAGCTGATTAAGAGGGGTTTTTTGTTTTTGATTTGTTTTTGTTTTTGTTTTTTTGATATATATCACAAAATAAGGTTGCTGGGTTTAGGGTTTATGCCTATATAATTCCATTAAGTAATTTTAGTATTTTCTGCCAGGTTACTTCTCAAGAATGGTTGTAGAATATGAGAGTTTTTGTTTCCTTTTATTCTCTGTTGGTTCCATCAAAAAAATTTTTTTTAAAGATTTTATTTATTTATTTATTTGAAGGAGAGAGTGCAGGGGAGAAAGAGAGAGAGAGCAGAGGGGAGCAGAGGGAGAAAGACTCTGTACTGAGAGCATGGAGCCCTATGTGGGCTCAATCCCATGACCCTGAGATCATGACCTGAGCTAAAAGCAAGAGTTGGATGGTTGCTATGACCAACTGAGCCACCCAGGCACCCCCAAATTTTCTAATGTTAGCCATTCTGGTAGTATAAAGTAGTATCTAATTACCAAGTCACACATCTTTGATTACTAATAAGTACTAGTAAGTTAGAACATCACTTCATGAAACCTTAGGTTTATGGCATTAAGACTTCATATTCTGCAATTGTTTATGTATATCCTTGTTTTCCATTGGATTCCCTGTCTTTTTTCTTTCCCCTTTGCAAGGGTTCCTTGTATGTTTTAAATATGAATCCTTTGTGGTTTTAGAAATTGCAAACATGTTCTTTGCTCTGGTAATTTTAAGTTGATTTTCATTGGACTGAAATCTTTAATTTTGATCTAATTAGTTCCACAGAGCTTTTGAAAAGTGTGTTTTATTTTTAATTGTGGTTATGTAACTGAACCGAAGTGAGTTTGCTCCTTGGTGAGTCAGAAACTGCACCAGGTTGTTATTACAAAGAAAAACTTTATTTGTAACAAATAAGAAGATCACAGGGAATAATTTTCAAAGCCATGATTCTCCAGCAACCATGGATGCATTCCTTTTATTTAGAAATAGGATGAATATTTAGATAGGGAAGGCTTGTCATCATATGTAGAATTAGGCCTAAGGTTGTACATGCATCTTGAAAGATACCAGTGTGTATATGTATATTTTGTAAATGAGGCTGAGGCTCCTCCTTGGGTAGAGATTTTAATATTATCATGATGCAAAGATTGTCACCAGTCGCTCTAGAGGTCACTTGATAGTCCATCTCTGTAAGTATGAGTCAGGGGTTAAGCTCAAACTTGTTAGGTGGTCTGGGCTGGCTGGAGGTCTTGTCAAGGCAGTGTCTATCATTCCAGGGGTGGTTTTGGTTTCCATTTCCCTGAGTTAAGAGAGAAACTGGAAAGAAGAGTTTAAGGGAAAAATGTGGGACAAATGTCAGGAAGTAAAAGCAGGAGGTGGACAGTAAAGATCAGGTCTTGGGGTCTAGCTGGTGATAGTTGTAATCAGTAACATTAAACTTAGCATCTTAAACATTTTTAAGTGTACAGTTCAACAGTGATAAATACATTCATATTGCTCTACAACAGATCTCCAGAACTTTTTCATCTTTAAAAATTAAAACTTTATATCCATTAAACACTAAGTCCCCATATTTTATCTCCCTAGTCCTTGGCAGCCACTTTTCTACTTTATGTTTCTATGATACTTTAGATACTTTATGTAAGTGGAACTGTATAGTATTTTTCCTTTTGTTTTAGGTAGTATAATGTCTTCCAGTTCATCCATGTTGTAACATGTGACAAGATGTCTTTTAAGGCCGCATAATATTCAATTGATTTTCAATTGAGTTGAATAAATTCAATTGAATATTCAATTGAATTTATATACCATATTTTCAATTGAATTCAAATACCATATTTTCTTTATCCATTCAACTGTTGATGGACATTTGAGTTTTTTTCACCTCTTGGTTATTGTGAATAATATAATGTACCTGGATAGGGGATAGTGAAATATCTCTTCAAGATTTTCCTTTTTTTATATATATATATACTCCAAATGGGATTGTTTGATCATATAGTAATGAAATTTTAATTTTTTGAGGAACTGCCATACTGTTTTCCATAGCAGCTGTACATTTTTCATTCTCACCAATAGTGTACAGGTTTCTAATTTCTCTTCATCCTCATCAATATTTGTTATTTTTTATTCTTTTGATCGTGGCCATTATCATGGGTGTGAGGTGAAATCTCATGTGGTTTTGATTTATTTTCTCTACTGATTTGTGATTTTGAGCATCTTTTCATATGCTTGTTGACCACTTATATATCTTGTTGGAGAATTGTCTGTTCAAGTTTTTTTGCCCATTTCAAAAATGGCTTATTTGCTTTGTTGTTGTTGAGTTGTTTGAGTTCTTCATGTATTTTGGACATTAACCCCTTACCAGATATAGGACTTGAAAATGTCCTCTCTTGTTCTCTCAGTTGCCTTTTCATTTTGTTGATTTTTTTTTTTCTGTGCAGAAGTTTTTCAAGTTTCATATAGCCCCATATATCTGTTTTGCTTTTGATGCATGTCCTTTGCTGTCATATCTAAGCAATCATCACCAAATCCAACATCTTCAAATTTTCCTGTATCTTTTCTTTTAGCAGTTTTAGAACTTTGTGTCTTTCATTTGACTCTTTAATCCATTTTGGTTAATTTTTGTGTATGATATAAGGTAAGTGTCCAACTTCTTTTGCATGTGGATGTCCAGTTTTCCCAATACCAATCTCTGTGAAGAGATTGTCCTTTTCTCAATTACATGATCTTGGCACCCTTGTAGAAGATAGCTTGCCATATACACAAGGATTGCTGTGCTCTCTCTTTTAATCCATTCCACTCATCTATATGTCTGTCTTTATACAAATATTATACTTTTTTATTTTTTTAATTTTTTTAAAAGATTTTATTTATTTATTTGACAGAGAGAGATCACAAGTAGGCAGAGAAGCAGGCAGAGAGAGAGAGGGGAAGCAGTCTCCCTGCTGAGCAGAGAGCCCAATGTGGGACGTGATCCCAGGACCCTGAGATCATGACCTGAGCCGAAAGCAGAGACTTAACCCACTGAGCCACCCAGGTGCCCCGAGTTTCCTTTTTTTTTTTTTTTAATAATTAAATGGCTAAGAAATGCATGAAGTAAGGGTTAAAGCCATTCTATTTTAAAGGCCTAGTGTTAGGTCTGCTTGGAAAAGTAATTCCCTTTCAATTATGTAGTTTTTTGAGGAAAAGTACATAGAACTATGTAAGAGAAAGGGGCACAAACCTCATTAGCTTGGGCAGACAAATCAACCAATGTGATTGATTGCATGGTAAATGTTGCAGTCAGATAACCTCACAACCTGGTACTTGGTGACCCATTAAATGAAGAGATGAAGAAGAGAAAGGTAAGAATGAGATTTCTAATCCAGATGACAGAGATGATTGGGTCACAGCTTAACTGAAATTTGAAATATAGAAGAAAAGCTGGTAATATATATGTAATTCACAAAAAAAAGACAATTCTCTGGTACATTAAAAAAAAAAAAACAAATTTAAGAGTGATTTGATAGAGATGCTTTTGCTGCTGATGAAATGAAACCATGACCAAAAAATCCCAATATATTTTTTAAACACTTGACAACTATTGTGCCAATTGTCTAATTTGTAATTGAAATGAATTCGGAAGATGTGGTAGTGTTTTGATAGGTTGATATCACCATGCCTTTAATTTTGCTTTGATTTCTTTTTTTTTAATTCCAAGTTTTTATTTAAATTCTAGTTAGTTAACATATATGGTAAAATTGATTTCAGGTGTAGAATTTAGTGATTCATCACTTATGTATAATGCCCAGGGCTCATCACTAGTGCCCCCACTTAATACCCATCATCCATTTGGAAAAAAGCTACAAATTCAAGGATGAGTTTTTTTAAGGATGTATGTTGAAAGATTTCAGACTCAAATTGTTTACAATTTGATGTATGGTTTCCATTTGATGTTATAAATCTCCACTTTATATGGGAATCACTTGGAATTCATTCCAGATGTGTGATCCTCAGAGATTTTCAGTTAGTTAGAACTCTGAAACTGTTGAACTTCTAGTCTCTCTTGGGAGTTTTAGTTCTGGTGAGCATTGTCTTCAAACAGGAAGCAACTCTCTTTTTTCTTTATTTTTTTAGGTTTTAAAAAATTTATTTATTAAAAGTTAACATGTGCATAAAAGAAATTGAAAAACACAAGAAACAAAGGACAAAGTCATCCATAATCACAAGCAGTTTATAGTTTGACTTCTAGGTCCCATGTGTGTATCTACAAAAGTAAGCATTTTAGTGTTATTAAGATCGTAGTTATATATCATGCTTTTTTACACACCATGAATATTTACCATTTCAAAGTCCCCAAACTATGAGTATTTTAATAACCAAAAACACTCTACATCAACTCCATCTGAAAGAAAAAAGTGTAAAATCCTGCCTTTCTTGGTGACAAAGATTTCAGAGAAGACAAAAATGGCAACAGGCCTCTAGATAAAGATACTGGCAGGGTTAAAATTAAAATACTGCATTCCCTTAATGTTCACTTAAAACAGACATACGTAAGAGTACACAATGTATAAAGCTCCTAAAATAATTCATTATTCAATCTATACTATTCAAATATTAGCAACAGGGTATGTTTCCATTGAATCACTTAATGTATTCCTATAGTACAGCCAAAGAGATGCACACACATTAACAGTTATTACAAATGTAAGTATGAACACATCCACATATATCTCTCCTTCTATACTTCCTTCTGCCCCTCTGCTGCCAATCTAGTAAGTACTGACATTTCTGAGACAGTGCAACAATTCCATGTCCAAGATGCTTCTTTCCTCTTGTAATTCTTTCCCTTCCACCTCCTCCAATCCACAAAACAAAGATACACGACAGCATACTTCTCAGAGGTGGTTTAACAATTCCATCACCAAGACGGTTATTTCCTTCTTTTCTTCCTCCTCAAGATCGTCTACTTCATGTCCTCTTACCCACTGAACAAACGTGGACGCGTGTCGCTCCTGATGCCCCTTCAAGGTGGTCTAGCAATCCCATTTCATTTCTATGATTTTTAAAAAACCAAATAGGCATTTCCAAGATGTGTGATTTTTCTAACTCTACTTTATCATATGTTGGCAACCTTTTTACATCTAGAAGGCCTAGACGTGACAAAAAGTTTTCTTTTGAAAGGTTGGGGTTGGGGGAGGGGGGAGTTGAGGGCAGCTTTTTCATCTTATATACACAGGCCTTCTAAAAACGGCCGGTGAATCCTCCCAAAGGGTGGTCTTCCTATTGGCCAAATGCCTCATGTAATTCTCTCAAGTCGCTCTTCCAACATGAGGGTCTGGGGGAATGAGGACCAACCACCTGTGGCCCATTAACCGTTCCACCCGTCCTTGACCTGGGCTTTGCTCACCTTCTGGGCCCCTTAGGGCCTCTGTCCACCGTTCTCCATAGAAAGTGAGGTTTCGTCCAGTGGGTACAGAGCAGTCATCCCAGGGCCGGACCTGTGGAGCTCCAAGGTCAAAACGTGGCTGAGTTTGAACTCATGACCCCAATGACCCACATGGGGCTTGAACTCATGACCCCAGTGAGATTAAGAGTCATGCACTCCACTGACTGAACCAGCCAGGTGCCCCTTGAATGATACTTTAAATTGAATTTATCTTATATAGATATAGTCCTCAATTTATGTATCAATTTTAATCATAAATCATTTCCATGTTTTTTAATCTCTCAGAGTTTTAAATGATTTTTAAGGGTGATGAAGTGGTATGGTATGAATCCCATCTTTTAAGAATCTTCTCAAGCTTCACCTTTTTGAATCTTACCTGTTCTTTTATTTATTTTTTTAAATTTTATTAACATATACTATATTATTTGCTTCAGGGATACAGGTCTGTGAATCAACAGTCTCACACAATTCACAGCACTCACCATAGCACATACCCTCCCCAATGTCCATAACCATTCTTAAACTACTCTAAGCTTTCTTTTCAGTGCTTCTTTTTCTTTTACTTCCTCCCATAACCTCATTTATAGGAAGTACTACCTGACATTATAAATCTTAGCCATATAAATATTTCCTCCTCTGTATTCTGAATTTATTAAAGCAGGAACCAGCATTTTAATGTTCTATTTTTTTAAAAATATTTTTAAAAAATTTATTTGGCAGGCAGAGAGAGAGGAGGAAGCAGGCTCCCTGCTGAGCAGAGAGCCTGATGTGGGGCTTATCCCAGGACTCTTGAGACCATGACCTGACCCAAGGCAGAGGCTTTAACCCACTGAGCCACCCAGGTACCCCTAATATTCTATTTTTGATATCTATAGTCAGTGCTTAATATAGAGTAACCGTTCAATCAGAATCTGTCACATAAAAACCGTTCTTACAACAATCCTGTGCTATGTGTGATGGGTATTATTTTTACAGAAACTGAAACTCAGAATCTAAGTGACTTCTCCAAATTCATAAAGCAGCAACTGCACATACAATGATTGAATCCATAGTTCTGATTTTAGGTTTAAAGATTCCTTCTACATAGGCCACCAGTGCCAGAAATGTACCTTCTTATGAGGCTCAGTCTTGTTTATAGCTTCTAACTGATTTGTAATTTTGAAACTAATGAATACATTATTGTATTTTCCTTATTTGAGGTACTCTTAATGTATAAAGATAATTCAAGTATCTGTGTTCCTTTAGAAGTAATTCTTTTAAGTGATGGCAGTAGGTTGGGGCACCTGGCTTGCTCAGTTGGAAGAATGTGCAACTCTTAATCTTGGGGTTGTGGGTGTGAGCCCCATACTGGGTGAGATTACAAAAAAAAAAATGTTGTCAGTACGTTAATTATTTTCTTTTTCAGAACAAAGTTAACCTTGTAAGTGATTTGTGGGGAGATATTTAAGACTGTGAAGAGATGAGTGTTGTAAATGTGCATGTAGTGGTTATAATATTATCAGTTACTCAGCTGTGAAAAGTAATATTTTTAACTTTTTTTTTTTTAAAATAACTCACGTTAGTCTCTGTTTCAATCCCTTATGGCAGAACACATAATCTTAAGAGTATTCTGGGTAAACTCAGCAATATCACATTTAAATCATGTAACTGTACTTTTAACTCTAACATCATGACTTTGGGGAGCACAGCTGACCACTGGCTGTTGCAATCTATCCAGTCTCTCATCTGTAGATAACTTGCTCTATCTGCCACCTCAGCGTGTTCAGCTCCTTCTGACGAGGCTCTGGTTCACTACTGTGGTCGTCTTATCAAACCAGAAAGTTCTTTAAGGGCCTAAAGAGCTTAGTCTCACGGACATAGGGAAATTTGGCTACTTTCCTACAAACTCCAGAACTGCAGGAGACCCGGTTGGGTACCGGCAGCACTCCTTGCCTTTACTCCACATGCTGCCAGCCAGTTTCTCTCTTCTCCATTAGGGGGAATTCTGGGAAATGGCTTGCTTCTCCAGACCCCTGCAAAGAAGGGAGCACAGGTCCTTTCTACCATCATAGCCCCAAACTCCTCTGAAACTTCTAATTTGCTCTTTCCTTTTGAAGTAATCCTGGTTTTTTAGGGATGAAGGAGAAATGTAGAGTACAGAGACTCTTGCAGGAGTCTATGTTTTTTCTTTTCTTTCAACTCTTTTCAGAACTAAATGTATAATGTTTAGGGAGGGATGCATCTACTACAGTCATATAAATACAATAATATAAAAATATGTTGAAAAGACAAGTCCAAATTTGAATAAAAACTACTTCTTGGGAGAGAAAACAGGATTGCAGAGGGCTACAATCCATTGGTTACATTTAAATACTTAAAAATCTTAATCAAATATGGCAAAAATTTAAGACCTAATGGAGTTTGGTATACATTTTATGACTCCCTGTAATTATTGCATACTTGCAACATTTCATAATAAAATCATTTCTAAAATAATAAAAGAGAACTCTCAATCTAGTTTGGGTGTTAAGTTACTAGTGTATGAATACATAAACAATAAAAAGTTGAGTAGCATGAAGAGACAATCCAGGAGAAATCTCATGTAGTGTTTGCACAATAAAAAAGAGCACAGTTCATAAGGAGAATAAGCTAAAAGGAACAAAATATTGCAGTGGACTTATTCATTTATTAAATAAACTTGAATAGATATGTGGTGAATATTCCAGATATTAGAATAATTATGATAATAACTTACCAAAGAAATTAAATATTTGTTGGTAATGTAACCGATCTATTGTATAACTTTCGGGTTTTGACAGAAAGCAGCCTTGTCTTTATTAGCTGCATTAGTATAGATTTTATATAATGACAATCATGCCATTACTAATTTACTTAAAAATAAAATTACCATACATGAGAGGTGTGGAAGTCAAGGTTAGAATGGAGCCAACTGAAATTTTCTTCAGCAATCAAGTAACTAAAACTGATTATCAGTGATCTTGAATGAGATTATACATTGATAACACAGGGACATTCTACTGAATTGGAGGCTTTCTTCTCAATTATTTTATTATATATTTGGTGTTGCTGAAGAATGTATAATCTCTCATAATGAATTAGATTAGTAGATGTTATCTGCTACATTGGTTAAAGAAAAAGAATTTATGGGATATTTGAACTGATTAAGATTTTATATCACAGGGGCACCTGGGTGGCTCAGTGGGTTAAGCCACTGCCTTCGGCTCAGGTCATGATCCCAGGGTCCTGGGATCGAGTCCCGCATTGGGTTCTCCGCTCAGCAGGGAGTCTGCTTCCTCCTTTCTCTCTCTGCCTGCCTCTCTGCCTACTTGTGATCTCTGTCTGTCAAATAAATAAATAAATTCTTTAAAAAAAAGATTTTATATCACAGCATCATTCTTAATTTTTATTTGGTTAAGAATAACATCATTTCTGAATCTGCACTCACTCTCCTACTGTGCTTAGTCTGAGTTAGGAAATATGCTACTTCAATAGGAAGTTGAACAAGTTAAAAAGAGTCAAAATTTCCTGAGTACCACTAGACACACAGCTGGCTGATGAAGATATGGCAAAAATAATGAGACCAAGATCAGTCTCAGAGAATAATGAAAAACAGTTCCCTAAATTTACCTTCAAAATGAGGGCAATTATAATCATGCAATATATTCCAAACCTGAATATATATGAAGTTGCTGTCAGACTCTGCCTCAGGGTATTTCAACTTTGAGTAATTGTAAATTTCATTCCTAGCAAAGAGTATACACATTCAGTTGGAAATAATTTTGCTTCCCATAAATAGGCCAAATTAAACCAAACTGGTACTTTCCTAAGGCAATAATATGCATTTCTTTTCATAAATTCTTCTGAAGTACAATATCGTGTTAGCCGCTTAATTTCTTAAATGTCTAGAGCTGTCAGACAGGCTTTAACTTCTGTGGTACTGCCTGAGGAGCTGTGTGGAGAACGATTTCCAGGCTGGTCCTGCCTTCCAGGAAAAAGTGCAGGAATCAGGTGATTAGTACCCACTTTGTGGCCAGGGACATGGTGGTAGCTTGTCCTGTCTGGCCTCTTGGTACTAACAGAGGTGGCATACAGGTTCCCATGTTTTAATTTTTCTTAAAAGATTTTATTTATTTATTTGATAGACGGAGATCACAAGTAGGCAGAGAGGCAGGCAGAGAGAGAGAGAGGAGGAAGCAGAGATCATGACCTGAGCCAAAGGCAGAGGTTTAAGCCACTGAGCCACCCAGGCATCCCTCATATTTTAATTTTGACTTGATTTTGTAGATAAATCGCAACCAAACAATGGAGGATGGGAGAGTTATTTTGAGGAATGAATAACTTCAATATTCTGCTAGTTAAAATAAAAAACAAAATATTGATCATTTGCATTATCCTTTATTCAAGTGTTGCTTACTCATCCCTCTGGGCTGAGCACAAATGCTGTCCTTGTCCTGAAGTCTTCCTTGACACCCTCACTGAACTTTGGCCTTTTCTGAAACGGACCACTGTAGCAATTTATTTGTACCCTTTGGTGATACTTTTCACATTCTGTCTTGTATTAAGTGTGTGTATGTTCTTCTTCCCAATTACTTGTAATGGTAATACTTTCTGGTATGTGTACAGTTTTGATAGCTTTAAAAGTTTACTTATTTAAAAACTTATTCCTATTATCTTACCAATTTTCACATAGGCCTTATGATTCAATAAATCATCCTCATTTTATTGATGCAAGGAATGTGAGGTGGTGCAATGGGCCAGCATGAAAAGACAGATTCTAGCTTCTACTAGAATGTATGAATTTTGTGATCCATGAATAGTCCACTTAACACGTGATATTTTAGCTTTCTTTTCTGGGAAAAGGAGGGTAAGGGGGATGCAGGGGTGTGAGGGTCCATTGTCATATGACATTAATCAGATTGGCTAAGTTTCAAAACACTGTTAAAGTGGCATTAATTTGTCACCATTGAGAGATTGTATTCTCCTTGGGGATAGGAACTGTGTCTCCTTTTTATCTTTCTATTTTCTAAACAGCGCTGCACCTAATACTCAGTAGTTCAGTAAATGTTGGCTAAGTGAAAGAATAGAATAGGGATATGTAAACTTTTTTTTTCCAAAGAGCTACAAAGTAAATGTTTTAGGCTTTATGGACCATATGGTTTCTGTTCCAACTATTTAATGCTGATCTCTCTGTACAGAAGCAGCCACTGACAATAGATAAAAAAGAGAACATAGGCACGTCCCAGTAAAATTAATTATGAATTGAAATGTGAATTTCATGGAATTTTTCACATGTCATGAAATACTCTTCTTATGATCTTTTTCAACCATTTTAAAAAAAGTAGAAATCATTCTTAGCTCACAGGATGTACAGAAACAACATAGCTGATTTAGCTTGCAAGCTAAATCCCAATAAAATATGAATATCAGCTATATTTAAAAACTGGACTGTATTTTATTGATTTATTGTGGTAATTATATGAGTGTATTTTGTGTAGTATTACTGGAATAGATGAGAATCCTTAATCATTCTCTAATAATATTGTGAGGATAAGAACTATAGTTGGAGGCAAAATTAAACATGCTTTATTGGGTTGAATATAACTTTATTTTTCTTGTATTATGCTATATAGATTTTCATCACATGTTGTGGATTCTTAACTCATTTCTGGACTCATTTAATAGTATATTGGGAAAAAATTGTTAAGGAAAGTATTTATTGAGGAACAATTGATGAGGCGATAAGATGATGTCAAATGCTTGGTGTTACAGAAAGTCATGAAATTGTGCAGACCTGCCCACTGAAAATTCATGCTATCTCACTTCGTTTGGGCTCTTAATGCTACTTGTCAATAAAAAATGCAACTTTCCTTATTCTTTGCTTGTTAAATTCTCATTGCATTCCTCATGGCAGCTGTTTTAGATTTTCCACGCTGTTCAACTTCCAATCCTATGACATCTCCCTCACTCTGAGAGATGACTCCTGCACCTCCTGTCCATGTCATCCAGCATGAGCTCCAGCAGCTTTTCTGCCCTTGTCCTCAGATGGCTCTGCTGTCACTCTTTCCCCACTACTTCCTATTCTTCTGTATCTTCACCTTTTTTTTTTTCCCTTCTATCACAGCACAAAAATGTATCTCTTCTAAATTGTCACTTGTGCTCTCTGTACCATTATTTTTTAACCTCTTTCATAAAATTTTTCAGAGTGTGATCTCCTTTATCTCTTATCTGCATCTCTGTGCCTCTTTCTCTTCTTTTTGTAGACTTGCTCAGTTCTCCCTGTTCTTAAAAACAGGGCTCATGGGACGCCTGGGTGGCTTAGTTGTTTAAGCATATGACTTTGACTTGAGTCGTGGTCTCAGGGTCCTGGGATCGAGCTCCACATGGAGCTCCCTGCTCAGTGGGGAGTCTGCTTCTCCTTCTGTCTGCCTCTTCCCCTGCTCCTGCTCTCTCTCTGACAAATAAATAAATAACATCTTAAAAACAAAACAAAACAAAACAAACAGGGTTTATTCAGCTTTTCTGCACTGCTGTAACCTGACAGCCAGCATCTATTCTGATTGGCCAGCTTCCTTTTCTCACTGGGTGGTGCCTGAGCATATCACCCTTTTATCTTTGTCTTAAAACAATCAAACAACAAAATCCATATCAAAGCTATTCACCTCTTGGAACTTCTTTCTATTTAAGCCTACTGTCCAATTTCCTTTATGGTCAACCATTTAATGTCTTAACAGTATGATCTATACTTGATCCCTTATTCCTTTAGTCTTTGAACTCTGCCTTCCCTGTTCTCCATTTTTTTTTTAAGATTTTATTTATTTATTTGTCAGAGAGAGAGCAAGTGAGAGCGAGCACAGGCAGACAGAGTGGAAGGCAGAGTCAGAGGGAGAAGCAGGCTCCCCGCGGAGCAAGGAGCCCGATGTGGGACTCGATCCCAGGACGCTGGGATCATGACCTGAGCCGAAGGCAGCTGCTTAACCAACTGAGCCACCCAGGCGTCCCTGTTCTCCATTTTTTTAATCTGTTGGCAAAAACCACCAGATAGCTTTTAGGAGATAAATAGCGTAATTTTTATTAATGATTATCTTTCATTTCCTTAGCATTATGCCTTAGGAGCTCTTATTCTTTGGTCTTTGAAGAGTGTTCCTTTCTTATCCCAGATTGTTCTTTCTCTATGTTAGTTACTCTTTTTCCTCCCCATTCAAAGATTGGCTTTCTCCAAAGTCACATAACAGTCCCTCTCCTTTCTTTTCCCATCCATCACCCTACTCATCCATATTCTATGTTACCTAAATATGGTGGATATCATCTAAGTATCTCAGACTCATCATGTTTAAGACTGAATTAAGATCTTTTCAACAATTTATCTCTTTCTCTCCTAATTTTTATGAGGGAGTTTCTCTTTCTTCAGGGATGAAATCTGGGAGCCATCCATGACTCATTCCTTTTTACTGTTTCCCAAGGAAAATCAAACCCCAAGTCCTAACAAATTTACTTTTGAGTTATTTTGGCCATCTTTTCCTTCCTGTACTTTTCCACTGCTACTACCTTAATTTAGCCCTTAGTTACCATAGTTTTTAAGAATTGATGGTATTCTCTTTATTGGCCTCATTTCTTATAGTTACCCTTCTGCAATGCATTTTGAAATCTTTGGTTTATATTATTTCACTTTGGTTATATTACTTTAAACTCAATTCTAATAGCTAACAAATTGGAGGGCTTAGTATCTGTTAGCTACAGTTCTAAGCAGTTTATGTGGATAGACTTAATTAAACCTCACAAGAATCCTTTGAGGTAAGCTAGTATTATCATGTAATTGTGGAGCACAATGAGCTTTATAGAGTTCAGCAACTTATTTAAAGATCAAATAGCTTATAAGACAGAGATTCAGGAGTCAAACTGTGGATGCATGTGTGGGGGGTGCTATACAGTACTATACTGTAATGCCTCCATAAAGCATTGAGTAAAGTTCACACTCACTAACTTGGCTTTCAACTCTCTGATCTCCAACTTCTTTTAATTTTCAGAAATATCTAACACAAAACTAGTGTAATGGCTCATCTATTCTATTCCTAATTCTCATATATTTGACTGAGCTTTTAGTTCTCATAGTTTTATTTATAGTTTTCTCCAACCCCTCATGTTTTCCCTCATCTCCTACCAAACTGAAAATCTTGAGTATAAAATATCTTCATTATCTTTCAACACTTGTTTAAGCACTGTAGGGCCTACTCCACTTAGGAGAGATCCTTATCCTCTGCCTACCCAATTATACTTGTTTTAAATACATTTGTAATTACAATGAATTTTGTCATTTATGTTTCTCATACATTGGGTGGCATTCTGAACATTGATGTTTGTGTGTTATTCTCTGTGAGACTAATTTTTGCATGTATTACAACCATATTAAATAGCTGTAAAATAATTAAAATGAATCAAATATATTTTCTGATTATCATTTTTAAAAATCCCCAAATTCAATTGAATAAAGAGAAAGAAACAGTAGCTTTTCCCCTAAATGCCAGATGATCTCAGATGATGTCACAGTTTCTGGTTTTTAGTTACTATTGGATCTCAAGTACTGTTACCACAAGAATGGAGATTTTCCAGTAGTTCTAAACAGGAAGTACAGTGCCAGAAATCTGGCTTGAAAGTGTGGTCTCGTGAAACTTCTGGTCCTAATGGTTAAGATTTTTCATACTTCTTGCTAAATCTTTTCAAATGTGCTCATCATTTTATATTACACAATTAGTTGGGACTCTAGAATATCAGTTCCAAACCACAATTAGAATGGGTGGGAACCAAATTTTATGAGACTAAAAAACAATGTCCCTGAAAAATAGAGCTGTCATGTTCATGGGATAAGATACACACAGTAGAATAATGAAGAAGTACCAAGCTAAAATGATGCAGAACTCTATTTCTTTTAACTGTTTTAAATGCAAGTTGTTCTTGCCCTTGGAAAACTGGTCTGCTTGGAGGATATAGTCATAACAACATAAATTTTGACTCAGTTTTTTCCTTCTAAGCTTCAGGCTAGCCAAACTAGACACTTTTTATTAGTGGCTCATTGAAAATTCATATTGTTTTCTGATTTTTTGTTGGCCATGAACTCCCCCAAATTAAATTCAGAATGGTAACAAGAGCTACTAAGCTTTTGAAAATCTAAATTTGCTGATATGTTTTAATGTTTTTAATACCAGCCAAGCATTTGTACTGCATCTCCTAAATGCATTCTTGAAAGGAGTTTCTTAGTTCTTCTCCCATTTTTGAAGTAGAATCAGCAAAATGCACAAATTTTACACTTTATGGTTTGTATGGTAACCCAGGCACTCTGTAAATTTCAGTAAATGCTTGTCAGCTATGCCATTTTAAAAAGCATACTGTTTTTGTTTGTGATCAGTGGAAGAACACATTGTCAGAGGGGGAATGGGAGCAATCCGTTTTCTTAGATGGGATTCAAGAGATTCTGTTCTGTTGTTTACACAATTAAAATGCTGTATTCCGTCCAAGCTGCTTTGAGCTGGGATCTGATTTCTTTCTTTCCTTTTTTTTTTTTTTTAATGCTTTTCCCCTGTCTCAGTAGTCTATCTAGGATTCTAGGTTAGGAGGCATAATATGAAAGAAATGTACCTATAGAGGGCTTGAAACATGTCACATGATGAAAAGATGAACTTTTGGTGGAGATGGAGGTTAGAGAAGGCTTTATAAAAGAATCAAGGCCAGGAGGAAAAAAGACCTGGGCTGGTAGTAATATACACTGAAGTTATAAGTTGATGTTTGATATAACTAGCTATTTAGTGAACTGCATAGATAATCAGTATAATACCTTCTAGGAAGATACTTAAGGCTAGGTTTAAGCCTACATAAAATTACATACTTCATAAAACTTTAGGTGTTAGCCATTAGTTAATAGAACATGTTTTCTTTCATTTACCAGCTTAAAAATAGTGCTCCTTTTTTGGAGCATATATTAAAAAGGATTAAAAGAAAAAAAAATACCCTCCACCAGTCCTTCTAGGAAACTGTAAGTCAAGATTACATTGCTAAGAAAAACCTGCAAAGCATCTATCTTCTGTGTATTTTTTCCAGATCTCTCATTAAGATTGATACTTTTTTCTAGGCAGTTGAAAGGATCATAAAATTCAGTCTATGTTTTAAATTATTTACGGTTGAACTTAACAACAACAAAAAAGCCTTCCAAGTGAGGTATGTGCAGAATTCCCTTTAAATACTTAAGAGACTCAGGGCACCTGGGTGGCTCAGTCCGTTAAGCAGCTGCCTTTGGCTCAGATCGTGATCCCGGGGTCCAGGGATTGAGTCTCGCATTGGGCTCCCTGCTCAGCGGAGAGCCTGCTTCTTTGTCTGCCTGCTGCTCTGCCTACTTGTGCTCTCTCTATCTCTCTGTCAAATAAATAATAAAAAATAAAAACTTAAGAGGATGAAAAGCTTGCTAGATAGAACATGGCAACCAACAAAAATAAAGGCCTTGTGTAAGTGTTTCCAAGATTTACATCTTCAAATTTAAAAGGTTTTCCAGTTATAGTCACCTAATGCCCAAACATTCCTCAAGGGTCCGTGATGCAGTGATGGGAGAAAGTGATTGCCAGGGTTCATCATACTGACCTCAGGCATTAAGGGAAAGAGAGGACAGAGGCTGGGACAAACCTTGTTCAAGAGACATGACTAAACTATCTTTATGATTAGTCTAGAATGGGGCGCCTGGGTGGCTCAGTGGGTTAAGCCGCTGCCTTTGGCTCAGGTCATGATCTCAGGGTCCTAAGATCGAGCCCCACATCGGGCTCTCTGCTCGGTAGGGAGCCTGCTTCCTCCTCTCTCTCTGCCTGCCTCTCTGCCTGCTTGTGATCTGTCTGTCAAATAAATAAATAAAATCTTTAAAAAAAAAAAGAAGTTTGAGCAAAATGGTGAGACTCTAGGTCAGAAATGGAACAGTAGGCAGGGTCAAGCTAAGTATTTCAGTATAAGTCTGTGAACTGAGTTGATATGAGTCTGAGGGTGTTTCTGTGGTTACCTACCACATGACTTTTTCTTGGGTTGGTCTGGTTTACAGACGTGGGTTAAGACCACTCGTGATAAAATAAACTGGGCAACTGATCAGATAGCCAGCTAGTCTATGATCAGACTAACTCCTCCCAGAATATCACCCTAATTCATTAATTTAAAGCTCTCTGTTTTCTGGGGCCCCTGGATGTTTCATTGGTTAGAGTCTGCCTTCGGCTCAGGTCATGATCTCAGAGTCCTGGGATTGAACCCTGTGTCTGGGCTCTTGCTCAGTTGACAGTCTTCTTGTTCCTCTCCCACTCCCTCTGCCCTTCCCCCTCCTTCTGCCTGTCCCCCAGCTTATGCTCTCTCTCAAATAAATAAATAAATAGATAAAAATCTTAAAAAAAAAAACCAAAAAAATCTCTCCTTTATCTGATTTTAATAGTCCCCACCTCTGCCACTTCCTATATTTTAAGTTACTTTAAGTTATTTTTATAGTTCTCACCTTTTTGAGAATCTAACCCTCCATCTGGCCCTTCCTGTCTGGTAACTCCTACTTGTCCTTTAACCAGCTTGAACACCACTTTCCAAACCAAACCAGTTCTAGGCTGGTTTGAATAATCCTTGGTGCTTCCATAGAGTCTTCCATAGAGTCTTACGTCAGTGGTCTCACACACTGGTGTCCATCACCTGCAAAACACTAAAAATAGAGTTCTCAGGGCCCCACCCACAATGAATGAATCATAATCTCTGGATGCAGGACCATGAATTACATATCAAGCACTTGCCCAGGTGATTCTGATGTACATAAATGATTGGGGTCTTATCCTCATGGTTATCATATTTATTATAATTATCTCTGTGTATAACTTCCTCTGTCTCAGGTGAGCACAGTTTCAGTGAAGAGTCAATGTTTTGGTCATCTCTGGATCCTTAGACTCTAGTTCGAAGCCTGGAACATGGGGCACACAAGTATAAATTAATTTGATTCAGTTAATGAATTCTTTACTTAACAATTATTCATTTTTAAAAACTGTGTAGAAGCTACCCAACTGGTTTGAGATTTGAGTTGTGACTCTCTAAGTAGACACTGCTTTATTTTTGGTCCTTACAGGAAAGGTATTTGAAAGATATAGTTCTTTCTGGTCAGACTTCATTGGTTACCAGCAGGTGAATAATTAAAGTATAGCATATATTGGCATTAGACTGTTTCTATGAAAGAAACTGTACAAAATTTATTAGTTTAGTCCAAAGGCAGAGCATTAATGTGCAGATGAGAGTTACTTGATTTTACACTGTGTTACTTTTGTGTTTAATTTTTCTGCTTAAAGCCCCTGAAAATTATGAAAACTTCGTAAACCTCATCCTCATCTTTATCTACTTTCTCCCTTCACACTTAATGTCATTTTTTCTTCTCCCCATCCTCTAGCTCTTTATTTTCTCTTAACTCTCTTTTACAGTGAAAATTTGCAACAATATAATTTTAAATAATTTTATTAGGGCTTAATTTGCATAAAGTAAAATTTAGTTTCAGTGAGTTTTGACATAGGTCTGTGACCATGGACCCACTACCACAATCAAGTTAGAGGACATTTCCACAAACCCCAAATTTCCCTCGTGATCCTCTTTTACATTCCTTGCCCCCACCTCTCTTAGCTCCTGGCAAACACTGATTTGCTTTCTATTGCCATAGATTTGATTTGTCCTTTCTAGAATTTCATAAATAGAATTATACACTATGCACTCTTTTATGAGTGCTTACATAATTCATCATCATGGTTTTAAGATTCATCATGTTGTTCTGTGTTTCAGTAGTTCATTCCTTTTTATTATTATATGGATATTTTATAATTTGTTTATTCATTCATCTATTCCCACAGATTGTTTTCTAGTTTCTGGATATTATGAATAAAGCTACTCTGAACATTTTTGCCTATTTTTGTATGGACATATGTTTTTATTTTTCTGAGGCAATTACCTGAGAATTGATTTGCTGGGTATATGATAAATTTGTATTTAACTTTATAAGAACTTTTCCAAAGTGGTTGTGCCATTTTAAATTCCCATTAACAATGTATGACAGCACCAGTTTTTCCAAGTCCCCATTGACACTTGGCATTGTTAATTTTTATAATTTTAGTCATTCTAGTAAGTGTGTAATATGATATCTTACGGTTATTTGTTCTGCATTTCTCTGATGTCTAATGGTACTGACCACCTTTTCATGTGCTTATTGGTCATTTGCATACATTTTAAGTGGCTTATTTTAATCTTTTGTCCATTTAAAATATATTTAGTTTAATACTCTTATTGTGAGTTATAAGAGATCATTATGTCAGCAATACACAATTTGTTACTAATTTAAAACTTCTTTTTTTCTGTTTAATCAGAGTGGACATATCCCTGATTTAATTAAACAATTCTTGTTCTTTTGCTTATATCTAAGTCAAGTGCAATAATTAGCCAAGAGGAAAAATCTGGCACTTCTGTAAGATGCTTCTTGATAATTGTCTTTTACCTTTGCAAAAGACCTGAACCTGTCATAAATATTATATAGTAATATAATCAAGAGAAATACATCAGTCAATGAGTAGTTTACACAAGCCAACTCACCCACGTGGCTTGAATGATTGGATAAATACTCTTATATAGCAAATGGAGAATTTGGTTTTAAAAAACTAGATAGCATATAAATATGTGCAGTTAAATTGGCAAATGATGTAATAATATTGAAGAACATGTAAAAATAAGTATACATAAAGTCTGTGAATAAGAATTATCTCTGTGTCCTCTTAGAGTGGAAACTTTAGTAACTGTGATACTTCAGTCTCATCACCAATGCCTAGATATAGTGGATTTTTTTTTAATTTAAATTTTTAAATTTTTTAAATAAACATATAAAGTATTTTTAGCCCCAGGGGTACAGGTCTGTGAATCTCCAGGTTTACACACTTCCCAGCACTCACCATAGCACATACCCTCCCCAATGTCCATAGCCACATCACCCTCTCCGGACACCCTTCCCTCCAGCAACCCTCAGTTTGTTTTGTGAGATTAAGAGTAATATAGTGGATTTTTGATATTTGTGGTAGTTATGTTGTATAAAGTTGCTGTAAACACTGAATTAGCACACACATTGAACTAGCTATTAGGGGAGACAAGCAAGCAAACAAACAAATTTATGTATCTCACATACTGTATAATATTTAACCCTAAAAATAACTCACCCTACTAGATGCCATTCTCTATTTTACAAAACAGAAGACAAATGTAGAATTGCCCAGTGATTTGCCTGAGGCTGTCCCACTAAACTGGTGCCAGAGCTGGGATTAAAACTCTATTTAGCTGCACCTGTGACCAGGGCTTCCCACATTACTGCACTGCCCTACCATCTCCATTCTTTGGTCATCTCTTTATTAGAGTGAATAAGAAAGGAGACCATTGTTTTTTTGACCTCAGCTGAAAATGAGTGCTTTGGACACTTAAATATTTTTAACTGCTCTGAGCACGTTCATGGATTATCACAAAAGTGATAGGAATTAAAAAAAAATTATTTGACAGAGAAACACAGTGAGAGAGGGAATACAAGCACGGAGAATGGGAGAGGGAGAAGCAGACTCCTCACTGAGTAGAGAGCCCGATGCAATGCAGGGCTCAATCCTGGGACCCTGAGATTGTGACCTGAGCTGAAGGCAGACACCCAATGACTGAGCCACCCAGAGGCCCTGGGAATACTGATTTTTGGGTTCACAATTAGCTTTTGGAAAGTGGGCAAATTCACAGTTATGGAATCTTTGAAAAGTGAGGGTTGAATATATATACCTATATATATATTCACAAATGGGAGCACAAATGCAGAGATTCACATACATACAATTATATGCAGTTTTAGGAGGGTGGAAGTGAGAAAGAACAGGTTATCAGTATGGTACCAGACAATGGTCTCTGAAATTTTTTCACCCTGCCTTAAATTAGATGCCAGGGAGATTTTTTGATCATCTTTTAGATCTGTGGCTTATGTCCTGACTATGTCTAAATGGCTAGTTCACTTTTTGTGGATCAAAATGAGGTGATCCATTGGCTAACAGAGCCACAAAATCTGGATCATATAAATATCTAATTATTTACCTGCTTTTATATGGACTTACATCTCAAATTAAGCAAATGTTGGTAGATTTGATATAATTTAAATCACAAAACATAGGAGAATTTCACTAGCTATCATATCTCTACTTTTTAAAATTTCTTTATTTGAGGTCATTAAAGGTCTGTATAAGATGATTCCAACTATTTCCATAGCTCAGTTTGAGAAATGAGGTAATGACATTTGGCAGAATCATTAAAGCTATACTAACTACATACAACTGCTAACATCCAGAATATTATTCCAGACAACTTGGACATAGGAAGCAATTGGAAGAACTCAATGAATCACAAAATTGGAGCTGGTGAAAATTTCTCAAGGTGGAAAATCATTTAGGTCTAAAATCTATTGTTTTAGATTTTCCCCCTCACCTCATTTAATACTTTTGAAAAGAACATTATTATTAGAACAAGACTTTTTTTTACTAAGTTTTTATTATTTCTAGAATGTGCTGGCTATAATTAGAATGAATGAATGAATGAATGACTTTGTTAGCTTACTATTTTATTTTATTTTTTAAAAAAGATTTTATTTATTAATTTGAGAAGAGAGAGCTTGGGAGACAGAGAAAGAGAAAGCTGCAGCGAGTAGTAGAGGCGGAAGCAGGCTCCCTGCTCAGTAGGGGGTCTGATGTAGGACTCGATCCCAGGACCCTGGTATCATGACCTGAGCCAAAGGCAGACACTTAACTGACTCAACCTCCCAGGCACCCTGGTACTTTGTTACTTTAAAATAAAAACATTGCCATGCCAATGTATAAATCATGGGAGATAGAAATGCTATTTTTAACTTGTAGATTGACTATTTAACAACTTGATTTTATTTAATAAATGTTTATTTAATATTTAAGGAACATTTATAGACATTATAGATATGAAAATTAATAATGTGTTGTCTCTGGCTTCCAGGGATTTACATTCCAGTGAGAGGATTGTAAAAATTGCTCTGTATAGTGTAGCAAGTGCCCTATTGCTGTCACAAGCCAATATACCTGTTATGAGCTATAGTAGCAGCTAAAAGCATGGAAAAGTTTCACAGAGGAGAACTTTAAAAAATTCATGAGACATAGAATGGAAAGATGGTATATATGAAGGGGCGTTTAGACAACGGGAACAACATTTAAAAAACACAAAAGCATAAAATGTGCTGTGTTTGGGATTATGCATTATAATGTAGGGTATGGTACATGGGAGGGGCTTGTGGAAGATAAAATTGGAAAAAAATAAGTTGGGATAAGGTTGAAAGTGGTTTTAACAGCCATATTAAGAAGTATAAATTTAATCTAAGGCAAAAAGACCTCAAAGATCTTTAAATGACAGTGGACCCAGTCATATTTGGTGTTTAGAGTTAACGCTAATGATATTTTAAGGATGGATTCAAAAGAGGAAGGTTGAGAACAAGGAGACCAGTTTGGAGGCTGTTAGATTGTTTAGTAGAAGAGGACGAGGAGCTGACCATGCTTCTTCCTCTCCCACTCTCCCTGCTTGTATTCCCTCTCTTGCTGTCTCTCTCTGTCAAATAAAATCTTCAAAAGAAAAAGTGGGGGGGGGGATATGGAGAAGGAAATGAGTGGGAGAGAATGGAAAGAGAAGAAAAATATGGAGAAAGGAAGGGATGGGAGGGAAAGTGTTTACAGAGAATTGTCAGGAGCAGTTATGATCTATTATGGTAATGAGGAACCAGGGAATGCAATCTTGATAGAATGGACAGGGGAAAAGCCATTTGAGTAAGGGCAAGAAGATGCAGAAGTGTAGTTTCTTTTTCTTTTTCTTTTTTTTTCTTTTTTGTTTTGTTTTGGTTGAGAAAGGACAGTTTTCACTTACTTAAAAAGACAGATTTTGTTGTTATTGTTTTAAGATTGGGTCAAAAAGTGCTCTGAGAGAGGAGGACTAGAATATACAGGGCAAAGACACATCGAGCAGCCCCTCTTGGGCTCTTGTTAGCTATAGATTGGTCCAGGCCATACAGAAGGAATGTCACAGTGTATGAGCAACAGCCTAGAATGGTTTATTTTGCACATAGATTTCTATATTATTTTATCATGATACCATTCTATTGACCTTTATGTCCTGTTTTCTCCTATCTTGTCCTCGCCTAGCCCACTTTCTCACCTATGACTACTCTTCTTGAATTCTGATTACATTAATCTGATTAAAGTGAGCTGAAAGAGAAAAATGAAATTTATTAGGAGAGTACAGAGGTATTTCATTGAACTCAAAGGCAGGCAGGGACTTGATCAGTATACTAAAGCCAAGAGGATCCTTACTAGATTTTGTATTTGCAACATTGTTTTATTTCTTTGCAGAATGGATTCTCTGCTTTGCTGAAGCAAGTGTGATAGGTTGAAGATGCCGACACACAGTATCCAAGTTTCACTTGTATATAGTCTAATTACATGAAAAAAGACTAACTCCTTTCTCTCCGCTAGTTCTGAAAAACCATTTTCAGGACTTTTTGCAGTCTTACCATCTATCAGTCTTCAAACAGTACAGATATTGTTCTTATTATGCATAAAGCTATATGTTTTCATTGGAATAATGAGCTAAAATATAAATTAATTACAACCTGAAAATCTAGGCTTTCCTGTAACTGACACACTTTATTAGTCCATTTGAGCCTAAAGTAACATAGAAATTTCTTTTAAGAATCCCTAGTACCCTGTACTGTGGCCATGCTACCAGGTTCATTACTGATGTATTAGTCTACAATAATTGGTGATGCTTGCTAGGTCTCAACAGGTTGCCTTGAATTGAGACTGAGACCTGAATTTCAGAACTTCCTACAATTCCATTTCTGTCCCCTTTGCCCCCCCATAATTTGGCTCATGTGCAGATAGTTATAGGCATATGGATTTCAGACTCTAATACCTCCCATATACAGTTTCTTTCAACTCATAAAAAGCAAAGAGACTGGGAATAGGAGGAAACTTATGGGACAACTCAAGTTTGAGGAAGGAGGCCCTGTAGTTTCATCAGATCAGGGATACACTACAGGAGGTCACAGACCATTAAGGCAATTATCACAGTTAACTTGTATTTATATAAAATACAAGTAAACAATAGGAAAATATGATGTTTGGGAAACAACTTGGTAATCTCCCTAAAAAATAGGTTGGTAGATATAATTTGCCTTTATGACAGGGGGACTGTCATAGTGCCATGTCAAGCCATATATATATATATATATATATATATATAAAAATATTATCATATATATATAAAATATTATATATATATGAAAATATTATAAAATTAAAAGTCAATATATAAGTCAATAGATATTAATAGCCCATAAAATCACAGAAGAAAGTCAATCCTTAGATATGTTTTTTAGTTCCTTATACATGATATATTTATATTTTATAGATTGAGTTGATCTCCATTTTCCACTTCTACCACCCCTATCCCAACTGGGCGGAGAAAGGATACAAAAGATAAAGTACTTGCCGGGAGATCTGATCTGACTCATCAACAAAATTACAGATACTTTAGTCTGGAAAAGCCTTTTAATATAGCAGAAACTTTTTGTGCTGTCATTCTGGTTTAGTCTTTTTATAAAATGTCTCAATGGATATCTAGTGATGTGACTGATGATGTGTCAGCTTTAGCTTCTTGACCTGCAGAGGCAAGCCTCCTGTCAGGAATGCAGGTAGTTTGGGGAGACCTCCCTTCTGGCAGAAACCCTGGAAGCTGTTGTCCCTTGCCCCCTTTAGGTAAGAAAGACACACCCAATTTCCCAGGAACTGAGTGAAGATGGAAATCTGGCTTTGCAACTATGTTCCACATTGTGCATGCTGTGGGTGAAATTTACCTTTGGCCATTTACAAGGACAATTAAATTTAGAGGAGAAAGTATGTTTCAAGTCTTATGTTTGAAAGTTACATTAACTTAAAAACAGATACTCTTGCATATTTTCCTTGAATTTCAAGAATACAAACAACAGATCAGAACAAATTCAACAAATCAGTGAATGAACATAACATTCATTTACTCATTTATTCAACAAGTATTCAGTGTTTTCTATGTGTTAAACTGTGCTATTTTCCAGGACTATAATACAAACATAGAATGAGGGACCCTGACTTAGAAATGGTTAGGAAACACCATGCAGATGATAGTTAGGAGATACCTTGTAAAGAGAGGGAAGACAGAGATAGAGAAGAACTCTAGACAGAGGACCTAATGAAGAGTCTAAGTTGGGAAGGGCCATAGGGAATGAAAGAACTAAAGACTAGAAATAATTGGAGTAGCAAAAGCAAAAGTGGGGATGTACTAGAAGTGAGGCAAGAGAGATAGGCAGATCGTGCAGTATACTGTTGCTTATTTAAGGATTGTGGTTTCTCAGTTGAAGGACAACTAAGGATTGGAAGGAAGGATTTTAAGTAGTGTATTGTCTGTTTGCACGATAATTGTTTAAAAAGATAAAAATCACAAATTTCATACAAATATAAAATAAAGACATGTCAGGATATTATTTAATTCATTGATTAATGATGTTCCAGCAGGTTCAAAGGAGAATCCAAAAGCCGATATATATACACTCATGGGCTATCAGGAATACTGAAATGCTCTATTATAGTCATCGAGAAGTCAGTATCACACTCATTCAACTTAAAAAGCTTGGCACTCATCAGGGCTCTGTCCTGAGCCATTTTCACTTCTATGTCTACAATCTTGCCTTGGTTGATCTCATTTTCTTTTTTTTTTTTTTTTAAAGATTTTATTTATTTGACAGAGAGAGATCACAAGTAGGCAGAGAGGCAGGCAGAGAGAGAGAGAGAGAGAGAGAGAGGAGGAAGCAGGCTCCCTGCTAAGCAGAGAGCCCGATGTGGGACTCGATCCCAGGACCCTGAGATCATGACCTGAGCCGAAGGCAGCGGCTTAACCCACTGAGCCACCCAGGCGCCCCAGTTGATCTCATTTTCTAACATAACCTTTATGTGCCATCTACCTGCTGAACACTATCAGATTCTCAACTCCTACTTGTTATTTCCACTGACTTGCCTTCTGGGTGGCTCAAAATTAAGGTGTATCAAATAGAACTTATAATCACTCTTTCCCCCTCCACATCCTGGTGGCTCTTCCCCCAGATTTCCCTAATCTAGTCTACCGTACTTCTATATACTTGGTAGATCATTCCATAAAGAGGAAGCCATCTCCAGTGCTCCTCTCTTCCTCTCCTTCATATCAGATCTATCACACATATACATTTCATTCCCTACCCATTCCCACAGTTCTGGTTCACAACACTACTGTCTCTTCAGTGCAGGGCATTCTTCTTCTTTTCTTTTTTAAAAAACTTCTTCTTTGAGATATAATTCACATTAACATTAAATTCACGCAGTTAAAATGTACAATTGAGTGGTTTTTATTGTATTTACATCTTTCAGCAACCATCATGAAAGTCTAAGTTTAGAAAATTTTCATCACTCTAAAAATAAATTCCTAATGCATTAGTAGTCACTCTGCATATCCAACCCTACCTCCTCTTAGCCTCAGGCAACCAATAATCTACTTTCTGTTTTTGTACCTTTGCTTATCCTGGTCATTTCATATAAATAGAACTCTACAATATGCAGTCCTTTGTTACTGACTTCTTTCACTTAGGATAAGGTTTCAAGGTTCATCCATATTGTACCATGTGTCAGTACTTGATTACTTTGTATAGATGAATAATATTCCATTGATTGTATATAACATGTTTTGTTTGTTCACTCATCACTTGATAGACATTTAGGTTATTTCCACTTTTGACTACTTTGAATAATGCTGCTATGAGCATTTGCATACACGTTTTTGTGTGAACATCTGTTTTCATTTCTTTTGGGTATATATCTTGAAGTGGAATTGTTGGGTGATATGGTAACTATTTTTAACTTTTTGAGGAACTGCTGCATTCTATTAAAAAATCAATACACCAGATTTACACTCCTAACAGCGATGAATGAAGCTTCCAATTTCTGTCTTTACCAACACTTGTTAATGTTTGATTTTTAAAAATCGTAACTATTGAAGATGAGTGAAGATGAATTGCAAAGATAAAAACTCATTGTACTTTTGATTTGCATTTTCCTAATGATCAGTGATGTGAACATTTTTTTTTCATGTGCTTATTGGTCATTTGTATATCTTCTTTGGAGAATATATGTTCAATCCTTTGCCCCCCCTTTTTTTCTTTTTATTAACATATAATGTATTATTTGTTTCAGGGGTACAGGTTTGTGAATATTCAGACTTACACAATTCACAACAATCACCATAACACATACCCTCCCCAGTGTCCATTACCGTGCCACCCTATCCCTCCCACGTCCCTCCAACAACCCTCAGTTTGTTTCCTGAGACTCAGAGTCTCTTATGGTTTATCTTCCTCCCTGGTCCTCTCTTGTTTCATTCTTCCCTCCCTTCCTCCCACAATCTCCTGCCCTGCCTCTCAAATTCCTTATATCAGAGAGATCATATGATAACTGTCTTTCTCTGATTGACTTATTTCACTTAGCATAATACCCTCTAGTTCCACCCACATCATTGCAAATGGCAAGGTTTTGTTTTTTTGATGGCTGCAAAGTATTCTATTGTAGATATACACCACATCTTTATCCATTCATCTGTTGATGGACATCTAGGCTCTTTCCATAGTTTGGCTATTGTGGACATTGCTGCTATAAACATTGGGGTACACATGCCCCTTCAGATCACTACATTTGTATCTTTAGGGTAAATACCCAGTAGTGTGATTGCTGGGTCATAGGGTATCTCTATTTCCAACTTTTTGAGGAACCTCCATACTGTTTTGCAGAATGGCTGCACCAGCTTGCATTCCCACCAACAGTGTAAGAGGGTTCCTCTTTCTCTGCAACCTCACTAACTTCTGTCATTTCTTGACTTGTTAATTTTAGCCATTCTGACTGGTGTGAGGTGGTATCTCACTGTTGTTTTGATTTGTATTTCCCTGATGCTAAGTGATGTTGAGCCCTTTTTCATGTGTCTGTTGGCCACTTGGATGTCTTCTTTGCAGAAATGTCTGCTCTTGTCTTCTCTTTGCCCACTTTTTAATTGGATGATTAATGTTTTTATTATTGAGTTGAATATATGTTGTTATAACTACAAGGTTTTTATCAGATATATGATATGCAACTATTTTCTCTCATTCCATGGACTCTTTTCATTTTCTTGATTGTTGTCATTTCCAAGAAAGAAGTTTTAAAATTTTGACATACTCCGTTTTATCTAATTTCCTTTTGTCTCTTATGCTTTTGGTGTTATAGCTAAGAAACCACTGCCTAATCCAAGGTCATGAATTTTTACTCCAAGTTTCATTATAAAAGTTTTCTGTGTTTAGTTCTTTAGGTCAATGATCCATTTTGAGTTAATTTTAGTTTTAATTTAAAGTAGGTATCCAATGTCATTCTTTTGCATGTGGATATTCATTTGTCATGACACTATTTGTTGAAATGTTATTATCTAGGTACCCTTGTCAAAAATCAGGTGACCCCAAATATATGGATTTATTCCAGAACTCTCAATTCTTTTCATTACACTATAAGCCTATCCTTATGTCAGTACCAGACTGTCCTGATTATTGTAGTTTTACAGAAGATTTGAGATTGAAAAGTGTGACTACTTCAAATTTGTTCTTATTTTCAATATTATTATGGCAAATTTGTGTCATTTGTCATTTCCATATGAATTTTAGGACAAGTTTTTCAATTTCTGCAGCAAAGACAGCTAGGATTTTGAAAGGGATTTTGTTAATCTGTAGATGTATTTGGAGAATATTGCTGCCTAATAATATTAGGTTTTCTGAACACATGAGATTTGTTTTCATTTATTTGTATCTTTTTAAATTTCTTTCAACAACATTTTGTATTCTTCAGTGTACAAGTCTTGTTTTCCTAAGTCTTGTATGTTTTTACTAAGTATTTTATTCTTTTTGATGTATTATAAAGTGAAGTTGTTTTCTTAATTTTGGATTGTTCATTGATAGTGTATAGAAATACAGCTGATTTTTATATTGATTGTGTGTGCTGCAAACTTGCTGAACACATTTTTTAGTTTTAGTAGTTTATTTTTGTTTGTGTTTTTGCTTTTGTTAGTGCACATTAGTATTTTATATGTACAGATTATGGCACCTGTGACTAGAGATAGTTTAACTTTTCCCCTTCCAATTCAGATGTGTTTCATTTATTTTTTACTGCTTATGTGTTCCAGCTAAAACATCCAGTACTTTGATGAACAGAAGTGGTGAAAAAGAAATGTTCTTTTCTTGTTTCTGATTTTGGTGGGAAAGAATTCAATCCTTCACCTTTAACTATGAAATTAGTTGTTGTTTTTGTAGCTCTCCTCAATTGGGTTGAAGAATTTCCATTCTCCTCATTTGTTGAGTGTTCTTTATTATGAAAGGTTGGATTTTGTCATTTTTTTCTTTGACTGTTGAGGTGATCATATCCTTTATTTTATTAATATGGTGTGTTATTTTTTTTAAAGATTTTATTTATTTATTTGACAGAGAGAAGTCACAAGTAGATGGAGAGGCAGGCCGAGAGAGAGAGAGGGAAGCAGGCCCCGGCTGAGCAGAGAGCCCGATGCGGGTCTCGATCCCAGGACTCTGAGATCATGACCTGAGCCGAAGGCAGCGGCTTGACCCACTGAGCCACCCAGGCGCCTCTATGGTGTGTTATATTAATAGATGTTTGGATGGGGATGCCTGGGTGGCTCAGTTGGTTGAGTGTCTGACTTTTGGTTTCAGCTCACGTCATAAACTCAGGGTCATGGGATAGAGTCCTGTATTATGGTTAGAGTCTGCTTGTCCCTTTCCCTCCCACCCTACCCCTGCTTGCTCACTGGCAGCTCTACCTAAAATCAATCAGTCAATCAATCAATCAATCTAAAAAAAAAAAGATGTTTGGATGTTAAACCAGCCTTGAATTCCTGAGGTAAATGCCACTTTGTCATGATGTATAATTATTTTTTATATATTGGTACATTAAATTTGCTCGTATTTTGTTGAGTTTTGTATCTATATTAGTAACAAGTATTTGTCTGTATTTTTTTCTTGTGATGTGTTTCTCTGGTTGTGGTATCAGGATAATAGTATTCTCAAAGTGGCCTTCTCTGTCCTCTTCTATTTTTTGGAAGAGTTTGTGAAGAATTGGCATAAGTTTTTCTGTAAATATTTGGTAAAATTTACTGGTGAAGCCATCTGGAAATTTTAATCACTAATTCATAATTTTATTTGATACAGATTTATCCAGACTTGCTATTTGGAGATGGGGGGTCAGATTGGTAGCTTGTGTCTCTCTAGGATTTTTCTCTTTCATTTAAGTTATCTAATTCATTGGTATTCTATTCTTGGTAATGTCCTCATATGAAATTTTAAAAAATTTCCATTAGGTTTGTAGTAATTCCTTCGCTTTCATTCCTGACTTCAGGAATTTGAATCTTTGTCAGTCCAATCTTTGTCAGAATCTTTGCAGTAACATTTTTACTTGCCTCCTGGTCTACTCTTACTGCCTTCTAATTCTTCATTCAACATTCAGAATGATCTTTTAAAAATAAAAATAAGATCATGTACTTTTCTGCTTACAAAGATTAATGGTAAAATAAAAATCTCTTCTCTAGCTTATAAGATCATAGATAATATGGCCCTGGACCTGCATTTGAACTTGTTTTTTGCCATTTCCATTCATTCATTGTGCTTCTGCCATACTGGCTGTTTTTTCTAATCCTAAATATGCTGAATTCTTTCTTCTTGGCCACTGCATTTATTTACTTTTATCTGAAATGCTCTCTTCCTCTTTCTTAAACTGAAAAAATTATATTCATAATTTTGGTGTTGTTTTAACTATCAGTTCACATAGAAACTAACAAATCCAAGTAAATCCTTCTTGTTATTCTATCGCCACACTTTCATCATTTATAATCATAAATTATTTAACATTTGTTTAAAAATTTTCACCCATATTGGACATTAAGCTTTATAAGAGTGTGGCTCATGCTGCTATGTAATTAAAGCCTACCATTACACCCGGCATATAGAAGATATTGAGAAATATCATTGAATAAATGAATAGGGAACATATTTAAACTCAGTGCATAGTTCTGTTGATGACTTTAATATGAAATATGAAATTATGCAGTTATACCATAACACTTTTTTGACCATTGTGGGGTTCATTATTACATGTAGGAGCAAAAGGCTGAGCAAGGAGGCTACCCAGCTTGTAACCTTGACTCATCTCTGCCACTCAGTAGCTGAATAGGCCTGGTCAAGTCACTCTTCTTTAGCTTTCCCTTTGATCAATTAGAAGATAGATGAAGAGTCTTCCTTAATGACTTAAATAACTAAATCTAATGTTTCTGGAGTCTAGATTTTGTGATGGCATGTTTCATAAAGAATTAGAAGAATTCTCTTTTTTGGGTTTGCTCTACTCAATTTTTTTTTTAGTAAAAAACAATCACCTCTGTTATAAAAGTGGGGAAATTGAGGATTTTCAGTTTATTTTCTATGTTAGGGAAATTTCAATGTATAAAAAATATTTCCTATAGTTTTTTAATAGTACAAGACATTTAATTTATCTTATAAAATGATTATTTCTAGGGCTTTAAAAAACAATATAACATGTATTGCTGAAGCAAAAAGATAATTTTTAGAAAACTAAATTATTTTTCAAATCCTTCAACTATTGCTTCCTATTTTCTTTATAATGTAGGTTATAAAATATATACCAATACAAATGTAGAATGTAGAAAGTTTAGGCACTTTGAATTTTTTTTTTTCACAGAAGCTCTATATTTAATAGCTAAAACTTTGAAACAAACTGAATGTTCATGAACTTTTTTAAAAAAATTTTTTATTTTTCATAAACATATATTTTTATCCCCAGGGGTACAGGTCTGTGAATCGCCAGGTAGGCACTTTGAAATTTTATATTTATGTACTTTTCTATGAAATGTTGCTGTTGGAAAAAGTCCTTCCCATATTCTACTAGTCAAATGACTGACCATAATATTATCTCAGAACACATACACATACACTCACACAGTGCTCTTACTTTTTTTTATTTGTCACTTTCAGACACTTTATTTTTATTTTTATTTTTTTAAATTAAATTTATTTATTTTCAGCATAGCAGTATTCATTATTTTTTCACCACACCCAGTGCTCCATGCAATCTGTGCCCTCTATAATACCCACCACCTGGTACCCCAACCTCCCACCCCCCCACCACTTCAAACCCCTCAGATTGTTTTTCAGAGTCCATAGTCTTTCATGATTCACCTCCCCTTCCAATTTCCCCCAACTCCCTTCTCCTCTCTAACTCCCCAGGTCCTCCATGCTATTTGTTATGCTCCACAAATAAGTGAAACCATATGATAATTGACTCTCTCTGCTTGACTTATTTCACTCAGCATAATCTCTTCCAGTCCCATTCATGTTGCTACAAAAGTTGGGTATTCATCCTTTCTGATGGAGGCATAATACTCCATAGTGTATATGGACCACATTTTTCTTATCCATTCATCCGTTGAAGGGCATCTTGGTTCTTTCCATAGTTTGGTGACCTTGGCCATTGCTACTATAAACATTGGCGTACAGATGGCCCTTCTTTTCACTACATCTGTGTCTTTGGGGTAAATACCCAGGAGTGCAATTGCAGGGTCATAGGGAAGTTCTATTTTTAATTTCTTGAGGAATCTCCACACTGTTCTCCAAAGAGGCTGTACCAACTTGCCTTCCCACCAACAGTGTAAGAGGGTTCCCCTTTCTCCACATCCCCTCCAACACATGTTGTTTCCCGTCTTGCTAATTTTGGCCATTCTAACTGGTGTAAGGTGATATCTCAATGCAGTTTTAATTTGAATCTCCCTGAGGGCTAGTGATGATGAACATTTTTTCATGTGTCTGATAGGCATTTGTATGTCTTCATTGGAGAAGTGTCTGTTCATATCTTCTGCCCATTTTTTGATAGGATTGCCTGTTTTGTGTGTGTTGAGTTTGAGGAGTTCATTATAGATCCTGGATATTAACCTTTTGTCTGTACTGTCATTTGCAAATATCTTCTCCCATTCCGTGGGTTGCCTCTTTGTTTTCTTGACTGTTCCCTTTTTGAAGAAGACACAAAAAGATGGAAGACCATTCCATGCTTTTGGATCGGACGAATAAACATTGTTAAAATGTCTATACTGCCTAGAGCAATCTATACTTTTAATGCCATTCCGATCAAAATTCCACCAGTATTCTTCAAAGAGCTGGAGCAAATAATCCATAAATTTGTATGGAATCAGAAGAGACCCTGAATTGCTAAGGAAATGTTGAAAAACAAAAATAAAACTGGGGGCATCACGTTACCTGATTTCAAGCTTTATTACAAAGCTGTGATACCAAGACAGCATGGTACTAGCATAAAAACAGACACATAGACCAGTGGAACAGAGTAGAGAGTTCAGATATGGACCCTCAACTCTATGGTCAAATAATCTTCAACAATACAGGAAAAAATATACAGTGGAAAAAAGACAGTCTCTTCAATAAATGGTGCTGGGAAAACTGGGCAGCTATATGTAGAAGAATGAAATTCGACCATTCTCTTACACCATACATAAAGATAAACTCAAAATGGATAAAAGACCTCAACGTGAGACAGGAATCCATCAGAAACCTAGAGGAGAACATAGGCAGTAATCTCTGCGATATCAGCCACAGCAACTTCTTTCAAGATATGTCTCCAAAGGCAAAGGAAACAAAAGAAAAAATAAACTTTTGGGACTTCATCAAAATCAAAAGCTTCTGCACAGCAAAGGAAACAGTCAAGAAAACAAAGAGGCAACCCACGGAATGGGAGAAGATATTTGCAAATGACAGTACAGACAAAAGGTTAATATCCAGGATCTATAATGAACTCCTCAAACTCAACACACACAAAACAGGCAATCCTATCAAAAAATGGGCAGAAGATATGAACAGACACTTCTCCAATGAAGACATACAAATGCCTATCAGACACATGAAAAAATGTTCATCATCACTAGCCCTCAGGGGGATTCAAATTAAAATTGCATTGAGATATCACCTTACACCAGTTAGAATGGCCAAAGTTAACAAGACAGGAAACAACATGTATTGGAGGGGATGTGGAGAAAGGGGAACCCTCTTACACTGTTGGTGGGAAGGCAAGTTGATGCAGCCTCTTTGGAGAACAGTGTGGAGATTCCTCAAGAAATTAAAAATAGAACTTCCCTAGGACCCTGCAAGTGCTCTTACTTTTTGATGCTTAAATGAAGAAATTGAGTTGACACATAATGTAGTCTGATAGAACAATTTCTTATATTTTGCATTTACAAATAATGGCTTTCTGCTGAAGTCAATTCTTTCAGTGCTTAGTTGCCTACAATGTTATTCTCTCATCGATGAGGTTTAAGTCTATTGTCTTTGATTGGGAAGTGCCCGATAGGGACAGGCAAATGGAAGCTATGTTTACATTCAAAATAATTACTGTTAACCAGTCTACTTCCCCCCCAGAAAATATAGTTATGAGACTAGACTCTGATGATTCTAGAACATACTTGAAGAAGTATCTTTAAGGAAGCCTGAATATGTTATATACAAACATGAGAGGCATATTTAAAAAGTCTTAGTCTTTCAAGGTGCCTGTGTGCCTCAGTTGGTTAAGCATCTGACTCTTGATTTTGGCTCAGGTCATGATATCAGGGTCAAGAGTTTGAGCCTCCATTGGAATGTGTGCTTAGCGTGCAGCCTGCATAAGATTCTCTCTCTCCCTCTTCCTATGCCTCTCCCCATTCCTATCTTAAAGAGAGCAAGAGAGAGGGAGAGGGAGAGAGAGTAACTCCTAGTTTTTCCTACCTATCTGTAAGAGATCAAATAAGTCATTATTTTCTTTTGGTTCAGTTCTCTTCCTAAAAATGGAATCCATTAGATTTTCACTTGTTTTCAAATTACATGTGGAAACACTCAAAGCAGAGAATCTTGTCTTTGTTTTTTTTTATTCCTAGGTACTTGTAATTCTATGGTAAAATGTATTAACCTGCATTTCCTTCTCTTCCCCTAGGAAAATATATAGCTTTCTAAATTTCATTGAAGATATTTCAAGTCTCCTTATGTTGCATTTTAAAAGCTTTTTAAAACATTTTAGAGTATATACTCTTGAATCTTTATAATACACTGCAAGGTAAGTATTCATAGTCTTATTTTGCTGTGAAAAATGAAAGATTAGTGAGATTAAGGGATTTCACCCAAGGCCAAAGCCATAAAAATTAAGATTTAAACATAGATTTGTGTTCAAAGCTTCTTTTCAGAGGTTCTTTTTTCTTCTCTTTATGGACTTGGTGATTCAGAAAGGCAAGAATTTGATTAGCAGGTGATAAATTCTAAGAAGGAATCTATTAATATGCTTTATTTGTGAAAAGAATGGTAAACCTGCTGTGCTTGGTTCTCAGAGTACTTTGAGCAATTTACTTTTGTCATAAATTATGGATGATTTTTAGGTCATTTGGCAGAATATGTAGACCTTATCTCTTCTTCTCTTGGAAGATTTCTTGAAAGCATAGAAAAATTATTGCATTTATTTTTTCTGTAATTGATTATTAATCAAAAGCCCCAAAGAAGCAGGGCTAGAATTAATTTCACTTACTTGTAGATGCTTTTAGGTATTAGTGCCAATAAAAGGCAATGAGGTGGACCTTTGTCACTTGTAGTCTATGCAGCATCTAATGTATTTTCTACTTGGGAGAGGCTCCTCTTTTTGAGTAGGATGAAGATGATCTGTCCTAGAAAAGCTGAAAACACTAGATACACAACTTTATTCTGTAGCTCCACCATCGCACATATCTATGAAAAACTCTGAGGAGATAGCAAGGGAGAAGTGTTAGTGAACTCTTTTTCTTTCTTGAACTTGACATTAGAAGTGCTTATAATGTCCAATTTTTAATATAGACTATGCTTTTAAAAATTAAAAAAAAATTTAATTAACATATAATGTATTATTAGCCCCAGGGGTACAGGTCTGTGAATCGCCAGGTTTACACACTTCATAGCACTCACCATAGTACATACCCTCCCCAGTGTCCATAGCCCCACCACCCTCTCCCTACCCCCCCCACCGCAACCCTCAGTTTGTTTTGTGAGATTAAGAGTCTCTTATGGTTTGTCTCCCTCCCAATCCCATCTTGTTTCATTTTTACCTTTCCTACCCCCAAACCCCCCACATTGCATCACACCTTCCTCATAGCAAGGAAATCATATGATAGTTGTCTTTCTCAGATTGACTTATTTTTGCTAAGCATAATGTCCTCTCGTTCCATCCATGAATATAGACTGTGCTTTAATGCTGGTGGCATTAACAACTGGAATGAAACCGTGTTCCTGGATGAGTAGATAGAGCAATGAAATTGTAGTATCTAGTGCTTGAATGTGAAGGTAAAATCTTTCTCATTATTAAAGGCCCTGGGCATATTATTTGTTTCTTTTTTTTTTTAAAGATTTTATTTATTTATTTGACAGAGAGAGATCACAAGTAGGCAGAGAGGCAGGCAGAGAGAGAGAGGTGGAAGCAGGCTCCCCGCTGAACAGAGAGCCCGATGTGGGACTCGATCCCAGGACCCTGAGATCATGACCTGAGCCGAAGGCAGCAGCTTAACCCACTGAGCCACCCAGTGGGTGTTTCTTTTAATAGAAGTTATTTGTAATACAAAAGCAAAGGATTATTCTCTAGACCAATTATAGGCTAATTATCTAGAAGAATTTGTACATATTAATTAAAACACCAACAACCTAAAAGAAAAATTGTCAAAGACCATATATAGGAAACACAACGGGCAAAGAAACCTATTAAAATTATGACAATAATGTGATTATCTTTCACATCCTCCAGAATGGTAAATATTATATAATGTCCGGCACCTCCAGTATTGGCGAGGATGTGGGAAAGGGACCTCAGTTAAGCATTATGAATAAAAGTGTAAATCAGCATAATACAATTGGAGAGCCATTAATCAATATCTAATAAAATTGAAGATGCATACACCTTACATTCAGCAAGTGTATCTGCCCTAGATGTATCTACACTAAACAACTCTCATATATTAATGAAATAGACATGCAAAAAATATTCATTGTAAGTGCTTTAGTAATAACAAAAAAACGGGAAATGATCTGATTACCCATCAATCTAAGGACTAATAAATAAACTGGTTTGTTATTACAATGAACATGTCACAAAAAAATGAAATAAATGAACAAGACCTACATGCAGCCAACATGTATAATTACTCAACATATTGTTTTTTTAAGTATATAACAAAAAACAATATAATTCTTATATATAAAAAAAAACCAAGACATTAATAAGCATTGTTAGTAGACAAACATGTATAGACTCAATATATAAAAGCATACCAACTTCAGAAGAGTGGCTACTTTTGGGGAACAAAGGAGGAAAATCATGGGATTTTTTCTTTAAAATCAAAATAGAAGAAATGAAGAAAGGTGAAAAATGTTACTAGGTGCTTCACTTGACTGGGGGCTCATAGATGTTTATTATGTTACTCTTATGTTTAAAATATCTCAAAATTCAGGATGCCTGGGTGGCTCAGTTGGTTGAGCAGCTTCCTTCAGCTTGGGTTATGATCCTGGGGTCCTGGAATCAAGTCCCGCGTGGGGCTCCTTGCACCGTGGGGAGCCTGCTTCTCCCTCTGCCTCTGACTGCCACTCTGCCTGCCTGTACTGGCACATAAATAAACAAAATCTTAAAAAAAATAAAATATCTCAAAATTGGAAATTAAAGAATAATCTGCTTTAAGTACTTTAAAATGACACAGAGGTTTTACCTTATTATTAATGTACCTCTAAAGACTATTAGTAGAAAGCAACTTATTCTGAGGGCTTTGCTTTTATCTATTCTCTGCTTGAGAATTTTATTAAACATATGGTAATTTTAAAATATAAATATTTATATTTATTATGTATAAAATAAATGTGTAGATACACGTTACAAATGTGTATGTATATATGCATATTTGTATACACATATATACATATTTGCTGTTTGTTTGTTTTAGGTTTTTTTTTTTTTAAAGATTTTTTTTTTATTTATCTGACAGAGATCACAAGTAGGCAGAGAGGCAAGCAGAGAGAGAGGAGGAAGCAGGCTCCCTGCAGAGCAGAGAGCCCGATGTGGGCCTCGATCCCAGGACCCTGGGATCATGACCTGAGCCGAAGGCAGAGGCTTAACCCACTGAGCCACCCAGGTGCCCCTGTTTGTTTTAGGTTTTATTTAAATTCCAGTTAGTTGGGGCACCCGGATGACTCAGTCAGTTAAGCGTCTGACTCCTGATTAGAGCTCAGGTCATGATCTCAGGATCCTGGGATTGAGCCCCTGTGGGGCTCTGGGCTCAGTGGGGAGTCTGCTTCAGGATTCTCTCTCTCCTTTTGACTCTTCCCTGGCTTGCTCTCTTTCTCTCTCTCTCACTCTCAAATAAATAAATAATAAATCTTTAAAAAAAATTCCAGTTAGTTAACTTACAGTTATATTAGTAACTAGTTAACCTATACTAATTAGTATAGGTTATCTTAGTAATTAGTTAACCTACACTAATATTAGTTTCAGGTGTACAATGTACTGATTCAGCACTTCCATACATTAGCTGGTGCTCATCACAGTGCACTCCTTAATCCTTGTCACCTATTTAACCCATCCCCTCACCCACTTTCCTTCTTGTAACCATTAGTTTATTCTCTAAAGTTAGGAGTTTCTTTTGGTTTGCCTCTCTCTTTCTCTTTTTTCCTCCTTTGCTCATTTGATGTGTTTCTTAAATTCCATATATGAGTGAAATTGTATGGTATTTCTCTGACTTGTTTTGCTTAGCATCATACTCTCCAAAGTTGTCCGTGTCATTGTAAATGTCAAGATTTCATTCTTTTTTTATTTTTTTTGGTTGACTAATATTCCATTGGTATATATGCCACATTTTTAAAATCCAGTCCTCAGTTGGTGGACACTTGAACTGCTTCCATAATTTGGCTATTTATAGATAATGCTGTGTAAACCCTGGAATGCTGGTATAGCTTTGAATTAGTATTTTTATATTCTTTGTGTAAATACCTAGTAGTGTAATCGTTGGATCATAGGGTATCTCTATTTTTAACTTTTTGAGGATTCTCCATACCGTTTTCCAGAATGGCTACACAAGTTTGCATTACCCCCAACAGTGTAAGATGGCTCCTTTTTCTCCATATCCTTGCCAACACCTGTTGTTTCTCGTGTTGTTGATTTCAGTCATTCTGACACAGGTGAGGTGACATCTCATTATAGTTTTTTTTTTTTTTAAGATTTATTTATTTATTTTAGAGAAAGAGAGAGAGAGAGAGAGAGAGTGAGCACACGAGTGTGAGGAGGGGCAGAGGGAGAGAGAATCTTCAACCAGACTTCTTGCTGAGTGCAGAGCCAGACACAATTTGGGGCTCTGTCTCACACCCATGAGATTGATCTGAGCCTAAACCAAGAGTTGGTGTTCAATTGAGGTGCCCGTCATTGTAGTTTTGGTTTGTATTTCCCTGATGATGAGTGATGTTGAGCATCTTTTCATGTGTTTGTTTTGATCTCCCTATCTTCTTTGGGAAAATGTCTATTCATGTCTTCTGTCCATTTTTGATTGGATTATTCATTTTTTGGGTGTTGAGTTTTATAAATTCTTTATATATTTTGTATACTAATGGTTTATTAGGTATGTCATTTGCAAATATCCTCTTTCATTTGGTAGGTTGCCTTTTAGTTTTGCTGGTTGTTTCCCTTGCTATGTAGAAGCTTTTTATTTTGATGTAGACCCACTAGTTTATTTTTGCTTTTGTTTCCCTTACCTCAGAAGACAGATCTAGAGGGAAGTTTCTATGCCTGATGTCAAAGAGGTTATGCCTCTGTTTTTCTCTAGCGTTTTTATGGCTTTGGGTCTCAAATTTAGGTCTTCAATCCTTTTTGAATTTGTTTTAGATAGCGAACAGAATAGATAGTTTGGGATAAGAGATGTGATTTGAATCTGGTTAGTTGATCTCTTTGAGGCTTAGCTCTCTATATTTTTTTTCCAAACTTCTCTCCCACCTAACTTCAGAAAAGATACAGTCATAAACTCAATATGTTGCTTAACTCATTGGAGATGCATTATTCTTGTGTATAAATTTGAATACTGTTAATCTATCTGGAGGTTTGTAAGCATTAAAGAACATCATGTATCAACATTTTAAACTCTAAAAGTCTATATTAAAAACAGATATTAGCATTTTTAAAAATTTATGTTTCAATGCTCTTGGACTGAAAATCAAGAAATTCATACACATTTCTGTATTTATTTATTGCATGCCTAGTGCACAGAGTACAAAATTCACTGGTGTCATGATATGAAATTAAAAAAAAAGAAAGAAACTACTCAATACATTTGTCTGGAGAAAGCCAGGATTCCAATTCAAGAATGGGAATTGGCTTATATGACTTTTTTTTTTTTTCCTAGAAGGAAGCTGTGGACTACTTAATGGGAATATAAGCCTCAGATCCTTCTTTTGTAACATAAATTCCAAAAATGTAATGATTTCCTAGCAGACTTCAGGAGGAAGAAAAATAAATTTTCTTTGAACTACCTGAGACCTAGTACAGTATTCCTTTTAGTGTGGATGTTTTGGTGACAAATTGCCTTAGTTTATTTTATTATAGAAAATATCTGTAGTTTTTTTTTTTAATTTTTAGAGGATATTTCAGCTGGATAATAAATTCTAGATTAGCAGTTTTTCTCTTCTTTCAGCATTTTAAAGATGCCCTCTCATTGTCTTCTAGATTTTATAGTGTCATTGAAAGGTTAGCTGTTGGTCTTGCTGTTGCTCTCCCAGAGGTAGTGTGTCTTTTTTAACTCTGGTTGCTTTTAAGTTGTTTTTGTGTGTTGGGGTTTCAGCAGTTTGATTATCATGAGCCTTGGTGTTTTTTGTTTGTTTGTCTCTTCTTCATTTATCTTGCTGTAGGCTTGATCAATTTCTTGAATTTATGTGTGGCTGTCTTTTATTAGTTTTAGAAAAGCCTTGGCCATTATATATTATATTATATTATATTATATTATATTATATTACTTCCCCTAAATTTCTTTCATTCCTCTTCTTTTGGAGTTTAATTTATGTGTATGTTATAGCTTTTGACTGTGTCTTATGTGTTTCTTATTTCCTGTGTTTTTGTTTTGTTTTGGCTTCTAACTACCATTGACCATAGGGGATTTTACCTTATTTCCAGTTTAGAATACCAGGCTTTTACCCTACTCTTTTACGAAAAAACAATATTTCTTGGGAGAACACAAGTCATGATTTCAGAGTTACTCTAGTTTTTAAAACATCATTTATAGCCAATATAAATTTCAAGGGCTTCGTTGACTCCCTTTCCTTAATAGAATGAGAATGCCTCTACTTAATTCAAGCTGAATCCTCAGCATGCTCTTAAAAATCAGCAATTCTTTTCAGCAACAAAAACATCTGAAGATCATCATCTCAATTATCAAGCACTAGACTTTCAGACTTTTTAGTCCTCTTTGTTTTCATGGTTCTATAGTGCATTTAATAATGTAATTCTTGTTCTATCCATTTTTTCTCTGTCTGCTGCAGTGAAAATGTTGACCTGCTGCCAACATAGAACAATATTCTACTCCAAAGTGGAAATCCTAAAGCATAATTTTGGATTGTGTTTCTAGAAGTCCATACTCAAGTCAGGTTCTCTATAGCCTTCTCAATGTTCTTTGAAGCCTCAGAAAACCTTTTAATAGCTTTTCTTCCCCACCTTCCCCTTCTCCCCCTTTCAGGGGGAATCTACTTCTGTTGCTTGTGACAAAGAAAGTTGCCTATTACAATAAAGGTTGAGGATGGGAAAAGAAAGTGGTGAGAAAATCACTGGTATAAGATGACTGAGGTTGGGATTAGGAGGTTGTGGGCATTTCTGTATTGGAAGCAAAGTGAAGTTCTGTTATTGTTAGCATCACATATGAGTCTAACTTTAAATAGACTGAGTGGGAGCAACCACATCTCTAGACATACTGCTTTAGGGTATGCAGTGACCGGGTAGGCCAGAGTACATCTTAGCAGGTACAGTGAGAACAGGGGTCTCTGCTCTGACCAAATGGGTTGAGTCATGCAGTCAGTGCAAATCATGAGGACGAGACATTTCCTACCCTCTGTCAGAAATTTAAGTTTTTCTTGTACCTGGAGACCATGTTGCAGAGAAGGAGTTAGAAGGAAAGTACAAATCTAGAAATAAGTAATTATTCTAAATAAGCTATTTTCAAATAAAGCCACTAGGATGCATTTAGTCGGCAAAGTTGGAAAGTCAGCTTGAGAGCCAGGATGAGGTAAGTAATTTAAAATACAGAAAATCATATTTTCTACATGTCTGAGTGTATAGACTGTAGATTTCAACCTCTTGGCAGTACATGGTGAGACATAGTCTAATGTTGATGCAGGAGATATTTTCTCTGTTCCTTTAGCTGTGCTAGACAAGAACTAATAAATTCAGTAAAAGTTATATATTTTTGATAACTTACTAACCATAGATTTTACTAACAAAAACTTTTTTTTTTTTTACCAAGTTGGATTTTATCTGAAAAGGTAATACAAAGGTATTTGTTTACTGTGAAATGAATACTTACAGAAAACATTGCAAATCCTATCCTTTAGTATTAATTTCCATATAAGGAATGCATGAACTCTAAGAATAATTGTAGTTTTCATAATTATTGCTTTCTGTCATTTACAAAAACAAATTTGGAATTTTGCCTTCCCCACCTCCAAAAAAACTGATGAAAATGAGAGTAGATAATCTTTCATTGATTTATATTTTTCAATCCTTCATTGGGTTAAAAAAAAAAGATGAGAGAAAGCTATATCACCTCCCTGTTTATCTAAGAAGTTATCAATTAAATAGACAGTCTAAATGAAAATATCAAAGCTCTTTTGTTTGAGCTCTTCCAGATAATTAGGGAAACAGTTTATATTAGTGAATTCAGGCTTATTGTAAATGTAACCAGTTTATTAAACAACCTGGACTTAGTGGTGTACAACTAGAAAATAACTGTCTCCCACCCTTTAGTTGCCCCCCCACCTTCAAATATGTTAGATCACATTTCCCTTCCCACCCATGATGACAGCTCAGAAATATCTTATAATCTTTTATTAACTTTTAGCCCCGAGGATTTTCTTAATTTCAAATAATATACCAAGAATGTATCATTATACTAATTAACATACTAAATATATATCCAGCCCAGACTACATTAAAGTTTTAATCTCATACTCATTTCAAAGATTCTGCCCCTTTTCACACCGCTCCAACTTCCACTCTTGCACAGCCAGATCTGGGGCCCAAGTGTTAGTAGTAATCGTCTCTTCCTACCTCTCTTCTTACCATTCCATTTTCTCATTCCTCCAGAGTCTAGGCAAAGAGAATGGGAATGAGAGGGAAAGGGATAACACCTTTTGCTTAGCTAGGGCTCTTCCTCCTTTGGCTCACACTGGCTGAACATGAAGCCTTTGTTTTTGGTAGGAATCCAAATGCTTTCTCTTCAGTGTGATGTATTACTAGGTTTTTCTTAGACACTCCCCTTTTAACACTGACCTCCATACTAATGCATTCTCTGATGTAGGCAGTGCAGTTTATGGCTATCTTACTGTAATACCCTTTCAGAACCAGCCCTGTTGGGTACCTCTTCAGTCATTTACAGTGGAATTTCCTGCTTATCATCTACCTTTCTTGGACAAGGTTTCTCAAGACACTTGAACTACTTTTGGAGGTGTCTCCTGCCTTTTAACTTTGAGAATGAGGGGAATATTTAGAAACTAGGGAGGTACTTTGGCATGAAAGGAACTCTTAAAGTAGGTTTAAAATAGGAGTGATTAAGATTCCACATTGATTCCTCAGGAACTGAGAAACAAGCCCATTTTAGTGTTTCTACATAATTTTCAGTTCTAAGATTTTAAGATTTCAGCAATTCTGTATCTGTAGTTTTAAAACTTGTTTATTCCTTACAAAGAATTATTGAATCACTATATTGTACAGCTGAAACTGATATAACACTGTATATTAACTATACTAGAATTAAAGATAAAAATTTAAAAAAAGAGCACATGCCAAGGAGAAAGTTTTTAAAGATTATTCAGTATTTCATGGCTTGTATTAGTAATAGTAGAAGAAACCCTGCATATGCTCATAAATTAGGAATGCTTCAAGAAATACAGCCATTCATTAGATGGAATATTATGTGGCAATTAATGGGACAGATGTATATTTAATTCTTTGAAATGGATCTCTGGAACCTAATAAATAATTTTTTAAAAAACAAGTAGAAGAGCTTTATAGTGTAAATTTAATCTGTCTTTTGATCTGTTAAAAAAAAACCAAACCTTATACATTCTTAAGGGAGTGGAGGGGAAAATGCGATATTGGCCTAAAATCTAAAAGAATAGCAGGTAGTCTGCATTTTGGGGGAAGAGTGAGAAGTATATTTCTTTAAATTTTAACTCAATAATTTTTAAAAAGATTTTTTAAAAATTTATTTATTTGACAGAGAGAGATCACAAGTAGGCAGAGAGGCAAGCAGAGAGAGAGGAGGAAGCAGGCTCCCTGCTGAGCAGAGAGGCTCGATCCCAGGACCCTGAGATAAGGATCTGAACCAAAGGTAGAGAGGCTGAACCCCCTTAGCCACCCAGGCTCCCCTTAACTCAATAAACTTTCGATATGTGTACATGAATTTAAAATATTTCTTCTTAATGAGCTCACTTTTTGTTTCTTTATTCACCTGTAGTAGACCTTGAAAATTATAAATAATAGATGACATGTGGGTTTAAATGAAGTTAAATTTATCTGACAGAGGGTTTCACCTCAGTCACTATTGTTTCCTTTGGACAATATTTACTTTTTACCATTCCATGTTTGTTGCCACAGAGCACTTTTGCACATTTTCCCCAGAAAATTATGCTCTATAGAATAAGCCTGAAAGAAGAGAATCTACTATACCCAGCTTTGAAGTAGACTCCATGCATAAAACTTTCCTGTGATAAAGCCAGATACAAATGCAGAGTGATTAAATAACAGAAATGAAAAACACAGAATTTGACCACGTGTATGGTGTTTCTTCTTCCCTGTGGGAATTTGTTTAAGCAGTTGATAACTTTTTTGGAAAGAAAACCTTCCACAGTATGAAATGCATTTATCATTCATGTGTCATGGTGCATGTTCACTTGGACAACAAATTCCTTTGAGAAATTCAGACTCTCTAGAACAAAATAAATGATTCAGAAATGAAAATAAATATACCAAAGGTTGTCTTTACTTTTAAAAAAATTGTGTGCTTAATTTTACTGGTCTTGGAAGAGAGAGTGTGTGTGTATCTTATATATGCATATATATATTATATATACTATGATTCATATGATTATATACATATATACATAGTATATAGATAGATATATTAATTATTCAGTACTTTTGTACTTGAACATTTTTGTTTCTAATAAACTAGAAGGACATTTCAATATCTATAAAAATAGTAATTTACAATATTCTATAGCCTGATTTCTTTCAACTTGAATATAATATCTCTTTAACACCTACTGCAATGCTATAATGAAAATCATATTAAATATAATTCAAATTCTTGAATGCTTTCTGTGTGCTAGTAGATTGTTCATAGCAATTTACATGTATTTAATAATATAACCTTGACAATAGCTATGAAGTAGATACTAATATTATTTCTGGGTTTTTTGGCTAAGGGAAATGAGGAATGGAGAAAATTTCTCAGGGTTACTGAAAGAGCTAGTATGTGACTACACTTGGATTGGAACCAGGCTGCATGTCTTCCAATTGTATGTCTTTAAGTTCTGTATTACACTTAAGTTGTAAAATGAGAAGTGGATAGCAAAAACATTCTGATCAGTGAGAGTAACATTCGCTAGGCTTATATTAGGTCTTTTGCTTTAAAGCCACTTGTTTTCATTGGAATTGACATTTTATTTTGATTGCTTATTGTTATAGAAACTTTGAGACAAGCACACAAAATAAAACAAACTAGAGGAGAACAGTTAGAGCAAGAATTGACAAAGTTTTCTCAGGGACTGCTAACACCACTTATTAAAAATCTTGAACCATGGAGATTCTGATTGGCAGGTTTGGGATGTGATATAGATATATATCTGTATTTTAAATCTCCCCTGGATGTTTGGGTGTGATTGAGATCATAGGATTCCAATTTAAATTTTCTTGAGTTGTTACATGGTGATTATTTCAGTTTCTAAATTTTGTTATTACTTACACTGTAATCCAAAGTTTTAAATTTTAACTTATTAAAAATAGATTTGTTTTTTAAAAATTTAATTAAGTTGATTAATTTTGAGCATTTTCTATGAAGGGACCAATGTAGTGTTGCCCTGTAGAGAACAATGGCTTAATGGAAGTATATGGTTTTATTTCTTCCATTCAAAGCTGCCTTTATTTTCTTTTCATTCTTATGTTTCTGAAACTACATACCAATTATGTGTATGGGTTATGTGTAAAGCATATTGTTTTACCTTTCAATATTATTAAATAGGTAGTAATTTTGACTTGGGGAAACAGACTGCTCCTATCTCCTTGTATTGTGCACTTTCTCCCAAGAAATGTAGAAACTGCACAATATTTGTGTTAGGAGGCAGAGATATGAGAGCTGGATTTGAGATGGCAATGGAGTGGTTCAGGAGGCTGCATCTTTGGGGCAGGAATGAAATCCAGTCCAGATAGATTACCAAGTCATCACTCCAAATGGATAGTCTAAGGGGGAATAGAAACAGAAAAATTAGACTGAGATAAGAGAATATCAAGTGCAGAGAGGAAACCTGGAAATAAGATAATTTTCTGAGTAGCTAAGGATTGTTAAAGTTGCATTTTATCATGTACCCACAAACTTAGCTCTGGATGAAAAGAAAGTCCTGATATATTTCAAAACTCCATGGCTGGAGGGTTGTCTTTGTAAAGATGGAGGAGATGAATTGTAATGAATTGTATTGATAAGGATTACTAACCTTTTTATTTGTTTCATATAGAAACCAGCCAATCACTGTTAAAAGTATAATTGAACAGACTAGTACTCATTGATTTATTTATATATACTCATAAATTGCTTTCATTCCTTGGTAATAGAAGAGTCAGAGGTAAATGGTAGTAGCAAGTGAATTCTGAGCCAAAGGGGGAAAAAAATGTTTTTTGAAAACAGAAAATATTTCATTTTAAATGATTACAATTTCAGTAACAAAATAAAGATAAACAGATATAACACCAACCGTAAGATTTAATTCACACATATACATACACACACACATACACTTGTGTTCATCTATGGAGGAAATATATCCTTTATGTTGAAATTATGTATTTCTTTGAAATATAGTTAAAAGTGAGAAAGAAAAATTTAAACATTTTCTTTCACTTTTTAAAAATTAATTTTTAAAATTAACATATAATGTATTATTTGCCCCAGGGGTACAGGTCTGTGAATCGTCAGGCTTACATACTTCACAGCACTCACCATAGCACATACCCTCCCCAATGTCCATTACCTAACCACCCTCTCCCTACCACCTTCTCCCCAGAAACCCTCAGTTTGTTTTGTGAGATGAAAAGTCTCTTATGGTTTTTCTCCCTCCTGATCCCATCTTGTTTCATTTATTCCTTCCTACCCCATAAACCCCAACTTTGCCTCTCAACTTCCTCATATCAGGGAGATCATATGATAATTGTCTTTCTCTGATTGACTTTTTTTGCTCAGCATAATACCCTCTAGTTCCACCCACATCATTGCAAATGGCAAGATTTCATTTCTTTTGATGGCTGCATAGTATTCCATTGTGTATATATACCACATCTTCTTGATCCATTAATCTGTTGATGGACATCTAGGTTCTTTATGTAGTTTGGCTATTGTGGATATTGCTGCTATATAAACATTCAGGTGCACATGCCCCTTTGGATCACTACATTTGTATCTTTAGGGTAAATACCCAGTAGTGCGATTGCTGGGTCGTAGGGTAGCTCTATTTTTGAGTAACCTCCATGCTGTTTTCCAGAGTGGCTGCACCAGCTTGCATTTCCACCAACAGTGTAAGAGGGTTCCCCTTTTTCTGCATCCTTGCCAGCATGTGGTATTTCCTGACTTGTTAATTTAAGCCATTCTGACTGGTGTGAGGTGGTATCTCATTGTGGTTTTGATTTGTATTTCCCTGATGCCGAGTGATGGGGAGCACTTTTTCATGTGTCTGTTGGCCATCTGGATGTCTTCTTTGCAGAAATGTCTGTTCATGTCCTCTGCCCATTTCTTGATTGGATTATTTGTTCTTTGGGTGTTGAGTTTGCTAAGCGCTTTATAGATTTTGGACACTAGCCCTTTATCTTATATGTCATTTGCAAATATCTTCTCCCATTCTGTCAGTTGTCTTTTGATTTTGTTAACTGTTTCCTTCACTGTGCAAAAGCTTTTGATCTTGATAAAATACCAAGAGTTCATTTTTACCCTTGCTTCCCTTGCTCTTGGTGATGTTTCTAGGAAGAAGTTGCTGAGGCTGAGGTCAAAACTTCCTGTGTTTTCCTCAAGGGTTTTGATGGATTCCTTTCTGAGGTCATTCATCCACTTGGAGTCTATTTTTGTGTGTGGTGTAAGGAAATGGTCCAGTTTCATTTTTTGGCATGTGGCTGTCCAATGGAAATTTGATTTTTGTATCATCAATATTTTATTGATACAAATGATTTTCACGTTGCAAGGGGCTGTGTATGGTCCCTAGAATCCATAATATCTAGTGTTTCCAGGTAGCGAAAGAGAACAAATTCTTTCTCCCTTACCTTACTTTTTATTCCATTGTAGAACTTGACTACTCAAGTTAGTGCTGACTTTTCATACCATATTTTTCAGATCTTTTGGTATTTAGAAAAATGTGCTTACTCAAAAAATAAAAAGGTTTTGGAACTCACCTATCAGAGAACATATGTGGAGCAAGACTCAAATGATTTTATGCCTGCAATGGGAGAAACATGTAACTAAACAGGAAAGACTAGATAAATCTGTAGCAAGGATTCTAACAGGAAATTTAAGAAGTTCATACTTAATTTATCAAATTCTATCATAACCAGAATTGATTTTTTTTTTCAGAATTCTTTGACTCTGATCACAATAAAGTTGCATTTTAGGAGGAGAATATGTGAATGGGGAAAACATGAGATAAAGTCTTGAATTTTCCTAGGTCTCTGTCAACTTAAAAAAAAAAAAGATGTGTTTTTGGTTGATTGATGCTTTCTGTGTCTTACTCCTTATTCAGTAGAGAAGGAAATCATGTATTTTGGATAAATTATGGCTATTCCAAGAGCTGACATTCTTTGTACTCTTTCAATTATAATAGCTGTTAGCTCATGTGATTCATAAATGTAAATACAGTTTTTTTTAAAAACACTAACTTCTGTATATGTTTAAAAATTTTAAGACATATAAAAATATAGGAATGCATTGCTTATAGTATCAACTTTTCTTAAGTTATGTTTATTTCATTAGGTCCTGAAGTGGCTCACTAAATACATTTTTTTAAATAAAATTTTTAATTGCCTGGTGTGAATTGTTGGACAAATAGAGATTTGCAAAATTTGTACAATGTTAATAAGACATTGACATTTGACTTTAACATATGTGATTACATGATGGATTCTTTAGTGAAGTTACTCAGATTCCAGTAACTTATTATTTTCTATGTAGAATATTTGAATACTGAGTAAATGTTTTAGCTGGTAACTTTTAGCCTTTAAAAACCAAATATACCCATATAAAAAAAAACCCAAATATACTCATTTGTCCTTATTTATTTATCTTCAAATCTTAGTTCTTTTGCTAAAATTTCACTCTAATGTTGGCATTTCAAATAAAGCTCTCTCAAGTTCCATCAGTGTGGGGAGATAGCAGCCTATGATTCAGAGATTTGAGTTAATTTGAAAAGGAAAATACAGTAAAGTTTTTGTTTGTTTTTTTGTTTTGTTTTGGAATGGATTATGTTTCCAACGTAGCAGCAGCTCTCATAGCAGGCCAGTCTTGATATGTGATTCTGGGAGTAATTTCTAAGAAACCGCATTATTGATTCTACTCCTTGTGACATGAATGAAGTATAAAGGTTATTGTAACTTTGGCTATAGTAATTGGGCTTGATTATCAATGTGATACTGGAATGCCTTCCTTTTCTTTTTTTAAGATTTTATTTATTTATTAGAGAGAGAGAGAGCACAAGTAGGCAGAGCAGCAGGCAGAAGGAGGGGGAGAAGCCGACTCTCCACTGAGCAGGGAGCCTGATGCAGGGCTTGATCCCAGAACCCTGGGATCATGACCTGAGCCAAATGCATCTGCTTAACTGACTGAGCCACCCAGGTGCCCCTTACAGGGATGCCATCCTAATGAAGTCTAATAAAAATAAGCCTGAAGCTCAGATCTTTAGAGTGACCAGAGTGTACTGCTAGTCCAGTTATAAAAGCTACTTGATAACTATAGGCAGGATCATCAAGAAATAAAGACTCTCAGGAAACAATGTTTGGGTCATCCAATAAATAAGGATCACTGGATGAGATGTTTTAAAATTGTTTCTTGTAACTAGGTATTTAAAAATATCATGTAAGGGGTTCTGATTCAAGATGGCTATGTGGGAGGATGCTGAATTCACTTCCCATAGACACAACAAATCTATAGCTACGTATTCAAATTTCCTCTGAAAGAAACCCAGAAACTAGCTGAGCAACTCTATACATGGAGTAAATCAGAAAAAACAAAAACAAAAAAACCCACATCAAAGTGGGAAGGAAAGGTTAAGACACAATCTTGCCATAGCCTCCATCACTGGAGCAGTGGCCCATAATCAGGAGAAACTCACATTCTGGCTTCTCCATGAGGAATGAAGGATTTGAATGCTGCTACTGAAGCTCCAACTTTTAAGACCCCCATCTGAGAGATGAGTCCACAAAACTCCAAATGTTAAAAGCCAACAGGGCTTGCATCCATGAGACCCACAAAGGTGGGTAGCAAACTGAGAAACAGTTTTTAAAGGCTCATATAGACTGTTCTAAGCCACCTCACAGAACCCAGTGCAGGGGCTACTGAAAAACACCCAGCCTTTTTGTGAAAGAGGCTTATTTGCTTATCATAAAACTTTGACCTGAGGGGCAAACATCAAATCTAACACACATTTGGGAACCTATTGAAATACTTCCTAAAGATGGAAGCCAGAGAGTGCCATCCTCACACATTCTCTTTGTACTGCTTCAGGTGGTCAGTATCTCCTAAGGGAACTTGTACACATCAGGAGCCCTGATTTTTGTGGTTGCCATCCAGGGTACACACCATGATCTTTTGATTCTGGTGGCCAATTGGACTTTTATTTAAAGGTTCCACAGGATTGGAACAAACAAACAAACAAAAAGGTTTTTAAGAAATTTCCAATCAGCCTGATTCTAGGTGCAGTCAGAGATCCTCTCCTTTTAAACACTGACAGACCTTGTGACACTCTCATTACTGGAACGACTAAGAATAAAGTAACTTGCTTCAACAATCACTTGGTTTAAGAGATAGCCAAGAACCAAGGCAGAGTTGGATGGTAAAGTTCATCTATTGAACAAGGCCATTTCTTCAAGAGTGGGAAAGGTGGCTATTTAATTTAATTCTAAGAAAACAACAGAGAGTCAAGAAAATGAAGATGGCAGGGAATGTATTCCAAATTAAGCAACAGCAAGATAAAACTTCAGGAAATAAACCTTAATGAAATGGAGATAAGTGATTTACTTGATGAAAAATTTAAAATAATGGTCATAAAGTTGTTCACGAAGTCAGGAGAATAATGTATGCACAAAGTGAGAATCAAAAAGAGAAAGTATAAGAAAGTGCCAAAGAGAATCACAGACCTAGGATTTCTTCTAGGATAAATTCCTAGAAATACACAATCTTTTAAGAATGAATCATGAACACAACCTCACTGAAAAATATAATTGCGGAAGTTTAGCAGCAGATTAGATGAAGCAGAAGAAAGGATTAATGAATGCAAAAACAAGTCAATGGCATTCGTCCTATGAGAAAAGAATTAAACAGAGTAAAGGAAACCTAAGGAATTAATGGGACCACATCAAGCAGACCAACATTCACATTGTAGGAATCCTAAAAGGAGAATAGAAAGAAAGGGCAGAAAATTTGTCTGTGGAAATAAAGGCTAAATACTTCCCTAACCTGTGGAAGCAAACAGGCAACCATGTTTGGGGGAGCCATAGAGTTCCAAGTAAGATGAATTTAAAGAAAAGGAGAAAATATTTTATGTATTTTTGTATGTGTGTATGTATGTATATATTTGTGTTTATATGTATATATGTACTTATGTATTTTTTTAGAAGACAATCATAAAAATCATGAACAGAAAAAAATGTACAAGGGAATCCTAATAAGATGATGAGTAGATTTTTCATCAGAATCTTTGGAGGCCAGAAAGGAACAGCACAATATATCAAAATGATGAAAGAAAAAATTTGGTAGTCAAGAATACTCTACCCAGTAAAATTGTCCTTTGAAGGAGTCATAAGAAGAGTTAAAGGAGTTCATTACCAATAGACCAACCTTACAATAATATCAGAAGAACTTTAAGTTGAAGCAAAAAGGCACTAATTAGTAACAAGAAAACATGTGAAAGTATAAATCTCACTTGTAAAGGTAAATATACAATAAAATTCAGAATAATCTAAAGTTGTAATTGTGGTGGGTTAATCACTTACCAAGCTAGTATGAAGGTTAAAACTGAACATAGTAACAATAATGATAACTATAATAATCTGTTATTAAATATACACAAGATAAAAAGATGCAAACCATGACAGCAAAAGCATAAAGCATTGTGGGAGGTGAATAAAAATGTAGAACTTTAGATTGCATTCAAACTTAAGTTAATTTAAAATAAACTGTTATAAATAGGAAATGATGGCCTTAAGTGATACATTAGAACAGATGGACTTAATAGACATACCTGGGACATTCTATCCAGACTTAACAGAAAACATTCTCTGGGATATATCAGAAAAGAACTCTTAATAAATTTAAGTAGATTGAAATAATATCAGGGCACGTCTCAGAGTCCGGGTGGCCCAGATGTTAAGTGTCTGCCTTCAGCTCAGGTCATGATCCCAGGGGCCTGGCATCAAGTCCTGCATTGGGCTCCTTGCTCAGTGGGAAGCCTACTTCCCCCTCTCCCTCTTCTACTCCCCCTGCTTGTGTTCCCTCTCTCGCTGTGTCTCTCTGTCAAATAAATAAATAAAATCTTAAAAAAAAAAAAATAACGTCAAGCATTGTTTTTCTGACCACAATAGCAGAAACTAGAAATCAATTATAATAATTAAACTGGAAAGTTCACAGATATGAGATTATACAGTATGTTACTGAACAAACCAATGGATTACTGGCAAGGTGACTGAATCGGTAATTAAAAACCTTCCAACAAACAAAATTCTGGAGCCAGATAGCTTCACTGGTGAATTTTGCCAAATATTTAAGGAATAATTAATACCAATTATTTTCAAACACAACCAAAAAATAGAAGAGGACAGGACATTTTCCAACTCATTTCACAAGGTCAGCATTGTACTGATACCACAACCAGACAAGGACCCTACAAGAAAAGAATATTATAGGCCAAATCCCTGTAATATCATCTCACTTACAGTGAAATCTAAAACAAAACAAAATATGTAACTCATATATGCAGAAAATGGATTTGTTGCCAGAGACAGGAGTGGGTAGTGGATAACATGAGTGAAGGTAGTTAAAAGGTACAAATTTTCAGTTATAATAAATACATTTTGGAGATGTAATATATGGGCAACTAACTAACTATATTGAATATTTGAAATTACTAAGAGAGTAAATCTTAAAAGTTCTCATCACTACAAAAATTTATACCAACATCCATGGTAATGGATGTTAACTAGACTTACCATGATGATTATTTTGCAGTATATTCAGTTATGTTGTACCACTGAAATTAAAATAATGTTATATGTCAATTATATTTCAATTAAAAAATCATATGAGAGGATTTGAATTGCAATAATGAATTTAGTACTTTAAAATTAATTAAATTTAATAACATTTGGGTTTGCCTTTTTTTAAAAGATTATTTATTTATTTATTTGACAGATAGAGATCACAATTAGGCAGAGAGGCAGGCAGAGAGAGAGGAAGGAAAGCAGGCTCGCTGCCGAGCAGATAGCCCCATGCGGGGCTCGATCCCAGGATCTTGGGATCATGACCTGAGCCAAAGGCAGAGGCTTTAACCCACTGAGACACCCAGGCACCCCATTGGGTTTGCCTTTTTAAAAAAAGATTTGTTTATTTATTTAGCAAAAGAGAGAAAGAGTACACAATTAGGGGGAGGGGCAGAGTGAGAAAGAGAGAGAGAGAGAATCCTCAAGCAGACTCCCCACTGAATGGGGAGTCCAATGTAGGGCTTGATTCCTGAGAATCAAGACCCTGAGATCATAACCTGAGCCAAAATCAAGAGTAAGATGCTCAACTGAGCTATCCAGGTGACCCTGGGCTTGCTTTTTTTAAGATTATTTTTTAAGAGCAATTTTAGGTTCATAGAAAAATTAAGGTGAAGGTATAGAGATTTCCCATACAACCCCTGTCCCCCACCTGAATAGCCTCCCCCCATTATCAACATCCCCCACCATTATGGTGCATTTATTACAATTGATACATCCCAATTACCAAAGTCCATAGTTTACATTTGGTTTGTTCTTGCTGTTGTACATTCTGTGGGTTTAGACAAATGTATAATGATGTGTATCCATCATTATAGTATCATACAGAGTACTTCTGGTGTCCTAAAAATTTTTTGTGCCCCCATTATCTATCTCTCCTGCTCTTCTACAACCATGGCAATAACTGAACTTTTTAAAATTTCTGTGGCTTTGCCTTTTCCTGAATATTATGTAGTCAGGTCATACAGTATGTAGCCTTTTCAGATAGGCCTCCTTCACTTGGTAATGTACATTTACGTGTCTTCCATGTATTTTCATAAGTTGATAGTTCAGTTCTTTTTAGTGCTGAATAGTTCATTGTCTGGATATACCACAGTTTATTCACTAACAGAAGAACATCTTGGTTGCTTCAAAGTTTTGGCAGTTATGATAAAGCTTTTATAACATCTCTTTGCAGGTTATTATGTGGACATAAGTTTTCAATTCCTGTGGATAAATACCAAGGAGTGCAATTGCTGGGTCATCAGTTAAGAATATGTTTAGACTTGTAAGGAATTTCCAGACTGTCTTTCAAGATACTGTACTATTTTGCATTCCCACCAGCCATGGATGAGAGTTACAGTTGCTTCAGATTTTCACCAGCATTTGGTGGTGTTGGTTTTCTGGATTTGACCATCTACTGGGTGGGTAGTTATGTCTTATTGTTCTTTCAATTTGCATTTCCCTAATGACATATAATGTGGAGCATCTTTTCATATGCTTATTTTCCATCTGTATATCTTCTTTGGTGAGAAATCTGTGAAGTTCTTTGGCCTGTTTTCTAATCATTTTGTTGTTGTTGAGTTTGTTTTTTTTTATAATTTTTTATTTTTTATAAAACATATATTTTTATCCCCAGGGGTACAGGTCTGTGAATCACCAGGTTTACACACTTCACAGCACTCCCCAAAGCACATACCCTCCCCAATGTCCATAATCTCACCCCCTTCTCCCAAACCCCCTCCCCCCAGCAACCCTCAGTTTGTTTTGTGAGATTAAGAGTCACTTATGATTTGTCTCCCTCCCAATCCCATCTTGTTTCATTGATTCTTCTCCTGCCCACTTAAGCCCCCATGTTGCATCACCACTTCCTCATATCAGGGAGATCATATGATAGTTGTCATTCTCTGTTTGACTTATTTCACTAAGCATGTTGTTGAGTTTATAAGTGTTCTTTGTATATTTCAGATAAGAGTCTTTTATCAGATGTGTCTTTTGTGAATATTTTCTCCTAGTGTGTGGCTTGACATTCTCTTGTCATTTTCTCTCACAGAGCAGAAGTTTTGAATGAAGTCAAACTTATTGACTCCTTCTTTCATGGATCATACCTTTGGTATTGTATCTAAAGTCATCGCCATATTCAAGGTCTGTTTTCTCCTACATTTTCTCCTAGAAGTTTTGTAGTTTTGTGTTTTGCACTTAGGTCTATAATACATTTTGAATTAATTTTTGTTAAGGATATAAAGTTTATGTGTAGTTTATATATTTTTCCCCATTTAGGATGTCCAGTTGTTCCAGAAACATTTGTTGAAAAGACTATCTTGGATCCATTGTATTGCCTTTGTTCCTTTGTCACAGATCAGTTGACTATTATTTATGGGAGTCTATTTCTGAACTCTTCTATTCCACTGATCTGTTTATTATTTTACCAATACCACACTGTTTTGGTTACTGTAGCTTTATAATAATTATTGAAGTTGCATAGTATAATTCTTCCAAATATGTTGTTCCCCTTCAATATTATTTGGCTATTGTGAGTCTTTTGCCTCTTCATATACATTTAGAATAAGTTTGTTGATATCTACAAATAACTTGTTGGGATTTTGATTGGGACATCATTGAGTATATGAATCAAGTTGTAAATAACTGACAACTTGACAATTTTAAGTCTTCCTATACAGGAACATGAAATATTTCTTTAATTTTGCTCATCAGAGTTTTTCATTTTTCATATGTAGGTTTTGTATGTATTTTATTAGATTTATCCTAGGTATTTATGTTGGGGTGTGTTAACATGAATGGAACTGTGCTTTTAATTTCAAATTGCTCTTGTTCACTGCTGATATAGAACAAAGTGACTGACCTTTGTGCATTAAGCTTGCATCTGCAACCTGATATAAGTGTTTATTAATTCCTGGAGTTTTCCTCTGTAAATTCTTTCTACATAGATTTTTATGTCATTTATGAGCAAAACCAATTTTATTTATTCCATCCAATTTCGTGATGTTTAATTCCTTTTCTTATCTTTTTGTGTTAGCCAATACTTCCAGCATGATGTTGAAAAGAATGGTGAGAGAGGACATTTCTTATTTTTGATTTTAATGGAAGACTTCAAGTTTTTCAACATTATGATGTTTACTGTAGGTTTTTATAGATTTTTTAAATCAAATTGAGGAAATTTCTCTTTATTCCTAGTTTGTTGAGATTTTGTATTATGAATGGATATTGGATTTTATAAATGCTTTCTGTACATCTATGGAAATTATCATGTGATTTTATCTTTTTTTGCCTATTGATGTGATGGATTACATCAATTGGCTTTTGAAAATTGAATCAGCCTGCATAACTGGGAAAAATCCTGCTGGTTTATGGTGTACAATTCTTTTATCCATTGTTGGATTCAATTTGTTAATATTTTGTTCTGGATTTTTGCATCTATATTTGTGAGAGATATTGGTCTATAGTTTTCTTTTTTGTAATGGCCTTTGTCTGGTTTTGGTATTAGGGAATGCTGGCTTCATCATGTGAATTGGGAAGTTTCCTCTGCTTCTATTTTTAGAGAAATTATATGATTTCTTTCTTAAATATTTAATATAACTCACCAGTAAACCCATCTGGGCACAATGGATCCTGTTTTGGAGGTTATTAATTATTGATTCAATTTCTTTATATAGGCCTATTTGGATAATCCATTTTTTCAGTATAAGCCTACTCACATGTCTATTTCTTTTTGTGTGTGTTTTGGCAAATTGTGTCTTTCAGGGAGTTGGTCCATTTCATGTAGGTTATCAAATTCATGAGCATAGAGTTGTTCCTAATATTTCTTTATTATCTTTTTAATGCCCATGAGATCTGTAGTTATTAAAGGAGCATATTTTGGGATGAATCCTGCATCAATCTGGTATCTAAGAGACTATAATATATAAGATATTATAAGAGATATATAATATGATATATAAGAGACTACTTACTATAGTAAATAGACTTTCCCTCCTGACTCGTACTAGATATATAATGTTAGTAAGAAATAAACTATTACTTTGTTAAGTAATTGGGATTTGTGGGCTGTTTGTTACTTCACATAATGTAGCCTACCTATCTGATGCTGAATTAGTTTCTGACAGTGTGATCCTGGCTGTATCAGAAACATGAAGTAGAGGAATTGTAACAACATGGATAGACCCAGAGGTTATAATGCCATGTGAAATAAGTCAGACAGGGAAAGACAAATATATGATTTCAGCTGGAATCTAAGAAACAAAACAAATGAACAAACAAAACAAAAATATTCTTAACTAGAGAGAACAACTGGTGGTTGTTAGAGGGGAGACCATTGGGAGGGATGAGCAAAATAAATAAAGGGGATTAAGAGTATAAACTTTCAGTTACAAAATAAATAAATCACAGAAATGAAAAGCACAGCATAGGGAATATAGTTAATACTATTATAATAAAATTATTTGGTGACAGATTATAGTCACAGTACTTCAATAAAAAAAGAAGAAGAAAGTTAAATATTTTGAGGTGGGAAGATTATATTGAATTATCTGGGTGGACCCAATGTACCATGATCTTTATAAGAAAAAGACAGGAAAGTAAGTGCCAGAGAGGGAAGTGATGATAGAAGCAGATGTCAGAGTTATGCAGGGCCACAAACCAAGAAATGAAAGTGGCCCATAGAAGCTGAAAATGGCAAGAAAAAAGATTCTCCCAGGAACACATACCTACCAATCAATTTTAGATACTGGACTCCAGAACTATCAGATAATAATAAATATGTTGTTTTAAATCATTAAGTTTGTAGTAATTTGTTACTATAATAATAGGAAATTAATACAGGGGAGCTGTATTTATATATTGTGACAATTTAGAGAAATAAAAGTATTAAAATACTTAATGAGGCAGGAAGATTTTTCCATTGTGAAGAATTCTAAAAGCCAAATATCCAATTGCTTAGTAATCTGATTTGCATCATCTAGTTCACTTTTTGCTAAGCTACCATTTCCTAGTAAACATTCCAAATCCATTTTATTTCTATATGACATAGAAAATTTTAAGTCAGAAAATAAAAATTTTAAGCATACTTTCCAATAGTACCTGAAATATCAAATAAATCCAGTAAAATATGTACAAGAATCTGCATATGAAACTTTAAAACAATACTGAAAGAAATTAAGGAAGTTCTACATAAGTAGATAAATCATAACTGTATATTAGAATACTAGTATTATTATAATTTTTATGTAGTGCCTCTTTTGGTATCTTGCTGTAGTCTTTGTTTTAAAGTCTACCTTGTCTTAACATGCATATTTCTACCCTACCTTTTTTTTTCTTTTTCATTTGCATGGAATATCTGTTTTCATCCCTTCACTTTCATTCTGTATGTGTCTTAAAGTCTAAGGTGAGTCTCTTGTAGGCAACATATAGATGGGTCTTGTTTCTTTTTTACTCCATCTAGTCACCCTATGTCTTTTGATTGGAGCATTTTGTCCTTTTGTATTTATAGTAATTACTCACAGGTTTGTAGTTATTGTCATTTTGTTAATTGTTTTCTAGTTGTTTTGTAGTTCTTTTCTGTTTCTTTTTTTCTTTCCTGTTCTCCTTGTGGCTTGATGGTTTTCCCTTGTGGTGTTATGCTTGGATTCTCTTCCTTTTGTGTGTATGGGTGTCTGTTACTGGTTTTTGGTTTGTGGTTACCATTGCATTTATATATAACATTAAGATACTTAACTTAATTACCTCTGAAAAGTCTGCTTTGCCATGTATACCACATATTCACAGGTTCTGGGGATTTGAAGATAGACATCTTTGAGGAGCCATTATTTAGTCTACCATGTTCTCCTTGAACCTATCGTATCCTCAAAAAGATTAGACTTCTGCTGAAAATAGTGAATGAAATGAAAAAAAATTGTCATCAATAATTGTTTTTTATGTGCTGCTAACATATTTTGAAAATCTCTATGGACAATTATTAGTGACCTCAATTTTTGGAACATCTAGTTCCAAATAGTACGTAAGTGGCAATAGAAATCTTACTTTGCTTGGAGCATTTTGTACTCATACAGCCTTCTGCTGTTTGTTCAAAATGTCCTGGGTTTATTTAGTTATTTTAATCATTCCCTGGGACTTCATCATGATCAAAAGCTTTTGCACAGCAAAGGAAACAGTCAACAAAACCAAAAGACAACTGACAGAATAGGAGAAGATATTTGCAAACGACATATCAGATAAAAGGCTAATGTCCAAAATCTATAAAGAACTTAGCAAACTCAACACCCAAAGAACAAATAATCCAATCAAGAAATGGGCAGAGGACATGAACAGACATTTCTGCAAAGAAGACATCCAGATGGCCAACAGACACATGAAAAAGTGCTCCCCATCACTCGGCATCAGGGAAATATAAATCAAAACCACAATGAGATATCACCTCACACCAGTCAGAATGGCTAAAATTAACAAATCAGGAAATGACAGATGCTGGCAAGGATGCAGAAAAAGTGGAACCCTCCTACACTGTTGGTGAGAATGCAAGCTGGTGCAGCCACTCTGGAAAATAGCATGGAGGTTTTAAGATAAGAGACTCTTAATCTCACAAAACAAACTGAGGGTTTCTCGGGGGAGAGGGGTAGAGAGAGGGTGGTTGGGTTATGGACATTGGGGAGGGTACATGCTATGGTGACTGCTGTGAAGTGTGTAAACCTGGCGATTCACAGACTTGTACCCCTGGGGCTAATAATATGTTAATAAAAAATAAAAATTTATAATCATTCCCTGGGATTTATAGCATTTTTGTGTCTAAATATAAAAAAAATTGAATACCATATTAGGGTTTAAAATAAAAAATCTATATAGAACTATTTATTAGTTATATTAATCATATCCTTTTGCTCAGATATTTGAATATAATCAACGTTCTAGAAAGATGTTACACTTACACTATGTTTTTAGTTTTTACCACCTGACATACTACTGAACACCCCACCCCTGAACTTATTTTTAACCTAAGGTTGAAAAACACAAGATCTAATTCATAAAACCTGGTGCTGCTAATTACCAACAATGTAATCTTGGGAAAGTCATTTGCTATGGTTTGAATGCTTGTGTCTCTTAACACTTCATATGTTGAAATCCTGGTCTTGAGGTAATTAGGTCCTGAGGTGGGTATGGGTATGAGGTGGGTCTTTGGGTGATTGGGTCATGAAGGTTCTGCTATCTTGCTGAGTTAGTGTCCTTATAAAAGAGTCATTAGAGATGTAGTTCTAATAGTTTAATTTTGCTTCTGTTTCCCTTGCCTGAGGAGACATCTCTGGAAAAATGTTTCTATAGCTAATGTTAAAGAAATTATTGCCTATCTTCTTCTAGGAGTTTTATGGTTTCAGGTTCCACATTTAGATCTTTAATTCATTTTGAGTAATTTTTCTGTATGGTGTAAGAAAATGATCCATTTTCATTCTTTTGCATGTCTTGTTTCTTGTTTCCACAGCAGCTTTTGTTGTAAAGACTGTCTTTTCCCCAGTGCATATTCTTGAGTCATATGTTGTAGATCTATCGATCATATATAGTATGAGTTAATTTGGGGCTTTCTATTATGTTTGATTAATCTATGCACATATTTTTGTGCCAGTGCCATACTGTTTTGTTTATTACAGGTTTGTAGCATATCTTGAAATCTGAGATTGTGATATCTCCAGCTTTGTTCATGTTTCTTGAGATTACTTTGGCTATTCAAGGTTTTTTTGTGGTTCCATACAAATTTTAGTGTTATTTATTCTAGTTCTATACCAAAATATAAAACTTTTGGGCGCCTGGGTGGCTCAGTGGGTTAAGCCGCTGCCTTCGGCTCAGGTCATGATCTCAGGGTCCTGGGATTGAGTCCCGCATCGGGCTCTCTGCTCAGCGGGGAGCCTGCTTCCCTCTCTCTCTCTCTGCCTGCCTCTCTGTCTACTGTGATCTCTCTCTGTCAAATAAATAAATAAAATCTTTAAAAAAAAAAAAAACTTTTGCACAGTGAAGGAAACCGTCAGAAAATCACAAGGTAATGTACTGAACTAGAGAAGATATTTGCAAATGATATATCCAATAAAAGGTTAATATTCAACCAAAAATGTAAAGAACTAATACAGCTCAACACCAGAAAGACAAATAACTTGATTTAAAAATAGACAAAGGACCTTAATAGACACTTTTCCAAAGAAGATAAATAGATGATCAACAGACACATGAAAAGATGCTTAGTGTTTCTAATCGTTAGGGAAATGCAAATCAAAACCATAATGAGATATTACCTCATACCTGTCAGAATGTCTAAAATCACAAGAAATAAGTATTGTGAGGATGTGGAAAAAAGAGGAATTCTTGTAATCTGTTAGTGGGAATGCAAATTGGTGCAGCCACTTGGAATACAGTATGGAGGTTCCTCAAAAAATTAAAAATAGTAATTCCACGTCATGTAATTCTACTACTGGATACTTACCCAAAGAAAATGAAAACACTAATTCAAAAAGATAAATGCAGGCCTGTGTTTATTGCAACATTATTTACAATCACCAAGATATAGAAACAACCCAAGTGTCTGTTGATAGATGAATGGATAAGGAGAAATGATATACACACACATACATAGTAGAATATTATCAGTCATAAAAATAATGAGATATTGCCTTTTCAACAATATGGATATATCTAATGGTTACAATGCTAAGTGAAATAAATCAAACAGAGAAGGACATGTACCAGATGATTTCACTCACATGTGGAATTTGAGAAACAAATGAACAAAGACAAAGAAAGAGACAAACAAACAAATAAAAAAACAGACTATTAAGTACAGAGAAACAATCAGTGGTTTCCAGAGGGGAGCTGGGCAGAGGAGGAGGTTGGTTGAAATAGATAAAGGTGATTAAGAGTACAGTTACCATGACGAACACTGAGTAATGTATAGAATTGTTGAATCATTATATTGTACACTTGAAACTAATATAATGCTATATGTTAATTATACCTCAATAAAAATAAAAGAAAGAGGTTTCAGAGACTTTGCAAACTCCCTTTGTATTTTGTGAATATACAACAAGAAGTCTATGAACAGAAAGGGGGCTTTTAACTCAATCATACTGACTCTCTGATAGACTTCTAGCCTCCAGAACTTTGAGAAATACATTTCTGTTTTTTTATACGATACCCGGTGGTATTTCTTTTATCAAAAAGTGGTATTTTCTTTCAGCAGCCTGCACAAACTAAAACACCATTTATTCTCATCTGTAAAATGGGAATTGAAGTAACACTTATTAATAGAATCATGACAGTAAATGTGGAAAAGATGTTTTGTAAACTGCAATGGCTCTGGTTTTTGTTTATTCATCCTTGCTCCTGAAATTGGAGTTTGATTATTAAGGGCTTTTCTAGGATCAATAGATAGTAAATCCAACCCAAACTGGGTTAAGATAAAAGGAAAGCTTCGTGGTTCACGGGACTCAAAATTCCAGAGGAACATCTGATTCAGGAGCAGTTTGATGAAGGGGCTGCAATGTCATCAGGACCTACCATTTATCTCATCAGCCTGCTCTTCTGTATAGTTTGTTTCATTCTATTTTCATGTGGTATCAGTATGACTGTCAGAAGCTTAGATCTGTAGTTTCCTTTGCTCAACTCCAGAGAAAAAAAACGTATCTCTTTCAGATAGTTTTTGTGAAAACTCTAGAATTTACTCTAAATTGAACCAGTCTGAGAGAAATGCTCATCCCTGACTTGACCTGATTTGGTCATAAGACTTAGACTGAACCAACATGAATCACCCCACCGATCCCCAGACCCTAAAGGGATGTCTGAACCGCAAGTATCAGGAGTTGCAAAAAATTTGGGGTGTTTTAACCAAAAGGAGGGGGGTTGGTTCTAGATGATAAAGTATCCATTCCATGTATACTTAATGTTCCTAAAAAATATGTCCTTTTATCCTTAGTTTGTCCTACTCTGGAAAGAGTTTTCATGGAAGAAACTATGCCTTTTTGTTTTTAATATATTCGTTCTCCCTTTGTTTACCCAAAGCTCATAATTATAACATGTTGTATATCTTTCCTTTCTTTCTGGCAACCAACTTGCTACCATCTGTTTTTTATTGAATGATGTATGGGAAAGCCACATTTTCCTAGCTGGGAAAGTTTGATGAGCCGTTCTCTGTCTTTGTGCATTCTGTTTAACGCATTCCTATTTTTAGATTTTTGGGAAGATTTATACATGTGATTGGTAGCCAGTATTTGGTCTTAAAAGCTCTTTTTTAGAAAATTTAAGGTTTCACTTATTCTTGAGCACTTTTCCAGGCTACTTAGGACAGTGTTCTAAAAATATATAAAACTATAGTGGATGTAGATATGCTGCTTAATATTTTATGAACATAATATGAATTTGTATTTTTCTCTAGCTAATTTCATTTATTTATTCATGTTTTTAAAAATATTAAATGCATACAAGTAAAACTTAAATAACATGATTTTCTTTTTCCTTTTCTGAGTAAGGCTAAAAGTGACCATAGATAGTTTCAAATGATAAAGCTGAAGAATTCATTTTTAGATAGAGGCATTAGAATTTTCAGCCTCCATCACAACTTCACTGTTACTCTTGTTAAGCTTCACTGGAAGATAGAAGCTTAATTAGATCATCACTGGTGGTACTTTTTCTTCTAGTACACTTTCAGTTTTACAAGGGCAAGTTTTTGGTGTTTTGATTTTATAATCTCTTTCAGTAATTAATGCTTTTGGTTAGATTAATTATTTGTGAACAAATGGATAAATAGCTCAATTGATCAAAATAATTTCCATTTGTATAAAAAATATGTATATTTTTTACTTCACTGAGTTGCATTAAGAGTACAGTTGTCATTCCGTTGTCGCTTAGTAAAGCAGCTTCTTTGGCTCACTTTGCTTTTGCCAGCCTGTGCTCAGCACATGTAAATGAAGAGGTGGCATCTTCCTAGGTTATTTATCATGTGATAGAAGATAACACATGAGATGAAAACTATTCAGCCACTCCTCCCATCACCCTGTGGGATATTCTGGCAAAAGGGTAGGAGAAAGAATTTGAAAACTTTTCTTGAAACCTTATCTAAACACACAAGTTATAAGAATCAGGTACTGTGAGGTGCTTCTACACTTTGAATTGAATATACTTTGTTTATAATTTTGAGTTAACCAATTCATATCATATGGCTTTGTGGAAATTCTTAATTTTTCTGTTCTAATTTTCCTTATCTTTAAAATGGGTTTATAATATAGCTTTATAGGGCTGTGGTTATGATTAAAGTAGTTGTACCTACATGGTATTGAGAACAGTACCTCTATGATATTGAGAAGAGATAGTATGTATTCTGTAAATGTTAACTATTATTATGGAATGGAATACAACATTCAGGTAAGAGCCAAGGCTTTAGGGTCAAAATTGCTTGATTTTTTTTTTTTAATTCTGCCTTGAGCAAGATATTTAATCTTGCTGGAACATAATTTTCTTACATGTAAAATTGGTATAATAATGGTAGAAAAGTCATAGTGTTGTGACTTTAAATAAGATAACATATACAATGCACTTAGAATAATAATCCCTCAGGTATGTAAGGACTCAACAAATATAAATAATAATAATAATAATAATTATTATTATTTGCAGCATCTGTATTGGATTATGAATGCCACCAGAGCACATACAAGATATTTACTTAACTTAATTTGCATAGATTTTAAGAGAGAAACTTTATGGGTAAATGCCTTCAAATATTGTTTTAAATGTGGATTAGTTGTACTTCATTTTTTTTTCCACTCCATCACCCAGTATTCTGCTAAGTGGTTGAATTCTTCTAACAAATATAAATAAACACACATGTACTAAATATGAAAGAGTTAAACAGCAAAGTCCTATGTTAGATAGATTTGGCTCAACTCCAAGGGAAAATGGATCCTGAATCATACAAATATTTGTATCAAAAGTCAGGAAATAAACAAAAAGGAATGAACTTTGCGGAATAAAGGGATGGAGGAGAGTCTCAGAGAAATATTTTAGTAAAGGCAAGAGTGTATTCACCTTAGTCTTTACTTCTTCAATGGCATAGTGCAGGAAGATGTTCACAAACTTTCAGTTTGCAGTGGATAGATCTGCCTTCTGTAGTTTTGTTGTTGTGCATATTAGTGTAAACATAGCCATAAAGAGAAAAAAGAAGTACTAGCACAAAAGTTATAGAAATACAGTTGATGAACTACATGAAGATGAGGCACTAAACTAAATACTTTGTTAATTGAACTTTCAGCAGTTTCAGACAACAATACCTTTTTTTTTTTTTTTTTTAACCTGCCCAATGGGAATTAGCTTAGGGAAAACAAACCTCCCCCAAACCAGAAAGTTTGTGCTGGCTGAATATTGCTGGGATGACATCAGAAGAACATAAAGATGAGGGTAGTGATGTGACCCAAATTACTCATACCCAAGAATTTTATAATCTTTAGAGGGTACTTACTAACTACATATCAGGTACTGTGCTAAGTGCTTTAGACATATGATTTAATCAAATCTTCATTCCAACCTTTTAGACACTATTATTGTCAGTTTCATTTTATAGTGGAACAGGTTTTCCAGTGTTGTTTCAAGATTAGGAATGGTTGAACTGTGTGAAAATTCAGACTTTTTGCATCCAGAATCCATGTTTTAATAATTGTTCCAACCTTCATGTGATCCATTATAGAAGAAGAATTTAGAGTTTCCCAAAACAAAAAACAAAACAAAACAAAACAAAAAACACCCTGTACACTGTAGTTATAGCCATATCTAAATTCATTGCTGATGAGATACTTAGAGTTAATAATGCAACTTCCCTGATGAACAGACAGGACAAGCAGCTCTGCTAGCCTGAGGTTGTGGTCCCATTTGGGGTAAACAGTGGACTAGTGGATTAGCTGGGAATTTAATAGGGGTTTTTAGGAAGTGCAACAGTCATAGAGTTTGATAAGTTCTCCACACATCTTAGATTAACCAGAACTGTGTTCATGTGCAGGAGAGACAGATATGGGCCCAAGCCATCCATCCATTCCTGGCTAACAGAATGTCACATGCATATGGAAGATTCCAAAGAACTTGGTAGAAAGTAAAAGCTGGAGGAGACTTGAAACTGGCCTGAAATTTGAATGTACTCTCTAGGCCACACACAGATCCATCCCAAGAGCAGAAAGCCTTATTGGCCTGAGGTCTTTGAGTACAAACTGTGAAAAATCTTTGTGTGAACAGTAACCTATATGAATACTCAGTGATTCCTGGGTAAACAGGCTTAACAAGAAAAAAAATTAGTAAAGACTATGAGATACACATGACAGATTTAGATCAGGCTAGTTATCAAACAATCAACAATGACAACTCCCAGTAAAATAATAATCTAGAGTTGCTATAGTATGTAAAATTTCCAGTACTCAATAATAAATTAGAATATATGCAGGAAAATCATAAATTATGTTCCATAACCAGAAAAAAGTCAAGTGAAACTTTCTCTGAATTTCCTGAGATTTCGCATTTAGCTTACAAAGACTTTAAGCAACTCTGATAACAATATTCAATGACCTAAACAAAATCATGACTATAGAATGAAAACAAATTATGATAAGAATGACTAAACAAGTCCCAGAAGTTTATTTTGGCTTTTGTTTCCTTTGCCTTTGGAGACATATCTTGAAAGAAGTTGCTATGGCTGATATTGAAGAGATTACCGCCTATGGTCTCCTCTAGGATTCTGATGGATTCCTGTCTCATGTTGAGGTCTTTTATCCATTTTGAGTTTATCTTTATGTACGGTGTAAGAGAATGGTCGAATTTCATTCTTCTACATATAGCTGCCCAGTTTTCCCAGCACCATTTATTGAAGAGACTGTCTTTTTTCCACTGTATATTTTTTCCTGTATTGTTGAAGATTATTTGACCATAGAGTTGAGAGTCTATATCTGGGCTCTGTACTCTGTTCCACTGGTCTATGTGTCTGTTTTTATGCCAGTACCATGCTGTCTTGGTGATCACAGCTTTGTAATAAAGCTTAAAATCAGGTAATGTGATGCCCGCAGCTTTATTTTTCTTTTTAAACATTTCCTTAGCGATTCAGGGTCTTTTTTTTTGCATTCTGTGTTCTTTTTTTAAAATATTTTTTATAAACATATATTTTTATCCCCAGGGGTACAGGTCTGTGAATCACCAGGTTTACACACTTCACAGCACTCACCAAAGCACATACCCTCCCCAATGTCCATAATCCCACCCCCTTCTCCCAAGCCCACTCCCCCCAGCAACCCTCTGTTTTGTGAGATTAAGAGTCACTTATAGTTTGTCTCCCTCCCAATCCCATCTTGTTTCATTGATTCTTCTCCTGCCCACTTAAGCCCCCATGTTGCATCACCACTTCCTCATATCAGGGAGATCATATGATAGTTGTCTTTCTCCGCTTGACTTATTTCGCTAAGCATGATACACTCTAGTTCCATCCATGTTGTCGCAAATGGCAAGATTTCATTTCTTTTGATGGCTGCATAGTATTCCATTGTGTATATATACCACCTCTTCTTGATCCATTCATCTGTTGATGGACATCTAGGTTCTTTCCATAGTTTGGCTATTGTGGACAATGCTGCTATAAACATTCGGGTGCATGTGCCCCTTTGGATCACTACGTTTGATTCTTTAGGGTAAATGCCCAATAGTGCAATTGCTGGGTCATAGGGCAGTTCTATTTTCAACATTTTGAGGAACCTCCATGCTGTTTTCCAGAGTGGCTGCACCAGCTTGCATTCCCACCAACAGTGTAGGAGGGTTCCCCTTTCTCCGCATCCTCGCCAGCATCTGTCATTTCCTGACTTGTTGATTTTAGCCATTCTCACTGGTGTGAGGTGATCTCTCATTGTGGTTTTGATTTGTATTTCCCTGATGCCGAGTGATATGGAGCACTTTTTCATGTGTCTGTTGGCCATCTGGATGTCTTCTTTGCAGAAATGTCTGTCCATGTCCTCTGCCCATTTCTTGATTGGATTATTTGTTCTTTGGGTGTTGAGTTTGCTAAGTTCTTTATAGATTCTGGACACTAGCCCTTTATCTGATATGTCATTTGCAAATATCTTCTCCCATTCTGTCAGTTGTCTTTTGATTTTGTTAACTGTTTCCTTTGCTGTGCAAAAGCTTTTGATCTTGATGAAATCCTAATAGTTCATCTTTGGCCTTGCTTCCCTTGCCTTTGGCGTTGTTCCTAGGAAAATGTTGCTGCAGCTGAGGTCGAAGAGGTTGCTGCCTGTGTTCTCCTCAAGGATTTTGATGGATTCCTTTCGCACATTGAGGTCCTTCATCCATTTTGAGTCTATTTTTGTGTGTGGTGTAAGGAAATGGTCCAATTTCATTTTTCTGCATGTGGCTGTCCAATTTTCCCAGCACCATTTATTGAAGAGGCTGTTTTTTTCCCATTGGATATTCTTTCCTGCTTTGTCAAAGATTAGTTGACCATAGGGTTGAGGGTCTATTTCTGGGCCCTCTATCCCGTTCCATTGATCTATGTGTTTGTTTTTGTGCCAGTACCATGCTGTCTTGATGATGAGAGCTTTGTAATAGAGCTTGAAGTCCGGAATTGTGATGCCACCAACGTTGGCTTTCTTTTTCAATATTCCTTTGGCTATTCGAGGTCTTTTCTGGTTCCATATAAATTTTAGAATTATTTGTTCCATTTCTTTGAAAAAGATGGATGGTACTTTGATAGGAATTGCATTAAATGTGTAGATTTCTTTAGGTGGCATAGACATTTTCACAATATTTATTCTTCCAATCCAGGAGCATGGAACATTTTTCCATTTCTTTGTGTCTTCCTCAATTTCTTTCATGAGTACTTTATAGTTTTCTGAGTATAGATTCTGTGCCTCTTTGGTTAGGTTTATTCCTAGGTATCTTATGGTTTTGGGTGCAATTGTAAATGGGATTGACTCCTTAATTTCTCTTTCTTCTGTCTTGCTGTTGGTGTAGAGAAATGCAACTGATTTCTGTGCATTGATTTTATATCCTGACACTTTACTGAATTCCTGTATAAGTTCTAGCAGTTTTGGAGTGGAGTCTTTTGGGTTTTCCACATATAGTATCATATCATCTGCGAAGAGTGATAATTTGACTTCTTCTTTGCCGATTTGGATGCCTTTAATTTCCTTTTGTTGTCTGATTGCTGAGGCTAGGACCTCTAGTACTATGTTGAATAGCAGTGGTGATAATGGACATCCCTGCCGTGTTCCTGTCCTTAGTGGAAAAGCTTTCAGTTTTTCTCCATTGAGAATGATATTTGCGGTGGGTTTTTCATAGATGGCTTTGATGATATTGAGGTATGTGCCCTCTATCCCTACACTTTGAAGAGTTTTGATCAGGAAGGGATGCTGTACTTTGTCAAATGCTTTTTCAGCATCTATTGAGAGTATCATATGGTTCTTGTTCTTTCTTTTATTGATGTGTTGTATCACATTGACTGATTTGCGGATGTTGAACCAACCTTGCAGCCCTGGAATAAATCCCACTTGGTCGTGGTGAATAATCTTTTTAATGTACTGTTGAATCCTATTGGCTAGTATTTTGTTGAGTATTTTCGCATCTGTGTTCATCAAGGATATTGGTCTATAGCTCTCTTTTTTGGTGGGATCCTTGTCTGGTTTTGGGATCAAGGTGATGCTGGCCTCATAAAATGAGTTTGGAAGTTTTCCTTCCATTTCTGTTTTTTGGAACAGTTTCAGGAGAATAGGAATTAGTTCTTCTTTAAATGTTTGGTAGAATTCCCCCAGGAAGCCATCTGGCCCTGGGCTTTTGTTTGTTTGGAAATTTTTAATGACTGTTTCAATCTCCTTACTGGTTATGGGTCTGTTCAGGCTTTCTATTTCTTCCTGGTTCAGTTGTGGTAGTTTATATGTTTCTAAGAATGCATCCATTTCTTCCGGATTGTCAAATTTATTGGCGTAGAGTTGCTCATAGTATGTTCTTATAATAGTTTGTATTTCTTTGGTGTTAGTTGTGATCTCTCCTCTTTCATTCATGATTTTATTTATTTGGGTCCTTTCTCTTTTCTTTTTGATAAGTCGGGCCAGGGGTTTATCAATCTTATTAATTCTTTCAAAGAACCAGCTCCCACTTTCGTTGATTTGTTCTCTTGTTTTATTGGTTTCTGTTTCATTGATTTCTGCTCTGATCTTTATGATTTCTCTTCTCCTGCTGGGTTTAGGCTTTCTTTGTTGTTCTTTCTCCAGCTCCTTTCAATGTAGGGTTAGGTTGTGTATTTGAGACCTCTCGTTTCTTGGGAAAGGCTTGTACTGCTATATATTTTCCTCTCAGGACTGCCTTTGCTGTGTCCCACAGATTTTGACCCATTGTGTTTTCATTATTCTTTGTTTCCATGAATTTTTTCAATTCTTCTTTAATTTCCTGGTTGACCCAGTCATTCTTTAGAAGGATGTTGTTTAGTCTTCAGGTATTTGTGTTCTTGCCAAGTTTCCTCTTATGATTGAGTTCTAGCTTCAGAGCATTGTAGTCTGAAAATATGCAGGTAATGATCCCAATTCTTTGATACCAGTTGAGACCTGATTTATGACCCAGGATGTGATCTATTCTGGAGAATGTTCCAGGTGCACATGAAAAATGTGTATTCTGTTATTTTGGAATGGAATGTTCTGAATATATCTTGATGTCCATCTGTTCCAGTGTGTCATTTAAGGCCTTTATTTCCTTGTTGATCTTTTGTTTGCATGATCTGTCCATTTGAGTGAGGGGAGTGTTAAAGTCCCCTACTCTTATTGTATTATTGTTGATGTGTTTCTTTGATTTTGTTATTAATTGGTTTATATAGTTGGCTGCTCAAACATTCAGGGCATAGATATTTAAAATTATTAGATCTTCTTGTTGGACAGACCCTTTGAGTATGATAGAGTGTCCTTCCTCATCTCTTATTATAGTCTTTGGCTTAAAACCTAATTGATCTGATATAAGGATTGCCACCCCATCTTTCTTTAGATGTCCATTAGCATGGTAAATTGTTTCCACCCGCTCACTTTAAATCTCAGGTTTAAAATGAGTTTTTTGGAGGCAACATATAGATGGGTTTTGTTTTTTTATCCATTCTGATACCCTGTGTCTTTTGACAGGGGCATTTAGCCCATTCACATTCAGGGTAACTATTGAGAGATATGAATTTAGTGCCATTGTATTGCCTGTAAGGTGACTGTTACTGTATATGGTCTCTGTTCCTTTCTGATCTACCACTTGTAGGCTCTCTGTTTGCTTAGAGGACCCCTTTCAATATTTCCTATAGAGCTGGTTTGGTATTTGCAAATTCTTTCAGTTATTGTTTGTCCTGGAAGCTTTTAATCTCTCCTTTTATTTTCAATGATAGCCTAGCTGGATATAGTATTCTTGGCTGCATGTTTTTCTGGTTTAGTGCTCTGAATATATCATGCCAGCTCTTTCTGGCCTGCCAGGTCTCTGTGGATAAGTCAGCTGCCAATCTAATATTTTTACCAATGTATGTTACAGACTTATTTTCCCAGGCTGCTTTCAGGATTTTCTCTTTGTCACTGAGAATTGTACATTTTACTATTAGGTGACGGGGTGTGGGCCTATTCTTATTGATTTTGAGGGGCGTTCTCTGAACCTCTTGAATTTTGATGCTCATTCACTTTGTCATATTGGGGAAATTCTCCCCAATAATTCTCTCCAGTATACCTTCTGCTCCCCTCTCTCTTTCTTCTTCTTCTGGAATCCCAATTATGCTAATGTTGTTTCGTCTTATGGTGTCACTTATCTCTCGAATTCTCCCCTCATTGTCCAGTAGCTGTTTGTCCCTCTTTTGCTCAGCTTCTTTATTCTCTGTCATTTAGTCTTCTATATCGCTAATTCTTTCTTCTACCTCATTTATCCTAGCAGTGAGAGCCTCCATTTTTGGTTACACCTCATTAGTAGCTTTTTTGATTTCAACTTGGTTAGATTTTAGTTCTTTTATTTCTCCAGAAAGGGCTTTTATCTCTCCAGAGAGTGTTTCTCTAGTATCTTCCATGCTTTTTTCGAGCCCAGCTAGAACCTTGAGAATTATCATTCTGAACTCTAGATTTGATATGTTACCAATATCTGTATTGATTAGGTCCCTAGCCTTCAGTACTGCCTCTTGTTCTTTTTTTTGTGGTGAGTTTTTCCACCTTGTCATTTTGTCCAGATAAGAGTATATGAAGGAGCAAATAAAATACTGAAAGGGTGGTAAAGACCCCAGGAAAATATGCTTTAACCAAATCAGAAGCGACCCCAAATCATAGGAGGGAGAAATGGGATAAAAAGAAGTTTAGAAAAAAAAAATTAAAAAAAGAAAACAAATAAAGAAAAAATATTAAAAAGAAAAAAATATATATATTAAATAAACTAGTTAAAAAACGTTAAAAAAGAAAAGGGTAAAAGTTAAAAAAAATTTAGCAGAAGAAAATAAAACTGTAAAAAATATTAAATTAACCACAAGACTAAAGAATCATGGGGAGAAATCCATGCGTTTTGTGCTCTGCTCTCTGCTCCACTGGAATTCAGCTGCTCTCCTTGGTACGGGAGCTTGGTCTTGGCTGGATTTTTGTTGATATTCTGGGGGACGGGCCTGTTGTAGTGATTCTCAAGTGTCTTTGCCTGAGGTAAAATTGCACCGCCCTTACCAGGGGCCGGGCTAAGTGATCTGCTCGGGTTCGCTTTCGGGAACTTTTGTCCCCTGAATGCTCTCTGTAGAGTTCCAGACAATGGGAATGAAAATGGAGGCCTCCCAGTCTCTGGCCTGGAGAAGCCGAGAGCTAGGGGCCCCACTCCTCAGTGCATCCTCAGAGAAAAGAGCCCAATCACTCCTGTCTCCCTAGCCTCTGGCCATGCTCCGAGCTCACCCAGCCTGCAACCAGTTCAAGGTAATCCCAAGCTGAGAGCTCACTCCTAGGCTCTGTCTCTGTAGCCGGCTTCCCTGGCCCATTACCTATGATCTCTGCAATACTCAGACACCCCTGATCCTTCTGTGACCCTGCGGGACCTACGGTCATGCTGGCCCCACGTGGGCTTCACCCAGGTTTAGCCTCTGAAGCAATGTCCCTCAGTGGAGCAGACCTTTAAAAGTCCTGATTTTGTGCTCCATTGCTCTGCCGTTTGCCAGGAGCCAGCCCCTCCCTCCACGGTCTATCTTCCCGTCGCTTTGGATTCACTTCTCTGCCAGTCCTACCTTTCAGAAAGTGGTCGATTTTCTGTTTCTAGAATTGCTGTTCTTCTTCTCTTCGATCTCCCATTGGATTTGTAGGTGTTTGCAATGGTTTGATAAGCTATCTAGCTGATCTCCTGCTACCTGATGTAGACTCAGCCTGCTAATTCTCTGCCATCTTGACTCCTCCCCCATAATCTTGGTAATTTTTTTATATTGTCAGAGGAATGTTCACATTTCTATGTAGTCAAATCTTCCAATTCATTTTCTTTTTTCTAGGTAATATTTTCCCCATTAATTTTGTAAACACTTCTTAGGGATGTTGATTATTATTGTTCTGTCTTTTCATTTTTATATTTGATTTGACATGTACTCTATTTTACTGCACAAGTTTGAGTTGAAGGGATATTTTTTCTATTCAATTACTAACCAATTATTTCAATGTCATTTCCTCCATAATTTTTCTTCTCTGTGAATTTCTGATGATACCCTTGTCGTTGGCATAATGTTTACATACAAAATAGTGTTTCTGAGTTACTTGTGATTTTTTATTAATGTATCTGCCATCTATTCTTATATCAGTATAAAAATATTTCTAAAATCCACCTGGATATAATAGATAAAAGCAAGAGGAAAAAAGACCTATAAATTATGTTTATTTTGCCTCCCACTCATTCTTGGTTCACACCTAGAACATGGCCTTCCACAAGACAGGCACTCAGTAAGTAGTGGTTAGTAACTGAATGGATGATAAATAAAAAGAATGTGATTAACTTGGCATAATTTTGAAGATTTAGAATGAATATCCATTAATAATATCTGTTGAATATACCTCGCAGTTGATTTCTCAATAGCCTGTCGCTGCAGATTTAATCTAGATGGGAAAGTGGATGGCAATCTGTGATTACTGGTAAATAATCTCAGATTGTGGACTTCTGGTGGACAGGGACAAATGTGTTACTCTTTTGCGTGATTTAAGAAGTTTAATCTGGATTCTTAACTGGTAGAGGGACATTTATCTTCATGAAGTGGTTCAGGTGACAGGAATACTTGAAATTTGGTACATCTATTTGTGACAGTTTTCATGAGTTTCCTTAAATAATGTTTCATGGAACATCGCTAGTGGTATATATCCCATTTCCCAGCAACATTTGGAATGTTTAAAACATGGGAGAAATGCAAAATCTTGTTAAGAAATTTAAGCAACATAAAATATGGGTCAAACACGAATCTATGGTAAGAAACTTTAATTAAAAGAAAATCCTGTATCACACATCTAATAGTAAGTACGTAGACAAATTTCTTGATAAGCAATGATATCCATAAATAAGCCACAACTTTCTTTTTAGTGATATATAACACTTGCGATCGTTTCTGGTTGTCCCCATGTGACCTTACATTTTCCATTTTGCATATGTCTCCATTATAGTTATTCTTACGAAAGTGACAATTCTGTTAGCCTTTGGTGGTCTAACTAGATCTTACAATGAAGTCTACATTTTCTGTCTTCAAAGATACTCCATACTATGGCATGGTCGGGAGATACTCATTTAAAGAAAGATGGTATCTTTAGAATCTGCTGTCAATTGTTCATATATTTGAAGTGGGTGAGAAACCTAATGAGTTTGAAGTAAAAGGTATTAAATTCAGTAATTATAATGAAGTCTCAAATGAGAAACTTACTTTAGTTTTAGAAGCTAATTAATTGGAGTGCTTGGGTGGCTCAGTTGGTTAAGTGTCTGTCTTCAGCTCAGGTCATGATCCCAGGGCCCTGGGATAGAGCCCCGAGTTGCGCTCTGTGCTCATTGGGGAAGCCAGCTTCTCCCTCCCTCTGCCAGTCCCTCCCCTGCTTGTGTTTTCTTTCCCTCTGTCAAATAATTAAATAATTAAAGTCTTTAAAAAAAAGAAAGTAAGTCCTTATTGTTTTTTGTTATTTAATATCTATATTAGGAGACGGAGCAGTATGTTTTCAATTTAAAGGACAGCACAGAGATGAGTTAGGATAAATTAAAGAGGTTTTATTTACAAAGGGACTTTTTTCAAAGATTTGAGCAGAATGTAGGAAAATGAGAGGGATAATTAATAACCTATGGTAGACATGGCAGGGGAATTGTGTCACTACTACTTAGAAAGGAATAAGGGAAGAATACAGAAGCAGAGAGTTATGAAGAATTGGCAGTGTTGAGAGGTACAGTGACCATGGAGGTTACAGCCAGGGGAATAAATATCCTGACTTACCTTCCTCCCTCCTTCTGATTACCTGACTTGGCTTTTCATTGGCTGAATCCAATAAGAAGGCAGAGGACATGGAGATCTGTTGATGTGGTGTACACAGATCACGCTCTTGGAGCCAGAGATCAGAATGGAGAAAGAATTTGGAGAAGGAAGTGGCAGTGTTCAGCACAGATGAGGGGGTGGGGGTGAAGGCCATTGGCAGAATTATCTGATTTGCATCATGCCATGTGCATGTTCTACTACAAATAGCCTCAACTGTGAAATGAAGTTTAATAATATTATAGCTTGAGAAGTCCTTAGAAATGGTAATTCTGGACAACCATTCTGTGAATAATTCCCACTATACATAAGATATGATTATTATATTTATTATTTTAATAAATTAATATACAATATTTAATAATAATTAAAATTTCTTCATTTGGAATACCTGTTTATCATGACAATCATGTTTCTTTTGGAAGGATCCAGATCAGTTTTCATTCTAGGTTAGGTTAGATTTCAAAATACACAAATATAAATTAAATTGATGGTGGAATTTAACTTTCAAACATTGAAAAATGTTGAGTTTCCCCAGTATTGGCAAAGTTGCACTGAGATAGGCTTTCACAGAGTCCTTTGGAAATTTGTATTGATACCATCTTTTTGGAAGTCATTTTGATAATACAAATTAGTAACCTTAAAATAGTTCATACACATTGAGTGTAAACTTCATTTAGTTCCACCAGAGAGAAATTAAATGTTCAACATTATAGATATGCTTGAGGGGATTATGTATTATCCATGAAATAGACAGTTATTTCATTACTTCAGTATAATTTCACCTGATTCTACCAGAGAGAACTTAAATGTTCAACATTATAGAAATGTTTGAGGGCATTATGTATTATCTATGAAATGGAACACTATACAGTTACTTACTATTTTTTTAGTTATTAATGCATGGAAATGCTTATGATATCTTGCTATATTTAAAAAATATAAATTGTATTTCCAATAGTGTGACTAGAAGGATAGAAATAGCTCAAAATGCCAATAGTGACTGCTTAATGGTAATGAAATAATGGATGATTTCTATTCTTCACTTTCATGTTTTTTTAGTTTTGTGGGTTTTTTTGTTTTGTTTTGTTTTGAAGTGAGCATGTTCAATTTTATAATATACAAATAATCATAAACATATTTTTAAAAAGTTGTTTCTTTCTGTTGCCAGTTCTGTGAGCAAATATATAAGTGTTTGACAATCAGCTATAGGCATTAATGTTGTCCATTCTTTCTTTATAAAGAATAAAAGTGAAGAAATTAAATCCAAACCATTTTGGAAATCACATGGAATGTGAATGTCCCAGAAATATTTATATTTATACTCTTTTTATTTTTTAAAAGATTTTATTTATTTGTTTGACAGAGAAAGAGAGCACAAGTAGGCAGAGAAAGAGGGGGAAGCAGGCTCCCTGCCGAACAGAGAGCCTAATGTGGGGCTCAATCCCAGGACCCTAAGATCATGACCTGAGGTGAAGGCAGAGGCTTAACCCACTGAGCCACCCAGGTGCCCCATTTATACTCTTTTTTTTTTTTTTAAAGATTTTATTTATTTATTTGACAGAGAGAAATCACAAGTAGGCAGAGAGGCAGGCAGAGAGAGAGAGAGAGGAGGAAGCAGGCTCCCTGCTGAGCAGAGAGCCCGATGCGGGACTCGATCCCAGGACCCTGAGATCATGACCTGAGCCGAAGGCAGCGGCTTAACCACTGAGCCACCCAGGCGCCCTATACTCTTTTTTTAAAAATACAAAAGTTTTAGGGCGCCTGGGTGGCTCAGTGTGTTAAGCGACTGTCGCCTTTGGCTCAGGTTATGATCCCAGGGTCCTGGAATCTGGCCCTGCATTGGACGTCCTGCTCCATGGGGAGCCTGCTTTTCTCTTTCCTGCTTCCCCTGTTTGTGCTCTCTCTCTGTCAAATAAATAAACAAAATCTTTAAAAAAATAAAAAATACAAAAATACAAAAGTTTTGAGAAGAGTGATTTTAATATTCTTTTTTAAGTTTTAATATTCTTATTTAATATGTTTTCAAAGTAACTATAATGAGCATGTCACTTTTTAAATTAGGAAACCAGTTTTATATAAAATATAAATGACAAATTGGTAATGGTAGGAATAATTAAGTAGTTAGAAAGTTTTTCTTTTGTGTGCTTTGAAAATACTTTTTAAGTTCATCATAATTTTACTTATTGTATTTGGTTATTTTAATAATAGAGTAGTTTTAGAGAAACAGAACCTATTAATAGTTACCCTCAATTTCATATGTTAGTCAGATGATAACTACATAGTCGAGATTTTCTTTGCTTTCTGAAGGCCTAATGCAGGGCAGAGATAGAGAAAGAAGAGAACATATGGAAAAGCTTTTCTCCTCTATCTTATTTTTTTTAAAGGTTTTATTTATTTATTTATCAGAGGCAGAGAGCAAGAGGGTGAGGGACCACAAGAAGGGAGAGTGGCAGGTAGAGGGAGAAGTAGGCTTCCCGCTGGGCAAGGTGACCGATGTGGGACTCGATCCCAGGACACTGGGATTGTGGTCTGAATGGAAGGCAGATGCTTAACCGAGCCACCCAGACATCCATCTCCTCTTACTATTTTAATATTGAATTACCATGTGGAGTAAATAGCGTGTGCTTCATAGAAGAAAAGAACAGAAGACATTAGATTTTTAAGAAAATTTGTTAGGAAAGCAAGTATGATCATTTTTAGGTAATATTCAGGGGCATGAGAGGAGAAGGGGAGAGGTCATCCGTCATTCCTCCTTGTTTTCTCTTTTCTGAATTCTTCTGAGTTTCTGATACTGCATAATGAACTCTCCCAGTCCTCAATTCTTTTTGCTCCCTGCCATTTAATTTTCATCTTCAAAAAAAAAAAAAAATCTGTCTCAATTTCATTCTCTCCCCCTTGATCCCTCCCATATTCTCTCTCTCTCTTTTCCACCCGCCCTACCCCTCCTCTGTTTCTGGATTTTTTTTTGTCTCTCTTAATATAGACATTTCAGTTTCCTAAGGCTGTTGTAAGAAATTACCATATACTAGGTGGCTTAAAACAGTATAAATGTGTTCTCTCACAGTTCTGGAGATTGTAAGTCCAAAATCAAGGTGTCTGCAGGGTTCTTTCTGGAGGCTCTGAAGGAGAGAGTTTGTTCCATGCATTTCTTTTAGCTCTCGGTGGCTGCCAGAAATCCTTGGTGTGTCTTGTCTTCTTGATGCATTACTCCAGTCACTGCCTTCATTGCCTTCATATCACCTCTTCTTTACACGTTCTCCTCTTCCCTTTCTATTAAGGAGATTTATCACTGGACTTAGGGCTTACCCTGATCTAGAGTCATTTTGAGTTTCTTAATTACATCTGAGAAGACCTTTTTTTAAAAATAAAATCACACTCACAGGTTCTGGGTAGACATATCTTTGGGAGCCACCATTCAGCCTACTATGAAAGGAGATCTTTCCTGGCAGCATTTCTTTTTACTTTATAACTATTCTCTCTCCTTATTCCTATCCTCCTTTTTGTTAGTCTTCTCTCTGCTGTATAGAACTTTTCTTTTACAGAGTTTCATGGTGCAGCAATGCTAGATATACTCTCTGGAAAGTTCTAACATCAAACCAGTTTGGGAAAAGTTGCATTTTCTATCTTCCTGTTGGAAATTCATGACATACATTACCATAGTGAAGGGCTGAGAAGTCCTTCTGTCCTACTTTCTAAACTATGGCACTCCTCCAGCATAATATCTAGTAGAATCTTGTGAAACTATGCTTTGTAGGACACACTTTGAGAACCACCATGGGACAGATTCCTTTCCTTCTAACTGCAGTGCTATTTTGGTAGCTTTTTGAAAAATCTGTTTCCTGCATATCTCTGAGCAGATCTTAGTTTTTGTTTTTCAATGCCCTCCTACTTTTTTGTAAAAATTATTATGTTGTCCTTAGATTTTCTACTCCACATTTGTATAGGTGACTGCTAAATTCACATTTCTAGGTTTCATCTATGTTAGCTTAAATTTTCTACATTTCCTGTCTAGAATTAGCAGAGAATAAACAATTCCTTTCTTTCTCTAGATTTTCCAGTTGTTTAAAACTCTTGTTTCCAAGTTTAAAATTCTTGCTTTCTATCATTTTTCAAAATAACAGCCTTGAATAATTTAAAATGAATTTTTGTTTCAAATTTCCTATAGAGAGATAGAAGAAAGTAATTGGTCTAGAACTTTTCATATCTATATGCGAACTAATAAAACTTTAAAACATTTTAGTAAATGGCTTCTAGAGCAGACCATATTGTATCACTAAAGCTTCAGAAAGAAAATGCAAAATGGCTGCATATTTAGACACATGGTTCAGGCATTTAGGTTACTCCTCTTACTCATGAGATTTTCTGCACATTTTGAGTGGTGTTGGAATTTTAAAAGGTACTAGGCAACAATACATTGATATCTTAGAGCTCATTTGTCTTTATAAATTCCATGTTTTACAGTTACTTTTCCATACAACTGATAGCTTTTCTTTCTACAGATCTAAAACAGAAAGAAGTTTAGCTTTTTAAAATGACTCTAAAATAAAATTTAAATCAAATCTCTTAAAGTAAAAATATTCCTCTTTCAGAATAATATGCCTAAATTATAGTGTTCTTCTGAACTATATAACACCAAAGGACTGTGTGGAGGCTGAGACTATTCTCTAGATAGTCTTAAAACCTTTAATACACTGAAATGCTGACAAATTAGTCAGAGTATCATGTAACTCTCTGATTCTGAATTTCCATTATCATAGATGACACATACACTTGGTTTCCTTTACATAGACCATTACTCCATTTATTCCATTGTATTTGAGCCCATCTACAAACTTCTGGTTCTACTAAGGGGCAGTACTTTGAGAAGCTTGCCAACTTCTTATGAAATACTTAGGTGCTTGCTGAGCCCCGTCTGACAGCTGCTGTTCTCATTTAATGATTTTGCCATGGACTCTGTAACTCACTTTACCTTTGGCTTGTTTGCATGTATTCTCGCTTCTTATAATTTTAAGAGTAGGGGGAAAAAAAGCCCTCTTATCCCAGGTTAAACCAAATGAAGAGAAACCTTACCCTAGGGAGAAAGGGAATACTGTACATAGCACATTGCCAAAATTTTGCTGTATTTATGGAATATGAGAATCTTTAGAGGTGGAGATTAATAAAATGATTCTATCAAAATGACATTTGGATAGCGATAAAGCTTACATTTGAATTTAATTTTCCTTTCTCTCCCAGCATTCCAGAAACTGACTGAAAGAGGGGCGACCAAATTCCAAGGTATTTCTTCATGTAGAAATAAAATTAAATTAAAGGAATTAAAGAAAACTTTAAATTTTCTTTATAAATAAATTGGGGATAGAGCTGAGTAGGTTTTTCTGGACCCATACAAACTAGGAATGGTAGACTTATTGAACTGGTTAGTTACTTTCATGACTTTTGGAAAACAATTCTCTGTGGGGCTCTCCTGTATCTGTACATCTTGTGAGTAGAGGTACTAACTGCCCTTTTATTTCACATTGTATTTTCAAGGATATATGTGTAAAGAATAGCTTTGTGAGGGGGGGTGGATGCCTGGATGGCTCACTTGGTTAAGCATCTGCCTTTGGCTCAGGTCATGATCCCGTGTCCTGGAATTGAGCCCTGCATCCTTCATCGGGATCCCTGCTCCGCAGGGAGCCTACTTCTCCCTCTTCCTCTGCCCACCCCTCCTCATTTTCTCACTCTCTCTCAAATAAATAAACAAAATCTTGAAAAAAAAAAAAAAGAATGACTTTGAAAGATAATGTCTACTTCTCTAACAGGCAGCAGATGTGCTTATTTTCCGGTATAATAATGTCTCCTTTCAGAGCAAAGATCGGGCAGGTTTGCTTACTGCTTATTTCCTCATTATAAAACAAGTATAGTGTTCAGGGTGCCTTGGTGGCTCAGTGAGTTAAAGCCTCTGCCTTCGGCTCAGGTCCTGATCCCAGGGTGCTGGGATCAAGCCCTGCATCGGGCTCTCTGCTCAGCGGGAAGCCTGCTTCCTTCTCTCTCTCTGCCTGCCTCTCTGCCTACTTGTGATCTCTATCTGTCAAATAAATAAATAAAATCTTAAAAAAATAAAAAAATAAAACAAGTATCGTGTTCTTCAACTTTGACACTAACCCACTGAGTGTGTAGCATCCACCTGACCCACTTTGCATTATTCTTATGGGACTTGGGGGTTAGAGGAACAGACACAACCATAAAGTTGAGTTTTCTTGAGTAAAAAATGTCATATGTCTTTGAGGCAGAGGTCTTTTCTCAGATCAATAAGGTGTTCATTCTTTAGATTAACTTTGAAAAGCAACTACACTTTCCCAATTTCTAGGATTTCAGAGGGTTGTTCATAATTGTCTTCTTTACTGTTTCATAGAACTCAACTCAGATGAACTAAGAACTGAAATTGTTTCCAATTCATTGAGAATTGGATAACTATAAGGCAGCTTCATCCTTCATTCTCCACATGATTCACTCAGGCTATTCCCATTTTGGGTGTTGCCGTCTGAATTTATATACTCCTGATGGCAAACAAAGCAGGGGATGAGAGTAAGTGGAGATCTTCCACCCACCCTTTTGTGCTTTGACACTCATCACTTCTTATTCATTGACTAGATCCAGTCACATGACTCCACCAAGATGCAAAGTGGTTGAGAATTTTAGACGAGACGATGAACATTCCGTAACAGTAATGTGTCTGTCAATTTCATGATATCTTTGCAAATACTTTTAAATGTAGGTTGGCTTGCCTGAGACTTGCCTGAATAATCTCATGCCAATACTGCATTTTAGAAATTATTATAGTCTCATAACAAATTTCAGTAACTGCTATGTGTGAACCCCTATTTCCTTCAAAAAAAAAAGGGTCTTTGCTATTTTTGTCTGATTATTCTTCCACATGAAGTTCAAAATCCTTTATGAGCATTAACATTCTATAAAAAATTTGGCATTTTTATTGGAATCAAATTAAAGCTATAAGGTAATTTAGGAAGAACTGATATTTTTACAATATTAAAGCTTCAGGGTAGAAACAGGACTATATTCTAGTTTATGTAGCAATAAAGATTTATAATTTCCTTCATAAGATTCAAATACATTTCTAAAATAACTATTTATAGGTATTTTAAGTTTTGAATTCTTCTTGTGAATGGTATTTCCTATTGCTTCATACATTTTATCATGAAAACTGAAATATGTTTCTTTAAAAAGATTGATAAGCTAGATAAATCCATACAAAAGTGGATCAAACAAATGTGAAAGAAAGAAAAACAAAATATTGAAAACAAAATGTAAATAGTTATATACATATGTAAAAATAGTTTGAAAACCAAAAGTAAATGTTATGAACAATCATATACTAATTAGGAAACCAAAATGCATGGTTACATTTCTGGAAAAAATAAAATGCTGAAGTTGGTTCCTTATCAAATAGCAATAGAAATAACAAAGAAGCAAGAAAGTTGAAAAGAAAATGACTGTAGAATAAATTGAAGTGGAAATCAAAACCCTTCCTCTATAAAAAGCACCAGGATAGATGATTTTTCAGGCTAGTTCTACCCAACATTAAAATGATACATAACCAATACCATCTTCTTTTAGGATATAAAAGAAAATAGTAGAAGAGGTAAAAATTGCTTGGTACTTTTTATGAACCTAGATAAGATACCAGATAATAATTTTTAAAAATAGAAAAAAGGAAAATCATAGGTCAATTTCATTTATGATTAGAGATGAAAAATGTATAATAAAATCATTCGGTAGTAATTGAATGAGTTAAGCCTACAGCTTTGGCATTTTGAAGAATATAGTGAGATAGCTATAATGGTAGAAATACACTGGAATTAACAATATCTTGAGTCCCCAATCCTTTCCGTATATTTAGAGTATGTAGAATTAACTAGGTGCCTCTTAAGAAAGAATAATAGGTATGCTTAAAATCAATGTGATTAATTCCTCTCAGAAAATGTGAATGTGAACAACACTACTGATTGTATGGCAGATCCTTTTGCAAGCAGTTGGTTTCCTAATCTTTGTTTTCAACAGTATTGGGGAAAGACCTAATTGAGTTTCTGACTGTCTTATATTTTTTTATTTTTAGATTACCATATGGTTTTGGTGAAGTAGTGGAAAGAACTGTATGACATTTGCTAAAGAAAGAAACTCCTTCCATTATTTTCTTTGTTTATGTGACTAAAGTTTCTTAGCACTGTGTCTATAAAAATGGAAAATAGACATAGAATTGACTGTTACCTTGTTTTAGTAATAATTAAAATTCCACTATGGATTCATTAATACATTAACTAATTGGGAAACAAAAAATACCCCTATTTAATTAAAAAGCACATTTCCAATAAATTTTACTTTTATGTTTAAAATGTATTTATGAAAATTTATAATGTTTTGATGAATTGTGCACTAATAACAATATTAACAAATCAATTCAAACTAAAGTCTTTAGCTCAGTTTTGTTCCCTGTAAGCTCTCACTTGATTACAAAGCTGCTGATTTGGGGCTCTCCTCAAAAAGCAGGTTCTAATATGCTTGGGAAGTTCATAGTTGGATGAAAAATCTCTGTCTCACATAATAAGGGCAATAAGGACACTGTGGTCCTGTGTGTTCCAATGAGATGAGGCACTTGAGAGTCAGTCAGAAAAAAGTGAAACTGTGGACATTAACCAAGTCCAAGTCAGACACTTGTGAGTGAGGATGACATGAAGTTGACATGATCAGAAACAGAATTTCATTTTCTGGACTCAGTACTTCATGAATTAAAGCACAAAATGAGGGAAATTATTTTTGCATAGCCAACTAACCTTTTTCTTTATTTTCTGAAGTCTTTTGAAGTACAATATTACTCTCTCCTCTTAAGATTGGATCAAATACTTGCTTTATTCAATGATGCCCTCAGTGTAAGCTTGTTGACTGATGTGGCTTAAAACAGTCTTTTCATAGGTGTAGAATTCAGGCAGAATTTGAGTATACCTGTACTTCTTTGACTTGAATTAGAGGTGAGGGTTCTAATTATGAAACTCTGAGTACACTTTTTTTTTTTTTTTTGGTTTCATTTATCTATCTGACAGAGAAAGAGAGAGAGAGAGATCACAAGTAGGAGGAGTGGCAGAGGGAGAGGGCAGTGCAGGGAGCAGGATGAGTGGTCAGGGACCCTGGGATCATGACCTGATCTGAATGAAGGCAGATGCTTAACTGCCTGGGCCACCCAGGCCCCCCTGAGTACACATTTAATAACCTCATTATTCAGTATAAAAAATTACTGGGTACATGTCAAATTGAATTGTTAAGCTTACAAAATGAGCTAACGATAAAAATTTTACTTAAAAATGGACTGAAGACTGTAGTTACTAAGAAATAAAGCATAACAGCTAACTTATGTCACTGATATTCCAAATCTGGAAATGTATCTTGAAAATATTTAAGTTGTGATATCCCCATATTGGAAGGATTCCTAGAAATGTTATTCCTGCCTTGAGACAACTTTATACTTAAATAGTTCTAGTGGGATGTTTAGCATTTGTCTGTTTTTGTGGGACAGTTTAAACTTTTGACATTTTTACTCCCACGATGGAACCTTAGCTAAATTAATAGACCTAGTAGAAATTTGTTCCTCCTGTTTCATAAAGATAGTCTCGTTCGGAATTGTGTAATAGCAATTTGAATGTGGTTAAAAGAACAGGATCCAAAGTCAGGCTGCTAATGTTGAAATTCTAGCTCTACAATTTAATAGTTACTTAATCTAAAACAAATTTCTTAATTTCTCACAGCTTTTGTTTTTCTCATCTGTAAATTGGGAATAATAATTAGATTAATTAAAATGACACATGTAAAATCCTTAGCATACTGGGTGGCATAGATAAATAAATCCAATAAATGTTAGCTCTTATTGTTATTGTATGTAGCCATCTATTCATTTATTTATTCAATCTAAAATTGTTGTATTCCCAGAGATGAGGTGCATAGACATCAGAGATAAAGATTTTGCCCCACCATCAAAGAACTCACTGCCCAGTTGGAGATATAGACAAGTAAAAAATGACTATGAATAAGTGTCATAAATGGTAAAACTGAGAATATTTTTGTTATTTTTTTATTAACATGTAATGTATTATTTACTTCAGGGGTACAGGTCTATGAATCGTCAGTCTTTTTTTTTTTTTTTTAAGATTTGATTTAATCATTTGACAGAGAGATAGAGAACACAAGTAAGCAGAGTGGCAGGCAGAGGGTGAGAGAGAAGCAGGCTCTCTGTTGAGCAGGGAGCCTGATGTGGGGCTCAATCCCAGGACCCTGGAATCATAGCCTGAGCTGAAGGCAGCTGCTTAACCAACTGAGTCACCCAGGTGCCCCTGTGAATCATCAGTCTTACACAATTCACAGCACTCACCATAGCACATACCCTCCATAACCCACCAGAGAATATTACAAGCCACCGAATCTGAGTGGAAAGTGGAGGCCATGGAAGATTACTTGGAGGAGAGAATATCTATCTTGAGGTTTAGAGGACGAACGAGATTTATAGGGCAGTAGGTAATTGTGTTCTAGGCAGAGGGTAATAGGATTGGTGACTGGTGTTTTAGGCAGAGGGAATAGGACTGGTGAAAATGTATCTGTAATAACTCATTCATGTAAAATCTTAATTTAAAGTTTATTGGTAGGACTCATAGATTTTCTTTAAAAAAAAACTTTTTTTTTTTTTTAAATGTGTCTACCTCTGTTTCTCATTCTCCTATATTTAATTTGATCTTACTGGACTGTGAGCTCTTTGAGATAGGATGATGCCTCAGTGACTAATACAATGGCTGCATATGGTAGGAGATAATAGGTATTTATTGAATCAAATTAAATGAAATTAGTCTTTAGAGAGGAAGTCTCTTAGAATTAAAAGTATAAACCAGAATTTCTAATCCTAGGAAGAGCTGGCAAGGGGGAGATTAATTACAAATGTATTGTATGTTGCAGTGGGGACTTAACTCAAATTCAGGTGGAAAGAGCCAGTAACTTTCTAACTTCTTTTGGAGAAAAGCAATCAAAATATATTTTTGGAATATCAGATAACTTTAAATATAAACACAAAAGGCATTTTAAAGGTAATTTAAAGTATTTTTAGTATCTCATATACCTCTGTGTATTAGTATGAATAATTGAGAAATGTATGTCTCATATATTTGAGGTTGAAAATAAACATAAGAAAACATAGTTTAAAATATGTAAAAGGATGTCTAATGTAGTAGGCATTAAAAGATAATCACATTCAGGAATGACAACCTGAGAAGCCTTTCAAACTCTGTTTTAGAATAAAATACTTTATCACTGAGGGAGACTTTTCAATGTCTGTATCTTTTCGGAACAGTGTAGAGTCTAAATAGAAAAAATCTCAAGTGATAAATTGTGAACATTTAGCTGTATTGAATATGAAGGTCTGAAGCAGTAAATTGACCTTCAAAGGAAATTTTTAGACTTTGAATTTTTCACTTCAGAGAATTTATACTTATCTTTTATCTTTGTGCTAAATACAATCCCTGTATGACTATACCAACAAATGAAATAATCTCAAAATTTTTTTGTGACCTCAATGATTATTTAGTAGTATATCAGATTATACAAGGTAAGCTGAGTAGGGAGAATAGGATGGAGACACTGGTGATTTGTATTTCATTTCCTGTCATATTTGTTGGCAAATAAGATGATTGAGTCAACCTTACTCTTCTTATCTTGAGTAGACTTTAGACAGGTTTTTTCTGCATCTTTGTCCCTGACCTTTTTCTTTGAGCATTTACACTGGAAAATTTGTACTGTCAGTTTTTTCTCTGCTTTACTGAGATGTATGTAAAAACCTCTTGCCAGTTTTATAACCCAGGAGTTGTCTTTGTCAAGGACCTGGTAGCTGTCATCTATGGCCTGTTAAGAGCAGCACAAATGAATTCTTATTTAAGATAGTGAAGTCAAGTCAGACTTAAAAACCTTTTTCCCTTCAGACAAAGCTCGGGAAGAGGGTGGAATAGGAGGACCATGATCTCACCCTGTCCCACGTTTTCAACTAGATATCATTCATATCTAAGCCAATAAACTGCCGAGTAATCCAAAGACTGGCAGAACAAATTCCACAACTAAATATAAAGAAGAAGCTGCATCAGAAAGGTTAATAGGTCAGAAAGGTGGAGGGAGGCTTCTGGAAGGAAGGAAGGAGGCTGCAGGCATGCATGCACAGAGCAAGCAGAGAAATGGGCCTTCATACCAGGGTGTTCACACAGAGAATACTAATCCCCATAGCATTTGGCTTTAAAAACCAGAGGGGCTGAATTCCATGAGTTTGTAAAACCGGCTGGACTTGGAACCTGAAGCTTAGGAGGTCAGCTGACTCAGCACTGGGTGAGCTAGGAGAGCAGTGATAGCTGGGTCTCCCTCCTTAAAGAGACAGCAGCCTGTATGAAGGGGTACTATAAAAAGGGCATTTTTCACACTGCCAGGAGGTGGTGTACAAACAGGAGACAGATCTGTTCATACTGATTTCTGAACATATTGGGTGACCTCTGAAAACATAGGAACTGGCAGATAACACTTTCCTGCCCCATCCCCAGCATAAGTACAGAGACACCTCCAGGAGGAAGGGCTACATAGACACTTGCTACCTAATCTGTTAACAATGTGCCATGCCATAAGTTCTCCTGAAGACCCATCTACTCCAAGGCAGCTAGTCTCAGCTAGTCTCAGCTAGTCTCAGCCCTGGACTCAGGGCAAATTTTGTTAAAGCCAGGCATGCCCCCTACCCAGCTACTGGCTACAGAGTTGTCATCTCATGCTGCATTGAGCTACACATCCCCTACCATCACAGCACTTCAGGGGATCTGGCATAGGATTCATGGTCCAACACTCATTTTGCTAAAATGGCCACCCTGCTCCCAAGTGTCATGCTCTCCCACCCTTCCCCCCAGAGCTGGCAGACCTGGGTCCCACTAACAGCACAGAGAGCAAGCACAGCCTACAACAAGCAGAGTCAGTTCAGAGAACTGCACAGAAAGGAAGAGTGACTCAGACACAAAAACGGGATAAGCAACATACATAGGATACTTTCCTGAAGTACCAGGTTCTGGTGAACAAGGGACACTGCACTGAAGAACACTCCAGGACCTCTTCCCATAAAGTCACAACTTTCAAGAGCAGAAGACATTGGTAATTTTCTTAATATGCAGAAATAGACAGAGAGGAAGCGAAAATGAGGAAATAGAGAAATTTATACCAAATGAAAGGACAGAACAAGGCCACAGCCAGAGATCTAAGTGAAACAGATATTAGTTACATGCTTAATAAATAATTTAAAACAATGATCATAAGGATCCTCACTAGGCTTGGGAAAAAGTGGAAGACATGAATGATACCCTTAATGCACAGATAAGGAATAACATAGAGATAAATGGTAGAATAAATGAAATGAGAAGTATGTTGGAGGGAATGGACAGATGGCTTGAAGAAACAAAGGAATGAATTTGTAATCTAGAAGACAGGAGTAATGAAATGCAATCAAGCTGAGCAAAAGAGAAAATAATTATGCAAAACAAGAATAGATTTAGGGAACATGATGACTCCATCAAATGTAGTAACATTTATTTTGTAGGAGTCTCAGAAAAAGAGAAAGAAAGGCAGGGCAGAAAATTCATTTGAACAAATAATAGCTGAAAACCTCCCTAATCTGGGGAAGGAAACAGATATCCAGAATCAACAAAAGACTGACTGACATCAAGACATATTATAATTAAATTTACAAAACTGCAAAATAAAAAATTCTTTAAAAGCAGCAAGACAAAAGAAGTCACTAACTTACATGGAAAAACCCATAAAGCTAGCATGAGATTTTTCAGCAGATACTTTGCAAGTCACAAGGGAATGGCATGATATATTTAAAGTGCTGAATGAGAAAAATCTGCAGCCAAGAATACTTTATCCAGCAAGGCTATCATTCAGAGTAGAGGAGAGATAAACTGTTTCCCAGACAAATAAAAGCTAAAGGAGTTCATGATCACTAGACCAGGTCAATAAGAAATATTAAAAGAGAATCTTTGCATGCAAAGAAGAGACCAATGGTGCCAGTATAGAGGTAGGAAAGAAAGCAGTAAAAATGAATATTTCTGTAAAAAAACAGTGAAGGAATTCACAAAAAAAGGACATAAAATATAACATACCTAAAACATGGAGAGGAGAGGAGAAAAGAACAGGTTCAAACTTAAATGACCATGAACTTAATATAGACTACTATATGCAGAAGAGGTTATTACAAACCTAATGGTAATTGTATATTAAAAACCACTAATAAATATGCAAAGATTAAAGAGGAATAATTTCAAATATATCACCAAAAAATCAGCAAAACATGAAAGAGAGAAAGACAGAGGAGGATCAGAGAAAATCTTCAGAAACAACCACAAAATATGTAATAAAATGGCAACAAATACATATCTATCAATAATTACTTTGAATGTAAATGGACTAAATGCTCCAACAAAAAGACATAGGGTGGGGGAATGGATAAAAAAACAAGACCCATCTATATGCTGCCTACAGCAGACTCATTTTAGATCTAAAGACACCTGCTGATTGAAAGTGAAAAGATGGAGAAACTTCTATCATGCCAGTGGATGTCAAAAGAAAGCTGAAGTAGCAATGCTTATATTGGACAGAAGAAACTAAACAAGACACCATATAATCATAATCTTCCAAAAGAAGATATAATAATTCTAAATATTTATGCGTCCCCACATAGGAGCACCTAAATACATAAAACAGTTAATAAAAACATGAAAGGAACTAATTGGTAGTAATATAATAATAGTAGGGAACTTGAATATCCCACTTATGTCAATGGACAGAACATCAACAAATAAAAAATGGCTTTGAATGACACACTGGAACAGATGGATTTAACAGATATATTTGGAACACTCTATCCTAAAGGAACAAAATACACATTTTTTTAAAGTGCACATGGAACATTCTCCAGAATTGATCACATACGAGTACACAAAGCAAACCACAACAAATTCAAGATTGAAATCATATCATGCATATTTTCTAGCCACAACACTATGAAACTAGAAGTCAATCTCCAGAGAAAATCTATAAAGACCACAATGCATGGAGGTTAAATAATATGCTATAAAACAATGAATGGGTCAATCAGTAAATAAAAGAAGAAATAAAAATGTATACATAAACAAATGAAAATGAAACAGTGGCTCAAAACCTTTGGGATGTAGCAAAAGAAAATTTAAGAGGGAAGTTTATAGTAACAGAAGCTTACCTCAAGAAGCAAGAAAAATCTCAAATGAAAAACCTAACCTGCACCTATACAAACTAGAAAAGAACAAGCAAACTCTAATACCAGCAGAAGGAAAGAAAGAAAAAGATTAGAGCAGAAATAAATGATAAAGAAATTAAAAAATAATAGAGCAAACCAATGAAACCAGAAGTTAGTTCTTTGTTAAAATCAATAAAATTGATAAACCTCATGCCAGACCTATCAAGAAGAAAAGAGAAAGGACTCAAATAAATATGATCACAAATGAGTGAGGAGAAATAACAACCAACACCACAAGAATACAAACAATTATAAGACAATATTATGAAAAACAATATGGCAACATATTGGATAACCTGCAAAAAGTGGATAAATTCCTAGAAACGTATAAACTACCAAAATTGAAACAGGAGGAAATAAAAAATTTGTACAGACCAGCAGCCAGCAAGGAAATTGAGTCAATAATCAAAAAATTCCCAACAAACAAAAGTCCAGATGGCTTCACAGATGAGTTCTACCAAGCATGTAAGGAAGAGTTAATACATGTTCTCCTCAAATTATTCCAAAAAATAGAAAAGGAAGGAAAACTTCCAAATTCATTTTGAGGCCAGCATTACCCTGATACTGAAACCAAATAAAGACATCACTGAAAAAGGAAACTACAGACCAACATCACTGATAAATATAGATTCAAAAATTTGCAATAAGATACTAGCAAACTGAATTCAACAATACATTAAAAAAATCATTCACCATAATCAAATGGGATTTATTCCTTGGTTGCAGGGGTGGCTTAATATTCACAAATCAATCAATGTGATACATCACATCAATATGAAAGGATAAGAACCATATGGTCATTTCAATGGATTATAGAAAAACATTTAACAAAGCACAGGATCCATTTATAATAAAAACCTACAATAAGATGGGTTTAGAGGGAACATATCTCAACATAATAAAGGGCATCTATGAAAAAAAACCACAACTAACATTATCCTTAATGGGGAGAAACTGAGAGCTTTTCTTTTAAGGTCAGGAGTAAGAAAAGGATATTCACTCTTAATCACCTTTAATCAACACAGTACTGGATGTCCCAGCCATCGCCATCAGACAACAAAAAGGGGGGGAAAAAAACGAATCCAAATCGGTAAGGAAGAAGTAAAACTTTCATTCTGTGCAGATGATATGATACTCTATATAAAAATCCCCAAAGACTCCACTAACAAACTGATAGAACTCACAAACAAATTAAATAATGTCACATACAAAATCAATATATGGAAATCTGTAGTATTTCTATACACCAGTAATAAAGCAGCAGAAAGAGAAACCAAGGAATCAATCATATTCACAATCACACCAAAAATAATAAGATACTTAGAAATAAACCTAACCAAGGAGTTGAAAAACCTGTTCTCTGAAAAGTATTAAAAACTAATGAAGAAAATTCAAGACAACAGAAAGAAATGGAGAGACATTCCATGCTTACGGACCAGTAGAATAAAAATTATTAAAATGTCTATACTACCCCATCTATAGATTTAATGCAGTCCTTACCAAAACACCAATAGCTTTTTTTTTTTTTTTAAACAGAATTAGGACAAACTCCTAAAATTTGTATGGAAACACAAAAATCCTGAATAGCCAAAAACAGTCTTGAAAAAGAAAAACAAAGCTGGAGGCATCATATTTCCATACTTCAAATTATATTACAAAGCTGCAGTTATAAAAACAGTATGGTAGTGACACAAAAATAGATGCATAGATCAATGGAACAGAATAGAAAAAGTGGGTAGGAGAAGAATCAATGAAACAAGATGGGATTGGGAGGGAGACAAACCATAAGTGACTCTTAATCTCACAAAACAAACTGAGGGTTGCTGGGGGGAGGGGGGTTGGGAGAAAGGGGGTGGGGTTATGGACATTGGGGAGGGTATGTGCTTTGGTGAGTGCTGTGAAGTGTGTAAACCTGGCGATTCATAGACCTGTACCCCTGGGGATAAAAATATATGTTTATAAAAAATAAAAAATTTTAAAAAAATGAACAAGAATAGTGGAAACGAATTAAAAGTAAATGTTGTATCTAAAAAAAAAAAGAATAGAAAAATCCAGAAATAAGCCCACAACCATATGGACAACTAATCTTGACAAGGCAGAAAAGAAAGAATATGGAATGGAAAAAGCCAGTATCTTTATCAAATAATGTTGGGGAAATTGGACAGTAATGTGCAAAAGAATAAAACTGGACCACTTTCTTACACCATACAAAAAAACAAATTCAAAATGAATTAAAAATCTAAATTTGAGACCTAAAACCATAAAAATTCTAGAAGAGAACACAGCAGTAACTTTTTTGATATTAGTCTTAGCAACTTTTTCTAGATATTTCTCTTGAGGCAAGGGAAACCAAAGCATAAGTAAACTATTGGGACTACATCAAAATAAGAAGCTTTTCCACAATAAAGGAAACAATCAACAAAACCAAAAGGTGACCTACTGAATGGAAGAAGATATTTGCAAATGACATATCCAATAAAGGGGTACTATCCAAAATACATAAAGAACTTACAAAACTCAACATCTAAAAAATACCCAAATTAAAAAATGGTCAGAAGACATGAACAGACATCCAGAACAAAGAAGACATCCAGATAGCCAACAGACATGTGAAAATATTCTCATCATCACTCATCATCAGGGAAATGCCAATCAAAAAACTATGAGATATCACTTCATACCTGTGAGAATGGCTAAAATAAAAAACAAGAAAAGACAGGTGTCAACAAGGATGTAGAGAGAAAGGAACACTTGTTGATGGGAAGGCAAGCTGATGCAGCCATTATGGAAAACAGTGTGGAGGTTCCTCAGCAAGTTAAAAATAGAACTATCTTACAATCTAGTAATTGCAGTACTGGGTATTTACCAGTATATAAAAACACTAAGGGATATACCTACCCCTGTGTTTGTAGCAGCTTTAATGTACAATAGCCAAGATATGGAAGTAATCCCTGTGTCCATTGATTAATGAATGGATAAAGAAGTGATATATGTATATTATCCATTATATATATATATAATATATATATATATTATATATATCAGCCATAAAAAGAATGAAATCTTGCCATTGCAATGACATGGATGGAGCTAGAGAGTATAATGCTAAGTGAAATAAGTCAGATAGAGAAAGACAAATACCATATAATTCCACTCATACATAGAATTTAAGAAACAAAACAAACAAGCAAAGGAAAAAAAAAAGAGAGAGTCAAAGCAAGAAACAGACTTTCAATTATAGAGAACAATCTGATGATTACCAGAGAGGATGTGGGTGGTGGGATGGATGAAATAGGTGATGGAAATTAAGGAGTGCAGTTGTTGTGATGAACACTGGGTGATGTACAGAAGTGTTGAATTACTATATTTTACACCTGAAACTAATATTACACTGTCTGATAACTAACTGGAATTAAAATAAAAATGAAGAAAATAAAAACATCTACTTCACTTATGGAGACATTTTGTATGACAGTTATACATAGGAGACTCTCAAGAACGATTTCCTCACTAAAAAAAAAACAAACAAACCCAAAACCAAAAAAAACCTTTCTTCCGCTGAAATGTACTGGTATAACTAAAAATCACTAGGAAAAACAAAGATTTTAGCATAAAAATGTTGGCATGAATTAACAATGCAAACAAAGAGCTTGTGGCTAGTGAAGGAAGAAGTGAAGTCTCTACAAGTTAGGATGGCATTGCTTAGAGTACATCAGCTTCTGACTTTCTCATACAGGAGCATTGGAAGTGAAGGTCAAGCAAGATGGAAGTGAGGAAAGGGCTATGTCTAAACAAAATCCTGAAAAATCCAATGCCTCTTCATGTAGTAGTGGCAGAAGCAGAGAAAGAGAGATGTGGGCAGCCATGGAAGATGTAGAACCGTACTTGAAATTAAAAACCTCTTTTCTGCCTTTATATTTGCCCTTCAGGGTCAGGGAAAAAGTTGATATTTGGAGCCTGCTGTTGGGGATGAAAAAGTAAGAAAAAAGATGAAAGGATCCTAAAAATACTTAATACCTATTAACATAGGAATACATAGAAATAAGGGAGAAAAGGAAATGTAAGACTAGATCTTCTGAGGGAGGCAGGGAAGAGATGAGTTTAGAGCTTAGAGCTAGCTTCACCAAACCACAGGCTTGTAATGCAGGGGCCAAAAGACAACACAACTCCACCCCCTGCAAACTCCAATTTCCTCTCTTTCTTTTGGAGAATAGGAGCGGCTGATGGAAGAGTAAAAGTAAAATGCAGTTAGGGAAAAATTCAGGCTGATTTGATGGAGCTAAGTTTCTAAAGATTCATATTGAATTGGAGGAATTATTTGAATTTCAAATTATTCACACTGGATTAAGATAAACTCAAGATTAGGTAGAGAGAACTGGGGCAAAGAATATTTGACAGAATCTCTGAAGACAGAGAAGAGCCCAGTCTTGCTAACAAAAACTACAGCCCCAATTGAAATTTAATTTTCTCCAAATTGAAGCAATAAGGCCTGATGCTACAGTAAATAAAACTGAAAGTTCAGTGCGGAAAGGAAGTCAAGAAGAGTTGATCCAGATCCTAGCAGACCAAACAACAGATGTTGACTCAGTTGTTCAGTCACCCTCCTTGCATGAGCAACATACAAATGAAATAAAAACCATTTTCCCAGCCTGGGATATATATAATAAATTATAGTAAATATATTATGGACAAGATGGGAGAAAAAGAAAGAAAGCATCACTGAAGCCAAGAAATGGATTTAAAAAATTTATTTGAAAAGTGAGTAAGAGCCAGCAAAAAGAAGAAACATCTCCATGAAAGTATCTTATTATTAAAGAATTTATAAAGAATATGGACTTAACAAGACATTTTCAAAGATAAGAGCATAAATCAGACTCAGAATAAAAAAAAAAGATTGTACAGAATAGGAGTCACATTCTATTTCAGAACTAATAAAAAAACTGCAAACAGGAAAGATATGACTTAAAGTTTTTTTAATAATAAAATACTTAAGGTAATGAAAATAAAAGTAAGAAAAACACATGAAGATTAAAGCAATTAAAGAGAACTTAATTAATAGAAAGAAGAGATAAAGATGATCCAACAAAAGGATAAATGATGTCCCTGAAGCAGAGAATTCAACAACTTGGAACAATGAATATATTCAAGGCATATTATGAAAGACTTTTTCCTTAATTGAACAGAAAACTGCCTCTGTAGATTGAAAGGAACACTCTGTTCCAGGAAAAATTGATTACATTATGAAATCTACTTATATGGATTCTAAACCAATAAACTTTTTTTTTTTAATTTTATTTATTTGACAGAGAGATCACAAGTAGTCAGAGAGGCAGGCAGAGAGAGAGGAGGAAGCAGGCCCCCTGCTGAGCAGAGAGCCTGATACGGGGCTCGATCCAAGGACCCTGGGATCATGACCTGAGCCGAAGGCAGAGGCTTTAACCCACTGAGCCACCCAGGCGCCCCTAAACCAATAAACTTTCATGGTAGTTGAACATAATTTTGAAAATATATGTTCTCCTCTGCCATTTTATTGCTAGTACATTTAATTTGAATAGAACATAAAATAAGACCCCACTTAAAACAATTTATAATTGATTATTTGAGGCTAACTTGGATTTTCCAAAAATGTTAGAACTTGAGCAAGTTAGTTTTAAGGGGAAAGTCAATGAAATGTTAAATTTTTGCTAATATTTGATGTACATATTTGTGATTTGGTGACCATATTTTCTGGACTTAAAGTGAGATGACACATGTGTCAGAAATATGTTCACATTTTTTTCTACAAGTTCTTTTTGGTCTTTGAACTTTTTTAACAGACCATTTTAAAGAGGGATTTATTAAAGTTGAGGCAACTGTGATATTTAGATATGCAAAGACAAATAAATCATTGGCAGATTCAGTATTCAAAAGCTCCTTGCTAGATGCTTACTATATACAAGGATTTGTGTCAGGATTTCTCACATTAGTTCTCTTGTAATGTAATATGTGAGTCAACGCAGAAGAGGCAGTTGCAATGCTATGTAGTAAGTAGCACAGTGTGCTTGCTGTAGGAGCACAGCTCTATAGGGCCAGGGTATGCATTATTCTAGAGAAGTTGACTTTTAAGTAAGATCTAACTCAGGAGATGATTTCCATTATACCACATAGCTTTCTTTAAAAACTAAGCTTAAAAAGGTTAAAGGGGGGCACCTAGGTGGCTCAGTGTGTTAAGCCTCTGCCTTTGGGTCAAGTCATGATCTCAGGGTCCTGGGATCAAGCCCTGCATTGGGCTTCCTGCTCAGCAGGGAGCATGTTTCCTCTTCTCCCTCTGCCTGCCTCTTTGCCTACTTGTGATCTTTCTCTTAATAAATAAATAAATAAAAATAAAATAATAAATAAACAAATAATCAAATAAATTTATTTAAATAAATAAACAAAATCTTAAGAAAATAAAAGATAAAAGGATAAAGTTTTAATATTTAACTGATGATTTGACTTTTGTTGTAACTTTCAATGTACTTCTGTATATATGAAAAAACTAACAGAGTTCCACTTGTTTTACAAATAAACTCTAATTTAGACTTCTCTATATGTAGGACAAGCCTTTTTTCCCCTTCATTCTAAGGAAGCATATCATTAAGAATGATTTAATTATGGAGAAGTTACTGTAGATAACCCTATCCCTGAGAACAATTTGTTCTCTCCATGATGCTCCTATAGTATACTGTTCATTATCCTTTTACAGTGCTTATAGATTGTGTTTAATTATGTATACGCATCTTGATTCATCCTTCATCCACCAAAGACTGTATGTGCTTCCAAGGAAAGGGAGATACCATACTTAATTTTGTATCTTATCATGTAGTAGAGAGCCTAACACAAAAGTGTTCTCAGACATCTTGCCAATACAAACCTTAGGTGGCCAAAAGAGTGTCTTAACTTTCAATAACCATTAAAGTATAATATCTTAGACTAAAGAGATTACATTTCTGTAATACCTTCAGAAGACCAGGGAATTATTTTATATGTAAAGTAAAAAGAGAATCACAAAAAAATAATAATTTTTTTTTAATCCAGTGGCAGGGGAAATGTTTCCCCATCGAAATGGAAGCACAAGAAAGTTGTTTACATTATCTCAATTTTTTTCTTATTTAATGTAATGTAATGTAATGTAATGTAATGATTATTATTTCTTTCAGTAAGTTTTCTGTCTTCCCTCCCCTCCTTTCAGTTTGGTCAGAGCCTCAGTGAGGAGATCTTGTTTTGTTGAGAAGAAACCTGATAACCTCTCTGTTCAGCTGTTTTGAGCATGTAGGAGACCAAGCGGACATACCTGGATGATTAGATATAGGAATAGGAGGCCAACCTTCCAAAAAGCAGGGCAAGGAAGGAGGAAGAGGCTGTTTATGCATCTACCATATATTTTCCGTAGCTTTCTGAGTCCTAGATAGACTCTGTAGTAAACTCCCAGTCACAGGCTTGGAGCATAGCTTCAAAAACACTTTTGAAATTAAGATTAAAGACTAACTAGGTGGGCAGAGTGCTGGGCAATCATATTTTCCTTTAGGCTGTTCTTTTGCAACTTTAGTTTAATTTTTAGACAAATTGTCTGATCCAAAATTAAAATAGCAAAATGTCTGTGGGAAAAACATGTGCATACTAAGCCAATGGTAAGATAGAACACGTGTTGCCCTGGGAATGCCAGCAGTCTCATGTCCTATCAGTCTCATAATTAACTTAGTGATCTTATCTCAGGCCAACTTGTGATCTTTATCTTTCAGACTTGGAAATGGGATTTTGGCAGCACCAACATCAGATCTATATCACAGAAGAGAGTCTCAGAAACCAAGTTCAAAACACTGATATCTAAAACGAAAATGATAACTTAATAATTCACAATGAGAAGAGAAAAAAGTCTCATGGGGAATAGGATATTTGTATTGGCATCAGTGCTCTTTTCTTTCTGCCATCAGGAAACCTGGGAAATAAAAGTATAACCAAAGGTTCCTTGGTACAAACACTCAGCATGAAGCGACATTGATTGTGGACTTCTGCAATCCCAGGAGTGCCCCCACGGGATGGTGGTTATGAGGCTGTCCCTCTTTATCTATTTGTTAGCTGCACAATCATTTTATGCATTCTTCTGTATGCCCAATATCTCACAAAAGATGTTTAAAAAGGAGTATACACATATGAAATTGTAAAGATACTGTTTATGTATGAAAAAACTATAAGGAAATACATTAACATGGTAAAACCATTGATTGCTGCTGGTATAATTTTCTTCTTTAAAATTATTATATATATATATATATATATATATATATATATATATATATATATAAAATTTGACAGAGAGAGCACAAGTAGGCAGAAAGGCAAGCAGAGAGAGGGGAGGAAGCAGGCTCCCTGCTGAGCCGAGAGCCTGATGCAATGCAGGGTTCGATCCTAGGACCCTGAGATCATGACCTGAGCTGAAGGCAGAGGCCTAACCCACTGAGCCACCCAGGCGCCCCAACATGTGGGTTTTTAAAAGATTATTTTGATATAGTTTAACTTCATTGGCTTCTTTTTAAAATTTTCAAATTTAAATATATTATTAGTTTCAGAGGTAGAATTCAGTGATTCATCAGGTGTATGCAACACCCAGTACACTTTCATGTGCCCTCCTTAATATCCATCAAATTACCTCATCCCTCCCAGTCCCCTCCAGCAACCTTACTTTTTTCCCTATAGTTAAGAGTCTCTTGTGGTTTGCCTTCCTCTCTGTTCATTTGTTTCTATTTGTAAAATCCTATTTTAGAAAGGGAAATGTGTCTAAAAGTTTTGAACAAAGGAAGAAAATTTTATGAAATTTTGTGTGCCTTTTTATTGTACCAAAACCTCTCAAATATTTAAGATTCATTGAAGGCTTGAAGAATGAGAAATAATGAGTGTAAGCTTTATACTATTTTTCACTGCAATGAGCACTGCTAATTTTAGTTCTGTGTTTACCTAAATCATTTTTTCACATTCATCAGTTTTTTTAAGGCTTACACAATGTCTCAAGTCAGGGAAACTATAATGAAAGGAAGGAAAATAATGGAATAGAATACATTGTTCAAACATCCCTTAAAATGCCAAAGCTTTTATTTTCAGCTTTTGAAAATTTTCTTAATATTTCAGTGCTATGGGTAGAAGAGGAACTCACAAGCTAAGACAAATCAAGCCTACTAACTGGCAGCCAGCTCCTTTGCCTGGTGTGATTTCCATTTTTCCCTGGCTTATATTAACACAAATTATATTTATATATATTTCTTCCTTCAAATGGTGCAGCTTCAAGCATGCAGTTCTAAAAGTAGGAAGGATAAACAAAAAGCTAAGAAGAGATTCTTCAAAATCGTTTTTGTGCTAGGTTGTGCTCTTTCCTCCCAAGGAACAGCCTGTTTCCTGATGGTGGGAAGGTTCTGAGCCCTGCTGGGACTCTGTATCCCTGCATCTCAGGTTAGGCTGGCAGCAAATTCTCCACCTGCTGTGACTCCCCCAGACTGACAAGCAGTAGCACCAGCTGGTCTTCATAAGAGTCTGATTGTTGAGAGAACTTCTGTCCTCCTACTTAGCTCACTTTTTTCTGGGGCAACCTAGGTTCTCAACAACTAGAATAGGACTGGTTCAGAGTGAAGAAGGGGCGAGAAGTACAAAGTATCTAAGGATACCAAGTAGAAGAAGAAAGGAGGTCCTGATGAGTGGTTTGTCTCATCCCTGGCTCCCTTTATTAAAGCAACAATTCTTCTCATTCTTTTAGTCTTTTTAAGCTCCCAGTCATTTTACATGATCATAAGATATAAATGCAAACCATAGCTATAGATTATAATCTCTAAAACCAGAAAAAAAAAACTTCTGATAAAAATAGCCCAGCACTTTTAATGATAAACATGATGATATTGCACTGTATGGTAATTTGGAATTAATGAATGCTAAGATGTTCATAAAAGCTACTGTAATTTCTGTTACTTTTTTTTCTTACATCTTTTAACCTTGTGACTTCTCTAACCTCTATTATTACCATCATCAATATTGATGTTATTCCCTGAAAAGCTTGTGGCATTTAATTATCCTGTGTGTATGCACACACACACTCCACACCACATACTGCACAGGTACCTTTCTTGGCTTTTACTTCTACTCCCAGCACATTTCAAGGCCTCATCCTGTGTCCACATATCCATTTTCTGTACTGGCCATTCAGCACCGTCTGAGAGCCTCTGTACCATGTAGGGAACTTTGGAGATGCTGAATGATTTGGGTGAGGAGAAACATGAGGTTGTGGACTCCCTGACCATAGAATGATAGTCTGATCACCTTGCTCAGGAGTAGTAAGAGCAGATTCAGGCAGAGTGATGGTACAGGAGAGAGGGTATTGTTGAGGAGGTTGAGCAGGGAAGATGGGCATTCATGTCAGGAATATAGCATGAACAAAAAGACCAGGAGATGTAAGAGCTTTTCCTGTTCAGATGATATTATGAGTTGAACTCTGTTCCCACAAAAAAGATATATTGCAGTTATAATGCCTAGTACTTGAGAATATAGCCTTTTTGGGGGGCACCTGGGTGGCTCAGTGGGTTAACCATCTGCTTTCAGCTCAGATCATGATCTCAGGGTCCTGGGATAGAGCCCTGCATTGGGCTCTCTGCTCAGCAGGGAGCCTGCTTCCCTTTCTCTCTGCCTGCCTCTCTACTGACTTGTGCTCTCTCTCTGTCAAATAAATAAATAAAACCTTTTTTTTTTTTTTTTTTAAGACTATGACCTGATCCCAGGGTCCTGAGATCGAGCCCCACATCTGGCCCTCTGCTCAGCAGGGAGCCTGCTTCCTCCTCTCTCTCTGCCTGCCTCCCTGCCTACTTGTGATCTTTGTTTCTCAAATAAATAAATAAAATCTTTAAAAAAAGATTTTATTTGGGGATAGGGTTTTTACACATATTTTATTTGGAGATAGGGTTTTTACACAGATAATCAAGTAAAAATGTGGTTCTTGGGGTGGGCTCTAATTTAGTATGACGAGCAGAGGGGAAATGGTATGAAGAGACAAAACATGTGAAGGCAGGCAGATATTGGAGTTATGCAGTCATAAGCCAAGGAACCTCTGGGGTTACCAGAAACTAGAAGAGACAAAGAGGAAGCTTTCCTAAGCATCTTCAGAACGAGTGTGTCCCTAGTGACACTTTTATTTCACACTTCTGGCTTCCAAGTCCCTGAAACAATATATTTCTGCTTTAATCCAGTCAGTTTATGGTACTTTGTTACAGCAGCTCCAGGAAATAAATACAGGTGGGTTCAGGTGGGGTTCTAGTGCTGGAAGGTAAGGCATGCAGGATCAAAGTCATAAGGGCTTTGAATGACATGCTAAAGACATTATATTTTATTTTACAGACAAAAATTGGATGAGAGAAAAAAACTAAAGCAAAGGTTGGAGTTATTAAAGCTATTAAAGAGATGAATAGCATCATCAGATAGATAGATCCAAGGAAGTATATTTGAAGGTGCTCTGGCAAAAGTATGTTTTATAAATTGAAATTTTCATCAGCATAGACATTCTGGCAACAGATGGTAAATTAGAAAGTGTATGTAATAGTGGAACAGAGCCTAGTTAGGGAGGTTTTGCCATTATTCAGGTAGTGAGGAAGTGGCATTGTACTAAGGCAGTGGCTGTGAGAATGAGAGGGAAAAGGCAGTTTTCAGAGACATTATATAGGATGATCTAGAGAACTTGATGATGGATGGATGGTTCATTTGAAAGAATTTAAATTGAAAATACCTCACATGCATGTATTGCATGGAGCACTAGGTGTTGTACATAAACAATGAATCTTGGAACATTTCATCAAAAACTAATGATGTATTTTATGGTGACTAAAATAACACAATAAAAAAAGAGAGAGTGATAATGTCTCAGCTTAGATGTCATGACGGAAAGAAGTGAATAAAACATTATTATGGTGGTAGAAAAAAAATCATGTCAATAGGGTTGGTTGTGTTCATAACCATGTTTTTTTTAAATTTTTTAAATTTTTCAATGTACCAGAATTCATTGTTTATGCACCAAACCCAGTGCTCCATGCAATACATGCCCTCCATAATACCCACCACCAGGCTCACCCAACCTCCTACCCCCGCCCTTTCAAAATGCTTAGATTGTTTTTCAGAGTCCATAGTCTTTCATGGTTCATCTCCCCCTCCAAGTTCCCCTGACTCCCTTCTCCTCTCCATCTCCCCATGTCCTCCATGTTATTTCTTATGCTCCACAAATTAGTGAAACCATATGATAGTTGACTCTCTCTCCTTGACATATTTCACTCAGCATTATCTCTTCCAGTCCCATCCATGTTGATACAAAAGTTAGGTATACATCCTTTTTGATGGAAGCATAATACTCCATAGTGTATATGGACCACATCTTCCTTATCCATTCATCTGTTGAAGGGCATCTTGGTTCTTTCCACAGTTTGGCGACTGTGGCCATTGCTGCTATAAAAATTGGGGTACAGATGGCCCTTCTTTTCACTACATCTGTATCTTTGGAGTAAATACCCAGTAGTGCATCTGCAGGATCATAGGGAAGCTCTATTTTTAATTTCTTAAGGAATCTCCACACTGTTTTCCAAAGTGGCTGCACCAGCTTGCATTCCCACCAATAATGTAAGAGGGTTCCCCTTTCTCCACATCCTCTCATGGATGTTGTTTACTCTCTTGTTAATTTTGGCCATTCTAACTGGTGTAAGGCGGTATCTCAATGTGGTTTTTTTTTTTTTTTAAGATTTTTATTTGTTTATTTGACACAGAGAGAGATATCACAAGTAGGCGAGAGGCAGGCAGAGAGAGAGGCAGAAGCAGGCTCCCTGCTGAGCAGAGAGCCTGATGTAGGGCTTGATCCCAGAACCCTGGGATCATGACCTTAGCCGAAGGCAAAGGCTTACCCTCAATGCAGTTTTGATTTGAATCTCCATGATGGCTAGTGATGACAAACATTTTTTCATGTGTCTGATAGCCATTTTTATGTCTTCATTGGAGAAGTGTCTTCATGTCTTCTGCCTATTTGTTGACATAATTATCTGTTTTGTCTGTGTTGAGTTTGAGAAGTTCTTTATAGATCCTGGATATCAGCCTTTTATCTGTACTGTCATTGGCAGATATCTTCTCCCATTCCATGGGTTACCTCTTTGTTTTGTTGACTCTTTCATTCTCTCTGCAGAAGCTTTTGATCTTGGTGAAGTTCCCAAAATTCATTTTCGCTTTTGTTTCCTTTGCCTTTGGAGACATATCTTGAAAAAGTTGCTGTGGCTGATATCAGAGAGGTTACAGCCTATGTTCTTTAGGATTCTGATGGATTCCTGCCTCATGTTGAGGTCTTTTATCCATTTCGAGTTTATCTTTTGTATGGTGTAAGACAATGGTCACATCAATGAAACTAGAAGCTGGTTTTTTGAAAGAATCAATAAGATCGATAAACCATTGGCCAAACTAATCCAAAAGAAAAGAGAGAAGGCTCAAATTAACAAAATTATGAATGAAAAGGGAGAGATCACAACTAAAACCAAGGAAATAGAAACAATCATCAGAAATTATTATCAACAGTTATATGTCAATAAGTTAAGTAACCTAGATGATATGGATGCATTCCTGGAAAACTATAAACTTCCAAAATTGAACCAGGAAGAAATTGACAACCTGAATAAACCCATATCTAGTAATGAGATTGAAGCAGTGATCAAAAACCTCCCAAAAAACAAGAGCCCAGGACCTGATCGATTCCCTCGGGAATTCTACCAAACTTTCAAAGAAGAAATAACACCTATTCTCCTGAAGCTGTTTCAAAAAATTGAAGCAGAAGGAAAATTTCCAGACTCTTTTTATGAAGCCAGCCTTACCCTGATCCCCAAACCAGGCAAAGACCCCACCAAAAAGGAGAATTTCAGACCAATATCACTGATGAATATGGATGCTAAGATTCTCAACAAGATCCTAGCTAATAGGATCCAACAGCACATTAAAAAGATTATCCACCATGACCAGGTGGGACTCAACCCTGGCTTGCAAGGATGGTTCAACATTCCCAAATCAATCAATGTGATAGAAAAAAATCAATAAGAGAAGAGAGAAGAACCACATGGTCCTCTCAATTGATGCAGAAAAAGCATTTGACAAAATACAGCATCCATTCCTGATTAAAATGCTTCAAAGTATAGGGATAGAGGGAACATCCCTCAACTTCACAAAGTCTATCTATGAAAAACCCACAGCAAATATCATCCTCAATGGGAAAAAGCTCACAGCCTTCCCATTGAGATCAGAACACGACAAGGATGCCCACTCTTACCACTCTTGTTCAACATAGTATTAGAAGTTCTAGCAGCAGCAATCAGACAACAAAGAGAAATAAAAGGTATTCAAATTGGCAATGAACAAGTCAAAAGCTCTCTCTTTGCAGATGACATGATACTTTATATGGAAAATCCAAAAGACTCTACCCCCAAACTACTAGAACTCATACAGCAATTCAGTAATGTGGAAGGATACAAAATCAATGTTCAGAAATCAGTGGCTTTCTTATACACTAAAAATAAAAATACAGAAAGGGAAATTAGAGAATTGATTCCACTTACTATAGCACCAAGAACCATAAGATACCTGGGAAGAAACCTAACCAAAGAAGTAAAGGATCTGTACTCGACGAACTACAGAACACTCATGAAAGAAATTGAAGAAGACACAAAAAGATGGAAGACCATTCTATGCTCATGGATTGGAAGAATAAACATTGTTAAAATGTCTATACTGCCTAGAGCAATCTATATTTTCAATGCCATTCTGATCAAAATTCCACTGGCATTTTTCAAAGAGCTGGAGCAAATAATCCTAACATTTGTATGGAATCAGAAGGAATTGCTAAGGAAATTTTGAAAAAGAAAAACAAAACTAGGGACATCATGTTGCCTGATTTTAGGCTTTACTACAATGCTGTGATCACCAAGACAGCATGGTACTGGCATAAAAACAGATACACAGACTAGTGGAACAGAGTAGAGAGCCCAGATATGGACCCTCAACTCTATGATCAAATAATCTTCGACAAAGCAGGAAAAAATATGCAGTGGAAAAAAGACAGTCTCTTCAACAAATAGTGCTGGGAAAATTGGACAGCTATATGTAGAAGAATGAAACTCGACCATTCTCTTACACCATACACAAAGATAAACATAACCATGTTTTTATTGATGTTTTGTTCTATTCATACTGTGAGTTGCTGAGAATACATGTTGGAATCTCTACTATAGATTTGGGTTTGTGAATTTGCCTTTTTATTGCCATCAGCTCTTCTTTATGAGTTTGAAACTCTGAATAGTTGCATGCACATTAAAGTTTGTTGTATCCTATGGATAAATTAACCCTTTATCATAAAAAAAGAAAGAAAAAAGAAAATAACCCACATGTCTTAGCTACAGCATAGTGATTAACCAGAATAGTGCTCAAAGAAGAAGAAATATGTGTGGAGACTAGCTAATGAGTTCAATGTTGGAGTGCCTGAGGGACACAGTGAACTTTAACTGGCCATTTGAAAACTTGAATTTAGGAGAGGCTAAATTCAGACTTTCTAGTTCCTAATCCAAAGCACTTAAAGCTTATCACACTGGGTGTGAGAGGAACTGCTGGACTTCTGCTATATGGTAGAAAGTGTATAGTAAATACTTCCTTGTGGGCTCCAATATTACAATGAAAGTATTAGTATATTGTGATCTTGCGGTTATTTAAAGAGCATAGATTTTTCCTAAACATGAAATACTTTTGGATGGACATTATGGGATATAAAGCACATTTAAAAAGTTCTATATTTTTTCTCTGATGTCCTTCAGACATGTGATAAATAAGAGTGAGGAGCTAAAAGTAATTATTTCTGTGAAAGCAGAACTACAATGAGTAATAAGGCAAATGTCAGTGGGTTGTTTTTTGGGGGGGAGTGGGGGGAGATGTTAAAAGAAATAACTTGAACTTGAAAACTATGAAGACCTATATAAGAATAGGAAAAATATTGCTAGGCAAATTCCCAAGTACGCTGGATTTACAGAATTCTGGAACCATAAGAGAACATCTATTGATATTGGACACTGCTCGAATTCTCATTTATAAAAAAAAATCTTAAATTCATATAATTCACCCCGTTATTCATTTAAAAACTAACCAAATCATGAATACAGTTGAGCAAGTTAAATTGTCTGGGACATAGTATAGATTAACGGCATTCTTTAGAAAAACACTAAAAGAATGTAATATTTTACCCTACTTTAACATGTAAATAAATAAATACTGGGTAAAACAGTTGCTTTAATATGTAAATAAATAAGCAAATACTGTGGTTTTCTTTATTGCCTTTTGCCCTTGGCTGAAGTACCCTTCCACTTGAAGGATGACTGAAGAAATAGGCAGTCTCTGACATCCAAAGTAGGACATTACAAGAAGCAACTAGCCTTGCAAGTTAGATTACTCTCTTGAGGCAGGCTTTAAAAAATTTTTTTTCTCTCCTTTGGGATCATCAGTAACAAAGCCTGGAGAATACAGGCTCACAGAATTCCATTTCCATACTGAGATGATATTATTCTGCCTTTGGCAGTAAAGCCATGAAGCCTCTGCCCAGTGGGAGAAGGTGGACACAGAGGAAGTAAAACAAATGGCAGTCTGCTTTCCATCATGAAAGAATTGGTGGGTAAAGAGGAGAGACCAATCGGGCAGATATATGTTCTGATTTTCTATCGCCAAGCTTTGGCCTTGAAAAAGAGAAGCTCATTAGTTGAGTGGAGGTAACAAGTTAGGAGGAAATTTCCTTGACCCTCACCACTTCCACCCTGCTTCCAGACTCTCCCCTTTACCCCCTCACCTCCTTTGCCAACCATAGTTTCCATTTCGAATTCTGGAAAGCTGCAGCCTTTGGATGCAGCCACACTGACTGGGTGATTCTATAGGAAAGCAAAGGGAATGCCTGAGGCTGTTTTCCTCATTCGGTTTTGGTTTCCTAGAGACAGAGGTAGGTCTCCAGGAGAGTCTTCCCTGGGTTGAACTTGTCAGAGAGAATCACCTTAGCAGGGGCAAAGTAAATGGCCAAGGGAGAGAGAGAGAGTGAACTTGCTAAGAAAATTCCTTTGCCCAGAAAGCAGCTGTTTTTGGCTCATTCATATGTTTAAAAACATAGATTTGTTTTGATTTTTTAAGATTTGCCATTGGGGAAACTAATACACTATAAAAGTGGGCAAGGATATAAATAAACAATGTATAAAAGCAACCAAAATAAACTTCACTGTAGAGCTATTAAGAAAAAGAAGTATCTGGGAATATCCAGGTACCTGTATCAGAACAAATGAACCTTGCATGGTGTGTACATATAATTTGGTCTAAAGCAGTGGTCCTCAACTGGAGGGGGCGGTATTTTTTCCCCCTTCCCCTACTCGCCTGTTCTCCCTGGACATTTTGCAACGTATGGAAACATTTTTGGTTGTCATAACCAAAGAGATAGGGTAGTACTGAGAGTGTTACTGGAATCTGGGGGTTACAGACTAAGGATATTGCTAAATATCTTACACTGCACAGGACTGTCTCTCACACCAAAGAATTATCTTTCGCCAATTGTCAACAGTGCTGTGGTTGAGAAATCCTTTTTAAAGAGATCATTTAGTTCTTGAGAAAGCAGTGACCCAAATAGGTGACATAAAGTGGTAACTGTGAGAATGAGGATAATCTATTTGGTAGTGTACCTAAATTGAAGGCTATGTGAACTGATGAGTGTCCTTTTTTCTTATTTTTTTAAAGATTTTATTTATTTGTTTGACAGAGAGAGACACAACAAGAGAGGGAACACAAGCAGGGGAAGTTGGAGAGGGAAAAGCTGGCTTCCCACATGGCGGGGAGCCTGATGTCAGACTCAATCTCAGGACCCTGGAATTATGACCTGAGCCGAAGGCAGACGCTTAACAACTGAGCCACCCAGATGCCCTGATGAGTGTCCTTTTTGGGAGACATAGCCTTAGGCAGAAATTTTAAAGACTAAAAAGGCCAAATCCCTCCTAAAGTGAAATCGTGTATATTTAGTTATTTATGTTAAACACCTGCTTTAGGATTGCTATAACAGACCAAACAAGACCTGTAGTCAGTCACACTGCCTCTTTCAGAGAACCCTCAGAATAGTTCCCACATCCATATTCTTTATGTACATGATGCTCTGCTCTTAGTCTGTTTGGACTCCTATAATAAAATATCATAAGCTGGGTAGCTTTATAAATAACACAAATTTATTCCTCATGCTTCTGGAGACTGGAGGTCTAAGATCAGGATGCCACATGGTCAAATGAGGGTCCTTTTCTGCGTTTCAGACTTCTCATTGTATCTTTACATGGTGGACTCTGTTAGGCTTCTTTTATAATGGTGCTAATGTCCTTTATGAGGGCTCTGCTCACGTGAGCTAATCTCCTCTCAGAGGCCCCCCTCCAAAAGCATTTGGGGAATCACACTGGGGAATAGGTTTCAGCATTTCAATATTAGGTTTAGGTGGGGTAGGCACATAAACCCTCAGACTATAGCAGCTCTATTCCCTGAGAATCTCCTCTCTCTACCCTCCCTACCACTGGCCTCTGTTAAATTCCACCAGACCTGGATACATAACTCTATAAGTTTTCTAACGGTAACATTTCCAAGAGCCGAAATGTGATCTTTGGCTATTGGTAAATGGCAGCCTAATCAAATTCATTAATGGGAAAGTTAGAATTTTGTACTTGTATAGTGAGACTTGATTAGCAACTATGAAGAGCAATTAGAATCTTTTTCTCTATGTCATATTAAACTGAAGTGATTAGGAATGGGCCAAAATCTACTATCAGCATGGTTCAGTTCTCAACCACAGGTTAGCGGAGGTAGAAGTCATGGGACAACTTCCCAAGATCCAGAGTAGCACCACTCAGTGGGCTAAGAGAACCAAAAAGAGAGGCAATAACTGTCTTATGGACAGGTTTGGAGCTCAAAGCTTCACACCCTTTGCTTTCTCTTGAGGTGTTCTTGGGGTGGGTAGATAAAGACAGGCATGGTCAATAAGTAGTTGCTGAAGCTTCAGCCTAGAAGGTCTGTGATAGTGACTTTGGCAGTAGGTAGGCCACTGGTTGCTCTGAGAGTCTGCCTTGCTCCAAAGCATATGTACCTTTTCCTAGACTACACTGTGGGAAAATACTTCAGAAAAGTACATCCTAGGTGCTGAGGGTTTGGAGGCAACTGGTTCCTTATTCAATGGGTGATGTAGTTCTTTGGTTTCCATAAACATTATTAAACCTCTCAGACTATGGAATATTGCTAACAGTTATAGAATATTGTTGATAACTTTCAACTTTAATCTAAATTCTAGATGGCATCATTATCATTTCCGAATGTTTCCTATGTGACAAGCAGGGTTCTAAATTCTTTCAATGTATCAATTCTGTTCATTCGGATACAGAGCCTGTGAAGTTAGAACTGTTTTTTATCCCCATTTATTCCACAAGCTTTAGAACGGAAGTAAAGACATTCTACAACTTGCTTATGGCCACATGGCTAGCAAGCAGCTGACTAGGATAACCTCCAGGCAAAATCTCCAGAGCTTCCTATCTCAGCTCTCTTTACTCCTTAAGGGCAGCATCTTAGTATTCATATTCAGCTGGTCCCATCGGGTATAGAGGTATCCACTCCATCTCAAGGAAGCTGGTTAGCATGAATATTTTGCCTTTCAAGTCAGGGAATGGAGCCTCATCCTACCACCCAATACGTGTTCAGAGGATATCCACAATGGTTGCGAAAGCTCAGCTTGTGGATGGCTCTTTCCACAGTAACTGGGTAAATTACTTTGTGAATAAGGAGAAGTTCTTACTCAAAAGGTGACATTGGCTAACTAGCTAGGACTGTGCTACAATAGGACCTCTAAACATTTGAACAGTCGCCACAGCAGCAATTCTTGCTTGCTGTTACCTCCTAAGGCAACATCCCATTCTTGGAACTCTCTTAGCTTGCAAGCTGCTGGCACTTAGATTCCTTCTTCCTCCCATTTTTCTTCCATTCCTTTCTAAGAAATCCTCACTTCTGCTTTCTTCATGGGTTTGTTTCCCTATTTCTTTTCACTGACCTGGATATCTGGTCTGGAATGTCTGAGATCTCCCATTTAATATTCTTCCAAAAATAATTTCAATAAAAAACCTGAATTCCCTTCTTTTTAGGTAGAGAGAATTTCTCTTTAGAAACACAGTATCTGGTTCTCATTCCCTGGGTCTGAGGGCAAAGTTTCCAAATCCATTAAGGGGAAGGTTTCCTTGCCCATTACCCCAAATAATGAATATATGAACTACAACTGAGGTTTTATATGTAAAAATAGGTTAAATATTTTTCTTTTGTTATAATTGGTTGATAGAAAGTTATACAGAATCTTAAACTCCTTTATATCTCTTAATAGGGTATTATCAAAGAAGTTCAAATAGTCCTTATTCTACCATATTCTAAGAAAAAATATGGTGAAGAAATTCAAGACATGCCATCCCAGAATATGCCACTTGCATACTGATTATTCTAGCTAAAGTCACTTGAAAATCTAGTAAGAAGGATGTCCTGGCCTCCCCTTTCCTTCTTGAAAACAGGAGATGAAATTCCCATGTGAAAGATGCCCTCCTAGTAGAAAAGAGACATTCGTACCATTAGAGATAGGAATCTAGATGAAGAGGAATTTTTACAAACAGACCTTGTTAAAATAACTCTTATTTTCCTCCAGTCTTCCCATATATTTAATTTTCTATAAGCACCACTCTTTGTTCTATCTGGTATATAAGCACTTAGGCCTAGCCACTTCTTTGGATCTTTATTTTTCTTGTAAAGACTCTCATATGCATATAAAAACCACTAAGTAAACTTTGTATGTTTTTCTTCTGTTTAATTCTAAGTCCCAGCTAAAGAGCCTAACAAGGTCTAGAAAAGAAATTTTTCCTCCCCAACACTGGAACATATCTGGGTGGTAGAAAATAAGTTTAGTCAGATGATTTGGGATTCAAATCTTGATTCTAACAGCTGAGATTTATAGCTCTTGAATAAGTAACCTGAAGTTTTCTATGTATCTACTTACAACACTGATTATGATTATGTGGTAGGAACTGTTGGGTTTGGAAGGCAGGAGGATACTTTCTCCTTCCTCTAAGAAATCCTTCCAGTGGAAGTAGCTTTATTAGCATTTGGCTTCTCCTGCCCTAAGCACCTTTCTAGGGAAGGAGTGGTTTATGATAGGTAAATTAAAGCGAGGAACTGGGCATGCTTAAGTCAGGCCATCCTTCTGTCCAATCCCACTCTTTTGACTGTGGGTCAATCTGACTAATTCTATGGCTCAACAATACCTAGCCATGTCCTTTGTCAGTAATGAGGTGATAATTCAATCTCTTTCTGTCTTCACTGTTTGCTTTTTTTTTTAAAGATTTTATTTAATTGAGAGAGAGTACAAGTGGTAGGGAGGCAGAGGGAGAGGGAGAAGCAGACTCCCTGCTGAGCAGGGAACTAAATGCAGGGCTGGATCTCAGGACCCTGAGATCATTACCTGACCCATAGGCAGATGCTTGACTGACTGAGCTACTCAGGCATCCCTTAACTATTTGCTTTTTAATGGGTTCTGATCCTTGGCCAGGAAAGGGGGAAATATTTATGGGGTCTCTAAAATTCTAAGATAGATAATATACTTATAAGTGACCATTTTTAAAAAGTGTTTTACAAATGTTAGTTCTCTTTCTGCCTTTCGGTTGACTATTTTCTTTTTTTTTCCTTTAGGAAGTCTTACTATCAGTGATTCATGACACATATCTAAACCAGTCTGTTCTACCACAGACTGTTTCTTCTTACTCAGTTTTCAGAGGAAATAAATTGATGATGGAAGGAAAACAGCTGGTTGCAGTTTCTTTGAAGACTTTAATCAGAAAATTCCCTGGTTTATTTTATTTGGCTTCTTTCTAGGGCATGGCTGTTTAGATTAAACATTTAAATATCTTCCTTAAAACTTCTACCAATGATTCGCAACCCAAAGAGTGTGAACTTATAAACTAGACTTAGTGGAGATGAAAGGTAAACCTTAAACATAACTAAATTAAAGATCCTCCAATGTATTTAAACTGAGTCATTATATAACTTAGGAAACTAAAAATATTTGTCCTTGGGGACCATTGTACTAATGATACATTTCTGCATTTGAATATACTACATTAAAGGAGGGAACAATGAATAGGTTATTACTGTATCACTGGGAACTTTGTTTCCAGAGTTTTTCCTATGCCATAATTGCAACTTTTTTGTGACTTATACTACTTTGGTGTAAGTTTTTGTCTTAAATGCTTCTCACTTTTATAATATTTATTCAAGCATAGTCTGACTTTCTCTGTTTAGGTCAAGAGAAGTGATAGGAGAAGCCCTATAATTGAGAATTTGATTCCTTATTTGGATTTATCAAGCTGACCATAGCTGCTCACATTTACTGTAACTATTAGTACCCAGTTTACTTTTGGCAGATACAAACTCATTGAGAAAAGAGCAGAAAAAAATGAAGTCACAGAGGGACACCAAGTGCTAAAAATTAATATGTTCTAATGTTCTCTTCTTCCATTTAGTTTTAGTTCTCTAGCCTATTCTCCATAGTTCACAAAGTGATTTTTCTAAACATCAATCTGTTTATGTCATTCTGGCATAAAACTCTTTAGTGACTTCCTGTCTCCCACAGGGTCAAGTCCCAGTTTGTGAGCTTTGCATACAAAACCATGCAGGAACTGACCTCTCATCAGCATACTCTTTCCAAACTCTAGATTGTGAAAGTATTTATGCTTCCCAGTGTTAGTTGTGAAGAAGGCAAACATCATTGATTCCTTTAGTTAGCAGGATTTTATGGTGAAGATGTGTGGGAAAGTATGGGAAGTCTCAGTCTCTTATCCAGCCTTATGGGGAGCAGGGACTGTTGACCCAGATCAGCCCAGCTCACTCAATAGCAATCCCATTGTCAGCTCCTCAGAAAAGGGCAGTGAGACCTCTCATCTAGGGTCTATCATCTGGTCTCAGTTTCTCTGTCTATGCTTTTCTTTCCACCTGCTTTTTACCTGCTCTTTTTCTGACTTCCTCTGCTAGGGTCTTTTTGTGTTGCTCCATCATTGTCTGCACATGAGCAGCAGAAAAAGCAATGAAGGAGTCGTAACTGGGCATCCTTTGCTGAGCAACTTGGACAAGGGCCCTCTGCAAAAGATCTCTGGATGTGATTACTCTATAACGGGACTCAAAAGAAGGAGTTGAATACCCTTGCAAGGAACTCATGATCAGGTACTGAGCCGCAGGCATCCTTATAGACAAGTCTTTTAGGATTCACATGAGGATGTCTCTGTGACAAACACAGGTAGCCAATCCCTCCTTCTCTTCCACTGGGTCTGAGATGAATAGGACAGCTCCAAAAACCTTTGCCCAGAACTCTTAGCTTTACAGATGAGCAGGATTAGGGCTTAGGTTGAGGTCCTTCAGCCCCTCCAGGGGACATTGGGGATGTGGGGAATTGAACTTCTTGGGCCATTCAGATGCTGATTCACAGGTGACTGTGATCCCCACAATCCTTGGTACCAGGATGAGGTGAAACAGGTAATAGTTTACGGTTTTAGTCTCACTGAGACCTTTGCCCAGGGCTTGACTATGTATGGTTACTTTTGGGTCCCTATAAATCTCCATTGTTATGGCTTATACTACCTAATGTATTATTGGTTTAGATGCATTATTTATGTGCACTCAGGTTCACCTTCACCTCCAACCTCTAATGGGAATTACTTCAATTAGGGCTATCTTAGTGGGGCATGTAGAAAATCCTATACCCATCTGACTACCAGCGCCTGATGCCATTGGCTCCCCAAAACAGTATCAGCTGCCAGGGGGAGAAGAAGAAATAATGACCCTGTCACCATGCTTAAGAAAACCTAAGTGAAACTATTTCTCCATTTGAATGTCCCATCTGGCCTGTGTGCAAGACCTTGGGAGCTAGAGAATCATCACTGAGGGGGCTTGATACTATAGCACTGCCCTTGGCACTGGTGAGCTGGTATTGTGACTCCCTGTAGGCTATTGCTCAAGCCAAGGGAACTTGGTATGTGGCAGCTGATATCTAAAATGGATTTCTCAGCATCACTTTCCATCTAGATCAATTTGCCTTTATTGGAAGGGTTGTAATATACCTTTAATGTCCTTCCACAAGGCTCTTAAATTCCTTGGCTACCTCAATGAACAGGTATGCTGTGATATGGAAAAAGTCCCACTCCCTGAGGGAGCACTGAACTTCCACTATATTGGCCTCCTGATGGGTCCAGACAAGGGCACTGGATATCCTGAGATCACACTGAGACACATTCACAACATAGCTGAGCCATTAACACTGAAAAAGTACAAGGACCCAGTATACTCAAGTAAAATTCCCGAGGATTATCTGGGAAGGGGTACCATACTTCATCCCAGAGAAGACAGTTTTGGCCATCTCTGCCCCAACAAATACGAAAGGGGCCTAGTCACTGGAGGGTCTAGTTGACTATTGAAGCTCTCACACAGCCCACAAGAGGTCTTGATGACATATCTCAAGATCACTTTGGGCCTCTTGTCCAGTCCAAAGGGTTCTGCCTGAATCTGACTGCATTTGACAATTTTTAGGTGGTTGGCCTAATCATTTCAGTATGTTCCACTGACTCAGGCCACACTTTCTGGTCTTGTAAGGCTACATATTTTTTCTGTTTGGGTACCTTGAGAAGATTGCTTTTTATAATGGTCCTGGAATTTGGCCCACAGTACATATCAGTGCCAACAGTGGGGCATATGATGGACTCTTTTTTTTTTTTTTAAAGATTTTACTTATTTATTTGACAGACAGAGATCACAAGTAGTCAGAGAGGCAGGCAGAGAGAGAGGGGGAGGCAGGCTCCCCATTGAGGGAGAGCCTGATGTGGGGCTCAATCCCAGGACCCTGGGATCATGACCTGATCCGAAGACAGAGGCTTTAACCCACTGAGCCACCCAGGCACCCTTATGATGGACTCTTTATGCTGAATAAAACTTACAAGCTATAAGGGTGGTTGAGCATTATAATGGATAATTAACGGACAGGCTTAAGTGGCTGATGAATAAGGACTAGATAGCCCCTGCCAGGATTATATAACTCAAGCAAGCATTGCATGTTTAAATAGGCTGTGCATCCCCTTTATTCAGCTGTACATTTGTATTTTATAATTTGATAACTCAGTTTCCATTGGGATCCTCTCAGGGCTTCCACATCCTTCAATTCTTTCTTGAAGACCAGGATGGCTATTAAACGGAAAGGGGTGGAAGTCAGTAACCTTATTCATTTATTTCCCAGGTGCAGAGAATGTTTTTTGTTTGTTTGTTTGTTTCCTACATACCTAAAAAATAATGAGGTCTTGAGTTTAATATTTTCCTTAAAGTGCCCCTGCTCTTGGCTCCAGGTAGCCCCATGAGATGAAAAACAGTTTATAAAATAGAAATTGTTACCAAACCAAGAGAGAATCCAATCCAGAAGATTTGGATTCACTACCCTAAGGGTTGGATCAAGAACACTATCCTTGCCTATGGTAAAGGGCAGATTGCCTACATCAGAGCTGATAGGGAGAAGTCCTCTCAGATGATAGGATATTAATTCTTTAGGATCCAAAATATCCCAGGGAAGGGAAGGAGATGGATACATAACCTCTCTTCTCTCTCTCTCTCTTTCTCAAGGTAGCCTGTATGACTCCAGCTTCACCAAATTTATTGATATGCCTGTCATAAGCAGTTGCCACCAATCTGAATTTGGTGAACTATTATTGGATATGTAATCTATCATCTGATCTTACAGATAAACATCTGGTTGCTGTACTGCTAAATACCGCAAGTGGACATTTCTCTGTGGATCTTTCTGGTACTTTAAATACTCACCTGTATTAAACTAGACTTGATGCATTGTTACCATTGAACTCTGACACTGCATGAGTGAAATGACTTTCTAAATGTCAACTCTCTCCTATTACAGTTGGGGGAAACTGGAACATCTGTAGGAAAGTGTGCCAAATTTACTGTTAGGGATATTTTAGTATGATGATGGTGTCCTCCCCCCCTATGTTCTTCTCCACTATTACTCTGGGGAGTTACCAGGTAGCATTTTTTATTCTGCTCCTGTGTACACTCTGGGTAGTTATTTCCCACTGTCTGAGCCATCCAATTAGAAATATTATACATAGCTTTTTCTTCATTTTGATGGTTTTAGCTGTTATTTCTTTATTTTCTATTTCATTTATTTCTATTCTTATCTTTATTATTACCTGCCATCTGCTTGGTTTGAGTTTAGCTTTTTTTATTATTAATTTTTAAATTATTTATATTTTTTAAATTTTTATTAACATATAATATATTATTAGCCCCAGGGGTACAGGTCTGTGAATCATCAGGCTTACACATTTCACAGCATTCACCATAGCACATACCCTTCCCAATGTCCATAACCCCACCACCCTCTCCCTAACCCCTTCCTCCTGGCAGCCCTCAGTTTGTTTTGTGAGATTAAGAGTCTCTTATGGTTTGTCTTCCTCCCAATCCCATCTTTTTCACTTTTTCCTTCCCTACCCCCCAAAGCCTACCCTGCCTCTCAAATTCCTCTTATCAGAGAGATCTTATGATAATTGTCTTTCTCTGATTGACTTATTTCACTTAGCATAATACCCTCTAGTTTCTTCCACATTGTTGTTAATGGCAATATTTCATTTCTTTTGATGGCTGCATAGTATTCCATTGTATACATATACCACATCTTCTTTATCCATTCATCTGTTGATGGACATCTAGGTTCCTTCCATAGTTTGTGGACATTGCTGCTATAAACATTCGAGCGCACATGCCCCTTCAGATCACTACATTTGTATTTTTAGGGTAAATACCCAGTAGTGAGATTGCTGGGTTGTAGGGTAGATCTATTTTCTACTTTTTGTGTCCATATTGTTTTCCAGAGTGCCTGTACAAGCTTGCATTCCCACCAACAGTGTAGGAGGGTTCCCCTTTCTCTGCATCCTTGCCAACATCTGTCATTTCCTGACTTGTCAGCCAGAAATATTCTTAACATATCAAAACATCATGATATATATGAAATAAAAAAACATAGACAGTACATCTGCAATTCACATGGCCTTCTAAATTCCCAGATAGCTTTGCAGCTTTTCACAGTCTACTATAGATATCCCATTCCTCAGCTTTTCCTTTTTATTTATTTATTTTTTTTGGTCAGCCTCTTTGTTGCTTCAACTGTTATTTCCACCTTATTCAGCTGTGATTTTAGACAATTGCTTGTGATTGTTGTCAGTAAAGGCCCTGGAGAAAGCCTGTTTGCAGTGAACAAGCTCTCATTTATGTCATATAGAAATGAATCCTGCAAGTGAGGGCTTCTTGGGAGCTACCAGAAAAGTCCAATAATGACAAATTTCTGGGAATTGGGATATTTTAGGAGCTCCAAACCTATACTTCCCTCTCCAATGGCTGCTAAGTTTATGGTTTTTGCAGCTACCATATATTGTGAGGCTGTGATTTTCATGGTTACTGGGAAACTGGAGAGAGAAGAATAAGAATAGGGTGAGTTAAAATGCTATAATGCTTGCTGTGCATTCTTCCTTTTTTCTGAATATTCAGTCTTCTCCCCTGAATAAATTCTCCTAAAATTGTTGCAAGCTTCCAGTTAATTTCTAGGGTTCTGAAAATTTCGATTAAAAAAAATTCTATTCTTTTTAAAAAAGATTTTATATATTTATTTGACAGAGAGAAAGAGAGAACACAAGCAGGCAGAGCAGCAGGCAGAGTGGGTTGCGGGAAGTGGGGGAGCAGGCTCCCCGCCAAGCAGAGAGCCGGCCAAGCAGAGGGCCTGATGTGAGGCTCGATCCCATCATTGAGATCATGACCTGAGTCCAAGGCAGAGGCATAACCCGCTGAGACACCCAGGCACCGCTTCTATTCTCAGTGCTTTTAGGGAGGAACAGATTTTTTGAGACTCTATCCTTGGCCATTTTGGGAGTGCTGTTCATCAGATTTTAAATAAAGATTTTATTTATTTGAGAGAGAGAGAATGAGAGCTAGCAAGCATGAGAGGGGAAAGTCAGAGGAAGAAGCAGACCCTCCTCCATGCTGAGCAGGGAGCCCAATGTGGCACTCAATCCCGGGACTCCAGGATCATGACCTCAGCTGAAGGCGGTTGCTCAACCAACTGAGCCATCCAGGTGCCCCCAATTTTTTTTTTTTTTCATAGTCTGAATGTGTTCTTTTTAGAGCTATCACATCTTTCAGATGATGATATAGGGAAAGAAAGATGGCTTTTCCTCCCCCAGTGTACATATTGTTTACATACTGTTAAATTGACCATTTGCAGGAATTACTCTGAACTCTATGATAACTTACATCAAGTTTGAAACTGGACCTACTCTTGGCAAGTTCACAAGGTAATAGGCATGAGGTGATCTATTTTTCCTCCAGTGCAACATGCATAGCTTTTCTTCAATTTTTGCTCCTAAAGATAAAAAATTGCCAGCTTCATAAAGCAGTTCTTTCTGATTCTTCAGTAGAAGATGGAACCCCCTTTCAATACCACAGTTCTCTGATTTACTTTCCTTACATAACATGCATTTTACCAGCCTTTAAGAGATAATTTAGTTTTCCAACTCAAATGAGGGACTCAAATGGTGAATATATAAGGTAAGGTGAATAAAAAGGTGGGAAGTCCAATGAAAGTAATAGGAGCAAAACACATTGAGATAATTTAGATTTCTGTGATGCTCTTTAGATCATCGCTTATTACAGTATGTTTAAGGCTAATTAAGTCTATATAAAATCGCTCTGTCTCTTAACCTAGGATATAATTTATTTTTCCAAATAGAAGTCTAGAAATACTTTCAAAAGTGAACCAATCCAATTGCCAAATTATTGCATTAGCCAAATTTGAATTAAAACTTCTCTAGGTAACCACATTGTGGAATTGCCAATGAAAGCAGCAGGAAGTGCCAAGCTCTTTAAGAGGATCTCAGGCATATTTAGACTTGCTTGGCATTGGTATTTGTTCCTAATCACTCCAGGAAGTGTTGTGGTGGAAAATAAATCTGAAAAGAAGTGTGCCAGAAAAGCCAAGGGAGCCTCTGGGAACAATCAAAACACAGGCTAAGCCTTATGGTTCCTGATATACCTTCAGGACACTGTGTGCTGCTTCTCTGAGCTATCATTTTACAAAAGAAGAGGCCTGCTTTCTTTTACTTCAGCTTTTATGTTGGTTTGAATCCATAGACTATCTCTCACAGCATTTAAAATGCCTCATGTGCAATGCCTACAAGGGAGTGATTATAGCTGTGTTATTCTGATCTGTGCAGTGACAAAGGAAAATTTCTCAAATTTTGGTAGGAGTCCCATGTTTGGGATTGATGAAGGACATATACACAATGATTTTAAGGGTGAACAAATAGCAGTTAGTGATAAACTAGTCATATAGCTGTTAGGCCTTTAAATTTTTCCCTGAAAAATTGCCTTGAAGTTTAAACAAATCCTTTAAAATTTATTTTAGAAAAGCTGTTATGATATCAAATAAATCATTTTATTTTATTTAGTATGACTGACAGTCCCATAGGTTTTTTTTTTAACTTTTATTTACAAAATCCATTTTTTAAAAGCTATGATTGTCTTGGTATCTATACAGTAATAATGGCTGCTGAGTAGCAGAATGAAGTCAGTCAGTCATACTTGGTTCAAAATGTCATTCTACCTCTCCTTCTTATGACTCCTTAAACAAATTTCTTAACTTTCTGAGCCTTAATTTTTCTTCTTACAACATAGTTAAGTACTAAATTATATTAAATGAAATTGTTTGTGAATGTATTAGCTCTTTCCTGGCACAGAGTGGACACTTTATAAAGTTATTTGGAATTTGAATCTGATCTCTATTGGTCATCCATTCTCACCACCATGGGTCATTTAAATAGCAGTGGAAATCTTATTCTGAATCACCTTTGTAATCACAGGGTTACAAAGTGACCTTACTTGCCACCAGTTATGTTTAGGAAGCATACTTCTTCCTCCAGCCCTTTAGAAAAGGAAGAAGAGTAGAAATGAGCACATGCCCAATATATGCTAAGTTTTATGGTTAGGAAGATAAATATTTGTTGGTATCTAACTGTTATTGTTGACAAGTGCCTGGATCATGGTAGGTTGTTCCATATATAGTCTGCTACCTGAGTGGCCAAGGGTCAGGATTCTTGTTGATGGTGGAGGAACCTCATCTCCATAGGCTTCATATTTCTATATAGAAGGGGTTCCATGAGAATAAAACTCATGTTTTATCCTCTCCTTATCCTTAGTGCTCCTAAGGTAAGGAGATTGGTAAGCTTGGAAAGATTGGCAAGTTTGGAAAGAAGAATTTTGCATGTTTAACCTAATTCTCCCCCTACCTCCACCACTTCCCAATTTGCCTACAGAAAGCATACATTCTGCTATGGCCTTCCATTCCAGACTCTGCCCCTGTTGGGGAGGTCTGCAGGCTTTAGCATGTCCTATGCCAGGACGGTAACTCTACCTAATTTGGGAATCTAGTATTAGGAAACTCATGATTACTGAATACCCAAACCGCATCTCCCAATAAAATTGGTGTTTTGTTTTCTTCCTTCCTTCTATCACATGATCATTACTGAAGTTGGAAGGGAAAAATTGATTTCATTTATTAGCTTTCTAAAACTCCAGTATACATTTGACTCCCAAACTGCTGATGTGCTAACCTCTATCTGTATAATAGCAGGAACTCAATCTATTATTCTCAATACTTTGCTCAGTTATCCCCATACATTTCTAAGCTGGTGCTCAAAATGTCCATATTCTAGATGTATTTGTCACTTGGTGACAGTCTTTGTATGCTTATGTTCTAGCTCAAAAGTATACAGAATTACTGCCTGAGAAGGCTCACTTGCCACTTTACAGGATGTAAACACTAGTTTACTCTAAGAAAAATATCTGCCGTGGTTCTTAAGCTATATAACCCTTTAGCTGCCAGAGTATTGTAAGGTTTTGGGCAGTACTGGGAAGAATGACCTCTTCAATTTTATGTCTCAACATTTAAAAAATTGAAGTCTCAAAGAACCTCTTCTTAGGTCCAATAATTTACAGACTCCTTTATACAAAAGAGTTTAACCATTTCTGGACCCCACCCCACTAATCATAGGGGTTTAAACATAGAACAAAAGTTCTTTTCAGAGCAAACATGATAGTATCTTTGCCATCCTTCTTTCTTAGTATTAGACTTCAAGCACAAGCTCCATCTTATTCTACTTACAAAAGAGGAACTTCCTATGTATAATACTGCACATGGATACCTGAGAAGTGGGTGTTGGATTGAGGGTTGATGGATGCTTGTCTGGTGATGTAACATAGGAGCTCCATTTTAGCTAACCATAGATGGTGTTGTTTTTGTTATTTGTTTTCACTGTTCCTCTAAATACTATTGGATGTTTACTACTATTATTGAAGACAGGTTGTATTTGTATCTCTATAACCTGAAGTATATTTTTATTTATGGATACAAAGATGTATAATATTATGTACCATTTCTTAGCCAAGAGCACTTCCATGAAAATTATCCTATGAAAATTATAATGTTTATTTTATGAAATGGTGGCTGGTTAGAGAGCCACAAAACATGTCTTTGCTCTCCTATTTAGGTGCAGGTGTTTGGAAGCAGCCCAAGCCTCAGATTTTGTGATCCAAAAAGAATTAGACCTAAAATTGCCTCTTCTTTTTCCCTTTGGCTGACTTTATTTAATTCATGAAATTGGTCTCTTGTGAGTCTGAGAACTTGTTTTAAGGTGGGGTGTTGTATGCACATGGGAGTTAAGAATGAGATATATGATTAGAGCTGTGAAGAGATAGAGTGACCTAAATATCTGGGAAGTAGTTTCTATGCTTGAGTTTCTATTGCCATGAAAAATAGATAAAATTGTCAGTACAAATTAACCCTGCACAACCTTCAGCTACATATGAATTAAGTAATTTTCAAGTAAAATGAAAAATTCAAGAGATAAAAATCTCATCCTAAAGTGTGCCAACTTTTAGCTTAAAGTATTCTTTTACAATTGCTTGCATGTTTTACATTAGAAATATCCTAGAAAAAATTACTAGAAATTAAAAAAATACAGAAATATGTTCTTTACCATGGATATACATGCAATGTCATGAGTCTAACATTTATTTAGCTCCCCGTAACCCTCTTTTTTTTTTTTTAATTTTTAAGCCTAGAATTTCAGTAGGGACAGTGAAAAGCCCTTATAAATAAAAGTCAGAATATCTACAGTAATGAAAAAGGAGAAGGAAAATACTAGTTGATAATTAGGATTTTGAGGTGATTCTCCAATATGATGTCGTAAGGCAACTTAGAAATATATTGACACACCATTGTTGTTTTTACAGCTGTTGTTTGAACTAGTAAATATTAAGTAAGTCCCTATTACGAGCAAGTTACTCTGCTGAGCACTATGGCAGATGCAAAGATGCCAAAATGTAGTCAATGTCTTTAAGATCACAATCTGTAACAGGTAGTCATATGTGAACCATTGAATTAAGAGATGCATGTAAGTTGTATTCTATTATATTATAGATTTATGAGTTACTTCAAAGTTGCACATTAGTTATTGACAAATGAGTAGTAAAACCAGGAAGTGCTTAAGAGGAGATGTAAGTGAGAAAGACCATACTGCCTTCTGGAGTAAGTGAAGGTAATTCTAATAAGAGCCAATTTGCTGGGCAATGTTCTAAGGACTTTGCATATATTAACTCGTTTTACACAAATGATAACCTCTATCATTTTTGAATATGAAGAAATTGAGGCCAAGAGGTTGAGTAACTTGCCCAAGGTAGTGGGGGAAACAGAATTTGAACTATGCTCTATCATTCCACATGCTTTGCCCTTTATAGTTCTGAATGAGGGAATTTGTTTACTAATCCTTCATAATCATGTGACCTGGATACATATAAGTAGTCTGCTTTTAAAACAACTATGAGTATGAAATACATGGGACAAATAATATGTTATCTAAGTTGGTTTTAAATGTATGTTTCTTTTCAAATCCATGGGTGACCAGAGTTGTTTGATCATTTATGACTATTGTTCCATTCTTTCCTCCCCTCCTTTTTTTTTTTTTTTTATAGAAGAGGTACTGGGGGAGAAAAGTGCTTGAGTAATCTCTTGGTTTGGATAATTAGACCTTAGGCACATCTCAACAACAAAAGACAATTACTAAATTGTTAAACTTAGTACAAGACATATTTTGCCTTTCCTGAGATGGAGGGAGAAGAAAATGAGAAGAAAGAGGAGGTCAGTGAAAAGCAAGAGAAATTAGCAACTTGGGAGACTAGATGAGTGCTGGCTAGAGAAGGGATGAAGTCAATACCTCCAAATTCAACTCCTGTCAGAGAAATTTTGAGAAAAATGGTATCTGAAAAATGAATTTTTAAATTGGAGCTATGCCATACTCTTTGAATCTTTTGAAATCTGTAATCTCTTTCTCATAACGATCAGTGTGAATATGATTTTGAAAAAGGTAATATTTGTTTTAATTTTTTGAAACCAGTAAAATGTATGAATTCACAATTTTGTTGACACAGTGAAAAATGGAGACAGCACATGTAGAAGTAGAAGATAAAGGTAGAAGGTGATCATGGGGATGTTTAATGCTTCTACAAGCTGTAGGAATTTAAGTTCAAGTCATTCACTCTAGAAAGGCAGGGAATTGTGAGTTCAAGTCACTCAATTTAGAAGGACAGGGAACAATAATTTCAACTGATGCAGCACAATTAAAAGAGATTATCTGGGCACCTGGGTGGCTCAGTGGGTTAAATGTCTGCCTTTGATTCAAGTCATCATCTTGGCATCAGTTGGACTCCCTGCTCGCCAGAGACCCTGCTTCTCCCTCTCCCTCTGTTGCTTCCTCTGCTTGTGCTCTCTCACTTTTTGTCAAATAAGTGAATAAAATCTTTTTTAAAAAAAGTGATTATAAATTTAAGTTTGTTAACAATTTTCTTTTCAGTTACATATTTTAGACCACGAATTTCCCTACTTTGCTTGAGAATAATGTAGTTTTCCTGATAAACCTCTTTCAAATTGCCATGACCTTCAGCAATCTTATGATTACACTCAAATTCTTTTTAAAAGGTCTTTTTTTCTTGACTACAGTAGAGATATTATTGATTTACAGTTACAGGCAACTTAGATCTATCCTTACTGTGACTACGAATGTGGTATTTTAATCTCAGACACACTTTCTTTCTCGCACTATCTCTCTCTCTCTCTCTTTTTTTTTTTTTTTGGTAACACCAGTCAGAACCTCTGCATTAGCATTCGTCATATGAATGCTAAAATGGTTCTCATTTTTTAATGAATTCCTTGGAAGCTGAAATGATCACTTTCATGTTTAAGCTTTCCTTTCTCTATCAAAAATTTTTTTCATAGGTTTAGTCAGAATTGCCAAGTGTCTTTTCAGGGTCCGTTAGTATGTCTCTTCATTTTATTTATTTATTTATTATTTTTTAATTTTCTTTTTCAAATTTTTATTCAAATTCTAGTTAGTTAACATACAGTGTAATATTGGATTCAAAAGTAGAATTTAGTGATTCATCAGTTTACATGTAATAGCTAGTGTTCATCATAACTAATGCCCTCTTTTTTTTTTAATATAATTTTTTATTTTTTATAAACATATATTTTTATACCCAGGGGTACAGGTCTGTGAATCACCAGGTTTACACATTCACAGCACTCACCAAAACACATACCCTCCCCAATGTCCATAATACCACCCCCTTCTCCCAAACCCCCTCCCCCCAGCAACCCTCAGTTTGTTTTGTGAGATTAAGAGTCCCTTATGGTTTGTCTCCCTCCCAATCCCATCTTCTTTCATTTATTCTTCTCGTACCCACTTAAGCCCCCATGTTGCATCACCACTTCCTCATATCAGGGAGATCATATGATAGTTGTCTTTCTCCGCTTGACTTATTTCGCTAAGCATGATACGCTCTAGTTCCATCCATGTTGTCGCAAATGGCAAGATTTCATTTCTTTTGATGGCTGCATAGTATTCCATTGTGTATATATACCACCTCTTCTTGATCCATTCATCTGTTGATGGACATCTAGGTTCTTTCCATAGTTTGGCTATTGTGGACATTGCTGCTATAAACATTTGGGTGCATGTGCCCCTTTGGATCACTACGTTTGTATCTTTAGGGTAAATACCCAGTAGTGCAATTGCTGGGTCATAGGGCAGTTATATTTTCAACATTTCGAGGAACCTCCATGCTGTTTTCCAGAGAGGTTGCACCAGCTTGCATTCCCACCAACAGTGTAGGAGGGTTCCCCTTTCTCCGCATCCTCGCCAGCATCTGTCATTTCCTGACTTGTTGATTTTAGCCATTCTGACTGGTGTGAGGTGATCTCTCATTGTGGTTTTGATTTGTATCTCCCTGATGCCGAGTGATATGGAGCACTTTTTCATGTGTCTGTTGGCCATCTGGATGTCTTCTTTGCAGAAATGTCTGTTCATGTCCTCTGCCCATTTCTTGATTGGATTATTTGTTCTTTGGGTGTTGAGTTTGCTAAGTTCTTTATAGATTCTGGACACTAGTCCTTATCTGATATGTCGTTTGCAAATATCTTCTCCCATTCTGTCAGTTGTCTTTTGATTTTGTTAACTGTTTCCTTTGCTGTGCAAAAGCTTTTGATCTTGATGAAATCCCAATAGTTCATTTTTGCCCTTGCTTCCCTTGCCTTTGGCGTTGTTCCTAGGAAGATGTTGCTGCAGCTGAGGTCGAAGAGGTTGCTGCCTGTGTTCTCCTCAAGGATTTTGATGGATTCCTTTCGCACATTGAGGTCCTTCATCCATTTTGAGTCTATTTTCATGTGTGGTGTAAGGAAATGGTCCAATTTCATTTTTCTGCATGTGGCTGTCCAATTTTCCCAGCACCATTTATTGAAGAGGCTGTCTTTTTTCCATTGGACATTCTTTCCTGCTTTGTCGAAGATGAGTTGACCATAGAGTTGAGAGTCTATTTCTGGGCTCTCTATTCTGTTCCATTGATCTATGGGTCTGTTTTTGTGCCAGTACCATGCTGTCTTGATGATGACAGCTTGGTAATAGAGCTTGAAGTCCGGGATTGTGATGCCACCAACGTTGGCTTTCTTTTTCAATATCCCTTTAGCTATTCGAGGTCTTTTCTGGTTCCATATAAATTTTAGAATTATTTGTTCCATTTCTTTGAAAAAGATGGATGGTACATTGATAGGAATTGCATTAAATGTGTAGATTGCTTTAGGTAGCATAGACATTTTCACAATATTTATTCTTCCAATCCAGGAGCATGGAACATTTTTCCATTTCTTTGTGTCTTCCTCAATTTCTTTCATGAGTACTTTATAGTTTTGTGAGTATAGATTCTGTGTCTCTTTGGTTAGGTTTATTCCTAGGTATCTTATGGTTTTGGATGCAATTGTAAATGGGATTGACTCCTTAATTTCTCTTTCTTCTGTCTTGCTGTTGGTGTAGAGAAATGCAACTGATTTCTGTGCATTGATTTTATATCCTGACACTTTACTGAATTCCTGTATAAGTTCTAGCAGTTTTGGAGTGGAGTCTTTTGGGTTTTCCACATATAGTATCATATCATCTGCGAAGAGTGATAATTTGACTTCTTCTTTGCCGATTTGGATGCCTTTAATTTCCTTTTGTTGTCTGATTGCTGAGGCTAGGACCTCTAGTATGATGTTGAATAGCAGTGGTGATAATGGACATCCCTGCCGTGTTCCTGACCTTAGCGGAAAAGCTTTCAGTTTTTCTCCATTGAGAATGATATTTGCGGTGGGTTTTTCATAGATGGCTTTGATGACATTGAGGTATGTGCCCTCTATCCCTACACTTTGAAGAGTTTTGATCAGGAAGGGATGCTGTACTTTGTCAAATGCTTTTTCAGCATCTATTGAGAGTATCATATGGTTCTTGTTCTTTCTTTTATTGATGTGTTGTATCACATTGACTGATTTGCGGATGTTGAACCAACCTTGCAGCCCTGGAATAAATCCCACTTGGTCGTGGTGAATAATCTTTTTAATGTACTGTTGAATCCTATTGGCTAGTATTTTGTTGAGTATTTTCGCATCTGTGTTCATCAAGGATATCGGTCTATAGCTCTCTTTTTTGGTGGGATCCTTGTCTGGTTTTGGGATCAAGGTGATGCTGGCCTCATAAAATGAGTTTGGAAGTTTTCCTTCCATTTCTATTTTTTGGAACAGTTTCAGGAGAATAGGAATTAGTTCTTCTTTAAATGTTTGGTAGAATTCCCCTGGGAAGCCGTCTGGCCCTGGGCTTTTGTTTGTTTGGAGATTTTTAATGACTGTTTCAATCTCCTTACTGGTTATGGGTCTGTTCAGGCTTTCTATTTCTTCCTGGTTCATTTGTGGTAGTTTATATGTTTCTAGGAATGCATCCATTTCTTCCAGATTGTCAAATTTATTGCCGTAGAGTTGCTCATAGTATGTTCTTATAATAGTTTGTATTTCTTTGGTGTTAGTTGTGATCTCTCCTCTTTCATTCATGATTTTATTTATTTGGGTCCTTTCTCTTTTCTTTTTGATAAGTCGGGCCAGGGGTTTATCAATTTTATTAATTCTTTCAAAGAACCAACTCCTAGTTTTGTTGATTTGTTCTATTGTTTTTTTGGTTTCTATTTCATTGATTTCTGCTCTGATTTTTATGATTTCTCTTCTCCTGCTAGGCTTAGGGGTTCTTTCTTGTTCTTTCTCCAGCTCCTTTAGGTGTAGGGTTAGATTGTGTACCTGAGACCTTTCTTGTTTCTTGAGAAAGGCTTGTACCGCTATATATTTTCCTCTCAGGACTGCCTTTGTTGTGTCCCACAGATTTTGAACCGTTGTATTTTCATTATCATTTGTTTCCATGATTTTTTTCAATTCTTCTTTAATTTCCCGGTTGATCCATTCATTCTTTAGAAGGATGCTGTTTAGTCTCCATGTATTTTGGTTCTTTTCAAACTTCCTTTTGTGGTTGAGTTTTAGCTTTAGAGCATTGTGGTCTGAAAATATGCAGAAAATGATCCCAATCTTTTGATACCGGTTGAGCCCTGATTTAGGACCGAGGATGTGATCTATTCTGGAGAATGTTCCATGTGCACTAGAGAAGAATGTGTATTCTGTTGCTTTGGGATGAAATGTTCTGAATATATCTGTGATGTCCATCTGGTCCAGTGTGTCGTTTAAGGCCTTTATTTCCTTGCTGATCTTTTGCTTGGATGACCTGTCCATTTCAGTGAGGGGAGTGTTAAAGTCCCCTACTATTATTGTATTATTGTTGATGTGTTTCTTTGATTTTGTTATTAATTGGTTTATATAGTTGGCTGCTCCCACGTTGGGGGCATAGATATTTAAAATTGTTAAATCTTCTTGTTGGACAGACCCTTTGAGTATGATATAGTGTCCTTCCTCATCTCTTATTATAGTCTTTGGCTTAAAATCTAATTGATCTGATATAAGGATTGCCACTCCTGCTTTCTTCTGATGTCCATTAGCATGGTAAATTCTTTTCCACCCCCTCACTTTAAATCTGGAGGTGTCTTCGGGCTTAAAATGAGTTTCTTGGAGGCAACATATAGATGGGTTTTGTTTTTTTATCCATTCTGATACCCTGTGTCTTTTGACAGGGGCATTTAGCCCATTCACATTCAGGGTAACTATTGAGAGATATGAATTTAGTGCCATTGTTTTGCCTGTAAGGTGACTGTTACTGTATATGGTCTCTGTTCCTTTCTGATCTACCACTTGTAGGCTCTCTCTTTGCTTAGAGGACCCCTTTCAAGATTTCCTGTAGAGCTGGTTTGGTGTTTGCAAATTCTTTCAGTTGTTGTTTGTCCTGAAAGCTTTTAATCTCTCCTTCTATTTTCAATGATAGCCTAGCTGGATATAGTATTCTGGGCTGCATGTTTTTCTCATTTAGTGCTCTGAAAATATCTTGCCAGCTCTTTCTGGCCCTCCAGGTCTCTGTGGATAAGTCAGCTGCCAATCTAATATTTTTACCATTGTATGTTACAGACTTCTTTTCCTGGGCTGCTTTCAGGATTTTCTCTTTGTCACTGAGACTTGTAAATTTTACTATTAGGTGACGGGGTGTGGGCCTATTCTCATTGATTTTGAGGGGCGTTCTCTGAACCTCCTGAATTTTGATGCTCGTTCCCTTTGCCATATTGGGGAAATTCTCCCCAGTAATTCTCTCTAGTATACCTTCTGCTCCCCTCTCTCTTTCTTCTTCTTCTGGAATCCCAATTATGCTAATGTTGTTTCGTCTTATGGTGTCACTTATCTCTCGAATTCTCCCCTCGTGGTCCAGTAGCTGTTTGTCCCTCTTTTGCTCAGCTTCTTTATTCTCTGTCATTTGGTCTTCTATATCACTAATTCTTTCTTCTGCCTCATTTATCCTAGCAGTGAGAGCCTCCATTTTTTATTGCACCTCATTAATAGCTTTTTTTATTTCAACTTGATTAGATTTTAGTTCTTTTATTTCTCCAGAAAGGGCTTTTATATCTCTCGAGAGGGTTTCTCTAATATCTTCCATGCCTTTTTCGAGCCCGGCTAGAACCTTGAGAATTGTCATTCTGAACTCTAGATCTGACACATTACCAATGTCTGTATTGATTAGGTCCCTAGCCTTCGGTACTGCCTCTTGTTCTTTTTTTTGTGTTGAATTTTTCCGTCTTGTCATTTTTTCCAGAGAAGAGTATATGAAGGGGCAAGTAAAATACTAAAAGGGTGGCAACAACCCCAGGAAAATATGCTTTAACCAAATTAGAAGAGATCCCAAATCGTGAGGGGGTAGAAAGGGGATAAAAAGAGGTTCAAAAAGGAAGAAAGAAAAAAAAGAAAAAAAAAAGAAAAAAGAAAGAAAAAAAAAGAATTTAAAAAAAAGAAAACACCTAAGAAAAATATAAAAAAGAAAAAATATATGTATTAGATAAACTAGTAAAAAATCGTTAAAAAAGAAAAAGGTAACAGTTAAAAAAAAATTTTACCCGAAGGCGAGAAAAAAAGAAAACAAAAAATGAAAAAGAAAAAAATTAAATTAACTGCAAGACTAAAAAAAATCACATGGAAAAAGCCATGAGTTCCGTGCTTTGCTTTCTCCTCCTCTAGAATTCTGCTGCTCTCCTTGGTATTGAAACCGCACTCTTTGGTAGGTGAACTTGGTCTCGGCTGGATTTCTTGTTGATCTTCTGGGGGAGGGGCCTGTTGTAGAGATTCTCAAGTGTCTTTGCCCCAGGCGAATTGCACTGCCCTTACCTGGGGCCGGGGTGAGCAATCCGCTTGGGTTTGCTTTCAGGAGCTTTTGTTCCCTGAGCGCTTTCCGTAGAGTTCCGGAGGACGGGAATACAAATGGCGGCCTCCTGGTCTCCGGCCTGGAGGAGCCGAGAGCCCAGGGCCGCACTCCTCAGTGCGCGCTCAGAGAACCGCGCCCAGTTACTCCCGTCTGCCTGACCTCCGGCCGCGCTCCGAGCTCACCGAGCCTGCGACCGGTTCAAGGTAACCCCGAGCTGTGACTTACTATCGGCTCTGTCTCTGCAGCCGGCTTTCCCGTTCCAATACCCGCAAGCTCTGCGACACTCAGACACCCCCGATCCTTCTGTGACCCTGCGGGACCTGAGGCCCCGCTGACCCCGCGTGGGCTTTGCCCCGGGTAGCCTCTGGAGCGATGTCCCTCAGCGGAACAGACTTTTAAAAGTCCTGAGTTTGTGTGCGGTTGCTCCGCCGCTTGCCGGGAGCCGGCCCCTCCCCTCGGGGTCTATCTTCCCGTCGCTTTGGATTCACTTCTCCGCCGGTCCTACCTTTCAGAAAGTGGTTGTTTTTCTGTTTCCAGAATTGCTGTTGTTCTTCTCTTCGATCTGCCGATGGATTTTCAGGTGTTTGCAATCTTTAGATAAGCTCTCTAGCTGATCTCCGGCTAGCTGAAGTAGTCTCGGCCTGCTACTTTTCCGCCATCTTGACTCCTCCCCCACTAATGCCCTCTTTAATACCTGTCACCCATTTAGCTAATCCCCCACCCACCTCCTTCTGTCAACCCTCAGTTTATTCTCTATTGTTAAGAGTTCCTTTGGGTTTGTTTCCCTCTCTCTCTCTCTTTTTCACCTCTTCCCATGTGTTCATCTGTTTTGTTTCTTAAATTCCACATATGAGTGAAATCATATGGTATTTGTCTTTCTCTGGCTGACGTTTTCACTTCGTATAACATGCCCTAGCTCTATCCACGTCATTGCAATGGCAAGGTTTCATTCTTTTGATGGCTGAGTGGTATTCCATTGCGTGAGTGAGTGTGTGTGTGTGTGTACCACATCTTTATCCGCTCATCAGTTAGTGGACACTTGGACTCTTTCCATAGTTTAGCTATTGTTGGTAATGCTCTTATTTTTATTTTTTTAAAAAGATTTATTTATTTATTTATTTGACAGACAGAGATCACAAGTAGGCTGAGAGACAGGCAGAGAGAGAGAGAGAAGCAGGCTCCCTGCTGAGCAGAGAGCCCAGGACCCTGGGATCATGACCTGAGCAGAAGTCAGAGGCTTTAACCCACTGAGCCACCCAGGTGTCCCGGTAACTCTCTTAATTTTAAATCATGAATCTTCTTTATGGTTCTCACCCAAGAGAAGGGAGTTCTAAGCAGTCTCATTTCTTACTTTCTCACATATTCAGTGCAGTTGTGGTCAGGAGGAAAATGCTTTGTACTGAGATTTGGGGCATAGATTCAGGTTCTGGCTTCAGTTTCTGCATCTCCAAAATATAGTCTGAACACCTATTCTGGTGAGGACTAAACAAAATAGCTTGGGACAGCACTTTGTAAATGATAAATGGCTATAGAAATTGTAGATATAATTTAAAGAAGAAATTATTTCAGCCAAAAATGTTCTGGATTGAAACAAATAACCTATCTCTTTTTCCTCCCTCTTTAACCTCCCCCTTTTAATTGAAAAATGAATACTGGGGGAAATCTTAGCTCCTTGGCAAGTAAATTGACCTGGGGAGCAGTTTTCCATCCTTTGCCTCTTAGGAGAAAGCTTAGAATCTTTGAATTTTTACTGATATGATTGAAAAAATAGGGTTTCAAAATGAGGTGGTGCTGAATTCCAAAAAAAGCATGAGAAAGCACAGCAGAAGATAACTGACCTTTGCTGGAGTTAAGAGCTCACAGTAATTTTTTACTCTTTCCTTACTTTTTGAGATGTATATAAAAAGTCATTTTACATAAATTAATGTGAATTATATTTATTTAGAAGAACTATGCTGTTCTAGTTATAAAGAATTTATCTGTCAGGAAATGTATATATAGGTTTTGGAAATTGGATGTTAATATCTGCCATTAGTCATAGAGATATTAGTGCATGTGATATAACTTTTATATATGTGTATAATCTTTGAAGTTCACAGAATTAAAAAAAATAATTTTTCTTTACACATTTAGGAATCTTCTGGCATCTTTAACTGTTCTGTGAAGTCTGCTACAATATATTGTAAGTAAAGTGATTTCCTACTTTTGGGGGGAGAATATTTTGCTTTGCATGTGCCACATACATCATCTTCATGCTTTCCAGTTTCAGATATAAAGGGTATATGTCACATACTTTTAAAGTAGATACAAAGACAACCCTCAATTATTCATAGCAATGAAGAGAAGTAATATGGATGTTGTGGCAATTGCAGGTTTAGATAATTTGAATCCATTTGTTCTCTTTATGAAATCTTTCTTAATGGGGGCACAATTTCAAGAAGTGCTTATATAGCACCTTTAAAGTTATTTAAAATAAATCAATAAAAGTATATGTAACAATTATATGAATAAATATTTAAGTTTTAGGTATGAAAAGTATACTTGTCACTATGCAAAATGTATAGCAACACTATTCCTACCTACTGACTTTGCAGTCGAGGAATAAGAAGGTTGAAGAGAGATGGCAGAATGTGGTAGGATGCATTTGTGCTTTAGGTGATATTTTATTTCATTTTCTTTCACTTTGTGGATCTTTGAGCCAACGTTTCTTTTTCCCTAGCATAAAAGGGAAAATATTTAGACATATGGGTCACAAAAGGCATTTATGCTCAAAATATCTCCTCAACTCCATGATCAAAATACCTCTGGCATTACGAGGTTCTGGAAAAACCCAGAGTGTATTTTTCTGATTAGACTTGGGACAGTGTCCCAGTGGTCCTATCATCCTTCCCTCCACCTGGCTTAGGCACTTTCTCTGTACAGTGTGTGCAGTACTGTTTGGCTGCTGCTTCATTACTAAGTAGTATCAGTTGCACATGTGGGCTGGCTGCAGGGGGCCTGGACCCACGGAATACCATCTGAGTGGAGTTTTCCACTCGATGTTTGGTTTGGCCTTGTCCACGTGATGTCTTGCCAAACCTGTGAACTCCTGTCTGAATTCACTCATTCCTGGATGGGAAATAATCCTCATGCTGTTGTCAGAGAACCCTGATCTTTCACTGTAAACCTGGCGGGATGTCTGTTGGCCAGACCAAAGTATCAAGAAGCCAGATTTTTCTCTGTTAAGGACGTGTCTGTAGTGGATGGTACTTGTTCTAGTGAAAGAATTTAGGGTTGTGGTGTTGGCCAGGCTTATCCACTTAAAAAAAATGAGAAACTCATAAATGTAGCACTGAAAACCCTCCATTTAAAATAATGGAGGCAATGACTGTTTCAGGTCCTCTGCCAAGATAAAACAACGTATGGTACAGGATGTTATCTTAGAAACAGAATTTTGTGTTTAGGTCTACAGTCTTAGAAAGTTAGCAAAGTGTTATTTTATAAAGCAAGCATGGCACATGGGCATCTGTGCCAAGGGTGTGGTGATCCTGTTCCAGGCATCACATTGAAGCTTTATCCAACTCTCTCGCACCTGTGAGGTTGAACTGGTTTTTATATTTTATTCCTGTGCCAGGATCTCCCCCGTCACCCTTTTTTTAGATGTACTGTGTCTATGGCAAATGAAGTCCATAAATTAAATAAGTAGATATTTATTTCCTTTAACTAACATGGTACTGGACATTTAATTTATGATTGTTTAAAGTTAAGTACACAGATCATATTATACAACTCCATAAATTTTCACAGAGTGAACATACTCATATTACTACTACTCAGGACAAGAAATAAAACAATTTTCAGTACCTCAGGAGCTCCTCCTGTGCCCTTCACAGTCACTACCCTCTCCTCCACTCCATAAATATTTTCTGTCCAGTCTTTTGAGTATATAGAGATGGAATCATATAGTACAGTGTTTTGGGGAGACCAGTTTTGTTTAAAATTAAGTTTATTTGATATACCCATTTTATTGTAAATAGCAGCAGTTTTTAATTTTTCATTATAGGTAGCCTTCTGTTGTATGTATATAGCAAAATTATTGATTTATTCTACATTGAATGGATATTTGGGTGATTCCCAGTTTTGAATATTATAACTAATGCTGCTGTGATTATGTATGCATAGTTTTTAATGAACATTTGCATGCATTTCTGTTAGGTATTGAATTAAAGTAGAATTTCTGGGTCATAGGATGTGTATTTTACAATAATAGAGGATGTTACTGAAGTTTTCCAAAGTGTTTGTGTCAGACTGTGCTTCAATAAGCTATATATGAGAACTCCAGTTTCTCTTGGTCATACATATGTCTTACTATTGTCAACCTTTCTAATTTTAGCCATTCATACTTGTGAAGTGATATCTTGTTGCATTTCTCTCATTAGAAATTAATGCATCGCCCTGTTTGCAGCACACAAAAAAAATACATTGCAACATCCAAATTATGTTTGGATAATACATAATAATAGATATTAATACATACTTATCCATAATCGATCCATAGTTATCCAATTATGTATCCATCAATACATAATTACGCATAATTATAATTATGTAATTATGTAATACATATAATTTATATAATATATTATATATGATATACAAACAATATATAATATATGATATATAAACAATATATAATATAGAATAATGCAATACATATAATATGTATAATATAATACATATAATACATAATTATCTATATTAATATTATGGATAATATTATGGATTATATATATAATATCCATTTTAATGAATATATTATTGAATATATCGAATATATGAATATATTTAATGAATATATATATTAATTTAATGTGGTTGTGTGCTTTTTCATATCTTTAATGGTCATTTTTATGTGCCTCATACCCTTTTTTTTTTAATTTTTATTTTTTATAAACATATATTTTTATCCCCAGGGGTACAGGTCTGTGAATCGCCAGGTTTACACACTTCACAGCACTCACCAAAGTGCCTCATACCCTTTTTAATGATTCTTCAAGTTTTCTCTGGGTTTATCTTTTTCTTATTGATTTATGTGTTTTCAGATTATGTGGAATGAAATCCTTTGTTGATTATGTGTTCTTCTATTTTTTCTTTTGTCATAATGTTGTGTTTTGATTAAGAGATGATTAATTTGTTTGTGCGTATCCATCCTGCTTAGAAATCTTCCTGTATTTCAAAGTCATGAATGCTATATGAGCTTACAGAAGCTTTACTCTTTTATCTTTTACATCTTTATTTCTCTACTTTAAAAATTTCCTTTTTTTGTTTTTCAGAAGTTTTGCTATGTTTTTGTTTGTTTTATTTTGTGTCTGTCTTGCTTGGATTTCATAAAGGTTCTTAAATTTGTGGATTGATGTCTGTTTTTGTAATATTGTTAGGCAACATCATATAAGATTTTGCCTCACTATCTCCTCTCCTTTTAGGTCTTCAGTAATTTGTCCAATAGATCTTTCATATACCTTTATTTTTCATCTTTTCCTCTCTCTGTTCTTTAGTCTGTGTGTTTTAAATTGAACTAACTTCTAGTTCTGATTATCTTATCTCCTGTTTAATGTCCATAAATTTCTTAATTTTGGTAATTGTCTTTTTCAGTTTAGAATTTTTGATTGGTTTCGGTTTTTGGTCAGTTTCTCCATTTTCCCATCTATTTTCTGAAATAATTAATCACAGTTATTTTGAAGAAAAGTTATAGTGTGAGAACCCTGAAGTTTGCATCATCTTGAATCTGTTTTTTTTTTTAATTTTTTTCTTGTTTTCTGAGCATTTAACTCTCTCTTCTAGCATGCTTAATTATTACAAAAAGTTAAATGTCAGATAGCATATATGAAAAATCATAGAGATAAATTTATGAAGTTCTACTTGATGCTGTCTTTCTCCAGAGAGACTTTAGTATTAATTTACTCTGCACTTAGAGCAGGAACAGATGACCTTTACCTGGTCTTGAATCGAACTGATCAACACTGGATTTTTATGAGAGTTTTGCCCTTAATTCTAAAGTCTGGCCCTTTTGGAGGTCTGGGCCTTTTATCAGGGGCTGTCAGATTTGCCAGCCTCTGAACTTCAGTTTTTATCTCCTTAGACTGTTCAGTACTCAATTCAGGTTTTTAGCATTTGGCCATTATTTCTGCTTTGCCTCTTTCTCCTGCCCTTCTTGTAGCCTAACAAATACCTTGAAGGGAAAAACACAATATTTACCTCCCTTCTCTCCAGAATCTTGGATACTCAAATTATTTTATTTTCAAATACTTTTTTTCTTTCCCCAACTATTCTATTTATCTCAGATTAATCCTGTAGGAATTTTGCTCTGCAGCAAGCCGCTCCACCAACACCAGGAGCAGGAAATCCTATAGGCTTTATCTTTGAGAGGCGTCTACTAGGTTTATTTTTGTATTCCCAGTGACTTCTACAATCCTCAATACATGAATATGCTCAGAAATTTCTTCAATGAATAAAACTATGCAAGAGAAACAAAAACAGACCCATTTTAAGGGGACATTTTTGGCTTAATGAAATAGCTAAGAGTTAGTCAAGATTCTTTAAAGCCTAGTCTAATCCCAACATATTTCATAGAATCTTTCTTCACAACTCGAGTTCTCTTTTATCTTTTCTCCCCCTCTGTAAAACATTTGGGACCCATTCTACAATTTATCTCCTAGTCTTATATTGTCTTAATAGTATGTTTGATGTTATAAAGCAAGCAAGTATGTGTGTGATATTAACATTAGGTAAGCTCTACAAGACAGGCTCTGTTACATTTCTGCTACATTCTGGTGCTAAAGATACTGATGTGATAATTTTTTAAAATGTAAGACAGTCAAAATGGAAGTGCTACATTCTACACTTGAAGGATTCATATAATATATATTGCAGTATATATTTTTTAAGTTAAAATTTCAAATATGTACATTTAGTAGATTTTGTATAGGTTTTGATGTGTAGATTTTTGGGGGTAGATTTTGTAGATTATTTCTGTAGTGCATGCAGAGCACTATGTTTTTGAGTTAGCGTCCCGATGCTCTATCAGTGTCATTCACATTTGCCAACATGACGTGATTATAGGAGGCAGAGTCATCATTGTTGTAAGGAGATCTGTTTACTGTGTGCTTAATATGTGATAGATGCCATGGCAATTATTTTATATGAATTATCTCATTTAATCTTCATAATAACCCAATTCAAAGTTACTATTTTTATCCCAGTTTTTAGGTAAGGAAACTGAGGTGGAAAAAAGTTAAATCACTTTCCCAAGGTTATAGAGCTAGTAAGTGGAAAAGTGCTTGGGTCGTGCTTGCGGTAGTATGAGGCCCTAACAAAGTATGTTACACTATTCTACTTTCCAATGAAAATTCTCCAGTCCCTTGTCCTGGTAATGAAGAAGAAACAGAGAGAGAGGTATGATTCAGTTTATTTTCTCATTGCCTCAGCACAGTAACACTGAAGAGGAGGAGAAGGAATGCTTATTTTGAAGTTCTCTTTCATCTTAGGGATATATAATTATCTGTAGGAGAGATGTTTTACAATAAGCATGAAGATTTGGTTCAACAATTTGTTTCTCTCATATCCTGAGTTCTTTTGTTTCTTCATTTTTCGCTGGAAAACTGTTATACTCAGGAAATTTATAACATAATGCTGAAAGTGCCAAGGTAAAAGATCAAACGGGAGGGGGTGCCTGGGTGGCTCAGTTAAGCCTCCCACGCTTGATTTCAGTTTGGGTCATGATCTCAGGGTCCTGAGATTGAGCCCTGTGTTGGGCTCTGTACTCCAGTCTCGGGAAGACTCTCTCCCTTTGCTTCTACATTCTGTCTCTCTCAAATCAGTAAATAAATATATTAAAAAAAGAATCAAGTGGGGTAAAAATGTCAATGACAGACTAAAACAGTATGCTTCTTTAGTTGAGAAGAATAAAAGCTGAGTGGATGTCTTTAAAGTCTAGAAAATCACAGTTTTTTAAAATTAAAAACAATATATGAAAGAAATATGTTGGTGATAAGTGTTTAGAAGAGGAAAAAATCATGCTTTTTAAATTTATTTTTTATTTTCAGCATAACAGTATTCATTATTTTTGCACCACACCCAGTGCTCCATGCAATCCGTGCCCTCTATAATACCCACCACCTGGTACCCCGACCTCCCACCCCCCGCCCCTTCAAAACCCTCAGATTGTTTTTCAGAGTCCATAGTCTCTCATGGTTCATCTCCCCTCCCAATTTCCCCCAACTCCCTTCTCCTCTCTATTTCCCCATGTCCTCCATGCTATTTGTTATGCTCCGCAAATAAGTTTTCATTAGGAAGAATTGAGAACCAGTTAGCCAGATTGAAGCGATAGAGAAGTCCGTATTCACAGAAATTCAAAATTAGAGAAGTGAAGATTGTGATGGGTTCTGCTTTTATTGGATTAATTGTAAGAGTGGAGGAGCATCTCTTTCAGAATTATGGAGATAAATAATGTCCTGAGGGTAACTGGGAACTTACAAACATATACAGTTATTATACACATTATTTGGATGTTGCAACTAGAAATGTATTTTTTTCTGTGCTGCATGCAAACAGGGTGATGCATACTTCCATGCCGCTGCTGGTTATAAAGTATAGGCATTTCAGGAGCATGGATTTTAATCCATTTTCTGTGATGCTAGGTTAACCTCATTCTTCTAAAATGTTTCTTCATTTGACACAGTTATGGTAAGATTCAGTAGTGGATATAAAAATAATGGTAACTTTAAAAAGTTAGAAAATGAGTTTTTCTCTCACACAAAAATTAGATCAGGCATGTTATGGTAGTTTTGTTTTATAAAGCATTTAGGACTCAAGGCATCTTCTAGCTTATTGTTTTTCTGTGATAGCCTCTATTTCCAAGGTCACCTCCTAGTCCACAACAGCTTCTTTCCTCATTAGCCAGCATGTTTAGAGAGGACAGAGGAGAAAGGAAAGATCATGTGCCAGTTACCTTTTAAGGAAAGTTTTCAAAAGTTGCCTCAATAAACTTGTACTTATATCTTATTGACTTGAAGAACCAGATCATTTGGTCAAATCTACTCCTACAAAGGAGTCTTTATTTTGGGTTGTCAAATGCCCACTTAAAAACCAGGTGTTCTGTGGGTGAAGAACAGAATAATTTTTGGAGGACAATTAGTATTCTCAAGAATATAGGGTTTCTAGGATCATAAGTATTCTGGTTGCCCTTTTATAGGTAAATTTAGTTTTCAGCTGCCTTATGGTCCTTCTAACAAACATAGTAATCTGGGCTGCATAGAAATAGAAATGGAAGTGGAAATGAGTAGAAATGCTGCATGCTTTGGTTTTCAACATAATGTAACTAACTGTTTTAGAATCAAAATCTTCACCATGAATTATAGATATAGGTAGGTAAAGAGTTGTCCTCTGCCTACTCTGGTTTTCATATTTTGCGAAGTACAAGAAGTTCAGGGTTGTTTCAAGTCATTTAACACATATTCAAATGTTTTCTGGAAACATTTAAGTTCATTCTTTTAAGATACATGAGAAACTAATGAAAGAATGTGTCTTTATATTCCTAATTGTTTCTTTAAGGTAAATATTTGACCAAAATCATTATTATAATTACCTGCTATGTTATAGTCACTGTGTAAGTGTTTGATGCACAAATTTTATCTTCTAATACTCTCAACAGTCCTAGAAGGTAGGTATTTTTGTGTACATCTAAGAATACTGATGCTTAGAGAGTTAAGAGACTTATCCCAAATCTCAAAAGTCATGTCAAGGTTGGGCATTAAAATTCAACTCAAAATATGTACTTTTAATCACCATACTGCATTGATTTTAATCTTCTTCCCTCTCCTAAAATTAATTAACATTGTTAAAAAGAAAAGGGATAGTTTTCCATTAAAGATAAATATGCATTTTTGCTTGAAATATTATACTGTTGCCTATATACACAAATAATACACACACAGACACACACACACACACACCCCGTATGGGTCATTGCAATATGAAGTATTTTTTTCTGAGCATCTGAGTTATGGCAAAAACTGTCTTTTGGGTATGTTGATAAGGACAGATTTATAAGGTTATAAGTTTCATAGATGACAACTTTTAGATCTTCAGTTATTACCCATGGATTTTGGGGCTTTGTGAAAATACACAGTACAGGAAATTTCTGCAAGTTTAGCAGAAATCAACTTTATGGGATACATTGGGTAGAAAAATTAATGGAGAGTATAAAGCCACTGCAGAGTCCTTGGATTACTGGTGGATTTGAAAATGAACAGGTATTTGCAAGAACAGTAGTTTGACTGCTTATTATACTTTGTGCTCTTCTCTGATCACATTACATGATGTAAACCAATGAATCAGAAATTGGATCTGTATGGGGAGATGTGGATGACCACAATTCCCTACTAGTCACTGCTTCTACAGATGAGGTATTCCAACATTCCAGGAATCATTTTGGAAATCAACCAGAACTCAAGCTTTGTCAGTAAAGTTTGCTAAAATGCTTACAGATAGAGCATATAGTGCTGATCTGAAGCCAGTCCCAGCAATTTCTGCAAATAACCTCTAAATAACCTTCTGGATTGTAGTCCTTTGTTTTACACAGTTCTGCTTACTGTCTTCACTTCAAAAATGCCATGTATCTCCATGATGTCAGTATTTATTCTCAGGGAACATGACTCTCTTAAATTCTACTGTCTGTATGCCTCTAAGAACTGGTCTCATCCATGTTGTTTCTGTTACGTACGCCTGCATTTATAAAGCAGAACTGATAGAGCTAGTGGGATTTACTCATGAATAAGGGATATTATTGAGAGTATTCTCTAGTCTTATAATACATGGTAGTTTCTAAGATTTTGTTTTCATTAGATATAGCAGCTTTTGATTTATATATAAATTAATTTTCTCTTAGTGTGTTTGTTGGATTGTTAGCACCAAAATCACCCAAGGTGCTTATTAAAAAAGTAGGAACTTAGGCACCATTCAGAGCACCATACTGGAAGCAGAATGTCTGAGAATAGTTCTCAGAATCCGTATTTTAAAGAAATTTCCCAGGTGATTTGATGACATAAAAGTCTATAAACCGCTACCTTGTAAGAATAAGTACATATGTCAAGGTGTTTAACATAAGGTGTTTAGAGCTGACATTATTCCTTCTTATTTTGTATAAATTCCTTCCTTTTCTCCTTATCTTCATTTTTTCCCCCTCTCCCCAAATATAACAGAAATTTTTGGAAAAAACTGTGACCATAGGAAATTCAAGATCTATTCTGTAGCTATCTTTTGACATTCAATACATAATAGATCTGGGGCTGATCATATATAATGGGATATTTAAATGATTTGAAACTTAGGACACTGCCAGGTTTCTCTTTTCTGTGAGATCTAACCTTTTAGTCTTCCTTGGAACCACCATTTTCCTCTTCTCAGAAAGGAGGAATTTTTATTTATATTTTAAAAAATAAATGTCATGTTTTTGGGTTACATGATGGCTTTCACACTTGTCTAGTTACATGACAAGCATAACGTTCTAAAAATTTTTACTACTAGAAAATATAACAAATTCAAAATAGTTATGAATCATATGTAAAAATTATATAGTAGTTTATGTTAACTGTTACCTGCTTTACTCGATTTTTGGATTATAATATTTTGATAGTAGAATGCTTCCTTTAGATTCTTGTGGTTTGAGATTCAAAGGAGAGAAACAGGGGAAAAGACATTAGTTGTCAATAAGTTTCTATGATTCATCAGTGCTACCTATGAAAGAAGAAAGCATTCAGGATGGTATTCATACTTTTTTGCAATGCTCAATAACAACATTGCCATGTTAATATATAAATGTAGCTCTAACAAAAATAATTGTGGATATGTTGCCTGAATCTGACATAATATGGTAGCTGTTTCTGTGAGACAGTTACCATAAATACTGGCTTAGACAATCTGTATATTACATTTCCCAGGCTGTGATCATGGTCTCAGAGTGAGTGTATGATCCAACCTAATAAGATCAGAATGCATCTCAGAGGTCTTGGGGACCTATTGGAGAAGAGGCTTTCTTTTTCTGCTGTAAAGATGTGAAATCATGGTTGTTATGCTATTTTTTTTTTAAAGATTTTATTTATTTATTTGACAGAGAGAGATTACAAGTAGGCAGAGAGGCAGGCAGAGAGAGAGAGAGAGGAGGAAGCAGGCTCCCTGCTGAGCAGAGAGCCCGATGTGGGACTCAATCCCAGGACCCCGAGATCATGACCTGAGCCGAAGGCAGCGGCTTAACCCACGGAGCCACCCAGGTGCCCCGGTTGTCACGCTATTTTGTCTCTGAAAGTTGAGAGCCAGTTTGGATAGTGCAGCCAACCTAGAGAAGGGGAGCCAAAAGATAAAGACAAAGGAACCAGTTTTGGTTGAAGACATTTAAATTCCCACATCAAAAATCACTTGAAGGCAAACTTATGCCTGAGGTTTTCAGTTATATGAGCTAATACATTGACTTTTGTTTGTTTGTTTAAGTCAGGGTGTGTGTGTGTGTGTGTGTGTGTGTGTGTGTGTGTGTTCCGACTGACAACTGAAAGAGTCCTAACTGATTTACTTTCTACCAGTGCTTATCAGATTTCATTATTACTGCTTAGATAGGATGTGACTTCCTTGCTAGACTGTTACCTCCATGAAGATAGGCCATGTCTCTCTGCTGTTGTGTACCTAGTACCTACCACAATTCTAGCACAGAGTAAGCATGTGATAAACATTTTAAAATGTGAATATGCAATTTATTATACTTCTCGATATGGCCAATATTACACTTTTGTGTTATAACAATTTGTTCCTCTATATTCTTTAAAGAAAAAACACCCCTACATCCCAAACCATTTTCTCTGTCTTTTGTACTGATCATGATATGTCTTGCCACCCACATTGTTTTCCTTTCTACCTTACTATTGCATTAAAATAAATCAAAGCAAGTCTTGTTTGTCTATTATTTTTTAACCAGTTATTCCCTGCCTTTTTAGCCATTCCTTTGTGTCCATACATTTTATTTATATTTCAAATGCAGCAGATTTTACAGTGTATTATAATTAATAGTTTATGCTTTGCTTTTCTTTGTTCCTGAGATTTTATGTATTCTTTGAAAATAGAAACTAAATCTTTTTTTCATTTTATATTGCCAATGACTCATAGCATTTTACATTCTTTTTTATTTTTTTTTTAAGATTTCATTTATTTACTTGATAGACAAAGATCACAAGTAGGCAGAGAGGCAGGCAGAGAGAGGAGGAAGCAGGCTCCCCACTGAGCAGAGAGCTGGATGTGGGGCTCGATCCCAGGACCCTGGGATCATGACCTGAGCCGAAGACAGAGGCTTTAACCCAGTGAGTCACCCAGGCGCCCCTTCATTCGTGTTTTTAAAATACAGGCATTTTTCTTTAGTTTCTGGTTCTACTCTCTTTAGTGTTTTATGCTATTATAAACATACCTGAACTGAATATTCCTGGAATTTTTGTATTCCCATATGAGGGTTGTCATCTATGTGGTTAACTCATCAATTTGCATATTGGGTATTCACTGCAAAAGGGACTCCAGCGATGGTCAAATTACTGTGGAGGGAAGCTTGAAAAAATTAGATTTTAACAGTAACCATTCATAAGCACCAAGTTTGACAGTTACTTGGCAATAATATTTAGCCCATATGAAAATGGAAATACAAAACCCAAGAACTAAACTGTAAAAGCAGAGACCCTTGAGAATGTCCAACGTAAGGAAAGAGCCCTTGTGTTAAAAATATTTTGGACTACCTAGGCTTTCAAAAATACTTCATTGATAGTGAGGTTCTAGTGGTAGTGACTATTTGATTGCCTATTGAACGGTCATTCCCCAGCCCTTCTTTCTAGACAGAGAACACACATCTGTTCAGGGAATGCACATGTAATGCATTATGAAGGTATGTGTTTAGGAAGGTAGTTTCTTTTTCTAGCAGTGGAGAGGACAAGTTTTGAGCCATTATGGGAATGTCAATGTCCCTGACAATGGCTGTTCTAATGATGAGCATGTAACCCAGCCCAGACCAGTGAGATATAGAGGGAATTCCACCTGAAAATAATGGGAAAACATTTCTTTCCTAAAAGAGAGAGAGAGAGAGGAAGAAGAGAGAGAGAGAGAACCCACCAACCCTTTGCAATATGTCATAGATTCCAAGGTGAATATTAAATATTAAGGAAAAAGAGAAATAGGTAAATATTAAAAGAAAAGCTATCAAAAAGAGATTTTTTAATAAATTGGAAACTATTCAGTGGTGGCACTTAGCTATAGCTCTAAGATAGCTAGCCCTAGGAAATAATGGACTGTTGCTCAACTTGTTATCAGAAAGTCCTCACCCTGAGATGTAACCAGTCCAAGAGAATTTATGAACTTAGATATTGGTAATGGCTACCTGATATAACTGAAAGAAGAAAGATGTGGTAATATTAAGTATAAACAGATGGGATATGATTTTTTTTATTCCAGATCAAGGGGATAGAAAGTAAAAGTATGTCCTATGTTCAGTCTTACACAAGGAAAAAATAACCTGGGCTGCTGACATGAAGATCCTGGTTAGTTTGGCACTTACATACACTCCCTAGAGTGAGAAAGGTAGAAGCTAAAGATAGCTTAATAAAAAAGATATTCTTCATTTCAGTTTACCCTGACTTGGTTATCATTAAGCAGAAGTCTGAGTATGAATTAGATTTCCCATTCATCTTCGTTCCAGAATGGTGACTGATACAGGTGGTGAGTCCATGGATATTGATTGACTGTAAAATAGTAGGCCTTTTGCTTGCTATATATACTTCCTATTGATTAAGTTATCATGAAAGCTCTTCCTTACAGTCTGTTTTAGAGCGATAAACTGATGCTCTCATATACTTCATTGCTTCTTTCAGTCATTATTTACTGATCTCAGAGCTCTAGAATCAGCGGTAGACAAGCAAACGTTTGACTGATGGCTTTCAGAAGGATTTGAAACAATTCTAGTTACCTCTCAGAACAATTTAAATTCTAAGCCCATGGGGTATGGGTTTTATCCAACTTTTCTTTTGAGCATAATAGGATTATTTGACTAAGGATTGGAATGAAACATTCAGTCCTTTTCCACACTGGTGTCCTTGTAGATGTTGGGAAAATATTGAAGTGTCTATAAAAGTAGTTAAAACATACTCTGAAAAAAAAAAAATCCCACACAGTTCATTCTCCTTTTGAAAACAAAAATGAAAACAAAAACAGAAACAAACAAAAAAAACCCACCAATGCATGACTGCCAGAAATCAATTCACATTGATTTTGTCTTATTTCTCCCTTCTCTTCCCTCCCCTCCCCTCCCCTTCCCTCTTCTCCCTTCTCCTCTCCTTCCTTTTCCTTTCAGTCATTGCTGGAGCTCCTTAACAGTAGGATTGTTTATTGTGTTTTGGATAGCTCCTTACGCATTACCAAGTGTTCCAGTGGGGGTAATATATTTTATTTAATGTTTCTTCCCCCAGTGAAAAATCAAATAAATATTTGCATGGATTTATCTAAATCTGACTTCCCGTTGGTGATTCAAGAATGTAATTTATCTTTTCTTAGTGAAAATTGTTCTTTCAATTCTATCAATACCCACTCTGTTTTGTGTCTTTAAAGATTTGTAGCTATCCAAAAGGTCCCTTGAAGGAAACGTTAATATTAAAAATACATATTGGATTTTTTAATCCAATTTTTTGGACTTTAAGTAAAACTTCAAACTCTTAAATGGTTTGTTACACCCTTTCTTGATAATAAATGTACCGTAAAAACTTTCCCCAATATAATCTCTCAGTGTTTTTTTTTTTTGTTTGTTTTTGGTTTTTGTGGTGTTTTATTTACTTATTTATTTATTGCTGCATACTGATTCTTTCCTCTTATTATTTTTATTTATTTATTTTTAAAGATTTTATTTACATATTTGACAGAGAGAAAGAGGTCACAAGTAGGCAGAGAGGTAGGCAGAGAGAGAGGTGGAAGCAAGCTCCCCACTGAGCCACCCAGGTGCCCCGTCTTTTCTCTCTCTCTTTTTTTTTTTTTAAATTTTTAAAGATATTTTTTATTTATTTGACAGAGAGAGAGAGCGAGGTCACAAGTAGGCAGAGAGGCAGGCAGAGAGGGGGAAGCAGGCTTCCCGCTGAGCAGAGAGCCCGATGTGGGGCTCGATCCCAGGACCCTGGGATCATGACCTGAGCCGAAGGCAGAGGCTTTAACCCACTGAGCCACCCAGGTGCCCCCGACGTCTTTCCTCTTTTCAATGGAAGATGTATCTTTATTCTTTTATTGTGTAGCATAATTATTCCTCTCTTTTGGTATTACTTAACATATGTTTTTGTTCTCCTCCATTTTTTTGATCCATCTCCTTTTCAATACCGGAGATCATTTCCTTACTTGCTGTATGCACTCCTAAATACTCAGACAATAGCTTTAATATGGTTTTTAGTTTTCTTTTGGCCAATATGTACAATAGGTACAGTTAATTTGTATGATATGGTCAGTTACTTTTATTTGATGGAGTATCTTGGTTATAAAAGGGCTGTGATTATATGCCCTATAGAGATTTCAGGTGAAGTTGGGCAGTTCTAGTTGTCCCAAGGAAGGGTTTTAAGGGTTTGAATGGGAAATCTTATGAAATAGTTTCTTTATATAACAATGGCAACTTATTGAGTATTTACTCTTTGTCAGACACAAAGGAAAATACATTATTTAAGATAAACAATATCTTTCATCTTTTCAAAAGATTTTATTTATGTATTTGACAGAGAGACACAGTGAGAGAGGAAACATGAGCAGGGGGAGTAAAAGAGGGAGAAGCAGGCTTCCCACTGAGCAGGGAGCCTGAAGCAGAACTCAGTCCCAGGACCCCAGGATCATGAATGGAGCCGGAGGCAGATACTTAATGACTGAGCCACCCAGGTAGCCCTAAGATAATCAATATCTTAAGAAATTTCAGTGAGTGAGATAATAAAATTGCAGTGAAGATTTTCTTGTTAGGTGAGTATTATTTTTCCTTCCTTCCTCCCTCCCTCCTTTTCTTCCTTCCTCCTTTTTTTCTTTCTTTCTTTCCTTCCTTCCTCCCAAGAGGGAGGAGGACTGTTTTTATCTGAAGCAGAGATGTTATAAAATGCTATATTATTTCAGGTGTACGACATAGTAAAGCAACAATTCTATACACTATGTGTTGCTCACCACAGTAAGTATAGTTACCATCTTTCACCATACAACATTGAGTAGTATTGTTTCCAAACTAAAATGAACTGGAGAGGAGAAGGGAGTTGGGGAAAATCAGAGGCAGAGACAAACCATGAGAGACTGTGGACTCTGAGAAACAAACTGAGCGTTTTAGAGGGGAGAGTGTTGGGGGGTTGGGTGAGTCTGGTGGTGGGTATCAGGGAGGGCAACTATTGCATGGAGCCCTGGGTGGTGCATAAACAATGAATTTTGGAACACACACACAAAATTAAATTAAAATTAAAAAAAAACAGTAAAAAAATAAAATAAAATGAAGGAACTGGAAGAGCACACAGTTAATAGACTCAACATTCCCCTCAGCTTGACTAAACTTTGGACAGGTTTTTTCCTGACTCTAGGTCTTGGCCTCCTTTTCTCTTAGAGCATTTTTGTTATAAAACTCATAAATTCTTTCTCTACTTCTCTGAGATGTACGTTTTTACAAAAGCTTCTTGCCAGTTTTAGAACCCAAAGAATGGGTTTCTCAGGGACTTGTGAAGCATCTCTTTAAAATATAATCATCAAAGAAAATAGTACATTATTTCTGTTTTCTGTGGTAAAGTCAGAGCTTAACTTTAGCAGTTTTATTTATTTACTTTAAAAATAAAAATTATATCATAAACATATAGATCAAGATTTCCTTGGAACACAAGTTCATATAAAAATGAAGAACAAGTAAAAGGATTATAGAGTTAAGAATATTTGAAAACTGAAAACTAAACTCTAAATGCCTTCAGGCTGTTTATCCCTATATATTTTATAATGTGGATTTTAATGATTGAACAGTGAATTTCTCAACATGTATCAGTCATACAAATAAATGACAATAGACCTTATGGAGAATTTTTCTGTCTGAAATCTTATTTTTATTAACATATAATGTATTATTTGCCCCAAGGGTACAACTCTGTGAATCATCAGGCTTACACATTTCATAGCACTCATCATACCACATACTCTCCCCAATGTCCATAACCCAGCCACTCTATCCCTAACCCGACTGCCCCCCTCGCCAGCAAACCTCAGTTTGTTTTGTGAGATTAAGAGTCTCTTTTGGTTTGTCTCCCTCCAATCCTATCTTGTTTCATTTTTTCCTTCCCTTCCCCCCATAACCCCCTGCCCTGCCTCTCAAATTCCTCATATCAGAGAGATCATATGATAATTGTCTTTCTCTGATTGACCTATTTTGCTCAGCATAGTGCCCTCTAGTTCCATCCACATTGCTGCAAATGGCAATATTTCATTTCTTTTTTTTAAACATATTTTTTAATTTTTTTATAAACATATAATGTATTATTAGCCCCAGGGGTACAGGTCTGTGAATCATCAGGCTTACACATTTCATAGCACTTACCATAGCACATACCCTCCCCAATGTTCATAACCCCACCACCGACTCCCTCCCCCCTCCCCCCAGCAACCCTGTGAGATTAAGAGTCTCTTATGGTTTGTCTCTCTCCTGATCCCATCTTGTTTCATTTATTCTTTTCCTACCCCCCAAACCCACCACATTGCATCTCCACTTCCTCATATCAGGGAGAGCATATGATAGTTGTCTTTCTCTGATTAACTTACTTTGCTAAGCACAATACCCTCTAGTTCCATCCATGTCATCGCAAATGTCAAGATTTCATTTTTTTTTTGATGGCTGCATAGCATTCCATTGTATATATATACCACATCTTCTTTATCCATTCATCTGTTGGTGGACATCTAGGTTCTTTCCATAGTTTGGCTATTGTGGACATGAAATCATTTAATATATCCTGAATGAACTGAATGAAAATGATAGTACCTAAAGCATAGTGACCCTGTCTTTATGTTTCCTATTAGAGATAATGCATATGTTCTTTATAGGTTTTGTTTTGTTTTTTAGCAATGACAGAGAATAAAGCAGTTGTTGGTTTAAACAATTAGAACTGAATGAGATTTTTTTAAAAAATAGAAATGTTACTGAATATATTATGAGAAATAAAACAAATGTCTCAGTTATCCTTATATGCTATTATTTCCTTTTTACAATACTTAATTTTCATTAAACACTTTTAGATTTATAACAAAATTGAGATGGAGGTACAGAAACTTGCAGTATATTCCCTCCCATTCATAGTCTTTCCCATTATCAACATCACTCACTAGACTGGTACATTTTTTTTTTACCAAGGATGAAACTACATTGATGCTTTGTAATCACCCAAAGTCCATAGTTGACATCATGGTTCATTCTTAGTGTTGTACATTATTTGGATTTGGACAAATGTATAATGACATATATCAATCATAGTAATATTATACAGAGTATTGTCACTGCCCTAAAAATCCTCTGTGCTCCAGTTCGTCTCTCCCTACCCACTGTTGGCAACCATTGGTCTTTTTATTTTTCCCATTGTTTTGCCTTTTCCAGAATGTCATATTCTTGGAATCATATAATATGTAGCCATTTCAGATTATCTTCTTTCCCTTAGTAATATGTATTTAAGATTTCCCCATGTGTTTCTGGGGCTTAATAGCTTACTTCTTTTCAGTGCTTAATGATATTTCATTATCTGTAAGTACCATAGTTTATTTATCCATTCACCTACTGAAGGATGTCTTGGTTGTTTACAAGTTTTGGCAGTTATGATAAAACTGCTATAAGCATCCTTGTATAAATTGTGGGGACATAAGTTTTCAACTCCTCTGAGTAAATGCCAGGGTATTTGATTGCTGGACATTTTTTTTTAAGATTTTATTTATTTATTTGACAGAAAGAGATCACAAGTAGGCAGAGAGGCAGGCAGAGAGAGAGGAGGAAGCAGGCTCCCCACCGAACAGAGAGCCTGATGTGGGTCTCGATCCCAGGACCCTGGGATCATGACCTGAGCCGAAGGCAGAGGCCTTAACCCACTGAGCCACCCAGGCACCCCGATTGCTGGACATTTTTGATAGTGAAAGAGACTACTAACTAATTAGAGGCTAAGAAAATAAACAAACTTGAGCTATCCCAGGGGTACATGGTCACCCTAGATTTGAGAATCTAGAGTTTAATGGAAAGATTAAGCCTAAATATAAAAGGGTGGAAGTCATCAAAGTATAGAGTATTTAGCAGTGGGGCCAGATGAGATCACATAAGGAGTGAGTATATATAAAAATGAAAAGAAGTCAGGAGACCGATAACTGAACTCTGGCTACAAAGTTTCAGTGTTGAGAATAAATTTATAAAAAAAAACAAATAGAAAGAGATCTAAGATAGAGAACATTATATAAAATCAGGAAATGGTGACATTAAATCTAGAATAAAAATCTATCTTTTTAATTAAGTTACTTATATTATTGCAACTAATTACTATAAGAGAAACATGAACAACATATTTAGAACAAGAATTCTCAAGTATATTTTGTTTTCTAGTTGATTTTAAATTTTGTAATCAAAGTACATTTTAGTAAAAACTAAAATACTACTATATAAAAACATAAATGAGAATCCCCCTTATCTACTACTTTGTATGACTTAAGCTTGCTCTACAAGGCAATTATTTTCAACTTTTTCTCAGGCTTTTATATTTCTAAATGTTAAGTGTCATGTAAATAGTAATGGTACCTACCTCTTAGGGGTTTTGGAAAGAGTAAACTATAAGAGCTACATGTGTTGTTATTGTTACTTTTTATCTTTAATTTATTGTTATGAAAGAAGAGGATTTGGTGTTGTTGATATTTCCCTACAAACATTTCTTCCCTCCATCTTCTCAAAATATTTATATTGTGGTTTTAAAGTAAATCAATATTTAGTGTTAAGAATAGTATAACTCAGGGACTCAGTCAGTTAAGCAGCTGCCTTTGGCTTGGGTCAGGATCCTGGGGTCCTAGGATGGAGCCCCATGTTGGGCTCCCTACTCATCCCTCTCTTTCTGTCCCCTACCTCCCATTTGTGCTTTCTCTCTCAATCGCTCTCTCCCTCAAATAAATAAAATCTTAAAAAATGAATAGTACAACTCTAAATATACATATGTAAACCACATATTATAACACTATCACTCTTTTTTCTTATATCTCATTTTGTTTTTCCTGCACTTATTACCTCAGTTTTTTGTTTGCTTAGTTTTCCATATTACTCTCTAAATCGCATATCATCTCAATACAACCAAAGGCAGCAGGATATTTATTCATCGTCTTTAAAGAATCTTTAAATAAACAACTGTTTACATTTTAGGGCAGTCAGATATGTAGTTTTCTTTCTCCAAAAGCACTTCTGTATCTTTTAAAAATATATCCTACCCTACCAACCTCCCAATACAAAGATAATGTCTTATGTTTTTTATAATATTTTTAAATTTTACTGTTTAATTTTAAGTTTATAATCCATATGGAATTGGCATTTAGGCTTAATATTAGATAAGGATCAATGCCTGTTTTATACAAATAAGCAATTGTACCAGCATCATTTATTGCATAGCACTGCATTTCCCTACTGATTTACTGTGCTGGTTGTCATAAATCAAACTCTCACTTTTTTTTTTTTTTTTTCATTAGTGATGTAGGAAAGATGTTAGGGTTCAGAGCCAATGGCCAAGAAAGAATTGTAGATGTATTTTTGGTACAAAAAGGTGATTTTATTAAAGCAGGCGGACAGGACCCATAGGCAGAAAGGGCTTCACTGGGGTCATGAGGAGTGGCCCTTTACATACTTTCAATTTGGGAAGGGGTTAGGGATAGTGTCAGTCTCTAAGGAATTTTGGAAGCAAGGTTTCCAGGACCTTGAGGGAAGTAGCCACTGTCAGGAAAAGGTTATTTATTGACATCTAATAAAACCTGAGTCATGAGACCCTTCAGATATATATTGGTGAGTCATATGCTTGAGGGATGATTGCCAATATGTGTATCTTGGGGGTATAGATGAAGTTTCCAAAACAATTTTTATATGTTAAAGTAGACTTACAGGATCCTGGGGGTTGGGCTAAGATTGCCTTTTGCCTTTAGCAAAGTATTAACATCAATCAAGACAGTTGAGTTCCTAAAGGAATATCATTCTGCAAGTTTTAAGGACTTGTTAGTGGGCTATAGATAGTAAGGAAATTTAATAATGTTTTTTCTGCCTTTGCTTCCCACATCAACTATCCCATTTAAAATTTTTTTTTTTAATTTTTTATTTTTTATAAACATATATTTTTATCCCCAGGGGTACAGGTCTGTGAATCACCAGGTTTACACACTTCACAGCACTCACCAAATCACATACCCTCCCCAATGTCCATAATCCCACCCCCTTCTCCCAAAACCCCTCCCCCAGGCAACCCTCAGTTTGTTTTGTGAGATTAAGAGTCACTTATGGTTTGTCTCCCTCCCAATCCCATCTTGTTTCATTTATTCTTCTTCTACCCACTTAAGCCTCCATGTTGCATCACCACTTCCTCATATCAGGGAGATCATATGATAGTTGTCTTTCTCTGCTTGACTTATTTCGCTAAGCATGATACGCTCTAGTTCCATCCATGTTGTTGCAAATGGCAAGATTTCATTTCTTTTGATGGCTGCATAGTATTCCATTGTGTATATATACCACATCTTCTTGATCCATTCATCTGTTGATGGACATCTAGGTTCTTTCCATAGTTTGGCTATTGTAGACATTGCTGCTATAAACATTCGGGTGCATGTGCCCCTTTGGATCACTACATTTGTATCTTTAGGGTAAATACCCAATAGTGCAATTGCTGGGTCATAGGGCAGTTCTATTTTCAACATTTTGAGGAACCTCCATGCTGTTTTCCAGAGTGGCTGCACCAGCTTGCATTCCCACCAACAGTGTAGGAGGGTTCCCCTTTCTCCGCATCCTCGCCAGCATCTGTCATTTCCTGACTTGTTGATTTTAGCCATTCTGACTGGTGTGAGGTGATATCTCATTGTGGTTTTTGATTTGTATTTCCCTGATGCCGAGTGATATGGAGCACTTTTTCATGTGTCTGTTGGCCATCTGGATGTCTTCTTTGCAGAAATGTCTGTTCATGTCCTCTGCCCATTTCTTGATTGGATTATTTGTTCTTTGGGTGTTGAGTTTGCTAAGTTCTTTATAGATTCTGGACACTAGTCCTTTATCTGATATGTCGTTTGCAAATATCTTCTCCCATTCTGTCAGTTGTCTTTTGATTTTGTTAACTGTTTCCTTTGCTGTGCAAAAGCTTTTGATCTTGATGAAATCCCAGTAGTTCATTTTTTCCCTTGCTTCCCTTGCCTTTTGCGTTGTTCCTAGGAAGATGTTGCTGCGGCAGAGGTCGAAGAGGTTGCTGCCCATGTTCTCCTCAAGGATTTTGATGGATTCCTTTCGTACATTGAGGTCCTTCATCCATTTTGAGTCTATTTTTGTGTGTGGTGTAAGGAAATGGTCCAATTTCATTTTTCTGCATGTGGCTGTCCAATTTTCCCAGCACCATTTATTGAAAAGGCTGTCTTTTTTCCATTGGACATTCTTTCCTGCTTTGTCGAAGATGAGTTGACCATAGATTTGAGGGTCTATTTCTGGGCTCTCTATTCTGTTCCATTGATCTATGTGTCTGTTTTTGTGCCAGTACCATGCTGTCTTGATGATGACAGCTTTGTAATAGAGCCTGAAGTCCGGAATTGTGATGCCACCAACTTTGGCTTTCTTTTTCAATATCCCTTTGGCTATTCGAGGTCTTTTCTGGTTCCATATAAATTTTAGCATTATTTGTTCCATTTCTTTGAAAAAGATGGATGGTACTTTGATAGGGATTGCATTAAATGTGTAGATTGCTTTAGGTAGCATAGACATTTTCACAATATTTATTCTTCCAATCCAGGAGCATGGAACATTTTTCCATTTCTTTGTGTCTTCCTCAATTTCTTTCATGAGTACTTTATAGTTTTCTGAGTATAGATTCTGTGTCTCTTTGGTTAGGTTTATTCCTAGGTATCTTATGGTTTTGGATGCAATTGTAAATGGGATTGACTCCTTAATTTCTCTTTCTTCTGTCTTGCTGTTGGTGTAGAGAAATGCAACTGATTTCTGTGCATTGATTTTATATCCTGACACTTTACTGAATTCCTGTATAAGTTCTAGCAGTTTTGGAGTGGAGTCTTTTGGGTTTTCCACATATAGTATCAAATCATATCATCTGCGAAGAATGATAATTTGACTTCTTCTTTGCCGATTTGGATGCCTTTAATTTCCTTTTGTTGTCTGATTGCTGAGGCTAGGACCTCTAGTACGATGTTGAATAGCAGTGGTGATAATGGACATCCCTGCCGTGTTCCTGACCTTAGCGGAAAAGCTTTCAGTTTTTCTCCATTGAGAATGATATTTGCGGTGGGTTTTTCATAGATGGCTTTGATGATATTGAGGTATGTGCCCTCTATCCCTACACTTTGAAGAGTTTTGATCAGGAAGGGATGCTGTACTTTGTCAAATGCTTTTTCAGCATCTATTGAGAGTATCATATGGTTCTTGTTCTTTCTTTTATTGATGTGTTGTATCACATTGACTGATTTGCGGATGTTGAACCAACCTTGCAGCCCTGGAATAAATCCCACTTGGTCGTGGTGAATAATCTTTTTAATGTACTGTTGAATCCTATTGGCTAGTATTTTGTTGAGTATTTTCGCATCTGTGTTCATCAAGGATATCGGTCTATAGCTCTCTTTTTTGGTGGGATCCTTGTCTGGTTTTGGGATCAAGGTGATGCTGGCCTCATAAAATGAGTTTGGAAGTTTTCCTTCCATTTCTATTTTTTGGAACAGTTTCAGGAGAATAGGAATTAGTTCTTCTTTAAATGTTTGGTAGAATTCCCCTGGGAAGCCGTCTGGCCCTGGGCTTTTGTTTGTTTGGAGATTTTTAATGACTGTTTCAATCTCCTTACTGGTTATGGGTTTGTTCAGGCTTTCTATTTCTTCCTGGTTCATTTGTGGTAGTTTATATGTTTCTAGGAATGCATCCATTTCTTCCAGATTGTCAAATTTATTGCCGTAGAGTTGCTCATAGTATGTTCTTATAATAGTTTGTATTTCTTTGGTGTTAGTTGTGATCTCTCCTCTTTCATTCATGATTTTATTTATTTGGGTCCTTTCTCTTTTCTTTTTGATAAGTCGGGCCAGGGGTTTATCAATTTTATTAATTCTTTCAAAGAACCAGCTCCTAGTTTCGTTGATTTGTTCTATTGTTTTTTTGGTTTCTATTTCATTGATTTCTGCTCTGATCTTTATGATTTCTCTTCGCCATTTAAAATTTTTAATAATTCTTTCTTATTGTTGAATATTTTAAATCATTTTTGTGGCATTCTACCCTTTTATAGATGCAATGTTTTTTCTTATCTGAGGATCATAACTAAGTTTTGAAAAAAATAATTTTTCTTCTGCTTTCTGCAGCATCCTTTCTTCATCAATCTGGTGAATATTCTTCAAGTTGGATGGTGTCTTAAAAATTGAGTTGTTGTAGGCTGTCCATTTATACTTAAGAATGAGGCATTACAAAGATTATTGGAAGCCATGTGAGTTGGTGCATCTACTGGTGAGCTATATTGCAGGGCTGTCAAGTGGATACCCCCAAATATTTGTGTCTGTGATTCTCTTCCCTTGCATTGATCATTTTCTTTAGAATCTTCAAATTTCCTGTCTGGTGAGTACAAGGACACTTCCGTTCTTACTACTTAGTATATTAACTTTTAGTTAATCTCTCTGGTTTTGCTTTGGCATTTCTCCTTTGAATTTAGCTCTGCTGTCTTTAGCTCAGAGCTTCTCTAGAGAGTACATCTCACATTTTTTAACCAGGGCAGCAGAGGGATGCCTGGTCTTGCAGGATTGTGAAAGGGCTTGGGAATCTAGTTGATTTTTAAAACAAGTTTTTCTGGTGTTAGGCACAACCCACATACCTCAGAACACCTGATGTTTGCAGGGCTTGCTGCAGCACATATTGTCAGCCTTCCCTTTGGGCTTTCTCAGATTAGCTACATTAGGTAGCACTCCCCCATTAGTTTTTCAACTCCAAACTTGTTTCTTTCACTTATTTGCTATCTTCTTATCACCCATTCTTTTTCATTTTTTTTTAAACCTTGTAATCTGATCCCTTTAAAAAGTTTCTTGGTTCTCTGTTAGTATGGTTTTGATATGAAGCAGAGATAAATATGCATGTTCAATCTACCATTTTTACCTGGAATTTATTTCCTTTTAAAAAATTTATCTTAAACTTCTTCCATAAGATTTTAGACTCAGGGATGCATTTCATATTTTTGTTCTGTGACCTACTAATGCATGGAACTGAAATTAGTATGACTTCTCTTTTCAGTAAACGGGAATATGATCATAACGTATATAGTTCCCTGCTACATCCAATCACCTACTGTGCAGAATTGCTACTGGAAATAATTTAGGCACTGTGAGAACTGAACATCTTCATGAACTTATTTTATATTTTATGGTTGAAAAGTGAGATTCGTTTTCTTTATATGTCAATGTGTGTTTGCAGGTATAAAAGTATTTTCAGTTCATTTAATTTCCACTGATACTAGAAAAATGCTCTTGACATCTATTTTCCAACAAAACAAAAACATAACACCATGAGCATTTGACTGCTTGGTAAATGGACTGGATACACTTAATTCTCAGTGGGATCTTAATAACAGTTTAATAATAATAGCAGTTGGATTAAAAATGACTATGGATTTGGCTGAAGAAAATGTTACAGAAGTATTTTCAAGCATTAAAAAAAATCCTTGTGGGGCGCCTGGGTGGCTCAGTGGGTTAAAAAATCCCCTGTCTTCGGCTCAGGTCATGATCCCAGGGTCCTGGGATCGAGCCCCACATCGGGTTCTCTGCTCAGCGGGGAGCCTGCTTCCTCCTCTCTCTCTCTGCCTGCCTCTCTGCCTACTTGTGAACTCTGTCTTTCAAATAAATAAATAAAATCTTTTTTAAAAAATCCTTGTTAGGTTTAACAAAATGTACAGTTGAAAAACTATGATTTTCATCAAGGGAAATGAAGGGAATATGTTACATATTCAGCCATTCCAAAAGACTGTGTATTTGAGAGCTTCAAAGATCGGTTTGGCACTGTGCCATAGTTGATTTAGCATAGAAGAATGTTTTCTAGTTCTGGCATACTTGCTTTCATTATTCTTCTGTATCTCCCCACATAAATCTATTGAACTGCAAAGAGCAAGTTAAAAAAAGTAATTGGTGTAACAAACCAACACAGACATCCTAATTCATTTAAATTTGCTTTCACAGTGTGAGCTCAGATTTTCTCAAGTTTGAAGAACTTAACAGGTTCAAAATACATTAATGTTGTGTCAGTAAATGTGCCTTTTTAGTATTCCTTTTGACAAAGCTACTGATGATAGTAACTGATATTAAATTCAATTCAACAGAATTAGATTTATTTATTAGATGCATCCATGTTCCAAACTCAGCCTATTCAGAGGATGAAAGACAGAAGAGTAGCAATAATGGAAAACTTTACTCTTTGAATGGCAATGCCAAACATTCAGTCTCTTGTGGTTGTTCTCTGGAAGAAGTGCCTTCCCATCTTTATATATTTAGATCCAAGTGGACATTTATGCTCATTGTACCAATCATAGACTTCAGTACCCAGAAGCAAAGTAGTTCCTATCCCTGATAGGATATTATGCTGGTCTCTGGGAGATTAGGTTTGTGAATTATCTCAGATGGATCAATTATTTAGTCTCTTGGCAGTCTTAATTGTGGAACACAATTCTACATATAAACGAAGCCATAAAGTCCACTAAGAAGTCATAGTTCTTTGCCCTTCATCTGCTTTTGGAAGATTAAGCACTAATACTTCATGGATAAATGAACAAAATGTGTTTGCTAACTTTGATATATGTTTTACTAATGCCTATAATATATAGGAATTTCAGAATCAAAACAGAAAAGTGATTCACTGGTAGACACTATTTTAGATGACATACACCCTAACTTGAAATCCTACCACTTGGAAGGCAAATGTTTTTCGTAATACCTAAAAAGATCTGCAAAGCCATATCGTTAAGTAGACTATGAAGAATAGAATGTAGAAGGGAAAAATACACATACATGCATATTATTTTATTGTAAATAACTTCCATTAGGTCCCTTATGCTTCTTTTTCTCCCATTATATGTTCAGTAAGGGAAAATACTATATCCTATTCATTTTTGTAGGATCTTTCAATTAAAATAACAAACTTGCAATATTAGAAAATAGTGCTAAAATAAACATTATATTGATTATAGCCTTTATCAATCATCCACAGTTTACCAAAGACCACAGTTTACATTACTGTTTATTCTTGATGTTGTAGATTCTATGACTTTGGACAAATAAATGTATAATAACATATCCATCATTATATATCATATAGAGTATTTTCACTACCCTAAAAATCCTCTATGCTCCTACTATTTATCCCTTCTATGCTATCTCCCTGGAAACAACTGATCTTTTTATTGTCTCCATAGTTTTGCCTTTTCTAGAATGTCATATAGTTGGAATCATATTTGTATAGCTCAATTTCTTCATGTATTTTTTATGAATATATAATTAGAATTTGTCACAATGTTAATCCCATGAATTTCTTTCTGGAATAATCTTGTTTTCCTTACCTCTTCCTCAATGTCATTTGATGGATAAATCTTGATATAGAAAGGAATATTTAACTTTTTTGTTTGAGAATTCTTGAACTAGAAAATAATTGTTCTTAATATACATTAATTAATATCCTCTCTTTATAAAATATTATTTATAATTTTCCTTTTAGCATACTGAAACAAAATTCATAGGTAATATAGCCAGCCTACCTACATAATTTAAGCATTATCAATAAAATTACCTGGGCTAAACTTTAATATAAAGAGAAGAAGAAGGAATCTAATTTATAATAAAATAATATGTATTTTACTTTAAAATGTTTGATCATAACTACACAGGAAGTGGTAATGAAATATAAAATGTTTCTGATATTTTAAGTGAGTATGTTTAAGATAAATGAAATCACAAGCCCATCTGTATAAGAAGATACAGGAAAATTAAAGAACAAAGATATGAATACATACTAAATAAAAACAGTTAAAATAAGTAATACATACTTACTTGTATATAATAAGAAAAAATGGGAAATAATCTTTGAAGAATCATTGGTAACACACCAAGACTAACTGCAAACTACAGAACTAAAGTAAATAAGAACTATAATATTCTTGAAACCAAGCTGAGCCCTCTTTATAAGTGTAATGTCATAATGATTCCCTTAATATTACATAGGACAAAGTAGTGACTCTCCTATATAACATTCCTTCTAATTTGAACTCCCACTCAGGAGGCATCCATTTAGTCACTATACTTAAAAGATTGTGGAAGACATATCCTTTGACACCCAAGTAGAAATAGAAGATACAGGGGTGCCTGGGTGGCTCAGTTGGTTAAGTGTCCAACTCTTGATTTTGGTTCAGGTAATGAGCTCAGGGTTGTGGGATCGAGTTCCATGTCAGACTCCATGCTCAGTGCAAATTCTGCTTGTACCTCTTTCTTTGCCAACCCTCGCCCCCAACTAAATAACTAACTAAATAAAATCTTTAAAAAAGAAAAAAAATAGGGGATGCGTTGGAAAAATTAGCAGCAATACAAGAAGCTATTAGAAGTGAACTTCTGGGACAGTATCAGAAATAAAAACAATAAGCGACCCAACATAGATTTCTAATCATTGTAAATTTTGTAAACAAAATTTAAAACAATATAAAAATATAGGGTGACTTTGTGTCACATATTTTTAAGCTGCATTTGCTAATGAAATTAAACAAGATCCTTATATTTCTTGTGCTTTGCTAGTTTAATATTATTTGCCTGATGTCTCTTTAAAGAGATCCAAGTCTACTGTGATATATATATGCAATTGTTTCATTTTTTTGCATAAACTGTACCACTGCTCTTAAATCTTCTCTAACTAGATAATTTCAGTAGGGTGTGATTGTATGTGGGTGTGTGTGTACATGTGGGTGCCTGGGCAACACTTTCAGCATTTTCAACAAAAACATTTCCCAAAAGAATTAAGTTAAAGTATGCATAAGTAATTAATAATGTTGGCTCTTTGGTTAGCAATGTATGGCATCTTTTCCCATTTTGTGAAATATTCCATTGAACAACATGACTAATCCTCAATAAAGTCTTCCAGTTTGACTTTGATGGGTAACATGAAGGAAAAAAGCCCCCAGATGTGGAATTCTTTTCATAAAAACCTTATTACAATCCAAAAAGAGGGTGAAAATAGTTTTTGTATGTTTTTAAAGGCATGTATTTCTGAATTCTAAGGAAAATATTCATGATAGTGTACTTTGGAGAGCACAATTCATTTAGAAAAATTTAGTTTTTAATTTTTCAGATAGCTCACTTCATGAAAAAGTTTAGGAAAACCTAATTTTACTGAACTGAGATAGAGCATTGCTAGATAAATCCTTAAGTCCCTAGAACATGTTGCATGGAGGCAGGGCACACTGACATACAGATATACATATCTGTATATTATTGCTTGTAGTAGTAATGGTAGTAGTAGGAAGGGTGGAGTTATAAATGAGAATTAGCTGTCTTTATTAGAAGTGAGATGTGGGTAGGAATTATAACATGGAATACAATATTGGGTTCAAAGGATAGAAGAAAGTTCTTAGCTGGGAGGGTTTCTTTCCACCTCCTTTCCAGCTTTATTGAGATATAATTAACATATAAAATTGTATAAATTTAAGATGTACAAAGTGTTGATTTGATTTCATATACATATATTACAAAATGGTTATCATCATAGTGTTAGCTAACACCTCCATAATGTCACATAATTACCATTTCTTTTTATGGTGAAAGCATTTAAGATCTACTTTGAGAGTGATTCTTTTTTTTTTTTTTTTTTTGAAGATTTTATGTATTCATTTGACAGAGAGAGAGAGATTGAGTACACAACAGGGAAAGCAACAAAGGGAGAGGGAGAAACAGCCTCTCTGCTGAGTGGGGAGCCAAATGTGGGGCTCGATCTGAGGATCCTGGGATCATGACCTGAGCTGAAGGCAGACGCTTAACAAACGGAGCCACCCAGGTGCCCCCGAGAGTGATTTCTTGAACCATCATTCAGTCATGAAACAATTTTTACCATGTTTTTTCTTTGATTCAGAATTTTTCTGGTATGAATTTAATCTTCATAAATGTTTCTAAATGAACTATACAAATTACAGTCTTATTGTTGTATTATTTGAAGGAAGTGGGTTAAAGTTAATCTATTATAGAATAAAAAGTAGTCTCAGTGAAAGATGTGAGCAGGGTTTTTTTTAACCTAGTTGATAAATCAACAGCCTTCTTAGGAGCATAATTTCTTATAAGTTATACCCTTTACATTGCATAGATCTTTAGACCCTTGAGATTAGGGGAGGTCATGGGAGAAGTGGCTGGCAGCAGTTGAAAAAGACTTCCATGTTAGTAATGTCAAATTTCCACAGCTTACAGCTAATGAAGTTACAGACTGCAATCTGATTGACATATATACCTGTTTCCTTCCCTATAGCTAATGCATTTTCTTCTGCATGATTTATAATGCCTGCATAATTTATAATTCTGCATGATTTATAATTATGTTTATAATTATAATATATGGAAAAATATCTGTTGATTACATATATGGACATGCACAGGTATTACAATGGTTAATTTGGAATAGACCATTTGCTTCTCAGTTTATTTAAGTGGAATTAATATACATAAATCCCCTCATGTGAAGAGTTACTAAGCCAAAAAGAAGTAGAAAAAGTAAGACAGAACCAACTCCAATTTTCTCTCTATGTGTGTTGTACACATAGACAACTCAATTCTGATTCAATTGCTTTTTCCTTCGTGTGTAAAGGAGCTATTATGTTAGGTTATAAATAGTGAATGCCTAATTTTTACTTTAGCTTTTAACTGACCCTGAAGAAAACTATTAATATTTTTAAATTATTGGCAAGTATTGTCAAGGGATTTGGAATTTTTAAATATGATGGAAGTCTTGAGGGAAAATTTAAACATTTATTTAAACTATGGAATTACTTAGCTTAACACAATTGTGAGTAGGAAAAGTTTGTCCTTAGAGAAAAAGCCTATTACCTTTATTCTCCCTATAGAGCTCCCTGTTCTCCCTTCACCCATTTCAATGATGCAGTTCTTTATTATTTCCTGGATAGCCACCATCATCAAAATCTGTACTCAGTTGTACACTAAGGTGTGTCACACTCATAATGGTATAAAGTTTACTTCTTTCCAGAGTACTCCCATATTAATAAGTGTAGCCAAGCTCTTTGTGGGTTTCTTCTATCAGCTGTAGAAAAAGTAAGAGTACCTGAAGCCAGCAAGGCTTAAAAAAAAAAAAAACAAAAAACTGTCCATGGAACCCAAGTCTTAAGCAATTTTCTTTTTTTTCCCCAAGTTTTTATTTAAATTCCAGTTAGTTAATATATAGTGTAATATTGGTTTTAGGAATAGAATTTAATGATTCATCATTTACATGTAACACCAGTGCTCATCACAAGTGACCTCCTCAATACTTGCCATCCATTTAATCCATCCCCCCTACCTACCATCCAGCAACCCTCAGTTTGTTCTCTATAGTTAAGAGTCTCTTAAAGATTTGCCTCCCTCTTTCTCTTTTTTTTTTCCTTCCCATATGTTCATCTCTTTTGTTTCTTAAATGCCACATATGAGTGAATTCATATGGTATTTGTCCTTCTCTGACTTATTTCACTTAGCATAATACTATCTAGCTTCATCCATGTCATTGCAAATGGCAAGATTTAATTCTTTTTTGATGACCAACAATATTCCATTGTAGATATATACTAATTCTCCTTTATCTATTCATAAGTGTTTAGATGTTTGAGCTCTTTCCATGATTTGGGTATTGTTGATAATGCTGTTATAAACATCAGGGTATATGTATTCCTTGGAATCAGTATTTTGTATCCTTTGGGTAAATACCTAGTAATGCAATTTCTGGGTCATAAGGTAGTTCTATTTTTAACTTTTTAAGGAAGCTCCATACTGTTTTCCAGAGTGGCTGCACCAGTCTGCATTCCCACCAATGGTACAAGAGAGTTTCCCTTTCTCCACATCTTGCCAACATCTATTGTTTCCTGTGTTGTTAATTTTCGACATTCTGACCAATGTGAGGTGGTATCTCATTGTGGTTTTGATTTGCATTTCACTGATGATGAGTGATGTGATGTTAAGTATCCTTTGATGTGTCTGTTAGGCATTTGTATGTCTTCTTTGGAAAAATGTTATTCATATTTTCTGTCCATTTCCTAACAGATTATTTGGTTTTTGGATGTTGGTTTTGATAAGTTCTTTATACCAACCCTTTATCAGATATGTCATTTGCAAATATCATCTCCTATTCTGTAGGTTAACTTTAAGTTTTACTGATTTTCTCCTTCACTGTGCAGAAGATTTTTATCTTGATGGAAGTCCCAATAGTTCATTTTTACTTTTGTTTCCCTTGCCTCAGGAGACATATGTAGTAAGAAGTTTCTATAGCTGAGGTCAAAGACATTGCTGCCTATGTTCTCCTCTAGGACTTTAGAGGTTCCCTTGTCTCACAATTAGGTCTTTCATCCATTTTGAATTTATTTTAATGTATGGTATGAGAATGTGGTCCAGTTTCATTCTTTTACATATTGCTGTCCAGTTATTCTAACACCATTTGTTGAAGGGACTTTGTTCTATCAGGTATTCTTTCCTGGCTTGTTGAAGATGAGTTGACCATATAGCTGTGGGTCCATTTCTGGGTTTCCTTTTCTGTTCCACTGATCTATGTGTCTATGTTTGTGATAGTACCATACTGTCTTAATGACTACAAGTTTGTAATATAGCTTGAAGTCTGGAATTATAATGCCTCCAGCTTTGTTTTTCTTTTTCAAGATTGCTTTGGCTCTTAGGGGTCTTTTGTGGTTCCATACAAATTTTAGGATTATTTGTTCTAGCTCTGTGAAAATGCTATTGGTATTTTAATAGGGATTGCATTAAATGTGTAGACTGATTTGGGTAGAGTCGTGTTTTAACAATATTTCTCCTTCCAATCCATGAGCATGAGATGTTTTTCCATTTCATTGTGTCCTCTTTGATTTCTTTCGTAAGTTGTTCTATAGTTTTCAAAGTATAGATATTTTGCCTCTTTGGTTAGGTTTATTCCTAGATACCTTATGATATTTGGTGCAATTATAAATTGAAATGATACATTGACTTCTCTTTTGGCTCCTTTATTGTTGGTGTACAAAAATGCAACAGATTTCTGTATGTTGATTTTGTATCCAGTGACTTTTCTGACTTCATGTTATCAGTTCTAGCAATTTTGGCGGGGGAGTCTTTCAGGTTTTCTAGTTAGGGTATCATGTCATCTGCAAAGAGTGGAAGTTTGACTTCTTTGCTATTTGGATGGGTTTTTTTCTTTTTGTTGTCTGACTGCTGAGGCTAAGACTTCCAGTATATGTTAAATAACAGTAGTGAGAGTGGACATCCTTGTCTTGTACTTGACCATAAAAGAAAACCTCTCACTTTTTCTCCACTGACAATGATATTAGCTGTGAGTGTTCACATATGACCTATATGATATTGAGGTATATTTGCTTTATCCTCCCTTTGTTGAGGGTTTTTATCAAGAGTAGATGCTCTACTTTATTGAATGCTTTTTCTGCATGTATTGAGAGCATTATATGGCTCTTTCTTGGGGAGGATGATCATGTGGTTCCTATCCTTTCTTTTATTAATGTGGTGTATCACATTGATTTATTTGCAAATATTGAACCATTCTTGTAGCCCAGGAATAAATCCCACTTGATTGTGGTGAATAATTCTTTCATTATTCTGTTGGATTTGATTTGCTAGTATCTTCTTGAGAATTTTTGCGTCCATGTTCATCAGGGATATTGGCCTGTAATTCTCCTCTTTAATGGAGTCTTTGGTTTTGGAATCAAGGTAATCTTGGCCTCATAGAAGGAATTTGGAAGTTTTCCTTCCATTTTTGTTGTTGTTGTTGTTGCTGTTGTTGTTGAAACAGTTTTATAATAGGTATTAATTCTTCTTTAAATGTTTGGTAGAATTCCCCTGGGAAGCCATCTTCCCAGGTCCTGGGCTCTTATTTGTTGGGAAGTATTTTGATTACCAATTCAACTTCTTTTCTGATTATGGGTCGGCTCAAATTTTCTATTTCTTCTGGTTTCAGTTTTGGTAGTTTATATGTTTCTAGGAATTTATTCATTTCTCCCAGATTGCCTAATTTGTTCACATGTAATTTTTTGTAATATTCTCTTATAATTTGTATTTTGTGGTGTTGGTTGTGATTTCTTCTCTCTCATTCATGATATTATTTATTTGAGTCCTTTCTCTTTTCTTTTTGATAAGTATGGCTAGGGGTTTATCAGTTTTATTAATTCTTTTGAGGAACCAGCTCCTATTTTCAATAATCTATTCTAATGTGGTTTTGGTTGTTGTTTTTATATTATTTATTTCTGCTCTAATCTTTATTATTTCCCTTATGTTGACTTTACTCTTTATTTGTTGTTCCTTTTTTAGTTCCTTTAGTTGTAAGATTAGGTTGTATGTTTGGGATTTCTCTTGCTTCTTCAAGTTTGTTTTTATTGTTATGCCCTCTTATGACCACTTTTGCTGCATCCCAAAGGTTTTGGATTCTTGTGTTTTCATTTTCATTTGCTTCTATGTATTTTTTTAGTTTCTTTTTTAATGGGTTAACCCGTTCATTCTTTAGTAGAATATTTTTTAATTTCGATATATTTGTGTTCTTTTCAATTTTTTTTCTTGTGGTTCGCTTCAAGTTTCATAGTGTTATGATCTGATCTCAAAATTTTTGTACTTCTCAAGGCCTGATTTGTGACCCAGTATGTGATCTACTCTGGAGAATGTTCCATGTGCACTTGAAAATAATGCATATTCTGTTGCTTTAGGTAGAATGTATTTAATATATCTATTAAGTTCATCTGGTTCAGTGTGTCATTCAAATCCATTGTTTCCTTTTTGATTTTCTACTTAATGATTCCCCCATTGCTGTAAGTGGCATGTTAAGTTCCCCTACTATTATTGTATTGTTATCAATGTGTTTCTTTATGTTTGTTATTAATTGATTTGTACATTTGGGTGATCCCAAGTGTGGGGCATAAATATTTATAATTGTTAGATCTTCTTGTTGGATAGACATCTTTATTATTATATAATATCATTCTTCATCTCTTGTTAAGTCTTTGGTTTAAAATCTAGCTTGTCAGGGTTCCTGGATGGCTTAGTCAGTTAAGCATTCAGTTCTTGATTTTGGATCCAATCATGATCTCAGGTTGTGAGATTGAGCCCCATGTTGGGCTCCATGCTGACTGTATGGCCCACTTGAGATTCTCACTCTCCCTCTGCCCCTTCCCCACAGCTCTTTCTCTCTCTTTCTCTAAACAAAATAAAATCTCGTCTGATTTAAGTATGGCTACTCTGGTTTTCTTTTGTCATTCATTAGCATGATAAATGGTTCTCCATACCCTCACTTTCAATCTGCAGATGTCTCTAGGTCTAAAATAAGTCTACTGTAGGCAACATATAGATGGGTCTTGTTTTAGTTTAGTTTTGTTTTTTTTTTAAACCATTTTGATATCCTATATCTTTTGATTGGAGCATTTGGTCCATTTACATTCAGAGTAACTATTGATAGACAGGAAATTTTTTAGAAGATCTTATTTATTTATTTGATGAGAGAGAGAGAGATCGATCAGGAGTAGGTAGAGGGGTAGAGGGGGAAGCAGACTCCCTGCTGAACAGAGAGCCCAATATGGGACTTGATCCCAGAACACCGGGATCATGACCTGAGTGGAAGGCAGACACTTAACCAACCGAGCCACACAGGCACCTGATAGATATGAATTTAATGTCATCATATGACCTGTAAAATCAATGTTTTTGGATATTTTCATTGTTTTTTCCCTAGTCTTTGTTGCTTTTGGTCTTTCTTTTCCATTCAAAAGTCCCCTGTAATATTTAGTATAATTAGTCCCCTGTAATATTTCTTACAGCGCTGGTTTAGTTATCACAAACTCCTTTAGTTTTTGTCTGGAAAACTCTTCTTTATCTCTCCTTCTATGAATTCAAGACTGAATGACAGGCTTGCTGGATAAAATATCCTTAGCTGTGTATTTTTCCCACTCAGCATGTTGAATATATCATGCCAGTTTCTTCTGCTTTGCCAAGTTACCCTGTGATCTGATGTTAACCTTATTTGTTTTCCTTTGTAGGTTTTCTTTTTCCTAGCTGCTTTTGGGATTCTTTCCTTATCTCTTTCCTTTTCTTTGCTGATTTTACTGATATGTCTTGGTGTTGGCCTGCTTTTCTTGATTTTGATGGGAGTTCTTTGTACCTCTTGGATTTGGATGTCTGTTTCCTTCCCCAGAATAGGGAAGTTTTCAGCTATAATTTGCTCAAATAAACTTCTTTCCCCTTTTCACTCTTTTCTTCTTCTGGGACTCCTATGATACAAATGTTATTAAGCTTTATGGAGTTCCTGAGTTCCCTAAGTCTGCTTTTGTGATCCAATATTTTTCTTTTCCTCTTCTTTTCAGCTTCATTATTTTCCATTATTGTATCTTCTGTTTCACTTATTCATTCCTCTGCTTCTTCCATCCTTGTTGTTACTATTACATTCAATCAGTTTTGCATCTTAATATCATTTTTTATTTTGGCCTGACTACTTTTTAGGTCTTCTATCTCTGTGGTAAAGTACTCTCTGGTGTCTTCAATGCTTTTCTTAAGCCTAGCTAGTATCCTTATGTTTATTGTTTTAAATTCTGGTTCAGGCATATTACTTAAATCTGTTTTAATTATATCCTTGGCTGGCTATGACCCCTTGTTCTTTCTTTTGGGGTGAATTCTTCCATTTTGGCATTTCATCTAGGTCTCTGTCTTCTGTGTGTTATGAAAGCCTGCTGTGTTTCCTGCTCCTGAGAATAATGTCTATATTAAGAAAAGGTTCTATACTACCTAAATTATTCAGAAAGTGTTATTCAGGGAATGTTTCTGGTGTATGTTATGTGTACTCTGCTGTTGTGTTTTGGCTGCTCTATCCCTCAGATCAATTGTCTGCAGAGTTTCTCCTTGCCTCCATTAGAGAGTGTTTGGAACTTGTCCAGTGTGTGGTGAATTTTAACTAGATGTTTTGGTCTGCGTGTTAAAAGAGGCAAGATGCTATTTCCTCTACAGCTTAAAATTTGCAGCACTCTATGGTCAGGAGATGTGGTGTGTGTGAGGTTTGTGCTAGTCTTCTGGGGGAGAGGCCACTGATGTCATGACTCTCAGGTACACTCGCCCTAGTGCAGAAGCACCTGTAGAGCCCCGGGGGTGTGGAGTGTGTATGTGTTTGTGGGATGGGACTTGGTGTAAGTGGCTCAAAGCTCCACAATGGGGTGCTGTGCTGCACACTGACATCCACTGGTGCTAATAGGTGAGAGAAGAATGACATCAGCCAGCTCTTCATCCCTGGAGAGGAGAGTTCATACCTGCTGTTATCCAGAAACTCCTCACAGAAGAGTGAAGACTCTCCCGTCATTTCATTTGTCCCAGGCTTCTCTTAGATCCTTGCCTTTACCCTGTCTGTATCTGAGCTCTCTGTCTACCCAGCAGCATGGTACTCCTGGTGTTTTATCTCAAGCCCATGGGCTGGGTTTCAAAACTCCAAATTTTAGGGACCTGGCATGGTGTGGACCCACACTGATCCTCTGGGGGAGTGTCTTGCTGCTCCCTGGCAGGTGCCAGTTTGTCCCAGAAGGGCAGTTGCATGAATGCACAGGGCCTTTGGGTTTGATGGTATAGCTCAGCAAAAACCAGCATCCACATTAGCTGCCCTCAGCAGGTGTCTCTGCTTGTATGCTAATGAATTGAGCAACTCAGTGGTGTCCACCAACTCTTTTGTTCCCAGAGAGGTGATGCCACCTTCCCAAATGCACTCCAAGAAGGGGAACTGTCTCTTTCAGTGCAGCCCAGGGGATCCTCAGACCATTGTGTCTGCTCCTGGGCCTCTGCCCTCCTCTACGAAGTACTTCTATGCCCACCAGTCTCCACCTAGCAATAGTATGGACTCTAAAACTTTAGTCTTTGGGCTCTGCTGTTTGTAAAGTCTTGCAATTATTAGCTCTTCTTATTTTCACCATCAGTGGTTTTGGGTAAGTGTTTTTCTTGTGCATTGTCCTGCACTCTGTTCTCTCTCTCTCCTCTCTCCCTCACCTCCACATCACCAGCGATTCTTTTGTCCCCCAAATTACATATCCACATCTCTTACCTTCCACATGTGGCCTCTTTACTCCCTCTAGTTGAACCATTTGCATCTCAGTCCTCAGATTGATTCCCTGGATATTCAGAATGATTTGATATTAATCCAGCTGTGTTCAAAGGATAAGAAAAGCATAGACTCCTTCTATTACCCTACCTTCTTAACTCCTCTTGCCAAGTATAAGCAGTTTTCTAAAAGAACATTCCATGGTAAAATGTTTGGGAAGATTATCCCTTTATCGGAAATTCAAAATTCACCTTAGAATAAAGAGCGTGAGAAGGTTTGCAAAAAAAGTTCTTTAATTCTGTTTAATATAGCATTTGGCAATTGTATGCAATTGTATTTGACCATTAAAGCCAACTATTAATTCTTCATTTCTATATCATCTATTGATATTTATCAAAATTGTTGGGTCTTGGAATGCATTACTAGAAATGATTAGAGGCTTGGTCCATAGTCTTCAAGCTCATACCACATGAACATTATTGGGATACAGGAGTGTGACCAATGATTTTTTCCACAGAGGACAGAGAAAAAAATTAAATTTACTAGTTTACCAGAAAGTTGACTTTTTGACATTGGGCATAATTCATACTTTGAACTCGTGATCTGGGGAAGCTCTGAGAACTTTAGAATAAAAACAATTTTTTAACTTTTTAGGCTAACGTGAAATGCAAGATAGTGTATTGTTCTCATTGCTTGAGGCCCAATAAACATATATGAGAGATTTCAAAGTTTGTGGAAAATTTATTTCACTGTACTTTATTCATGTTTTTAATACCTAGATAAGTACTGTCTTCCCCCTCTGCATTATTTTCTCCACAGTATTTACCATAATCTGATCTATATTTTATTTATTTATTTTATTTATTGTCATTTATTCCTCCCTTAACCAGAATATAATCTCCATAATAAGGGACATTTCTTCTATTCATTGTTGTTTCTCCAACATTTAGAATAGTGCCTGGTACATAGAAGATAATTAAAAATGTTACTTATATTTGTTAAATGAATAAAGTAAGCTCTGGAGTAGATGTTTGTCTATATTTAAAGATTTTTTCAGGTCATATATATATTCATGACAATAGATGAAATCATCTAGGGAAGATATATGGAATGAGATAGTAAAAATTCTTGAGTTGAAACTTTTGAGACTCACCAACTTTTACAGGGAGGCAGAGGTAGAAAAGTCCACATTGGCACTGAGAAGGAGAAATGAGGAGGTACATAGAAAATGAAAAGAAAATGGTGTCTTAGAAATTTTGGCCAGATCATCAAAAAGGAAAATGTGTTGAGACTACAGAGAGATGGGGTATGATAAACTCTTTCCTCTAAAGGAAATAAATGGAGGGTGGTGGTGGGGTTATATGAAAAATGGAGCAGTAATCTCAACTCTGTATAATCTCAAATCATGTGATGTTCTCCTGGGGCCAATCAGATAATGTTAGTGGTACCAGCTGTCATTTCCCTTGTCTCATAAGGTGGGTCCTATATGTAATGATGGCAGATGTCAGTTTTTAATAATGCAGTGGGAGTTGAATTCTCTTGACCACATGTGCAGGACATATCAAATCTATTTAAGGAGACTGTTAGACTCATTGGTACTTAATTTGTAATATATTAATGAATTGGGGTATTAGAAATTTATTGTGAATATTATTTTTTCTTTCTGGATAATGTTTACACATTTAGATTTCTTTAGTAGTTGGAATAGTGACGGTGAAATTATGCTTGGCACTATATTTAGATTGAAAGTGTGATAGTCTTTTAATTTAAACAGGGAGGATTCTAGGAATGTATATTTTGGTGATCTTTAAAAATATTCAGTCTCTGTCTTTATAAACAATGGCAGCATGCACATTTTAGGAGCTGACTTCTACACATTCACCTAATGATTGAATTCAGTGAAATTCTACCTTACTACTTTGTACTTCAGAATTATAGAAGGGAAAATAAAGATCGAGAACCTGTAAAGCCAACCACTTTTGGCTCCAGGTACTATTACTCTGTAGCTGTACTATATGTACTATATGTATTATACCAAGTATAAATAATTTAATCAATTTTAGTTAATCTATTATAGAAGTCATAATGATTTTTTTAAAAAGTCATCAAAATATGACACAAAATACAAAGACTGGGTTGACCTTTTTAATACTGTAAAAGGAAAATGTCTGTGCTTAGAAGAGATACTTTTATTAGTCGCGGGTATTTTAATCTGAAATTTGACACAAGCAGCATCTTGGTATAGTAGAAAGAGCATTAGACTTTCAGTTAGGATTCCTAAATTCTGGCCTCTCTCCTATGATTTATTATGTATTTTCCCATTGACAATATCTAGGTCTCTGTTTCTATGATTTTTTTTAATTCCTCTATATCTTTAGTGTTTTATGATTATGAGTTATATTGCTTGAGTGGAAGGGAAACACATGTTCAAATTTGGATTATGTGTACATTTGGATAATCTGTTGAAATTGCTTCAGATTTTTAAGAAAGATGAATTAGAGATTTCACTTTTCTTTTAATTCCAGAGAACCCTCATGGAATAAAAGACGGTCAACCCCCGTGTCAGAGAATGTAAATTTTTTTCCACCAACAGCCCTGTTCTCCTGACATGTGTTTTGTTTTCACTGTTGAGGGGCCTTTTGAAGTTTCTTGGAAAGAGCTTTCATGCTGTATGGAGAGACAAGCCAGGGCAAGCAAAGTTAGTAAGAAGAATGTGACACATGTGCTTCAGGCTGCTCGTGTTGTTTGTCATTTCTTGTAAAAGACTGGTGAAGCTTTAGTTGCTGGGGAGTAGAGCCCGAGGTTCATCTGTTCACGGAAACATTAAGCCTGGACTAAAGAATTGCTGTTATTTTAGCTAGTACCTCATTTTGTATACTTTAATAATACAAACTGTTCTTAATCATTTTTACAATAATTTTTATGACTTATCTGTGTTGGAAAGCACTAGGGAAAATGAGAGTAAATTGAATTCTAGATTTTGGGGCACCATTGTAAATTTCTAGGTGTTTTTGCTTGATTTTTAAAAATTACTTAATTGGAAAGAAGATCAAGAGGAAATAATGTTTCAAAAACATTTGCAGTTCTTGATGTATGAGTCAGAAATGAGTAAGGCTAGGAATAGGTTTGTTTGATGTGCAAAAATCTGTTTTGCCATTACATGAAAAAAACCCCAACTCTTTGATGTTGGATATCAGGAGTCTCACTAAATATTTTTTGTTGAAATAGATAAGACCATTATAGGCTCTGGGCTCTGGTTCTTGGGCTAGCTTGTGTGGGTATAAACATGTCCTTTTTCTTTTGAAACTTTTGGAGAATACTTTCCAGATACAGTTTTTATTCATTTTAGACACTGAAAATATTAAATGTCTAGTTTATACTAAGAGCTGTAAGAGAAGTCTTGAAAAAGAAAAGTGAACTCTTGAGTAAAGTTCACTCGAAGGAACTCCCAATATAATTGGGAGACAAAATTAAGCAAAGAGTCAATTCTACAAAATAGTGTTAAATTATGGATTATAGGAATTCTAGAATATGAGAATACAACTAGGATTCTGCTCTAATTTCCTTTTACTTTATTTTCATTATTGGAACATGCAGTATCCCATATAGATACATTTTTCAAACAAATTTACTACTTTGATATATTAATTTAAATTATGTTGGTGAAGTTTTAATAAAATATATAACATAATCTCTTTCTAAATAAAAATCTTCCATTGATTATATCAGGATCATCATTAAGGACATAGATTCTTTGAGCTAGAAATGAACTTGAAGATAATCTGATCTACTCTCTTCATTAGTTAGGGAAACTAAATATCGGAGTTTTCCCAAGAAAAAACAACAGGGGCTAGAATCAGATTTGCCAAGTCTTGGGCTTTTATCATTGTATCATATTGTGATTTTGATATTGTCTTCTGGGGTCTCAGATGTATGTAGGACTCATTTTTCCCCATGGTAAGTGGTTCTAGACTGTTGCACTTTTTAATTTTTTCTCTTTGTTATTTATGGCTTTTATTACATTTTTCTCAACCATTGGCCCAATGGCAGTAGTATTTTAGGACTGCAATGTGCCTACTTTAAGTATGGAAATGGGTTCTAGTTGTCTTCAAAATAAAGCCAATAAGTCCTATGAACAAAGGTGATGCATTTTATTCCATGGATTTTGGGAAAGTTTGGACATGTGGCTTCCCATTTCCTGTCCACTCCAACTTCTACCGTTATCCTGGGTTATTTTAATCAGCCATGCTGATGATGGAGCCAAACTCTGGATTCCCACTTCTTATAATTTTTGTTCCTTCACTTTAGCCACATTATCCTCAACAACCTGAACGCAATTTTCTTCTTTGTCTGTGGTAAGCAACTTTTAGAGAGTCTACCTGTGTCCTTTAAGTCTCTGTGAGAAAATTATTAGAAAGTTGAATAGCTTTAAGATTGATGCTTCCTGGGGCACCTGCGTGGCTCAGTGGGTTAAGCCGCTGCCTTCGGCTCAGGTCATGATCTCAGAGTCCAGCAGAGAGCCTGCTTCCCTCTCTCTCTCTGCCTGCCTCTCCATCTACTTGTGATTTCTCTCTGTCAAATAAATAAATAAAATCTTAAAAAAAAAAAAAAGATTGATGCTTCCTTAAATTTGAAGTCTCTAAATCCATATGGTATTTTAATACTACCCAGAATTCTTTTGTATTTTCCTGGGCAGCTCTCTCTTATTTTCTGCATGTTTTCCTTTATTTTTTTTTAAGATTTTATTTATTTGTTTGTTTGTTTGTTTGTTTGACAGAGAGGCAGAGAGAGAGAACACAAGCTGGGGGAGTGGCAGGCAGAGGGAGAGGCAGGCTTCCCACTGAACAAGGAGCCCAGTGTGGGACTTGATGGACCCTGGATCGTGACCTGAGCAGAAGGCAGATGCTTAACCACCTGAGCCACCCAGGAAGCCCTCAAACATGTTTTTCTCTTACTTTTGCTCTTAACTTTCAATGAGTGGTCTTGCCTCACAGAAAAAAAGAAGCTTTTGAGAAAGGGTACCCTTAATTTCCTATCACCAACCCTAGACTATAGTGGCATTTGCAGCCTTGTTTCCTTTTTCCCTTTGGTTACAGTGTGTAGTGTGATCCAACTTTAGGTAGGGATCCAACTTTATTTAAATTTTTCCATGTGAATAGTTATTCCACTATCTTGTATCAATTAAGTCATTTACTTCAAGTTTTCTTTTTGTTTAAAATATCATTAATGTATATATATACTAATCTACATATGTGTGTATATGCATATATGTATACATGCATATGCATATACATACATATGTATTTATATATGGTATGTAGCTATACTAATTAGTATAGAGATAGATAGATAGATATTTTCCTTTTAGGCTTGATCTGTTTCTGATTCTCTATCTGGCTAATCACTCTGTCTTCTCTCACAATAGTCATTATCATATAGTTTAATTACTACAGCTTTTTTAATAAGTCTTAATATCTGGGAGGGCCTGAGCTTGTATACTTTTCTTCAAAAAGGTCTTATCTATTATTGGGGCTCTCCTTAACATAAATTTTAGAATCATATTGCTGCGTTACCTAAAAATAACTTTGGGAGAGGGGCACCTGGGTGGCTCAGTGGGTTAAAGCCTCTGCCTTCAGCTCAGGTCATGATTCCAGGGTCCTGGGATAGAGCCCCACATTGGGCTCCCTGCTCCTTGGGGAGCCTTCTTCCTCCTCACTCTCTGCCTGCTTCTCTGCCTACTTGTGATCTCTGTCAAATAAATAAATAAAAATATTTAAAAAAATAATAACTTCGGGGGGTTTTTATTTGAATAGCAGTGAATTTATATATTAACTTGGGAGAGAACTAAAATCTTTGTAACATTGAATCTTCTAGTCTATGAATATGGTATATCTCTCTATTTAGTTATGTCTTCTTTTATCTCCTCTAAAAACACTTTATGTTTTTCTCCATAGAAGTTTTTACAATATTTTAAAGATTTTTCTTGAGTGTCTTACAAGTCTTGAGGCTTTTTCCTGAAGAATATTCCTGACAGAGTGATCTTTCAAAAAAAAAAAAAATAGATCTGCTCAATACAAAGGAGCTGCCTAGAATCCTTCAATTGATTCTTGTTTGTAGTATCAGTACTTAGACTCTAACAATACATACATGTTTCTCATAAACTGGTTCTTGTGTTTCTTCTTAGCTTCATCTTTCATGCTAGCCTTATCATTTTCTTTAAATTCTAGCCACATACCTTTTTTTTCCCCTTCATTCCTCATGCCTACTGAGTCATTGACAAGTACTGTCAACTCTGTACCCAAAACTTTGTATTGCGAATCCAGTCACATTTTGTCATTTCCACTGCTTCATTTAAACCAAGCCAACATTATCTGTGTCTTGGCTGATTATAATATCCTTTAACTGATTCTCTTATTGTCATTGTCACTTCTTGATGATCCATTTCCTACAAAATAGCCAGAGTAATATTGGAAAAATATAAATCAGATTATATATATTCTTTGCTAAAAGCCCTCTAGTAGGAAATAAAATTTAAAAAATTTACTCTGCCTGACATAGCTCTGTAGGATTTGATTTCTGATTACATGTCTACTTTATTGGAGATGTCACCTCTTGGTCATACATTCTAGCCCTGGCCCATTCTTTCTTCCTCAAACAAGTCAAGCCTTTGTAGTTTTATACTATTACTTCTACCTCAAATGTACTTTGACCCACCAAAATGTAAACAGTAGAAGAGCAGATGGCTCTATTCCCAGTCATGTAAGGATTCAATAAATATTTTTGAAAAAAATAAATGATTGCATTCCTTTTTGATTCCTCAAATGCATCGGCTTCTTTTTAGCTTGTCTCATTATTTCTCTTTGCCTAAAACAACATCTTCCTCTGCTTTTCCTTCACAACATTTCCCACCTTTTCCTAGAGACATTATCCTCTAAATATTAGTTTAGTTTCATCCCTTGGACAGCTTTCCAATATCCCTACCCTGCTATCTTTGTCAGGGAGTGATGGGAATAGGAGTCACTGCTCTGTACTTCTGGATACCCTGCGGGTACTCTTTTATCATTACCTCTTCTACTGGACTATAAACCCCATGTAGCAGGGGTTGCTTTCTTCCCACTGTATTTGCAGCATCCAGCTTTTATCTTGCTCATGGTCTAATTACTCGACAAATGTCTGATGATTTAACAAAAGAGTAAATGATTGACTAAATTTGATTTCAATTTCCAGAGGCCCTTTTATTTTCATTTCTTTTTTTTCCCATCTTCTAAAATAATATTAGTATCTGAAAAATAACCTCTAGAGAGCAGATTGCTGTATTTCATTTGCAGTGTTGTTTATCTAGGAATCCCAGAAAAGTTTAGAAATCTTATCTGTACAATGTCTATTTTTCTGACATTGTGCTTTAACCATCCCTAGTGAAGATAGATAAGAAAGTGTTGATGGGAAAAAATAATATGTTTATGGAATTCAAAGTTTTAATTTCTGCAGTTATTTTTATTTTAAGCGATACTGACCCCTTTACTGACTCCAGAATGTCCTGACTTAGGGGCAATGAAACCATTTAGATTATCAAGCAAGTCTGTTAAAGTGAGTATTTTGCAGTTTTGAAATCTACAAGTGTTCTGAATTTGCTATCTTTCCTCTGTCTCCTGAAGACTGTCTCTGAATGATTTTTGCCACATTTTTGTGCCCTTGCCTTTGCCTTTCTGGTTTATTTCTTCCTGTTTCTCTGAATACCTGTGGTTTTTTCATCTGTTGAACTGTGGTTTGGACCTGGTTGCAAGCCTCATGTTTGCATGTTACTTTCCATTTTATTCTGATATCCAAGATCTGGACCAACCAGTTACTTCCCAGTTCCCCAAGATGCAACAAATTTTCCAGAAGAAAAATGTAATTGTTACTTACATAAGATTGGTTAGAAATTTATGGTTTTTTAAAGTGTAAGCAATAATCCCTGTTGGAAAGTGGTTTCACAAAGTGAATCAAGCTTATCTTTGAGATTTGAATAATAATTATCAAAATGAGTCTATAGATCAATTTTAACAGTTAAATAAGGAGGATTATCCAAAAGGATGACTTAACAATTAGAAAGATACTAAAATCATACCTAATTGTGTGAGAAAAACTTGATTAGCCAACTTTGTACAAAATCAATCAAAATTTACTTTGTGAGGGGCGCCTGGGTGGCTCAGTGGGTTAAGCCGCTGCCTTCGGCTCAGGTCATGATCTCAGGGTCCTGGGATCGAGTCCCGCATCGGGCTCTCTGCTCAGCAGGGAGCCTGCTTCCCTCTCTCTCTCTCTGCCTGCCTCTCCATCTACTTGTGATTTCTCTCTGTCAAATAAATAAATAAATAAATAAATAAATAAGAATTTACTTTGTGATAATTATGACAATGATAAACTAGTTTCGTACCTGTTTATACTAATAATAAGTTTAGTTCAACTAGATTTCTGCTTACTCGGCTTTTCCAAATAAAGGATACTGGAATTACTTTTTACCTTGGCTTCAGCTAAAATGGTTCCTTCTAATTTTCAGGAGGAAACCTTAGCCAGGTAACAGATCTCACTGTCCAACTTCTAGTGAGTTACTATGATTAGTGAGCCTATTTTTCTTTAGCTTAGGTAATATTTTACCAGCAACATTGAAAATAATAAAATATTGTTTAAGTTACCTCTCCTCCATGTAATCATACCTAATAAATCTATCTCATGGTATAAACTAATTTAATTTAGGAATAATTTGAAAACAAGCTTTGCATTGTAAAAATTGCCTAGATTTCAAACATGCACTGATACTCAATTTTTCAGTGAGGGTAATGTAAAACAACAAGAGTAGGTTCATTTTATCTGACACAAAGTAATGCTAAGTAGTAGTTATAATTGCCATTATTAATTACCATTATTATTTTGTAAAAAATGGGATTGTCTTCCAGTTGACTGTGGGTATTGAAAAATTTAAGGATTTTATCTTGCTAAAGACCAGCAAAATTAATTGTTGGATATAAAATCTTGCAAAATCGTGCATATGATTGAAACAGTGCAACAATTCATCAGAGCTGGGAAGAAAGGTAGAATGAGGAGGGAGAATGGAAATTTTGAATGCCTGTTTCTGCAAAGGCTAAGGGAAAAAAACTAATTTCTTTAGGACATGAAAATAGATAGCTTTGGGTAGGTTTTTTTTTTTTTAGATATGGAAACTCTCAGAACCTTGGGGAGGAATTAACCCTATTATTCCTTTCCACTGCTTTTGTTAGTGACTGTGTGAAGACAATTGTGAGGGCATTTAACTTCAGTATAAGTTGCTGTATCTTCCTTTACCAGTACTCTGAATCCTGTCTCCTGCCGTTTCAGAGGGGCATTGCTTTATGGATCATTGTTTCTGTTTTCTATACCTTCGACATCTTTGTTTCTGTAAGTTCTTCCCCAGGCCATAGCATACTCAAAGTGCTCCCTTCTAAAAACCAAAACTCCATATTTCCAAATCCCACTCTTTTTACTGCTCTTTTTTTTACCTGCAATCTAGCTACTATTTTATTTCTTTTTTCCAAGTCCATATATGTCTTATTTATTTTTCTTGTCTTAATATATTAGCTAGGATTTCCAGTAAAATGTTGAATAGGAGTGGCAAGAAGGGACATCCTTGCATTGCTCTTAATCATAACAGGAACACATCTCATCATTAAGTATGATGTAAGCTGTAGTTTTCATTTTATTTTTTTAAGATTTTATTTATTTATTGGACACAGAGGGAGAGAAGGAGAACACAAACAGGGGGAGTGGCAAGCAGAGGTGGAGAGAGATGCAGGCTTTTCACTGAGCAGAGAACCAGATGTGTGACTTGATTCTGGGACTCTGGGATCATGACCTGAGCCAAAGGCAGAGGCTTAACCAACTGAGCCATCCAGGAGCCCCTAAGCTGTAGTTTTTTAAATAGATGTTCCTTTTCAAGTTGAGGAAGTTCCCTTCTAATCCTAGTTTGCTAAGGGTTTTTATCATGAGTTGTATTTTGTCAAATGATCATTGTCAAATGATTTTTCCTCATCTCTTGATAGAATCATATAATTTTTTCTTCTTTAGCCTGTTAATGTGATTGGTTACATCAATTGATTTTCAAATGTTGAAACAACCTTGCATACTGTACTTGGAATAAATCCCACTTGGTCATGGTGTAATTTTCAAAAAATATATGTTGTTTGATTTGATCTAATATTTTGTTGAGGTTTTATGCCTTTATATTCAGAGGATTATATTAGTTTGTAGTTTACCTTAATGTAATGCCTTCACTCTTGATATTAGGGTCATGATATGAGAGTAACTCACTGAATGAGTTAGGGAGTATTCCCTTGGCCTCTATTTTGTGGAAGACATTGTGTAGAATTGGGTGTAACTTTCTCATTAAGTGTTTGGTAGAATTCAGCTGTGACTCCACCAGGTCTAATGCTTTTTTTTTGAAGTGTTATTAAATATTGATTATGATAATTTTTGTGAAAATTGAACATGACATGCTTAGTAAAAGGAACTGAAGTAAATAGGCCTTCAGTGTGAAGGTTTTTCTTTCTTTCTTTCTTTCTCTCTCTCTCTCTCTCTCTCTCTCTTTCTTTCTTTCTTTTTTTCTGGCTAAAAGTGATGCTGTGATTACTGTTGGCTGTATCTGTGGGTGTCAGGAGCTAAAATTTCCTCTAGTATTCTTACTGTTGTCTTCCCTGTTATCTTTGGGTCTCCCTTCTGCAATAAGGTGCTCTTCTTTCCATTGCAATCCCCTGTTAATATACAGGAGCCCTGTAGTAGTGAGGTGTGAGAGGGGATTGTTTTTGGACCTATGATTAGGTCCTAATATTTTAGTGATCCTGTGACCCCAGGCTGTGACCCACACAAGTGCTTCTCAGTTTTTTTCCTCCCTAAGTGAGATGAGAAGACTAGATGGGACTGAAGTTGAGTGTTTCCTTTCCGCTGGATCAGTTAGGCTGTGATAAAATCCTAGTCTGTTAGGCTTTGGTAAAATAGTCTGCTTAAGGACAGGTCTTGCTAAGAACAGAATGTTCTGGACTAATTTCAAAATGGTTATTTTTTTATTCCCCTGCTGGAAGCATGCAGAGATTTTTCTCTGATCTCAACTAAGAGTATCTGGTAGGGTACCTGGCAGGAGAAATTCATGAAATTGTGTGGCTCCTCACTTAATTCCAGGAACCCCTGGAGATTTTAACTGTTAGGCTTGTCCACATTTAACTTTCATCAATTCATCAATTATACTTTAAATTTGCTTACCCTAGTACTGGTTCCTGCTGAGATATCTGTTTATCGGCTTCCACTCTGATATTATGATTCTCTGTATCTGCCTGTCTGCCTTTCCAATTTTGGGGGCAGTGGCTTGCCTTATGACCTTACTTTTTTTTACATATCTAAGAAAAGCTCTTGATTTGCAGTTTGTTCAGCTTTTTTTTTTTTTTTTTAATTTGTTGTGAGCATGGGAGTGATGACTTCCATGCTTCTTACATGCTACTTGGTTCTTTGGAAGGATTAAATAGAAGCATAATGTCATATAAGTGTAAAGGGAATTTAAAAAAAAATTAAATTAATTTTAAAAATTAATTTATTAAACAAATATTTACTTACTTTGTGCTGAGAATATTACAATGAAAAATGTAACAAAGTTCTTGAGGTACTTAGGAATAGTTACTGTTACTATTACTATTACTAATATTGTTACTGTGAACAATAACCTACAGTTATACTTTATATACTATACATTGTATGGACTAAAAAACCCCCACATTTTTCATGCATTTATTTTATAGGTACAGATTTAGGTACAATTTAGTGTGGGTTTTTTAAAAAAACTATTATTGAAGTGTTGATGACACACAATATTATGTTAGTTACAGATGTGCAACATAGTGATTCAACACTTCTGGACATTACTCAATGCTCACCACTATAAGTAGTGACCCTATATAATCAAACAATGTTAGTACAATGTTGTTAACTACTTTCCCTATACCACACATTTCATCTCCATGTCGCACTTAAATTTTGTAAGTTGTACCTATTAGTCCTCTTCACCGATTTTGCCCATTCTTTCACCCTCATGCCCTTGTCCTTTGGCAACCACCTGTTTATTCTCTGTATTTATGAGTCTATTTCTGTTTTTTTGTTGTTGTTGTATGTTCATTTGCATTTTTTTTAGATTCCACATATGAGTGAAATTGTATGATATTTGTCTTTCTCTGACTTATTTTACTTAACATAGTACCCTCTACAACTATCTATTCTATTGTGAATGGTGAGATCTCATTTTTTATGTCTGAATAGTATTCCACTGTGTGTGTGTGTGTGTGTGTGTGTGTGTACATAGTACCACATCTTCTTTATCCATTCTTCTATCAATGAACACTTGGATTGTTTCTATAAACAGGTTGGCTATTATAAATAACGCTGCAGTAAACATAGGGGTACATACATCATTTCAAATTAATACTTTGATTTTATTTGGGTAAATACCCAATAGTGGAATTTATGGATCATATGATATTTCTATTTTTAATTTTTTGAGGAGTCTTCATGCTGTTTTCTACAGTGGTTATACCAATTTAGAGTCCCACCAACAGTGGATGAGGGTTCCCTTTTCTTCACATCTTTGCAAACACTTGTTATTTCTCATCTCTTTGATACCAGTCATTCTGACTGGTGTGAAATAATATCTCATTGTGGTTTTGATTTACATTTCTCTGGTGATAAATGATGATGGTACCTTATCATGTGTCTGTTGGCCATTTGTATGTCTTCTTCAGAAAATGTCTATTCAGGTTCTCTGCCCATTTTTAATTTATTTATTTGTTCAGTTTTTAAAAATTTGTTTTTTGTATTTATTTATTTATTTATTGGTGTTGAGTTGTATAAAACTTCTTTTTTTTTTAGTTTATGTTTTTATTTCTTATTTTTTGTATAAATACCCAGAAGTGGGATTTATGGATCAGGTAGTAGTTCTACTTTTAATTTTCTGAGGAACATCCATCCTGCCCTCCACAGTGGCTGCACCAATAGCTCCTTTCTCATGAGTGCTAAATATTATTCCATTGTCTGGATGGACCACAGCCTATTTATGCCTACACTTTTCCTTCTTTTTTGTGTGTGTGGGTTTTTGTTTTTTTGTTTTTTGTTTTGTTTGTTTGTTTTGTTTTTTTCTTTTTAATGTTCAGTTAACCAGCATATAATATGTCAATAGTTTTTGATGTAGTGTTCAACAATTCATTAGTTGCCTATAATACCTAGTGCTCATCACCACATGTGCCCTCCTTAATACCCATCACCCAGTTATCCTCTTCCCTCCCCACCCCCTACCCTGTAACCCTCAGTTGTTTCCCAGAGTCCAGAGTCTTTCATGGTTTGTCTCCCTCTCTGATTTCTTCCCATTTAGTTTTCCCTTCCTCTGCTCTATTCCTTATGTTCCACATATGAGTGAAACCAAATGATAATTGTCTTTCTCTGCTTGACTTATTGACTTAGTGTAATCCCCTCCAGTTCCATCCATGTCGATGCAAATGATTGGCATTCATCCTTTCTCATGGCTGAGTAATATTCCATTGCATATATGGACCACATCTTCTTTATCCATTCTTCTGCTGAAGAGGATCTTGACTCCTTCCACTGTCTGGCTATTGTGGACATTGCTGCTATGAGCATTGGGGTGTATGTGCCCCTTCTTTTCACTACATCTCTATCTTTGGGGCAAATACCTAGCTATAGCAACTTCTTTCAAGACATGTCTCCTCAGGCAAGAAAAACAAAGGCAAAAATGAACTTTTCAGACTTCATCAAAATAAAAAGCTTTTGACAGAAAAGGATATAGCAAAACTAAGAGGCAATCCATGGAATGGGAGAAGTTATTTACAAATGTTATTACAGATAAAGGGCTGGTATCTAAGATATATAAAGAACTTATCAATCTCAATACCCAAGAACCAAATAATCCATTCAAGAAATGGACAGAAGACATGAACAGACACTTCTCCAAAGAAGACATACAAATGGCCAACAGACACATGAAAAAAATGTGTCTGTTAATATCACTAGCTATGAGGGAAATATAAATCAAAACCACAATGAGCTACCACCTTATACCAGTTAGAATGGCCAAAATTAACAAGACAGGAAACAACAAGTGTTGGGGAAAATGTGGAGAAAAGGGAACCTTCTTACACTGTTGGTGGGAAAGAAAATGGGTGCAGCTATTCTGGAAAACAGTATGGAAGTTCCTCAAGACGTTAAAAATAGAGCTACCCTATGACCTAGAAAATGTACTAATTTACTCCAGTGATACAGATGTATGTATAAGTTCTTTATATTTACTTTAAGTAAAGTATATAAGTTCTTTATATTTACTTTAATATAAGTTCTTTAATATAAGTTCTTTATATTTACTTTAAATTTCCTCCAGTGATACAGATGTATGTATAAGTTCTTTATATATTTTGTATATTAACTTCTTATTGAATATAAGATTTACAAATATCTTCTCCTATTAAGTAGATTGGCTTTTCATTTTGTTGATTTTTGTTTTATTAGGGCTTTGGTTTTTTTTTTCTGGGCAAAGGAATTTTTATTTTGGTGTATTCCCAAAACACCAAAAGTTTATTTTTGCTTTTCTTTTTCTTGCCTAAGGAGACATATTCATAAATATGTTGCTGAGGCTGATGTTCAAGAGACTATTGCCTATGCTTTCTTTTAGAGATTTTATGGTTTTATATGGTTTTAGGCCTCACACATTAAGTCTTTAATCCATTTTGAGTTAATTTTTGTGTATAGTGTATGAAAGTGATCTAGGTTCATTCTTTTGCACATAACTGTCCAATTTTTCCAATACCATTTATTGAAGAGACCATCTTTTCCCAATTGTATATTCTTGTCTCCTTTTTAATAAATTAATTGATCATATAAGTGAGTTTATTTCTGGAATCTATCCTGTTCTATTAATCTATGTCTTTTTTTTTTTCAAAGATTTTATTTATTTATTTGACAGATAGAGATCACAAGTATGAAGACAGGCAGGCAGAGACAGAGAGGAAGAAGCAGGCTCGCTGCTGAGCAGAGAGCCTGATGCAGGGCTCAATCCCAGGACCCTGAGATCATGACCTGAGCCGAAGGCAGAGGCTTAACAACTTAGCCACCCCCAGGTGCCCCATCTATGTGTGTGTGTGCTAGTATCATACTGCTTTGATTATTATAGCTTTGTAGGGTATTTTGAAATCCAAGATTTTAATAACTCCGGCTTTGTTCTTTTTCAAGATTGCTTTGACTATTCAGGATCTTTTGTCGTTCCATACGAATTTCAGGATTTTTTGTTCTAGTCTGTGAAAAATACTTCTGGAATTTTGATAGGGATTTCATTGAATCTGTAGATTGCTTTGGGTGGTATAAATATTTTAACTATATTAATTCTTCCACTCCACAAGCATGGTATATCTTTCTATTTGTTTGTGTCATATTCATTTTCTTTTATTAATATCTTATAGTTTTCAGCATATGTCTTCTGCTTGTTTATATTTATTCCTAGGTAATTTATGATTTGTTGTACAATTATAAATGTTTTCTTAATTTGTCTTTCTGCTACTTTATTATTAATATGTGGAAACAACAGATTTCTGTATATTTCTTTTATATCCTGCAATTTCACTGAATTCATTTATCAGTTTTAATAGTTTTTTTTCCCCCCAACTTTGGAGGATTTTCTATATAAAATATCATGGTATGTGCAAATAGTGATAATTTTTACTTTTTCGTTACTAGTTTGGATACATTTTTTTCCTTTTCTAAACTGATTGCTTTGACTAGGACTTCTAGTACTGTGTTAAATAAAAGTGGTGAGAATGGGAAATCTTGTCTTTTTTTGATTGTTAGGGGAAGAACTTTCAGCTTTTCACTATTGAGTATGGTGTTGGCTGTGAATTTTTTATATGTGGCCTTTATTACACTGAGGCATGTTCCCACTAAACCCACTCCCCCCCACCAGCTTATTCATTTATTTTTAAGAATTGAGATATTTGAGAGGCAGAGCAGGGAGTTCATGGGGTGAAGGGAGGGAAAAAAATGAAACAAAGTGAGACTGGGGAGGGAGAAAGACCATAAGAGACTCTTAATCTGAGGAAACAAACTGAGGGTTGGGGGTGGGGGGAAAGGGATAGGGTGGCTGGGTTATGGAAATTGGGGAGGTTATGTGCTACAGTGAGTGCTGTGAATTGTGTAAGACTGATGATTCACAGACCTGTACCCCCAAAGCAAATAATACATTATATGTTGATAACAAATAAATAAATAAATATTGAGATATAATTGACATGTAACATTCTATTCCTTTAAGATATGCAACAGAATGATAGATGTATATATTGTGAAATAATCACCATAATTCTGGTTAACATCTTACCCCACAGTTACATGTTTCCTTGTGAAAATAACTTTTAAAATGTTTTGTTGTAGCAACTTTCAGTTTACAGTAAACTATGATTAACTCTAATCATTAACTATAGTTCTCATGAAATCAGTTTTATACATTTTTCACAACATCTGTCTTTAAGTCACATATGGCTGTTAAGGGCAGAAGCAGATCCTTTGTTCTATTTTCTTTCTCTTTTTTTAAAAATTAACATATAATGTGTGATTTGCTTCAGGGGTACAGATCTGTGATTCATCAGTCTTACACAATTCATAGCACTCACTGTAGCACATACCCTCTCCAATGTCCATAACCCAGCCACCCGATCCCTACACCCCACCCACCAACAACCCTGTTTGTTTCATGAGACTAAGAGTCTCTTATGTAAACCCACTTTGTTGAGAGTTTTTGCCATGAATGGATGTTGTACCTTGTGAAATTATTTTTCTGCACTTACTGAGATGATCATATGATTTTTATCATTCATTTTGGTTATATGGTATGTCAAATTGATTTACAAATATCAAATCATTTTTACATGCCCAATAATTCTTGTACTATATTGTTAAATGTGATGTGCTAATATTTTGTTGAGTATTTTGAATCTAAGTTCATCAGGGATATTGTCCTATAGTTTTGTTCTTTGTAATGTCTTTTGTCATGGTTATTTGGCAATGCTGACCTTACAGAATTAATTTCGTAGTTTTTCTTTCTCCTTTATTTTGTGGAAAAATTTGACAAGAATAGGTATTAACTTTTCTTTAAATGTTTTGTAGGATTCATCTGTGACACCATCCCTGGGCTTTTGTTTATTCGGCCTATTTTTTTTTTTTTTATCAGTTCCATTTTGTTACCAGTGATCAGTGTGTTCAAATTTTTCTATTTCTTGCTGATTTAGTTTTAGAAGATTCTATGTTTTTAGGAATTTATCTATTTCTTCTAGTTTGTTTAATTTGTTGGTATATAATTGGTCATAATATTCCCTTATTCTTTGTATTTCTGTGGTCTCTGTTATTAATTCTCTTCTCCCATTTTCAATTTTATTTATTTGATTTCTCTCTCTCTCTTTCTCTTTTTTGGATGAGTCTGGCTAAAGGTTTATCAATTTTATTTATCTTTTCAAAGTACCAGCTCTTGGTTTCATTGATTTATTTCTATTCATTTTAGCCTCTGTTTTATTTATTTTGATTCTAAACTTTTTTTAAAAATTTTTTTATTTTTTATAAACATATATTTTTATCCCCACGGGTACAGGTCTGTGAATCGCCAGGTTTACACACTTCACAGCACTCACCAAAGCACATACCCTCCCCAATGTCCATAACCCCACCCCCCGTCTCTCAACATCCCTCCCCCCAGCAACCCTCAGTTTGTTTTGTGAGATTAAGAGTCACTTATGGTTTGTCTCCCTTCCAATCCCATCTTGTTTCATTGATTCTTCTCCTACCCACTTAAGCCCCCATGTTGCATCACCACTTCCTCATATCAGGGAGATCATATGATAGTTGTCTTTCTCTGCTTGACTTATTTCACTAAGCATGATACACTTTAGTTTCATCCATGTTGTCGCAAATGGCAATATTTCATTTCTTTTAATGGCTGCATAGTATTCCATTGTGTATATATACCACATCTTCTTGATCCATTCATCTGTTGATGGACATCTAGGTTCTTTCCATAGTTTGGCTATTGTGGACATTGCTGCTATAAACATTTGGGTGCATGTGCCCCTTTGGATCACTACGTTTGTATCTTTAGGGTAAATACCCAGTAGTGCAATTGCTGGGTCATAGGGCAGTTATATTTTCAACATTTTGAGGAACCTCCATGCTGTTTTCCCGAGTGGCTGCACCAGCTTGCATTCCCACCAACAGTGTAGGAGGGTTCCCCTTTCTCCGCATCCTCGCCAGCATCTGTCATTTCCTGACTTGTTGATTTTAGCCATTCTGACTGGTGTGAGGTGATATCGCATTGTGGTTTTGATTTGTATTTCCCTGATGCCGAGTGATATGGAGCACTTTTTCATGTGTCTGTTGGCCATCTGGATGTCTTCTTGGCAGAAATGTCTGTTCATGTCCTCTGCCCATTTCTTGATTGGATTATTTGTTCTTTGGGTGTTGAGTTTGCTAAGTTCTTTATAGATTCTGGACACTAGTCCTTTATCTGATATGTTGTTTGCAAATATCTTCTCCCATTCTGTCAGTTGTCCTTTGATTTTGTTAACTGTTTCCTTTGCTGTGCAAAATCTTTTGATCTTGATGAAATCCCAATAGTTTATTTTTGCCCTTGCTTCCGTTGCCTTTGGCGATGTTCCTAGGAAGATGTTGCTGCGGCTGAGGTCAAAGAGGTTGCTGCCTGTGTTCTCCTCAAGGATTTTGATGAATTCCTTTCGCACATAGAGGTCCTTCATCCATTTTGAGTCTATTTTTGTGTGTGGTGTAAGGAAATGGTTCAATTTCATTTTTCTGCATGTGGCTGTCCAATTTTCCCAACACCATTTATTGAAGAGGCTGTCTTTTTTCCATTGGACACTCTTTCCTGCTTTGTCGAAGATTAGTTGACCATAGAGTTGAGGGTCTATTTCTGGGCTCTCTATTCTGTTCCATTGATCTATGGGTTGGTTTTTGTGCCAGTACCATGCTGTCTTGATGATGACAGCTTGTAATAGAGCTTGAAGTCCGGAATTGTGATGCCACCAACTTTGGCTTTCTTTTTCAATATCCCTTTGGCTATTCGAGGTCTTTTCTGGTTCCATATAAATTTTAGAATTATTTGTTCCATTTCTTTGAAAAAGATGGATGGTACTTTGATAGGAATTACATTAAATGTGTATATTGCTTTAGGTAGCATAGACATATTCACAATGTTTATTCTTACAATCCAGGAGCATGGAACATTTTTCCATTTCTTTGTGTCTTCCTCAATTTCTTTCATGAGTACTTTATAGTTTTCTGAGTATAGATTCTGTGCCTCTTTGGTTAGGTTTATTCCTAGGTATCTTATGCTTTTGGGTGCAATTATAAATGGGATTGACTCCTTAATTTCTCTTTCTTCTGTCTTGTTGTTGGTGTAGAGAAATGCAACTGATTTCTGTGCATTGATTTTATATCCTGACACTTTACTGAATTCCTGTACAAGTTCTAGCAGTTTTGGAGTACAGTCTTTTGGGTTTTCCACATACAGTATCATATCATCTGCGAAGAGTGATAATTTGACTTCTTCTTTGCCGATTTGGATGCCTTTAATTTACTTTTGTTGTCTGATTGCTGAGGCTAGGACCTCTAGTACTATGTTGAATAGCAGTGGTGGTAATGGACATCCCTTCCGTGTTCCTGACCTTAGTGGAAAAGCTTTCAGTTTTTCTCCCTTGATAATGATATTTGCGGTGGGTTTTTCATAGATGATGATATTGAGGTATGTGCCCTCTATCCCTACACTTTGAAGAGTTTTGATCAGGAAGGGATGCTGTACTTTGTCAAATGCTTTTTCAGCATCTATTGAGAGTATCATATGGTTCTTGTTCTTTCTTTTATTGATGTGTTGTATCACATTGACTGATTTGCGGATGTTGAACCAACCGTGCAGCCCTGGTCGTGATGAATAATCCTTTTAATGGACAGTTGAATCCTATTGGGTAGTATATTGGTGAGAATTTTCACATCTGTGTTCATCAAGGATATTGGTCTATAGCTCTCTTTTTTGATGGGATCCTTCTCTGGTTTTGGGATCAAGGTGATGCTGGCCTCATAAAATGAGTTTGGAAGTTTTCCTTCCATTTCTATTTTTGGAACAGTTTCAGGAGAATAGGAATTATTTCTTCTTTAAATGTTTGGTAGAATTCCCCCGGGAACCCGTCTGGCCCTGGGCTTTTGTTTGTTTGGAGATTTTTAATGACTGTTTCAATCTCCTCTTGGTTATGGGTCTGTTCAGGCTTTCTATTTCTTCCTGGTTCAGTTGTGGTAGTTTATATGTTTCTTGGAATGCATCCATTTTTTCCAGATTGTCAAATTTGTTGGTGTAGAGTTGCTCATAGTATGTTCTTATAATAGTTTGTATTTCTTTGGTGTTAGTTGTGATCTCTCCTCTTTCATTCATGATTTTATTTATTTGGGTCCTTTCTCTTTTCTTTTTGATAAGTCTGGCCAGGGGTTTATCAATCTTATTAATTCTTTCAAAGAACCAGCTCCTAGTTTCGTTGATTTGTTCTATTGTTTTTTTTTTGGTTTCTATTTCATTGATTTCTGCTCTGATCTTTATGATTTCTCTTCTCCTGCTGGGCTTAGGGTTTCTTTCTTGTTCTTTCTCCAGCTCTTTTAGGTGTAGGGTTATGTTGCGTACCTGAGACTTTTCTTGTTTCTTGAAAAAAACTTGTACCACTATATATTTTCTTCTCAGGACTGCCTTTGTTGTGTCCCACAGATTTTGAACTGTTGTATTTTCATTATCATTTGTTTCCATGATTTTTTTCAATTCTTCTTAATTTCCCAGTTGACCCATTCATTCTTTAGAAGGATGCTGTTTAGTCTCCATGTATTTGGGTTCTTTCCAAACTTCCTCTTGTGGTTGAATTCTAGCTTCAGAGCATTGTGGTATGAAAACATGCAGGGAATGATCCCAATCTTTTGATACCGGTTGAGTCCTGATTTAGGACCGAGGTTGTGATCTATTCTGGAGAATGTTCCATGTGCACTAGAGACGAATGTGTATTCTGTTGCTTTGGGATGAAATGTTCTGAATATATTTGTGATGTCCATCTGGTCCAGTGTGTCATTTAAGGCCTTTATTTCCTTGCTGATCTTTTGCTTGGATGATCTGTCCATTTCAGTGAGGGGAGTGTTACAGTCCCCTACTGTTATTGTATTATTGTTGATGTGTTTCTTTGTTTTTGTTATTAATTGGTTTATATAGTTGGCTGCTCCCACGTTGGGGGCCTAGATATTTATAATTGTTAAATCTTGTTGGACAGACCCTTTGAGTATGATATATTGTCCTTCCTCATCTCTTATTATAGTCTTTGGCTTAAAATCTAATTGATCTAAGGATTGCCACTTCTGCTTTCTTCTGATGTCCATTAGCATGGTAAATTGTTTTCCACCCCCTTACTTTAAATCTGGAGGTGTCTTCGGGCTTAAAATGAGTTTCTTGGAGGCAACATATAGATGGGTTTTGTTTTTTTATCCATTCTGATACCCTGTGTCTTTTGACAGGGGCATTTAGCCCATTAAAATTCAGGGTAACTATTGAGAGATATGAATTTAGTGCCATTGTATTGCCTGTAAGGTGACTGTTACTGTATATTGTCTCTGTTCCTTACTGATCTACCAGTTGTAGGCTCTCTCTTTGCTTAGAGGACCCCTTTCAATATTTCCTGTAGAGCTGGTTTGGTATTTGCAAATTCTTTCAGTTGTTGTTTGTCCTGGAAGCTTTTAATTTCTCCTTCTGTTTTCAATGATAGCCTAGCTGGATATAGTATTCTTGGCTGCATGTTTTTCTCGTTTAGTGCTCTGAAAATGTCATGCCAGCTCTTTCTGTCCTGCCAGGTCTCTGTGGATAAGTCAGCTGCCAATCTAATATTTTTATGTTACAGACTTCTTTTCCCGGGCTGCTTTCAGGATTTTCTCTTTGTCACTGAGACTTGTAAATTTTACTATTAGGTGACGGGGTGTGGGCCTATTCTCATTGATTTTGAGGGGCTTTCTCTGAACCTCCTGAATTTTGATGCTCATTTACTTTGTCATATTGGGGATATTCTCCCCAATAATTCTCTCCAGGTTTACCTTCTGCTCCCCTCTCTCTTTCTTCTTCTGGAATCCCAATTATTCTAATGTTGTTTTGTCTTATGGTGTCACTTATCTTTCGAATTCTCCCCTTGTGGTCCAGTAGCTGTTTGTCCCTCTTTTGCTCAGCTTCTTTATTCTCTGTCTTTTGGTGTTCTATATCACTAGTTCTTTCTTCTGCCTCATTTATCTTAGCAGTGAGAGCCTCCATATTTGATTGCACCTCATTAATAGCTTTTTTGATTTCAACTTGTTTAGATTTCAGTTCTTTTATTTCTCCAGAAAGGGCTTTTATATCTCTCGAGAGTTTTTCTCTAATATCTTCCATGCCTTTTTCGAGCCCGGCTAGAACCTTGAGAATTGTCATTCTGAACTCTAGATCTGACATATTACCAATGTCTGTATTGATTAGGTCCCTAGCCTTGGTACTGCCTCTTGTTCTTTTTTTTTTTCTTTTTTGTGGTGAATTTTTCTGCCTTGTCATTTTGTCCAGATAAGAGTATATAAAGGAGCAAGTAAAATACTAAAATTGTGGCAAAACCCCAGGAAAATATGCTTTAACCAAATCAGAAGAGATACCAAATCATGAGGAGGGAGAAAGGGGATAAAAAGAGGTTCAAAAAGAAAGAAAGAAAAAGAAAAGAAAAGAAAAGAAAAGAATTTAAAAAAAGAAAACGAATAAAGAGAAATATAAAAAGAAAAAAATATATATATATATTAAATAAACTAGTTATAAAACGTTAAAAAAGAAAAGGGTAAAAGTTCAAAAAAATTTTAGCTGAAGAAGAGAAAAAAAATGAAAAAGAAAAAAATTAAATTAACTGCAAGACTAAAAAAATCACAGGGAGAAAGCCATTAGTTCCGTCCTTTGCTTTCTCCTCCTCTGGAATTCTGTTGCTCTCCTTGGTATTGAAACCGCACTCCTTGGTATGTGAACTTGGTCTTGGCTGGGTTTCTTGTTGATCTTCTGGGGGAGGGGCCTGGTGTAGTGATTCTCAAGTGTCTTTGCCCCAGGCGGAATTGCACCGCCCTTACCAGGGGCTGAGTATCCGCTTGGGTTTGCTTTCAGGAGCTTTTGTTCCCTCTGGGCTTTCCGTAGATTTCCGGAGGACGGGAATACAAATGGTGGCCTCCTGGTCTCTGGCCTGGAGGAGCGGAGAGGCCGGCGCCCCACTCCTCAGTGCGCCCTCAGAGAACAGCGCCCAGTAACTCCCTTCTGCCTGACCTCCGGCTGCGCCCCAAGCTCACCCATCCTGCGACCGTTTCATGGTAAGCCCAAGCTGTGAGCTCACTGTCGGCTCTGTCTCTGTAGCCGGTTTTCCTGTTCCAGTACCCACAAGCTCTCCGACACTCAGACACCCCCGATCCTTCTGTGACCCTGTGGGACCTGAAGCCACGCTGACCCCGCGTGGGCTTCACCCTGGTTTAGCCTCTGGAGCGATGTCCCTCAGCAGAACAGACTTTTAAAAGTCCTGATTTTGTGCTCCATTGCTCCGCCGCTTGCCGGGAGCCAGCCTGTCTCCCCGGGGTCTATCTTCCCGTCGCTTTGAATTCACTTCTCCGCCAGTCCTACCTTTCAGAAAGTGGTTGTTTTTCTGTTTCCAGAATTGCTGTTCTTCTTCTCTTCGATCTGCCGATGGATTTGCAGGTGTTTGCAATCTTTAGATAAGCTATCTAGCTGATTTCCTGCTAGCTGAAGTAGTCTCAGCCTCCTACTTCTCCGCCATCTTGACTCCCCATTCTAATCTTTTTATTTCTTTCCTTCTAACATTTGGTTTTCCTTGTTCTTTTTCTTTTTACTTTAGGTATAAGGTTATACAGTTTTAGGTTTCTTATTTCTTGACATTGGCATGCATTGTTGTAAACTTCTTTCTTACAACTGCTTTTGCTGTGCCCCAAGGATTTGAGGCTGTTGTGTTTCCATTTTCATTTTTCTTTATATATTTTTTAATATTTATTTGATTTCTTTGTTGACTCCTTTGTTATTAGTAGCATATTGTTTAGCCTCCATGTGTTTGGTTTTTTTTTTCCAGTTATTTTCTTGTAATTCATAACTAGTTTCATACTCAGTGTTCTCTGAGTATAGTTATGATCATTACTTTGAACTCCTTATGAAGCACGTTGTTCATCTCAGTTTTGTTTAGCTCATTTTCTGTGATTTTGTTCTTTCCTTTCCTTTCGGGTATATTCTTCTGTCTTCTCATGTTGTCTGACCCTTTGCTTTTATTTGCAATTTTTAAGTATACTTAAGTCTCTTTTGTCTTGAAATTAGTGGTTTTCTGTAGAACAGATCCTGTGGTGCCTTGTAGTGCAATCCCTCCCTGTTCACCAGAACCATGAATCCCAAAGGTGGTCCCCAGTATGGGATACATATGCCCTCCTTTTGTGCCTCAACCAGGATTGTATCGTTACAATAATGGGTGGACCTGACCCTCAGCCCATTGGACTGACCTGCTTTGCCTGCTGGAGGTGTACTGAGAAGGTTTTGCTCCCCATGCTGTTGCAAGACCTGGCTGCTGGAAATGTAGATGTGTTCCTGGGTGAAGTTGTCTCCCTCTCCCCAAGGCAGAAGTTACTTTAGAGGATTACCAGTCCCTGTCAGGGTTGTTTGCCATGTGTGGTATGGAGGATCAGGTTTGGAGGGGCACACACTGAGGTGGGCAGGTTAAGTGGACCAGGATCACAGTGGAACACCAGGGGAAGACACATGGCTCCCCCAAGCATCTGGCTGTGTACACTGGGGGAGGGGAAGAAAAATAGTTCCTGAAAGCACTTCTGTTCCTGGAGAAATCTGCAGATCCTTCCCCCTCCAGTATACAACCCAAAATTAGTCAGTAAATCTCCTCTACCTATACCTTAAGTTCTATTCAAATTGCTGCTTCTGTGCCATGTCTCTGGCTGAGTTATTTAGCATGCTGGCCCTTTTAAGTGTGGAGATTTGGTTTTCCATAGCCCCCAAGCTCTCTGTGAATTAAATTTGTTTGTTTGTTTATTATTTTTTTAAGTTGGATCCATGCTGGGCTTGAACTAATGACCCTGAGATTGAGACTTGAGCCAGGATCTACTGACTGAGCCACCCTGGTACCCCAGCACACTTTTTTTTACAAGTTTTAATTTTTATTCCAATTTCTTAACATATAGTGTTATATTAGTTTCAGATGTATGATATAGTGATTCAACAATTCCATACATCACCCATTGCTCATCAGAAGTGTACTCCTACTCCCCATTACCTATTTCATCTCTCCTCCCGCCCCCCTCCCCTCTGGTAACCATCAATTTGTTCTCTATAGTTAAGAGTTGGTTTGCTGGTAAGTTGATTTGTTTCTCACTTCTCCCCCCTCTTTTTTTTTCCTTTGTTCATTTGTTTTGTTTCTTAAATTCCACATAAGTGAAATCATATGGTATTTGTCTTTCTCTGAAAGACTTATTTCACTTAACATTATAGTCTCTAGCTCTATCCATGTCATTACAGATGGCAAGATTTCTTTCTTTTTTATGGCTGAATAATATTCATATATATTCATATACATATATGTACTCAACCTCTATCACTTTTTTTTTTTAATCCATTCATCAGTGGATGGACATTTGGGTTGCTTCCATATCTTGGGTATTGTAAATAGTGCTTCTATAAATATAGGAGTCCTGGTATCCCTTTGAGCTAGTGTTTTGTTTTCTCTGGGTAAATACCCAGTAGTGCAATTGCTGGATCATAGGATAGTTCTATTTTTAACTTTTTGAGGAATCTCCATACTATTTTCCAGAGTGGCTGTGTCAGTTTGTATTCTTATAACAGTACATGAGAGTTTCTTTGTAAGCACCATTGGTTTTTAAAACTCATGGAGTTAAGGGGACTTCCCAGGGTGATTCTCCAGGGATGGGCATGCCTGGTATGTGATCTGATCCATTTGCTCCTCTATGCTGTGATGCCTCTCTTGTTTGTGGTTAGTCACACTGGTGGTTTGGTTACTGATTGTGTTTCTACTTCTTTTCTTTCCAATGTAACCTTATCTCTATGACTAGCTGTGGAAGATCTGTTCTGCTAGTCTGCCAGTCATTTTCAGAGTTAGTTGCATTCTGTAATTGTTGCCTTGGTCTGTCTGTGGGATGAGGTAGACCTAGGATCTTACTTTGCCATCTTCCCTGCTCTCCTACTAATGTGAATTCTTAAATCTTGACTGTAGAATAAAGAAATATCCTAATATGAGATTTTTTAAATTATAATTTTGACCAACACTTCAGTTACACTGTTTCCTACAAGTATATACCATAGGATTGAACAAGTAGTTGTTCACTTTTCCATTAGCTTTTTATATTTTAAGAAATAGCTTTTTAAAAAAAATTGGGATTAAGTATTCTTACTCAGATAAACAGGAGAGTGTTTTCAAAAGTTTTCCTTAGACTGTGTAATAGTAAAAGCAAAGCACTATAACACACAAGAGAAGCTAAACACAGGATTATATTTGTGAAAATGAAACATTCCTGACCATGTTCACATGCATAAATAGAAATGAGCTAGTACACAAACTAAAGAAAAAGAATTATTCCCCATTTTGTGCCCTAAGTTTTATCTTTTATTTAGTTTATTGTTTTGTGACACTCTCTCCTTTTTTCTTGTAGTATAATGGTTCTCAGTGACAAGATTACATTCCCAGAGAAAACAGAGTTACTACTGGGGACAATTCATTCTTCACTCTATGCCAAACCCTGTGCAAAAAGAAAATATTCTTGGAAACAGAAAAATGAACTATAATAGCCCCCCTTGTTGCAGGGGAAATTGCCGGATGGGAAGATTTTTTAAGTGGGAATGTATTCAGGATACTTAATGAAAAATACCCTACCTAGTTCCTGAATTCCTGAAAATTTATCAACATGTTTAGTTTTCTTATTTGGAAAAAAAGCTGTTCCATACTCTCTAACCTTTATATGCATAAGGGAAAAGGAATCCTATTCTATCACCCATACTTTTTTTTTAAGGTTACTGAAGGTTATGTAAATAGAGCCAATGTTGGTTTTTTTTTTTTTTTTTTATGACAGGGCTAGTTGTAAAGCAAAGGAATTTTTAAAAAAAAGTGTATTTAAATTCAATATAGTTAATGTATAGTGTATTACTAGTTTCCAGGGTAGCATTTAGTGATTCATCAGTTACAGAAAACACCCAGTGCTCATTATATCAAGTGCCCTCCTTAATGCCCATCACCAAATTACCCCATCCCCTCATCCATCTCCCCTCCAGCCACCCTCTGTTTGTTAAAGGAGTCTCTTACAGTTTTCTTCCTTCAGTATTCTTATTTTATTTTTTCTTCCCTTCCCCTCTGTTCCTGTTTTGTTTCTTAAATTCCACATATGAGTGAAATCATATGCTGTTTGTCTTTCTCTGACAGGCTTATTTTACTTAACATAAAACCCTCTAGTTCCATCCACACTGTTGCAAATGGCAAGATTTCATGCTTTCTGATAGCTGAGTAATATTCCACTGTGTGTGTGTGTGTGTGTGTGTGTGTGTGTGTAAGCTCTCCTTTATCCATTCATCTATCAATGGACATCTGGGCTCTTTCCATATTTTGGCTGCTGTGGACATTGCTGCCATAAACACTGGGGTGCATGTGACCCCTCTAATCACTATGTTTGTGTCCTTTGAATAAATACCTTGTGGTGCATTCACTGGGTCATAGAGTGTTTTTGTTTTAACTTTTTGAGGAAACTCCATACTGTTTTCCAGAATGGCTACACCAGTTTGCATTCTCATCAACAGTGTGAGAAGGATCCTCTTTCTCCATAAATCTCCTAGGGACTCTCTTTTTTCCTCTGACTGAGGAGTAGTGAATGTGACAATCTCACTCATTTATTTCTGATCTGGGATAAATAACTATAAATCAGATAATTAGGTCATGGCCTTTTGATTTTATTTGCTACCATTTATTCATAGTTGTGTCCTTCGCAAGGGTGTAAATTAAAGGTTATTTTGTTATTAAATTATCAGAGTAACCTTCAGTACAAAGCATTTAATAACCCGTGTCTATTCAGTTATATGATCATTTATACATTTTTTAAAAAGGTTTTATTTATTTATTTGACAGACAGAGATCACAAGTAGGCAGAGAGGCAGGCAGAGAGAGAGGAGGAAGCAGGCTCCCTGCTGAGCAGAGAGCCCGATGCGGGGTTCGATCCCAGGACTCCGGGATCACGACCCGAGCTGAAGACAGAGGACTTAACCCACTGAGCCACTCAGGCGCCCCTCATTTATACATTTTTCTTAGAGAAAATAAATTGCCTAATGTGGGAAATACCCTAAAACACTTCAAAAGTGGAGGGGAAAGTAGTATAGAGTAAAAGAACGAAATTCTAGAAATGAAAAATGAGAGCAAGAATGACAAATTGAACAAAGGGTGGAAGATGTTAGTGAAATTGAAACAAAAAGATAAAGAGATGGAATAGAAGAGAAAGGATAAAGGACAAAAAAAAAGTGGGTAGTCAAGCTGGGAGTCTACTAACCAACTAATTGTAGTTTCAAAAGGAGGATAGAGCTTATGGAGAGAAGAGAAATAGAGACGTAATACAAGAAAATATCACATAACTCAAGACACAAGTTTCTAAATTGAAATGTTGTACCAGTATTCAACAGTGTAAATGAGAAGTGACTCATGCAGAGTGCCATCACTGTAGAAGTCCAAAATGCAAAGGAGAAAGAGAAAATCCTAAAAACTTCCAGAGAGAAATGAAATAGAATATGTATAACAAAAAAACAAAACAAAACAAACAACCAGTCATTAAAATGACTCAGACTTCTTCAGCAATAATGGTAACTTTGAGAAAGGATCAAGTCTGCCATTGACAGTAACTTTTTGACCTGGTATTCAATATCCAGCTCACCTGTACATTATACATGCAGTTGGAATATAACAATCAATATATGGAAATTCCACCAGAATTATACTTCCAAGGATTTTTCTCATGAACAGATGATTTTTACAACAAAAGGAGAGGCTATGAAAGAGGAAACTCTGGGATCTAAGAAAGAGAAAATGAACAGGAGAGAGACTTTGGAAGTGCAGGGTGATGGTAAGGAGAAATATCATGGCAACAGCTGAGCAGCATGCATATTCTGACCAGGCTGGAGCAGGATAAAGAACTCCTGGAGGGATGCAGCCAACAAAAGTGGAAGAGATGGGTTAAGATATATGCTTGATTATATTGAGAGGAGTTTTACAGTTCTGTGAGGGAATTTAGGGAAGAATTCATGAGAGTTATAGAAAATAAGGCAAATGAAATATATGGCAATTCCAGGAAAAACGAAATTTTAGTTCATGATGTAGATCAGCTATAGATGATATTTAAATTCTATCGATGTAAGCTATGCAAGTGACTTGACATTTGTGATACTGTGAAAGATAGTAGCCGAGGAAAAGACAGAACCTGAGAGAGACAGAGATGGGGACAGACACGCACACGCACGACACACAATGAGAGAGAGAGAGAGACTGGGAGTATAAAACAGCTAAATCCTCATCTTTCATAATAGGACGAAAATATCTGAAACTGTCAAGTCAAGAAGAAGATAGATAAGCCTGTCATTTAGAAAAATAGAGACAAATATCAGGAGAAACAGCTAAAGAGAACAGAAAGTGGTTTGGTTTTGCAGAGATCCTGGGAGGTCTGAATGGTTGTGCAAGAGGCTTCCCTTTTTCTTTTCTCCCTCCTCCCCTCCCCTTTTTCATTGGAAGACTGTAGTATTACCTTTAAAACTAGGTACATGAATTCTCTTGATAAAAATGCAAATACATTTTAAAAGATAAAAGAGTGTGTGGTTAACCCCTGAACTTGCGTTCTATTTGGTTCGGATCTCTGGCTGCGGAGCTGTGAGGTAGTCTGTTATTGGCTGGTAGTGGTTTAGTGTTCTGCTAAAGAGATGCACCGAGTAAGTGTGAAGTGAGTAGACTCCCAAGGTAGATCTGGCATTGCCATCTCCTTTATGTCTGGTGCTGCGGACACTCAGGATTTCAGTACTAACTCTCCAGGCTGTTGGCAGCCCTGCAAACAGAGCCCTCAGGGGCAGCCCCTTGCCGGTCTGGCCCCTCTGAAGAGAATCAGCCCGAGACACCATGTCAGACTGCTTCACTTTCCTTCATTTTCTTCACTTTTTCACTTCACAGAGATGATCTGGAAAACTTATCTCAGATGCACTTCCATGGGAAACTGGGTTTTGTTTTGTTTTTGTTTTATTTTGTTTTAATGGTAATAAAAAGATGGTGGAATTATGTTTATCGATACGGTTAGCTCCATCCAGTTGTGAAGTGTGGTTATACCAAGTTTGAAGACTTTCTTTGGAGAAGTACATGTCTCAATGTACTTGGTGGGTATAACGTGGAGGAAGAGAAGAAAGTAGCCAAAGGAAACTGATCTCCCTTCCATTTCCCTGTGTAAAGTTGGAGGGTCCATTGAGCTCAATGCAGGAAAATTATTTTAAATTATTAACTCAGAAAATAATGTCCTACTTTTGTAAGTACAAAAGCTGATAAAGCTACCACCGCGTAACTCTAGAGTTTGGGCCCGAATTCTCTTCTAGGTTAGATGCAGGAGCATGTTCAATCAAATTGTCAAATAGCTATTTTTCTGCCTCAGCATCAGTTTTACAAAAGGAGCAGTAAATCACTGTGAGAAAGGTTGGGGCTGCACATCCTCAGTGAGGTGCTATTTCTGCCAAGCACAGAAAATTAAAAGTTGAATGAGACCTACAGCTAAGAAATAGCAAGTCAGGTCAAATTTTAAAATGTGGTAAGTAACTATGATTCATGTAGTTGAATTTCATTACTGATCTGCAGGAAAGAAGCAGCTGATCTGTCAAAATGAACAAAAGAAGTAGCTGCTAAATTGGCCTCAAAACAGGGAATGGAGGGTTTTCTGGAGCTCAGACTTCTTGTTTGTAGATACAGGAGCACAGAGTTGTGAGGCTCTTTTCTTGAAATTAAAAAATGAAAGTAATTCTTTTTTTAAATTTTTCAATTAACAAATGATTATTGTAAATTTTGAACTTGAATGTAATTTAAAAAAATATTTATTCGTCAGAGAGAGAGAGTGTGTACAGGCAGGCAGAGAGGCAGGCAGAGGCAGAGGGAGAAGCAGGCTTCCTGCACACCAAGGAGTCCGTTGTGGGACTCGATTCCAGGACACTGGGATCATGACCCCAACTGAAGGCAGCTGCTTAACCAACTGCGTCACCCAGGCATCCTGAACATGAATGTAATTTTAAAGATTTTTTTAATATTATAAAAGTATATTTCATAAGTGCATATAAGAAAAAAAAGAAAATCATTAACAAAATTTAATACATATTTTTCAGAAGCTTACTTTTTCAGAAACTTTTCTACTTATAAATCAACTTTACCAAGATATATATATGATTATACAGCATTTAATAATTTTTACTTACCTTTTTCTCTTTTGAATATTAGTTCTGTTCCCTAAGGACAAACCTAAAGTGCTGTAAGTGTGACAGGTGCCTAGAATCATCAATAAATTTATGAGGCTATTTGCCTTGTAAGCTTCAGAGGGATTTTTATTTTTTTTATTTTTTACTTTTTAGAAGGGAACATAGCGTTAACCAAACCTAATACAGGATTTCTTTGTAATATGGTTAAGTTAGGAGTAGGCATAACGTTTTAATCTATCATTCCAAATGTAAGAAATTTTCTGAAGTATCTGTGATATTCAGTTCATATAAATATAATACAAATAGCTTAGTATTTATTTAAATTATAAACCTGAGAAAGTTAGTCTCTACTGTTTAATGGAGATAATTGAATAATACTATCTTAATCTGAAAATAAGTTTTACATGTGAATAAGTGTATATTTATGTATTATATTGTATATATTAAATTATATATATTAAATATATATGTGTATTTAAAGATTTATTTATTTATTTTAGAGAGGGAGAGAGCATGAGTGGGAGGAGCAGAGGGAGGGGGAGAGAATCCTAAGCAGACTCCATGCTGAGCACAGAGCCCAATGTGGGGCTCAGTCCCATGGCCCATGAGATCATGACCTGAGCCAAAACCAAGAGTTGGATACTCAACTGACTGAGCCATCCAGGTGCCTGATGTGTGGATATATTATAAGAATTTAAAAGATGTGTGCTTTCTAGACCCCTAACTCTTGTTTTACACTAAGAAATATATGATTACTGTAGGGGTGTTGGCACTAGATGACTGTGTTCTCCAAACACTTCTTTCCTAAATATTAGAGGCTCTTGATTGACTTTATTTCTTTGACTGACTCTTTATTTCTTTGGAATAAGGAGTAATAACAGGACAATCTATTCAGGGATACAAAGTAGCACTTATGAAAATTCTGCCTTTTCTAATTAAAGAGCTTTTCTTGTAATCCAATTTTAGCTTTATTTGAGGGGTGCTAGAGATGGGTTTAGCCTCTGTGTATGTGTGTGTGTGTGTGTGTGTAACTGAATGAAAAAATAGCTGTTAGATGATACTGTGTTCTGGTTTTGTACTATTTTCTTTTTCTTTCTAAAAATAGGAGCCTTTCTCACTAAAAGAAAGTTATACTTTTATCTTTTTCACCCAAATTACCTCTCCCCTCTGCATCAGTGAATCAAGATCATTTGTATTTATTCATTCATTTATTCATGGAACAAATATTGATTGAGGGTTGTGTACCAGCTGATTCAATGCCTTCTTTGAAACCCAGTGATTTTTTTTTTTAAGAAGAAAAAGAAAACCAAGTAAAAAGACACCTCTTTCTTTATTAAATTTTATTTATTTATTTGTCACAGAGAGAGAGATAGAGAGAGAAAGCACAAGCAGAGGAGGCAGCAGACAGAGGGAGAAACAGAGTCCCCCCTGAGTAGGAAGTCTGATGCAGGGCTTGATCCCAGGACCTGTGATCATGACCTGAGCTGAAGGCAGATTGCTTAACCAACTGAGCACCCAGGCATCCCAAGACATCACTTTCAGTGCCTAATTTCCTGTGGAAGAGAAAAAACAAAGGGTTGTTTCTTATGAAAAATAGTCAAGAAATTGATTACGTGAAAAATTTTTCATTTTATATTATTACCAGCAAGGAATAGTTCAGATAAACTCTTTGAGTTAATGGTATGCCAGACTACAAAAACAGTAGATACACAATTATACATCAATGCCCTTGAGTCAGTATTACAAAGTATTGTGTGTGGTATTATTTATTAGTATTAAATATATCAAGGACATGTGTTTATTGTTATTATCCAGTTCTTTAAGCATTAATATTTAAAAAAACCTATTGAATAAATTTGATATGTAATGTTGTGTAAACTTAAGATATACAGCATGTTATTTTACTACATTCATATATTGTTATATGATTGCCAATGTAGTGATATTTATCACATTATATAATTATGGTTCAATATTGTTCTATATTCATTCTATTACGCATTAGTTCTCTGTGGCTTATTTACTGCTAGTTGCAAGTTTGTACCTTTAAATACTATTATTCTTACCTCCCTACCTCCATCCACTGGTAACCATCATTTCACTCTCAGTTTTTTATAGGTTTAACTTTTTAGATTTCACATATATAAGTGATATGGTACAGTACTTGTCTTTCTCTGTCTGACCTAATATTCTTAAAAAAGCTTTTTCTCTTAGGATGTATTAAGATGACATAAATTCCCGTAATGCTATATTGATTTCAGTTCATATGTTATATGGCATTTGTTCTAATTCTCAATATTATTAAAAACAAAAAATGTAGTGAAGGCATCAAGTTATCTGAAAGGTTTGCAATCCACAGCACACAACTTCTTTGGATAGTTTTGAATTTCACAACACGGGAACATAGGTCCAGAGGGAGCTAAAAAAGATATTAGCCAACAGATGATGGGATGTTGTATTTTGGCTCAGTGTAGATTTCAAATCCTAATGGTGAAAAAGAAAAATGGGATGCATTTCTATGTAAGCTTAATGTAAGACGTCAGTGACACTTATTTGGTTTTACTTTAAATAACAAATTCCTTTTGCATACCATGTAATGTCTACCAGTGCTTTTCTCAGAAATGTGAATCATTGTTGGGTGGGTCTCTAATGTGAGAGGGGGGTTTCCAAGTCTCAGCCTACCTGCAGGGAAGTCAATAACCATGTTGTGTCAATAAAGCTGTTTCCTTTAGGCATGCCATTGACTGACTGTGGAAGAGTGATGGGCAGCGAGTTGGCAGAGGTCTGTTTGCCTTGTATTAGCACAGAGGGCTGAGGATATATGTTCTGGCACTGCTTCTTTCCCCAAATGTCCTGCCAAGGCATTTCCACCTAAATCTACTCAGACCAAAGATACTGTGTTAGGGAGAAATTTGTTTCCAAGCCAGGGTAATCATTGACCTTTTCACTGAATTTCAGCTGTGACTGTGGTGGAGAAGCTGTTGTGAGAGACCTTTATGGAGAGGTTGCCTTCAACTTTCCTTCCCACCTTTATCTTCATCTAATCCTGTGAAATCTATTCGCCTCTCTGAGAATCAAACAGAATTATATGTGGCATTAAAAATTAAAATAGTAGCTTTATTATTGTTAAAGCCAGGTTGGAAAATGAAGTTTAAATCCGTCGTCAAAATGAGTCTTCCTATTACTTTACCTAAGGTCTAGCTCTCAGAGCTCACCTGGAAAACCACCACATAGCATATAAGGTACAGCCAGATGCACAGAAAATCGTGCCTGCTCACACCCCTGAAAAGAGACCAGGAACAGGGATATATAAAAAGATAGGAGCCTACTGACTGCCTCCCAAAGGAAGGAAATCCTGCCATTTACAACATGGGTAGACCTTAAGGGTGTTACACTAAGCGGGATAAGTCAGATGGGAAAAACAAATACTGATACACTTACATGTCGAATCTAAAATCAGAGAATAGTATGATGATTATCAGGGTCTGGCAGATGGGAGAACTGGGGAGAGACTGTTTAAGGGTACAAACTCACCACCAGAAGATAAGTTCTGGAAACTTAAGCACAGCATAGTGATCATAGCCAACAATATGGTATTATATACTTTATGGGTATAAAAAGACTAGATCTTAAATGTTCTCATCCCCAAAAGGAAATTATAATTATATGATGTGATACAGATATTAGCCGAAGCTACTAAGATGGTAATCATATTGCACTGTATGTGTATCAGATCAATATATTGTAAAACTTAAACTTATACAATATTATATGTCTTTATATCTCAGTTAAAAAAACAACAACATGACAAACTCAGGGCTCTAACATGGTTTGCTTGTGGTGTGGAAGACTCCAGTGGGAAGAGGACAATGAACTCTTCTATGTATAAGCCTAGCCCGAGCTCACTTATTGTCTTCAGTGTCACCTTTTGGAAGCCACCTTCTAATTGTGTTGTGTGTGTGTGCATGTGTGTGTGTGGTGTTTTAGTTTTATGGGGTATTCGTGGAAAGTGTGGAGAGAGGAGAAAAAGTGTACTTCTATATTGTTCTTAATCATCAACTTAGTTCAGGCTTTCAGAATGTCTTGCACTGAATTTATTCTGAATGCATTTAATATTACCCACCAGAACAAGTGTTCTGTTATAAATTGGATCATATCAACCTCTCAGTTAAAATTTCCTGACTGATTTTCCATAGTTGCTTAGATAGAATATCAAATCCTTGCCATCTTGTCATGGCATCCTCAGGTCCTTATAATCAGGTCCCTAATAAACTTTTCAGTCTCATTTTCATCACATTTTCTTGGTGAATTTTTGCCTCAAGTTTATCAAACTCTGAAGTTTCCCAAACATCCATATTTTACCCTACCTCTTTGCCTTCACATTTGCTGTTCCCTTTCCCAGAAATACCTTCCCCTACTTTTTTCACCTGCATAGATCTTACCGAGTCTTCAAAACTCAGCTAGACATAATTAGCTTTAACTGGACACCTTCACTAAATTATTGAGACACATCTGCTCTCAGGTTGGGTTAGGTACATTCCAGTGTTCCTTACTGTATTTTGTGCTTTTTCACTGAGAATAGGGAACAGGTCTTTCATATCTGCATATTCATACTGAATGCAGTGTCTAGCACATAGGAGGCAATCAATAAATATTGCCTACATCTCTCACTTAGTTTCCTCTCTTAAACAGAGTCAAGGTTTTGAAATGTGTTAAGCTTTCAACTATGCATTACAATAAGAACTGCATTGATTTGATAGAAATAGTCAAGCAGATTATAAAAATTTTGGTACCTTTAGAATATTGGTAGAATGCTTTTCTCACTAAATAATAATTTTGCTTTTCTGTTACTACACTTTTTTTTTTTTAAAGAATTTATTTATTTATTTGGCAGACAGAGATCACAAGTAGGCAGAGAGGCAGGCAGAGAGAGAGGGGGAAGCAGGCTCCCCACTGAGCAGAGAACCCAATGCAGGGCTCTATCCCAAGACCCCGGGACCATGACCTGAGCCGAAGGCAGAGGCTTTATTTAACCCACTGAGCCACCCAGGCGCCGTCTGTTACTACTCTTTAAAAATACAAATAAGCTGCTTTTAATAAATCTGCCCTAGTGTTTGTAAAATAGTCCACAAAATAGTAATAAAGCTATTATGTTTTTGTTATTTAAATGCTGAGATATTTGTATACTCAAGCCCTAATGAAATCAAACATGTACCCTGGCCCAAGTGGTTTGGATGGTGTGATTATGAACTGGATTTTTCACCGAGTTAGTTACATGTTGTATCAGATGGTAAAAATGAAGGAAACATCATAGAGGAAATAGAGAATATGTTATGCTAAGTTATTCTGCAAGGCATCCTTATACCTTTTTTGAGAGGACGTTAAATGTTTAACACAAACTTGTGAGCCCTGTGAGAGTTAGAGAGGTAAGAGCTGATTTATCATGTTTAAGTTGAAGTAGAGAGCAACTGCCTATTTAGCCTTGTGACTCAAGGTTAAATTCCCTGGGGTGAAAGCTCTTAATGATTTTGGGGATAGCTTGAATTGTTTATCTTTGTGTTCAGTTTTACCCAATCACATAAAAATATTTGCATGATGTGTATTATGATTATCTAGGGACTGAAAAATGTGGTATGAATTATAAAGACTGGATTTCCAATTTTTAATAAAAACTTAATTGTTTCAGTTTTTTTTCAAACTTACAAAGATCTATTATACTCATAAGAAAATAAGTTTATTCATCCATCCTTTAATAAGTCTAATAAACTGAACACCTATTATGTGGTAGGCATTGTTCTGTGCATGAGAGAAGTCATGCACATATAAAAATATTCTATTTTTAAATTTTTTAAAAAATAAGCTCTATGCCCGAAGTGGGATGTGAGCTCCTTACCCCAAGATCAAGAGTCACATGCTCCATCAACTGAACTAGAAAACCCAGTTTTCTGGTAATTTTAAATTTGATTTATTTTATAGTTTGAAATGCAAACTTAGGAAAAAGTTAATAGAACAATAGAAGGAACTCTGGATATTCTTTAATTCATGTTCACCATTGTTTGCATTTACCTCATTGCTTAATTATAATTTATATTTATATTTGCATGTATATAAATATAAATTATATATTATAAATTCCTGTATATTTGATTAAATTTATCATATAAGATCTATGTCCATGTCTATATCTATTTATTAAAAACCATGTGTTCATAGTGATACCTCTAATATCAATCCAGTATCACATTTTAAATTCCACAATTTTCATAGTTGTAACTCCTTTGTGGTAGTTAATTTTATGTGTCAAGTTGACTAGGCTATGGTACCCATATGACTGGTCCAACACCAGTCTAGATGAAGTTATTTTTCAGATGTGATTAACATTTAAATTAGTAGACTTTGAGTGAAGCAGATATCCTGCATAATGTATGTGGGTTTCATCCAAATAATTGAAGGCCTTGAGAGAAAAGTTTGAGGTCCCCAAGGAAGAGGGAATTCTGCCTCCAGAATGCCTTCAGACTCCATACTGCAACATCCAATCTTCGCTGGTGCTCCAACCTGCCAGCTTCCCAGGCTGCCAGGCTGTCAGCCTGTCCTGCAGGTTTCAGACTTGCCAGTCCCATAATTATGAGTCAATTCCTTAAAAATCTCTCTCTATCTCTCTTTCTACACACACACACACACACACACACACACACACACACATAATTGGTTCTGTTTCTCTGGAGAACCCCAACTAATACACCCTTTAGCCTAGAATATCTAGAAAATAGTTCCAAAATTCCTATACCACACTACTTGAAATATTAATCTCCTAATTAGGGTTCAATATTTGTTTACAGATCTTTTTGGAGGTAAAATTATGTACAATAAAATATATAAATACATAAAAGATATAAATCTTATATGAAAGAGAGCTTTTGCTTCTCTCTTACATAAAAGATATAAAGAGTTGTATCTTCTTTCTTACATAAAAGGCACAGATCTTGAGTACACCATACAATAAATAAATTTAGGCAAATGCACACACTAAAGTGAAACAAATACCCCCACCAAAATATAGAATATTTCTGTCACTCAGAAATTTCCCTCAAGCTCCTTTTGTGTCAATATCCTTCCCTCTTATGCAACTTTTTCCCTCCAATTTTATTCACCAAAGATTAACTTTACCTGCTCTAGAATTTCATATATATATATGCTCTTTTATATTCAACTTCTTTAGCACAGCACAATATCTATAAGTTTTAGTCATATTTTCTGATCAGTAATTACTTATGTTTTATTGCTGAAATGTATTCCATTCTGTGAATATACTATAATTTGTTTATCTTTTCTATTAGTGGACATGATTTTTTAATTTCACTCAATTAAAAGTATTTCTTATTTTCATTGCAATTTCTTTTTTCATCTATGGGCTACTTAAAAATTAGTAGTTTTAATTCAAAATGGGTAATATTCCAGATAGTTTTATTTATTAAATTCTGTGTTATCAGAGAACATGTTTGGTAAAATTTCAGTCTTTTAATTTATTAAGAGTTATGTTGTAGCCCAACAGTTTCTATCTTGGTGAGCATTCCATGTGCACTTGAAAGAAAATATGCATTTTATAATTGTTGGATATATAAACATGTCATTATGTAAAATTGGTAGATACAGATACAGATATTTTATGTCATTAAAAAAACTCATTGTTCAATAAATTACTGAGAGTATTTTTATTTTATTTATTTACTTTTAAAGATTTATTTATTTTAGAGCAAGAGAGATAGAGAGAGAAAGTGTGCACACATGCATGCAAGCTTGTGAATGGGCAAGGGCCTGTTCAGAGGCAAAGGGAGAGATTCTTAAGCAGACTCCCAGCTGAGCATGAAACCATAGGAGAGGTTGGATTTCACGATCCTGAGATCATGACCTGAGCCAAAATCAAAATCCCACGCTTACCCAGCTGAAATGTGGACAGCCTTACGTTTTATGTGATTTTTCTATTTGTGTATTCAGTCCATATTTCAGATTCTGAAAGTTGATTCTTATGAGAATGGACCACGTTAATGAGTTAGACTGCCTGAGCTGAGTAAGAACTTCCACCATTTTCAGTTGAACTCAAAGGTAAATTTTTTTTTTTTAAGATTTTATTTATTTATTTGTCAGAGATAGAGGGAGAGAGAGCGAGTGAGCACAGGCAGACAGAGAGGCAGGCAGAGGCAGAGGGAGAAGCAGGCTCCCTGCCGAGCAAGGAGCCCGATATGGGACTCGATCCCAGGGCGCTGGGATCATGACCTGAGCCGAAGGCAGCTGCTTAACCAACTGAGCCACCCAGGTGTCCCTCAAAGGTAAATATTGATTGAAGTTCTTCTAGTCTTCTATATTATTCCATTCTGGAATTAAAAAAAAAAAAAAAGCCCCTCTCCCAAATCCCTGTCCAAAGGGAGCTTACATACTTGTATTGGAACACATACAATGACAAAATAAATAACTTAAATGTTTTGTATAGTAGATGCTGATAATGGCTACAGAGAAGAAGAAAGTAGGAAAAAGAAGGTATGTGGTAGTTTTAGATAGTGGCCCAGTAGAAGGTCTAGATTTAGAGGAGGTGAAGGAGCAAACAGAGAGGAATCTTGGAGAATGTTTAAGACAAAGAGAAGAGTGATGAAAACACTGTACACTGAAGTGTGCCTAGTGTATTCAAAGAACAGTAAGGAGCACCATGTAGCTATAGCAGAGTGAGCAAGAGGGAAACCAGTAGAGGATAAGGTCAGAAAGTTAGTGGATGCCAGATTCACGGAGATGAAATACACTTCTCAGTTTTCTTAGAGGATTCCCAGTTCATGCCCGTTGTCCTAGTCCAGTTAAAAATAGTACCTTTTTAAAACTTTACTCTTAGGCCTTATAAGGTGTGGCTTTTGTGCTGACCATGATGAGAAGACATGAAAGTAGTTTCTCATGAGAGGAATGACATTATCTGATTTACGCTCTAACAAGATCAATCTAGCTGCTCTGTTGACGAGAGAATAAGGGAGTACTTCTATTTTTTTTCAGAGAAAAAGGGATGTAATGCTGTCAACACATGTGCAGACAGGCAGCATAATGTTGGAGGTTTGAGGAAGAAGGAGAGGAATGACTAGAAATTGAGATTTGGTAGGTCTGTAAACTTTGGTGGTGATAAATTCTAGGCTATGACCATGAGAATGAGTGGTTGAGACAGTGTGAAGGATGAAGTTATTGCAGGAGAAAGGGGATCAAGGTACTTAGAGTCTGAATTTTGGAAAGGGCATCTATGTTCAGACAAATGTAGTTGGAATGATGTTAGAAGATTAGTATGGCAAAAGTAACAGTAGTTAAAAAGAAATGCCTTCCAATGTAGAACATAATTTCAAATGTGGTTTTCTGATACACTCTTCAAATGCCATCTTGAACTAAATAGAAGAAAATGAAAGAGTTTTAAGTTACAAATGAAGGGTCAAAGGAGGCAGTATCATATAAGATCAATATTAGTGTCAGCACAATAGAGTCACTCAATAAAATGCTGCCTCTGTTATTAAAATTCAGCTGCACTAGCTCATTGTATTTCTTGTCTTTTGAAAAAAAAAAAAATCTGGCGGTAGAAACAAAAGAGGTTTGTGTTTAGTTTTCCAGTGTAATTGCACACTACAATTTGGTTTACAGGTAATTTTTTCTGAAAATTTGGAAAAATAAGCATAGCATGAATCAATGTGGTGGGATCTGGGAAATCATAACCATGTAAAGAGCAACATCATTCTTTATAATTCATTGAATTGTCATGTGCAGGGTTTATGTGTTCTTCATAGTATTATGTTGTCATAGTCATAAACACCCTGTTAAGGAAGGTGTCTTTATCTTCATTTCAGATAATAAACTGAGTTAGGTTCAAGTGACTTGCCCAAGGTTCTCTACCACTTCTGTCTTATTCTTAATGTATTCCTTTATTTAATCAACACAGCTCCTGCCCTCATGTTACAGTCTGTCGGAGAAATCCTTATGACGCATTCAAATATTGTAAAAAGATCAATCTATTACATTCATGCTATCAGAGAAGAAGGTTTGACAAATTAATTTGATTTACTTCGCTCTTATCTAAGAGTTTGTGTTGCTGAAATCCTCTCTGCATTCCTAAGCAATGTTCTTCTCCTGCTATTAGCTTAGCGAAGGTGTAAGCTGTTAATCATTCTTCATGGCATTTACAGACCATTGCCTTTCGTTTTGAGGACATAGTGGAAGAGGTGTGGAGAAATGTTCCACATTTGAGTATCAATCATGAGTGTCAGTCATGAAGTAGATTTTTAAGGAAATGAATTGCACTGTGTCAGAGTTAGGTTCCTATTCTAGTGACGGAAGTTGCCATATGTTTCTTAATATGCATGTGTGTGTGTGTTTATGATATGGGAAAATGTCTAAAATGAGGGGCTCAGCAGAGGTCCCTCTTCTGGGTCTAAGGGTAGTGCTGATAGGAAATATGACTAGAGAGGTAGTATAGGATCTTGTAACCACATCCAAGATTTTAGTTCTCACTATAAAAGCAGTGAAAAGACATGGGCATTTGTTAAGATCACTCTTCTTATACTGTGAAAAAGAAACTAGGGGAAGGATAAAAGTAATTTATAAGGAAACTGGCTGTGAAACTATTGCAAGAGAAAATGGTGAATTGGACCAGGGGATTGTTGATACAGATGCAGAAAAGTCTATTGATCTTATATTTAGGAAGTAGACTGGACTTGCTAATAGATTATATATGGGAGGATAAGGGTATATAAGGAAACACTAGACCATTTCTAGGATGGGAAACACTAGAAAAGATTAAATTTGGGGGAAGAAAATATGAAGCCTTTGAAATGATGATTTTGAGAAAATGGAATGGAGATGCCAAATAGTCCATTGGTTATAACAGTTTAAATTTCAAAGGGCAAATGGTGGTAGGAAATGCAAATATAAATGGTCCATGTGCAGATGGTGATTGAGGTAATGGAAATGGGTGAGCCTGCCTGAAGAGAAGGTACAGAGTTCAAAGAGAAGTCAGCACTGAGTCTTCTGGAACACCAATATCTCAAACCTAAGCACTTTTCACTAACCCCAGTGCTGCAAATTCCAGTGTAAATTGCCATCATCTCTCGCCTGGGTAATAGCTTCAGCCTCTTTATTGGTCTGCAAGTGGCAGTGGAGGACTTGTAGGATACCAACTGTCTTAGACTGAGTGGCTTAAAGAACAAATATTTTTTCCTCACAGTTTTGAAGGCTGAGAAGTCCAAGATCAAGGTACTGACTGATTCAGTTCCTGTTGAGGACCTTCTTGCTTTATCTTAACATGGCAGATAGAGAGGATGAAAGCTTTCTTATGTCTCTTTTTGTAAGGACCCTTACCCCATTCATAATGACTCCATTGTCGTGACCTAATTATCTCCCCAATTTACCTCCAAATACCATCACATTGGGCTTTGACATAAGAACTTTGGGGACATATTCAGTCAATAATACCAACATTCCCTCTGTACTTGAGGTACTTGGCTTGAGCCATCACTTGAAAGGGTTGCAGAGAAATGGGTATCTTCAGACCAGTTAAGGCTAGCATGGAGAATGGAAAGAGGAAAAGAGACTAAGTACTAAAAAGAATTTTCTGATTATACAAAGGAAATTCCTGAGTGACAGGATTTGGGAGGTGGAGCAGGTACAGTTTGAATTTTTGATATTAATGAAAACAAGAATGAAAAATATGATGGCTTAGTATTATCATTCTCTCTGAGGAAAGATATTGGGCTTAGAGCCCAGCTAATGTTTTTCCAAAGATAATTTGTTTTTCCAAAGATGAATGTACTTCTTGTACATTCTACACATTGGTGTTCTAAAGTCACCAAACATTTATTGAGGAGGCCTTTATCTTTGTAGCTATCAAGCTTCAGTGTGCATAAGAAACATCTGGAGAGCTTATTAAAAGTGTAGATTTCAATGATCCAACCGAAAGGTTTCTGTTTTGGAGTACAAGGAGTGAGACCTAGGAATCTGAGCTTGGATGGTTGACACTAGGGCAGGTGATTTGCATTGTTCTGTGAGGCAGGCACCATACTACTTCTGATGGCGCACATATAAATAAATATTTCTCAGTCTCAAAGGACTTAAATAATTTCAGTACAATGTGGTAACAAAATCTTTCCAGCATTTCATGTGGCCCCAAGCACAATATTTATTTTAAATTAAATATAGTTAAAATACATTGTATTTAGTACGGATGCCTTTTTGGCATGTGTGTAAATTTTGCTGCTACACCTTTATTTGAAATGATTCTGTCATTATTTTTGATTGTTAGATGTGGGGTTGTGTCACCATCTTATTTTTGGAGTTTTTGAGTGTTTTAATATTAAATGAATTTGTCATTCCACATTTGATGACTCCTATTATTGTGCCTTTTATTTTTTTATTTTTTTTAAAGATTTTATTTATTTATCAGAGAGAGAGAGAGGGAGAGAGAGAGCACAGGCAGACAGAATGGCAGGCAGAGGCAGAGGGAGAAGCAGGCTCCCTGCTGAGCAAGGAGCCCGATGTGGGACTCGATCCCAGGACGCTGGGATCATGACCTGAGCCAAAGGCAGCTGCTTAACCAACTGAGCCACCCAGGCGTCCCTATTGTGCCTTTTAAAAGAGAGTTATTCGTAAACTGTATTTGCTTTTTCTTGGGTTTCTGGTTATTATCGTCAATATTCAATATTTATTCTTAAAATTATTATTTCAAATATTCAAACATTTTGAGAAGTCACATTCAGACCTAGCTATGTTACTAAGACAGACTGATGATGACACACAGTAGTTTAATGATGGTATATTTGACTTTCTTTTCCAGTATGTTAATTAGTTACATTACCACCTGAAATCTAGGTCAGGCTCATTCTGAAGGAATGGTCTCCACATGTTGATGGAAGAAATACTTTTTACTGTCATGATTAACCCAGATTAGAAGATGATAGAATGAGAAATTTCAGACTAAATGTGGTTTTAAATGTTATCATTTAAAAAAAATGTTATTTAAACTTCCCTGGAAAAATAACTCTATTCCTTAAATACCAATGATGACCTCATTCTTAAGAAAACAATTTCCTTCCTGGGAAGAAAAAAAATCTATTTCTAGTTCTAATGAACTCTTAATTGAAGTGACCCTGCATCCTGATGTAAGATGGACAAAGTGAAGTTTGGTTAGTGAGCGAGTGTGGGTGATAGAGAAAAATGTCCAGATATCTGGATAAATTTATTCAGGAAATGACAGAACCGGTGAAATAGAATAATAACAATTCTACCAGTTAAGAGAGGGAAGTTTAAAAAGAGAGCAAATGTTTAAAAACTGATTAACTTCATTTTGATGAAGATTTTGGTGTTACTTTCAGGTATAGTGGACTTCATTCTCATTGACAGACATTTCAAAAGATGAGAGGAGAACATGGGAGCTATTGGGAAGGGCTGTGGCTGGTCACTGGTGGCAGTGAGCTGTGTGTGGGTGACCATGTATGACATTCAAAAACACATCTTATATAAATAATCTGGAGGCCATTGCCTCATGAATCAATAATATACAGTCTCAACTAAAACTCAATGTGATATGTTTCTAAGTAAAGCATATTTAATAAATAAGCATTACTGAGTCATCAGTCTTTTACTATTTAATTGACAAGTTCATACCACTAAACATGGAATGTCATGGGTCTTAGACATAGTGAACCTCCAATCTGCTCTTCTCTATTCCTTTTATCTGGTTCTAAGACCCATTAGCCAGTGAGCACAAGTCCATTACTGCCCCTGCTTTGAGCTCCCCAGCTGAGCATGTTACTTGCTTTCAGAGAGTCAATGCAAATGACATAATAGGTCTGTGGGGATTAACTACTCTCTCACAATATTATTGTTAGCCTGATTGTCTCCTTATTTCTACTTTAAGGGAAGATTTGCATCCTTTAGATGATTGTATGGCAGAAACTTCTGATTACTTTTTAAATCTGGGAAAGATAGCTAAAACAAATGCTCGATTGTTATAATTTATTTTAGGCTGCTTTTTACATCAACATAAGACTATTGCTTTGAGGATCAGCAAGCTGCAAACTTTACAAATCTATCTAAGTCATTTTCATAGTGTCTTTTACTGTTTCAAAATAGTGTAAATTACAAAAAAATGTCAAACACACAAGCAAAGGTAAGTACAAAAGGGTATTCCAAATTATACAGGTATGTGATATTCTGGATTTTCTTATCCTATGTTTTTTTTTTTTCTCCAGTAGAGTTTGAAATCTAGTCCTGTATATAAATCTGCACAAAGTTTATATATTCATATTCTGTAATATATGTTATAGTGAAAAATATATCAATAGTTAATACATATTATGCAATTAAAAACTAAATGCAGCCTTGCACAAGTTACCTAACTCTTGTGCCAGAACGTTTTGAAAAAATATGTCAGTTATTTAGATATTTCTTCAAATTGGTTTGATATTGGCTGTACTTGGCTCTTTGGTGTGACAAAGATTTTGGAATTACGAATTTTGAGTGGGTCTTGAGAGGTTTTCAAATATAGTAAAGTTATATTACATAAAAAATAATGCTTTTATAAGATTATCCTAAGGGAAACTGAGACTCAGAGAGATTAATAAACTAAATTACATACTGGCAGTCTGAATTTTATCCTTTCTCCCCCTCTGAATCAAAATGCTATGTTCTTTTCTATTTCTATGGAGCTCTCAAGAACTTTATGAGCAGTCAGGTACTCAGTTAATTGCCTGTGTGACCTTTAAAAAAATAAAAAAAATCTTATTTTATAAGAAATGACATTGTTGATTACCTAGGTCTTCATTCCAATCCCTCTCTTTATACTGATCTCCTTCTAATAGTAGCTTACCATGGAGGGGGAAAGAACATGGGTTTTTGTTGTTGTTGTTTTTAAAGATTTTATTTATTTATTTGACAGACAGAGATCACAAGGAGGCAGAGAGGCAGGCAGAGAGAGAGAGGAAGGGAAGCAGGTTCCCCACTGAGCTGAGAGCCCAATGTGGGGCTCAATCCTAGGACCCTGGGATCATGACCTGAGCTGAAGGTAGAGGCTTTAACCCACTGAGCCACCCAGGAGCCCCAAGCACATGAGTTTTGAAGGAAGATAGATTTTGGTTTGGAACCTCACAAATATTATTTACTTTTCTGTCAAATGCAAATAAAATGCACCTTCCAGAGCTTTTGTGAAAATTATAGACAGAGTCTGTAAAATTATTGAATCCAGCGCCTCATCTTGCCTCCTTCTACCACTGTTTCCATCTTAGGGTCCTTTCTAGAGACTCATTGCTTCATATGGAGCCTGAATTTCTCTCATTAGGCAAAGAGAAATCCAGTGATCCTCAAGGAAGTGTTACAGGAAGTACATTTCTGTGCTTTAGAGAATATTTGCATTTTTATTTTTATTTTTTTTTAAAGATTTTATTTATTTATTTGACAGAGAGAAATCACAAGTAGATGGAGAGGCAGGCAGAGAGAGAGAGAGGGAAGCAGGCTCCCCGCTGAGCAGAGAGACTGATGCGGGACTTGATCCCAGGACCCTGAGATCACGACCCGAGCCCAAGGCGGCGGCTTAACCCACTGAGCCACCCAGGCTCCCCAATATTTGCATTTTTAAAGAAGACAGAATGAAGAAGGCATTTTTATTTTTAAAAATAATTGGTAATAGTGGAATATCAGGACCAAGGAAGATGAAGAAAACAAATTGGCTAATCTTTTCTTTTTAATGTTTTCCAAAGGACACTAAGTTGGCAACTAAGTCATCTACCAGTGCACAAGTCACTTGTGCTTGGACTATAATGATTCTGATTGGGAAAGCAGCAAGTTGATATCACCATCTCTTCAATTTAGGGAAAGCAGCAAGTTGATATCACCATCTCTTCAATTTAAGGAAACCAGAAGTTTAAATTACCCTTCAAGTTGACTGAATCAATGCTCACAAATATCAGCTATATGGGAATTAGTTCTTTATGAGTTACATTCTTGGAAAATAGTTTGGATATATAATTCACTAGTTTTTCACACCTGTTAAGAAGAATATAGAATCAGAAAAAATAAGGTGTGTTTATTCTCCTTCTTGAATGTTGGTATTCTATGTGAGGTTTGCTGGTTGGTAGCTTTGCCAGGGCTCCATTTCTGATGAATACTAGGCTGTTATTCTCAAAGATCAGCATTTATTTTGGATGCAAAGCTTTGTGTAACATATAGGCTGTTAGTAGATGTTGAAAAATCCTTCAAGTTTTTTCACTTTTTCCTACAAACATTTGGTGTCCTTTGTGTATGTGGTGATGTGGCTTACTGTTCTTGAAGAGAAGGTCAGTGATTCAGAGCTATAAAGTGGAATATGAGAGTTTGGTATACAATTAGGTTCTAGGGCTGCAAATAAACTATATTTCACTTAAATATTGAATGCAGTGGTAATTCTATGAAAGAAAATAAATCTAGAAACCAATATGCTCTAAGACTCATGAATATATAAAATAGGAGTTTAGATGACAGTATCTATTGGAGAGGTGCTGATTTTAACTGGAAACATTTTTTGCATGAAACATTCTGAAAAATACATGAGTTACCATTTTTCCCCAAAACTGTTTGCAAAAGTATCTTTGCAAAAGTTCAACCAGGAACTTGTATGCATATTACACATATTCCTGTTATGTGATGAGAAGACACACAATGGATTTGAAAGCCAAGACCAATGGAAATGATTGTGAAAACTTGCTTTCGGTCAGGCAGATGTGGGCTTACTTAGGAAACTTCTATTTTTGCTGAAGGGTTTGTTTACAAAATATTCCTACAATAGTTCTGTTCACTGAGTTAGATAATTACTAGGTAGTCCAATATGGCATACTCTAAAATTATACCTTTACACAAAGCTCCCAGTAAGAGAGATAGAATCCTTTCTTCCCCCTAATTAGTCAAGTGCTCCATCTTATCTTAGTTATGTTTTCTGATTAATAGAATCTTAGAAATCATATCAAGAGACAGCATAAGTATAGCTTATGGTCTTTGGAGTCAGGCAACCAAGACTGAACCCTGACTCTGTCTCTGTACCACCATTAACAATTTATTTGATCTTGCTAAGCCTCTGCTTGCTCATCTGCAAAATAGAGATAATACTATTTTGTACCTCCCAGGGTTTTGTGAGAAATAAATAAGATATAGCATGTAAAACATGTAGTGACTAGAACATATTAATTCAGTAATGAATGATAATAGTAGTGATGATGATGATCTAACTTAATATGTTAATATTGTAAGCTATTTGCAAGTTTGTAGGAGCCATATGTCACTATATTTTCTGTTCTCCCAAGACATGGAATTGACTTAGGATGATAATAGTGAATAATTTGCAAATGAAAGGTGACACATGGTAAATATATCAAATAAATTGTTTCATATTTTTATATTTATATTAAAAGTTCAAATCTAAGCTTTTATTTATCACCTTTTAATATTAAGTCTTCTAAGACTCCAGAATTTAATAAGACAATACATTATTCCTGTCGGTATAGAGGAAGTTACAAGTTTTAGGAAGTTAAAAATGTAAAAAAAATCATATGAAAGCTTAAATGAATAATTATTTTTTTACAGAATTAAACTTAACTTGGTTAACATGTTCAATTTAAACAGGTAAAGGAAAGGGGGAAAATGAAATAATTAGTGTTCTTGTAATTGAAAACAGAATCAGCTTGGCTAGTTCAAGTTCCCAGATTTCCTTAGCTCTTTAGTAAGTAATACTATTTGCCTCTGCATATCAGGAAAGCACTTATCTCCACTTTTCTTGTGTTAAAGAGCCTCAAGTAAACAACTAAGTTCTTATTTAAGATTTGAGTCAGAGATCCTTGGAATGAGGAAGTCTGTCCATTGAACTGAGACTGTCGCCTTTCACTTTGTGGTAGATATTTAGTGTTGGTTGAATGAATTTCTAAGTGGGGTATAGATTTTCTAAAAAAAAAAAATAATAATAATAATAATAGTTAATGCACTGACTTGACAAAAGTGGTTGAGATAATCTTGGGCAAACATATATTAGAATACACACTGGCCATCTGTGTGATTTATGTGACAAGCCAATCCTTCCAGCATTTCTTAGGAAATCGACTATCAAATCTGTAATGAGTAAATGATTGCAAAATTATTGAATTTTGGTGAATTAATGCTTATTTATGCAAATTGTTTTGCAATTAAAATACTTTCTGTAATTCATAATCTTTTCAAAATTACTTTGAACTAATATCTGTTTTCCTTTTGACAGCAGAAATATTATGTCCTTTACGTGCATAATATAATACACTGGGTAGGTATGATTTATTTAGGCTGCAATTTGGTTTCTCAAAACCAAGAAATATATATTTTTATAACTGTGATTATTAGTTAGCATTTTGCTTAATCCCCATATTGAAAGTCTGTTCTGTGAGACAACTGATAAATCCATAGTTCCCTGGCTAATGAAAATCTCCATTTCCCCTTTTTACTTGTCCTTTATTCAGACTCAAAATGATTTCATTGTTCCTCCCTCTCCCCTTATACTCAGCAACCTGACCCTGTTGAGAGATGACACACTTTATTTCTGTGCTTTCCTCCCACTTCACAGTATCAGAACGTCTCATCCTCTAATGCAGTCACCTGTTGTCAGTCTTGCCTCCACTCTCCGCCCACAGCTAGTTGAATGAACTTCCCATGCACCAGAGCACACTTACTCAAGAGTTCTGAGAACTTCCTGTTTCCTGAAGAAAACGTTCAAATTTCAAATTCACAAATATTACCATTTGTACTTGTCTTTTTTAATGCTTCTTACACAGCCCTCTGCTCCTGCCAGAGTGGTTACCTGTGCTCCAGTTCTTGATCTGCCTCGCTCCTGTGACATTCCTCCCCTCCTTTTCAGGATGTTGACATCCTCCCACCATTCTAGATCCAGTTTAAGGTTATCTCTTCCAAGAAAGCTGCCCAGACTTCCCCACGATTCATCTTCCCCGATGCCATCCTTTACCAAGTGCCAGAAATTGTACTGTGTCTGTTACTAAATTGGCAACTAACTTTTGAAAGGGAAGGTGGCAGAGGGAGAACAGGCATCTCTTGAACACCTGTCATGAAGCACCCTGATGGCACCTTACATATGTGTCAGCTAATTGTCACCACCTGAGAAAACAGAGGTGGGTGGGGGGGTCAACTGATTTTTTTTTTTTTTAAAGATTTTATTTACTTATTTGACAGACAGAGATCACAAGTAGGCAGAGAGGCAGGCAGAGAGAAAGGGGGGGAAGCAGGCTCCCCACTGAGCAGAGAGCCCAATGCGGGGCTCGATCCCAGGACTCTGCGATCATGATCTGAGCTGAAGGCAGAGGCTTTAACTCATGAGCCACCCAGGTACCCCTCAAGTGATTTTTATATAAACATATAGCTGAAGGAAGTGGTTCCTTCAGGGTTTAAAATCAAATCATCTGAGGGGTGCCTGGGTGGCGCAGTGGGTTAAAGCCTTTGCCTTCAGCTCAGGTTATGGTCCCAGAGTCCTGGGATCGAGCCCCGCATTGGGCTCTCTACTCAGCAGGAAGCCTGCTTCCTCCTCTCTCTGCCTGCCTCTCTGCCTACTTGTGATCTCTGTCTGTCAAATAAATAAATAAATAAAATCTTAAAAAAAAATCAAGTCATCTGATATCAAAGTTCAATTTCTTTTTATATACCATCTTAGTCAGTCACTCCAAATACAGTAAATGAAAGACATAAATCGTGTCTTTGATTTGAAATGTCTCCTAATCATTAATTTGATCAATACCTACTTAGTGGGCACGTATTATATGGTAGACATGGTTGTATGTGTCTAGAGAGGATTCAGATGATGATGATGAGGACTCTGAGGATGAGGATGATAGTAACTGTAGTTAACATATTGATAGTAGTTGTATGCCAAGCACTTTTCTAAACATCTAATTTGTTCTTTACAATGATTCCATGAGGAAGGTTCTAGCTTTATCGTTTTTATAATGAGAAAGCAGATATAGAGTGGTTAAGGGACTCGTTCAACACCACACAGCTAGTAATGTGCAGCACTGGATTTGAATTACGAGCACCGGCTCCTACGCACAACATCACCCTTCTCTACAGACAAAAGAGACCTAATTCCTGTCCTCAAGATGGTAGACTTTTTCTATCAGTTTATTCTTATTTCTGTCTATGAATAGCTAAGTAGGACAATTAGTAACATGCATAAATGTTTTATTATTTATTTTGTAAGATTTGGATTCTGGACTTTCTTCCTTCTTTTATATATCTTAAATAAATGATAATTTAAATGGGTAACATTTCCCTCAAACTATAAAAAGTAAAATTACGGATATGAATTTCATAAATTTCATAATTTCATGTAAACCTTCCCTAGCACATCATTTGTCCCATGCCCATGGCAAGGCTTGAGTAAACATTTATTCATTTACTAACACCAGCTTCCCTCAAGTTGGCAAAATCAGAAAATAATGTCAATGTAAGCTGTTTTCTCATCCAATTTGGATTAGATTAATGATATTCATGAAGACTTGAGCATGAATATATATATATATCCTCCAGATTGATTGCTTGTGTTATCACATCCCAACCAAAACAAAGGTTGACTAAAAAAAGCACTTGGTGAAATACTATAAAATAATAAATGCTATATTTAGCAAACTTTGTAGAGGACACATACTTGGTGAGTTCTTTCTCCCATGGCTTGAAAGTTATTGTTAGAGAAGAGCAGAGAGATTCTCTTACCCCTGGTTGATGGGATGTCTGCCCACACTTGGATAACATGACAGCCTATATCTGGATTCTCAAGGCATTTCTGGCTTCAGTTAGATACTGTGAGAAATGTGTAAAGGCTACTCTTTCCTTTCCAGTGGCTTCAAAACCTCTTTTCTATCTCAAACAGTATCTAAATATACTCTGACTCATCTGTTTGGGTGAACTTTTTTTTTTATACTCATCTATATGATAATAACAAAAAATATTTCCAGGAGAAAAATGAGCATTTTTGTGTGTGCATTGGTTTGTATTTAGAGGCTGTCTTCTTTCCTGGCTTCCAGAGTTATGCTGTATTTTGAAGGATAGCGTGGCTGGACTTTTGGTTAGACTTGAGCAGTTGGCAAAATACAGCACTGTTGGTAGATAACCATCCACATTCATTTTCTTCTAGACAGAACAGTCCTATCAGAAAGTGCCATTTTAATTTAATTTTACTTTATTTTTAAAAAGATTTTATTCATTTATTTGAATGCGAGAGAGAGAGAGCACGTGGGAAAACACAAGCAAGAGGAGCTGCAGAAGGAGAAGGAGAAGCAGGCTCCCTACTGAGCAGAGAGCCCAATGTGGGGCCCCATCACAGGACCCTGGGGTCAGGACCTGAGCCAAAGGCAGACACTTAACCAAATGAGCCACCCAGTGGTACTGCTTTTATTTTCACATCTACCATCAGGCTCAGTAATTAAAGGAGGCAAGTAACATGTATTAAGCATAAGTACCTGCCCTTGACTACACCAGCTCTTGGTAAGCACACCATCTTGATGATGACTTTATTTAATTCTTCATAGGATCTTATGAGATTGACATATTATTATAGTCATTTTATAGAGACACAAAATGAGAGTCAAAGAGTTAAACTTGGCCTTGTGACACAGTGGGGTGTCATAAACCTAATCCAATTTAACTTTAACCAAAAAAAAGAGAGTTTGGGGGACAGCTAGCTGTACCAGGGGAGAGTGGGGATGGAACTGTAACATGCACAAACTGATTCAGAGTCATGGATGTTTTCTCTTGATCCCATTTCTACTCATCTCTTTCTCCCTCTCTAGCCTATATCTCAGTTATGTTTTCTTCTGTGAGGTGACCTCATTTTTTTCAACTACACATGCGCCTTCTCCATCAAAGGCAATTGACAAGGAAGCTGAGTTTCCATTAACTATTTGAGACAGCAGTTGAGAGTCCTAAGTCCTCTCAGGAGCCTCATCTGTAAGTTGAAGGGCTGAAACTGGGATGGCCTTCTCACTCTCATTCCTAGATGCCCACCCAGGAACCATTCACATCCTTCTTCCTTGGCTCATCTTCGTTTTATATATTTCCCCCTAATAATTCTTGATTTATCTGTAGCTCCAAGAACTAATGCTTTATAAGAGAGAAACTATAACAGCCTGCCTTAGTTTTACTATTTGAAACAAAAAGCTAAGCTCTAAAACTGAAAGGGAAAACAAAATTGCAAATACAAAACATTACTATCAAAGAACTTGCAAATCATTGACCCACACGTTTATAATGGAGAAAAGGAGAAGAATGAAGACACGTCAGGAAACCGAGCTTCAGTTAAATTCACTGCTTATTTCCAAGGGCCTTTGACACTGCTCTTTGATAAGTGTAGGTGGGAATTTCTAGGATTATTTCAAATTGAGAAGGTGAAAACCAATTAGCACCATGATGGTCACCTCAATGTAGCTGGGCAGGTGGTTCCTTTAGGTTTAGCTACTCCAGAAGACAGGGCATTTCTCTTTTAGTGTCTGAAAAGATCACTTCAAGGAAAGGGGTTTTATTGACATGCTTGGGTTATATACCTACTTCTGGACCTATTACTGCATTTAGGATAGGATACTGTGTTTGGTCAGGCCTGGGTCAGGATAGGGGTTCCTCCTGATGAGTTGTATGCATGAGTACTTGTGTGTGTGTGTGGCTTTTATTCCACAGCAAAAATTTTCCTGAAAGGTAGAACTACTCCAATTTATAGAAAGAAAATGCTACTCTGTGGATCATTACAACAAAGAAAAGTAAATTTCCAATAAAGTCATTATACAGCTATTTTCACATATACTAATTTTCCCACTGACACTGAAGTTTTAGACAGCAGACCACCTGCAACATTCTTTTTTGGGGGAGGGGGAGTAAATTCAGATTATAATTACTACTATTATTTATGCTTCTTTTATTTATTTATTTATTTATCAGAGAGAGAGAGGGGGAGAGAGCGAGCACAGGCAGACAGAGTGACAGGCAGAGGCAGAGGGAGAAGCAGGCTCCCCGCTGAGCAAGGAGCCCGATGTGGGCCTCGATCCCAGGACGCTGGGATCATGACCTGAGCCGAAGGCAGCTGCTTAACCAACTGAGCCACCCAGGCGTCTCTTATTTATGCTTCTTATGTGCAATCTATTTTTAAAAATAAAAGCCTTTTCCCAAGAATTGTTGCTCAGAGTATATAACTCAGTAAGAAAAGTTAAAGAAGATACTGGTCAACATTCTAGACACTCAAATGTGCCTTAAAAATAGGATTTGGAAGCTTTTTAAATTTTTGTAAAATGTAATTCTTATTTAAATTAATGTTATAAATGAGCAGCTTGATATGTTTTGAGGTGAACTCCGTGAGATCAGGGCAGCATGACCTTCAGATGCATAAAAGTAGTAGGTTAATAAAGTGACTAAAGCTTTCCACCACTTTCTGTCAAGGCAGGATATTTTTTCCATAAAAAATGACTTGTCAGCCATGGTCAGAGGATGCTAGCAAACCAGACTCTAAAAACCCAGACTGATCTGGAGAAATCATTAATCTATTATGGTTGTGGTCAGATTTAAGACAAACTGAGAGCATAGCTTTGTCCAAAATATATATCTGGGCGGTCTGACATACACTACCAGGGGAAGAGTTATTCCTTTGGAGCTAGGATTTAGAATGGGCTTTGATTCTAAGCCATATACATACAAAAGCAGAAGCAAGGTGGACTCTTTGACTTAGCTCTGTGAGATCTCATCTGGTTCTGTTACTTTACTGGTCCATTAGTAGACTTATTTCTAAAATAAATTTATTCATTTAATAGATCTTTACTGAATAGCTATTTATGTCAAATCTAAACATAGGTTATTCAAAGATGAATAAGAAATAGTGCCATGAATGCTGTTTGGTTTATAAAGTCCTATCTGGCTGCTCTCATAGAGTTTATACCTATGGAATTATAGCAAACATTTCAAGGGGTGATAAGTGATAGGGATTAAAATCAAACAGTGTAAGGGGACAGAGAAGTGACCTGAGTCAGTGCTATCTTAGATAGGGTGATCTGATGAAGTGGGACTAAATTCAGTGAAAAGGGCCACACTAAAGATAAAAGGCATGCCAACCTAGATATAGAGCATGCCAACCAGAGGAGAGACCAAATACAACAGCCATGAGGCAGGACCATTTTTTGGTGGATTTGAAAACAGCAAGAGAACCAGTATGATTGTCGGAAAATCGGGCAGCGTGAGAGAAGAGGAGATCTGAGAGGTAGCTGGTGAACTTGGATAGGGCTTTGTAGGTGGAGATTTGAGCTTTGGCTTTTTTGAGAGTGAAATGGAAAGGTACAGGAGGAGAGAGCCTGATCCAAACATGATGTGACTTAAGTTCTACAGGGATCCCCGTAGGGTGGAATAAGGGTGGGGAAAGCAGGGTTCAACATCTGACAGCTGTTGTACTAGTCCAAAGGAGGATAATTTAACTTGGATAAGGATTAGTACTGGAGTGGGAAGAAGTGGTTGGATTCGGAATATATTTTGAGGGTAGAGGCCAAAGATTTGCTATTTGATGAGATGTACATAGGATGTGAGAGAAGTAGTCAAGCATGACCTTAAGACCTTCATGGGAGATGTGGAGTTATCATTTACTAATATGAATAAGACTGAAGATAGGCAGGCAGTTGGGGATGACTAGAAATCAAGAGTTGAGTTTTGGAAGCATTAGGTTTGCTCACACATGTACATACACACTTACACACACTTAAGTAGTAGTGTTTGTACAGACAGTTGAACACATAACTCTGAAGTTCAGGGACTAGGTCCAACTGGAGTGGGAACTGTCAGTATATAGATGGCATTTAGGCCATGGGACTAGATTAGGCTACTCAGGGTCCCAGAGGGTGAACTTTACATCACCTACAGATACAATAGACTATGAGTAAAGAAGTACGGGAAAAACACACTACCTTTAAGCTATTCACATCAAATTAAAGATTCATCCATTTTCATTCATTTGTTTATTAATCCACTAACATTTATTTAATAAATATATATTTGGTGCCCAGTCAGGCACTATACCGGGAACATAGTGAAGAAAAGCAGTGACACTCCTGGCATGGACAGTTCTATACTGTAAAACTCATCTACAGTCTACTCTAAAGTATCAAAACTATTATGATACCAATGATTAGCTTTTAATAGATATTTCATTTCTAATTCCTATTTCTTTTATTAACATTTTGTCCCTAAAAAACAATGATAGATACCAAGTTGTTAGAATTACCTGATATGTGATTATAAATGCTTGTTTTGGTTATACAGTAGATATAGTCCTAATATCTTGAGTGGAAATAAGATTTTGAAAATTTAAATTTGAAATCTCTGTGTTTCAAAAAATATATCCTGGTACTTTCAAATCTTAGAAAACAGCATATATATCTTTTGGTGTCCCAGTGATAATGATGAGTCTGGAATCCTTGGCTATCTTTCCTGAAATAAAATTCAGGGGGGAAAATGAATTTATTATAGTATAGGCCAGGACTGTCTAAAAATAAGTTAACTGCACATTTTCCATATAGTTTATAAAATATGGTTTCATGACTCATGAGACAAGGTAAGCTTTAGTAAATCCACTGGGTTGAATAAACATGAGTTTCTAGAAGAGATGAAGTTGCAGAAATAGAGTAGGAGGTAACATGAAAGAAATGTGAATAATGATATTATTTGTAGTGTAAAAACCTGCCCTAGTCTGATTGAGATTGACCCGTAGCCTGATCTTTCCTCCTATAACTGAGGCTCTTTCCCAAGGGACACCCAAACTTGAGGCCAGAGTCTTTCTAGACAGATTTTTTTTCCTGGCTCAGAGAGGCTGCCATCCACTTCAGTCCAGAAAGTGAAACATTAATGACTCTTCATGTAAAAAGTTATAAGATTACTGGAAAGAGAAATTGGACAGATGCTCTGGCTCTTTTTGGTGTTTTAAAAAACTGGAAGTCCAGTTAAGATTTTGCCAGCAATAGATCCTCCTCAATAGGTCAGAAACCATTTCCATATGAGTTTAGCTATAGGCTATGTATCCCTAATTGTCTGTGATTTTAGTTAGTTGAGGCAGCCAATCAGTCATTTCAGTGAGGGGAAAGGTACCCAGCACATACTTAAATACACAAAATAAAAATAGTCAAGACAGTTTTTGCTTTATTTGATTTACTTGCTTGGACATTCATTTAAGTTTACCTGTATACTGTAGGACATTACATGTCTATCCCTGTAGGCTCTGTTTTGAGAATTAGTTTGCCAGCCTTTCTTTCATCCACATGATTTTGCACCATTCTGCCAGAATAATTATCTCAACATATTATCAAACCTAAGAGGTACAAGCTAAAAAATCTTTAGTGTCTTTCCATTGTCTGCATAATAAAGTTATACTTTTTAGCCTGCATTCAAAACTCTTTACAACCCTAAGTACCTTTCATTTATTTAACAATTTAGTTTTTAAGCTCCTACTATACACTCTGCATTGTGCTTAGAGCCAGGTATCAAGCAATACACTAGAGTGTCGTATCCTCATGGGACCTTATAATCTACTTTGAAAAGCCTGGTGTTAAACAAATGGCCACACAAATAATTAATTACAAACTGAAAACAAGAACATGCAGTGAAAACTGAAAGGCATCTTGACTTTGGCAATTAAGTCACTGACATCGGTCTCTTTTAAGTGCTGTTTCTGGAGAGGAAGACCACTTTCAGCAGGATGGGGAAGAATCTAGAAAACACACAGGCTTTGGAGGGAGAGGAGTAGGAATTTTGGATATACAAGTCCCTCTGTAGCCTAATTCTGGCTCTTTCTTGCATTTGCTTTGATATAGTGTATGTCTTTCATTGTTTAGCAGTTACATGGACAAATGGCATTATTCCATCAAATGTTTACAACATGGGACAGAAATAAATCTAAAATTCTGTGGCTCAAGCTGGGGTGGGGTGGGACTGTTATCTCCCCAGACACCACCAGTTCCTAGAATTTGATCCTCTGCATCTTCCTATGCTCTGACATACCCTTTGTCAGAACACTGAGTATATGCTTTGTTAAGTCGATATACATTAAGTATTTATGCTTATTTAAAGGAATACTCTTGAATTACTCTAATACAGCTATCTATAAGATGTATCCATTCACATAGGATATGTTTGAAGAAAATTTCTGGCTCTCTAAATTGATTATCATTATTAACTTCCCAGTTTGGCAATATAGAATCTATACATCTGTGGTGGGAACGTTGGATGTTATATTTCTATTCTTACTCTGCCCTAAGGTAACTTCTCTGGGGCTTTCATCCTAATTAATACTATTATGACCTTAAGGGACATGAGATCCTACCCTTTTAAATCTCTAGACTAACTGGATAGCACCAGGTGAGACCAGGCTAGAACATTAACATAAGACATTATTAAATACATATGACAAACAAAAAGGAAATAACTAGAGAGCAGTGTGTACCTAGATAAAATGGTCCATGAGACAGATTCTGTTCATCCTCACTTGTAGTTTCTTACAGTGATGACCATCTCTCACCTAGGCACCTACCTTGAACTGAAGGGCAGAGAGTGCCTGTGATCCTTGATGCTGCCAATTTATTGAATAAGTTGGATTCTAGAAGACAACAACCTGTTTCTCACTACTCTCCATTAAATTCCCTTGGTTAAATAATTCTTTCCTACATCTGGGTCTTGATCAAATGCTATGATTTTTCTGTTATTGTTCTTTTCTTTTTTCTTTTTTCTTTCTGTCTTTCTTTCATTTCTTTTCAGTGTTCCAGAATTCATTGTTTATGCACCACACCCAGTGCTCCATGCAATACATGCCTTCCATAATACCCACCACCTGGCTCACCCAACCTCCCACTCCCCTCCCCTCCAAAACTCTCAGTTTGTTTCTCAGAGTCCACAGTCTCTCATGGTTTCCGATTTCCCCCAACTCCCTTCTCCAACCCATCTCCCCATGTCCTCCATGTTATTCCTTATGTTCCAGAAATAAGTGAAACCATATGATAATTGACACTCTCTGCTTGACTTATTTCTTATTCTTATATCTTATTCTTATTCTTATTTCTCAGCATAATCTCTTCCAGTCCCATCCATGTTGACACAAAAGTTGGGTATTCATCCTTTCTGATGGAGGCATAGTACTCCATAGTGTATATGGACCACATCTTCTTGCATTTGTCTGTTGAAGGGCATTTTGGCTCTTTCCACAGTTTGGCAACTGTGGCCATTGCTGCTATGAACACTGGGGTACAGACAGGCCTCCTTTTCACTCTGTATCTTTGGGGTAAATACCCAGTAGTGCAATTGCAGGGTCATAGGGAAGCTCTATTTTTAATTTCTTAAGGAATCTCCACACTGTTTTCCAAAGTGGCTATACCAACTTGCATTCCCACCAACAGTGTAAGAGGGTTCTCCTTTCTCCACATCCTCTCCAACACTTGTTGTTTACTGTCTTGTTAATTTTGGCCATTCTGACTGGTGTAAGGTAGTATCTCAATGTGGTTTTGATTTGAATCTCCCTGATGGCTGGTGATGATGAACATTTTTCCGGTTATTGTTAAATAATAAACCATCCATTTTTTCAGTTTCATCATATTATTTTACACACTAATGCAATTTCAAGTTTTTCTCTTCTCCCAGGTCTAGCACATTTCAGGCTTAGAAGACTGTAGTTGTGGGAGGTTAGTAAGGTCAGTGTCTTTTCTTTTTGTCCATCTTCTGCTCTACTCATTCTCCATCATTCTGTATGGCATGTGTCTCTTCTGAGTTTAAAGCAGGAGGGAGAGCAGACATAATAGTAGAAAGGTCTTACCCGATGAAGTGAATCTGGTATTAATGCCCTCTGCGTGTTGCTGATTCACAGTGATGATTTCTGGTGTTGTTGCTCTGGAGTCTTGTGCTTCTTCAGAGGGTCCCTCCTCAGTTCCTTTGACATGACAGATAACTGCCTGTTGCTAATTGTTTACAATCCTCCTCCAAGGCCCGTGGGTTCTGGTGGATGGCTGTCATGATCCTTGCCACTTCCTCTCATGCCTGCAGACCCTCCGGTTCAGGAGGAATCAGTCCAGCATCTTTCTGTGGAGACTGCATCCAACCCCAGGGAAATTCACACAGACTTGAAAGCACAAGCCATTCCCAACTTAGCTACCTCTTCTTGCTTTAATGCCCCTGGGCAATTGGCTCAACTAAAGCCTTTGTTTTTTTGAAAAGAGTCCAATATCATCAGCACCTTTTCTCTTAAATTTCAGGGAATGTATATGGGGCTACACAAAGTTGTTCTGTTCCATGGCTTAACAGAAGAGGGAGGCATCCCATTTCTCCTCCCTTGGAAGAGGGAAAAAATACATAACACCCTGACAAATCTCTACAAAAGAAGTTCTTGCTACTGCCATACACAAACTCTTTAAAACCTCTCAAATAAATTCATCCAGCTTTATTCATTTAGCCTGTAGGTGAGTGATGGACAGAAGATAGAATTTGCTTGAAAATCTTTTAGGCCTCCTGCATAAGTAGCCCAACTCTTTGCTTTAAGATATGAAGGCACTTGGTGTTTATGTTTTAATTTTTCTTTTACTGAACGCTCATCTGAAACTCTGAGAAAACAAAAAATGAAGCATTTAACATCCTGTGCCATTTCCCAGGTGTATTTTAACATGAGTCTAGATTATTTAAAATCCAAAATCAAGTCTTAGGAAGCCCTAGAAGAGATGAAACACCCCTCTCCTGCCTATTTAAAGTCTGTTTTCGAAGTTCTGATAGTTTGTGTATGGATCTGCTTCTTATCCATTGAATTACATCAGGAATGCCTTCTGATCTGGGAGGCTTCAGTGCTTTTCTATATTAGTCTTTCTTTTAGGGTCTCATTGCACAATGTATCAGAGTACAATGCAGTAAAACTCACTGGCATGCAAAGACATAATAACAACTAATTCTCCTGTTCTAATGATTCTTCTTTTGCCTGTTAGCTTGTTCATCTTCAGGATGTTTGGCTATGATTAAGGCTATGGTACCTTGTCTCAAGAAAACAAGGGGATTGCAACTGGTCTTATAATTCCCTACCAGACTGAGCCAGGCAGAAGCAGTCTTCCTGTAAAGGGAATATATTATCCTCAGTTAATTGTTGGGTTCAAGACCAAAACAAACAAACAAACAAAAAACTAATTAGTTTCTAACAAATTGCCAATATTTTAAAATAACAGTGTTCCTTAAAAGATTAATGTTTTTAGAGATGCTTTTCAATGCATGGAAACTACTTCTGTGGAGGAAATAGTTTCATTTTCCATAGTATTTAACTAGTATCTTGCATTCCAAATAAATGAAGAAATTAATCATTCTACTGTTTGTACACAAATTTCCCAAGATATGATTTCTCCATTGGCACTTTTAAACATTGAGCAACCGCAGTGTTGTGATAATATTTCGGGAAATTTTTATCCTAAGCCTTGAAACTTCTGAAATCAATTATAATTATTCTACTGGTCAAAGTATGTGTCTCTAAATTCTGGAGACAGAAAACAAAGTATTTTCTCAGTGCTCATAAGCATGGATTTAGCTGAGAAATTTTCTGTTAAAATGCTTTAAGAATTATTTGTGTCTATGTTCGTACTAACAGTAAATGTTCATTTGTCTTATTTGGAGAAAAAAAAAAGTGGATTCCAATGTTACTCTAAAGTTTAGCTCTGTTTTTTCTGCCTTTCTCATTCCAGTGACTCCCACAGTGGAGTTGCAGTGCCCCTCACCTGCAAGCTCCTAGTTAGCTGAATTCCCAAGTCATTCCAACTGTGTGATGGAGCCTGGATCCAGATTTCAGAGTTCGGGGAGTGAGGGTGGTCACCTCTGTGGTTCCACTGCATTTCTTCTTCTTCCTTCAGCTTTTGTCTTGTTGATGGATAGGTGCCTACTTTGTTCATCAGGGTGTTGGTATCCTGTGTCCGGTGAACCTTGCCTTCAATCACTACCTCTGTCATCAGATCTGTCTTTCACAGCCTTATTAAGTGCTTGGAACTGAGGGCCTCCCTGTTCCCTATGTTTTGACTCGATGTGGAATCTAATCTTGACTAGACTGGATTAGATTCCATTGATATTAGTTATTTGCAAACCACATCTGAATTCAGCTTGTTCAAACAGCTATTCTTAGAAAGATTATTCTCTACTTCTTCCCTTTATTCTCTGCCTCACATCTCTAAGATTTTGGAACACTTGTGTCCAAGCTCTGACAGTTAAGGGAGACATGATAAAATTATCATTATCATAGCATATCTGGAATGTCTAAGGATTTCTAAGATGTAAGCAGGAAAATCTTATTGACAAAAGGGAATAAATTAGGTTTAAAAAAATACTGTTTGATGGTCAGTGTTTTTGATAGGAAAAAACAAACAAAAGATTTGCGGAAGATCTGGGTTTGAACAAACCCTGACAATTTCTAATTTTGTGACTTTGGGAAAATTACCTTGCTATATTGAGCTCGATTTTTTTCCATCTGTCAAAAGAGGTTCGTTATAGGTAGCTACCACAACTAACATGAGAATTAAAAAAGATAACTTAGGCACAAACTCATCATTTCTGGTGATCGTATACAAGGTGTCTAATCAATATTTGTCCTTATGCTAGCCTGGAGAGAGGCCTCTGGTGCTGTCCAGGGGACTTAAATTTTTGTTTTAAGTAGTTGAGTATTATTATCAATGACCCAAATGAAGATATATATATATATATATATATATATATATATATATATATATGACTATGAAATATTTAGATGACATAGACACAGGAATAGTTTAATATAGCAAATTTAGACTGAGGTAATTATTCAAATCTTTGATGGAATTGAGGTCTTCATTTCAAGGAGGGGGGACGTGGAATGGTTTATATGAAAGTGACTTTGTATAATTAATACATTTACTATTACTGATTTATAGAAGGTTTTCAGGTTTGCATTATACTCTTTGTATAAATAAACTTGAAATGGCTTTCTTTCTTTCTTTTTTTTTTTTAAAAAGATTTATTTATTTATTTATTTGACAGAGAGAGAGAGAGAGAGAGAGATCACAAGTAGGCAGAGAGGCAGGCAGAGTTAGAGAGAGAGAGGGAAGCAGGCTCCCTGCTAAGCAGAGAGCCCGATGTGGGACTCGATCCCAGGACCCTGAGATCATGACCTGAGCCGAAGGCAGAGGCTTAACTCACTGAGCCACCCAGGTGCCCCGAAATGGCTTTATTTCATCCAGTACTGGCCCCCAACTATGTTAATCAACCTTCAACCTTTTTTTCTCCTTCCTGAACTGTAGGTCTCAAAAGAACATCTTGGGCACCAATACATATGTGTAAAAATGGATTATTCATTTGGAGAAAGCCAAGTAGACAGGATCAAGGAGATTCTCTTTTAGGAGGTGTTGAGAGGTGTTATATAAATGAGACAAAGCTGGCCTCTGTGTATTGGCCCCTAGAATGTTTATTTCTTCCTGCAGGCTGAAACCTGTTAACTCAAAAGCCTGCCGTGCCAAATTCAAACTTTTCCACATCCAGTTATTTTAAAAATAGCCCATACAAGCATCATTTTAGCTGTTCGGAAACAGCCCATTTTGCCCACCTTGCAAAACCTCATCCCACACACTGCCGCAGTACACAAGCCCCAGCCCCAGAAACGCTATTACTCTTTGGTACTCTCTGATCCAGAGACTCCCCGCCTTGTGAGCAGATATCACCTAGACATAAGCTTCCTCTATGATTCCTTTCTCTCTCAGGACTGCCCTGCCTTCCTCCCCTTCTGTATAGGGTTCCCTGCATCGCAGCATCGGGGTAGACTACTACTGTGAGAGATTTCCCCCATATGCTAACCTGCCCAAGGGTAACCCAATAAAGCTTTGTGTGTCACTGCCTCTTGTAGTCATTTCTTTCTTTTCTTGAATCTCCCAAATCTTCCAAACCTCCTTACCTTTGAAGTAAGATTGGAGAAGAATAGAAGTTAGCTTGACTTACACGTGATGCTGATATGTTGGGGTATTTCCCATAAAGACTGCAAGCAAGAGAGGAACGTGTTCCCCTTTATATTTTAGGAAGTTCATTCTGGTTGTGTTATGAAGAATGGGATGAAGGAGGCAGGGATGGTGGCAGAGATAATGATGTCATAATCTAGTAAAGTAAGACTAGAGACCAAAGCTAAGGAGGAGCAGTATATAAGGTTTGGAGCACAAGTGGATGGGTGAAAAGGAATGAAGAGTCGAAATGACTCCACCATTTCTGGCTTGGGTATCTAAAAACTGGTGCAGTCATTAACCTGTAAGAGAAAGAGCAGATGAGGTGAGAAGGATGAGAGTAAGCTTAGGGTAAGGTGGTTTTCATCAGAAGAGAGGAGTTGGCTCTTTAAAAGTGAATGAATCCTCTCAGAAGAGAGGGCAGAGTATGATGTTAAGGGGACTAAATACAGAAACTTAAGAAATGCTTGGATTTAAGAAACTTGCTAAAGGAGATCAAGAGTCCACAAATGCAGCTGGGAAGGAAGGATGTGAGAGGTAGGGGGAAACTCAGAATACAGTGTTCTTGTAGAAACGAATGGTGGAATGTTTCAGAAAGGAGAAAAGATCAGCAGGTCAAATGCCACAGAGTTCAAATCATAGAAGTACTGGAAATTGTCCATGTAATTTTGGCAGCCCTGAGGATATCTGAATTTTTTGAAGAACAGTAGAATTTGTATTTCTGTTTACTGCACTGAGAAATCGACATTACATGATTAACATGCATGAATAATGGTGAGAGATATGAGTGATTGTCAGTATGTTAGGTAACTGAAATGATTACATCAACCATGTGAAGTAAGGATCACATGAAGATAAATTAATAGAAATACATATTTTATTTCATCTGAGAAGAAAACAGCACTCATGCATTTCTTCATCTGAACTTTGCATTTGTGCAAGTAGATTTAGACCCCCTTGAAGATACTAGGCATTATGGCATTATGGAAAACATGGGCTACTTTCTTTCACATTAGCATATGTGTCTAATTACATTATTACCATAAAATGATTGAAAGAAGAATTTTCCACAAGAGTTCATAATATTTTGTATCAGTACACATTTAATTGTTGCTATAGATATTCTATTTGTTTTACTAAACTTATTTTCAGCCTTTAAGCAGTAAAATTTGTAGTAATGATTTTTCTTCTTAATTCCCTTACTATATTAAAATATGTTCATATAGTCATATCAAATGATGCAGTATATGTTTTTTCCCCAAATTATAGTATGCAGATACCTTCCCAAATACTACCTTATCATTATGTTTCCAATTATTTTCTTTCACCCAGACTTTTGGTTATAGTAAATATTTCCCTTGTGCTTGAAAAAGTGCTCCAGATTCTATCTGTTTTTTAATTGCAAAACACTTGTAAGTTCTTCCTTTTTGGGGGGGAGGAGAAATGGCATCATATAAACCTGAAAAATCAAACCACTTAAGTATACAAGAGGGGATTCATAGGTTTGCAGTGTTACTGTGGTAAATATTTCCAGTCTGTGTCTAGAATATCCTTTCTTTCTACTCTTACTCCCCATTCCTTGCTCTTTAACTTGCCAATCTTTTTGTAGTCTTTAAAACATACAACCATTTCTGTTTTTCTGTAATGCCTGCCCTGTCTCACCTAGGCAGTATTGGATGCCATGTCCCTTGTGCTCCTATAGTAGTACACTCACCAAATTAATTTTTGCTGTCTATTTGCATATTTGTATATTTCTCTAAACCTTGAGCACTTCAGTATCTTTTCAAACATATGCCACATCTGCCAAAACCAAATAAATAAATAAATAAAATTCAACCCAATTATTTTAAATAAAATCTTTTTGCCTTAATTGCTTTTGTTACCCTTTACAATGATACTCATAAATAGCAAGGAATGAAAGTAAAGTTTTAAATTCCAGTGTAGCAGATGGACTGAGTTATGTGAGTTAAGGATGCAATTTATGACTTTCAATTTAAATCTGAAGAAAAATCAAAACTTAATGTTTCCTTTAATTATGGTTTTGGTAACACTTATTTCTAGAAGTACTTTTTAGTGAGTTTCTGTATTCAATTATGCATATGGAAACTAATAAAAGCTGAGCTCCTATTAATTTAAAATATTTTTATAGGTGTTTTTTGGCACTAAATGAGGCAAGATATTGGAATCACATTTATAACTGATCTAATACTATTTAGCCTATGACAGTTTGTCTTCCATATTCCATTGTAGCTGTATTTACATAAATGTGCTTACTTATTTAGAAGTACTTTTAGGTGAACTTACTACTATTAGGTGTCAGGACTTGACTGCAGAGAATTCTTCTTCTCAGAACCTTAGGAGACAGTATAATCTATCATTGTTACAATACAGTAAACATATTTTTTTATTGTTAAAGCTAAACAAAAGGCAGTCTGTGAATGTGTGCAAGTTTCTAGGTGTGAGAGAATTCTTTAGGAATGGTAAGCTACAAAGAATTGCTCCTTTTCTCAGAGAGGGTAATGATTTTGGCCAATTTGCTTTACGTTTTGCAAACTAATACATAGCAAACCATGCCAATTATCATTTTCTTTTAAGTCAATCAGTGCAATCTATCTTCAAAATAAGAAATTTATGCATCTATTCTCACCATGTATGGAGATTAATAACACATATTTCCAATGAAGACATACAAATGGATATCAGACACATGAAAAAATGTTCATCATCACTAGCCCTCAGGGAAATTCAAATTAAAACCACATTGAGATATCACCTTATACCAGTTAGAATGGCCAAAATTAACAAGACAGGAAACAACATGTGTTGGAGGGGATGTGGAGAAAGGGGAACCCTCTTACACTGTTGGTGGGAATGCAGGTTGGTGCAGCCTCTTTGGAGAACAGTGTGGAGATTCCTCAAGAAATTAAAAATAGAACTTCCTTATGACCCTGCAATTGCACTCCTGGGTATTTACCCCAAAGATACAGATGTAGTGAAAAGAAGGGCCATCTGTACCCCAATGTTTATAGCAGCAATGGCCATGGTCGCCAAACTATGGAAAGAACCAAGATGCCCTTCAACGGACGAATGGATAAGGAAAATGTGGTCCATATACACTATGGAGTATTATGCCTCCATCAGAAAGGATGAATACCCAAGTTTTGTAGCAACATGGAGGGGACTGGAAGAGATTATGCTGAGTGAAATAAGTCAAGCAGAGAGAGTCAATTATCATATGGTTTCACTTATTTGTGGAGCATAACAAATAGCATGGAGGACATGGGGAGTTAGAGAGGAGAAGGGAGTTGGGGGAAATTGGAAGGGGAGGTGAACCATGAGAGACTATGGACTCTGAAAAACAATCTGAGGGGTTTGAAGTGGTGGGGGGAGGGGTGGGAGGTTGGGGTACCAGGTGGTGGGTATTATAGAGGGCACGGATTGCATGGAGCACTGGGTGTGGTGAAAAAATAATGAATACTGTTTCATTTATTCTTCTTCTACCCACTTAAGCCTCCATGTTGCATCTCCACTTCCTCATATCAGGGAGATCATATGATAGTTGTCTTTCTCTGCTTGACTTATTTCGCTAAGCATGATACGCTCTAGTTCCATCCATGTTGTTGCAAACCATAAGTGACTCTTAATCTCACAAAACAAACTGAGGGTTGCCGGGGGGAGTGGGTTTGGGAGAAGGGGGTGGGATTATGGACATTGGGGAGGGTATGTGATTTGGTGAGTGCTGTGAAGTGTGTAAACCTGGTGATTCACAGACCTGTACCCCTGGGGATAAAAATATATGTTTATAAAAAATAAAAAATTAAAAAAAAAATAATGAATACTGTTATGCTGGAAAGAAATAAATCTAATAAAAAAAACCCACATATTTCCCTTTAAACCCTACGATTAGTAGCAAAAGACTTTTTATATTATGGTAATAATATAGGAATATATGTAAATTCTGAAGCATGAAAATGAACAAGTCTACAATTTGCAATTTTAGAGGCACATGGACTGTACTCACCAAATGAACATGGTGAGGTTCAGGTTATAAAGTAAGTCTTTTAGTATCAAGATCTATGGTTTGCCCAAGATCTATTTAGTGTAAGTGTGCAAGACAAATTCCTTCACTTGGATACACTGCAGTAAGGCATCTTGTAAAGTATTTGATTCTGATGAGCAGAATCAAATTCTGAGAAACAACAATTTAAGCTAGAAACAGAGAACGAAACTGCAAATTGAATTGAACTTAAAAAAAAAAAGGTAAGGGGATAAATACTAAGTGATCTTTTCTTGCCTTAGCAAGGAAAAAGCATAAGATGTGGTGGAATACCTTCTTGTTAGGTGCCTGCATTGTAGAGAGCTGGCTTCCAGGCCAGCCCTTGTTTGATGCTTAGGATGGGAATGAGAGTCAGGGGCCGCCTGCATTTTGTGCCAAAAGAAGCTCTTCACAAAAAGCCTTCATGGTGGAAGGATAAGTATCTTATATGGACAAACTAATTAATATTAAGGACCATTTTTTAGGAGCATCCGGATGGCTCAGGCGGATCTTGATTTCCGCTCAGGTCACCACCTCACGGTTGTGAGATGGAGCCCTGCTTCGAGCTCTGTGCTTGGCGGTGCGTCTGCTTGAAGATTCTCTGCCTTTGCCCCCTCCTACCCCTCCTCCTGCTCTCTCTCTATCTTTCTCTCTTTCTCTCTCAAATAAATAAATAAATCTTTACAAAAAGAAAAGAACTATCCTTCATACTGAGTCTATGATCTTTTTAGCATTTGGTACAATATAGTTTCTGTCATGAAGTGAGGGGAATGGTAGATGCAAGAGGTTTTGTGTAGTTTCTTTCTCCTCCTCAGCCTTCTTTTTATCCTTCTCTTCCTTTCTCTTTTTTTCTCCTCCTTGTTTTAATTTATTTGTTTCTGTGTTTCTTAATTTGGCAAAATAAAAACAATTACATCTGACATTATTTCACTGTTTCCCTTTCTTCCAATATTTTAGAAGTGTGGAAAACTTTGATCTATTGTAACAGTATGGGTTTCTAAAAAATCTGTGTTAGAATTACCTATCTAAGTTGTCTGTGAAAAAATAAAAATGTATACCTCCTCAGGACTAATATGAAAAACAAATAAGATCATACAACAAAACACTTAGCAAGCTGCTTGGTCAAAGTAAATGATCAGGAATGTTAGTTTTCCTTCCTTTTTTCTAATGGCAAGGGAAACAGTAAATGTCCTATCCAGGCAGTATGAGTCAGTACCACTATACTACATAGAGAGATACACAAGATAAACTGCCTAAGAGCTTGGACATTGTTTTTGGATTGGTTCAATTTTAGATCCTGACTCAGCAATTTTTTTGTTATTGTTGTATAACTTCAAATAAATTACTTGAGTTAGCTCACTGGTAAAATAGGACAATAATAGCTCTCACTGATAGAAGCAAATAATTGAGTTTATCCAAATCAGAACTGGCTCTGTACTGTATTATTTTAACCTGAAAAGTCATGATGCATCTTCTCTTAATCCAAGATGAACAAAAGAAGAGAACCACAACAGTACATATATTTAAGAAATATATAATAATTTGTAGATAAATAAAGACTGTATTCTTCAAAAGGAGAGAGGAAAACACAAGAGTGAGTGGTGTACGGGGTTGGATGGGGTAAGAAGGCATTGTTCTTTGGAAGGTACAATGCTACACCATACAAATGGAGATACTAAAACATCTCCTTTCATTTTTATTTAGGGAGGAGCTCATTGTATTAGTTTCTATTGTCAAAAACCTAGTAGTTTTAAAGAAAACAAAGGTGTTCTCTTAGAGTTCTTGAAGTTAGAAGTCTAAAATCAAGATGTTGGCAGGGCTGCATTCCTCTGGAGGCTTCAGAGGCAGAATCTATTTCCTTTCCATTTTTTAAAAAATATCTTATTTATTTTGGTGGGCAGAGAAAGGGAGAGTGCACGAGTTGTGGGAGGGGCAGAAGGAGAGGGAGAGAGAGAATCTCAAGCAGACTCTGCACTGAGCATGGATCCCAACCCTGGGCTTAATCTCACAACCCTGAGATCATGACCTGAGCTGAAACAAGAATTACATGGTTAACCAATTAAGCCATTTCCGCACCCCTATTCCCTTTTCTTTGCCAGCTTCTAAAGGTTTCCTGCATTCCTTGGAACATGGCCCCTGCTCCAACTTCCAAGTCAGCAGTGGCTTATTAAGTCTTTCTCACTCTTCTTTACCCTAACACTCCCTTTCTGTAGTAAAATTTCCTTCTGCCTCCTTTTTATAAAGACCCTTGTGATTACATTGGGCCAACAACCCAGATAATCCAGGATAATTTTCCAATCTCATGATCCTTAACGTAATCATATATGCAAAGTCCTTGTTCCCATGTAAGGTCATACATTCATAAATTCTAGGAATCAGGACATGGACATCTTTGGGGAGAAAGATGGCTGGTTACCTTGTACTCACATCTCTCTCTCTCTTTTTTTTCTAAATTAAATTGTTTTTCAGTGTTCTAAGATTCATTGTTTATACGCCACACCCAGAGCTCCATGCAATATGTGCCCTCCACAATACCCACCACCAGGCTTACCCATCCCCCCGACCCCCTCCCTTCCAAAACCCTCAGTTTGTTTCTCAGAGTCCACAAAGTCTCATGGTTCATGTCCCCCTCCAACTTCCCCCAATTCTTTTTTCCTTTCCTTCTCCAAATGTCCTCCATGTTATTCCTTATGCTCTACAAGTAAGTGAAACCATATAACTGACTTTCTCTGCTTGACTTATTTTACTCAGCATAATCTCCTCTAGTCCCTCCATGTTGATGCAAAAGTTGGGTATTCATCCTTTCTGATGGCTGAATAATATTTTATTGTATATATGTACCACATCTTGTTTAACCATTCATCTGTTGAAAGACATCTCAGCTCCTTCCACAGTTTGACTGTTGTGGGTGTTGCTACTGTGAACATTGGAGTGCACATGCCCCTTCTTTTCAGTACATCTGTATCTTTGGGGTAAATATCTAGCAGTGCAATCACTGGTTATAGGGTAGCTCTATTTTTAATGTCTTGAGGAACCTCCATACTGTTTTCCAAAGTAGCTTCATGCATTGCATTCCCACCAACAGTGTAAGAGGGTTCCCTTTTTTCCACATCCTCTCCAACATTTGTTGTTTCCTGTCTTGTTAATTTTGGCCATTCTAACTGGTGTCAAGTAGTATCTCATTGTGATTTTGATTTGTATTTCCCTGATGCTAAGTGATGTTGAATACTTTTTCATGAGTCTGTTAGCCATTTGTGTGTTTTCTTTGGAGAAGTGTCTGTTCAGGTCTTCTCCCTATTTTTTTTGACTGGATTATTTGTTTTTTGGGTGTTGAGCTTGATAAGTTCTTTGTACATCTTGGATACAGCTTTTTATCCATAATATCATTTGCAAATATCTCCTCATTCCGTGGATTGCCTCTTAGTTTTGGTGACTGTTTCCTTTGCCGTGCAAAAAGCATTTTATTTTGATGAAATCCCAAAAGTTCATGTTTGCCCTTGTTTCCCTTGCTTTTGGAGACATGTCTTGAAAGAAGTTGCTGTGACCAACATAGAACACTGCCTGCGATCTCCTCTTAGATTTTGATGGATTCCTGATCTCAGTTCTTACTGCATTTTACTTTGGGTTCTATGAAGTACCCATTTAGTTTCTCAATAAATTTACTTTTTACCTAGATTTAAGTTATTTGCATTCTATACCCATTTTCCCACGTTAGTGTGTGGTAGTCAGGTTATCCAGGTTATTGATTCTTGAGCCTAATTCTCTTGTGGAGATTAAATTTGTAATCAGAAGTGGAGGGATGGCATTCCTCTAAGTGTTTAAAATGCATGCATTCCAAGAATTAGCAAACTGGACAAATGAGCATTGAGACTCAACATCTCTAACATAACAGGAAAGTTATATCAATATAAATACCATGTACATATTCTGATGGTATATAAGGGATTTAGTGCAGTAGAAGTATTATTTTTATATATGAAACATTTGTAGTTTCTTTAATGTACATTCCTGAGATTTTCCATACTAAAATAAATATTAAAGCAAGGCAAAGTTTAGTTCCCCTATTTTCCTACAAGCTGTTTAAGAAAATAAACTCTACTGAGTTTATTTTGTGATTCACAAAATATGGTTACCATCTAAATTCTTACTTTGGAAATTTAAGAGTAGTTTTGAAAATAAAGTACAACAAAAATACTGTTAGTCTGACAAATAGCCATGTAGAAAAAGATTTATTCAAAAGTATTTCTTAGGACCAACTGGAAACATAATTTTAAAAGTGAAAATTATAATCATTCATTAAAATAATTTAGACTATTTCCTTTTTCAGGAATTAGAATTTTTAAAAAATCATTTATTTGTATTTGTCTGCAATTGCTAATTGATTTAGGCTGGCTCCCCATGCGGGATAATATCCTTTTTCAATTGCATTACAGACTTCTCTTTATTTCACTCCTGGAACCAAAGATAAACACACACATCTACATACATAAATATATAAAAATGTATTTTCAATGAAAACTTGACTATAGTTTTATTTGATATTAAAATATTTTTTAGAGATTGGGAGAGTTTTTATGTTTTCCATTTTGCTTTCAAATTATTTAAAAAATAACTGGTAATGAGTGTTTTACTATAATTTACTGAAGTATTAAGAAGAAGACAAAAAATTTCACATAACTCTGTGTCTCAGATAAGCCTACTGACATGAGAAAAAAGGCAATTTAAGTTCATGGCCAAAAAGTTTACACAGTTCAGAAAGGTTTCAATTATTAAAAACCCAAGGGAAGTTCTGGACTTTGCCATGGTCTGCCAAAAATGTAATTAACAAAGGTTAAAAAAGAAACCCACAAATGAATGTAAAAGAAGATAAAAAGAAGTCTGGCTGAGTCATTTTTGAAAAAAAGAATTGAAGGCATACTTAAATTACTAGATATCAAAATATAAGTCTTGATTGGATCCTTTCCATCATCATACTAATATACTTAAATATACTTAAGAAAAACTAATGTGTTTTTTGTTTCCCATTAAGACTATAGAGCAGCCACAATAAACTTTTCTTTCATTACAGACTCCTCCAAGAACTTGCCTTCTATCTGCCCCCTTCATGTTTCTCTCTTATTGTCTATAGTTCCTCGTCATCCCTTTACTCTTCACGCACTCCTATCTGGCATCCATTACTCCATCAAAAATGTTCTTGTCAAGGTTTACAGGGACTTGCCCAATGCACACTCTTTAGTCTTTATCTTACTTTACTTCTTAACGTCATTCAGTACAATTGATTATGCCCCCCCCCCCCCCGCTGCTGTCTTCTCTCTTCAGGGACACTAAATTTCCTGATATTTATTTTCTATCACTCATCTCTTCTTCATAATAATTTTTATTTGCATCTTCTCATCTACCAAATGATGAATGCTGGAGTTCTTAAGGACTTGGCTCTGAGGTGTCTTCCTAACCTTCTGGTCAATCCTATTCATGTCCATAGCTTTGAACATCATGTATATTCAGACATCTCCAATATTTTATAAATGTCACTCTCACTTTTGATTTCAGGTCCAAAAATCATATATTCAGCTGCTTGTCAACAGCTACATGTCAACCTTAATTTGCCCAAACAGAATTTTTGACTTTCTTTCCCTCCATCATACCTGGTCTAAATCTATACTTCTCTATCTCAGTAAATGGCACTATTTATTAAAGTCAGAAGTGGGGTTTTTCATTGACACCTCCCTTTCTTACCTCATACATTTTATTGCTAAGCAATATCTGCCAGCCAGAAACAAATGCTAAATCTGTAAACTTCTCTATTTCACTGCTAGGATCTTGCTCAAGCCACAACCATCTCTAATTACACTACTGGAATGGCCATTTGTATTCAGTCAGGATGGGCTAAGTTATGCTATGGTAAAGGCCCTGAGAATCCTATCACAATGTATATGTACATCAAATCATCACACTGTACACTTCAAATATCCTACAATTTTATCTGTCATTTATACCTCAATATAGCTGGAAAAAAAATGGTCCCCAAATCTCAGTGGTTTGTAATAATAAAGATGTCCTAAGGACCTGTTTTTTTGTCCATGATGAATAGGCTGAGATTCTGCTGCACATCTCTGGACTCTACATCCCAGACAAATGGACGAGACATCACATCTAATGTTGCTGGTTATTGTGCAGAGAGAATGAGTGAGAACCCTGAATGATCTCACACTGGCAATTAAATGCTTCAGCTGGGAACTTACACGTTATTCCTTTCATGACTGAGTGACTAGAATGTTACATGGTCTGTCCAAGCCACAAGAGGGCCAGGAAGTGTAATCATTCCATGTATGTGGCAGATAGCACTAATAACTGTCACTTTCTAATGAGACTCCCTACTTCCAACCTTGCTATCTTATCAACTCTCTGAATAGTAGCTAAAAAGACATCTTTCTTTTTTATTATATTTAGGATTAGATCCAAAATTTCTGTGGACTACAAGGTCTTGTGTATTCTAACTCTGTCTATCCTAATACCCTAAACTTCTAGTCAATCCCTGCCTCCTTTGCAGTGTTCTCATCACACAGAAATTATGCTCAGTCTTTCCCTCCTAGGAAATGAAAAGAAAAAAAAAAAAAAACAAAAAAACCAGGCTGTCCTCATTTGGCTCTTGCATTGTGGCTGCCTTGTTATACTTTGATTCTCAGCTTAAATGTTCCATTCTCAAAGAAAGATCTTCCCTAAACTTACTATTTTAAGAATGCTCTCTGTATTATCTTTTTCTTTTTTTCTTTTTAAAGATCACTGCATCCCACTTATTTCCTCTAACATATGGCTCCACTTCTGGAATTGTTTTACTTGCTTATTTACTAACCATTTTCATCACTAGAATTTAAAATAAAGATATCTTCTCATTATTCTTATCACCTAACACCCATAACTAACTTGTATAGTATTTTTAATTGAATGAATGAATGAATAAAAATCTAAACCTATGGAAGCAGTGATATTGCCCTATTATTTATAGAAGTGTTAGAATAGAAATGGAATATATGTGAGGACATGACCAGATCCCAAAATACATTCCAGATAGATTAAAAGATTTAAAAATTATATCATTAAGAAATACTGTAAAGTTGGGGTAAAAAAGAAAAACTATATTAGTAAAAAATGCTGAATGTAATACATTGTATAAAATAATTTATAAGAGATATATAAAAGAAATCAAAGGGAGATATCAGGTATTATCCCCTAATGATTTAAATCTTAGAAGTAAAAATAGAATGAAAAAATATTTACAACCAATATGATAAAAAGAGTTGATATTATATATATACTTATAATATATACATATATGTGTCCTTTGAGTGTCCTTTCTAGTGCTGCCTAGGAGTCAAGGGAATGTGGAATGTGTAGTAAAGAAAGGAAGTTAAAAATTATATGACCTTGTGATCATTTATAGTACTGAAGTTTAAGCAGTTTTTCCTCCCTTTCTGGTCTGTCACATATTTACATTATTGCAGATTTCTCTCCTTTTCTTCTGTTTTCACTAGTATTTTACATAGGAGTAGTGGTGATATTGATCATCATAATTATAGGACATATATTTATTTATATTTATTTTATATTATAATATATAATATATAATAAATAAATTAATATTTATTTATAGGATTATAGGATAATGAGAGAGGAATGAGACCAAATTTGAGGAAAGCTGATAATTCAGAAATGGTTCCAATGTTTAACGAAATTTTGAATTACTTATTTTGAGGAGAAGGTTTATACTTTTATATGGCTTGCTAATATTTTGTTGAGGACTTTCATATCTATGTTCATCAGAGATACTGTTCTGTAGTTCCCTTTTTTTGTAGTGTCTTTATCTGGTTTTTGGTATCAGGGTAATGCTGGCCTCATAGGATAAATTTGAAAGCTTTTCTACCTCTTTTGATTTTTGGAGTAGTTTGAGAACAGGTATTAACTCTTCTTCAAATGTTTGCTAAAATTCACCTAGGAACCCAACTGGTTCTGGACTTTGGAGTTTTGTGATTACTGATTCAATTTCATTGCTGGTAATCAGTATGTTCAAATTTTCTATATCTTCCTGGCTCTGTTTTGGGTGGTTATATGTGTCTAGGAGTTTATCTATTTCTTCTAGTTTGTCTGATTTGTTGGCACAATATTCCCTTATAATCCTTTGTATTTCTGTGGTGTCAGTTGTTGTTTCTCCTCTTTAGTTTGAAATTTTGTATGAATCCTCCCTCCCTCCCCCTCTCTCTTTCACTTTCTCCCTCTCTCTCTCCATTTTTAATAGGTAGTATGAAAATCAGATTTAAAAATTACCTGAAAAATATGAAAGTATTCAAGATAATCAAAAATAAAAATGTTGATGGAAAGCTTTATATTTGAACTCAAATTCAACAGAACTTCGTCCTAGTAGCGGGCACGTTGCACAGCTCTCGTCATCCAAAAGTGGGAAGTTTAGAAATTTGTCAAATATATTTATATTTATATTTTAAATCTGGTTCTGAGATTAGAGGAAATTTTTATGTGGTTGTTTTCATAAAGGACAAAATGAGTGATGTATTTGATAATATTTTTATAATTAGAGACAGTTTATGAAAACTGAAGGTAAATATGAGGTCAAGCATAGCATGTGGCTTTATGGATATCTGGTTTAGTGTAGGAATCAGGTTTGGAGATTTTGAGAGTATATTGCTATTATACCAATTGGATATTTGGGTCAGGTATTTACCATAAGTGGAATGTGTCATTTGAGATGGAAGGTTCTGGTAAGAAGCTAGAGCAGGTAAACTAGAGATTCATGATTGTTGTGTAGATGACAGAAATAATATTCTGATGTGGAAATTTCAGACTTGTTTTCTTCTTTATAGAGAACTATCCCATCTCTTTATAAAGGTAGGTCAGAAGAATGCCTGCAACCACATAGTACTTTGCCCTGTTACAGTTTAGAGCCTTATAAATGGTCAAATAAGCGGCACAGTGTTTATATCTAAATAATATCAAAATACCTTTATCTTCCATGGCAGAAACTTAATATGGCTCCTATAACACATTTATTTCCTGTTCTGTGCAGAACTGCAGAGTTGAAGAATTGAAAAGGAGTCCTTTAGACAATGAATGTGTTAAATCTGCCCTATTGAATCTGCTAAAAAAAAAAAAACACACAAAAAACAAAAAAACCTCACAAACAAAAACATAATTATGGCACAGTTTGATACTAGATCTTTTTCCAGCCAAGAATTAACATAAATATCTAACATCAGTTGAGCATTTACTATGTGCCTAAGTGAAAAATATAGAAGCTATATAATTAGATTCTTACAACAACTAGAAATTGTTTTATCCCCCCATTTTACAGATGAGATTAATAAAAACTTGCCTGATGTCTCACAAATAGTAATTACAGGCAAGACACTTTAATTCTGGAACTTAAATTCTTAGTCACTTAACTGTTTTACTTCTTCTGTCACCTACCTTTAGATGGTCCTGGAAACATGACATTTCAAATACTAGTAGCATTCTTATCTTCCTATTTGCTATAGCTGTAGATCATATGAAAAGCTGATTTATGTATACTGAGTAGATTGGGTACATATCAAAAAGTGGTGTGAATGTGGAGGAGATGGAGTTGTGTTGTGGAATGTTTGGAGTAGGACATAGGAAGAGGAAGAAGAAGCACAGACTACAATTATTCCTGTATTACTCCCTCTAAAAATAGGAATTAATTTTAAAAAGTTACCTCAGATATATGAATATCTATTAAATTGAGGGCTCCTAAGAGGGAAGATCTGTTGTTGTTGTTGTACTACCAATTGGCTATGAATAGAATTATTTATATTGCTGCACAAGGAGACAAAGAGTATAATTATGAGGGTGAACCCTGAAATCAGATTTCCTATGGTCAAATCTTGGTTCTGCCAATATCTTAGCCCCTCTAAACCTTGGTTTCATCTTTTCTTCCTAGGTCAAAGATCATGAGGAATAAATGAAACACTACACATGAGACACTTATCACAGCATCAGTCATGTTTATCTTTTATCATGAGAAATTTCAATTTAATATCGAGTCTGAAATGACTGATGTGTGATTTTGCTTGCATTTGGGTGCATATAGCAGATGAGTTTCAGAGGTCTCTTTAACCCTTTGGTCTATTTCTCTTTTTCAAGTTACCTCTTTTCTCCACTTTTGTTGGGTTCTCTTCAAAATATGGTTGCATAATTCTTTCCATTTCTGGTAACTAAAAGGAATATTTATTAATGCACACTCATAAACTTTTTATGGACCTATTTCAGTTTGAACAACCCAAAATAACACAAAACAGTCAAGCAAAAAAAAAGAGAAATGTCCTTTTCAAACATAATAATATATGCAAATAATTTTAAATTAATTTAAATAAAATTTAAATTCTAAACAATAGTGGGGAAATTAAAAAAAAAACTTGGTACAAAATGACAAGCCATTACATTTGGTTATCTCTTGTAACTTTATTCACTCATTAACTCATTTTATTTTTATTTTTTTAAAGATTTTATTTATTTACTTGACAGACTCACAAGTAGGCAGATAGGCAGGCAGAGAAAGAGAGAGGAGGAAGCAGGATCCCTGCTGAGCAGAGAGCCCAGTGCTGGGCTCAATCCAGCACCCTGGGATCATGACCTGAGCTGAAGGCAGAGGCTTTAACCCACTGAGCCACCCAGGCACCCCGCTCATTAACTCATTTTAAAGAATATTTACAACTCTCAATACAAATAGCAAATCTTTATTGGCTAAGTAACATTGATGTTAAGTGAGAGAGAGCCAGAATAGGCTGGAACAAAAGTACCAAGGAAATTCAATGGGGGAAAAGGATAGAAGTTGCAAGTGGTTCTAGAACAACTGAACATCTATTAAAAAAAAAAAAAATAGAAGAACTTAGACTCATACCTCACACCATAAATAAAAAATAACTTATAATGGATTATAGATTATAGAGCTATATGTAAAAGCTAAAACTTCTAGGTTGATCACATTGGAGAAAATCTTTATGGCCCTAAATTAGGTACAAAGTTTGTAGAAATGATACCAAAGCAGACCCACCACCCCCCTGAAAAAGATAAATTGTTTATCATAAAGATTAAAATCTTCCAGAAACTCTCCAGCTATAGACTGGAGAAAATATTTGCAAATTATGTATATGATAAAGAACTTGCATCTGAAATATACAAATAATTCTCACAACTTGATCATAGTAAGATAAAGAACCTAATTTAAAAAATAAACAAAAGACTTGAACAGACCCTTCATCAGAGAAGACATAAAAATGGCTAATAAAAACAGGAAGAGCTACCTAATCATGCTATTAGAGAAATGTCAATCAAAATCACAAGATACCAATGCATGCCTACTAGAATAGCTGTAATAAGACAGTTAATAACAAATATTGGCTAGATGTGGAGAAATAAGAAATAAGAAACCTCATACATTGTTGGTTGGAATGTGAAATGGTATAGCTAATTTGGAAAACAGTTTAGCAGTTTCATCAATAGTTATATTAACTTATCTACTATAGAATCCAACTCTATTTCTATGAATCTAATGGCAACAAACATTCATGTGAAATTTGAACAGAAATGTTCATAGTGGCATATTCAAAATAGACAAGAATAAAAAACATTTCAAATTTATATCATGAATGTACAAACAAAATGTAGTATATCCACATAATAAAAAAAGAACAAAATACTGATATATTCTATAACATGCATGAACTTCAAAACCACTACGCTAGATGAAAGAGATCAGGTCCAAATGACTATATATTATGTGATGCCATTTATATGAAATAGTCACAAAAGGATCCGTTAGAAATATTCTAAAACTGGATTATGCTGCTGGATGCACAATTCTGTAAATTTACTAAAAGTCAATATATTGTATCCCTACACTGGGTGAACTTTATGGAATATAACTTATACTTTAATAAAGCTATTTTTAAAAAGGAACAACCTGGAATGCACAAGCATGAGCTGGAGTCACAGGGATGGATTTAAATGTGTTAGTTTTTGTGCCTCTGAACTTGATGGTGTGGGTGTCCTGCAGAAACCAGGGCCCTTCATCACAGAGCTGAACAGACACACCTTGCCACCACAATAGGAAGGGACAGAGGGAGCCTAATAGCTTTTTTTAATCATATGAGGGGGTGACTTAAATGAAGTACATTCATTCTTTATTTTGAACAGCATTACAATGAAATATATTTAGAAGAATCTTTAACCTCTACTGCCAGAAGATTTCCAAGAAACTTAAGGAGTTAAAAGCAAATAAAACATAGTCTATGTAGCAAAAAAGAATGCAAAGAAAATATCAAGAAAACAGAATATGTCTTAAACACAGATATATGTTTGTGATATAATTTTAAATATAAAATATGGGATATAGTAACATTTTATAAAATGTACCAGAATAAAGTTATGTTAAAATTTCTATAATGGGACTATGAATTTTATTTCTTCTTTACACTTGTATTTCATAGGTTTTTTGAACTTTTTTTTTTTTTAAAGAAGTAATATATAATTGGGGCAACTGTGTGGCTCAGTCAGTTAAGTGTCCAACTCTGGGCTCTGGCTCAGGTCAAGATCTCAGGGTTGTGGGATCGAGTCCTGCATGGGCTCCTCTGCTAAGTGAGGATCCTGCTGAAGATTCTTTCTCTTCCTTTCCCTCTGAGTCCCCAGGCACTGCTTGTGTGCTCTCTCTTTCTAAAAAAAAAATTAAACTGAGGTATAACTGACATCTAACAGTAGCTTCAGAGGTAAAGCATAATGATTCAATATTTGTATATATTGTGAAATCACCACAATAGGTGTAATTAACATCTATCACCACACATAGTTACAATTTTTTTCTTTAAACTTTTTTAATAAGCAAATATTATCAAGAAAATGATATTATGATTTTATAAGATACCTGGTCTTTAACTCCAACCAGATAATCAGGTTAAGAGTGTTTATTAAATAAAAGTTTATTTTGCTTAAATGTTAATAGTACTTTTCTTATGTATTGGCTCAGTCAGTTAAGCATCTGCCTTCAGCTTCGGGTCCTGGGATCAAGTCCCACATAGGGCTCCTTGCTCAACATAGAGTCTGCTTCTCCCTCTGCCTCTCCCTCATGCTTGCTCTCTCACTCTCTTTCTCAAATAAATAAATAAAATAAAATATTTTTAAAAAATAGTTCTCTTATAATATAAAAACAATTTCTGACAAATAGAATTAATACCGAGATGTACAATTGAATGCATGTATTTTTAGTTAGTTGTGACATAACCACTAGAAGTTATTTCACCCTTTCTAAAGAAGTAAAATACATTTGATAATAGATCGTAGGAGCATTGTTTGTGGGCACATGACCAGTGGAGAATGCAAGTCGAACTCCAAGTAGTCCTGCTTTTTCCTTTTTACAAAAATGCATTTTGTAACAGTTTATTCCCACTTCAATGGAACATGCAAATCACATCTTTAAAATAAAGAGAAAAATATGCTAAATGGTTGGAAAAGCTATTATGTTTGATGAAGATAATTGAATTTTGAACAGATTTTAGGTTCTTTTAGGTTGACCTTTTGTAATCAGTTTTTGAGGAAATATTCAGGAAGATGGATGTGAAGCCTTGGTTTGGTGCTACAAGTTAGTGCAAGCCTCTAAGCTCTGGAGTGAGTTCTGGGTTAATCCAGGAGTCAAACAGGAAGATCCTGGTTGCTCATGAGGCAAGTTGTTCTTTTCTTACCCATCTCTGCCCCTTAAAGTAACGAAGGGAGTAACTTGTCTTAATCGTTCTTGGAATCTCTTTGCGGAATGCATGGATATTACAGTTTCTCGGGCCTCCAGACAGATGCTGTGTCACACAGCTGAAGAGCATGGTATTGAACTTCCTGCTATCTAGAGCATCTTTGATTTTCTGTTTTCCTTCTGAACAGTTGGCATCAACATGAGAATAAACCACAGTTTCACTTTGTACAGCAACAATGACCTCACTTTCAACTTGTCTGCATAATCATGCAAATATTGCTCGTAATACACATATTTTAAAAACCAAAATGAGTCTGATGTGATCTGGTCCTGCTTCCCATGAAGAAAGTAAGTCATTGAGGATATCTACTTTGGGATGCCTGGGAGAAAATAAGTCCCTAGGATTTAAGTCAAAGTATTCTGAATTAGATGAACAAAATAGGCATTAGATAAAGCATTGAGTGGTGAATCTTATGTGAGCATCTGATTATCTTCTTTTCGGAAATACCCTTCTTGGCTCTGCATAGTGTCTCCTGACAGTTTTGTCCCTCCTGTGGTAGCTCATATAGAACCAGCATGTTTTAGGCTCATACCAGTGCTTGGCACATATTTCACTCAAGTAAGAAGTACTTACTTAACTCATAGATGTGGCTCTGACAACTGTCAAAATTTCACACTTCACTTTAAATACATCTAATTCAACATATTTGTTGATATTTTTTCTGTAGCTTTACTTTGTAAAGTTTGGAGAGTGAATTTGAACGTCACCTCTGAGAATAGACTATTTATATCCCTTCCAACACTGAGATTCCATATCTATGGCTTGATACTTAACTCATAAATCCCTCAAAATATATTTCAATTGTTCCTTCTTTTATTGTTAGCATTGCCTTAGTCATAAGTAAAAAATTAGTAAATAAGTATTGTGATAATTCAGCTACTGAGAGTCAAAATAACAATGGTCTAAGTGGAAGTTAGGATTTAGAGTTCAGTAAAGAGCTAACTGAGACTCAGGCTACTTTTAGATTTCCATACTGTCATTCCTAGGGCATGATATTTACTATGCTGGTCTAAATTGTACCTCCAGCCATCATATCTATGTTTTCAGTAGGACGGGGAAGAGAGAAGTAGCCTGCACTTGCCTTTAAGATATGTCTCAGAACTTCATTTACATCATTTTCCCTAATATCCCATTGATCAGAACTTTCCACAGGGTCACAGCTAGTCACAAAGGAGGCTGAAAAGGGTTTTCCTATGGCATTTATGCCTGCATCCCCATCCCTGCCCCCTGCTCCCAGAGTGGCCATGTGTTAAAATGAGGATTTCTATTATTATCGACAGAAAGTTCAAGTGCTTATTCAAACATACATGGCACACCCAGATACTATACACGCCCACACATACATTCAGGTCTTCCGGAACATGTCACCAATTTTATACTTTTTAGCAGAGTGAGAAGATGTATTTTCCAGATGTCAATTAAAATTTAATTCAATAGAAATGAATTACATGGCTGTTTTGATTTGCAGCTTATTTAGTGTGACACATCAACTTTTGCCATAGGTATGTATGGTGTTTTCAAATACTATTGTGTGGTTTGAGCGGGCTAATTTCTGTGATTTTCCATTTTCTCACCTGAAAGTGGACATTGTGATATATATCTTGTGAGATATCATCATATTTAAATGATATAGTTTATATAAATTTTTTATACCAGTATTACACATAAATATTCAATGAAGTTAGTTTATTTTTTTAAGATTTTATTTATTTATTTGATATATATATAGAGAGAGATCACAAGAAGGCAGAGAGCCAGACAAAGGAGGAGGGGGAAGCAGGCCGGGTGCCTAGCAGGAAGACCAGCGTGGGTGGGAACCCAGGACCCTGAGATCATGACCTGAGCCAAAGGCAGAGGTTTAACCCACTGAACCACCCAGACACACAATGAAGTTAGTTTAAAAAAAAAAAAAGAAATCTCAAGTACTGTGAAATAAAAGATAAATGAGTCACAGTCCCCTCACTAAATGACTTTATGGACATTAGTTCAGCTTTGTGTAGAGAAGAAAGAGTAAAAGTAAGAAACAGTAAAGAAACTTGTAATTCTTACCTAATTGTATGAGCTTGAGCAAGTTATTTCACTTGAATTTGAGTTTTTTTTCCTTTGAAAAATGGCATCAATTATAACACATATCAGAGCTTCTTGAATATTGCCTAGCAGTGTATAAGACATACCTTGAAAACTACTACTTTAAGGTTAGAAATGGTATAATAGTTGCTATTAATTAGAATTAATTCACACCAAAACTGCTGAAAACTTTATACATACTATCTCATTTAACCTGTTTAAGAATTCTGTAACAGGGACATTATTAACTTGGTGATTCCTCAGGGAACCCATTCTGATTCCTCCAGCATGAGAAAAAAGAAAATTACAGTTCCAAGATCAAAGCACGGTTTGTTGGAGAAGCTAAGCATTCAGACCCAGGTGTACTTGTTTCTAAAGCTAATATTATAAAATACATTTAATAGTGCTTCTATTGATGGAGTAGTTCAGTATATGGGGAGAATGTGCTAGAAATAATGGGTGGTTTAAGTTAGCCAGATGATAGACAATAGAGTGCAATACTGGTAGTCAAGGCTGGCTTTAAACATAATAGTGAAGATTCAATATGTAGTTGAAAAAGAAATAGAGAAATTCTGGAGTTTTCTTATCAATGTACAAGCTATGGCTTAAAAACAGTAGAAGAGATGAATTAAGGAATGGAGAAAGAAAAGGCAAGAGTTGATTAACAGGCTGTTTTAACATTCTGGTATGGCTTACAGTTGGGGTGCTGATCATGGGAATACTACAAGTGAGTCTTGTCTACGAATGTTAAAGTTCTCACATACCATTTATTAAGAAGTGTAATAAAGAAATTGTTAATAAGACAATCCTCCATATCATCAGGAAGGCACCAAAGTTATACCACAATCAGAATTCTGGATTTGCAGAGTTCTTCCTGGGCTAGACTTTTGCCATATTCTCCCTCCTTATAGCTTATCTCTTGTTTCTTCTTGCTTGCTTTAAATCCATCTTGGATTTTAGCACCTTTAGTTCTCCTGGACTTTGACCTCTTTGTTATAAAATGTAGGTATTCTTATTCAGATATGGTGAGGTCAACAGATCAAGCAAAGATTCCCATTGGAAAGATAGTTTGTTACTCACAGTTTCTAAGAGGAAGGGACACATCACACCACCCAGGGCCACATGGGGGAATCCACCAGTGTCTGGTAGAAGGAGCAAGGGGAAAATGTAGGCAAGCCTTTATTATGGTTCTACAGGAAGTAATGGGCAAGACAAGGCAAGCAGTTTTAGGATTGGCTTGTTTGAATAATTTTAGTGGGCTCTGGTGTGTAGGTGCTGTTAGAGCTAACAGATAAGGGCCTGTTGCCCAGTGTGCATCAATTCAAACACTGATACCAGTGTCTTTAGCTGAAGAGAAAAAGGTTTTATTGTAGGGCACCAAGTAAGGAGACAGAAGATTTCTTAAATCCACCTTCCTGAAGGTTTGGGTTGGTGTACTTAAGGGTAAAAGGTAGGCTGAGTGGAGTATGATGATTGGATATAGGGACAAAGGGAGGTGTCCTTTCTGAGCATGTATATTCAGGAATCATGCCTCTTCATGGGATACATGTTCAGAAAATGACAGCATAAGCATGACGATGGGGAAAGGATCTCTAGGTAGGTCATCACAGAGGTTACTTATCTTCTTTCCTTGTCCCTGCTGCACATCTGTAAGAATCTTTCCCAGTTGGCTCCAATCTTAGCTAGTCTCATTCGTGATTGGTCAGTCAACTTCTGCAAAATAGGCTGAAAAATCAATCAGGTTAGCTAGATTTATTAGGCTAGGATGGTGAAATATTAGTTTACATGTGTTGGTTTTATTTGTTTTCTGTTTCCTGACTCTGGAGTTATTAGGACAGGGGAATACGGGCCCAGAGTGTGAAAGCCAATAAAGGAGGTGGTTGGGGTGTGGACTCTAGATAGGTTGGCGTACATAGGGAAGGCACACTTGCAAACCAGTTCTTCACTCCCTCTAGGAATTGGCTGGCCATGGGAGGGGCAGTCCCTCCAGGGCCTGCGAGACACTATAGAGGAGAAGAAAAGGATTCCTCCTCTGCTTTTCTAGGTTCTTGTCTGAGACCTTTCTATAATGAAGGACAAATTAACAGGAGAAAAAGAAACAAAAGTATAGTAACATTTATATTATTTCCTCCTATGTATATACGAGGTACCCAGGAAAGCTGAGTAATAACCTGAATGGCCCAAGCCACCACTCTAAATACCATCTTCACCTAAAAAAAAAAAAAGATGTTGAGATGAGGGAAGTCAGTTATGGAGGTTATCAGGCAAAGCACAGCAAACAAGGCTATAGTTGCTATGCAGATTTAAATCAGCAGCCCCTTCAGGAGTTTCTAGAGATTAGGTATTCTCCTGTTCCTGATACTGAGAGGAAGACACCCATACAAATGGAGATTTCCTTTGCAAACGTAAATGTCTTTTACAAATGGATAGTTTCTGTTGGTTTCCAGAGCTGTTCTTGTCTGTTTCTTAAAAATAACCAGCCTAAAATAGTCTTATGGCATATTCTCTTCCCCTTTAACCCCAAGATATCAAAGTATCAAATATAGAAACTAGGAAATGTAGCTGTTACACTGACCTACTACTTTTCCTCCTAACTCCTTAACGATTCTTCTTTTCTTGACTCAGCAAAGTCAGACTTATTAACAAGCACTTTTTGAGCTTTCTGGCTTAGTGAAAGCATTTCTTAATGGGCAGGAGGAGGTGGGGTAAAAGAGATCCAATGAGCAAGGTCTCAGATCAATGTAATGGCTAAATACACTTGGCTTTGGGGCGCCTGGGTGGCTCAGTGGGTTAAAGCCTCTGCTTTCAGCTCAGGTCATGATCCCAGGGTCCTGGAATGGAGCCCCGCATTGGGCTCTCTGCTCAGTGGATAGCCGGCTTCCTCCTCTCTCTCTCTGTCTGCCTCTCTGCCTACTTGTGATCTCTGTCTGTTATAAATAAATAAAATCTTCAAAAAAAAAAAATATATATATATATACTTGACTTTACAATTATGAAGACTGAGAAATACAATTCAGGTATATTTAAAATTGTGTGTCATAATCTGTATGTGCCATTCATTAGTAGTTAACATACAGAATCAGTGTATGTTCTATATAATCATTTATGCAGTGGAGTAAAGCTGTATTAGATGTCAGGAGAGTTCAGTCTGTTCTCTGTATTGACACTAGCTGTGTGACTCTAAGTCCCTTTACTTCAGTGGCTTTCAGTTTCCTCTTTTGTAAAGAAAGGATTGGTGACCTCTAAAGTCCTTCTACCTTTAGCATTCTATTATGTTGACACTGAAAAATAAAATTATGGAAAACATATAGTGCACTACCTATAGGGATTTCTTTTAATTTTTAACTTGATATGCCAACCAGACAGACTCCTTTAGCTTTTGGCGCAAGTATTTTATTACATCCCTCATCCTTCCCTTCAAAAGAAGTGCAATGTTAGGGAATTTATTACACATAACAAAACATGTGTTTATGGTTCAGTATGAGAGAACCCACTGTCCTTCCCCACCCCCAAAATTGGGTAAAAAACCAGCAGCTTAATCAGTGATTATGAATTCTGAGCTCAGCTTTCCATTTACAAACAGTGAGACTGAAAGCTATAAACATTTTGACTTCTGCCTGGGGAGAGTCGAATGTTCCAGGAAATGTACATTGCACTGGAAAATCCAGGATTAGTTTTCAATTCCGTAACATGCTGTTTCCAACAATTACTCCTCAAGTTAGCAGAATGTCCTCAGGATTTTGGATGTTACTGTGTCCTGGCAAGACTCGGGAAGCTTTGGTTCCTCAGAGCTAGACACACTGAAATAAAGCTCTCAGGGAGTTAGGACTTGTTTAACATTACTCTCCCGCACTTTTTGAAAAACCTTCTTCGGTTGAAATAAAGTGGACAAAACAGTCCATTGACTTGTAAAAGCCTAAAAGACGTATCTTTCAAAAAATCACTTTATACATATATTTGCATCATGGATGAGGAGAGGCAGGGCTGTTTATTCATACTGGCTGAGTAGCAATCTTTAAATTCATATTATAATTTTAATGGCCAGACAGTCGAAGGAAAGTAGTTGAGTTTGTGAATGGTGGTGATGAGAAGAAGTACAAGAAGGGAATACAAAGAAGGTCTAGTTGAACTCTCAAGAGACACCTGTTTGGTAATGTTTTCTTAACTTGTATTACAGGAAAGCTTAGTAATATTATTCCTTTACTTATAAATTGTTAATAGAGTGTCTTGAAGGTTGAGTGTTCAGGAATGCAAATTAACAGAATTTTAGTGGTCGATGATTCTTTATGAACACGCTAGTCCCATATTTTTCAATACCTCTAGGGCAAAGACAATATTCTAGGATTACTTAAAGGTACAGAATAATTATGCCTATCTTCTTGGAACATCAATTTTTACTTGAGGATTATTTTTATACTGTTAAGAAGAATATCATAGACCCAAGGTAGAGGCACTTGCCACAGGTCAGCAAACCAAGATTTAGTTGTAGTTTTAACCTCTCCAGGATTGAGATTTAAGCCAATTAATCTGGAATTTTCTGGTCAGCACCAATGAGGTCATCTGTCACATGGGCCTTCTCCATGCCCTGCTTATCCCAAAGGAAGATGAAGTAATCCACCTAATAAGACCCCCTGCCCTAAGGGAACATGACCTGGCCAGAAATAACCTTTTCTTTTATTTTGCTAATAACTTCTTGCTCCACCCTCTTTTTTATAAAAACCTTCCATTTTGCACAACTCCCCAGAGCTCCCCTCTACTTGCTAGCTTGGATGCTGCCTGATTCATGAGTTGCTTAAGAAAGTCAATTAGATCTTCAAATTTACTTGGTTGAATTTTCTAACAATATTAAAATAAACATTATGAAAACAAAAGAAAGCCTGTATTTAAAGTAAAACATAAATCTTGAATAAAATTTCCAGTGGTAAGAAGCAGTTTCTGGTTATACTCCCTCACCATCTGTAGGTAATTTAAGTGTCACTGTTCTAGATCACATTTTACTTTAGAGTTTAGGAAATTGTACCATATATAGATGCAAAGTTGCCATGGCAACCCAGATCTAGAAACTCCAGTGTTCATTCATTTGCCCAATAAATCTTAAGCATCCACTCACTATGTACTCTTCCTTGGTTTTTATGTCACAGTGTCCACTTTCATGGTCCTATGTGGAAACCATGCTGCATACCTCACAATATCTCACTTTCACATCCAAAATGAGAAACAAAAATCTGTTTTCCACAAATAACAGGAAGAGTTTGGATTTAATTGGTTCTTATTGAATCATGTGCTTATTATAAAATCAATCACTCTTTCTGGAGAGTTATAATGCCTTGATTTGCTTATGCAGGTCAAATGCTGCCTCTCTTCCTAAGAGGAAGGAGCCCATTCAAAGCATATGGTTAGACAATAGGGTACAGATTGGTTTCTCATAAAGAAAAGTGGGTTATGATTATGAAAGTCAGAGTGGCTAGATACTGACTGGCAAAATAAGAGGTGTGCAGTAATAATACTCCTGTGACCAAAATAGTGTCAATTATTGTTATTTATAATTCAAAGAGCTTGGTTTTTCATAATATCATGGCAGAGGTTGTAATTTGGCAGCCTCTGGGCAAAATTGAGCCTGAATTGTGTTCTGAAAAAGTAGGTTGGAATGCTTTTAGAGGTAGTATGCTTCCACAATTCACTCCTTTTTGTCTCCTATCCCTAGCAGCTTCATTCATGTGTATTACTTATGATGTCTGACTCCATTCAAGGGGTACTTTAGGAACTCTTTGAGATCATAATTAGCTAATAATAATTTTAAGAATGATTATTGCCCTACAGGAAGAAATATGACACTCTCTGTGCCTAAGTAATTTGCTAATAACCTTTTTATGTGTCATGGGTCAGTTCTGTTTTGAAGTGTGTGAAACCTTTAGCACAAGTGAACAAATGGGCCTATGGGAAGGTCTCAGATTCTGTAACAGAACATTCTCTCATTGCCTATATGTTATTTCTTATAATTTTGATGAATTACCCAGAAGCCTAGCAGTCTGTCTTTTTTTGCCACATCCTGTTGACTTCAAGTAAACATAGACTGTGTCTGGTAGAGCTCACAAGTGGGCTCCTTCACCAAGCAATATTGTTTGGTGTCACAGAAGATAACACTAGTAGAATGTAAGCTCCATAAGAGCAGGGTCTTTCTTTTGCACCGTTCTTATGTCACCTCCTAGAACAGTACCAGGCACAAAGCATTTGCTCAATATTTATTAAGACGACTTAATGAGGAATATGTACCTAGTGTATGACATCAGAGTAAAGAGTATAGAGAAGGTTTTTCTTCTTTCTTCACTCTCTTTTCTTCTCAGTATGAAAACTTGCTCTTGTCTTTCTTGCTCATTTTCCTCTCTTGCTACCAGAACTGTCCTTGTTCCATAGCACTGATTTTGTGGCCAGGTTGGGTTAATCTGGGGTGGTTAGTGTCATTAAAAAAAACTGTGTTGGGGCACCTGGGTGGCTCAGTGGGTTAAGCCTCTGCTTTCAGCTCAGATCATGATCTCAGGGTCCTGGGATCCTGCATCAGGCTCTCTGCTCAGCAGGGAGCCTGCTTTCCCCTCTTTCTCTCTCTCTGCCTGCCTCTGCCTACTTGTGATCTCTGTCAGTCATATAAATAAATAAAATCTTAAAAAAAAAAAAACTATGTTCATGTGTAAGGGTACTGTACAATACTGCAGAATTCTGATGTTGAGAAGTACACTAAAACCAAGACCAGATGAAGTGATCTTTTATATATATATATATATATATATATATATATATATATATATATATATTTATATTGCCTATATGCTGAATAATTTTACCATATCTTACAAAGGGTGTGTGTTTATAAAGCTGGGCCTTATAGATGGACTGGAAGCTTGACTTTTAGATAAAGACTTTATTCTTTCCAATACTTCATTCTTATCTGTATAATCCTGGTGTGGATTTGGAGGTTTAGAAGTTTATACCTCTCAGACATGTGACTGGTCTCTCTGTTCTGTGGTTGTGATGGAACTGCCTTTGTTCTGTGACTCTTAATATCAATAACTCTATCAAATTCTATCAGTAACTCTATCAAATTTAAGTAAATTATTCTATGTTTGGGAATTTTGTCAATCCAACGTACAACTGACTTATTTATTTATTTACTTTTTACCATTGACATTTTTAATGCAACGGTTATTTACCTGAGTATGGTGATAAGCTGAGTTGGTAATAAGCTTCTTCTTTTCTTATTAAAGAAATAAGAAAATATGAAAAGGATTTAATATAATAGTTGACCTAGACTGAAATTAGAATGAGTATACTCATACTTTGTATGAGTTCCTCATTTACAGATGAAGGAACTAAGGTTAAGTGGCAGAAGAAATTCAAACTAGCCTTTCTCATTTTCTAAAATAATAATATGGCTAGAGTAGGATATTCATATATACTTTTAATACTGTGGGTCAGTCATTTAATTTTATTTTGGCAATTAACACAAAGTTACTGCTCATGGAAAATACATTTCCTTCTAAAGATGCTATAGTGCTTTTTATATTTTGGTAGTAAAACTAAAGTTTCACTTAGTAAAACTAAGTTCAACTACCTTGAAAACAAAGAAGACATATCTTTTAGTTTGTTTATAACCACAATATCTAAGTAATGATATTTTAAGGGAAACAGAGACAGAGAAAACTGACCACAATTGAATACAGAATTCCTTTCTGATAAAACAAAGCCACTTTGTTGGATTAGTGGAAAAGTAAGTAACAAAACAGTTTGTGTCTCTGGCTATTATATTCTTTTACTTAAACACAGGATGACTTTCTGCTTCAAAAAGAGTACTAGCACTTAAGTGGAGGTTCTTGCTCTGTTAGCTGTATAGTGAATTATATTCTAAAGAAACCACGTTAGGGCACTGTTTAGAGCAATCATGCATAGATTTAAAATATGGTATAAAATAGCTTTCAAGATACATATTTGTTAATGAATTTAACAGATGTTCATTAAACTGACTTTCAAATATATTTTCAAACTAAAACACATTTTCATTCCTTTCTAAAAATCAAAATTCCTCCTCCAAGTTGAAACTTCAATTATGTATTTGCAAGGTGGAGATAAGATCCAGGTTTCTGAGTAATGTGATTTTAAATCCAAATCATAGAATAAATATGACTACCAATTAACAATTGACTGAGTTCCCACTAGTATAAGGAAATGACCTATATTTTTGGGCATCCTAGGCTGGTTATTATTTCAAAGGGAAAGATTACCCTCTAGTTGAAAATGTTTATTAAAAAATACAGAAACAAAAAAAAAATATACAGAAACAAATGGGGTCACTTCCATGATAGGTCACCTCCAACTGCAGAATCTGAGTTTGCTTTGAAGCTAATCATGTGTTCTGCCAGCAGTGGCTTGGGTGGGGAGTGAGGAAGGGCTGTGGGTTATGGAAACTGTGGAGACTGTGGGAAGCAAAATGCACAAGGAGGCAAGACAGAGTTCCACAAAATTAGAGATGGCAATGACATGAGTTGGTAAAACAGGGGTGATCCCTGCTGGCATGTATGTTTTCTTCCACCAAGCCTTGGTCTGAGCTTTGTGCTCTCAACATTCCCACACAGCCTTAAGATGTCTGTCCCTCACTTTAAGAAAAGGCCTGATTCAAGGGAAATTCTAGATGAGCCTTGATGTTCCAAGTACATTGCTATTACTTTTTGTCCCACCATCCTTCATTTCATGTTGAGTATTTCCTCTGCATGCAAATGTGGTTAAGGAACCAGATACCAACTAAGCACTAAAAGCATGTGGCTGCAAATGCTACTTTATTGAGGGCTGGTTTTAAGTAATGCTTTTTCAACTCAGTATATTAAGACATAACAATTTGAAAAAAATAGTGAAAAATTTTGTCAATTCTCTCATTGTTTTGAAATATCTAATTGTATTTCATGTTAATAGCCCAAATATCTACATGGTGGGCTATTTTTATCTCTTTCTACATGTTTTGGAGTTCAATATATATAGTTTCAAACTCATAATTGTCTCTTAAGTATTTACTTTAATCATTTAGTGTAGAATAGATACCCTCCAATTTCATCACTCATATCCAAGTAATGTAAGCTCTTGTAAGTGCTGATTTAAAATTTCTTTTTTAAATAGGGAAACTTATTCTTCTTGCTGAAATTGACCTGGATTTAAATTTAGCCTAAGATAGAAACTAGGTCCTCAAGGGTTAGTGTCTTTTGCAGTTGTTGCTATATACATGCCTCAAATTTATTTGTGGACCCAGAGGATCAGACAAATTTGAATGTTAGTGGAAAAACATTGAGGTGAAATTTATTCAACATTCTCAGCACAGCCAGGGAGGAAACCCCTTGGTTCTCTTGGAGGAATTTCTCAACTTCCTTTCCTAAGTTCACAGAATAATGAGTCAAAGCACAGAAGAATATTCTGACTTGGCTCCACCTGTGACCCTTGCCTATGTCCCTAGCTTTCTCTTCACTGAAATTTGGATATCATTTTAAAATTGTTTCTTGAAGATTCTTTTTCTTTCACTGAGAATTACATATAAGTCCCCTGTTTTAGCTCTGTCACCTATATTTTCTTCTCAATATTATCACTTTATCATAATGCTCAATAGCATAGAATTTAGTATTTGATTGGGGAAATGGTGGTTTTGTGTGACTGGCAGAACTACCATTGTGTATAACAACCAGCTCAGCCATATTTCCTCCTAAAAACTTGGGCCTTTATAGAGAGCTATCTGTATTCTTTTGGTGCACTTAATAAAGATGTAAACAAACAAACAAACAAGGGGAACATTTCCATATGAACACACAAAAGTGTTAATACATAGCCCTTCACTTAAAATAGTACTAATATAATAGTGTAAGTCAGAACATAAGTAATAATGTAATAAATTTTGGAAGAACAGATAAAAGTAAGACATAGTTTCAATTGAGAAGGCTTTCTTGAAAGATAGAATTTTTAACTGGGCATTGAAAAATAAATAGCATTTCACCAAAAATAGAAGGAATAGAAGGGCACAGTGCATAAAAATATATGGCTTTCTAGGGAATTGGGTAAACTACAGTGAGCCTGAGCACAGATCAGTGATGGGGAGTGGTATGGTTATAAAATGGCAGAGGAAAGGCAGGACAAATAGTGGAAGACTTTGAATGCCATTCTACCAACTTTCACACTTAAACAATGGAAAAAAAAATTAAGATTCTTGTAGGGAAATTATACAGTTTGCGGGGGGAGTTTGGTTAATTCCTCAGTTATGAAACAGATGGCATATTCCAATCAGGTAATTCTATAAGAGTTTAATAAAGGGATTCTGCAAAAGATTTTGGCGAATGTATAGGATCAAAGAAATATAGCCTCTAGGCCTTGAAACTGGAGCTGGAGGCAGGGTTTTATCATCTACAACCCTAAATAATACAATCTGGAGAGAAAGAGCTGTGTAAAGAGGGCTACCTGATCAATCAAAGACATCAGAGCAATAAATAACCAGGATTCACTCTGTTTACCCTTTGAACTGCTACCACTATTTCTCATTGGTCAAAACCAATGGGAAGCTAAAGGATGAGAATTCTTGTTGACATATTCCATATACCTTGGCTTCCAGGGGGACATATCAAGGGTAGAGAGTAGATTTGAGTGGACAAATGAGAGAGATCCAATTTGGAATTGGAATTTTGGAAAGTAGTTTGGAATGGCAAGAGAATGAGCAGAGCCATCAAGTGAATATAGGAAATTCCTGTAATAGTTCAGGCAGAGCTAGTAAGGGTCTGAAACAGATCAGCATTAATGACAACGCAAGAAGGGAAGAGAGAATAGATGGCATATGGAGGTAGGACTATCAAGACTTAATGTTTTGGACGTAGGAATGGAAAGAAAAGAATAAAACAAAAATGACTATTGGATACTCTCACTTCTTCAAAATATAGGTTGCAGAAGAAAGGATTGATGTTTTTAGGGACAATAACAAGTTTAAGTGTGGATAAGTGAAAATTGAACATTTGTCTCTATGTTTAAGAAAAGAGGTCAGATCTAGGGAAGTATACTTAAGCAGAGTCTACTTTGGAGTTGACAACTGAAATAGGTGAATATTGTCTAGGGAGATGATTTAGTAGTTATGAATTCGGCCAAGCATAGGAACTTGGAGAATGCTACCCCATTAGGGAGGGCACAGATGAGAATCAGTAAAGGAAGCCAAGAAGTAGTCGCCAGAAAGTATGGGAGGAGAGCAATCAGATATCAAGGCAAAAGCCAAGGTGTGACAAAAATTTCAGTTTGAAAACTCATACCTTTTATATATACTTTACAGTTAGGGAAGGCTTGGGAGTAGATTCAGTCTTGTTTTCTTCAGTGTAAAATTTTGGATGCCTTTGCTGGATATGATTATTGGTGATTTCTTTTTGGAGAGTAAATAATTTAATTTCCTAAACAAGTTTCTACTGAGCATGTAATTTTGCATTGAGCTCTCAGATAAGCAATACTGAGGATGTAAAATTGATATGGAATGTACTGTTGCTCTCTAGAGACTTATAATCTTACTGAAATTGTTAGAACAGAACACAAGGCAATATATATATAATAAAAGGTAAATGGGATATTTTTAAATGATAAAATATATGGTCTAGAGAATTCAATGTCAGTCAGAAGAAAAGAAGAAGGGAGAAACAAGTTTTACTTGAAGATAGTACAAAATATGTACCAGGATCTCCAGCTCACAGTTTGCTTGAGTAAGACCACATCCAAGAAATACTGCTAATTGCTAATACTAATACTGCTAACATTTCTTTTGTATGACAGTGGTTTCTTTTCCTCACAAAATTGAAAAAGATAAACTGAAGCATGAGTTAATAGTAGAACTGCTTGTGATGAGTGAAATGTGAAGGAGAAATTTGGACAGAGGAGCAGACATGAGGAGAACTTCGTATGAAGATTGGAATTTTGCAACCACAAGCCAGGGAACTACCAGAAGCTAAAAGGGAGGCCTGGGACAGATCCTTTGAGCCTGCCCCTGCCTACACCTGGATCTCAGATGTCTAATGTCCAGGATTATAAGACATTACATTTCTTTTTAAGATATTTTGTAGTATTTTCTTAATGGCAGTCCTCGAAAACTAGTGCACCATCTTGTCTACACCTAGTTTTCCAGGGAAGAGATTTCCAAAATGTGTGCCTCTGGACACTGGTCCCTGGAGAGGCTCCATGAAGAAGGTTGCTATGATGCTATGGGCAAATACCTGGAGTTTTAGAAGACATTGTAAAAAAATAGTTTCACAGGAGTCCTACAGTCAAGAGTCAGAATTCCTCCTGTATGAGACATACAACACTTTCTCACCATAGCATGTCTTGAGAAATTTGTTCTGGAGATATGGAGCTCTAGTGCAATGAACTGTGGGCTTTCAAATTGTTTCTGTTGCTTGATTTAGTAAACCTTCCAATACAAAGCAATTGATGTCATAAATATGTTTTACGTGTATATTTTTTAAAATTTTGGACAATTTTAACAACCTTTGTGATAACTTTTAGTACTTTTGCATCTCTTCAAATACATTTTGCTAATTGCTGTTCTAGAGACATCTTAAACATGATTTCAAATGGTATGCTGTGTTCTCTGTGTGTGTGTGTGTTCTGAAGTACACAATTACATGTTTTGGATCTGCTAAAGCACAATAATTTTACTTAAAGTGTGACTTGTCTTTATTAAATAAATTGGAGTTGAATAATTTAGAATGAACGCATGAGCCTAAAATTGTAGTTCTCCATTTTTTTTTTAATGAACACTGCTATTAAATAAACATATTATTAGGATAAATCTCAAGTGTCAACTTTTCCTATCTGTAGGATAGTACCAATCTCTTGCTAGTTTTTGTCCATCATAATTCTGAAGAGGGTAAAATACCAAGGTTTTTCTTGGGAACATTTCCTTTTATCTTCAATAAGAGGAAATTTTCTTTAATCAGCATTTTAGGAGTCATTCCCTTCTACTTAGGATTAATTGGTGATCATTTCATTTTATGCTCATTTTAGATAGTTACTTTTTCCCGTTTTATTTTGTTTTATCTTGGGTTTTTTGATATGTTTATGGGAGATATCTGTTATATCTAGTTGCTAAATTTACTGCTAATTTGCTTTTTTGCCCTTTGCTGTTTGTATGGCATCTGAATCAAATTCTTTCAAATGTTTCTTTAGCCACATAGATGCAACTTTGGATCAGAATAAATAGGCAAACATAACCACGTGGGCTCTGAGAATGTAGTGCAATAATATCCAGTCCTTAAATCAACCAAGGTTTGCTCCTTTTGGGCATACATTTTGCATTGCATCACAATAATAATTTGTGGCAAATGTTTGTACCAGAAATCTAGAGAAACACCCATAGCTTTGAATACTTTGTATGATTTATGAAGCTTAGCTGGTGAAGTTTGCAGACTCTGATTTTATTGAAAGAAAATAGCTAATTATCACACCATTCTTTTCCTCAATAAGTAAAGTAGTTTTAAAAGAAGCCTAACATTGCCTCATGCACAGCAAAAGAAAGCCAACAAGGACAGAAGATAATTTTCAACTCTACATGACCCTGTGAGTCCCATGTCTATAAGCCAATAAAAATAAACATCATATAAAACTCTTGGCTTTTAATGTATTAGTACTATTGACTATTATTAGAGAAGAAAGAGCATAGCAAACAAAACTTGTGGTAAACTTAAGTTTACTTTATTATTAAAGGTTTTGGCTCCAAGATCTAGTATTTTCTTAACCAAACATCTTTAGACTACAGAGTTCTTCCTAATCACTATGTTCTGCCCACAATGAGGTTGCTTTTCCCCTTCTCAATCTAGGTATCATTCACGGTCGGTAGGGTGTAAGAGGCTTGCCTGAGCATTTATCATTCTGCACTGTTAGCACAGAGGTGACTTTAGCAATATTTATACTACTCAAGGGGTTAATTTTGTGTGTTTGGTTCCCTGAGTCTGTTAAATTCTTTAATCAGCTCTTTGCCTGCTTTGCTACTGTGGCAAACTTTTAAACTACAACCGTTTCTAGCCCAGTTGTCAGGGGCTTGGCAATATTTGAATGTCAACCTTCTCAACTTCCATTTGGCCCTCAAATACTTTTCATAGATTCTCCCCTAGGGTGGCCAAAAGTTTAGGGCTGCATCTGATGGATTGAGAAAGCAAGAACCTTATTTTTCGTATAAATTCATGTTGATCTTTGTAAGGATGAATTTAGCATTGCTAACCTAACCTTTTTCAAAGAAATAAGCAGTACACTGTTATAATGCAGCTGCTGGGCAGATTATCTAGCTTTTTTGTTGCAAAGGACAGTGGGCAATCTGAGTGGATTTTACAAGGGATGTGTGTTTAGGTGTGTGTCAGTGTGTGTCTGTGTCTGTGTCTGTGTCTGTGACCTGTGAGTGACTGATGGAATGAATGAAGGAAGGCGGGAGAGAGGTGAGAGAGAATGAGGGGAAAAGTGGAAGCTTCAATAGGAAGTGGAAATGGGGTGAAAGAGCAGAGTTGCATAAAGGAGATACTTGGGGAGTTTGTTCATGCACAATATTTCCCTCCTCTATTTCCCAAATCATTCAGTACAAATCTGTGTTTCTTCATTTCTGCTGGTTTCCCACTTTGAAAATTTAAAAATAGAACACTTTAATACCTTTTATATAGATCCACTTATTTTTATGATTTTGCCACATTTACTTTTCTCCCTCCACACACAAATGTCATTTGGTGAATCACTTGAAAGTAAATTGCAGACACCAGGGCACCTCAAGCCCAAGTATTTTAACATGTAACTTCTAAGAATAAATATTCTCCTATGCAGCCATTAGTGACCATAAGAAATTTTAACAATAATTAAACAATATAAAATATCACCATCTCATATCAATTTTCTCCAATGGCCTCAAAACCTTTTTAGAGCTAGTTCCTTTACATATATTTTTAAAATCCCAGATGCATTCAAGATTCATATCTTATGTTTGAATAACTGTATCTCCTTAGTATCTTTCTACTTAGAACAGTGTTCTGCCCACTCCCTTATTTTCCCCTGACATTGACTTTTAGAGGCATTCAGGACAGTTGTCATATAAAATGTCTCACATTGTGGGTATATCTGATTATTTCTTCATGATTAGATTAAAGTTAAAAATTTTGGCAAGAATTCTAGATGATGTTATGTAATTTTTATTGTATCACATAATTACCAGATGTCCAACTGTTATTAGGTTAAGCTGCTGAATGCCAGATATCTCCTTTGTAAAAGCATATTCTCCCCTTTCTAATTGTAAGTAATTTATGGTGCAGTAGCTTGAATCCATGTAAAAATTCTGTTTTCAACAATTTTTAAGTCAATAATTTTACATCTTCGATAAGTCAATTATTGGAGGTTATAAAATTCATTTTTTAATAAATTACATCATTTTTTCCACATGTATTTGAGTTTCTCTCTCTCTCTGTCTTAACCATCTCTATTAATTCATGGCTTCCTTGTATTATTGTCTATGGCCTCTATTATTATTTTTTTTTAATTGAGGTATAATTCACATACAATGTTATATTAGTTTTAGGTGTACAATATAATGATTGAACAATTCTATGCATTGCTCAGTGCTCATCAAGGTGAGTGTACTCTTAATCTCCTTTATCTATTTTGCCCATCTCCCTACTCTCCTTTCCTCTGGCAAACTTTAACCTATAACCGTTATTATTTGTGATGTTCAAAGTATGCAAAACATTTCTAGTTGGAGACTTCAAATCTCAAGCTTTTTTAAAAAAATTGTAGTAAAAAATATATAACATAAAAATTACTGTCTTAATAGTAGTGTTAATTATGTCCCCTTTGTTGTGCAACAGATCACTAGAACTTTTTCATCTGGCAAAAGTGAAAGAACACTCACTGAATAACAACTCTTTTTTCTCTACCTCAGCCCCTAGTTAATGCCATTCTACTTTCTATTTTGAAGAGTTTGACTACTTAAATACGATATAAGTAGAATCATGCAGTATTTATTTATTTATTTATTGAGACTGGCTTATTTTACTTAGCATAGTATCCTCAAAGTTCATCCATGTAGTAGCATATGACAGGATTGTCTTCTTTTGGAGGCTAAGTAGTATTCCATTGTATTAACATGCCACATTTTCCAAATCCATGCATCCTTCAATGGACATCTAGGTCACTTACATCTCTTAACTATTGTGAATAATGATGCAGTGAATATGGCTGTGCAAGTATTTCCTTGAGATTGTATTTTTAGTTCTTTTGGATATATATCAAGAAGTGGGATTGCTGGGTCATATGACAATTCTGCTTTCAATTATTTTATGAATCACAGAACTGTTTTCCAGTGGCTGCACCATTTTACATTCCCATCAACAGTTGCACAAAGGTTTCCAATTTTTCTATATCCTCTTAACACTTTTTATGTTTTTGTTTTGGATAGGGCTATTCTAATGGATGGGAGGTGATAGTTCATTTTTGTTATGATTTGCATTTCCACAATGATGAGTGATGTTGAACATCTTTTCATATGCTTTTTGGACATTTGTTGTATTTCTGGAGAAATGTCCATTCACATTTTTTACATTTTTTTGATTGGGTAATTTTTATTGTTGTTGTTGAGTTGTAGTTCTTTATATATTTTTGATATTAACCCTTTATAAGATTACAGTTTACAAATATTTTCTCCCATTCCACAGATTGCCTTTCTATTTTGTTGGTGGTTTTCTTGCTGCTTAGAAGCTATTTAGTTTGATGTAGCCCTGCTTATTTACTTTTTGCTTTTGTTGCATATGTTTTTGGTGTTATATCTAAGAAATCATCACCAAATCCAATTTCATAAAACTTTTTTCCTATGTTTTCGTCTAGGAGTTTTATAGTTCCAGGTCTTACAATTAAGTATCTTATCTATGTTGAATTAGTTTTTGAGGTATTTGGTGTAAAGTAAGCGCCCTACTTCCTTTCTTTGTGTGTGGATATCCACTTTTCCCAGCAGCATTTTCTGTTTTTTTTTTTTTTTAATTTTTAATTTTTAAAAAATAAACATATATTTTTATCCCCAGGGGTAAAGATCTGTGAATTGCCAGGTTTACACACTTCACAGCACTCACCATAGCACATACCCTCCCCAATGTCCGTAACCCCAACCCCCTTCTCTCAACCTCCCTCCCCCCAGCAACCTCAGCTTGTTTTGTGGGATTAAGAGTCACTTATGGTTTGTCTCCCTCCCAATCCCATCTTGTTTCATTTATTCTTCTCCTACCCCCTTAACCCCCCATGTTGCATCACCACTTCCTCATATCAGGGAGATCATATGATAGTTGTCTTTCTCACCAGCAGCATTTTCTTAAGAGGCTGTTCTTTCCCCACTGTGTTGTCTTAGCACCCTTGTTGAAGATCATTTGACTGTATACTTCTAGGCTCTTTATTCTGTTCCATTCGTTTATATGTCTGTTTTTATGATAATTCCATACTGCTTGGTTTACTATAGTTTTGCCGTATGTTTTGAAATAAGAAAGTATGTGACTTCTGAATCTGTTTCTCTTTTTCAAGAGTGTTTGGGCTATTTGGTGTTCATTGAGATTCCATATAAATTTTAGTGGTTTTTTTTCCACCCATTTCTGCATAAAAAAAGCCAGTGGGGTTTTGAAAGGGATTTCTTTGAATCTGTAGATTGCTTTTAGTAATATGAACATTTTAATAATATTAAGTCTTCTGATCCATGAATATGGCTGTCTTTCCATTTATTTGTGTCTCCTCTTCCTCCTCCTCCTTCTTTTAAGCCAATGTTTTGTCATTTTCATTGTATAAGTCCTTTTTCTTCTCGGTTAAGTTTATTCAAAAGAATTTTATTCTTCTTGATGCTATTGTGAATGGGATTGTCTCTTAATTTACTTTTTGGATTGTTCATTATTAGTGTATAGAAATAACAAATTTTCTGAATTTGCCTATTAGTTATAATTTTTTTTTGAATCCTTAAGGTTTTCAATGTATATGTTCATGTCATCTACCAACAGATGACTTCTTACTTTCCAAATTGGATGCCTTTTATTTCTTTTTATTTTTAATTATTTATTTTTATAAACATATATTTTTATCCCCAGGGGTACAGATCTGTGAATCACCAGGTTTACACACTTCACAACACTCACCAAAGCACATAATCCCACCCCCTTCTCCCAAACTCCCTCCCCCCAGCAACCCTCAGTTTGTTTTGTGAGATTAAAAGTCACTTATGGTTTGTCTCCCTCCTAATCCCATCTTATTTCATTTATTCTTCTCCTACCCACTTAAGCCCCCATGTTGCATCACCACTTCCTCATATCAGGGAGATCATATGATAGTTGTCTTTCTCTGCTTGACTTATTTCGCTAAGCATGACATGCTCTAGTTGTCGCAAATGGCAAGATTTCATTTCTTTTGATGGCTGCATAGTATTCCATTGTGTATATATACCACATCTTCTTGATCCATTCATCTGTTGATGGACATCTAGGTTCTTTCCATAGCATGGCTATTGTGGACATTGCTGCTATAAACATTCGGGTGCACGTGCCCCTTTGGATCACTACGTTTGTATCTTTAGGGTAAATACCCAATAGTGCAATTGCTGGGTCATAGGGCAGTTCTATTTTCAACATTTTGAGGAACCTCCATGCTGTTTTCCAGAGTGGCTGCACCAGCTTGCTTGCATTCCCGCCAACAGTGTAGGAGGGTTCCCCTTTCTCCGCATCCTCGCCAGCATCTGTCATTTCCTGACTTGTTGATTTTAGCCATTCTGACTGGTGTGAGGTGATATCTCATTGTGGTTTTGATTTGTATTTCCCTGATGCCGAGGGATATGGAGCACTTTTTCATGTGTCTGTTGGCCATCTGGATGTCTTCTTTGCAGAAATGTCTGTTCATGTCCTCTGCCCATTTCTTGATTGGATTATTTGTTCTTTGGGTTTTGAGTTTGCCAAGTTCTTTATAGATTCTGGACACTAGTCCTTTATCTGATAAGTCGTTTGCAAATATCTTCTCCCATTCTGTCAGTTGTCTTTTGATTTTGTGAACTGTTTCCTTTGCTGTGCAAAAGCTTTTGATCTTGATGAAATCCCAATAGTTCATTTTTGCCCTTTCTTCCCTTACCTTTGGCGATGTTCCTAGGAAGATGTTGCTGTGGCTGAGGTCGAAGAGGTTGCTGCCTGTGTTCTCCTCAAGGATTTTGATGGATTCCTTTCGCACATTGAGGTCCTTCATCCATTTTGAGTCTATTTTTGTGTGTGGTGTAAGGGAATGGTCCAATTTCATTTTTCTGCATGTGGCTGTTCACTTTTCCCAGCACCATTTATTGAAGAGGCTGTCTTTTTTCCATTGGACATTCTTTCCTGCTTTGTCAAAGATTAGTTGACCATAGAGTTGAGGGTCTATTTCTGGGCTCTCTATTCTGTTCCATTGATCTCTGGGTCTGTTTTTGTGCCAGTACCATGCTGTCTTGATGATGAAAGCTTTGTAATAGAGCTTGAAGTCCGGAATTGTGATGCCACCAACGTTGGCTTTCTTTTTCAATATCCCTTTGGCTATTCGAGGTCTTTTCTGGTTCCATATAAATTTTAGAATTATTTGTTCCATTTCTTTGAAAAAGATGGATGGTACATTGATAGGAATTGTATTAAATGTGTAGATTGCTTTAGGTAGCATAGACATCTTCACAATATTTATTCTTCCAATCCAGGAGCATGGAACATTTTTCCATTTCTTTGTGTCTTCCTCAATTTCTTTCATGAGTACTTTATAGTTTTCTGAGTATAGATTCTGTGCCTCTTTGGTTAGTTTTACTCCTAGGTATCTTATGGTTTGGGGTGCAATTATAAATGGGATGGACTCCTTAATTTCTCTTTCTTCTGTCTTGCTGTTGGTGTAGAGAAATGCAACTGATTTCTGTGCATTGATTTTATATCCTGACACTTTACTGAATTCCTGTATAAGTTCTAGCAGTTTTGGAGTGGAGTCTTTTGGGTTTTCCACATATAGTATCATATCATCTGCGAAGAGTGATAATTTGACTTCTTCTTTGCCGATTTGGATGCCTTTAATTTCCTTTTGTTGTCTGATTGCTGAGGCTAGGACCTCTAGTACTATGTTGAATAGCAGTGGTGATAATGGACATCCCTGCCGTGTTCCTGACCTTAGTGGAAAAGCTTTCAGTTTTTCTCCATTGCGAATGATATTTGCGGTGGGTTTTTCATAGATGGCTTTGATGATATTGAGGTATGTGCCCTCTATCCCTACACTTTGAAGGGTTTTGATCAGGAAGGGATGCTGTACTTTGTCAAATGCTTTTTCAGCATCTATTGAGAGTATCATATGGTTCTTGTTCTTTCTTTTATTGATGTGTTGTATCACATTGACTGATTTGCGGATGTTGAACCAACCTTGCAGCCCTGGAATAAATCACACTTGGTCGTGGTGAATAATCCTTTTAATGTACTGTTGAATTCTATTGGCTAGTATTTTGTTGAGTATTTTCGCATCTGTGTTCATCAAGGATATAGATCTATAGCTCTCTTTTTTGATGGGATCCTTGTCTGGTTTTGGGACCAAGGTGATGCTGGCCTCATAAAATGAGTTTGGAAGTTTTCCTTCCATTTCTATTTTTTGGAACAGTTTCAGGAGAATAGGAATTAGTTCTTCTTTAAATGTTTGGTAGAATTCCCCTGAGAAGCCGTCTGGCCCTGGGCTTTTGTTTGTTTGGAGATTTTTAATGACTGTTTCAATCTCCTTACTGGTTATGGGTCTGTTCAGGCTTTCTATTTCTTCCTGGTTCAGTTGTGGTAGTTTTTATGTTTCTAGGAATGCATCCATTTCTTCCAGATTATCAAATTTGTTGGCGTAGAGTTGCTCATATTATGTTCTTATAATAGTTTGTATTTACTTGGTGTTAGTTGTGATTTCTCCTCTTTCATTCATGATTTTATTTATTAGGGTCCTTTCTTTTTCTTTTTGATAAGTCGGGCCAGGAGTTTATCAATTTTATTAATTCTTTCAAAGAACCAGCTCCAACTTTCGTTGATTTGTTCTATTGTTTTTTGGTTTCTATTTCATTGATTTCTGCTCTGATCTTTATGATTTCTCTTCTCCTGCTTGGCTTAGGGTTTCTTTCTTGTTCTTTCTCCAGCTCCTGTAGGTGTAGGGTTAGGTTGTGTACCTGAGACCTTTCTTGTTTCTTGAGAAAGGCTTGTACCGCTATATATTTTCCTCTCAGGACTGCCTTTGTTATGTCCCAAAGATTTTGAACCATTGTATTTTCATTATCATTTGTTTCCATGATTTTTTTCAATTCTTCTTTAATTTCCTGGTTGACCCATTCATTCTTTAGAAGGATGCTGTTTAGTCTCCATGTATTTGGGTTCTTTCCAAACTTTCTTTTGTGGTTGTGTTCTAGCTTTAGAGCATTGTGGTCTGAAAATATGCAGGGAATGATCCCAATCTTTTGATACCGATTGAGTCCTGATTTAGGACCGAGGATGGGATCTATTCTGGAGAATGTTCCATGTGCACTAGAGAAGAATGTGTATTCTGTTGCTTTGGGATGAAATGTTCTGAATATATCTGTGATGTCCATCTGGTCCAGTGTGTCGTTTAAAACCTTTATTTCCTTGCTGATCTTTTGCTTGGATGATCTGTCCATTTCAGTGAGGGGAGTGTTAAAATCCCCTACTATTATTGTATTATTGTTGATGTGTTTCTTTGATTTTGTTATTAATTGGTTTATATAGTTGGCTGCTCCCACGTTGGGGGCCTAGATATTTAAAATTGTTAAATCTTCTTGTTGGACAGACCCTTTGAGTATGATATAGTGTCCTTCCTCATCTCTTATTATAGTCTTTGGCTTAAAATCTAATTGATCTGATATAAGGATTGCCACTCCTGCTTTCTTCTGATGTCCATTAGCATGGTAAATTCTTTTCCACCCCCTCACTTTAAATCTGGAGGTGTCTTCGGGCTTAAAATGAGTTTCTTGGAGGCAACATATAAATAGGTTTTGTTTTTTTATCCATTCTGATACCCTGTGTCTTTTGACAGGGGCATTTAGCCCATTCACATTCAGGGTAACTATTGAGAGATATGAATTTAGTGCCATTGTATTGCCTGTAAGGTGACTGTTACTGTATATGGTCTCTGTTCCTTTCTGATCTACCACTTGTAGGCTCTCTGTTTGCTTAGAGGACCCCTTTCAATATTTCCTGTAGAGCTGGTTCGGTGTTTGCAAATTCTTTCAGTTTTTGTTTGTCCTGGAAGCTTTTAATCTCTCCTTCTATTTTCAATGATAGCCTAGCTGGATATAGTATTCTGGGCTGCATGTTTTTCTCGTTTAGTGCTCTGAAAATGTCATGCCAGCTCTTTCTGGCCTGCCAGGTCTCTGTGGATAAGTCAGCTGCCAATCTAATATTTTTACCATTGTATGTTACAGACCTCTTTTCCCGGGCTGCTTTCAGGATTTTCTCTTTGTCACTGAGACTTGTAAATTTTACTATTAGGTGACAGGGTGTGGGCCTATTCTTATTGATTTTGAGGGGCGTTCTCTGAACCTCCTGAATTTTGATGCTTGTTCCCTTTGCCATATTGGGGAAATTCTCCCCAATAATTCTCTCCAGTATATCTTCTGCTCCCCTCTCTCTTTCTTCTTCTTCTGGAATCCCAATTATTCTAATGTTGTCTCGTCTTATGGTGTCACTTATCTCTCGAATTCTCCCCTCGTGGTCCAGTAGCTGTTTGTCCCTCTTTTGCTCAGCTTCTTTATTCTCTGTCATTCGGTCTTCTATATCACTAATTCTTTCTTCTTCTTCATTTATCCTAGCAGTGAGAGCCTCCATTTTTGATTGCACCTCATTAATAGCTTTTTTGATTTCAACTTGGTTAGATTTTAGTTCTTTTATTTCTCCAGAAAGGGTTTTTATATCTCCTGAGAGGGTTTCTCTAATATCTTCCATGCCTTTTTTGACCCCGGCTAGAACCTTGAGAGTTGTCATTCTGAACTCTAGATCTGACATGTTACCAATGTCTGTATGATTAGGTCCCTAGCCTTCGGTACTGCCTCTTGTTCTTTTTTTTGTGTTGAATTTTTCCGTCTTGTTATTTTGTCCAGATAAGAGTATATGAAGGAGCAAGGAAAATACTAAAAGGGTGGCAACAACCCCAGGAATATATGCTTTAACCATATTAGAAGAGATCCCAAATCCTGAGGGGGGAGAAAGGGGATAAAAAGAGGTTCAAAAAGGAAGAAAGAAAAAAGAAAAAAAAAAGAAAAGAATTTAAAAAAAAGAAAACAAATAAGAAAAATATAAAAAAGAAAAAATATATATATTAGATAAACTAGTTAAAAAACGTTAAAAAAGAAAAAGGTAAAGTTTAAAAAAAAATTTAACCAGAAGGCGAGAAGAAAAACAAAAAATGAAAAAAAAATTAAATTAACTGCAAGACTAAAAAAAATCACAGGGAAAAAGCCATGAGTTCCGTGCTTTGCTTTCTCCTCCTCTGGAATTCTGCTACTCTCCTTGGTATTGACACCGCAGTCCTTGGTAGGTGAACTTGGTCTTGGCTGGATTTCTTGTTGATCTTCTTGGGGAGGGGCCTGTTGTAGTGATTCTCAAGTGTCTTTGCCCCAGGCGGAATTACACCGCCCTTACCAGGGGCCGGGGTGAGTAATCCGCTCGGGTTTGCTTTCAGGATCTTTTATTCCCTGAGCGCTTTCCGTAGAGTTCCGGAGGACGGGAATACAAATGGCGGCCTCCTGGTCTCCCGCCCGGAGAAGCCAAGAGCCGAGGGCCCCACTCCTCAGCGCGCCCTCAGAGAACAGCGCCCAGTTACTCCCGTCTGCCTGACCTCCGGCCGCGCTCCACCGAGCCTTCGACCGGTTCAAGGTAACCCCAAGCTGCGAGCTTACTGTTGGCTCTGTCTCTGTATCCAGCTTTCCCGTTCCAATACCCGCAAGCTCTGCAACACTCAGACACCCCTGATCCTTCTGTGACCCTGCGGGTCCTGAGGCCACGCTGACCCATCGTGGGCTTCGCCCCGGTTTAGCCTCTGGAGCGATGTCCCTCAGCGGAAGACTTTTAAAAGTCCTGATTTTGTGTGCTGTTGCTCCGCCGCTTGCCGGGAGCCGGCCCCTCCCCCCCAAAGTCTATCTTTCCCATCGCTTTGGATTCACTTCTCCGCGGGTCCTACCTTTCAGAAAGTGGTTGTTTTTCTGTTTCCAGAATTGCTGTTCTTCTTCTCTTCGATCTGCTGATGGATTTTCAGGTGTTTGCAATCTTTAGATAAGCTATCCAGCTGATCTCTGGCTAGCTGAAGTAGTCTCAGCCTGCTACTTCTCCGCCATCTTGACTCCTCCTTCTATGTGTCTGTTCTTGTGCCATTATCATGCTGTCTTGATGACTACAGCTTTGTAATACAGCTTGAAGTCCAAAATTTTGATGTCTCCAGGTTTGATCTTCTTTTTCAAGATCGCTTTGGCTCTTTAGGGTCTTTTGTGGTTCCATACAAACTTTAGGATTGTTTGTTCCAGCTCTGTGAAAACTGATGGTTGTATTTTGATAGGGATTGCATTGAATGTGTAGATTGCTTTGGGTAGCATAGTCATTTTAACAATATTTTTTCTTCCAATATATGCACATCGAATGTTTTCCAGTTCTTTGTGTTTTCCTCAATTCATTTCTATAAATAAAAATTTATTTCTATAAAAGTATATTTATTTACAAATACAAATAAATGTAAAATATAAATGTAAATAAATATAAAAAATAAATTTATTTCTATAAATATAAAGTTTCTATAGTGCTCTATAGTGTTTTATAGTTTTCAGAGTACAGATCATTTACCTGTTTGGTTAGGTTAATTCCTAGATATCTTATGGTTTTGGTGCAATTATAAAAGGGATTGATGCCTTGATTTCTCTTTTTTTTGCTTCATTGTTAGTATATGTAAATCTGACTGCCTTCTTTGCATTGATTTTATATCTTGCTACTTTGCTGAATTCCTGTATCAGTTCTAGCAATTTTTGGATGGAGTCTTTGGGTTTTCTACATGGAGTATCATATTGCCTGTGAAGAGTGAAAGTTTGACTTCTTCCTTGCCAATTTGAATGTTTTTTATTTCTCTTTGTTGTCTGATTGCTGAGGCTAGGACTTCTAGTACTATGTTGAACAACACTGGTGAGAGTGGATATCCCTGTTGTGTTTCCTGACCTTTGGGGAAAAGCTCTCAGTTTTTCCCCATTGAGGATGATATTTACTGTGGGTCTTTTGTATATGACCTTTATGATATTCAGGTATGTTCCCTTTATTCCTACATAGCAAAGGGTTTTTATTAAGAAAGGATGCTGTATTTTGTCAAATGCTTTTCTGCATCTATTGAGAGGATCATATGATTCTTTTTTTTTTTTTAAAGATTTATTTATTTATTTGACAGACATCACAAGTAGGCAGAGAGGCAGGCAGAGAGAGAGATGGAAGCAGGCTCCCTGCTGAGCAGAAAGCCCCATGTGAGGCTCGTTCCCAGGACCCTGAGATCATGACTTGAGCCGAAGGCAGAGACTTTAACCCACTGAGCCACCCAGGTGCCCTAAGAGAATCATATGATTCTTGTCCTTTCTTTTTTTAATGTGGTATATCACATTGATTGATTTGCAGATGTTGAACTACTCCTGGAGCTGATGTTATTTTCCTCTTGATCATGGTGAATAATCCTTTTAATGTAATGTTGGGTCCTTTTAGCTAGTATTTTGGTGAGAATCTTGGCATCCATGTTCATCAGGGATATTGGTCTGTAATTCTCCTTTTTAGTAGGGTCTTTGTCTGATTTTGAGATCAAGGTAATGCTGGCCTCATAGAATGAGTTTGGAAATTTCCATTCCATTTCTGTTTTTTCGGAGTAGTTTCAGAAGAATAGGTATTAATTCTTCTTTAAACGTTTGACTGAATTCCTCTAGGAAGCCATGTGGCCCTGGACTCTTGTTTGTTGGGAAATTCTGATCCAATTCTTTGATTTTTATGAGTCTATTCAACTTTTCTATTTCTCCCTGTTTCCATTTTGTAGTTTATATGTTTCTAGGAATTTATCCATTTCTTCCAGATTCTTCTAATCAGCTCCTAGTTTCATTGATCGATTCCACTATACTTTTGAATCTATTTCATTGATTTCTGCTCCACTCTTTATTAATTCTCTTCTCCTGATGGATTTAGGCTTTGTTTGCTATTTTCTTCCTATCTCTTTTTGATGTAAGACTAAGTTGTGTATTTGAGACTTTTCTTGTTTCTTAAGGAAGGCCTGTGTTGCTATATGCTTCCCTCTTAGGACCACCTTTGCTGCATCTCAAAAGTTTTGAACTGTCATGTTTTTATGTCAATTTGCTTCTATGTATTTTTGTAATTATTCTTTAATTTCCTGGTTGGCTCATTCATTCTTTAGTAGGACGTTTTTTAACCTCCATGTATTTGTGATCCTTCCAAATTTCTTCTTGTTGTTGACTTCAAGTTTCATAGCATTGTGTATGAAAATATGCATGGTATGTTCTCAATATTTTTGTCTTTTTTAATTTAAGATTTTTATTTATTAGAGAGCACACGTGGGGTGGGGGAGGGGCAGAGGAAGAAGGAAATGAGCGCTCTGCACTGAGCAGGGAACTGGATGGGAATGTGAGGCTTAATCCCAGGACCCCAGTATCATGACTTAAGCCCAAGGTAGATGCTTTACCAACTGGAACCCCACTCCAATATTTTTGTATTTGTTAAGGTCAGTTTTGAGATTGGTGACCTGGTATGCAATCTGTTCTGGAGAATGTTCCATGTGCACTTGAAAAGAATATGCATTCTGTTGCTTTAGGATGAAATGTTCTGAATATATCTGTTAAGTCCGTCTGGTCTAGTCATTCAAAGCCCTCATTTCCTTGTTGGTCTGCTTAGATGATCTGTCCATTACCGTGAGTGGGGTGTTAAACTCTCCTACTATTATTGTATTATTACCAATGAATGAATTTCTTTAATATTGTTATTAATTGGTTTGTATATTTGGCTGCTCCCAAGTTACAGGCATAAATATTTACAATTGTTAGATATTCTTGTTGGATAGACCCCTTTATTATGATATAGTATTCTTCTTCATCTTCTATTACAGTCTTTGGTTCAAGATCTAGTTTTTCTGATGTTTTTCAGCTTTTGTTTGATGTCCATTAGCATGACAAATCATTCTCCACACCCTCACTTTCAAGCTGGAGGTGTCTCTGAGTCTAAAATGAGTCTTGTATATAAGAGACTATTATGTATATTATATATACTAAGCAGTATATAGATGGGTCTTGGTTTTTTTTTTTTTTCTATTCTGATACCATATGTCCTTTGATTGGATCATTTATATTCAGAGTAATAATTGAAAAATATGAATTTAGTGCCATTGTATTAACTATAAGGTTGCTGTTCTTGTAGATTGTCTCTGTTCTTTTCTGATCTTTGTTATTTTGGGGCGCTCTCTCCACTCAAAGAATCCTTTTTAATATTTCTTGCAGGGCTGGTTAGTGTTCACAAATTCCTTTTAGTTTTTGTCCTGGAAAATCTATCTCTACTTTCATTCTGAATGACAGCTTAGCTGGATAAAGTATTCTTGGCTGCATGTTTTTCCCATTTAGCACATTGAATATGTCATGCCAGTCCTAGGAATATGTCCTATCCAGCCAGATCTCTGTGGACAGGCTTGCTGCCAGCCTTATGTGTCTACCCTTGCAGGTTAAGGATGTCTTATCCTGAGCTGCTTTTAGGCTTTTCTCTTTATCTTTGTAATTTGCAGATTTCACTCTAACATGTTGAGGTGTTGATCTATTTTTGTTGATTTTGTGTTTTATCTCAGGCCTCCTAGACTTGAATGACTGTTTCCTTCCCCAGATTAAGGAAGTCCTCAGCTATAGTTTGTTCAAATAAACCTTCTGCCACTTTCTTCTGCTCATCATCCTCTCGGAGTCCTATAATACAGATATAATTTTACTTTATGGAATCACTGAGTTCCCTCAGCCTATCTTCATGATCTAATAGGTTTCTTCCCTTCTTCCTTTCAGCTTCCTTATTTTGCATCATTTTATCTTCTGTGTCACTGATTAGCTCTTCTGTTTCATTCATCCTCATTTTTACAGACCCCACTTAGGACTGCATCTCTGTTTATAGCATTTTTATTTTTGGCCTGACTAGATTTTAGTTTTCTTATCTCTACAGTATAGGATCCTCTAGTGTCTTCTATGCTTTTTTCCACCCCAGATAGTATCTTTATAATCCTTGTTTTAAATTCTAGTTCAGACATCTTATTTATATCCATATTGAACAAGTATCTGGCAGTGACTAATTCCTCCTGTTCTTTCTTTTGGAGTGAATTTCTGTTTTTTGTCATTTTGCCCAGGAAAGAAAGGAAGAAAGAAAAAACAACAACAACAAAACCAAAAACTTAAGGTAGTGTTTCTGATATATGTTGTACACACTCTGCTGTTGTGTTTTTCTGCTCTTTTCCTCTGGTCCATCTTATACAGAGTTCCTCCTTGCTTGTAGTGGGGATGGTTTGGATTTTAAACTAGGTGTGCTTTGATTTGTTTGCTAAGATAAGCCTGGGGGTCAGGGAGCAAAACCTTATCCAGGAAAAAAAGAAAAAGGAACAAAAAAGCAAAAAAACAAACAAAAAGCTATAAGCCTGATCCCAAATAATAGGGAAAAAATGAGTGAGGAGAGAAGAAAAGAGAAAAAAATAAGAAGACTGATCCAAAAAATAAGAAAAGGAAACACACTGACAAATGAACAAAAAATTATAAGCTTGATACCAAAAGAGAGAGAGAGAAAGGGAAAAAAAATTTATATATATATATATATATATATATATATATGAGATAAAAAAAAAGAAATAGAAAAATAATAAATTTTAAACTTAAGGAGAAAAAAAAAAAAAAGGAGCCTGCTTCTATTTCCACCAGAAGCTAACATTTTGGAGCATACTTTAATCAATAGACTTGGAACATGTAGGGGGTTGGCCTGTTTTGGTCTTCTGAGGCTCTCCCTTAGAAGGGGAGGCCTGCTGGTTTAGCTCACAAGCTGACTTGTCCTTGTAAAGATGCCCCTGCCTGGCCCAGGGGGGCACGATTTAGTGTAGGGGACTCCTGCCTCCACTGGAAGCCTTGTGTTTCTTTCTGAAGTCTGACTGTGCCGGTGGTTGTGGGGAAGGAAGGGTGATAGAGAAGGAAGAATATGCAGTCACCCTGCCTCTTGTCCCTGGGGAGGGAAACTCTTGACCACCACTGTTTAGGAGGTCCACACAGAAAAGCAAACAATCTCGTATGTCTGGGGCTTTTGTCAGTTCTCTGCCCTAACATGTCTGTTCCCAGGATGTCGGTGTGCCTGGCACCAATAGATCTTTTATTTCAAGCTAGTGGCTGGGATTAAAAACTCCCAAGTTTTAAAGGGCCTAGCAAGGTACAGATCCATTCCCTTCCAACAGAGGAGAACCTCTAGTTGCTCCCAGCACCATCCTGTCCCAGAAAAGCATTTACACAGTTTGCACACAGAGGGTAAAGTTTATTTTGGAATGCTTAGCGAAAAGCTGGAACCTGGTTATCAGCCCTCTGCATACAACTCAGTCCCCTACGCCATTCTGTCCCAGAAAAGCAGTCGCACAGAGTCTCGAAGCCATTGTGGCAGACAGCAAAAAGCAGTGGCCAGGTTATCTGCAACCTGCCCATGTCTCTGCTCTCTGCTCAGTTCTGTCCCAGAAAAGCAGTGCCTAGGTGGGAACACAGAGGTTTAAGCCTATTGTAGCTCTCAACAAAAAGCTATTAAGAGGTTTTCTGCCCTCTGCACACACCTCTAACCCTGCTGTTGAGACTGTTCAGTGGCTCTCCATTGGCCTTTTATCCTTGGAGAAGCAAAATGTACCCCGTGAAGTGGAATGATCTTTCCCAGTGCGACTCAGGGGATCTCCTTACTGATATGGGAAAGAGGCAGAAGAAAAATTATTAAATTTCCTTACCCATTGACAAGCCCGTGAGAAGGGTGGGGTGACATTCCTTTAGGGACTCAACTGCCTCCACCAGGAGGGTTTGTTAAGGGGAAAGGGCAATCCTAGCCTGACCGACCCCCTTCCCCTAACCAGGGTCCTGTAAGTCTACTTTAACAATTCCTTTGGAAACTTCATCTCTAAACCCTCCATGATACATGTTGATAATCATTCCCAAACATAGCGCCCACTGATATACATCTAAAGGGTCTCGGACAAAGGTTTTATTACTGGTAATGAATAACCTATTCCCCAACAATAGCTAGCCCCTCAAGGTCCTGGAAACCTTGCTTCCAAAATTCCTCATTGACTTATGCCATCCCTAACCCTCTTCCCAACTTGCAAGTATATAATGACAACCCCAGGGCAGCAGCTCTTTCTGCCCATGGGTCCTGTCCCTGTGCTTTAATAAAGCACCATTTCTGGGGTGCCTGGGTGGCTCAGTGGGTTGGGCCTCTGCCTTTGGTTCGGATCATGGTCTTGGGGACCTAGATTGAGCCCCATGTTGGGCTCTCTGCTTGGCAGGCAGCCTGCTTCCCCCTCTCTCTTTGCCTGCCTTTCTGCCTACTGTGATCTCTGCCTGTCAAGGGGATAAATAAAACCTTTAATAAATAAATAAATAAATCAACCCCCATTTTGCACCAACGATGTCTCAAGAATTCTTTCTTGGTCATCGGATCCCATCCTCACCCCACCAAACTTCACTTATATTCTAAGACTTCATCATTACCAGGGCTTTTTGTGCAATATCTACTCACTGCACTCTCTCCCTCTCCTTGACTCTGCTCTGCAGAAATGGTTCCCTTCCCTTTACAGCTTCATGGCTTTCCTCTCCCCCCAATTCATGGTGCTGAACCTTGCATCTACCACTTTTCTCTCCCCCCAACTATGCAGATTGTTTTCTTAATCTTCAGATCATATTCCTAGTTCAAAACAGTTCGATGTTGATAAAGCTGTGTTTGGGGACAGGGCAAACTCAGGGTACCTCTAGTACTACACCTTCTTAATTCCTTCCGCAGAATGTCATATGTTTTGGTGAAAATTCCATGTGAGGTTGAGAAATACATGCATTTAGCTGTCGTTGGATGTCTCCAGATGTCTATTATATCTAGTTTACTGATGGTAATTTTTGTGTTTAACTAGTCATTACTGTTTTCTGTCTGCTGGATCTGTCCATTTCTGGTAGATTGGTGTTTAAGTCACCAATTATGATAATGGATTCATCTAGTTCTGTAAGTTTTTGTCTCAGGTGGTTAGATGCACTGTTGCTTGGTACATATACCATACACATTTAAAGATTGCCATGTCATCTTGGAGAATTGACCCTTTTCTCATTATGTAATATCCTTCTTTATCTCTGATAATTCTCCTTACTTTGTAATCAGCCATGTCTGAAATTTATATAGCCACCCCAGCTTTCTTTTGATTTCTTGTTAGCATTGTATATTTTTCTTCATCCATTTACCTTTAATCTGTATGTGTCTTTATAATTAATATAAGTTTCTTATAGATAACTGAGCTGGATCTTGTCTTTTATCTATTCTGACAATCTTTTCTAATCAGTGTGTCTAAAACATTGACATTCAATATGATTATTAACATATTTGGATTAATGTCTAGCATGTTTGTTACTCTTTCTAAATATTACCCTGATTTTTGTTCCTATTTTTGTCTTCTACTCTTATTTGAACTTCTGCGGTTTTAATTGAATGTTTTATATGATTTCATTTTCTCACATTTCTTAGCATATCAGCTATACTTACGTTTAAACTTTTTTAGTGATTTCCCTAGAGTTGGCAATATACATTTATCATAAATCCAAGTCTGCTTTCAAATAACACTATACTGCTTCATAGGTAGTATGAATACCTTATGGTAACAAATAATCTTACTCCCTCTGTCTTGTCCCTGGAATTTTTGTTGTCATTCATTTCAGTTATATATAAGCATATACTATTAAATATCTCTTTTGTTATTACTATCTTGAACTAGCGATTTTTTGTTAGATCAGTTAAGAATGAGAAAAACGAGTTTTCCTTTTATCTTCATTTATCCCTTCTAAACTCTTCAAATAATATATATATATATATATATATATGTATATTTGTTTCTGACCTATGTCATTTTTATTTTCTCTTAAAAACTTTTTTTAGGGGTGTGTAAGTAGCTCAGGCCATTAAGTCTCTGACTCTGTGATCTCAGGGTTATGAAATTGAGCCTGGCATCAGGTTCCACTGGGTATGGAGCCTGCTTGAGATTCTTTCTCCCTCTCCCTCTGTCCCTCCTCCACCTTCTCTCTCTCTTTCTCCCTCTCTAAAAAGAAAGAAAGAAAGAAAGAAAGAAAGAAGGAAACCAAAACCAAATACCTTTTTTTTAATATTTCTTGTATGACAGGTCAACTGGCAACAGATAGTCTTTATTTTTTGTTTGAAAGTCTGTATTTTTCCTTCACTTTTAAAGGATAATTTCTTAGGGTCCAAATTCTAGTATTTCTTTTTCTCAACTCTTTAAATATTTACCTCTACTGCCTTGTTTGCATGGTTTCTGAAAAGTCAAATGTAATTTTTGTCTTTATTCTTTTATTGGTAAAGTGCTTTTTCTTATGGCTTTTTTCAGTATTTTTTCTTTATCTCTGGTTTTCTGTAGTTTGAATATGATATGCCTACGTGTAATTCTTTTTGCATTTATTCTGCTTGGTGTTCTCTGAGCTTTTTGGACCTCTGGTTTGGTGTCTGACATTAATTTTGGAAAATTCTCAGTCATTATTGTTTCAAATTTTCTTCTGTTCCTTCCTCTCTTCTCTTGGCATTCCCATTATGCATTTGCTCAACGCTTAGTAGTTGTCCCATAGTTCTTACATATTCTGCTCTGATTTTTTTGTCTGTTTGTTTCAGCCTTTATTATCTTTGCTTTTAGTTTTGGAGGTTCCTTTTGAGATATCCTCAAGCCAAGAGATTCTTTCTTTAGCTGTGTCCAGTCTACTAATTGGCTCATCAAAGGCGTTCTTTATTTATGTTACAGTGTTTTTTATTTCTAACATTTCTTTTTTTTATTCTTAAGATTCCCATCTCTGTGCTTACATTGCCCATCTGTTTTGTGTTTGGGTGGAAGAATTTTCTCTACCCTTCAAGGTCCTTTAGCTGGACTTAAAATCAAATAGACATGAGACAGATTAACAGGGAAAAATTAAATTTAATAGCATACATAGAAGGGAATCCACACAGACATGGAAATTTCAAAGACAGTGAGGCAACATGATCCTTAGATGAGCCAAGGAGAGGAATAGGGGTCTGAGCATGTCTGAGGTATAGAGGAATAGCATGTCTGAGCAAAGGGGAGAAGGATTGGTACCAGGAAGATGAGAGATGTTTAGAAGACAAAGATTGTCCTATTATGCATCTAAGTTTTTTAGGGAAAGAGGAATTTCTGTTAATAGCTCTCTTCCTGGTACAGATAGACAGTTGAGGAGGAGATTAAGAACTTTTCTTCAATCTGATGAGGTTTGACTGATTTTAACTCAAACTGTTTATGCCAAAGTGTACCAACTTGAGGTGGCCTATCCTTAGCCCCTACACCTGCATGCCTGCAGTATCCATTAGAGCCCTTAGCATAATAGTTATAGTTTTAAATTCCTGGCTTGTTAATTCCAATGTCATTTCCTTGTCTGGTTCTGATGTTTATTCTGTCTCTTCAAATTATATTTTCTGCCATTTGATATACCTTGTGATTTTTCCTGATAAATCAACATGATGTACCAGGCAAGAAAAACTGCTGTAAAACTTTAAATTTCCAAATATTTCCATCCTTTTCAGCATGTATAGGTGGGATAGGATGGCTAGAATTGGTTATTTACTTCTCTCAGGTCCGCTGAACTCTGATTATATCCAAACAGGTTAGCCTCTGGTTAACCATTTTTTTCTGAGGTCAACTCTTGTTAAGAACAGAGTGCTCTGGGGGTGCCTGTGTGGCTCAGTTGGTTAAGTGACTGCCTTCGGCTTAGGTCATGATTCTGGAGTCCCGGGGTTGAGTTCTACATCTGGCTCCACAAGGTGTCTGCTTCTCCCTCTGACCTTCTCCCCTCTAACATTCTCTCTCACTCTCTCTATCTCAAATAAATAAAGAAACTCTTTGAAAAAAAGAAAGAACAGAGTACTCTGGAGTATTTCTAAATGGTTCTTTTCTCTCTCCTCCAACGAGAAGCATAAGGACTAAGCTCTTTATATGTGGAGCTGGTCCTGGAAGTCTCCCTATCTTTCTTAATGATTACATTTCAAAGGAATGGCTCCCATGTCCTTGAGAAAGGGATGTAAAACTGTCAAGAGACTGGAAAAAGATTTACATATCAAGGAGACAGAGAAAAATCCACAGCTCTAAGCTTTCTAAAGTTAATGCTCTAAGAAAAGGGAAGTCAGGACTTAACAGTTATGAAGAAATCTATAGCAGCAATGTTCACAATAACCAACTATGGAAAGGGCCTAGATGTCCATAAACAGATGAATAGATAAAGAAAATGTGGTACACACACACACACACACACACAGGAATACTATGCAGCCATCAAAAACACTGACATCTTGTCATTTGCAACAATTTGGATGTAACTAGAGGGTATTATGCTGAGCAAAATAAGTCAATCAGAGAAAGACAATCATCATATGATCTCTCTCATGTGAGGAATTTGAGAGGCAGGGTGGGCAGTCGTGGGGAGTAGGGAGGGAAAAAAATGAAACAAGATGGGACTGGGGAGGGAGAAAAACCATAAGAGACTCTTAATCTCATGAAACAAACTGAGGGTTGCTGGGGGATGGCAGGGGAAGAATATGATGGCTGGGTTATGGACATTGAGGAGTGTATGTGCTATGGTGATTGCTGTGAATGATGTAAGACTGTTGATTCACAGACCTGTACTCCTGAAATAATACATTATATGTTAATAAAAATAAATAAATAGATAAATAAAAAGAAATTTATTTAAAGTTTATTTAAACTGATAAGAACTTTAACTGTTGTTCAGAGCAACAGGATGGAATGGAGAGGAGAATATGCTATTTTTTATATACTGAATATGAATTCTATGAAAGAGATATTTGTTTACAGAAAAAGCTATTTTTAAAAAGATATTTATTTAGTTGAGAGAGAGATAGAGTGAGCATGACCATGGGGCTGGTAAGGGCAGAGGGAGAAGGGAGAAGCAGATTCCTGGTTGAAGAGGGAGCCGGATGTGTGGCTTGATTTCAGGAGCCTGGGATCATGACCTGAGCCAAAGACAGGCACTAAACTGATCTAGCTTCCCAGATACCCCAGAAAAGGTATTTTTAAGAGAGATTAAGAATTTTAAATTATATAGCCAGTAGGGGATGCAGGCAGTATTTGAATCAGATATCTCTGACATTTGCTATACTAAGTAAAACATATCTTAACTCTTTACAAATTTAAAACCAACTGCTTTACTCCTGGGTATTTACCGCAAAGATACAGATGTAGTGAAAAGAAGGGCCATCTGTACCCCAGTGTTCATAGTAGCAATGGCCACGGTCGCCAAACTGTGGAAAGAAACCAAGATGCCCTTCAATGGACGAATGGATAAGGAAGATGTGGTCCATATACACTATGGAGTATTATGCCTCCATCAGAAAGGATGAATACCCAACTTTTGTAGCAACATGGACGGGACTGGAAGAGATTATGCTGAGTGAAATAAGTCAAGCAGAGAGAGTCAGTTATCATATGGTTTCACTTATTTGAGTGGAGCATAAGAAATAACATGGAGGACATGGGGAGATGGAGAGGAGAGGGGAGTTGAGGGAAATTGGAAGGGGAGGTGAACCATGAGAGACTATGGACTCTGAAAAACAACCTGAGGGTTTTGAAGGGGTGGGGGGTGGGAGGTTGGGGGTACCAGGTGGTGGGTATTAGGGAGGGCACATATTGCATGGAGCACTGGGTGTGGTACAAAAACAATGAATACTGTTATGCTGAAAAGAAATAAAAAAAAACTGCATTATTTGCTCATCTAATTATGATGAAAATTTCTGCATATATATATATATATATATATATATATCTGGATATTATTTATATATTTCACTTTTTTTGCTTCTTTTTTTTTTTTTAACAATCCTGGCTGTCTCCTAGTCACACTTAATCATGGTATACACTGATTACTTATGAACACTTACAAAAAAATATGCCCTTATTGAGGAAAATTTAAAAATCTGTTATTACCATATAACAGTGTGTCATAGGATCACCCAGGATTTTTGGAGAAGGTTTGAACTTTTTCAGACCATAGATCTGAAAAAGGAGACTGTGACTTCAATTGGAAAATAAAATATTGTATTAATATAAATATGTGTCTCATTATGAAACTATTGTAGACATTCTGTGATGATTGCTCACAGCAGTGCCATGCCACGAACTCACATAATAACGATTTCAAGCAAGAAAATCTAATTACACCTACAGGCATTATGGCTAAAATAGTACTGACATATGTAGTTCTTTATCCAACATCACTCTTGTATTGCATGGGGAAAATGAAAAAAAAAATGTAGCCAACATTAAGAAAAATTTCCTGCAAGTGTTCTTGAATAAACTGTTTACACATTTTCATTTTGCTCTTCCACAGTTGTTTAAACAGAAATAAGATGGGAGAAAAGAAAAGAACTTAACAATAATCACACATCAAGTCTAATTTATATAATGATGTCACCTAGGATGGCAAAAAATATCATAATAAGACACAGTTGTCATTATCTAAATATGCTATTCTTGATGATGTCGAAAATTGTAAATAATACAAAAACATTATGTTTCTAAAAATGATTTATTTTCGAAGAATTTCAGTAACTAAAAAGGGTATAGATACATTTTAGTTAGTAATGAATAACCAAAAGACATTTTCACCTAATTTTAGATAAATGCTCTTAGAACAAATCTTTCTTCAAGTGCCTTTTTTAGTTCTAAATAACATTTATATTTATTTCTGTCTTAGGTGTTTGAACTCATGTGGGTTTTCTTTATTCCTGAAGGGAAGTTCTCTACTGCATCTGTTTTGTTAATTCATAATGCTTTAATGAAATAATTGCTGTTTGTGCTGTTTTCGAATCACATACTCCATTCTTATGTACTTGCTTTTGATGAGGAACATTAGGGATATGGCCTATGGCTTTTTCCATTCTTTGATCTAGTAAATTAACAGCTTACGTACTTATAAACTGTGGCAAAGACCCTTGCTACAGGGCTGTCAAATCTCCAGACCCAAATCAGATGCCATTTGAGCAGTGCATAAGGGAAGGGAGGAAGCAGAGTCAGAACCATGAAAACTCTACAGTAGCCAACAGAGAGGGTAGCTGTTGAGTCATTAGGGACATTCATGATGGATATAGTCATGAAATGGGCTTCATCTCCAAATCTCAGAGGATTAGTTCATATTCAAATCCTGTTTGCTCTTTCTATAAAACAAAGACTATTGTACTGTAGAAATGAGGTCTATTTTAATGATGCTGGTGTTCACAAGAAAACTAGACAGAGGGAGAAGAGATGGAGTCTTAGCTGTGCTCAGCAGCAGCTTGTCCACAAAATAAAGTTACTATACAGAGCCTGTAAGGTCACTTCTGCATTTCAATTTTTATAATTCTATAGGTCTATAATTATAATAACTTACATTTATATATAAATCTAAATTTTACAAAAAAAGTATGCTTATTTTATAAGCAGGTGTATGTATTCAGAATCTAAGCACCAATATTTTCTAATATAATTTTTTGTACTCTCTTTCTGTTTTACCCCCAATTTTCCTTCTTTGACTCTTATTTTTCTGAGCCTTGCCAAGTATAGAAAAAGCCATCCATTTGCTTCTCAGCCCTGGCACTGAAAATCACCATAGTCAGGAAATTCTATATTACTGCCCTCCTTCTGGAAGGAACTCTCCAATGAAATTTGCTTTGTCAAGCCTTTGATGAACGTGTGGGAGGTTGCTTCTTTATAGTTTTGCTTGAAGTATGATTGAGGAATTATTTTAAATATGAGTGTTACACATATAAATGAGGCTGAATGTGGACTTTTCATCATTCATAGTTAAATGCACAAGAAATCCTACATTGTTTTTACAAAAATAAAAGAGAATAGAAATCAGGGAAGCATAGTGTTTGTGAAGAATAGAATACTTAATTTTGTATTGTTTTAAATAAGTAATTTGGTATTTTTATTATGTTTTATCAATTTATGTCTAGGTTTTACTTATTTTAGTTTTTGGTATTCAAATACAATGTTAAGTCCAAAATTAAACCTGGAAAAAAACCAACCAACCAGACAAACAAACAAAAAGCAAAATTAAACCTGAAACAATTCTCCATCATTGGTTTGACTGAAAAATCATGCACATATTGAGTATTTATTTGAGATTCATTGTTTCTTACAATATGTGTTTCTGTCCTTTTTTTTAATTTTGAGAGAGAGAGAGAGAGTGGGTGGGGAAGAGCAGAGGGAGAGAGAGAATTTTAAGTAGGCCCCATGCCCAGCAAAGCCCAACTCAGGGCTCAATCTCATGACCCTGAGATCATGACCTGAGCCAAAATCAAAATTCGGATGGACATTTAAGTGACGGAGCCACCCAGGCACTCCTATATTATTTTTCTTGTGGACATCTAACTCCTCTACTCCATTCCTACTGCCTCTTTCAGACTCCCTTTGCTTATTTAGATCATTGCAATGAATATCCAAGCTATCTCTTACTGCAGTTTTCCTTTCCAGTTCATTCAAGACATAACTCTCTGATTAATGTTCCTGAAGCCTCCTGCCTACCAGAAAACCCCCAATGGCTTACTATTCCAAATAGATAAAAGATACAGAGCTTAGTTTGACAAAGACTCAAATCTTTCTTTTTAAAATTTGCGGTCTCATTTTCCTCCTAATTCCTCTAAATAAATATAAAGTGAGGTTAATTATACTAATTGTAATATATGCACATTTAATGTAATTTTCTATTTCCATTTCTTGTTCAAGTTCTTCCTGTTACCTGGAAAATCTCTCCTTTCCCATGTCTATGTTCCCAAATCATAGATCTAACTGGGAAACAAATTACATAGTATCTCTGAGGCTAGCTAAGATCTTTGAATTTTCTGCTCTTCTATAGTGACTTGAACTATATTCTCTTACTGATACTCAGTGCTTTCCATATTGTATATTGATCATGTGTACATTAAGACCTTCTTCTGGAAGAACATAGCTCCTTAGTAATAGATTTTAAGCTCCTTCATTTTGTATTTGGGATTGAGAAATACTTATTTTGTTACCTCCTAAAGTGTCCAGATTCTCACTAAATGTCTGATAAATGTCTAAAGTACCCTTTGAAGAAAAGGATGAATAAATAAATGAGGAAGACTATTTTGAAATCGGCATTTGAGTGTGTTTTGAAGTGATGACATTGTTTTTTTCCCTCTGAAGCAGTTATAAGATTGTTACTATTTAGAGAGAAGGAGGAGAATGAGAGAAGTTTTAGGTGACAGTTGGACATTTTTAAGAACAGATGCAGCTTGTGGTCACATTATATTTAATAAATGAATAAGAGTAAATGCTACTTTCCATTGTGGTTAAAGCTGAAGTGGTTCAGGTTAACTTGGTTTCTAAATTTTTTTCCCAATAACATTTTTCTGTTACGGCTCAGAATTTGAAGCAGTGCATGATGGAAGAATCCTATAAGTTTAATTAAAAATCTGTTTTTACTGTGCCAAAAATAAAGTATTTTTAAAGACTTTAAATAACTATAAATGGATAATATGGGGAATTCTTTTGGCCAGAGACCAAAAGAATGCAAGTGATACTGGATACCAAAATTTGACAGAGTGTGAATTTATATGGCTGTCTTCTCTCTATATACTTAGAAAGAGGTCAGGAGATATAGCGAGCTCTTCATTTAGGTTAGGCAGTTAAGTTCATCCAGGTTGAGCTACCATTGCAAGAGCAAGCTCTTTGAACAGGATGGGTGAATTATCTCTTTTGGAGAATCAAAGTGTTGCTTGATAGTGCTCAGTCCAGCAACACATATATGAAGTGCTCTTTGATAAGTATTGTCTCACTCTTTCTACCTAAGGGTAATAGATTATATTTTAATGGATTTTTCTTATGGATTTGTGCATATGTGAGACTTTAAGGAACAGTGATTATTAATGAACAGAGAAGGAGAAAATTACTTTGATCATTCATTTCAAGGAAACAATTTGGTGAATCTGACTCTTCTGTCATGCAAGAGAGTAGGTTTCAAGTGACCTATTTTCAGATTAGTGTCTCACCCTCTTAAAACTTCCACAGAGGATAATTGGAAAATGACTTGTAGTCATGCAAATGGGTACAATGCCTATGTCATTTTGAGAGCCAGAATCTTTCAACTCTAAAATAAAATTTCACATTTATTGACCCATCTATGCGAGAAACCATGTTATACTATTACACAAACATTAACTGCACATATAATAGTCCTTAAATAATTCTGTATTATAATTCCCATTTTATGAACAATAAAACAGAAAGGATGGAAAATAATGTTGGGGGCAGCTGGGTGGCTCAGTGGGTTGGGCCTCTGCTTCGGCTCAGGTCATGGTCTCGGGGTCCTGGGATTGAGCCCTGCGTCGGGCTCTCTCCTTGGTAGGGAGCCTGCTTCCCCTCTCTCTCTGCCTGCCTCTGCCTACTTGTGATCTCTCTCTCTGTCAGGTAAATAAATAAAATCTTTAAAAAAAAAAAAAGAAAAAGAAAAAAAATGACGTGGAAAGAAAAATTTTGTTACTATTGTCAACACTATACAATATATGGTGCTTTTTTGTCCCTATTTTCATTTGAATCTTGGATTAATTCAGTAGGATAGGCAAGGCAGGAATTTCGCAAATGATAAAAATGAGGGATTATCCAAGTTTACCCAACTCATATATGACTGAATCTACCTACAAACAAATACTGGTCCTTTGATTGTTCAGTAATCATATCTGAATCATACCAAAGTAGTTAAACCCAAATGAAATAGAAGTGGGGAGCAAAGTTTGGGGAAGAAAGCTTGGATAAAGGAATCCCTACCTTAAATAAAACTTTCCTCTGAAAGTTTTATTCTTTTGAAAGAGTGCATGTGTTTCCTTACTGTTCTCCATCAAAAAGTGCAAGTCAGGTCACCGCTTCAACTGTCTGCTTTGAGTCTGTGTATTATACTTTGAGAGGGACACAAAACATAGATTACCAAGAGGGGAAAAGTGAGCTTCATGAAAAAGACTCGAGTCTCTATCATGTCTGAGAATGTTAGAATCACCAGGAATGTTCAGCCTGAGGAATAAAAAGTTTTGTTGAGAAGAATCAGGATCATGTGGACAGAATAAATTCAATCTTCAAGCCCTGTTTGAAAGTTCAGGACAGATGGTTAAAATTACAGAGAAGGAATTTTTCTTTTAACCCAGAGAGTAACTAAAATACTTTAATTTCTTAGATGAGGAGACTTTATTTAAAGGTACCAAGAAGAGACTAAACTTTATTAACAACACAATAGCAACATCAACCAATAATTTCACTGGTGTTATTACTACTATTATTGAAGCAGTGCTAACTGTATAATGTAGAAATTTATTTGCACTTATAGATGAGAACCCAAGGTTCATAGAGGTTAAGTAATTCACTCAAACACAGCAGGCATCTAGTTACAAAAGTTTTTTGTACTAGTTGTGAGGTTGTACTAGTAGACCTTTGAATGAACAGTTAGACACCATTATTCTATAAAATGCTGCTTCACTTGAATGCCTCATGAAGAATCAACCTAAAAGGCACTCAGTTTCTGACAAATAAATAGAACACTATTGACAATGAAACACTGATCCTTCATAAGACAACAATAGAGGTAGGTGTGCGTTCAAGAGATTAATAAGAATAGAGTGATAACTACCATTTGTCTCATTCCCCAAAAGATGAAGTGAGAGAAGTTTCAGACTTGGAAAGGGCCACTTTGAATCATGGGACAAATTTTTAAGTGGGAGAGAGGTTCAGCTGATAGTTTCTTAAATAAAGAGTTGACAAGGAGAAATACAGAATAAGAAAAGGGGAAAACTAGAAAAATTGTTCAGATGTGTAAATTTGATATTTGGTTTCTGACAGTTCTTTATACATAAGAAGGGAAAAACAGCAGGAGAATGAGCCCTGAATCAGGCTTTAATTCAAAAGACCAAAGCTTTTGTTCCTGGTAAAACACGGTCATATGTCTAATCCTGATTTTATAATTGTATCTGTAAACTGACCTTGATCCAGCACCTCGCCTCTCCCTCAGGCCCATTTCCACTCCTTGTACCTTATGGATACCAGTAATAGGACCCAGTGGGTAGCACAAGAGCAATGACTTCAGAGAGTTCGGCATTAAAGTCCAGATGGTGTAGCAAAAAGTTTAAGTCATTCCTTAGAACAATAAAAACATAAGATTATCAGAACTATGTGTGTGGTGACTCTCATCTAAAAGCTACCATATGAAACGTGGCTGTTCATGGGAAGAAGTAGCACATAGCTTCAGCTGCTTGGAGCATTCACCCAAAAATAACAGCATCTTAAGCAAAACAGTTTCATTTCTTTCATGTAAAAGTTGTAGTAGAGCAATTCCATTTGGTTGCCAGTGACCCAGGAGATTTCATCATCATGTAGCTACAGCGTGTCTCTGGTGTTTTCTTCATCCTAAATAAATAGTGTTCTATTTATTTGTCAGAAACTGAGTGCCTTCCGGTTGACCCCATCCACTTTTCAGGTAGGAGTGTGGAAGAAGGGGGACTGCTAGGACATGTCTCTCAGCTTTGATTTGCAGATACACCATTAGCCAGAACTTAGTCAAATGCCATAGCTACCTACAAGAGAGACAGAAATTGTCTTTATTTTTAGTGGTAATATAATCCAGATAAAAGTTACTATGAAAGGAAAGAATGGATTAATGAGGTAAATAAGTGTCTCTATGGAAATTTGGCCACCTTTGCCTATGCATAGTTTTTCTCTGTATCTCTCCCTCTTTTTAGCACTGTAGTTTTCAATAAAACCACATTCTAGTCATTTTCTAAAAAGTACTCATTAGTGTTCTTCCTCTTCAGACATTCTCAGTGTTTTATTTGGCCAGTTTATTAAAGGCAGCCTTTGGGGCAGGCCATATGGGTGTGTTTAGCTGCAATGAGCCAGTCATTTTAGTAAAGGAAATGTCTGTGCAATGAAAGGACATTTCTGAGAAAGCCCAGTATGATTCAAAAGGACAAATGCTGTCTTTGCAGACTACATTAGATGCAGTGATTTTTGGTCAGGTGGGTGAAATCCAATGCTCTAGCTAGGGAATTGATAAATTATTATAAATTTTAAATCATGCCCCTAAATAGGCAAAACAAGCAGGCTTTCCTTGATGTAACTGTAAATGAATAACAATCTCAATCGTAGCTGATCATGATTAGACTGGCTGGAGAATTATTAGGGGATAGAAGGGACAATCTAAAAATATTAGGAAGCACTCAAGTATTAGCTGGGTGGGGGGGGGAACCCTGAAAACCAAGGCAATAATAAAAATGAGGAAAAACAAGTGGTTCACTAAGGGGGTCCAAAGTTGGCAAGAATACCATAATAGTCTCCAGAAATTTCAACCCAGTAGAGCCCAATGACGGAGTGATATTCCATCCCGTACATTTCACAATATTTTTGTTTTCATATTTCAATGTTAGAAAATAAGAAGAGCCATATTCTGAGCAGTTCAGTGAGTACAGCCAGCTTTTGTCAATTATATTAGCAGCATTTTTAGGAGAGTTACAGTTCTTGATGGTATTATCAGAGGTTGGGGATTACTTAAGCTCTTTCTGACCCTTTCCTTTATATCTCTGAGCATTTAGAAAGAGCTTTTTTTCTTGCCAGTGAAAGCACCTGAGAAAATAAAACCCTTTGATTTTTATATGGTTTCTTCCAAATATCTTGCTGCAGATGACTTTTTATTAAACTTGGATTCACTAAAAAGGAACTTTATAAATACACAGAGATGGCTTTCATTCTGCTTACATCCATATGTATACATTGCATACATATGTGCAGATGCCATGTGAAGGGAAAATTTGCTAATTATTTAGTAATTGCACATAAATTTTGCTGAATATATATAAAAAATGTTGCCTTTTTAGATAGCCTAGTGAATTAGGTTCTGTTTGAATCATAATAAACAATTGAGTCTATTGTCACACCTGAAGAACACCATTGGAATTTTCTCTTCAAAGTTGGTAGTTTCAAAGAGCTAGGATGAGAACTGTTTTTGTCTCCAGTTTTATGTATTTTAAATAAACGTTAGCTAAATAATTTCTGATAAGATTTTCAAATAATTCCTAATTAAAATTTTCTTTTCCCATTAATAGTGACAGAAGCTATTTATTTCAATTCTATTTCTCTCCAACTCTGTGTTTATGCGTGTAATAGAATTTTTGTTTTTCAAATTCTATAAGGCATGAGTACTTACCATTAGCATTTTAATGTTTATATATCTTTTTAGTCAAAATTCTATGATCATGGTTAAATGGTTTTTTTAATTAAAGCAGTAGTCTAATTTGAAAACAAAAATAGAGGCGGTTGAGTGTTCATTGTGGGGTTATAATCTATTTCTGGAAACAGTCAGCTGGAAAATAACAAAAGAAAGGATTCCAAGCTTTTGATCAGCATCTTTAAAATATAAGGACATCATTTCCCTCAGGGAAGCAATGAAACCAAGTTATGGCAAAATCACTTAAACGCAAACAAAACAAAACAAAGAAGAAAAAGAAAACTTCAGCGAGAACTTTCACAAACCCTTAAACCATAAAAATCAACTTTGAAAAGTGTGATTTAGCTGTTTCTCTTTGAGAAGTGAACCAAGATAGTATCATATGACTTATAAATAAAATCAATTGAATTGTTGACTTTTATGTCATTTTGAAAATGAAAGAGTGGGAAAGCAAGTGAGAACCAAGCCATGGGAAAGCACATCCTCATTTTTATAGGTTCATATTTTCCCTTCAGAGGTATAAAAGGAATATTTCTCTCAAAAGATTCGGATACTAACTAGCATGCTTTAGGAAGAGATCTTGTTGTATACTAAATTCAGACTTACTAAATCTATTGCTCCCAATACTATGTTGAGAAGCCGTAAAAGCAAGTGAGGAATAAGCAGGCTTATTGATTAGTTTGCTCCCTTTTCTTCTTGTAAGCCCTCTGAAATCACTATTGCACACAAACCAAAACTTTAAAAAGGGAAAACTCCTGTGAGAGTCAGCCATAATGCTCCCCAAGAAATGTCCCATCCTCACCAACCCACTCTTCAGAAAGTCTTCTGGTGGCCTCTGCTCACAGTCCCCTGCAAAAAGGGAAGTCCTCGGAGCACTAGGTAGAGGCCAGCCACGTTCACCAAACATGAATTCTTTCCTGTTACAACTATGCCTATCCCTATATGTCTTTGACGTCAAAATGCTGTTTCTTTGGTCAAAATTGCCTAATTTTACATTTTCCTTTAAAAGCCTAGATTCTTGAATTTTGAAAGGAATTTTGTAAATCTGTAAGATACTGGTTCTTTACTTGTGAGCTGCCTATTTGTTTACTAGAGCCCTCTTGATTATAAAATAACGCAGCAAAAAGATATCAGACAGAACACTATCAGAGACAGTGCCACCAGAGAGATCCTCCAGTGTGCAGGGAGGAACCCACCCAAGTCAAGTAATTTGTATTTGGAGGAAACAACACTAAATCAACACTAAATCATACAGAACTTCATTCCAGATGTATTGCCAATTAATATATTTTTAAATGAGAAGGAAAATGCAAGCTTGTAAAGTGATATAGAAAAATTAGCTGTTCTTTTCAGCAGAATTGTTGCCAAAGACTGCCCTTCAATTCTTTGAAGGGAGTTACTAATAGCTGAGTTGCTAAAGTTGCTGATGCTCCCTGAGAAGAACTCCTTTGGAGCCAATCACCTCTATCCAGAGGCAGCCTTGTTTGCTTCATGTGTGCTGTGTAAGGAGAAATGTTGGTAAACACAACCACGAGGTAATAGACTCTCACTGTCAAAAAAAAGAAGCAGGGTCACTTAATTGGAAATATCTGAGCTATAAAGACTCAGATCAAAAAAGAGAGCCTGCTCTTTTGTTTTCCTCAGGACAAAATGAAAGATAGACACACATATACAGACATACACAAGACATACATACCCTTTCATCCTTCTCATCAGAAAAAATTGTATTGGAGATTAATACCAACAGGGAAAGAATAAGCCGACCTTTAAGAAGACATCTGATCCTGTCATTGCCAAATGACTGAAGCATGCAATAATGAAAACTTGGGAATTAAAACAAAATTTAAAATAAAAAACCAAAATTCACCTTCTACTCCATTGATCAACAATACCCATAGAGCACATACTATTTCAAAGAAAAAAAAAATTCTTGGACTCAGAAGCCTATTTTGTCTTCAAAACTGGAAAAATAAAAGGCATTTCCACATCATTGGTGTTTCAATACCAAAGCA